>NC_059435.1:26105976-27556810 GCF_021028975.2 Sphaerodactylus townsendi
AATGGCCAAGAGCCTGGCTATGTAAAGTGCTGATTTCTTTCTTATGAACCTACCCAGCAGTAAAGATATACATCTGAAGCCCTTCTCTGTATCTTCAGTGGTGAGACGGATTGCTACTGGAAAACTGTTTCTGTGATAGACCCAAAACCTAGGAATCCTCTCCTAGGCATGTTCACCAGGAACCATCTTTGCTAACATTAAGTGTCAGGTAAAATCCTTTCAATCTGTTTGTGTTACTATCATATTTATTTCCCTGCAGTTGCTAACATTTGTTTTGGGTTGAATTCTGTCTAGTACAAGTGAAGCTGCAAGGAAATCTCTTGCCCCACCACACCCACTGCAGAAATCATGCCCAAGAGAGACAAGAGTGAAGTGGAGGTGTCTAATGGGAGAAGAACCCCCCCCCCCCAAATCGCTCTTCTTCCATAGGCAGAAATGCCTCCTGCAAACAGTGTCTAGGATCCCAGCATGTTTTTATTGTTGATTAAATTTTGTTGTAAGAAAACATTTTGTTCTGTGAGCTGCCCTGGAGGCTTTGTGTTGAAAGCTGGGATATACATTTTCCAAGTAGATGAATATGAAGCACTCTCTGCTGAAGCAGACAGACCATCGGTATAGCAAGGTCAGTGTTGTCTACTCGGACTGGCAGCTCTCCAGTGTTTCAGGCAGAGGTATTTCCAATCACCTACTGCTTGGTCCTTTTAACTGGCAATGTTGGGGATTGAACCTGGGAACCTGGGAGCTACAGAACCCCAGTATCTTAAAGCCGACCAAGCCAATATCCATCTGCAGACACAATTTTTGTAAGAAGGCATGACTGTAAGTGGGGGTTAAGCACCAAAGAAATGCAAAAGCATCTTCCTTATTTAGAGAATTTCTATCCCAGCTTTCAACACAAAGCCACCGGGGCAGCTTACAGAACAACTCTGGGGCAGAGTCTGAGAATGGTGATATTGGGGAAGGAAGGGTGCTCAGTAGGGTATAATAATATAAGCAGTGGTGGTGAACCTATGGCACTCCAGATGTTCATGGACTACAATTCCCATCAGTTGGCCATGCTGGCAGGGGCTGATGGGAACTGTAGTCCATGCACATCTGGGGTGCCATAGGTTCGCCACCACAGATATAGAGTAATGAGTCTACCCCCTCCACCCCAAAGCAGCCATTTTCTCCATGATCTCTGAGATCTGGAGATTAGCTGTAATTCCAGGAGACCTCCAGGAATTCCAGGAGACCTCCAGGAGACCTCCAGGTCCGACCTGGAGGTTAGCAACCTACTCAGAACTGAGATAATTTGGAAATGGTTCTGAAGATTTCAGTAAGGCAAGTACTGTTGTCCTACATGGCTTGAACTTGCAAGTTGAAATGGATATTTCCTCCCAATGACCTGCGCTTTTGTGAAAGCTGCAAAAACAAACGTCAATTTGTACAGCAAGAGGCTGGCAGCTGCACAAGGCTATATAACTTCAAAATAAATGAAACAATTTTAATTAACTTCAACTCAGCTGCGGCAGAAAGATGTAAGTGTTCCGCAGGGGAGAGAACTGATCACAAAGTGAGCAGTGTTTTATTTGTGCATGCTGGTCTTTGACCGTATAATAAATTGATCGAATGATCACAAGGGCTTTTCTATCAGAAACAAACCTATAGTTTGTTAAGGAATCCATTCTCCTTTTCATATTCTTAATCTCCCATAAGCACTTACTATTCCCACACTTGTTTCCCAGCATGGTCCGCGAGGCACATCTGCTGGGTCCATATGTAATGGAGTAACCACACTTGAATTCCCTGCAGATGAGTTATAGCCGGTTAAGATGGACAACTGCGTTACATTCTTGATGACACCTTCTTCCTTCAGCTAGAAGCAAAGAGACATTTACATTCTAATTTTTGTTGTTTTCTAAAATTTTATGCCAGAAGCTTTTGCATTCATGTGCAGAATATTAGTACAAATATTTAAAAATGTAAAAAACTGGGGACTTGGCAGGGCAGACTGAAAAAGGAGTCCCAAAGGTGACTTGGGTGCCTCAGGTGTGGCTGCTTGTAATATTATGTGTTTTGGTTCTGTATCTGCTGCTGTTAGTAATGGTTGGTGAAATATTCCTGTGGGGTTTTTTTTGTATTAGAACTGTTGGTTCTTTAGTGGTGGCTGTAAGAGATCGATGCCTCTTACAGCCACCATTGGGGCTTGGACAGATTTATGGAGGAGAAGTCGATCTATGGTTACCAATCTTGATCCTCCTTGATCTGAGATTGCAAATGCCTTAGCAGACCAGGTGCTCGGGAGCAGCAGCAGCAGCAGGCCATTGCTTTCACATCCTGCATGTGAGCTCCCAAAGGCACCTGATGGGCCACTGTGAGTAGCAGAGTGCTGGACTAGATGGACCCTGGTCTGATCCAGCAGGCTCTTTCTTATGTTCGGATTGGCTGAATCTTGCTCCATTGCCCCTACTCACTTTCAATACCTTTTTTGTATTTTTAAAACAGAACGCAGGCAGGGGTTGAGAATCAGTGCCCTCGCACCCCCCCCCCTAATCTAAAATCCTTGCTTCCTCCCTTCAAACTCCTCGTGTGTGTGTGGGGGATTCCCTTGTTTCCCTTGCATGCCACTTTTCCGCCCAAGGTTTCTCCCTCCTTTCTAAAAAACCCCAAGGTTTCTCCCTCCATTTTCCCCCCAATGTGTGTGTGTGTGTGTGGGGGGGGGGGGGGGCGCTGATTCTCAGTGACTGTCAATTGGTGGGACATCCCAGCTTCCTTCCCTGAGAAATCCAAGTTTGGTGTCACATAATCAGCTGTCCCAGCTTTTCTCCCTGAAAAATCCAAGCTCTGTGTCAAATAATCAGCTCCTCTCCCTAAAAAATCCAAGCTCTGTGTCAGATAATCTGTCATCCCTTTCGTTTGTGGCGCCTGCACACCCTGCTTTTCTTTCCATAAACAAGGGTTTCTCCCTCCTTTCTCCCCCAATGCGGTATGTGTGTGTGTGTGTGTGTGCCGATTCTCAGCGCCTGTCCAGTGCTTTTGCAACATCATGATACACTCAGTGTTAGACAGGGAGCATGGGTCAGTATTGCTAGAGTATATTAGTTTACACTGACAACAAGATGTACAAATGACCGTACTGAATAATAAATGTATGGTTGTGATTCCAAGCTTAAGTGTCTGAGATGCAAGACTATTCCAATTGATTTAAACAATCCCTCTTTGTATTGTCGAAGGTTTTCACGGCCGGATTCAATTGGTTCTGGTGGGTTTTCCGGGCTGTGTGGCCGTGGTCTGGTGGATCTTGTTCCTAATGTTTCGCCTGCATCTGAGGCTGGCATCTTCAGAGGTGTATCACGGAGAAAAGTCTGTTTCACATTGTGTCTAGTGAGAAGGGAAAGTTTACTGTGGTATATTGTCCATGTCCCAGGGTGGGGAGCCAGTAATTAAGTGTTTGGGTGGAACTTGCTATGCAAAGGTGTGATTGGCTCACTTAATGATTGGTTCCCCACCCAGGGACATGGACAATATACCACACTAAAGTTTCCCTTCTCACTAGACACAATGTGAAACAGACTTTTCTCTGTGATACACCTATGAAGATGCCAGCCACAGATGCACGCGAAATGTTAGGAACAAGATCCACCAGACCACAGCCACACAGCCCGGAAACCCCACCAGAACAAATCCCTCTTTGGACTGAAGGACATTATCTAATTCCTTTTCAGATGCTTAGAACTTCAAAAGCTTCAGAACTTGCACACTGTATACATCTAACTAAGTGACCACTATTTGGTGGCTACGTTAAGGAGCAGTTGGGCTGGTTATTCCTCATATCTACCCTGTTTCCCCGAATATAAGACATCCCCTAAAAATAAGATGTAGTAGAGGTTTTGCTGAAGTGCGAAATATAAGGCATCCCCCAAAAGTAAGACATAGCAAAGTTTTTGTTTGGAAGCATGCCCGTCGAACAGAACACAGAAAAATAAGACATCCCCTGAAAATAAGACATAGCACATCTTTGGGAGCAAAAATTAATATAAGATACTGTCTTATATTCGGGGAAACACGGTATGTGTCCACATTATCTATGTGCCCTTTCCTATGGCTTTCAGGTTAGGTAGGGCAGTCTGCACCTTTTTCTTAGCATGAGAAGAGTTGGTTGTTAGGCATTCTAATAGAGCGATTTGAGGACAGAAATGATGCTGCGAATTTTGAAAAGGATTGATATTGCTCTAAAGCAATGATATCCCCCAGTTTAGATTCTGATTTGAAGGATCATTCGTGATGGCTGGAATCTAACCTGAGCAGAAGTCTAGCAAACATTATCTATTATCTGTCCAGGTCTAGTAAACAACATTTATTAAGAGGAAGAAGCAACAGACAAGACTTAAGTTGCTGATGACAGTCATATCAGTGGCAAAACTTTTGGAATTCAATCCCAAGCAGTAGATGCATTATTTGGAGTCCATGAAAATCGATAGGCTAAGAGGGGTATAATTCTGTTTGGGATTGCATTGCTAATCTTATAAATAGCATATTTAGTGTATACCTTTTTTGCTTAGTGCCTCCTTACCTTTTCCTTGACATCATCCATTAAAGCCAATAAGAAAGTATATAGGTTCCCAAGGAAGAGTGCAAAGATACGTCCCAACTGCCACTTCAGGCCAATGCGAGGGTGATAATCCTCTAATGCTGCAATGGTTTCAAACAGAGGAGGGCAAAACATCCCAAGCAGAGACATGACGATTTCAACCTGCCCGATTAGGACAAGAGAATATTTGTCACAGTGTTTGTTAGAATATACTTGCTAGATCTTAAGAGTACAGTGGAACCTCGGTTTTCGTTGGTAATCCATCCGAAAAGAATTGATGAAAACCGAAACCAATGAAAACCGATGCAAACTTTTCCATAGGAATCAATGTAAATCCAATTAATCAGTTCTAGGCACTCTAAAAAACATACAAAAACACATATTTTGGTGAATAACCGTAGTGTTTAATGCTGAAAACAGTAACAAACAATAACACTAGGACCAACTTCAGAGCCAGTGGACCAATGTCGCACCAGAAAGCTGTCCAAAGAGGTCTGTTTCTGATGCCTCTTTAAGATTTGTCTGAAATGGGGCAAGACATTGTCATTAAACAAGTTGCAGACACGGCCTGCAACAGCTTTGTCTGGGTGATTTTTCTCCACAAACCCCTGCACCTTACTGCAAATCGATGAAAACCGAGGCAAATCGATGAAAACCTAGACAAATTTTTCACTGAAGAAATCGATGAAAACCGAAGGCAATGAAAACCGAGGTTCTAGATGAAGAAAAAGAGTTTGGATTTATATCACATTTTTCTCAACTATGAGGAGGTTCAAAGCAACTTACAAACTTGTTCTCTTCCTTTCCCCACAACTGACATGTTGTGAGGTAGGTGGGGCAGAGAGAGTGCTGAGAGAACCGTGACTAGCCAAGGTCACCCAGCAAGCTTCACGTACAGGAGTGGAGAACCAAACCTGGTTCATCAGTTAAGAGGCCAACACTCATGTGACGGAGTAGGGACTCAAACCCACTTCTTCAGATTGCTTTTACCACAGTGTCATTACAAGAGTGTAATTCAGTTCTGAGAACCACAATGACATGAAGGTTAAACAGATGTGTACATACACGAGAAGTAAAAGTGAATGATTTTTCATTTGTCCCATATGCACTAACTTGATAGTGTCACAATTTTTCACAAGACACCCTTTCATTTGCAGAGGGCACCTTTTATGAGTAAGATACAGCCCCCCCCTCACTCCTCCACAACTTTTTAATGGCCTTTCCCTTTACCCCTTCATTATCATTTTGCCTCATTGCAGATAGCTCAGGCAGGGATTTTGCTAACCAAATGACAAAAATAAATTCTGAGGGCCCAATGCTAAAAGAAAGATTCCACCTGGGAGTCAGTCCACACACCTTCAAGCATGACATATTGTTTTCTGTCTTCAACTGACCTTGTTGAGGAACTGCCAAATCCACAGTCCTTTCAAAGGTCATTAGGACAGCAGCTTCCCCTTTCACAGGCAAGCTATTTTTCTTTGCTTGAAGCTGAAGACTCATCAAAAGAAGATGGGCATCTCCTTCCTGCACTGTTTGTGAGAGCCCAGAGGAATTAAAAGCCAAATGCCAGAGTAGCCAGGCAATTCTTACCTTTCTAAATGTCAATATTGTGAATGGAAAACATTCTTCTTACCTCATTTCTTTCATACCAGCCAACGTTTTGCATTTTGGAAAAGGCCTGGGAGCGTTTAACAACAAAATAAATGAGGTAGCCGCTTCCACACAAGCAGCATGTAATGAGTACATTGGCCAGGACTCTCAGAAATCTTCTCAGATGGATGTTCTCATCTTTGTTGCTTTCCTGCTCATCCACAATGGATTCCTTAAACAATGTAAGAAGCAATGGGAACAGATGATGGCATGAGGAATTTAAAGAGCCCCTTGTGGAAAACATCTGACCTTTTCCATAGAAAATGGGCTCTATTCTATATGCAGCTTAATAAACAAAGCTTTTAAATAAATTGTACATAACTAAGGTTATAAAAGCATCACCTTTTTAGCAGTAACCTTTTCTGCATGCACAGCTTACCACAGATTTTCCCAATGGTCAAGCTTTGTGCTTTGGAAACATTTCCTGTAAAATCATTTTGTGCATCTCCATTTTCGGGGGACCCCCCCAATTGTTCCCCCCCTTGTCTGTTCAATCGCATTTATTCCACACGCTATGGCTGAAAACTTATTATTCCCAATGATGGTGGGATGTCATCTTTGATGCAGGAGAACAACTGTCCCCTTAAGCCATTTTCTTCTGCCCCTCTGTTTTTGAAAGGAATTTGTTTGAAAAAAAGTTCTCGATCATATTAGTGATGTAACATTAGGGAACAAACACAAGTCAGGTCTAATGTATTGTTGAAGGCAATGTATTGTCTAATGCAGCGGTTCTCAACCTGTGGGTTGCGACCCCCTTGGAGGTCAAACGACCCTTTCACAGGGGTCGCCTAAGACTCTCTGCATCAGTGTTCTCCATCTGTAAAATGGAGAAATGTTAGGGTTGGGGGTCACCACAACATGAGGAACTGTATTAAAGGGTTGCGGCATTAGGAAGGTTGAGAACCACTGGTCTAATGTATTGTCGAAGACAAGTCAGGTCGATTGTATCAGCTTTGTCAATTTCATCTTGAATTAGTGATGTTACCTTAATGTGAAGATACAATATGTCCAGGTTAGGAGCAGAGGTGGGATACAAACAGTTCACACCACTTCTCTAGAAGTGGTTACTAATTTTTTCTGAGTGCCGAGAAGGGGTTACTAAAGCAACCTCCCTGCCCAATAGGGACTGGAGGTGCGTGTGTGCGACGGTGCCACTGTTTAAATCCCACCACCATTGGAACCTGTTATTAAAATTTTTGGAGCCCACCACTGGTTAGGAGGGAGTGAAACTGACAAGGGATTGGTGCGATAAAGCACTTAAAAAAGAAATTAAAATTCCTTTTGAACATAGAGGATGAGGGGGAGGAGAAAATGACTGTAGAGGAAGTTCTGTGACTATTCAGGAGAGTGGATAAGGGCCAGGTGTTTTGTGGGGTGGAAAAATAAAGACCACTTCAATATCATCGCACACAATATCATTGCAGGGAAGCTAACTTGGAACATTAAAAATGGTAAAAGTGCTCAGGAAAACAATGGAGGAAAAATGAAGGGAAAATATTCTGTAATTAGAGGAAAAACATGTGGAATTAAAAGAAAAAATAATATTTGGCGGCAAGATATGTTGTAAGCAGCTCATGTAGAAAAGGCCATTGATTCATCTGTAATTGCTGCTAATTTGATTTTCTTCTTGCCATTGTTTACAATGTAGATTAGCACTGTCATAGTCTGTGGGTGGAGAAATGTGCCTTGTCTTAATTAGCCTGATTACAAGCATTTCAAAGCGTCAAGAACTTAGTAAGGAGTAGCTATTGAAAATTAAGAGATTTGGGGTATACGTTTGTAATCATAATGGCAGGAAACATGAAGAGGGAGATATCTGACTGTGGTAATGGGCCTTTTCCCACTTTCCCCTCCACCACCGTCGCTGCGCTCCACTCACCGTGTGCGTCATTTCTGGCGCACGCCCCGGCTTCCCCACTCAAAAGGCGCCGTTTTCTCCAGCGCCAGGGATGCCGCGCGCTGAGGGGGCGCAAGAGAGGCAGCGTTGGGGCGGCTGTGTTCTCGCCGCCCCTGAAGTGGGGAGTGCAGCTGGACCCCGCGCTACTTGAGGAGAGTAGGCCGGGGCTTAAGGTAAATGGGGAAAGGGCCCATGTTTATATTTTTGGGAACAGGCTTTCATTGCAGAGTATGGCTTTTTATGCATGTTTGATCTCTTCAGATAACCTTCGTGTTAGATTCTCAATTGTGCACATGTTTTCTCACCCCACCACAGATCAGAGAAGGCCCACTGTTTCCCAGGGTGGGAAAGAGTTATGTTTTTCCATGCCTGTGCAGAAAAAGCGAAGCACACCAGTGTGCATTTTGCTACATTCAGCTTTTCCTCTCCATCCTGCCTTCCCCCACCCACACAGAAGCAGTTCTACTGGAATTTTCAGGGAACCAATGAGGCTTCTTTTAAAAAAACTATTTAGACACATTCAATCTATCTTAGGAGTGCTAGACTGAGGAAATGGCCTTTCAAAAAAATAATTCAGAAACAGGTGGCAAACAACCACCCAAACCTGGGAGCAGGAGAAGCAGAGTAGCTAGGCTTGGGGGAAGCAGCAGGGCACCTTGTCCCATGTAGATGAAAAAATGCAGGGAGACCCCACTGTGAAGTAAACATCCATGCCAAAAACTTTAAGTGCACTAAGGGTTTAGTTACAAAAAAGTGAAACTCCAAGGACTCATGGGAAGAGAGAAATCCAATTTTCTTTATTCTCCCCCCCCCCAACCATTGGCTGCAGTTCCAGTTCCCCCTTCATTTACTGCTTCCCCCCCCCCTCCCCAAATGCTGGTTAGAGTTTCTACCCCCTGGCTTTCTGGTTCTGCTTCTTCTACAGATGCCATTTTGGTTTGCAACCCCAAATGCTATCTAAATGCCACGGAATTTTTGAGCAACTTCTTTATGTATGCAGATGTCACTGTTAACTGCTTTCATCATTTGACCCACATATTTGAGGGATTAAAAAAACCCAACAAATTAGATTTTCCTGTAAATCTGTGGTTTCCACTGAGTGTGCAGAACTCTAAACTGCAACCTTGGTTGGTCGCAATCAGAAGATTTGCTGATCTGTATGGGGGTCAGCTTTTGGATGTGAGGATATTTAATACCTTACTGTAGTGGCTTTGTATTGCTAAATTCTGTCGCAAAGATACCATATACTAGGGGTACGCAGAGATGTGTAAACAGCTTCTTTTGATCCCTGGTATTTGTTCATTAATAACTAGATAGAATTAACTGCAGTCTTCAGATGTTATGGATTGTTAGATCATCCCCTGCCAGCATGATGCTGGCAGGGGATGATGGGAACTGTAGTCCATAACATCTGGAGGGCTGCGAGTTTGACACCTATGATCTAGAAGAAGCTGCAGTCAACCTTTAATGGTGAATGATGCTAAAAGTGCCAGCTTTTCCACTGATTTTTCAGTCCTTCTGGCCTCTGATGACACAGTTCAGTCTGTAGCTTTTCCCTCCAGAGAGATGGGCAGAAGGACCTACTGAAGTGCTGGCTGATGATAAACATGGCAGGTCACAGAAGCAGACCACCCACAGATCCAAAAGTCCAACATTTGATAGTCTTTAGGTTAAACATTTTAATAATGTTTATTAATATTGAACTGATCTTGCAGGGGTTTCCCTTTTTTTTGTGGTTCACCATGTTTTAAAATTGGATTTGACCCTTGATGTCCTTCACTTTTTTTTTGGCTGTCAAATCATAGCTGACAAGGTCACATTGTAGTGTTTTCAAGGGAAGAGATGAGTTTGCTATAGTGATCCTGATTTGCTGTAGTGATCCTGATATTCTTGGGTGATATTCCTGACTCCCATCCAAATACTGACTAGGGCAGTGATGGCAAACCTTTTCGAGACCGAGTGCCCAAATTGCAACCCAAAACCCACTTATTTATCGCAAAGTGCCAACATGGCAATTTAACCTGAATACTGAGGTTTTAGTTTAGAAAAAACGGTTGGCTCCGAGGCACGCGTTGCTCAGGAGTAAGCTTAGTGAAGGAACCGTGCTTCAAATGGGTGAATCACAATCCTAGGAGGGTTTACTCAGAAGCAAGCCCCATTGCCAGCAACCGAGCTTACTCCCAGGTAAAGGATCATGCCCAGGCCAGCCTAGATGTGTGTGTGTGTGTGTGTGGGTGGTTATGATTTTCCACCCCCTACCACATGATGAACTTTGTGTGCAAGTGCCCACAGAGAGGGCTCTGAGTGCCACCTCAGGCACCCGTGCCATAGGTTCGCCACCACTGGACTAGGGCCTACTCTGCTTAGCTTTCAAGATCTGATGAGATCAGGTTATCCTGGTATATCCTGATCAGGGCCTTTCCCATGTGTACCACAAATTGTGTCTTCTGTCTTTGTTTTCAGGGTGCTTTTTGGGTTTGGTAATCAACAACCACAGTACTTCATAATTATGACCCATTAAAAACCCCAAAATAAATATTCACCAAAATCTTTAAAAAACCTTTTAGAAAACAAGAAATATTTTTTTTGGGGGGGGGGGGGGCATTAAACTATACTGATTTCTATTCTTTCAACTGAGTAAATTGTTACTTTTATGTTGATACTTTTTTTAAAAAACCTATGTCTTAGGCACTTCCTTATTCTTAAATTTTACAGCAAGGGAAAGTATCCATGCTATAGAAGTGAAAAAGTGAATCCCACCACCAGAACCGGTTGTTAAATCATTTCGATCCCACCACTGTAACATACTGCTTGTGGACTGAGCACATTAGAAGATAATTGTTTTGCCAGATGTGTTTCTGGCCTATGCTTTTAATGCTGAATTTTAATATCTTTTAATTTTTTTTAAAAGGTACTCAAGGAATTTGCATTTTCCAGGGTAAAACTGCTTGTGGGACTGAACTAGAATCAACAGGATCACTCCATTTTTTGATATGGCTTATTTAGTTCAAGAATCACACAGTGGATTATTTTAAAAGAAACTGGAGGTCTTTATGTGTGTTGTAGGTTTTGAGCATGCGGCAGTATTGTTCAACTCCCCTCTTTCCCCTTGTAACTGGCACAACTAGAATGCCAGGCAGAAGAGATTGATGATGGCAGAGCCTGGGATATTAAGAAAATGCCACGAGCCATCTGATAAAATCACAAGTAAGTATCAGCATGATTGCCTAGCTATCTAAAATGTATATTCTTCCCCCTTTGAAACTCTGCCAAAGGTGCATTGCAGCAGCAGCAGCACGGGAGGCAAGGATCTTGCTGCAGAGAGAGGAAAGTTAACTGGATGGGACTTGGGAGCTGGCTGCAGAGATTACCTTGAAGCTAGTGGTGATGGAAGCAAACTTGTTGTCTGCTGTCTCCGGATTTCCTATAAGGTAGTCCCAACTAGTGAACATTTTCCAGCTAAAAGTGAAGTTTTCATCATCCCCATCTCCTGTGCTTTCGTGTGCATTCCGGGCCATCCTGCAGATAACAAATTCATATTGTTGCTTGCAGTATATTATCTAGCCACTAGATGACTCTCATCTGTATTCAGAATTCTGGTCAGAGATTGCCTCTAAAACAAGGCCTGGCTGTTTAATAAAATAGGACTGCTAACAAGGGCACTGGGATTACAGCAGCATGTTTGGCAGCAAATGAATGAAGTGTGGAACTAGTAGATGAGGGTGCTCACTCTTTTATCCAAGTTTATGCATCTGGGAAACCTAATTGTAAAAGAGGTTTCCCCAATATGTGTATATACATGTGTATATGCCTAGGATTATCAGTGTAACACTGGGTATGTCCAAACATGTAATGCTTGCCTATGGGAATCATCAAAGTAGATTTCAGATCAGGTATGTGCTGGTGTTTGTATGCATGCTGCTTCTTAAAGGATGTGTGAATAGTTGCAGCATGCCTGTTGAAATCAACATGATATTTCAGTGTGATTTCAATGATGCCCAGTTTAGCAGGAACCAGATTAGGGTACATCAGTAGGAGTGAACACCCATGCTGGCATTTCAGCACCCAAACAGAAGCATGGGCAAAATAATCCCACGGATAGTATCCAGAAGTAGCTATACGATCTAAGAATGTGCTGACAACTGTAGGGAACCAGCCATGCAAACTGCTCACTCTGTGCTAGTTCCCTAATTCCCATCAACCAAACTAGTGAGAAATAAGTACATACTCAGTGGTGGGATTCAGCAGGTTCACACCATTTCAGCAGAACCAGCTGTTAAAATGGTGCTTGTAAACAACCAGTTGTTAAATTGTTTGAATCCCACCACCAGAACCGGTTGTTAAATCATTTCAATCCCACCACTGTAACATACTGCTTGTGGACTGAGCACATTAGAAGATAATTGTTTTGCCAGATGTGTTTCTGGCCTATGCTTTTAATGCTGAATTTTAATATCTTTTAATTTTTTAAAAAAATTACTTTTATTTTGAAAGCCACCTCAGGCACCATAACATGTTTCTAAATAAGAAGACCAATGGTTCTTCTAGTCCAACATTCTGTCTCCAGTAGTGGACAGCAGAATTTGGGAAATCTACTTGCAAAATAAGTTAAAGCTAGCCTTTCTTTGTTTGCTCATAGCATAGCATTTATCCCTCAATTCAAAAACTTCTGTGGAGGGAGATTTGCATTGGAAGTGTGGGGGGTGGGGAGGCTAACTCTCCCTCATGTACCATTTCCCTACTCAGAATTTAGAATTGCTGTCGTCACACACGCTCTGTCTACTCCTTTTTGAAGCTATTACCACATAAGTGAATTAATAGTAGTCTATGAAATGCTTCAACCTGGTTGTACAGGCAGTTTTTAGAAGTGCTTCTAGGATATACCTTGAGTGGTTTCTGGTGAGGCCGATTGCAATATGTTCTCCAGTTCTTTCTATATTTAATTTGATGACTGAAATATAATACATGGTTGATATACTGCTAGTTCAAAGCATAAAATTATCTCTTGAGTACAGAGAAGGCCACTACGCTGAGGTTTCACAGCAAAGCTGTCAATGTATTGAAAATCTCTGTGTTTACCCATTTTCTCTAGTACAAATGTGAAGGAGCTGCAACTGTGTGCAAAGAATAGGGGGCAAAATCTCTGCCCACAAACAAAACAACCTAGCTGGCTTATCTATATTCCTAAAAGAAGGTAGAATAACTCTGTGTGATTAAGGAAAAGGAGCTGAAGATAAGGGATCTGTTTCTAGCTTTGCAGAAGCTTCTTATATTCTCCTTGACAGGTACTGCTTAAATACCCAATTTTTCTTTTTACCCTTCTGATAAAATAATTCAAAGCTCCATCAGCCTATAAACCAGAGAAAATGTTCCCAAAGTGTTCATGTGTTAGAAAAGCTGGGTTAGCACAGAGGGTATTGCAGTAAAGTACCAGAAAAGGCAATGTGAGGAAATGAAGCTACCCTGTACTGAATCAGACATTTCATCGACCGAGGAATATTGTCCATTCAGACTCACAGTGGCTATCCTGGATCTTAAGCAGAGGTTTTTCACATCACCTACTACCTGATTGCTTAAGCAGACATGCCAAGAATTGAACTTGGGACCATCTATACATGAAGCAGATGTTCTACCCACTGAGCTATGCCACTCTGTGAATAATATATGCTCTGTTACAGATTCCAAGTGTAATGCATTGCAGTGGGATGGGTGGATTTGTACTGGGAACTTATTATGGCAAAGATGCTCAAGGTTCTGCTTTTCTATACCCGCACACTCTGTTTCAAAGGTTCAGGATAGATCTAGAATGTTTCCTTGGCAAAAACCGGTGGGGTCTAAGGGCACTTGCAAGAGGGGGTGTTGATGGTTGGTTGAGGTGCTGCATAATCGTCTGCTGCTTGCCAATTTTCAACAAGGCTTCTCCATTCTCCTTTGTATATTTCCAGTTTTCTAGTCTGATGAAGAAGCTATAAGGAAAAAGACTGCTGGGGGAAGGCGTTGTGGGGCCGGACAATGAGCTAGGAAAGAGTTAAGCACCTTTCCAGGTTACCGGTTCTCCCATGCAAATACCCCTAACCTTCACATCTATATTAGGAAAACATAAAGTTAGGGATATCACCTTTGCCTTAATAGTTCTGTCCTACATATGGTAGCTCTGAGACTGAGAACCAGTTCACAGTTCTTGGAACCAGCTGTTTTGTTTTTCAGTAGTTGCTTGTCTGGATCACAAGATGCTCCATCAGAAACACTGGTGGTAGCCCTTTGCTTTGGTATCCAGGTAGATAGGCTCATACTAAATTTTCCTAATTGTAATTCATCAGCTGCCAATATTTCTATAGATCAGTTTCAGCCTAGATACAAATAACCTCTTAAGCTTAATTCTCCACCGTTATGTGGTTTGGAAATTGTCTTCAGATGATATAGGCTATTATACTGAACTGTTCTATTCTTTGCAGAAAAGGAGTTCACTTATCACTTGATGTAATGATCTTTAGTAAGTTAGAAACTTATAATAGCTCACATCTATCATTTAAAACATCATAACAGTTGCAAGGGAACAATGCACAAAGCAGCATCAATTTGAATCTGAAATGAACAGAAGTATATTGAAGAAACAGCTGAACTTACGATCTTATTACAACCATCAAACTGTATCCATATACACCCACGACACCAACCATGAAATATGCCATTGGCAGTCTATACTTTAGCCATCCAATTGTCCGTTGACTATTGTAGTAGCCATAGAAAACCGCAGAATACTTGATGTAGCCCTGTAAAGAGGGGGAAAGGAAGCCCAGATCAATTAAAGCTCATCAGTTTCATTGTTCTATGTGTTAAGCTTTTTTTGAAAATATACTGAAGGCCACAAAATATTAAAAACATTAATTATAAATCATAACAGAGGAAAACAATTACATATATCTCATGTCAAACCAAATTTCTGTTCCCAGAAGTCAAAGAAAAGTTTCCTGGCGTTTTTTTGAAGATGGGTGGAATGTTCTGTCTCCCATCTCTCAGTCAATATAATTCACTCCAATTAGATAATTTTACCAGCTTCCAAACTTTATGAATCCACAGTATGATTTTTAATTTCATAACACATTTCCTCAATCTCCATGAGAGTTTTCAGCTCTCTTCTTGCAGTCCCTGGAAACTTTTGGGGGCAGGAAAGCATGATGACTTGGCACACAATGCTGTAATATAACTTTCAGTTACATACCTTGGCGTCACAGCAGCAGGGTGACTAACTAGGAATCCTCCAAATATCTATGGTAAAAACCATAAAGATTTGAGAAATTCCCATGATGCCACTTCTAGGTATACAACCAGAAATGGTGTGGCTGCTATGTCACTTTTTCATGTTGTTCCCCCTGATCCACAGAGCAGCCAAAGGAACATGGGGGCAGGAGCGATAGCAAGAGATATAGCTACCCTAATCACCATTTTGGTTACTTTAGGAAGATCCAAAACCATATTCCTCAAGCCTGAATTGGTGCATGTGATTAAAGGGCCTTTAAAATAACCTTCAGGTTTTTAAAGGAAAGTTAAAGCTCATAATATAATAGATGTAAATAATAACTTTGTTCCCAAAATTTTCAGTTCCCCAACTAACAGATCACCTCCAACCTGCCTCTTCTCAAAGACCAGGGCAAAAGCACACCCAGCTGAGTATGTCGAATCACAAACAAACTGAGACAGCTCCACAGTTGCCATGGCAGCCATGAGGCTCTGAGCTGGACCATCAGAGGCATCTTTTATGTGGAGATTGACATTCCCCAGAACTACTGTACTGGGAGCCTCCACTCCATGAATCTCCACTCTGAGACTCTCTACTTCACCAGTTCATGCAGAGAGGCAGCTGGGCAGCAGGGAGAGCGGTATACCAGCAACAGTTCCAACTTGTCTTTCTGGTCAAGCACCAAGAACAAACTCTCTACACTGGCCACAAAGCATCTGACCTTCTTTTGTTTTCAGCACACACACACACACACCTGGGTAAGCTTGGCTGTGTTTTGCCTCCATGCACTCTGCTGTAATGAAAACATATCTCTTACCAGAAAGAATTACCAACACACCACACCCAGCCATGGGGGCAAGGGGGGCAGATCAGATGGTCTCCCCTCTATTCCCAAGTGCTGGCCAAAAAATACTCCCCACAACTCATATCTAATCTACCTCCAAAGAGACCACTTGCACCAGCCTACTCCACCCCTCAAGCCAATGTTTTAAAAAGTGCCCCCCAAGTGGGCACTGCCCTTATGCGACTGCCCTTCAGTCACCGGCCAAGGCTTTCAGCCAGAACTGCCTTGTCTTTTGCTGGCATGGTGAACTGAATTGCCCTGCCCCTGGAGCAGGTGTTATTCATCAGGAGTGGGTAGAGCCATAGTCTTCCTCTGTAAAATTGTAGTCCAATTATTATTCTTTATCATGCAATTGTCATGACCCCTCCTGGGCAAACTCAGGAACAAACACACCAGAGACTGAACAGGAGGACCTAGGGATCACCTTGGGGGGAAAAAACAGTGGGGTCATGTGATACCCAGAATCACCAAACTTGATCTAAAGTCCTGGAGTCTGAGGCCTCAGCTGGGGACCTGCTCCTGAAGTCTCAAGAGGAAGTTGCCAACTCACTAGACCTTGAGACAGCTGTCCTCCCCCCACATAGGGTTAGACCCCAGACCACCAACCCTCAGATCCCCCCCCCCCTTGTAGGGCCAGTAAAGACAGCTCAGCAGTGAATGAGACCCAGGCTTGTTACTGAGTCTGTATTTTTTGCAAGACTGGGTCTCAATCAAGCCCTAGCTGGCTACTGCCCAGAAACAGGTGTGGTTTCTCTCCTTTTCAGGGTATTTAAGCTTCAACGAGGAACTAGTGTGTCCCTTTTAAATTTGTGAACTCAGTCTTAGCAAACCCCAGAACTAGACCGTCAGGACCTAGCTGAGACAGAACACCGATTGCCTATTTCCTTCAGTTCCTTTCTTCTTTTTTAATGGAATTAATGTCAACAAACGTTGATACAACAGAAGACCTTTCGTTTTTCATTTTCTACAAATGAAATTTTCAAAATTTCTCAAATGCATATCTAACTGACTCTTCCGCATATGAAATCTAAGCACATTCTGCAACCCACGGCAGCTGTAATTTTGGAGATATGAGAAGACACACTCTGTCCATTCATACTCTGCATCATTATTGAAGCTTATCAGGTATGTACCATGTACAAGATGCATACTAAGTGGTTTCAGTAGTGGACCTATTAGTGTCAGTAATGGCAGCTGATGCTTTTGGCTTGGTGCAAGAAACTGTATAAGTGGAACCTTTAGTCACTCATCCTTATGGACAATATTAAGCAATTTCTGTCTGGTAAGCAGCTGTTCTTTCAGAAGCATGTGGAGTGCATCACATGGTCTGCCTTTCAGCTGCAGTTCTGCGGAATTGTTTGGCTTTTGGAGATCTATAGTATGTCTGCTTTATAGTCCTGGTAAATGAATTTTTTTTTATCTAAGTGACAGACATTGTGTTTATCTGATATTGGCTGAGGCTAAGCAATGTTAAATGCATGTATTGTTAGTCTGATATCTTGTTGCTTGTGCTATGAAGCTTTCTCAAGAGGTGGTGATTTGCAGAAAAGTGGTGTGTGCATGTTTGTATGCGCACACACAAGTGCTGAACCCTTAACCCTTTCCTTGCCTAACATTTTCCCCTTTCTCCCTTGCCCTGAAATTTCCATTTCTTCAGCTATTTCTCCTCCCTTGGGGGTTCCATTTGCAATCTAAACTTGTGCCTGGAAACTGTCTGAGATGGGAAAATTTTTGGAGGAGCAGTTTATAGTGCATCTCCCTGACTTATATGATAATCATTCCAAAGTGGTTCCCCAGATATCAGTTTCTTCAGGTTAAGAAAAAAAATGCTGGGGAAAGGGAAGGAAAAGTCTCTGATAATGTCCACAGATTGCTAGATCCAACCCATTATACTGAACCTTCCAATTGCATGTAGAAAGGCCTTGGTTCAGGATGTTAGGGAGGATGTTAGACATGCTCTTTCTCCAGGATCTTAAGGAGCTATTTATGAAGAAGAGTAGGTTTTTATCTATCTTAAGGAGCTTCAAGTAGCTTACAATCACAATCTTTTCCTCTCCCTACAACAGGCATCTTGTGAGAGAGTTCAGAGAGAACCATGACCAGTCAAGATCTCCCAGAGGGCTTTATGTGGAGGAGTGGGGAATCAAATCTGGTTCTCCAGATTAGAGTCTGCCACACTTAACCACTACACTATGCTGGTCACATCATATTCTCCAGTCCATTTTTATGTTACCCTTACTCCAAGGATCTTGGGGTTGACATATATGACTCTCCCTTCTCCATTTTATCCCCATGATAACACTATAAAATCAATTAGGTTGGCTGGTCCAAAGTCACCTAGGCCCTTTCCACACAAACCTTTCAGAGCACTTTGAGGCAGGAAATACATTTCCTCCATGGAGTTCTGCATTGTTTTTTCACCTTGACGTTTCGAAAATGTTTTATTTCTATTTACCCTCAAAATTATTTTAAAATGATTCTTTAGCCTGAAACATTTCCAAAACATTTTCATTTGCTGTGCGATCTGTTTCTTAAGTTTTCCTTGCCTCTGTGCTGTCCATGAACTTTCTCCTGGGCGCTATTTTATCGCGTCACGGAACTCACTCCATTCTCCCTCCCCTGTTTGTTTTCATCATTTCTGTGTATTTTTAATTGGTTTTTTTTTTAAAAAATAATCCATTATACGAGCTATAGAGAATTGAAGTAAGAAGCAATGAAGCATGGATTCAATGAATACTACAAAAAATGAGAGAGAAAATCCTCATGGCAGTGATGGATGCATTTGAGGGGGTGAGTGCCAACTAACTTCATGGTAAGGGGGGGTGGGTGGTGGAACTGAAAATGTTTTACAAACGTCTTAGGTGATTTGTGTAGAAAGGACCCTAGTGAGTTTCGTGGCAGAGTTGGGTGATTTGAAACTGGGTTTCCCAGCCCCTGTTCTGACAGTTCAGTCGCTGTATCCCATCGGTCTCATTACTATGTCTCATTACTGCTTCTATCAGTCCAGCCAAACAAAAGAATATCATATGAACTGGTGATCTGACTCTGTGTAAGAGGCCCAGCTTCTTATATTACTTAAACATTGTGGCTCAATTGTAGAGCACCTTCTCTTACAAGTCTACAATATCTGTGGAAATTCTAACAGTCAGATCATGAGGAAAAGAAAAGTGTCAATTCTTCAGCCCTGTGCTCCCCTATCAGCAAGTTCCACTGAAGTCAACATGATTAGCTTCTAAGTAAACATACATAATTTGGGGCTGCATTAAAAATAATTCTTTTTGTCAGTTTTGCCTGTTCGAATCCTGCTCTCGCGTACGGCTTTTGTCCACAATCCATATGATTTCTACCTTCTGTAGAATAATGTAAGATAATAGGTATGGAAGGCAGAGAGGTGGGACCAATAGGGAAATTAAAAAAATAGGTAATAGCAGAGAGAACATATTTATCTCTGTTATGACCTATTTGTTACTTATTAACTTACATATATCAATAGATTTACTAATATTCCAATTTAATAAAATGCCCAATGTGGCTTACAGTCAGTCAACATTGACTATTACATTTTGAAAAATGCACTGCATCATATGATCTAGTAACCCTAAAACAGGTGTCTCCAACTTTTCTGAACCTGTAAGCACTTTTAGAATTCTGACACAGGGTGGTGGATGCAGTCCCAGGGTGGTTATCACAGAAGGCGGCGCCAACTACAAAATGCCACAGAATGAGGTTGGGGGTGCTGTGGGCTCCTATGAGCCTTTAAAGGTATGTGGGAAGGGTTGAAAACAAACTGATAGGTCTAATTTTCATGACTTTTATGCTTCCTCAACAAAGCAGAAATGGATAATGAGGGCCAGTTTCTTTATACATTTAGGCTGCTTCTGCTCAGGAGCAGTCCCCCATTTTCTTATTTTCAATGCATACGCAATGGAGTTCCCTGTGTTTCCCCCTCACATATGCCATTTGCCCATCTTTGTCTCTGGCAAGCTTTTTTATATTTTTAAAAATTGATAATAAAAAATAGCAGTGTAGTGATTAAGGTGTCAGACTAGGACTTAGAAGACCCAAGTTCAAATCCACACTCACACCATGGTGACTTTGGGCCAGTCATATACTCTCAGCAGTAACGCTGGTTAGTATTTGTGTGGGAGACCTCCAAGGAATACCAGGATCCTGACACAGAGCAAAGGCAGGCAATGGCAAACCACCTCCAAATGCCTCCTCCAAATGCCTTGAAAAGTCTAACAGTGGTGGCAAACCTTTGGCACTCCAGATGTTATGGACTACAATTCCCATTAGCCCCTGCCAGCATGGCCAATTGGCAGGGGCTGAGGGAATTGTAGTCCATAACATCTGGAGTGCCAAAGGTTCGCCACCACAGGTCTATGAGGTCACCACAAGTCAGCTGTTACTTGATGGCAAAAAAATAGAACAACTGACAACTGATCATTTTTGCACAATGCCTATCAAAGGTAGGGGAAGGAACATAGTTGGCATGTGAGGAAGAGGCACCAGATGTGGGCAGAGAAGTAATCCACACTTTTCTCAGCTCACTTTGGGAACAGTCTAAACAATTTTAACAAAGCAGGTTTGTGAAGAAGCCCTCAGTTCAGTGGAGATCGGAAAGACCAAGGAAGTGGGCAAATGCACAATATTGTCTGCAAGACCAAATCAAACTTGCTGTCAGTGGAGGAGAGTGTGTGTGTGTATGTGTGTTTGAGCAACATTAGAAGTGACCAGTGCACCATGGGGCTTTCCCCACTACAGAAGGGAGCTAAGGTCGACTCGGTTCCCTTCAGTGGAGGGCAATTCCAGGCTGTCCCCACAGCAACTGAGTTGGCCCCCTGGAACCGAGCTAAGTGGGCGGGATCATCTTGGTGCCTGTTTCGCTCCTTGATCGTGATTGGCGCTTGTGTTACGGCGGGAAACGGAAGTGTTCTTTTTTTTTTACAGTTTTTACAGTTCACGGTTACATGCACTTTCTGCCCGCCACAACTCTCCCGTTCTGCGCATGCCACAAAAGCGACTCGTGATTGGTTGAACGGATGAGGTGTCATTTCGATGCTTCCCCACTTCGAAGCTTTGAAGTGGTGTCGACCTTGTTCTGGCAGAAAAGTGTAGTTCTGAGGGGGGTGGGAACTGAGACAAAACAATGTTGAGCTCGGTGGCAGTGGGGATTCACTGAGGCGAACCTAGGTAGAAACCAGTTCAACTCTGTCAGTGGGGAAAGCCCCCCTGTCTGCCTGCCTGCCTGCCTGCCTGCCTGCCTGCCTGTCTGTCTGTCTGTCTGTCTGGGAAGAGGACTGAAAAGAGACCCCCGTCCCAGGCAGGGGCTACAAGTTACTGTTTCCTGCAAACCATACTGTTTGGCAGAACTCTTGGATGAGATCCAGAGATTTTATCTTCCAGGTGGATTTTCCTTCCCAAACTATGTCTTCATATTCAGATCTTAAGACATGAGGGTGCCACCTCTACAAGCAATATAGGAAGAGAAAGTAATTATCCTCCACTATCTCCATTCAAAATATAATTCACATAGGTTATTGCTCAGAATGTGCCATCATTTCAGCTTTTCTAACCGGCAGTGTTCATTCTCCTGCTCTTGCTGGATAATGCTACAAATACAAAAGGCTCTTGGTCCTTCCCCACCATAGCAAAATTGCTGCTGAGACTGAAGCAGTGAGAACGGTGGCAAACAAGGTAGCCAGCAATGTAGCCCTTTAGATTCTGGGTCAGGAGCTATTGTGTGTGTCAGGGAGACCCAGAGGCAGAAAGCATAACAGAAAAAAATCAAGCACAAAAGAGTTCCCTTTTGTAGTTCGCTAGCAAGATAATTTTCAGCCTCGGGATCTCGCAGGGCACTTAGGTATCTATCTGGGGTGTTTTTTTATCTGTTGCAAAAGAAAAAATTATAGTCTCCAGAACACTCTGTCAGAAATGGTGACCTAAGCCAATCCTTTTTCTGCCACTGCCATCTGTTATGCAACCCATTTAAGGGTGTGTATCTTTATTTTAATGCTGTCTCTCTCACCTATGCATTTTCTAAAGCAGGGTCTGCAACTGTTCATCATCTAGGTCTATTTTGTTAAATCTTATCCTTTCTGAGTATGCATGTGATGCATATTTTACTAAGCTTCAGTGAACTTGCAAGCAGAGGTGCTCTGTGACACGGCAGCTTACAGATCGCTACAAAGGAAAAGGCTGATTTCTGAATAATTGAATTGTCTGTTGCACGGTGTTGCACGGCGTTGCACAGTGTTGTATGGTGTTGTACGGTGTTGGATTCTCAGGACAGGTGGGGTCCAAAAATAAGTGGATGGATTCCAGGAAGGTGTGGTAAAGGCATAGACAGTTAGCTACATTATCAGCTTGTCCCATGTGATTTCCCCACTAAATATTTATCTGAACAGTGTGAACTCAGCCTCACAGAAATGGCAATCATACTGCACATTAACTGAAGAACTCAA
Organism: Sphaerodactylus townsendi; assembly: GCF_021028975.2. NCBI lineage: Eukaryota > Metazoa > Chordata > Lepidosauria > Squamata > Sphaerodactylidae > Sphaerodactylus > Sphaerodactylus townsendi. The sequence goes on from NC_059435.1 coordinate 26,128,645, forward strand.
CTAGAATATAGCCCTGTTCTGCAATGAACATGCGTAATGGCAATGGAATCACTTGCAGTATGAACTTAGATGATTTTGGGCTCTGGACATTTCCTCCCTTCAATTAGGCAGATAGGAAGGCAACACTTGTAATGCGGAGTTACAGGCTGCTTTTAGGGGGTGGATAGGGGTTGCAAACCCTGGATTGGGAAATTTCTGGAAATTTGGGGCGGAGCCAGGGGAGGGTAGAGTTTAGGGGAATGGGTGGAGCCAGAGGCATAGCAAGTGGGGAAAGCGCCTGGTGCACTGGTGCGTCCTTCGCCCCTGCCACACCAACGTCTGCCCCCATTCTGCCCCGGAACATTCCTGCCCCAGAATGCCCCCACCACACCCCCATGGGGCGTGTGCCTGGTGCATCGTGCACCCCCCCTTGGAGCTATGCCTCTGGGTGGAGCTGAGCAATGATGTGATGCCATTGGGTCTACCTCTCAAAACTACAATTTCCCCCCAAATTTGTAGTCTGCTGATCAGTTATAATTCCAGGAGAACTCCAGCCCCCAGCTTGAGGTTGGCAACCTAGGGGTTGTGATGAGCTGCTGATTCAAGCCTCCATACTTCTGCCTCAAAGTCAGGCCCTTGATGGCTTCACTGGTCAATTTTCTGACTTTAGAAATTTCTAGAGAATGTTGAGTCCCTTTGAAACATCCTGCACCTAAATATATTTTATTTAAAACATTTATATGCTGCCTAGCCACTCAAATAGGGTCCTCACTAGTTTTAGTGGCTGTTATGACCACATCTTTTTATTAGTTGAAGTTTCAATGTTTGCTGAAGTTGGCTCACTCTGTTTTATCCAAAATTCTCACCTCTTCTTTCTCACATATCAGTTTATGGGATTTGAATATGAAACTGTCTTTTTCTGGCACCTTGCAACCAGGTTTTAAGTTCCTCCTTTGTGTAAATGGACTGCTAATTGTGTGAATTAAAAACAAAAAAGCAGTCTTGTGGCACTTCAAAAACTGAACTTGATGGGAATTCCTGTAGCAGCAAAGTGCAATAGAAACAGCCAATCCATCAGGTGAAGTAACCTGGACTCACAAAAGCTTATGCTAGAATAAATTTTGTAGTCTTTAAAGTGCCACTGGACTTCAGTTTGACTCTGATAACAGGTCTGGATTCCATGCCCTGTGAGAAGAGACTTAAGGAGCTGGATATGTTTAGTCTGGATAAGAGAAAGTTAAGGGGTGACATAACAGCCATATTTAAATATTTGAAGGGATGTCGTGTTGAAGATGGAGCAAGCTTGTTTTCTGCTGCTCCAAAGATTAGGACAGGAGTAATGGATTCAAACTATGAGAAAAGAGATTCCATCTAAACATTACAAAGAATTTCCTGATGGTAAGGGCTGTTTGACAGTGGAATACACTACCTTGGGGGTGGGGGTGAAGTCTCCTTCTTTGGAGGTTTTTAAACAGAGCCTGGATGGCCATCTATATGGGATGCGTGTTCCTGCATGGCAGGGGATTGGACTGGATGGCTTTTGGGTCTATGATTCTATGTGGATTTGGTGGGGCTTGAACACAGTGTCCATGAAAGAAGAAATGCTTCTGACTGGCTCAGCATGAGACTGGATAATGAACAATGCTGCTAGTTCCATTTGAAGTATTGTTGAAATGGCTTATTATATCATGTTGAAAGCTTGGTGGCTAACAGTGCCATTCCAAGCAGAGTTAATAAACTTCTAAGTTCATTGACTTTGGTGGACTTAGGAGGGTATAAGTCGAATTGTACTACCAATATCCTCTGGGTAGAAAATCCAGAACCAAGATACCTGATGATGAATTAGCCCCCCAAAACTTATGCCACAATATATCAGTCTATTTAAGGTATCACCTGGCTCCTTTTTGGTGCAGCAGACTAAACACAGTTACTCCTACCAATGTAGGAGTGTTCAAGTTCTCTGGAGGAGTTCTGTCCTAGCCAAACCCCCTTAGGAGTATAAGGAAACTTTGATTTTCCCATCAGAGTGATGACCCAGTTTTGACAGTTATGATTTAATGCCGCCTCCAATAAAAAACCTGATCTGCATGCTAATCACTGATTGGTATCTTTAACTCTTCCTCCGATTGGCTAAGGACTAGTCTTCCCAGCCAGTCCTCCCTCTCCAATCCTCCCTTTGATTCTTTGCAGATTTGAGCCTTGGAATGATTCTTCAGGAGTTTCTTAGGTGCTTGGACTAAAATTTGGGTTAAGTTCTATGATCCTTGCTAACTCATTTGTTCTCATTAACAGGTACCTGCCTCTATTCCAAACAGTGACTTCAATAAGGAAATGCTGAAATGTAAGTATGTTTTGAGGAACCCTGTCTAGTCAAATGCTTTAATTAGACTTTTGAGGGGAATGACTATGAACTCTATATTTTTGGAAATTTTCTGCTTGCTAGTGCTATGTATCACCTATTTGCCTTGTATAAAATTGTTCGAAAGTTTTTAAATTACATTGTGCCTTTATGATCTTTCACTCTATCCATGTCCATGACATGCTTTGGTTATGATGTTTAGACAAATCCCTAAAATTGAGAACTCCTGGCCCTTTTAATGAAGATATTAACAATTGTCTTGCAAAGCCAAGTGAACTAATAAGATGCTTCCAAGCTTCTAAAAGGTTTTCCAGATCCTTGACTTGAGTCCTGAAGTGCAAAAGGAATGTAGGCTAGAAAGAACTCTGCATGTCCTTAGAGGTCTATGCACCACAATGAAATTAATAACAGTCGAGATTAGCTTTATTTCTTATGGCAAGACTTCAGGAATCAGTTGGTAAGACATTTGCTAGCCTCCCCTCATCATAAAAGACTATGAGCTAAAGGTTTCTATCACATGTACTTACTCCCATGAGAAGACTAAACACAAATATGAAGGCACCTACCTCAAAATCCCAGAGAACCGAGAAATGCATAGCAGTTGGTTGCTCAGCCCTGGGTACTGTTTTTCTTGGTATGCTTCCATATGTTGTTCCCATTAAGATCTAGTACAAAGTTAATCTCAATGTTATCGTATGCAAAATATTGCAAGTATTTTTCCATTGATTCCCCCCGGCAATAATAATAATAATAATGACAGAACATAGTCTTTAAACAAATTTTCTTGTTAGTGTACCTTGTTTCAAACAGTGAGATATGTGGTCTGATTTCTGTGAATAGGTTGAATCAAAACACTAACATAGTAAGCTGCAGTGGGGTAGATCCAACTTCTTGACTGAGCAAAGCTTTAACCTTTACTTCAGTCTAAGGAGCTCTCCTGCACCAATGGAAGAATAATTTGCATTGGAGGAGAACAGTTAACTCCATCCCAATTGTCCTGTTGTGCAATCCTAAACAGATTTATGCCCTTCTAAGCCTATTTTAATTTTAGTGGAATTAGAAGGTTAGTCCTGTTTAGGATTGGACTGTTGGTCTATTGAAATACAAGCAAAAACAACAGAGTTAATGCCTTTCTGTGAGGAACCACTAAAACAATGAGCAAGCTTTCAAGTTCCCTGCCTGGAAATTCGGTGCATAAAACAAGGGAGGAGGGGGGAAACGTATTTCAGAACTTTTTCAGCATGACTGAAATATCTTTTCCCCTCCCCTCCCTCCTTTTTTTCCTACTAAACATCTAGCCTGATGAAAGATATCTCAGGAACTCAAGATGTTGCTCACTGGGTTTGATCTTGTAGTCCTTTCTGCTGGATGGGTGTTCAGAACTTCCTGATCTCACCCAAAATACTCCTTAAAATGCTGTTTCTCTGGTTCATTCCGCACATGCAGAATAATGCACTTTCAAACTGCTTTCAGTGCTCTTTGAAGCTGTGCGGAATAGCAAAATCCACTTGCAAACAGTTGTGAAAGTGGTTTGAAACGCATTATTTTGCGTGTGTGGAAGGGGCCACAGAGACAGGGGAACTGGAGGTCTCTAGTTGGAGGTGGAATGAGCAAAAATCCTCCCTTCTGTCAGTGGATATCTATTGCTGCTGGTTGCAGCCCTCATTATTTGATGGCACCAGCATAAATCCCAGTAGTAGAGCTTGGATCCACTAATGGGCTTTTGCTTCAACTCCCAAGTACATAATTCTGGTCTGAATTACACACAAAAATATAGAACATTATACTGTTGGCTACAATGAATATGCTATGTATTGAAGCATATAAAATATTTAATATAAAGTGCATCTAACATACATAAATAAGTGACATAACATGCAAGAATCCAAATGATATAAGAATAAAGAATCCTTGAAGGAGAAAGAAATACAATTCTTGGAAAGCTCACACATGACTAGGATTCTGTCAAAGTCCAAACAAGGGTAAGAAAACTATTCCATAAGACAGGTATCCTGGTAATTTCTCCCTGTTTCATTGGACAGAAGCTCCTGCTTCTTCTGCCAACAAGTAGAGATGCTGCCTTGCCTGAAGCCACTGAAGGGATCATTTAGCCTTTGCAAGCTTTCAGGCGATCACCAGAGTATGAACATGTTCTGTCTGGGTTGCAACAGAAGCCTAGATGATGCCACAACAAGTATGAATTTTACTCAGACAAAGGTTGCATCCTCATGGCAATAATTCTGCATTGCTCAGTCATCACTGTTGTAAATGCAGGCGCATTTGGAGCAACAGCATGTCATCTGCAAAGGGGGATCTTCTTCAGTGATCTCCTCAAACCTACCACTCCCCTTCACCACCAGAGGCACTTTTAGCCAACCGGAATGGGTCATTTTCAACTTGACAATGATCTCTATAGCAATTGCAGTTTGTTGGTATGCCTGCACATTCTTTCTCATTGTGCAGGGGGAGAGATGCGGGATGACAGTGATAAACTGGTGCCAATGAGGAAGGGAGGTCTGATTGTGTGCACCTTGCTAGCTACAGAGTAACAAGCCTGTACTGTGAACTTTCAGGAAATATAACAAATAAGGTTTAGGAAAAAAACTGGGAGAAAGTCCATTACGTGGATGACTGGAGGACACTGTGATGTGAGTTCAGGGAAAAAACACCTGTCTGATTTGGCAGTCAAGGCAGAGTAGAACACCTGTGTTGATGTTGTATGTACTTTACTGAATAGACATTAGAAATGACAGACCCCCTTGAGTACTCCTGGCATGTATTCAGATGCTGGCTGTTATACTTAACATTCAGGTTACGGAGAAGGCTTTACAAATGTCCTAAGACTTCATGAAGATCTCATCTTCTGAATTAACTTACACACTTCTTCTCATCTTACCTCAAGCTTAACTTGAAAACATTCTCAGTGCTAAAACTATGTGGATATACAATATGCAAATGGCAAGAGCTTTACTTGGATGTAAAGAGGGAATGGATAAAAAATCTTGAAGAAGAATTGGTTTTCCACTGACATTGGGGGAAAGTTTTGACAGTCAAAGTGAGAGAAATCTAATATTCCAATCACAAAGACAGTCACCTTGTATGAGGGACACTGTTGTTGTCTTCAAATAAAGAAGTTCTGTTTGTGTTAGGGAAGGGTAAATGATCAAGGGAAAGTTGCAAATAATACAGAATCCTTTGGAAGACTTCAGAAGGGGAAAAAGAGAATCATACTGGTAGTAACTATATTTTCTATCTTTTGAGAAATTTGCATTATATTTTTCTCCCTTTATAGCAAGCACTTGTTTTATATTGTTAATACTGAGCATTATCTTGCATGTTTTGTGTCGGTAGTTTTCCTGGAGATTAATATTAGCATGAAGAGAATGCACAATAAAATCATAATCACCCATACATTTAAGTATATTTTTATGTCCACCATTATTTGTGAAGAGAAGATAGTTAAAGAGCATATTTAACAGAGCAGCAATGTGAATTCTAGTTGTTTGGGGCAGATGGCCGAGTTTTTCATGTCATGAACAGGGTGGATTATTTCCCTCTTGAATGCAGTAAAAGGATTAGGTTTATCTCTTTCTGTAGCACTCGTCCCAGTACAAAAATCACATTTGGCTCAGGGACATTTTTTTCATAACTATAGATAGCCTTTGTATTTATTGGGATCCTATAGTTTGTGAAATAATTGTTCACCTGTTATGTAAGGATTCAGCAGGAAGGGCTCAACAGACAATAGCCACAGGACAGCACAAGAAAATGGGTGTTTTAAAAATAGGCTGGGAGTAACTGGACAGCACTCTGCAGAAAAACATTTTTTGTGAGTCCATGGTATATTAAGAATAAATAATGGATTGGATCCTACCAGCTTTTCTGCTGACACAGCAAGAGGAGGGAAGTATGATCTTGCCCACTCCTCCTCCCCACTCCTCCTCCCATCCAACATGGTTTTTGACCATGTGGGTCCATGCATCCTGACCTTCTACAGGATCAATAGCAGCTCTTTTTTCCTACTTGTACCAATTTAAAAATGGTTAGCATCCAAACCATGATTTACAATGGATGAGCTGTCAATAATACATTAAGTACTTCTGTTATTCTGTTATGCAAAGAATCATAGAGTTGGAAGGAGCCATACAGACCATCTAGTAGTCCAACCGCCTGCCCAATGCAGGATCAGCTTAAGCTTTAGAGCATCCCTGAAGAAGATTTATACCCCCCTTTCTGTCCTGAAAGAAGACTCAAGGTGGCTTGCAAGCTCCTTTCCCCTCCCCACAACAAACACTTTGTGAGTCGAATGGGGCTGAGAGAGTTCCGAAGAAATGTGACTAGCCCAAGGTCACCCAGCAGGAATGTAGGAGTGGGGAACCAAATCCAGTTCACCAGATTAGAGTCCACTGCTCTTAATCACTACAGCACGCTGGCAAATGTTCATCCATGCACTGCTTAAAGACTGCAAGAGAGGGGGAAGTCATTGCCTCCGTAAGCAGCTGATTCCACTGCTGAACTACTCTCATTGTAAACATTTTTTCCTAATGTCCTGTCAGCATCTTTCTGCCCATAATTTATACCCATTATGGCAAGTTCTATCCTCTGTTGCTGACAGGAACAGCTCTCTGCCCTCCAAGTGGCAGCATTTCAGAGAACAATCTTGTCCTGGTGCCTGTCTAATTTGGCATATAAGATATGGACAATACAGGTGCATCATTTGCTGTGCTCTTCAGGGCATGTAGATAAACTTGTGAGCCGACTCCATTGCATCTGTATTGTAATTGGTGATGTCATGTGATATGGATGCCCTTCTGTAATGTTTGAGCTGTGAAGATTATTTCATATGCATAGTCACTTTACTGAACAATACTGATGTGATCTTTTGATATTGCGTCCATTCAGGTGGTGAATGTGAACCGGTGAGCCTTCTCTTAATTATTTCCATCAATGACCAGGGAATGGTTTTATTATTCAAGCAGCTGGCCATACTTTATAGAGACAGCAGATTTATAAGTTGGTTATGGGTGGTATACAACAAAATTCAAAATGCAGTAATTATTTTACAATGCTGTTAAGTACAGAGTTGCCTGTTTAATGGTAGTCATTTAATATTTGGCTTCAGTGTTGGTAAAAAGGGAAGCTAACAAATAAATTTCCTGTTTGATAGCTTTTAAACTGTTTGCTAGCTTTTTACTAGGGCTCATTCCGCACATGCAGAATAATGCACTTTCAAACTGCTTTCAGTGCTCTTTGAAGCTGTGCGGAATAGCAAAATCCACTTGCAAACAGTTGTGAAAGTGGTTTGAAAATGCCTAGCTTTTTAAAACTGTTTGCTAACTTCTAAGAATTTCACGCATCTAGGTTTGCTTTGTAGTAGATAGTGCATCTCTAGAAGCTTTCATATAAGTTTTACTTTAAAGTGCTCAGTGGTAGAGGATGTATCACAGATGGCTTGTAAAGACTGTTTCTAGATCCATGCAGAAGGTCCCAAGCTCAATCCTTATAAAAATGTCAGCTGACAAATTTGACCCTTATAGCCTTAGAGAACTGGTGCACATTACAAGGGACGATGTTGATCTAGATGGAGAATGGAGGATGACAACCACATCTGGGAACCAGCATGCTCCCTGTCCAACCTATATTCAGATCACAGCCCCTTGGACATTATGAAGTCATTGCTAAGCCACCTCTTGGTTGCGCCACCAGCCTCAAGACTTGGAATAATGAAAAGGTTAGCACACTCCATCTCAACACTCTGGAATTATTCACTGCAAAGCAAGAGTCATGCTCTGACTTTCAATCTCATAGCTTAGGAGAAGCACTGAGATTTCCCACTCTTTACATAAATGATATAAACAAACACAATGTAATACCCCCTGCATTCAAACCAATAAGCAGCTAGGACAATTGTTTACATACTTCAGGAATTATAACTAGTCCAAATATTAAGCCAAACAGGACGAGGTTTACCCCGTACATCCACCGCAGAAATATGAAATAGGAAGCCACTGAAGAACCAAAGTGACCTTAAACAAAGAAAGGATGCCATTAGAAAGGTACTGAATTTAAATAACTTACCAGAGTATAACACTACTTAACTTTGTGCTCACAAATGTAACCCAGTTTTTATCCTGAGGCATTACTTTTCATTGCCCTTTCATATTTGAACAAACCCAAGTTGGCTCCAGCCCAGGTTTTCAGCTTCCTCAGTGCCAACTTCATCTTTTTTCACTGCTTGACCTCAACCCAATGGTGATGGAAGAGTAGTCTTTGCGTATAGAATATTTCTGTGCATATCACATGCAATCAGCCTTCAGGGGAGGTGGGGAACACAAGTGACTGCAAAAGTCACCATACCATAGAAGGAAAAACAAATAATTGGTTGTCTGAAATCCAGGTTTGAGCCAGTGTTCTGCCATGGAAGCTCACTGTGTGGTAGAGGAAGTCACACACTCTCAGCCTAACCTGCCTCTCAGGGTGATGGTTAGGATAAAGAGGAGAAAGAAAGAGTCATGTTGTTTTGGGTCTCCACTGGGGAGAAAAAGGGGCATTAGTGTCCAAATAAATAGGAAGTAGTAGCAGTTTTCTTCCACACATTAAGTATAAAGGGGTGGACAGCCCAATCTGAAGCAGGGTCAGTAGAATCTCCTTCGGAATGCAGAACAGGCTTACACCAGAGAAAATGTCCTCCACAGTGGCACTCACTCTGGAGGAGGGGCAAGTCAACTGGTGCCTGGCAGCTGCGGAGCCCTGGGATGTCTGTCCAGGGTGCCCAGCTCTCCATTGGTGCTTCCCTGCCACCCCAAGTTATATCAGTGTGGCAGAAACATTCCTGGGGGTGGAGCATACCTTAGTTGGTTTCCACTGCTGGTTTAGCTCCCTTTGTGCTGCTGGAGTAGGGCTCGGACATATCCTGTGATTTTCACAGGATATCTCTGCTGTCCCCTATGTGAACAGGTGAGGTTGTTTTTTTTAAAAAAATGAATAGTGCCAGAGTAGCACCATCCCCACCCACATGACAGCTCTGGACTGGGCTGCAAGACTGTCAAGTCTTGTTTGGCAAGCATGGGCTGTGAGAGACTCATTCTTTTCAATGTTTTCAATTGTTTTAGTTTTTATTTTAGATACTTCTGAAACAATAGTTAAGAACACAAGAACAAGCCAGCTGGATCAGACTGGGCACCCTGGACAGACATCCCAGGGCTCCATCTAGTCTAGCTCTCTGCTACTTGCAGTGGCCCACCAGGTGCCTTTGGGATCTCACATGCAGGATTTGAAAGCAATGGCCTTCTGCAGCTGTTGCTCCTGAGCGCCTGGTCTGATAAGGCATTTGCAATCTTAGATCAAGGAGGATCAAGATTGGTAGCCATAGATAGACTTCTCCTCCATACATCTGTCCAAGCCCCTTTTAAAGCTATCCAGGTTAGTGGCCATCACCACCTCCTGTGGCAGCATATTCCAAACACCAATCATACGTTGCGTGAAAAAAATGTTTCCTTTTATTAGTCCTAATTCTTCCCCCCAGCATTTTCAGTGTATGCCCCCTGGTTCTAGTATTGGGAGAAAGAGAAACATTAACTTACTTTCCACCTCCTTTATCTTCATTTCCCAAGGTATACATTGTGTCTTAAAATTATCAAAGTCTCTCTTAAATTTGACCCATTTCTGGAAAGAAAAACAGTGGTAGGAAAATTTTTATCCCTGAGATGACTGGATGTCAAGACTTCTGGAATCCTTGAAATGATTTACTAGCTGCTTGAAACCCGAAGATGAGCCTGAACTCAAAGGATTGAATTTCAATTAAAACTTTGACATTCTGAGTACTTGAGTTACGAGAGAAAGGACAAGTGGACTTCCTCTTAGTTCTTCTTTTTTACAATACTGGAAAGAAAATAAGGTAAGCAAGGTAAGACTGAAGCCCTATAAAGGAGTCTTGCAGACTCTAACTGCTGAAAAATAATTGTCTTCCTCCCCACCCTCAGTTATCTGAAAGCTGATGATCCACATGTAGTTTTATAAAATTCTTATTTCAAATATATCTCCCATTTATGTATTTTTATCCTGATCTATACCCAGAGATCTCAGGGTGGGTTGCACCATAGAATTAATAAAATCCAATACAGTATAAAAACAATTTAGACCTGTTATAAGAAAACCTACTAAAATTAATAAAACTACTAAACCTACAATAATTAGTAAAAACTGTTTAAAACTTGTATTGTCGAAGGCTTTCACTGCTGGAATCACTGGGGTGCTGTGTGGTTTCAGAGCTGTATGGCTGTGTTCTAGCAGCATTCCCTCCTGACGTTCTGCCTGCATCTGTGGCTGGCATCTTCAGAGGATCTTCACAGTAGAGTCAAGTTAGGCATTTTCCAATTTATTGACACACTGAGCTCGAAAAGGTTCACTGTTCTGGACTGAAGCATGGCTAAAAAAAAAGTGTACCCTCCATAGTACTGAAAATGTTTATCTTGAATCTCAGCATTTGCATACTTAAGCTAAGAGACACAGGCTTTTAACTTCTGGTATAAAAATAAAGCACAAAATGTCCTCATATCAGAAACCCTTCTAGTACCTACCTTTGCCATCAGCATTTTATATGCATATAGTTTTCTTCCTTTTCTCTTTCCCAAGGCACCTTCAAACTTTTCTACAAAAGCCTGAGCCTCCCTAATTAAAACATTAAAACGTAGTTTTAGGTTTTTTTAAAACAACAACAACAACAACACTGATATAGAAGCTTTAACGTTTATGATTGTGCTGTTCAAAAATGAAATATGAACCTTACAGTCCCAAGAGACTTCTGAGCAACAGTAAATCAATTTCATGGTCTTAGTTTCATCATACAGTAATCTGCAATCACTTGTTCAGTATTACACAAATAAGTTCTTATACAGAATTTCTCCTCCCAGGGCATATCTACAGAATGGATTCAGTGACCTCTTTATCACATCCTCCATCAGAGACAGGATATATTTCTTAGAAACAAGTCCAATTTTATCCAGTGGGATTTACAACCCAACCTGGAGGGGGGTGAAGTGAGTTATAGAGATGATGGGGTTCTACACCACTGGATTTGCCCTTCCTTGACACTGGTGGAACTGGGATGGGGGCAGAGGACTCAGGTGTCATTCGCCTAGGCCACGTATGGGGTGCATTTTGGCCTCATGCTGCTCCCCGTCTCCCCCTGTTCCTAGCCACCACCACTGCAATCCCCCTGCTGCCACCACCCCCACCACCCTTCCAACAAATCTTTTCCTCCTCTCAGTGGCACCAGTTGGCAATACACTGGGGGCAGGGGTAAGGTCAGGGAAGCTTCTACCCCCAGGGTGTTGTTGGCTGGCACTGGGAAGAGGAAAAAGTTGGCTGGCACTGGGAAGAGGAAAAAGTTTGTTGGGGGCAGGGCGGAGGGGGTGGAAGGAGTGCAGTGGGGTGGGGGAGTTGAGCAGGGGAGCGAGAGGAGTTCTGCAGCAGGGGATGGGCATGCCACTGTGGCAAGTCCTGGGTGTTGTTTTGTGGCAGTACACCACTGTTCCTGGGGCACTTGCCCCGGCAGAGGGGCAAATCCACCAGTGGGTTGTGGTGTAGTGTCGTCATCCTGGAGGCATGGTTGAGGGTGGAGCCAACCTTTTTCAGCTTCCACCTTGACACCAGCACCCAGAGCATGAACCTACGCCTTCCTTTTGGGCACTGTGAGCCGATTGAGCCCAATGGAGGGCTTTTTGGCAACGGAAAGGTTTTTTTTTAATTGCCTCTCCATGCCACCGAAAAGGCCTCTGGGGTGGCAGGGTGCCACCATAGCTGTGCCGTCCATGGCTACTCCAGAGCTCTGTATTGGGCTGCCGGTCCCATATATGGATCCTAATCTTAAGCATGTAGCTTTAGAGGAAAGGGAACATTTAGTGCCCTTTTCTTAGATGAGGTTGGGTGGAGGTACTCTAAATGAGCAACCAACATAATATGTTCCCTCTTTAACTACTCCCAAGTGTCAATACTTGCAAGTGTGAAGGATTTTGGGAAAGAATCCTGCTGATTATTCATGCCTACAACAAAAGGCATAAATAATCATAGAAGAGCAGACAGCTTGCTTCTGTTGAGGTTTGTGGAAGCCAAGCTTTTAGGCTTGTCTTTAATTAAAGCAGTACAGTGAGCCAGGCCTGGGTGGGTACTGGTTGAAGGAAATGTTGTTCATCATCTACTCTCCGGTAACAAGAAGTGATAACAGAGAGATTTCCGCCTTCAAAGGTCTGATGGTTTAAGCCAAACCACATAGCAAAACTCTACCTCATGTTGTTTTCCCAGGACCAGCAACCTGAAAGTGGCAATTTTGCTACAAAGCATAATTTTTTGTGACAGTCAGCAAGTTGCATGCGCTCTCTCTTTCCCCCTCCCAGTTATGAAACCTGAAACCTTACCTCAGCACTTTTAATTTCTTTGCCATCCGCCAGGGTTTGTTCCTCATGACAGATATCAGTTTCTTCTTTTCCTCTACCTGTTCCTTTAGCTTGGATAGTTCTTCCTCATTCAGAGACTCATCATCTGAGGAGCTGGATGCAGAAGAGGAAGCACTGGGAACAAAACCATGAAATGCACATTGAAAATGCTGGGGGGAAGAATTAGGACTAATAAAAGGAAACACTTCTTCATACAACGTGTGATTGGTGTTTGGAATATGCTGCCACAGGAGGTGGCGATGGCCACTAACTTAGATAGCTTTAAAAGGGGCTTGGACAGATTTATGGAGGAGAAGTTGATTTATGTACCAATATTGATCCTCCTTGATCTGTGATTTCAAATGCCTTAGCAGACCAGGTGCTTGGGAGCAGCAGCAGCAGCAGCAGCAGAAGGCCATTGCTTTCACATCCTGTATGTAAGCTCCCAAAGGCACCTGGTGGGCCACTGCGAGTAGGCAGAGAGCTGGACTAGATGGACTCTGGTCTGATCCAGCTGGCTGGTTCTTATGTTCTTATGCACAACAGGGAAAAGAGTTGTGTGAAGGAGAGTTTTTCCGATCAGCCATAGTAAGAGCTTGCATGCACAGGCTCAAATTTCTTGCTTTCGATTGCCAAAACAGCTTTTTGAGTATTTATAAATATAAAATCCACATTACAAAATTGTTCTGCACTTGATAGCAGATGTAGATGCTCAACTGAACACCGATCAATAGGTAGCATGTTAATTATTAAGTAGCTATCAAGCAGCCTGTAGTCATGTGAATTGGTTTCAGACAAGATTTCAGCAATACGGTACATGCTTGGGGGTGGGGGGGGGGCAGCTGCCCTTTATTAAGTTCCTGTCTAAAATTCCTTTGAAATATTTAATATTTAGTAAGCCATGCAGAAAAAAATTACAGGTTCACCAGTTTCAGGTGAAGTTTTGATGATTCATGGCCACCAAAAGAAAACCAGTTGTCAGTTTTCACATCTACTGTTCATGGCCTTGGCTTTAAAAGTAGCCCTTTTTAAAACCTGGCAGCTCTGCTGGCCATCCAGTCCCTCATTATTGTGCTGTTGATTATGCTGTTGTTTCTCAGTAGCTAATTGTTAAGAGATAATCCCCTGACTGCTAAAGATAAGATTTACCATCGCTTTGGAAAGCCTTCCAGGCTTCAGAAACAGAAAGGATTCAACCACTTTGAGATGTTTAGATTAAAGGACGGTACCAGACACTCAGCTGCAAATTTTCTCTCTCCCTATGTAAATTCTTTCCATTTGCAAATGTTGGTATTTTATCAGACTCCTGAGCATTTATGGAAAAACTCCACTGGAACAGCTCCCAGCATAAATATTGGATGTCTCCCTGATTTAGTTCGCTGCATTGTGAAAACTATGCATGTATTTTTCCCCTCCTCTTTGCCGCCTGATTTTGTTGTTTATAGTATCCTTTTTTATCATGTTATTTATGAGTGGTCTTGAAAAAGGAGGATTATTAATGGTGCAATTTTTTTCTCCATGCTCCTGTGTACAAGAGGTGTTCTTCCCTTATCCTACAGTTGCTGCAGTAGCTTGGTCTACACATGAAGCAAGGTGAGGTAGTAGAGTGCTGAAGTGGTAGAATGGGTTGTGCCACTTCAAAGCAGAGGAGATGTTTTCAAAGAACTCCTTACATTAATAATTGTCAGTGGAAAACTGAGTGTCTTTCAGCCTGATGCACAAGGTCTCGTTTCTAAGGAAAGCACAAAAAAGTGACCACCACCCCTTACCTGCACTGTGAAATGTTCTAGCCCATTTTGCCACATCAGGTAACCTGCTTTTGGATCCCAGTAGGTCTCCATAATTTTCTTAGGCACTTTTGGTAAGGTGAATTTTAGCCTCACTTAATTTTTTTTAAAAAAATCCTTTGAACAGTTAGCAAGCATGCCTATTGTTTAGGCCTGGGAGATTTAAAAAATAGCCTTTTCTAGCCTTTAGTTCCGTTGATTTACTATTTCTTTTATGATTCTTCAGCTTTGTTCTAAGCTGGTTAAGCTACTCTGTTTGAGAGACTGGACAGGCAGATTTAAAGGAGTATGCTATTTCCCTGGTGAAAACCAAAACAGTGACACTAAATAAATTAACACAAAGGTTGGTTGGTTGTTTTACTCTGAGGAAAACCGCACTCAGATACTAAGCAGTAAAGCTTATGAGAGTGTGGGATTTTTAATATAAGGATAGAGAGGGGTTGACCACCTGAGGGTTAACTGGAATTTCTGCTCTTTGAAGCAATGTGTGGGCTAGACATTTCTTGTGGAGAGAATTGTCTAGAAGTTAGTGTTTTGAGGAACTTTTTTTGAAATACTTACCTGAGGGTAAAAGAATGGTCTTTTCAACTGAATAGTAAGATCGACTTAATGTAGTGTCACCAAAGCTAGTTTGTATGTCGATATAAATAAAATAAACTGAATGTATTGAAGTCTGTAAGCTAATGACCTGAGACAAACTTGTAGTTCTTATGAAGGAAGATACTGTAACTACTTATATATAACAACCACTCAATACCAGCCTCTTGTTTAGTAATATTTGTTCCTTTGCCAAAATCATTTTCTTTGTTCATGCAAATAAACTCTTCTTGTGGTTCTGGTAAGTTTTCCAGGCTGTGTGGCCGTGGTCTGGTGCATCTTGTTCTTAAAGTTTCGCCTGCATCTGTGGCTGGCATCTTCAGAGATGTATCACAGAGAAAAGTCTGTTTCACACTGTGTGTTTAGACACTGTTTAGACACAGTGTAAAACAGACTTTTCTCTGTGATACACCTCTGAAGATACCAGCCACAGATGCAGGCAAAACGTTAGGAATAAGATCCACCAGACCATGGGCACACAGGCCGGAAAACCCACCAGAACCAGTTGAATCTGGCCACGAAAGCCTTCGACAATACAAAATCTTCTTGTTCTATCATTTTATTTTAAATAGCCTCTGGTACCTGCTTTTTATTTTCTGACAGAAGGAAAAGGGGCTATTTTGGTGTTTCCTTAAAGCGGTTTCTCTGTCTGACAGAGAGGTGCCCCAAGCTTAGCAGCTGAGGGCATTTTTACAGTTAACAATAAATATTGGGGTGGAAGAACACAAAATTAACAGAAATAAAGAAAAATAACCACATTCATGCTACTGCATCATAATATTAACAGATCAAACAGATCAGGCAAAGCATATGTGATGATTGAAATTTTTGGAGGGAAAATCCCCTCAGGGCACTACTGAGCCTATGGAAGGCATTTTTTGGGGGGGGGTGCTATAGTAACACACCCTTCCTCTTAAGGGAGCAGTGCATGCACACATTCCACCACCACCTCCATAAAAATATTGAGACCTGGATCCTATCCCTGCATGCACTTCTCTCGTCGTGTTGTGGAGATGGTACTCTGCTGCACAAGGCAACTCTCAAGTTCTGGGCACTCCTGCTTGTACAACATCAGTGTTTTCAACTTCAAGGAGTCCCACAGAGCCAAGAAGAATACATTCCTCAGTGAAAGACCACCTCTGCAGCACCAAGGAGAAGCATACACAGAGAGCAAAGGTATAGGATCCAAGCCGATAACCATCAAGTATGAAGTAGTTCTATGCGGAAGGAGATGCTGTCAACTGGAAAAGTAGAAAACACACAAAGAAGAGATGATAAAAAGGTGAAAATAATATGAGTTTTGGATTTATACCCCGTTTTTCTGAACCATAAGGCATCTCAAAGAGGCTTACAAACTCCTTCCCTACCTCTCGCCACAACAGACACCTTGTGAAGTAGGTGGGAGAGAGAGTTCTGAGAGAACTGTGACTAGCCCAAGGTCATCTAGCAGGCTTCATGTGTAGGAGCAGGGAAACAAATCCAGTTGTGTAGGAGCAGGGAAACAAATCCAGTTGTGTAGGAGCAGGGAAACAAATCCAGGGAAACAAATCCAGGAAACAAATCCAGTTCACTAGATCTGCTGCTCATGTGGAATAGTGGGAACCAAACCCCATTCTCTAGGTTACAGTCCACCACTTTTAGCCACTACACAATGCTGACTCTCACAAGCATAAGATTAAGAACAGTTAGTCATGAAACATTCAGCAGCCAAACATGATATTAATACAGTTATATTAAAAATTCAGTCTACATCAGATAATAAAAACAGCTTTTAAAAATAGAGCTTTTTGTAAGCCTGGGTATAAAGACATGTTTTGGACTTGGCAACCCTACCTGGCACCTAAAGGACAGTAAGACGGGCCCCAAGCAAGCTCAAATTGGAATTCTGAAGATGAGGTGCCACCACTGAAAAAACTCTGTCTGTGGTCCCCAGCTCACTAATGCAGGTGAGGGCACAGAGAGAAGTCCTAAAGCTGCTTAGCTAAGGTTATTGTGTTATTTATTTATTTAAAATATTTATACCTTACCTTTCCACAAGGCAGCTTACAAACTATAAACATTTACTGTTAAAAAACAAACCAGTCAATTAAAACTGCAACTCCTACAGCAAATATTATCACTAACTGCCAATAATGTGTTCTTCCAAACAATGCTTATGAGATGCAGTTCCTTCAGGGGAGACAGATAAGGTAGGAAGGCTGAACAAGGAGACAGACTCAAAACACTCCAGGAGCCATCCCTTGTCTGTAAAATGTTGGTCCTAAATTCAGGACATTGAATGCACAATTATGTCATGATGTTCTGGGAGGATGTGCTTTTTTTACCAGTAAAGGGTGGAAGTAAGAGTGACAGGAGTTGTCATCTGAGTATAAAACACACTTTTAAAGTTACCATTCCTGTCAGCAAGGAAGAATCAGATGATTCTGTTGAGGTCACTGAAGATGTGTGGATGCCATTCAGGAGTGGCAGAAGGAGAATATGTCTTGCAGATAGCTATTGGTACCTGAGTACCAAATGTCTGAGCCCATGGAGTAGCTTTGGCAGGTCTTTGTACTCATAGGGCCCCTTCCGCACATGCAAAGTAATGCATTTTGAGACCACTTTCACAACTGTTTGCAAGTGGATTTTGCTATTCCGCACAGCTTCAAAGAGCATTGAAAGCAGTTTGAAACTACATTATTCTGCATGTGTGGAATGAGCCATAGCTTTTTTTTAAAAAAAATCCCTTACCTCTCTCCTGCATGTTCCTTTTTCTTATCCTTTCCTTTTCCTTTCTCGATTAATTGCTTGTCCTTGTTTTCAGCATCCTTTTGGTCTTTACTTGAAGTCCCCCTGTTTTTTCTTCTCCTGCTTCTGGCGGTTTCCTCCTCATCGCTGTCTCTTTCAGGATCATCTGTTTCCTGAGCATTCTTTTGACTGGTCTTTTTCCACCTGGTGCTCTCTTCATTTTCTTCCTCACTTTCATTATCAGCATCCTTTTCATTCTTGTGTTTTTTCTTTGCCCTGGTTGCTTCCTTTGTATTTCGCCCTCTGGCTGGCTTTTCTTCTTCTTTTTCTTCTTCTTCCTCCTCCTCCTCCTCCTCCTCCTCATCTGCCATCAAGGGAAACCATTTTTTTGTTTTAAATAAAAGATTCCATTGATATCACTGTAATAAACAATTGTCTTTCATCAGACAAAAACAAATTATTTTTGGACTTCTACGTGGATACTTCCAGTTATTGAAATGGAGATCGGGCTTTGCTTTCAGATGTTAACTAAGTAGTGCAAAATAGATCTGAGAGACGTGGGCCTCCGTCGTAACTGTCAAACTGTTGCCTCAAAGGCTAATCCTGTTTTTTCAAGTACTTTCGAAGAGCAATATAGTTTTGCTTGGTATTTACAATGCAGGATAGTAGAGGAAATAAAAAGATATTTAGCAGGTCATATAAAAATATGAATTTTGTGTTTTCTAACATTTCTAGTATTTTCTAACATTTTTTTCTGACCTGCAAAGTATGGTATAAACCCCATCCACAGAGTTTGGGGGCTTTGCTGCTTGTTTCTACCTGTGAGAACTTTCCCAGTTCTGTTATTAGGGATCAACAGGCCCTCAGAAGCAACATCAGGGCAAAGTGGGAGTCCACAGTCAGAGGAGAAGGAATCGATGGAAACTGCCATTCAGTCTTTGCAACTGCGTGGATGGATGAAATCCACTGTGCTACTCTCTTTCCCTAGTTACCTATCAATATGGATCTAACAAATCACAAATGGTACAGCAGATAGAAGTTAAATCAGTGGTGGCAAACCTATGGCACAGATGCCAGAGGTGGCACTTAGAGCCCTCTCTGTGGGCATGCACAAACAGAGTGCCCCCCCCTCCACATCTAGACTGCCTGGGCCGCTGGGCTCGATTATTAGCATTAAAACTAAGAACTAGTTTTTGGGAAGCAGTGTAGTTAACCCTGTTAAGTGCTGTTAAACCCCACTGATTTTCATGTGAAGAACTAAAGCGCGATCCTTTACCTGGGAGTAAGCTCAGTTGCTGGCAATGGGGCTTGCTTCTGAGTAAACCCTCCTAGGGTCGTGATTCACCCGTTGGAAGAGTTGCACGGTTGCTTCAAAGCAAAGCCACCGATTATCACCAAGCTTACTCCTGAGCAACGCACGCCTCAGAGCCAATAGTTTTTTCTAAACTAAAACCTCAGTATTCTGGTTAAATTGCCGTGTTGGCACTTTGCGATAAATAAGTGGGTTTTGGGTTGCAATTTGGGCACTTGGTCTTGGAAAGGTTCGCCATCACTGAGTTAAATCCTCCCTAAATGCCACAGGAATTAATTAGAATGAGTTACCTTGTTTGGGTTATCTTTCGAGTAACCAGGCTGAGCAAATATCTAGTGGGACTACATTAGATTTTAGGATACTTTTCAGCTCTGACAGTTGAACTAAATGTTCTGCTAGGTCCCTTCCATCCCATGATTCTCACAGTGCCTATCCTGAGCAGAGCTGTTTGCTCCTAAGCCACTCAATTGTGATAGACATTGACCCTTTCCCCACTTACCTTAAGCCCCACACTACTCTCCTCAAGTAGTGCGGGGTCCCCCGGCACTCCCCACTACAGGGGCTGCGACAACGCAGCTGCCCCGATGCTGCCGCTCTCGCGCCCCCTCAGCGCGCGGCATCCCTGGCGCTCCTCGAAACGGCGCCTTTTGATGACCCTGCAGAGTGCGGGGTCGTGGGGACGCCCGGGCACATGCCAGAGATGCCGCGCGCTGAGAGTAGCGCGCAGCAAAGGGCAGCAAAGTTAAGTGGGGAAACGCCCTTAGAAGCAGTGGTAGGATTCAGCAGGTACGCACCACTTTGGCAGAACCAGTTGTTAAAATGGTGCTTGTAAACAGCCAGTTATTAAATTATTTGAATCCCACCACTGCTCAGAAGGGTGTAGTTCTGGTTAGGCAGGCATTGTCAACAACACCTTATCCCATAGCAAAGTAGACCACAAATCAGCTGAGCAAAGGTTGGCCTCTAGATGAAAGTCAAACTTCTCCTATAACTAAGTATCCCAAATTCTGTCAGTTTCTGAATAGCTGCTTAGATTGCTGCCAGCATATATTCGTTTATATGCACTACATGTCATTTTCAAGGGAAAAAAAAATAAATTCTTCTTTAACAGCGTCTTTCCAAAGACAGTGGCTGTTAATCTTGCATTTACCTTCGCTGTCTGAGTCACTTTCTAATTGTCCATCAATCTCCATTCCAACTGCAAGACAAAAGCAAACAGAGTGATCACATTTATTGTTGGTACTTTAACATACAACAGATTACTTTTAGCGGAAAAGAATGCAGTTTCCTTTTATGACTTCAACTGGCAGGCTAAATGCTTTTAAAAAAAATGCGTACAGCTCTATTTTTGAGTGCTTTAACACACGTAACAGTGTGCAAACTAACAGTTCTTTTGTACAGAGATACTAAATATACACCCTTGGGACATTTTATCTGTATCAGAAACATTTTATATTCCCCAGGATGCAATGTAGAAGGAACAGGAGCTAAATACCAGTAAATCTATACGAACCATTTTCCATGATGACCTGCAATTTGGATTTCTTCTTCTTCTTCATTGTGGATATTTTCTCCTGTTTTCAGTTTGCAACCTATACTCTTGTACTCCTTATCCACCAATTATATGTGGATCACACATCTTTCCGTGTGTTCTTTGGCTAAATACTGGCATGTACAAAGCAAGCCATCTATGAACCTGCAGCGACTAGTTTTCTCTGACACAGTTCTTGTGTTACGCAGACTCTTCAGCTTATGGGCTTGGTGCTCAGAGGAGATTCAAAATACCAATCCAATCCAGCCACTTTCTACTCTGATCCTTTTTCAGTGTGGAAAGCACCTGTGGCATTACGTTGCATGACATTATTTAAACATGAAGGAAAGCCCTTTGGAAAGTGCTTGGTAGTATCATCTGAAGGGAAGATGAAAGTAGCTTCCATTATAGATAGAACCACTTGCTTTACGACTGCCTTGGACATCCTAGTTGTGGCAGAAACCTTTTTCCCATTCTCTGCTCAACATACTGGGAAGTTTGTTCCCAGTTCTTTTTCTGGCTCTCAAAGATTTCATTTGCTAGCTGTCAGACTCAGCTTTGGTATCTTCAGGTCTGCATGTCTTCAAGGGCAGATGCAGGACCAGTAATGAAGGTTGGCAGCTCACAGAGCTCAGGGTTTCCCATTCAGTCCTGTGCCTGCAGACCATACTGCTTCCTGTTCTCAAAGTGTGCATATGTCCCAGGGATATTCTGACAAGATCCAGATGGATGCAAATGTGAAATATTTAGTAGACTCTGTTTAGGCTGGTCAAGGTAGGAGCCAGGGGGAGTAAGCAAGGCAAGGGAGAATGGGGCATTATCTAATATGAGATACCCCCTTCGTCAATAATATCTTCACTACAGAGAAGTTTGGGTGTTGCTCAGTGAAAATTCAGTAAGCCATTGAAGGGAAGTTACTTCCCCCCTTATTTCCTCCCTGTTACCCCTTCATACATATCCTGACTTCAACTGACCCATCTTTTTAAAATTTAATTTCACCCAATTGCCCTCCTTACTACACCCCACTTTATCTCTCACAGTTTTTGTATTTACAAGCTCTATGATTCTCAGCACAGCCTTTTTGGATGCTCAAAGATTAAAACACCAGGTCTCCCGATAAAACTCCCCCCCCCCCGGTCTTCTCTGTCCATGGATGTTTGTTGGGGGTGGGGGAGAATTGGCGTGAAACTGATGGTACTATGACCCTTCTGGAAATGTCCTCACTATATCAATGTGGCACTCAATGATTCCTCCCAAACTCTATGGACTCCTCCATCCCTGCCCTTTCTTCCCTCTGCTGCTGATGGCTTCTTCCTTTTATACCAGCAGAAAAATTAGTTGGATCCAACCCACCGAGTTATACTAAGGGTATAAACAAAGTAAAGAAAAGGGATGCATACAGGGTGGCTGGTTAAGTGACTGGTATGCCTTTCTGCTGCATTTTGCCTCAAAAACAAACAAAAAAGATGTATGGTTCATTAGAAGGGGTGCTGGTGTCCATGTTTACTGACTTGGCTACATCAATTAGGAATCACATTGAGGTTTGAGCAGAGGTGGGATCCAGCAGGTTCTCACAGGTTCCTGAGCATAGGTTACTAATTATTTGTGTGTGCCGAGAGGGGGTTACTAATTGGTGATTTTGCCACGTGATTTTTGTCTTAGTTATGCCCCTCCTCTCAGCAGTAGCGCGCAGAACTTGAAGGAGTCTAGCAGGAGGGGCACCGACGTGCGTGGCAGCCTGCGCCTGCGTGCATTTGTTTCCTGCCCAAGGACCGGCGCAGCGGCTGTGTCCTTGCCACAGCCCCACCCAGGAATGCCCCACCCCTGGAATGCCTGGCCATGCCCCCGTTGTGCCCCAGTTTGAATCCCACCACCGTTGTGCCACAGTTTGAATCCCACCACCATGGGAACCTGTTACTAAAATTTTTGGATCCCACCACTGGGTTTGAGGTAGAATGTGGCAATGATCATAGAGAAATATTAGTATAAGTACAGACCCTTGGTTTTTAGTTTGATCTGAGATATCAGTTAATCTCTATCTGCTAGGCAAGGACTAGACCCTAGTGCCAGAAGCATCACCCGCTCCCCCCAAAAGGCATGAGGTCGTGGGTGGGATCTGCAGCTATGTGCAGTAAATTTGGTGGTAGTGTTGGTGCTATGCCAATGGAAGATACCAGAGAGATTGTTGAAGGGCAGGTGGCTACATTCAGCTTTGTTTGGATGCTATGCTTTCTGTCCAGGAGGCCAACCTCCTGAATCGGGCAAAAATAATAATAAAAAAAATAAATAAAAGCTGCTGTCGTTACACAATGAAGATTCTGAAGGGACCCAGTGCATTCTTAGGCAATCTAAGCTTCGTTATTATTTTCACAATCCCAAGCAGAATTCTAGCACTGGAAACTGGTTCTGGGGTTAATCTCTAGGTCAAATGTAAATCTTGCATAAAGCACTGGTGTTACAGGTTTATGTTCTTGATGTGGCTAACCATTTATTCTCCCATTTTGTTAAGTGGTAAGCATTTTAATTCCCTGGGTATTTTTTTTTTCCATCGAGCTTATGGGATAGGTTTTCCTAGGAGGATAAAATGTCTTGCGTGCTCTCTTTCTTCCTCAGACTTATGGGCTGAGAACTTAACAGATTGCGTTTTGCCTCCTGAGCTTGCTCCATGCAAGGCATAAATTAATAATGTGCAACTGTGAACCTAAACAATTACTTATGTAAATGTCAGACTAGTTTGGAGAGCATGAACAATTCAGAGCCTGTAGGAATGTTTCAGAATGTGGGTAGGAATAGCCTCTCTCTTTTTGATGAACACAACGGTCCTGAGGGTTTTAAAAGAAATTGTTGGACATGCAATTAATAGTTGTGCTGCATTTTGAAGCAGTTTGGTATCTGCCTTTTAAAAGTTGTATCATTATAAAAACTGTAACTGAATCCTAGAAGCACGTGCAGCAGACACCTTAATATTTAACCAGATGGGGGATTGCCTTTCTTTCTTCGTTTTTGGTTAACATACAGCTTTAGCTAATTAATACTTGGGTTACATTTATTCAACATTCAGCTCATCCATAAGTAATCCTGGCTTAGCAGATTGCCAAGAACTGAGACTTGATTCCTGCATGTTTATGCCAATATTAATTCGTTTTATATGCATATTAGGTGTCTTTTTAAATTGAAGTAAACTACATATCCAAGTTATAGTCTAGGTTTTGATGGCATTTCCCATACTGTTGCAAATAGCACTTTTTTGGGGGGTGGGGGGAGGTTATATCAGGCCAAGGACATGCATGAGGGTTAGCTGCTCCCTTCCAGTGCCGCAGGCCAATTCATGTCATCTCCCTTCCATCAGATGCTATTTATAGAAGCTTAAAGAAGTGGCAGATCCAGTCAAGTATCACCAACACCTTGACCAGGCTCATATCTGATTCTGTGGAGCTTTTAAGAGCAATTCTGTGTATGTTTATGACATACTTTATTTTTTTAAAAATGAGCATGCTGAGGTTGAAAATTATTTTGTGGTGAATGTCCTTGAGCCTTGGAAGACTTTGTCACCTTGGCTTCTTTTACTCAGATACTTTTCTCTATGTTGACTTCCAGACAGGAATACCTATGGGGATGGGAAGGGAACACCAGTGGCGTAGCCCCAAGGGGACAGGTGTTTTGCATGCAGTACACTGGGCACTTGCCCCTGTGTGGGAGTGGATGTGGCATTCTGGGAATGTTCCGGGGTGGGGCGGAGGTGGACAGGGGCATGGTAGGGATGCAGGGCACACGCATGCCCCGGGCGCAGTTCCCCCTCATTCTGCCCCTGGGGAGCAATCACAGATGTGACTTAGGGCCAAACTACATATTATATTTTTGACAAGGTGGGTCTGGGTTCTAAGCTCTTTCTCCCCAATTACATAACAGCGGCAGGGGGAAGCATTTTTAAAGTCAAGGCAGCACAGCAGGAGGAGGGGCTCCAAGTTGGGCAAATTACTCCCCAGAAAGCTGCTTCTAGTCAGTGGAGACAAAACTAAATTAGATAGACCAATAGTCTGACCAAATAAGGTAGCTTCATGTGTTTCAGTGGACTTTGGCTTGCTCAGCACTTGATTACCCCACCCATGGGGTATGTTAAGTAGATGGCTCAGATAGAGAGCAGCAGCATTGCCTCTCTCAGTATCAATTTTGCTCTACAGAGAAATTGTGTAGACTGGCTCCATGTTAACTTCCAAGCAGTTGAAAACATTCTTTGGATTTCAGTCAGTACTGTAGGGGGAGGTGTATCTGAGGCAGTCTTATCTGATGGCATGTTATTGCTTTTCTGTGTGTTATGTACCATCAAGTCACTTCTGACTTATGGTGACCCAATGGCCCCTTCCGCATGGGCCAATAAAGCCGGGATGGGGATGGGGGGAAAACCCATTTTTTTGGGGTGAACTCCTGCCCCTGAAGTGAGGCTGCCTCGCGTTTCCTCCCCCAAACGTGTTATTCAAGAATTGTGCTATGCACGATTCTTTCATTTTAATGCTGAGTGCAGATGGTCGTGAGCGAATGGCTGTCCCAGGAAGCGCTGGAGGCATGCGAACACCTGACGGCAACACAGGTTGCTTTCTCCCGACTGCAACCCGCTGTACTTTGCCTGTGCAAAAGGGGCCTATGAACGAATGACCTGGGGTATTACCAAATCGTTGCATTTGTTATGGTGATTTATTGGTTGTTTTATGATTTGTTGAGAGTTGTTCTGAAGGTTCTGTACAGTCATGCCATGGGACAAAAATAAATCAACAAACAAAATTTACAAGGCAAATATGAGGAACCATAGTTTAGAGCACATGTTTGGCACATAGAAAGTTCTAGATTTACAGTGTGGTTCCATGCATAGTGATTTGGGTCTAAACCCATTGATTTCAATGGACTTAGAATAACTCTGCATAGGATTGTACTGGCAGTCACTGGTAGTTTGACTTAAAGAATTTCAAATTTCAGGACTGGAAAAGACTTGGGAGACTTACTACCAGCCCTAGGCAAAATGGACCAATGGTCTAATTCATTCTGAAGTTCTGATTAGTGATTTTCCTTACAATCTAAATCAGTAGCTCAATATGGCGTCACATAGTAAATATCAATAGTAAGAACTGTGCAGTTATTAGGGCAAAGAATGTAAAGAACAGTAGAATAAAGAAATAAGAGCACCCTCTTGTGACAGTGCAGATTCACAGCAAAGTCTGCTTACCAAGAATCCTATTAGACTGACCATCTGCCATCCCCCTTTCTTCCTGCAAAGAAAAAGTATCTTTGTATTTCTCTACAAACATCTCCATGTTCACAGTCCCAGCTATTATAGAGGTACAGAATATTTCATTAATACAACATACTGGCTGAAAAAACAAGCAGTAGCAGATGGCCTTGGACCTTTCTTTTAGCTGGTTTCCCAGTCACTAGCCAGGCTTATGATAAAGTTGTATTGTCCTGGGTGAATTGCAGCCTTCAAACAGCCCCTAGTGGAAGATGAGTTGAGTAGTCCTTGCAGCATGCTCAGTTCCTTTCTGGCCATTAGTGGCCATTCAGGAAAAAGCAGGAATGTTTCCAGTCAGTAAGTCCATTTCTGAGTCCATTTCTGAGTCTGGGTTTTGCAGTGTTTCAGAACTGTACAGAGCTTCACAACAAAGAACTTTCAACAGCTTCACAACAAAGAACATCCCCTTCGGGGATGAGGTGGCCTATAAATTTAATAAATAAATAAAATAAAATAAATAAAATTCGGCTGTCAGGCTGTGAAGAGATGGTTTCCAAATCTCCAGAAAAGAACAGAAGAAGAAAATCACCCCTTCAAAGCATTTCTTCAAGAACAAAGTTCTGTCTAGAGAATGTAAAGGTTATTGGAAACAAAATGCCAAGAACTCCCTGCCCATTGATGCTTCCACATTAAGTCCAACAGAGAAAGGTGGACTATGGATAACATAAAGAATCATAGGAGGCTGAAAAGTAACCAGTGAGAAGAAGGTGAATTTTTTTAGGTGAAGTATATGTAGTACAAGCAACTACAATGCAAAGGTTGATCCAATAATATTAATCAGACTTCATGGAAAGCCTACTGAATGTAATTATTATTCTACTTCATGCATCAACCACAGATGTTGAAGAAGAAAAAGTGAACGCTTTTGTGCAAGTATCCCAGAGGAAATTGATCACACGCCATAACAAGATGTGCTATTAATCACAGGTGTCTAAATCCAACAGTGGAAAATAAAAAAGGATCAAATACTGTTAGAAAATGTGGGCTAGGAACATGAAACGAAGCTGGAAAGTGGCTTATAGAAGGTGCTCATAGGCAACCAAACAGACGATCGTATATTTCTATTTCACGGCTAATACAGAAATCAGATAGATTATATAACTAGAAGCAGAAGATGGAGAAGCTCTATTTTCACTGCAGGATCCCCTCAACTTAGGGCGATTTCCCACTGGCGATTAATCCTGGGATAGTCACCTGAAATATCCAGGTTTCCCCTGTGATCTCCCCACCGCAGAACACAGATAATTCCTGTTTCTGGCGCTCCCCCCCACCAAATCACAGGATTTTCCTGGACCTGCTTGTATATGCACCTTTTTGAAAAAAACACTCCAATGGGAGCTAATAGGAGATGGGGGCTACACATTTGAGGGTCCATAACTTTGGCCCCCATGAACCAAACTTCACCAAACCTGGGTGGTATCATCAGGAGGGTCTCTTAAAGGTACTCTGAAATGTTGGTGCTGCTAGCTTAACAATTGCACCCCTGACAGCAGGCACACACCCCCCCCCCCAGGGGCAAGCCTAGCCGTCTTCACTAGAAACATGCTGCAGTGAGGATGTTGGAACCTGGCTGAAAAGGTGCCAATTCTTTTGAAAATTGGTTGTATCTAGATGAAATTTTCAGTGGGAATTCGGCCTTAGACCCAACCAGCAGTGACCGTGGAGACCATTGGTTCAACCCCTTCTTCCTCCTACTCTATCAATGATGCAGGAGGAGGCAGCAGTGAGCTGCTGTTGTGGGTTGTTGCTGTTGACTGGGTCACTGCCAGTGCCACACAAGCTTGCTGTTCTCAGTGCCTTCTCTGCCGCTGCATGCTATGCTGTTACAGAAGAAACTGCTTGATTATTCTCCTTGCTGAAGTGCTTGAGGGAAAGCATTCACCCAGATGTCATACATTTTCTTTGGATATAAATAGAAACATCAAGAGCAGGGAATCTTGGATTTAGCAGGGCAGTGAATCTTAAAGCGATTGCAGACTCATGCAGATATCACTTCATTGGCAATTCAGTAGATATATTCCGTGCAAGCATTATCTCCATTATCTCAGCTTGGATCCAGACTAAATTTTCCGTCTGCAGAATGGAACTTTCCTGCCTCTCTTTATTCTCTTGGTCTTCATGAAATGCTGCTCCTGAGGGATAGGAAACCCCCAGGAACAGTATGAGGAAGGTCTGCATCAGGAAGGAGGAATCAGTGCCGACTGCCATCCAACCAGTTGAGGAGAAAATATCATCTTAATTGCAAACAGAAACATTGGTGTTCTTTACTATTTCTTTAAAAACTGGGGCAGAAAACATGAATCTAAACTTATATCCATTTTAATTTTTTAGTCTCCACTGGAGTTTTGAAAAGGAAAGTCTAATGAATCAGAATTTCATTACTGTTCTCTTTTGATATAACTATGGGTTTTTCTGCATGAGCAATTTTTGTTGATAGATGTCCTCAACTGTGTTGGTTTCCCCGTGTTTTTGCAAGTATTTCCCTCTGCATGGAAGTTGCTCCATTTTTTATCGCTTTTTATCCTTTTGAGTGTGTGTGTGTCTGATGGGGGACTTTTATGCCAATATTTTTTTCCAAGCTGCTTCAGATTCAGCTTTATGTGCATTATTCTTTCAAGGCAACATGGGGTAGGGGGGTGGCGGAATCACAGAACAGAGGCCTGTCTGGTGAACCAGTAAACACTCAACATGAAACAATGAAAGCCTCATCTGGCATGAGTGATGCAACACAGAATGGTGTTCCTGGGCCTGCATATGTTGGCTGTAATATGGCTCTCACGACTTCTACTTTGCATTTTTAGTTCTTCCAAAGAGGTTCTCTACTTCTTTCCTCTCAGGAGCTACCACTTCCTGTTGTATGCACCATCTGCATCTATAAGGGCAGGAACAGAAAGGCCTTCCAGAGAGAGATTTGGGTTCCCAGGAACATATACTCTGGTGTCCATGGCAGTGCAGAGTATAGAGGTGGCAAAGACAAAGGCGTAGTGGTTCCTCCTGCTCCAATTGACCTCTGCATCACTCAGTCGCCCAGTTTGGTCCACAGTGCCTTGCAGCAGGATGGATAAATATTTCTTAAAGTTTGCCATATGTTGACCCTCCCACCAGGGGAATGAATTGGCAGATGTGTGCCATCTGTAGCACCAGCGCTGTGTGGAAACATCCGTTTACTGAATCCATCCATTATCTGAAAACTAAGACACAAAACTTTTTATTACACAGTTTTGGCACACATGGTAACACAAGTTTAAACCCACCCAGTAACACAGAACAACTCCCATCGCATCAAACCATATGTCTTATAATTAGCACCGAAAAACATTAATGATATAGCAGTAGCATTTAAAAAATAAGGAAAAAAATTAATCTTTGCCCTCTCTTGAACTAAAAATACAGTCTTACTATAGAACTCAGTTTCATTGCAGACTTCCATGATCACAGCTGTGGAAAGTCCAACACCCAAATGCTTCTGGACCACTCTGTGTGTATTTGTGTTGGCCAGATACATAGAGGCAATCATTGTGTGCTTCTTGCTCATACATAGTGGTTGTTTGCCACTGAGGGAATCCTTTTAATGTTTCCACAATCTCAGCAAATGTTTGCTGGGTCATGCAGAAATTGTGGAGTCATTACTCATCACCCCAAAGATGAGAGGAGATTTGTGGATTGTCTTTGTTTTAGAATGCTCCACTTGGGTCCTAGTGTCTTGGTAGGTAGGCACCGGGATCCAAGTGGAACATTCTAGAACAGGGGTAGGGAACCTGCGGCTCGAGAGTCGCATGCGGCTCTTCTGCCCTTGCACTGCGGCTCCATGAGCCCCATCCTTGCCCGCCCTGCAGGCAGCAGGGCAGACGCATCCATGCGCTTCTCAGAATGAGCAGAGTAAAAGGTAAAAAAACCCAATATATACAGTGTTATCTTTATTTTAAATGTCAAAAATTATTTGCGGCTCCAAGGGTTTTCTTTTCCCATGGAAAATGGGTCCAAAAGGCTCTTTGAGTGTTAAAGGTTCCCTACCCCTGTTCTAGAACAAAGATGGTCCAGGGAATGGTGGATGAATTCACAAATAAATTCACAAATGAATTCACAAATCTCCTGTTATCTTTATCCTGAAAAGGGTATAGTTTTACTGATGCATCTAAAGCAGTGGTTCTCAACCTGTGGGTCGCAACCCCTTTGGGGGTCGAATGACCATTTCACAGGGGTTGCCTAAGACTCTATGCATCAGTGTTCTGCATCTGTAAAATGGATAAATGTTAGCGTTGGGGTTCACCACAACATGAGGAACTGTATTAAAGGGTCACAGCATTAGGAAGGTTGAGAACCACTGATCTGAAGGCAGATTTGTAGTTATGCAGGGTTTAGCTGTTAGAAAAAGAAGCTAATTACTGTGCACAGAAATTGGAAGAAACATTACTTATCTTAATCATGCAATTAATGTGCAAATAAGATGGCTCTTGGTAAACAGACTAAACTCTGATATTAGGAAATGTTTTGAGAATATTATGAAAGTATTTTTTTTCACTGAGTTCCACCAAATAAGGTATTTCAGAGCACGTCAAATGGAAATGTAGATGTTTCCCTTGGATTTGCCTTTCTTGTGTTTTTTTTCTCATAATATGTTACTTTTATTACCTCTGGAGTTCTTACATATTAAAACATCAGCACTAATGAGTGCTCCTATTGCTAATCTCTTTAATAAAACTTTGGAGAATAGTTATGGTTATGTAATTGCACTTTCACAATAAAATGAAGAGGTATGTAACAGTAAGGCACACACAGAGGTAAAATCAACTCAAGTAATATCAGAAGTTTGAAAAGTTTAGTTAGTAGGTGGCAGCGGCAGCATACATTTAAAAAATCATATATTAAAAATACAATGGCATAGTAGCAAATAAATCAACTTTCTTGCTGTCTGGAGAATTGCATTCACTGGGCAGAATATTGCTTTCTTTTTACCAGTGGATCAAAACACATGAAGTGGCATAATGATAAAACATTCTGTACTAGGTAAAGTCAACTCCTGCTTTTTGAGAAGGCATTTCATTTTGAGCCAAAAAAATGCTTTTGGAGATGTTGTGATATGAATGGTATGAGTTTCTCACAGCCGGTGCAGTGGTGTTGATGTGACTGGATTATCAAAATCTTCTCCTGTCTCTTCCTATACAAAAGCTGAATTATCTTCAGATACTCTCATTATCTTCCTTTCCATCTTTTTTTTTTTAAAAAAACTTGAAGAATAGAATGGTACTGTTAATAATAAAAGGTAAAATTTCCCCTTCAGTCGTATCCGACCCTGGGGTACCACTGCAAGCAGTGATTTTATAGGCAAGCTGTTTTTGTGGGGTAGTTTGCCATTGCTTTCCCCGGCTATTCTTTACCCCCTCGTTATGTGCTAGGTGCTCATTTACTGACCAAGGAATCGATGGATGGCTGAGTTGACCATGAGCCAGCTGCCAGAATATCTGACCCACAGGGGGCTCGAACTCCTGACTGTGTGAGTGGCAGTGCAAGCACTTAACTAATATGCCACATGTCTCTTACTGTTAATAATATCCCTGTATTATCATTTTCTGCTTAAGAATTTCAAAATCCCCAATACAGATTTACAGAGTTTTTATGTGGATTTGTTACTCTGTAAACCCCCCAATTACTGAAGAAATTAACAAAAGGACAAGGAAATTCAGGCCTTTGGAGTTGTGGGATACCTTTTTTAACATTCAGTCATCAGGATGAAAGAAACAGTAGGATATGAATATCTATTAGTGTGACTGAATAGGGAAATCTTTCTCACTTCCACACTGTCTTTAGCACAAAGGGTGAAATGCATATGATAATTAATTTTGGCTATCAATTGGAAACGGATTTATGATCAGAGACCTAACAAAAGAGTTCTACAATGCAATTCAAAGCACAGTCACACCTTTCTAAGTTTATTGCCTTTTATAGATTTGGAAGGATGTGGCTGTTGAGAATAGCTCTGCCTCTCTGGAGATCCATGAATTTGAAAGAGGGCATCAAAGTCAATGTGCATACTGAACAAAGGGGGAAAAAATCAGGATGTTCCAGAGTAGAAAATCCACTATTTGTGACTTTCTTGTCCTTCCCATTTCCAGAATACCTTGCAGCAATTTACAATAAAATGTGATCAGGAAACTATAATTAATGAACCACAGCATAAAATGTTACAAAATACAATACCCAAGTAATTGAGAGGGAAAGTGCTACACTAGCTTAAACAGGCCATGTCTGCTGAACATCTACAGGAATTGCCTGATCGTTCATGCTAGGTTCTGGCATAATTCAGATGGACATCCAATGGCAGAATTCTGTGTTGCCACCAAGCTCTGGAATAATCATTAACTAGGAATATGAGAACTGTAATAAAGCAGACCATAACCATATGTAGTGGCATCTGGGAAGGGAAGCCAAGCTTCTCCCCCCCTCCCCAATTTGGGGTCCTGAAAATGACTGACAAGTGAAGAAATCTTTCCCAGAGACCAGGAGGTGGAGGTTATGCATTCATATCCAGACTAGGAAGAAAAGTCTGGAATGCAAACTTGAGAAGGATGCTATCAAGGGACTAGCAGTACAGTTTGGGCTGGTCTCAGATAATAACTGGCCCCACACCCTGTGCAGATCACGCTCTTAATCTGATGTTTTCTTCTGAACAAGAAGGTGGTCTGAAGGTGGGATAGAAGATGGAGTCTTTATTATGGACTTTGGTAATTACTGGGGTTTAGACTTACAGGGATACCAAGAATCTTCAGGGGCGTGGGAATTGATTAACATGATCCATCGCCACAGCTTGATGGATCCAAAACATTTTCAGACAGCATTGGGGGAATTGATGTGACTGACACTTCTGTCAGTGCCCTTCTTAATGTCTGGAATGGGAAAATGATCCATACAATTGATATGATTGCATCTAGGCATCCTCTCCTGAGTCAAAGAGCCCAGACCACCCCATTTACTGAGCAACTGTGGATGATGAAAACACAGGAGCATGCACGTAGGTAAGGGGGGGTTTCTCGGGTTTGAACCCCCCCCCAAATTCATGTCCGAAGCTCCGCCCACCTGTTTGTGGGTTTTAAAAACATTTTGGTGCTTTTTTTGTTTTTGGCCTGCAAGGGGCGCATTGTTTGGGCTAGCAGCACCAAACTTCCCGGGATGGTTTGGGGGACTCTCCTGATGATACTACCCGGGTTTGGTGAGGTTTGGTTCAGGGGGTCCAAAGTTATGGACTCCCAAAGGGAGTGCCCCATCCTCCATTGTTTCCAATGGGAGCTATTAGAAGATGGGGGCTACACCTTTGAGGGTCCATAACTTTGGACCCCCTGAACCAAACTTTACCAAACCTGGGTGGTATCATTAGGAGAGACTCCTAAAGATACCCTGAAAGTTTGGTGCTTCTAGCTTAACAATTGCACCCCTGACAGCAGGCACCCCCCCCCCCATTTTTCCAGATTCTCGTTTTAAATCCACCCTCTTCAGCATGGATTTAAAGGGAGAATCTGAGGTCCTCAGTTTAGAAGAAGAAGAAGAGTTTGGATTTATATCCCCCCTTTCTCTCCTGTAGGAGACTCAAAGGGGCTTACAATCTCCTTGCCCTTGTTGCTCCCTCACAACAAACACCCTGTGAGGTGGGTGGGGCTGAGAGAGCTCCGAAAAGCTGTGACTAGCCCAAGGTCACCCAGCTGGCATGTGTGGCACAGGCTAATCTGAATTCCCCAGATAAGTCTTCACAGTTCAAGTGGCAGAGCAGGGAAACCCGGTTCCTCCAGATTAGAATGCACCTGCTCTTAACCACTACGCCACATTGAAAGTGATGCTGTTTCAGGGTGGGGGATAATCCAGCGCAAAACAGCATCACTTTCAATGTTGTTTAACTAGGGACCCCAGATTCTCCCTTTAAGGTGGATTTAAAAGGAGAATTTGGGCTCTCTAGTTTAAATGCCATTGAAAGTGATGCTGTTTGGGGGTGGATTCCAGCATCACAGCAGCTGCCCGGGGGGCGTGCAAAACTCAGATTTTGCACCAGGCTCCATTTTCCCTCTATGCCTCTGCCCAGAGGGGAGGGGCAGGGGAGGGCATTGCAGGGGAGTCTGCCATCCCCGACTTCGGAGAGCTGCTTTTATAAGCGCTAGGCCAGGGGCGGAGCTTGGGGAGGCGTGGCCATGCGCTAGGGGTGGGTGGGGGTGTGGCCCCCCCTGAACCCCCCCCATAAAAAATCTATACCTACGTCCCTACACAGGAGAAATGGCTAGAGCAACAGTGGAGAAAGACTTAGGACAAATCTGACAAGGTGCAAACCAAAGCTCATTGGAAATCCTACTCCATGACAGTGATGGTGACAAAGAAGCATCCGCACAGTGTTGATCTGCAGAATTCTTCCAGGTAGCCAGAGTCTATCCAGTTCTGGCCAGTGGGAAGAGGGGACTGATCTGCAGCCTTTTGTGATCATTTTACCAAGCCCTTTGTGTATAAAATCTCTCAAATCTGTTTTGACTTGGTCTCTGCATTAGCAGCAACAGGATTGGATGATCCCAGGTCCCAGCTGATACTTTTCAACTTGTGCAGCCTGAGGATATGGACAGAATTCTTGGAAGTGTGAGTCACACTTCTTGTTTGTATGGCCCTTGCCCCTCCTGGGCTTAAAGCTGATGGGATGGACTGGTCAAGTGGGTCTGGGAGACAGCTAGTGCCTCCTTGAAAGACAGTAGCTGTTCTTGTCTTAATGTGTACAGTGGTCCTGCCACTTCTAAATGGGATTAAAAAATAAGGCCAAGGCCAATAGTGGTTTAGATCCATGGTGGTTTAGATCCATTCCAATCTGGTTTCAGACTTGGTTATGGGACTGAAAGGGCCTTGGTTGTCTTGGTGGGTGACCTGCACCTGGAGATAGATAGGGACAGTCTAATTCTGTTAATTCTCCTGGACCTCTCAGGGGTTTCCAGTACCATTGATTATGGATTCCTTCTGGTTCATCTTTCAGAACAGGAACTGAGAGGCACTGTTCAGTGGTGGTTTCACTCCAACTGTGAAGGTAAAGTTTCAGAGTGTGCAGCTGAGGCACTTCTGCTGTCCCTTGACCTTGGCCCACAAGCTGCCATGTTGACTCCCATGTTTTTCAACATCTATGTAAAGCCACGGGGAGAGGTCATTGGGCAATTTAGGCTGAACTGCCACCAGTGTGGCAGTGACATTCAGCTCTTTCTCATGCTACCAGCGGGTGCCTGAAGGCAGTTTTGGAATGGATGAGGACTAAGAAGCTGAAACTTAACCTTGAAAAAATTGAGGCACTACTGGACTGACCCAGGAAATGGGTTATCCCCTGTTTTGGGTGGTGTTGCACTCCCCATAAAGTGGCAGGTTAGTAGCTTGGGAGGGCACCAAATCTTTGGAACTCCTTCCCCAGAAGATTCATCTGTCACTCTCTACCCTTCTCCAACAAGTGAAGACTTTTTGTTATTGGCCCTTCTCCTAGAATTCTTTATGTGTTTTTAATTGAATGTTGTATTTTTAATTGTTTAAACATTTTAATGTTTTTATGTCCACGGCCTTGTGGAGTGTTGGGTAAAAAGCTGGATGTTTGAATAAGAAAAATATAATCTAATAAGATAGTTCATCAGCAAACACTGCAACATACTGTTTTGTTCTTTGCACTTCCCCAAACTATAGCACGTCCTGTTTTCTGTTGGGGATGCAGTAATGGTCCCTTTTATGTCAACGATTTACAAATGTAAAAGTGGAGCAGATAGGAAGCAAGCCAATAAGCATCTGTGTGCACAGGCTGTGCTAATCCTGAAGCATTCTCAGTTCAGTACTTCAATATCCTAGAAGCTGCTTCTGCGAGCCAAAAACCTCCTTGGTGACCTCTTTGAGCCAGTTCCAGACTGGAAGCGGTTTCCCCCAATCCTTATATCAAAACTGCCAAACCTGTTCCTAGCTCTTTTCCAAATAAAAGGGATATAATATAAAGTCCAGACTTTATATTATTGCCATCAACCATCCGAAACCAATAACAAGGACATTGTTGTCGACCATTGTGTGCCACGTTATATAGAAAACAAGAGTGGCAGAAGGCTGCTTTGCCTTGTGTGACAACGTTGTTATTGGATTTGCTGTTTGGAGAAGCATACAAAACACGTATACCCAATGTTATTATGCTTCAGACTCCAGTACATTAATAAGAACTAATCCCATTGTTAACAATCTAATCACATCTTCTTTGTACCCATTCAGAATTTCTGGAAATTGGGTTATGCTGAATTAAAAGATAAAATATTGAGATGCGAACTGAGGTGGGGCGGGGGGTGGGGGGGAGGAAGAGCTTTTTCGTTGCAGACAAAAAACAAAATGACATGTTAGCAATCAGATTCAAGTCAATCACCGCACAAAGAAATCACATTTGATAGCCTGCCAAGCTGTACTGGGATGAGCCTTTTAGTTTTGCAGTTACAAAACTAGGCAGCTCAGTGTCTACCTACACATAATGAAGTGCAGAAAGCCAAACAACTGATGATTTGTCTCCGTGAGCTCAGAGTATCTTTGCCACTTTGCAGACTTCGTTGCTTGGCCAAAGACCACCGCCTGGGCCTATCGTGCTCTTAATGCCTGTAAACAGTCCTTGCCACAGTAAATCTGAACCCATATCAGAGAAAGCACCAGGGAAATTTTGCATCCCCTTTTAGGGAAGAATAGTTTCTTACTAAAACTTGTTGGGTGTCTTTGTAATTTTCCTTCTGGACTTGTAGCGGATTCGGAGTGAGGGCAGGAATCTCAATCCTTACTCAGCCATATACTCTCTAGATGGCATTGAGCAAATAATTTTTTGCTGCCTCGGTTTCCCATCTGTAAAATGAAAACTTTACTGATTGAGGATGAGGGGATCAATTAGTGTCTTGACAAAGTGCCAAAGCAGATTTCAGTCTAGCCAAGCAGAAATCCAAAGGAGGTGGAAGACTGATCAGACATCATCATCATCATCATCATCATCATCATCATCATCATCATCATCATCATCATCATCATCATCATCATCATCATCAACCTTTTATTGGCATGAGTTTAAAATGCAACAGAGAGGTTGAGGAGAATCAAGTTAAAATAAGTAGGTTCAGACATTTCCAGTAGTTAAAACAATAAATAAATAAATAAACTAAAATCTGTGGCAAATCTGTTGTGCCAGCGCCAGACATCTGTGGAATGATACAGACATCTGTGGAATGATACATCTGACTTTCCTAAATTCCACGGAGTGATGAGGTGGTACAATGAACTCCATCCTGCAGCACTTTCACATGCAGATAAAGAATCATGAAGGGTCACATGTTTAATGCTTCCCAATGTTTAAAAAACTCATTTCAAGTAAAAGACCAACACAGCAATAAGGAGGGAAATTCTCCTTTTTTCTTGCTGTGCTGGCACCTACTATTTGCAGACAGAAGTGGTGTTGTTTAACATAGTGCAGCATATTCCACCATTTGTTGGCTGCCCAGTGTATATGAGTCATCACCTAGCTCACTTTATATTTCAGAGCAATTCCAGATTTGATAAACAGTCGTTCCGCTTGATGCAGCTTCTGGTGGAACTCAGGGGTGAACCAAGGGGGAACTGCACCCAGGGCCCACTGATGCCCTGCGCCCCCACCACACCCCTGCCATACCCCACCCTGTGCATCACCCCCCCATCCCTTGGCGCCTCGCCACTGGTGGAACTTGAAAGCTTGCATATCCCTATATCTACTGATATAGGACCTACTTTGTATTCATATCCTTTGGTACTAATATGGCAGCTGCAATCTACAGATGCAACAACATTCCACAAAGGGCGGTCCAAATGTCTGTTCTGTATTTATCCTGCCTTGGAACGACACCCTGATTGTAGCAAATGGGGAGGAAGTAATTCAAAGTTCGTGCAATCATCTGAAGAGGAGAAACAGCTGCTGGGCTGCAAACGAAGTTTAGAGAATACTAGGAATCATTCTACGTAATCATTTCCCATTCATAGCCACAATAATGAGTGATCTACATCCCACTGAAGTCAAATGGTAAATAAAATCTTCCATTGATTTAAACAGCTATGGATTGTCTAGTACTCTATGTGAGAGAGCTTGTGCTCTCGCACATAGAGTACTTGAGGCATCATCATCCAAGTGAATGTACGTTTCCCATTTGGAGGCCTAATAATAATATACCGGTAACAATTAATATGAATTTGTTGAGAAACTGAGAAGATGGCAATTCATTGTGCCTGATCTTTTCTTGTAGTTCCATGCACACACATAGATCTCATCTGTCCTTGTTTGAGCAAAGCACTATGATTTTAGAGTACCAAAACATTTCCTGAGCCATTTTGACAGATGACTCTGGATATGTTTTGAGGACTGTTTTATTTTTCAGTTTCAATTTATTTAATTACTGAACCACTTTTTGTTCTGGAATTCCAAAGGAGAATGTTTTGGGTACATCTGTATCCTGCACAAGGACATAGGTAAGGGTGTGGGGGGGGGGGTTTCTCGGGTTCCATTACATGTCCAAAGCACCGCCCCCCCGTTTGTGGGTTTTTTGTATTTTTTCCAGTGTTATTTTGTTTTTGGCCTGCAGGGAGCACACTTTCTAGGCTAGAAACACCAAAACTTCAGAGAATCTTCAGGAAACTCTCCTGCTGATACCAGCCAGATATGGTGAAGTTTGGTCCAGGGGGCCAAAGTTATGGGCTCCCAAAGGGAGTGCCGCATCCCCCATTGTTTCCAATGGGAGCTAATAGGAGATGGGGGCTGCACATTTGAGGGTCCATAACTTTGGACCCCCTGAACCAAACTTCACCAAACCTGGGTGGTATAATCAGGAGGGTCTCCTAAAGATACTCTGAAATTGTGGTGCTGCTAGCTTGACAATTGCACCCCTGACAGCAAGCACCCCTCAAATTTCCCCAGATTCTCCTTTTAATTTCACCCCTTGGCATGGATTTAAAGGGAGAATCAGAGGTCCCCAGTTTAAACATTGAAAGTGATGCTGTTTCAGGGTGGGGGACAATCCACCCCAAAACAGCATCACTTTCAATGTTTAAACTGGGGACCTCTGATTCTACCTTTAAGGTGGATTTTACATGAGAATTTGGGCTCCCTAGTTTAAAACACCATTGAAAGAGACTCTGTTTGGGGGTGGATTCAAGCATCACAGCAGCCGCCAATGAGGGGGGGGGGCACAAAACCCAGATTTTGCACTGGGGGCAGATTTTGCATGTTTTCCCTTGCTACACCTCTGCTCGGGGGGGGAGGGCAGAAGGGCCTGCAGGCTGACAGCTGGGAGCCCAGTCGATGGGGGGAGGGGCAGGCAGGGCAGGAGAGTCTGCTGGCCTTGGAGAGCTGCTTTTATGAGCCCTGAGGCTGGGGGCAGGGGCGTGTCCCCACCTCCTGAACCCCCCCCCCAAAAAAATCTATACCTACATCCCTGATCCTTCTGTTACCCTCAGGAGTTCAGGGCAGGGAGTACATATCACCTGGGAGACAGATAAGTCTGAGATCAAAGATAGCAATTAATTAATGCAAATATGGACCTGTGTACATTGATATAAGCACTCCAATGTCAAAATGTAGATAAGCTGTGACCAGACAGGCAACTTCCCCAGCTGTGGGGTTTGCTTTCCCCTGAGGTAAGTATGAGGTGGAGGCTTCAACTCTGGACAGAAGCTTCCAAGGCATTAGGAGTATGTGTAGATAGGATATGAAATATGGAAAGCTTGAATGCCCATGTGGACTCTTCATAGCCTTGAAATGGTATGTACATTAAAGTTCAGGGCATGCAGACATTGTATCAGTCTTTTCTAGGAAAAGAAGATTCTTGAGGGTGCATGGGGCTCCTGCTCCATGAATTTTGAGCACTGCACTCCACTGAAGAATGGGAAAGCCCCTGCCTGCATCTGCATTGCTGAATCTTAACTGTTAGATGGCAACAAGTCCAGTTTACTTCAGTGGAATGTGTTCCCCCATAGCTGGTCACAATTGCAGCTGTTAACTTACTTCCAAGTTTTGTTTGTTCTTAACAATCTTTCCATATGTTACCCTCTATTGAGCTTGCTTCTTAGACCAAAATAATCACACTTCTAAGAGATTGATTTTTGAAGATTCAAAGGCAGAAGGCAAGCAAGTGTGTAACTGCTGCTTGAGGCAGGGAAAGCAGTACTGGAGGCCGTGTGTTGAGAATCAGTTCCAGTAGCAGAGGTGTTTTCCTCTGGTAGAAGGAGCCCTCCTGTCATGCAAGATGTTCTCCTGAAACCAGGTAAATGTTCCTTCCACTGGAGGAAATATCTCCACTGGGGAGACAGATCCAGCCCTGTCGAACTCAGGAAATAAAGAGGGACAATGCTGTAAGATGGCAAGATTGGAAATTGAAGTGTGGCAAGACTGTAGGGCCTGGAGTGGCAGAAAGAATTTAGCTTTGTAGCACTGAAAGGGTGAAGAAGATTGTTGAAGAAATAAGGGGAAGACAGAGAAAGAATGACAGCACAGAAAGTGATGGAGAGAAGTATAGGATATGGGAAAGAGGGGAAGATCCCCAGATAGAGAAATTCATCACAGGGTGTCTCCTCACCAGCTAATGGGGCACGTAGCAATGTTGACTTCCTAAGACCAAATGCATTTTTAAGGATGTATTGTTTTTAAATATTATGATTGTTTGGCTGCTGGATTTCTGACCTAAGTATTATTGAAATGGAGGAAGCATTGCAAAACAAATGTATTTTTAAGGGTGTTTTTTAAGATCCAAATTTATAGTTACATTTTGGAAAAGGGTTACTTTCCCCACATGAGTTCATGATATGACACAAAACTGGTCGATTACCTTTCATTTCCTTCTGCATTCTATTGTCTCATAATGACCTGCAGTTTATTCCTTACACTTATCATAATTGAGTCCATAATATAGTGAAATGGTTTAATAAATAAGAACGTGTCTGGCTTGCTCCGCTAAGGGAAGGGTGTGCAAACCTGGGTGCGCCAAAGGAAAGATTTTTCATAGCTGATATAGCCTTGTATGTGCTGCCAGGGGCTTTGTTTTTATTACCTCTGGTTTGTATTCATTGACAGAGTTAAAAATAAAGCTCTCCTCTACAGCTATTCCGCTGTAAACAATACAGCCATCATATTCCCAGACAGTGTATTCATATTATCCACACAAAAGCTCCTGTATCAAATTTATGACAATGTTCTAGCGAATAGATGTCTGTCTTCTGCAGCTTTGTTTCCATGACACTAGCCAACGGAAGGCTATGTTCTGATTGAGATGATAAAATAGCTTATTTATTTATTTATTTTGTCTTGAACACCTTACTCTACAAGTGTCTTTCTAGGGTACTATATTAATTGTGCATCTATTCTGATTATAGTGAAATAGATTATATCTGAAAGTAGCACTGAATTTATCTTCACTTAGGGGAGAAGCCAGGAACTATTTACCTTAAGGTGTAAACAGGTAATCTCTTTCACCATCATCACTTCCAATTATTGCCTCAAATAAAATTTCTGGATGAAGGATCCAAAACCCACTATGTGAAAGGAGCTGCCATTTCCCCCCTTTTTCTTTCATCCCCCATGCTATGTTGAGCACTGCTTTGGATGGCCCTCCTGTCTTCAGGAGTTGGTTTTAGATGGAGGAAATAAGGAACTGCAAAACCTCCAGTATATATATGGAATGTCATGACATCTGATCACTGCCAATCAATGGGAATAACCTTGATTATCATACATACAATACTTATGTCTAATTTGCCGTTGTGAATGGTGTATCAAGGGGAGGACAGAGTGGGTGGATGCCCCAGGCGCCACTTTCAGACATCACGTGGAGTGCACAATCAGTCAATCGCCCCGCTCTCCCCTAGGCACAATTGCCAGCCCAACTGCCCGCCATCACCCTCCCTGGCCTGGCCCAGCCCAGGCACTTATTCTTATTCTTGAAGGCACAGATCTCATTACATTCAGTAGACAAGATGGCTGCCATAGCCTTTAAACTGCACTTTTTATCAATATTAATGTTCCAAAAAAACAACCTCTCAAATGAAAGAGCAAAGCAGTTTCCTGGACAACATGCTACTAAAGAAGGGGACCATGCCTTTGAGCCATATTCTCTCCCCCATCCCCATCTGTTGCTGCTGTCCAACAGAGGACAGAGAAGCTTGTTAATTTCCAAGCACTCAGTTATTATTCGGCTGATATCTCGCTATATGAAGATGGTGAGTGAGCTTCTTTTCTTTCACTTGAAGGAGCCGGCAACATGGAAGGGGGGTGAGGGGGAAGGCATGGATGGCAGTGGGAATGGAAAGGCTGGCTTTTGGCAGAGGGAAGGAAGATGTGCAGGGCAAACCTGTGCTCAGTGGCAAATCGGCTGCTCTGGCGGCAAACCAAAATTAAAATTGTGCCAGAAGTGATCTTGCTTGCTGCAGAGAGAATGAAAAGTGAAAACAGGGTTTGAAGAAATACGTCTGTATAAGAAATCTTATTGTGATGGACATTTGCTCCCACCACCAGCAAACATGTTGTACATAGTCAAACTCTGTTACCTCACAGAAATCGTGTATTGGTGACACTTCCTTTTTGTTGTCTGATAGGGTTCTAGAGGTAAAATTTCATCTTGTTACATTCCCAAGTGCTTAACTGTCCCTATCATTAACACTGGCTAAGTGAAGCCAATAACTGCTTTACTTGTAAAAACTCACAAGGCCACTAAGGACCAATGAATTATGTAAGAAAAAGACTGGAAAAGGTTTTAGTGTGTATGATATGAAACAGTGTGATGATTCATTCTGATTGAAAGATATTATTTGTCCCATTTGTCAAGACACTCATTCAGGCAACATCATAGATTTTCATAATGACCATATATGGTAAAGATTGATACTGTAGAATTCATTCAACTGTACAAAAAG
This sequence comes from Sphaerodactylus townsendi, assembly GCF_021028975.2. Lineage (NCBI taxonomy): Eukaryota > Metazoa > Chordata > Lepidosauria > Squamata > Sphaerodactylidae > Sphaerodactylus > Sphaerodactylus townsendi. The sequence goes on from NC_059435.1 coordinate 26,171,574, forward strand.
TGATTTGCTTCTATTTTTTTCCAAGCACTATAAGCAGTTTTTCTTTGGCTAAACAAGTATTCTATGTTTGGTTTGTTTTTAAATTTACCTCTGCTTTGTTAATAGTTTTGGTTCTTTGCTTTTTTGTTGTGAATTTGTAGATTTGTTTGCACAATTCTAAAGGTAATTCTTGTGATTTTTATTGTACAATATATGTCATTTAAGTTGATTTCTTCAGGCACAAATAATGTTGAAAAGATGCATATAGTTTGGTGCAAGTGAACAAAACTGTTGCAAACAAAAAAACAAGTAAAAGAAACATAATGAAACAGAAGGAATGAGAAATACAGAATCATCCTGAGTTTTCCCTACTATGCTTTTGCAACTCCCAAAAGAGCTTTCTATTTTGGTGTTTAAAGCAGAACTGATCATAGCATATACGGTGGACTTTACTTTGGATAATAAGCTGGGGTGCAACCTCAGATTTATTTCTTCCAAAACATTTCACCCGAAGGTTTCACTTTATCCAGCCTCTGTGGCAAAAGTAGAAAACCAAGAAGATGAGATCAGATGTATGCATGGCAGAGTGGTGGAAAACATCAACAAGTCATAGCCGACTTACGGAGACCCTATAGGGTTTTCATGCAAAAGATGATCAGAGGTAGTTTACCATTACTTGACTCCTGGCCTGATGCAACTCTAATCTTGCTTGGTGGTCTTTCATCCAAATGCTAACCAGCATTAACCCCACTTAAGAACATAAGAACATAAGAACAAGCCTGCTGGATCAGACCAGAGTCCATCTAGTCCAGCTCTCTGCTACTCGCAGTGACCCACCAGGTGCCTTTGGGAGCTCACATGCAGGAGGTGAAAGCAATTTAAATTGCTAGATGTGTTTTACATGCTGAGCATAGTTTAGATTTGCCACTTAAAAAAGTAATGAAAATGATGGTGCAACACCTCTCTAACAATGCCAAGCAGATGAATTAGGCTTCATAGAGTACCTACTTGTGGAAGATGCCATCTTGTTCTGGAGCACTCTACCCTAGAACAAGTGTTCTTGGAAGACAGAACACAATGCTCAGACTCATCTTCAAGGTTCTTTCCCAGCATGAACTTTTCAATTAAAAGTTGGAAAAGTATTTACATGAATTGGCAACCCCCCCCCCTTTTTTTTAGTGAAATGAAAGGCCGTTTCCGCACGGGCATTAAATGGCAGCCTGGAGACGGTAAAAACGCCGTCTCCAGGCCGCCATTCGCACGGGGGGCGCAGCTGCAACGCAGCCGCGCCGCCCTCGCGCCGCCCGCCCAGCCTGAAGCCGGCGTTTCCCCAGAGCGCTTCCCAGCGCTCTTTTTGGGGAAACGCCGCCGTGAAGCCGCTGCCAAGCGAACGGCAGCAGCTTCATGGCGCCTCCCCACCGGCACTTACCTTGTCCCGGGCCTCCGGTGCACGTCGCCCGAGGCCTGGGGACACGCTTCGCCCTGCGCCGCTGGAGCAGGCGCTAAGAGGGCCAGGGCGTGGTCCCCAGGCCTCGGGCGACGCCGAGGCTCTGGGATATGCTGGTCAGCCGGACTCCAGCGCTCCGCTGGCGCCGGGCTGCCCGGCTGTTCAGGACCGTCGTGCGGCGGACGGTCCCAGCTGTCGTCGAGATTACGCCGGAACGCTGACCGGCTGTTTCCACCTTCGTGCGGAAACGGCCAAAGACTTTAGTGACTCCTGCATGCCCTCCTGGGAGTGTTGTCCTATTGGTTCTTTTATTAATTAATTAATTAATTATTATATTTTTATACCGCCCTCCCCCAAAGGGGGAGGCAAAATACAATAGAGCATAATTTAAACCCAACACAATAAACACCCTGCGTCATTACTTAAAACAATTAAAACAACTATAAAATGCAAAACTATAAAATACAATATGAAGCTCTTTTGCATGTGTTACTGTATTGCACATGTTTCTCTGTATGACAGCTTTGGAATTATATATTGGCTCAATCTAGTGGTTATAAAACTTGACAAGCCTACTGGAAAACAAACAAACAAACCCTTTGACACATAAGGCATAAAACTGACAAGAAGCAGACTCCAGCCAGTATATAAAAAAAACCCCAGCCCCTGTTGGATGTCTAGATGTAATTGAGGTTTTGATGGATGAAGCATGTTACTCTAGGCTTGTCTTCCAGGCTCACTTAGTTCTGCTTGAAATTCATAGAATTTCCTATCATGGAATCCATTTACTCAGCAATGATAGATATAGTTCTGCCTTGTTCTTAAGTGCTGCCACAAGTTTCTTAGTTTTGCCTGCTCTGTATACACTTTAGTTTTATTGTGAGAATGGGTGTTTTTATTTCTAGAAGATCTGGGATAAGCTTCCTCTTGTTTCTCAGTTTATATACTAAGATTTCCTTTATATGTCCATTACATATCTTAAGAGCTATTTCCTTCAATATCCATGGCTAGGTAAAGTAATGTTTATTTGCCACCCTGTTAAGACACCTTTGAGTTCAACTTCCACTGAGTTGCTGAGCATTGTCCTAAGAAGCACAGGGAGTGGTGTTGAAGACAGAATCCAGAGAGGCAGCATGCCATAGAGACAACTTTCCAGTGATCCCAACATAAGTAAAGAAGGACCCTAGAAATGACAAAAAGAACAAATGTTGTGCATTGTTCCTTAAAAAATTCAAGGATAGGCAGTTGTAGGAAGAAACGTCTCGCGCTGCGGCTGACCATTAGATCAATAGTCACATAACCTCTTTCAACATTTGTCAAGGAAACAATTTCCCTCACATTAGTGCTTCACTCATCTCAGATTCCTCTAATTTAGATAAGTGATCTAATTTCAGCTATTTGGAATTGCCTCCCAAAGCCCTGCTCCTCAGACCAATACAAACACTACTCTGCCAGGTGGATAGCTTCCCCTTTTTCCTGTTTGGAATTTTTCATAGGACCCTGGGCCACCTTTCTTCTTTCCTTTGTCTAGTCAGGTTGAACACCTGAAATCTGATGTTGCGCCTTTCTTTCCATACCTGGAAAGAAAGGCATCTTTTGTTTTTAGTTCTGTCTGCCTGTCCTATAACTGGATGCCAGATCCTTCTCCAGATTGAAGTTCCTGTGTTGTGTACTTCGGCTGATCTTGCCCCACTGTGCTGCTATACAGACTTCCTTTTGATGCACATTGATTGTCTCTCTACCTTATTTTGAATGGTGATGAGATATAGTCCCTGCCTATTGTTCCCTTTACATAATTTTCTGATTGGATTTTGGACCCTTGCCTAAGAATTAGACTTTCATTTGACCTTTCACAGATAGGCAACTATAGCCAAGTCTGCTTCCTCTCTTGTAGTACTGTTATAAGCCAGATGTATGGAGGGATTGGGGCTGGGCTGTTTTTAGAAAACAGTGTTTCTACCTGTCCCCCACCATGAAGGTACCTTAGCAGTGCAGGCAAAAAATGGAAGCCATCTCCTGTATCTGGCTAGTGGTACCAATGGGGGAAAAGATTGGCCTGGGCAAGTCTCCTGCCAATATTGAAATGCATAAAAGCTAGCTACACCTGTCTTGAAGCAATCAGAAGAAACCAGCCTGAGAAATAGGTCTTCACCTTGGGACAAAAGCACACCTGGCCTCCAGTTAACATACACAATGTCCTAGTTCAATCAGAGTCCCTTTCAGCTATTCTCTGCCTCACTAATCCTATCAATCTTGTTCCTGTTTCTTCCTGGGAAAGACCACCGCTGTGTGCATGGGGAAAGTCCCAGAACTGTGATTGGATCAGTTCCACCCTCAAATCTAATAACTTCTGGATGCTCCCCAGGCTCAAGCTATCACACCAAATGTCCACCTCGTTGTTCTCCTTTAAAGGACAAGAGTTGCCTTTGTCTGGGGAAGATTAGCTCTCAACATTGCCAGAGGACCAAATTTTCCTATAAATTAGCTGCCCATCTTGCAGTCAGTGCCCAGTGTTTTCTGGGCCACCTTTCGTTCAGTTATGCTGTGTGCCAGATGCTTTCACCGCTTTTCTTTGGAGTTCAATGCGGGAGTTGAACCTTTCTTTTTGTATCATTCCTCTTCTAGATAAGATAATTATAGCCTTCCCCCACAAAATTCCTATTCCAGACCTATCCCCTCAACTCTATATCTTAGGACTGTTTGAATATTCTGTGTACTTGGGTTACCATTTGCATGTGTAAATTTATTGTTTTAATCCTTCAATAAAACTGTTAAACTTTTCCTTCTGACTCCCACGGATTTCTGAGGAGAAAAACCTATCATAAATAAAGGTGTTAAAAATCACATGGTTGGCTCCTCTCACAAAGCAAGAGGAGCAGCAGTGGCGTAGGAGGTTAAGAGCTCGTGTATCTAATCTGGAGGAACCGGGTTTGATTCCCAGCTCTGCCGCCTGAGCTGTGGAGGCTTATCTGGGGAATTCAGATTAGCCTGTGCACTCCCACACACGCCAGCAGGGTGACCTTGGGTTAGTCACAGCTTCTCGGAGCTCTCTCAGCCCCACCTACCTCACAGGGTGTTTGTTGTGAGGTGGGAAGGGCAAGGAGATTGTAAGCCCCTTTGAGTCTCCTGCAGGAGAGAAAAGGGGGATATAAATCCAAACTCTTCTTCTCTTCATCTGTCCTGCTAATTCCTCACTCTAAAAGGGACAGACCCTGCTACCATTTTGGATAACAGTACCTCTTCAGCTTCTTACTTCACTTGTGGATGGAATAGCTTCTATTCTGTTTGGATTCCTAGATTTATTGGCTATTTGAGTGGACTTTAGCATTGGATATTGTTGGATGCCTGGTGTGGCAAATACAGACTCTTAGGCACATTCAGGCAAGCAGAATGTTCAGAACCCAAAGGTTAAATACTTCAAAAAGTACAACACCTTTGTGCCTTAATTTATGAAGGCTGACAGGAAAAGAAAGGGGATTTTAATCCTTGATATTAAGAACACATTCCTCTGTCATTATAAAGCAGTTCATTATTCTTTTATTATCATTCGTTTTTATTTTAAACAAAGGTGGGAAAATCAAACTATGCTACCTCAGCATTAACAACAGTGAGCCCTCACAGTGACAGTTAACATTTTTTGGCGAGAAAGTTTCCTTAGAGCACCTTACCAGGGCAGGACAAAAGAAGTTGTGATACCTGGCATTCTTTTAGACTACTGTTTGCTAATTTTCCAGCCTAAGTACTCGTATGATCACTTAAACTATTTTCCTGTTTCACTGTATCAGTATTCTGAGCATTTCTTGAATGCTTGAGTCACACATTATGTTTCCTTAAGCCATCAAATGCTCTCTTTGAAAATCTGATGTGAAGTAGCAGATCTGCTGCTTCTTTATCTCCTGATAAGCTCTTCTTGGATATTTGTAAAGACAATATTATGAATACAAATTTTACAAAGACACCATAAGTCTCAATTGCACTCTCATAAACTAACAGTAACAGAAAAGAGATCCTCTGAAGATGCCAGCCACAGATCCAGGCAAAACATCAGGAGAAAATGCAACACGGCCATACAGCCCAGAAACCCCAGAACACTCCATAACAGTACCATCTTTGGAATTTCTCCCTGCTCAGGGACAAGACTAGAACCATTTCTTCAATGACAAGCCCAGCGACATAAGCCTGCTATGATGGACTGTAGAGGAATAGTTAATTTTAAAATGCACATCTGTCAGAGGCAGTATCGTTTACATTAAGAGTGGGGTATAGAATGTCTTGGGAACAGGACAGACCACCTGATTGATTGGCCACCTGCACTCTGATTGGTTAAAAAAATGGATGATGCACAGAGGGAAGAGAATATCTCCCTATAAGGGGCCTTGGCATAGGCCACCCTGTGCTAGACCCTAGATGTGACATCCATTAGCCAGTACTGTCATTTGAAAGATCTGAAGTAACTGTACTATATAAGAAACATCTGAATATAATCTAAGTGAACTGAGAACTGAAACTGAACAAACTTAATAAGCCTGGGCCTGAGAACCAAATACTGAATCTCTGTGCCAAAACTCTTTTGTATACATATTTCTCCTATCTCATCCATTCCTTCCCTCCAAATAATTTATCTCCCATTCCAATCTCCTCTGTTATCAAACCTTTTATTCTGTTTAAGTTCAAAATTTGCCTCAATAGTATTATTTTGTGTGCCTTATTAAGGGGTTTGCCTAGGCTTGTATCAACAGGCATTCTTCAACTTCTGGGTCGGTTACATGGCTTCTATTTCACCTTACACTTCCATTATTTGAAGCAGCTCAGTTCCTGAAGGGAAAATGTGGGAAAAATCTGACAAGACAAGTCAGTGAGTAGTGTCCCTGCCTGAAGAAGTTAAGAAGGTGAGGGGGTCCCTCACACCCACTTTATACATTCTTTCTAGCAGAATATTTCTTGCAGAGGATGTGCCATACTGGGATAGTGGTGTCAGGGCCATCCATAAGACAGTTGCCAGATTCCAGCATAAGCCTTTCACTAAAAATCAGGATTTGCTGGAATAGAATACTCCTCCCTGCCAATTTGTAATTTTAAAAAAATCAGTATCCTACTGAATGCTTAGGACATGGGTATGATGTGAAGGAGAAGAAATTTTGCTACTAAAAAAAATTGACAAGGTCTGAGACTCATTGTCAAAGGATCGTTTGGCTTTGCATGACCCTAGAGTTGCCTTTTTTTCCAAGGGAAGTCACATTTGCTTGTGTTTCAGAAGCCTTCAGGACAAACCTTCACATCTTGCATTTTAAGCTTGCTGATTTCCTCTGGGTCATGGTTTGAAACAGGCTTGCTTTTTAATGGATAATGGCTAGCGTCCATTCTTGCTCTGACAACATTCAAGAGCACTGCATCAAATGTGGTGACACCTTTGTCCTGGGACAAGCTTCTTCTGATCATTATCGGCTTTGGGCCAAACATTCTTTCCCAGCTATTCTGCCAGCACTGGCGGCTCAGAGCTGATTTCACAATTTGCAGCTGTGAGAGCCAAAAGATCCTTTCATTCTACACACTGTTCCAGCTGCTTCCCTGGAATACAAATTTCAACATCCCAGGGAAGGAACCTGTATACCAGCCAATCTGCTAATCCTTACCAAGCTGTAGTCAAACATTTTGTGGGTGAAATTACTACTAATTAAAAAAAATGCTGATAGTCAAATACCTACTGAGCAGTGTTCATACACAGGGAACTTGGACAGAGACATCTTGGTAGGGGCTGGCAAAATAAGTGGGAATGTTTGAGATAATAAAAGGCATAGCATTTCAGAAAGGCAACATTTTACAGAGATGAGCAGTTACATTTTAAAAATTAAACACTTGACTGAACATTGTCATTAAAAGCCCTAACGAAGGGGAGATAGCCAATGGCCAGGAATTGTGACAAGGAGAAAAATAGCTGCCAGCACTGTCATAAAAGCTCATACAATGGTAGGTAGGTAGCCAGTGTGGTAGAGTGGTTAAGAGCAGTGGACTCTAATCTGGAGAACCAGATTTAATTCCCCGCTCTTCCAAATTAGTGGTAGACTCTAACCTGCTGATTCTGGTTTGTTCCCCATCCCCCTCACCCACATGAAGCCTACTGGGTGGTCTTCCAAATGAGTTGTGGAGGCTTATCTGGGGAATTCAGATTAGCCTGTGCAATCCCACACACGCCAGCTGGTGACCTTGGGCTAGTCACAGCTTCTTGGAGCTCTCTCAGCCCCACCTACCTCACAGGGTGTTTGTTGTTGTAGTAATGCACTGCTGACCCAGCAGCACCGTGGTAGAACGCTAGACGCCAGCGACCTACGGGCTTGGTCGCGACCAAGCACTCTACCCCTCATCCCCCCCATGAGTCAATGGGTCATGAACTGTCTGGCTCAGTCACCGGGCGCAGGGACAATGGTCTTGCCCCAGGTGAGGATTAGGCTCAGACGCCACGCTTCCTCTCCGCGACGTAGCCAGGTGAGATCATGCATCACATGATGATCTCCTGACCTCTCGGGCCTCCCGGAACTCCCCCCCCGTCCTCCCTTCCTACGCCATAGAATAACAATAAAAGGTGCCAGGAACCAGCACGAGACTCGCTTAGAACACGGACCTCCGTTCCCGCTGCAGGCGATCTCCACCAGATGTTATCTCCGCTCCTCGTCTCGGCTCTTACGCTGACCACGTGGCTCGCACTACAAGCTGGTGCGAAACCTCGGGAATCCTCGAACCTCCACCCTGCTCACCGTCAGCCTCTGGGAAGGGTCATGAGCACCGGGGTCCGCTGGATCGGCGATCCAGGGACCACTGCTTTGGTATCGCCTGTCCTCTGGATCGGCGATTCAGAGACACGCTATCCTAGGGACACTCTCTCGTCCGACCGGAACACCGGTGAGTATGGGAGCTTGCAAAAGCAGGGCTTATGACAAGCACGCTGACGAACTGAAAGCGTTAGCGAACGCGCAGGGTCCCCAGAAGAGAAGGGGATAGCGCAAATTGGTTGAGGAGATTGAAGCTCAATGTCCATGGTACCCAGAGGGGGGGACATTGAATCTTAAGGACTGGGAAAACATCACGCACTCCCTTCGCCATTGCAGAGCCTCGCGCACGATGTCACTGCTACTGACGTGGGAGACAATGTTATGTCGCCATCAGCCTGCAGACCTATGGCTCCCTGTCGTAGGCCTCCTTCGATCTTTCACCTTCAATTTCAACCCCGAATTTTCTCTATCCGCTAAATTGGACGCCTGTCCTCCTTCTGCCCCCTGCTCCTCCGCCCATTTCAAATTCTCCTGGCTCAGCCAGCCTCCCCTTGCTCCGCCTTCATTTCTCCTCAAGCCACTGCATCTCACAGCGCCATCGTGAATGGCGCTGGTTTCAAACTCGCAGAGCCGTATTAGCCACGATCTGCAAAAGAAAGAAACCTGGACGGAAGACGATGCTTCGATATTCTCGCGATTGTGCCCCGCCCATTTCACAGATACCGAGGGGAGGATGGCATTGTTCGGCTGGTTGTCGAAAATCGCCTTTAAGCTATAACATCCTCACTGAGCTCCGCAGTTTACAGCAGACGAGGGAATCACCTAGCCCTACGCGGGAGAGGCATGCTAGAGGCAATCGCGAGGAATCACTTTCTAATGGTTCCGACGCACTGGAAGACCACTTCCGCATGCTCCTGAGCCCTGCACAATTTGTGATCTGGGAGAGCGTAGTCTCACCAGCAATGCTTTAGCAGGGCAGGCCGCCTCTGGCGGCCTACACCACCGGGCTGGGCAGCTTTATGGCTGGGCCAGCCCCAATGCACATTAGCCTGCGGTGGCCACCCGCTACGGTCGCCTTCTGAATGCGCCTACAAGGCTTTTGAAAGTCCCCAATACCGGGACAGCCAACCCAAAGTTTTCTAGCACCCGGCAGAAGCCTCAAGGAGCTCCTATGCAGAGTTTGTGAACAGGCTCCAGGGAGGCCCTCAAGAGGCAGGTTGACAACTTAGGGAGGCCCAGGGCCGAACTCCTTAAGCGCCTTTACAAGGAGAACAGCCTCGGGCTGAGTGCCGCAGCCATCACAGGCCTAGGGAAGGAACCCCAGGCGCTGGCCGACATGCTCAAAAGCTTGCCAGGATATCGGGTCTTCATTTCCATCAAGCCCAGCCTTCCTAGCCGCTGCCCTCTCCGCTGCCATAGGGAGGCAGCCCTCAGACCAGGGTGTCTCACCCAATTCGCGGTAAGCCAGGACATTTCCTCGGGAGGAATTGTAGGCTGCCCGGGCGGGGGGCCTACAACTTGACGGGAGGGAGGGTTCTGCCTCCCCAGAGGGTTTAAGACCCCAGGAAAGCTCCAAGACCAAGCGCCTCTAATGCCCGGCTTGGGAGGCCCGCTACCGGGCATCTCCCCAGTCTGGGAACCAGCATCCGCACTCCTCAAACCCTTTCCCTCCGAGTTCTTATGAGATTCTGGCTGCCCCAGCTCAGTATAGTGATCCCATCCCCACGGAGACCATTGGGCTGGTCTGCCAGCTTGCTCCCCCCCCCACGCCTATATATACTTCCCTGCTCTGCTAACCCCTTTCTACTTCCCAAAGTCACCCATGCCTCCACCAGTGCTCCTGTGAATGGCACGTGCATTTCAAAATCCCTTGCAGAGTCCAGTCACTGAATTTCAAAATGAAAGAAATGCTGACCGGAAGAGGACTGCTGCTTTGAACTCCTTTCCTGCTAGAATGCCCCATAGCCAATCTTACAGGACAATGAGGCATGGAAGGGAAGATGCTCGCTGACAATGGTCTTAAGCCAAAAAAAGTCCCTCGTGGAAGAAGAAGCCCCCCTTGGCTCCTCTCCAGCTGTGTTCAAAACTAGATCTCATAGCCTCTGGAGCCTGTGCAAAGCCCCAAGCTCAAAGTCTCCAGTGGCAGCAAAATCAGCTAGCACCTCAGGAGAGAGCAAGATCTCAAATCAGAGTCAACCCTCCCCACACTTTATATGTGCCTCTGTATGCCTATGTATGTTCTGTGTCTTGCCCCCCCTTCAAGAGACCCCTAAAGTTTTCCCCATAAGAGGGATTCTTTTCCCATTGCTTCAAGCTATGCCTTTGTGCTTCACTCAAGTTTTCTCCTTCTGATTATGTGTGCCAATGCTCCTAGTGCTAAGTTTCGCCTATTACAGCATCCGCCTGGACACACAGCTCGTATGTTCTCAGGGATACCGACATGGACCTGCTTCAAGTCAGCCACTTCCATCTTAGTTTAAACCTTCAAACCTTCTTCAAACCTCCTGAGAACCTTTTCCTCGAGGTAGGAAGCTGTGCCTAAACTGGCCAAAGTCTTCTTACAGGAGGGGAAGCAGAGCTGACTTCCAAACCCTTCCCCCACTTCTTTCTGCACACCCTCCTTCTCTCATGGGCTGACTTATTCCCACCTCTAGATCTGATCTTGGACAAAGGCTTTTCTTGCAAACCTCCCCAAATTGCTCGTAAGGGATCAAACCTCAAGCCCAGGAACTGTTTCTTTGCATCTTCTAAATCTTCCTATGAATGCTATATTAATGAGCATATGACTATAATTGTGAATTGTTTGCTGTCAATCTGGTTGTGACCTCTCCCTTCCCCTAAGCCTCAAGTAATTCGCTGTCTTGTGTACTTCTATGTTGTAAGTGATCGTCGGAATGGGCCAAATTGCACCTAAGAAAAGCTTACAAACAACGAAGAAAGGGGAGTAGTTCCTCTATTGACCCAATCAAGGTCTCATCCAGCAGACCATATCCAGTACTCTTCTATTCTCTATTAAAATTGCCCGGGCCTCTAATTCCAGGGTCTGGCTTCCATTGTCATCTATAAGAATCCAACTCAGCCAGCACGAAAACCCTGGGAAAGCGCCGCTTGTTTTTCTCTTTCTATACAGGAGTCCAGTTCGGCCATGCCGGGCCAGCTCCCACCTCTGAGATGGAGCTGGGCCTCCTGAGGATCCGGGACTCTGCTGAGAGTCCATCACCCCCAGCCTGGGCTAAGATGGGAGGGACCTCTGGAACCAGTACACCCATTCTTCCACGGGAGATCGGTGAACTCCCCGCTGCCCCCCCCCCCAGGGAATGGCAGCCTGGGCCAGCTATGGCTCAAAGGTTGACGGCCAGTGTCAGCTGTTCTCTCATCTTACAGCCATTCTCTCCCTTCTACTCTGGCTGGAAACTTAAACGCAGCCAGGAACATCTCCTGATAGATTAACCCTTGAACTCTCCACGTTTTCAGTCAGCTTGAATAATTGTTGGTAACACTTCTCTCTCACAACCTTGTTCGTGAGAGTCACTGAACCTGCAATGCTAAAGACTATCAGTAGCTCTCTCCTACTCTTTGAGAAACCCATGGACTCTAACGCCATCAGCTTCTGTAGTTTTGTAGTCAAAACAGCAAGAGCCATGCATTGACAATTATGCAACCAATGGGTTGCCTTCCTTCTTACATCTAGCCTATGTACCGTTTAGCTTATGTTTATTGTTTTCATTTATATGATGTCATCTACAAACATGCATGTCTTGTATATATTGTTGCCAACGCAATGTCTGGTGCCTTGCTCCCTTATGCCCATTGAGCCAATCTCCAAGGGAATTGTTGAGTACCTATGACCCGAATTGATTATTGAAGTTACTGTACGCCTTAATTTTAGAAGTTATCAGGATTTACAGTTGTTGCATTCCCGCCCCATCTGCTGCCGGGACTCTCTACTGCCGCTCCCACCATTGTTTTGCATCAGGGTTTCACCTCGAGCCCAAGCACCGTGTCAGCCTCGCTTCTCCCCGACCCCCCCCCTTTGCCGAGCGACTTAGAAGGCTCTAGCCATGGAGTATGTTTCCCTATGACTCCCTTGTGGGAACTCCCCTGACTTGTTTCATGTAACACTAAGACTATCGGGCCGCTCTGGCCTGTGCCCTGCTAAGTCTATCAACTCTACCCCTCACCGCTCTTGGATGCCCTGGCCTCGAAAGCAGTGTGGAACTTCACAAGCATCTTTAGATAATCGCGGCCATTGATTACTTCTATTGTTGCTGTATCACCAAGGTTGTGAAATGTAATGTATATGTGTTGCTTTAATCTCTTGATAATTCCCAATTGATTCATGAAAGCGAATTGCAGGGAAGTTGTATCTAATCTGAAGTATGATGTTTTGCTCCATTGGTGGCTTCAGCCCTGGAGTTGGCTGCCGAGGATGATTGAGTGCTATTGTACCAGCTCTGCATTGGTTTAATTGTATGCCTCTCATTATCGATCTTGTTTCTTCTAATGTATGTCTAGTATTGTCAAATCCCATGTAAGAAGCCCCTCGAATTTCCCTTACCCCGCAACCAAGTTCTAATGTTATACAAGCAGCTCGTCAGTTTGGCCAGACGTATGGAGGGAGACAAGCGCCCCTTTAAATCACCCTCTTAGCATTTCGGGTCTCCTAAAATGTAAAAAAGGAGGAGATGTAGTAATGCACTGCTGACCCAGCAGCACCGTAGAACGTTGGGACGCCAACGACTCCACGGGCTCTCTGGTCGCATCTCACACTTCTACCTCATCCCCTATGAGTCACGGGTCATGAACTGTCTGTCAGTTCACTGGCTTAGGGACAATGGTCTTGCCTCCCCCAGGTGAGGGATTAGGCTCAGACGCTTACGCCTCTCCAGACGTGTAGCCAGGTGAGATCATGCATCACATGATGATCTCTCCACCTCCCCGGCCTCCCCGGCCTCCTCGAACTCCCCCCCGGGTCCCTTCCTACACTATAGAATAACAATAAAAGGTGCCAGGAACCAGCACGAGACTCGCTAGGAACATCGGACCCTGGGTTCTCGGGCCAAGCTGGCGATCTCCACCAGATGTTATCTCCTCACAGTCTCGCTCTACACTGGACCACGGCTCGACTACAGTTGTAAGGGGGGAAGGGAAAGGAGGTTATAAGACCCTTTGAGTCTCCTACAGGAGAGAAAGGGGGGATATAAATCCAAACTCTTCTTCTTCTTAGACTAGTCATAGTTTTCTCAGAACTCTCTCAGCCTCACATTACCCTCTAGACAGCATCCAAGCTAAGTGAGAAGAATGGGATCTATTGGACCTTTGCTATCTTCATTGTATTTACTCCCATGTTGGCTAGACTTCTCTGTGACTCCACATTGCCAGGCTACTCTATTCAGATGGCCTCACCTTTTGACCTCACAGTATATATACTCCACTTGTTTTCCATTCCTACCTATCAGATCCCTCTCCAGATGCCAGCCACAGAGGGTGCAGGCTAAACATCAGGAGAGAATGATGCTAGAAAACGCTTCATACCCAGCCCGGAAACCACACAGCACCCCAGTGATTCCGGCCGTGAAAGCCTTCGACAATACAGAAGAAAAGGAGTTTGTAAGCCATTTTGAGACTCCTTACAGTTGAGAAAAAATGGATTATAAATACGAACTCTTCTTCTAAAGTAGTTCTCAGGCTTCTGCTTATGCAAAGTTACTCAGATAGGCTTATCATTAGCCCTTTTATATTACCTGATATTCTGCCCTCAAGAAATTGAGGAGCAAGAAAAACATATGCTGGAAATGTCCTCTTCAGAGACAGAATAGGATTTCCCCATCTTGATGGTCTTTACTATAGACATTAGGAGAAATGCCTACAGTGTCATCCAGCAATTATGTCACATGTTTCCCAAACTTCACCCTCTTCCAGTACCACCATCAAAATCTGCTGTCATTGCTGGCAACCCTAGGAAGAGACACAGAATCCTTGGATTTTGTTTTTTCTTCCAAATGTAGGGCCAGAAGATGATTACCAGGCCTGCAAGATCATGCTGGCAGCTCCTGAGATCCCCCAACAGCTTGAGTGGATTGTAGCACTTTATTGTGCCTGTTTCTCTTTGAGTTTCTGCTTTAAAAATTTGAAGTTTTAAACTCCCTTGGATGTGTAGGCAGAAAGATCATAAGTCATTAAGAATAAGTCATTATCATGTCTCTAGAAGTAGACTAGTTCAGTGGTGGCGAACCTATGGCACAGGTGGTAGAGATGGCACTCAGAGCCCTTTCTGTGGGCACACATGCACAGAGTTCATCGTGTGTGTGTGGGGGTGGTGGAAAATCACCCCCCCCCCATCTACACACATCATCTAGGGCTAGCCTGGGCATGATCCTTTACCTTGGGAGTAAGTCTCGGTTTGCTGCAGTAATGGGTTTGCTTCTTGACCGTGCAAACCCTCCTAGGGTCGTGTATTAATTCACTGCCATTCAAAGCATTGCAATGGTTGCTTCACCAAGCTTACCCCGGAGTAACGTCATTTGCCGGAGACCAACCGGTTTTTTTTCTGAAACTAAGAACCTCAGTATTCAGGGTTAAAGAATTGCCAGGTGTTGGCACTTCACGCATAAATGCAAGTGGGTTTTGGGTTTGCGAATTTGGGCGCACTAAGTCCTCAAAAGGTCTCGGCCATCACTGGACTAGTTAAATTATTTTAATTGAAGGATGCAAAACAAAAAGAAATAAACTAGCGCTCAGCTCTTTCAGTTCTACTCTCCTACTAATAGCTGGCCATTTGGGGCCTTCATGAATATGATGATGTGCACAAAAAAATCAATCCATTCATAGTCACACACATCATTCACTTAATACATTTGATCAAGTCTCAAAGTCATTTTATTTACAGTCAACCTGTGTAATTTTCTGGTCCCTTTGATCAAGTCTGATGTATCTGATTGATTAGCTCACGGCAAACAAGTTACTTTCATGGTTAACTTTATAAAGTTTGGACCTTCTGTGTTAAGTTAATTACATATTGGAAAATAGTAGAACATCGTAGGAGAACAGTTGGAAAGATAGCACTTTGCATAATGAGATATGTGATATCTTAAAGAATCGCATACTTTACTATGGCACAAGCTTTTGTAGACTTGATCTCACCAAGTGTGGTCAGAGAACAGATGTACCCTAGATACATATCAATGTGAACGTGACCCATTTTTCACTCAAAGCCCAGATTCATACAAAATAACCTCTTATTTCAACTCATATTCCTCGACTAAGTGAGCTGTGAGTTTATAGCCGTGGTGGCAAACCTTTGGCACTCCAGATGCTATGGACTACAATTCCCAATCAGCTCCCTACCACCATGGCCAATTGGCCATGCTGGCAGGAGCTGATGGGAATTGTAGTCCATAACATCTGGAGTGCCAAAGGTTCGCCACCACTGGTTTATAGTCTAGCCTGAATTGAAGGCAGGCCCCTATCTTGGGCAGATAGAACAGCTGTAAGGGATCTTTGACACAGTCACACAGTATCTCTCAGGAGCCACATGTGGCTCTTCAATCTGTGGCCCTATTGAGCACTTTTCTTCAATATGGTACCTCCCCATGTTTCAAGAGTGTGGGTAAGGTCCTTGCTTGCTGGGATTTGTAGTTAACAAGTGGTTCCCACCTTGAAACAGCCACTGCCAAAAGAACAGGTGAGCCTGCTTGAGCCACAGGGCTCATGCTGGAGATGGAAGACAATGTGGCACTTTTGGTTGATGATAATTGTGAATATGGCTGCATGCAAGCTGTAGACCAGTACCACTGTTATGTACTATCTTCTGCCCTAGTCTTTGGTAAATCATGCAAACATACAGATTCTACACATCAGCCAAAGAACTGTAGGCAGCTATAGTGGTCCATAGACAAATTCCTAAAATGAACAATTCCATATCTATTTATTAGGATCATTAATACTGTTTCAAAATAGCAAGCTTTCAAGTTCCCTTGAACTTAGGACTTGGCTGGATTTTCAGAATATGGGAGAGGGGTTATTCAGATGTAGAACTTGCTATTTTTGGAATATTTTTGTGGGACACTCTTGTCAGGAACCTGTCTTTTAACCAGTAACTCTTGCTAATGAGACATATTCTGTGCTAATAGGGGAATACTTTACTAGCAGCTGTAACAATACTCAAAGGCTGTTTCTGCACAGCCAATTACAACGTTGTGCCGTTGGTATTATTAGCAATGCTGCAGCAACGGAGTATTCACATGGGCGAGGATTCTGTTGACAGGTAGCGCATCGACTGAACTGTGAAAAGCCAGCAGGGCTGCGCTTTGTAACGGCATTTCCTTTTTTCCCCTAGGTAGATGCTCACGGAGCATTTTGTTGCCAGGAAGTTGGCCAGGTGGCTGGAAGACCACCATTTGGTGGGGTGCTGGGCTCTGCGGCACCCATCTCTCCTGGTGGAGCATTTTATAGCGTGATGCTTCGACCCTTATGCGTTATTGAAAAGACAAACTCATTGAGCGATTTTTGAAGACACCTTTGTGGGGCCGCTGAGCATTGCTGCATCTCTGCAGCGAAGTTTCTGCAGTGGTGGTTGTGCAAACTCCTCACCCATATTGCTGCTTTTAATGTCATTTTACCGGCTTTTTTGGCCTGTGCAGAAATGGCCTGAAGCTCATTTCCAATAGATGGTTTTCCCAGCCCTGATACCTAAGTCTTTTAACTGGAGATAATATGTTAGAACATTTGGACCCTATGGCTGCAAAACAAATTGCTCTAGCCAAGCTTTGGCCTGTTTGGGAACCTAGGCTCTCTCCAGATGTTCAGGAACTACAATTCCCATCAGCCCCTACCAGCATGGCCAATTGGTCATGCTGACAGAGGCTGATGGGAATTGTAGTTCCTGAACATCTGGAGAGCCGCAGGTTCCCTACCCCTGCTCTAGCCCAACATGACGCAGAAGGACTCTATGGTGGTATGCTGGTAAAGTGTGTGCTCTATAGTAACAACAACAACAATAGTACCAGAGATAGTTGTGAGAGTGGTCCCACGAATCAAGGATGAAATTCCTAATTTTTCCTCATTCAGCAAAAAGTCCTAGAGGCCCAGAGAGAGCCCAAAACCCCTCCCCACATACAAACACAAAAGAACGTTATCAGAAGTTAACCATTTTATTGAAATTAGCCTTTAAAATATCACGCAAAGCAATTTAATGATTTCTCCAACAATTCTATACTATCCAGTTGTAGCGTTCACATTCCCACACACATTCTTGGTTTCCCAAGAAAACTTGTCATAGCTTCTAAACCAAACGTTACATTAGAAGTAAGGTTACCCAAAGCAGCCATTGATTTCACTAACATTCCATTCACCACTTGTGAACAGGGAACCAGTTTTTTTTCTCTAAAGAACCTACAACTCTAAAGAACCTACAACCTACAACTATTAGTGGCTGGTCAACAAGCTGTATGTAGAGTGACTTAAGCTATATGTAGGGTTTTTGTTTGTAAGTGTTGTGATATTTTTGGTGTAGTTATTATAAAATTAATAATTTTATTTATTATAATAATTTTATTTATTATAATAATTTTATAATACTTATTTTTTAAAATTATTTTTAAAAAGTCAAGCCATCTCATCATTTTTCTTCCTTACTGTGCAATTAGATTTTTTTTACTCTGCAGGTTCTCATACACCCTGTTTGAATACTACTCCATACCCTCTTGTCATGCCACTACTCTGTTTGGAACATAATTTTTCAACTAGACAGTGTCACAATTCAGAGAAATCAGCCATAAGAAGTTACTGTGTGTGTTTTTTTTAATCTACTTGATGCTTATTTAAGTAGTAATGTCAATGACTGCCAAACTTTTTTGGAGAAAAAATAGATACCTATTTGGCAATTCTCTGAGACTTTTGATGCTGAAATATTTTGCTGATTAGTTCAACACGCTGAAGAAGTTTAGGTTTAACTGTCAAACATGTTGAATGTGACTTTTGTGGATTTGTTGTATCCCACCTGACTCTACTCAGTATCATTTGTTATCTAGCTACCGTATTAAACTACTTTTATGTGTGGCTGGTTACCAGAGCTACCCTAAGCAAGTTTACTCAGAATCTACTTAGGGCTATTCAATGGGCCTTACTCCTAGGAAAGTGTTCTCAGTATTTTGCTGTATGTGAGTCAACTCTATTTAGTTATTCATTTGATTTTATAGGCCACCTTTCCCCATGCAGGCTCAAGGCATGGTACACATCAATTAACAACTATAAATCCATAAAAAACATTATATTTAAATCCCAGCACCAAAAATTCTCCACATTCACACATATGTTGGGGAAAAATAAATGGGGAAAGGCGGGAAGCACAGAGGAAGGGGAAGAGAAAGGGAGGCCAATTAGAATGGATACAGTTGCTGTCCTTAAGCATAAACCTGGGAAACTGCTCTGTCTTATAGGCCCTGCAAAACTGTACTAAGTACCTCAGGGTCCATGTTTGCTTCAACAGAGCGTTCCACCAGGCTGGTACCAGAACCAAAAAGGCTCTAGTCCTGGTTGAAGACAGCTTTTAGGCTAAGGATCACTCCTAAGTTGTCCCTTGCTGAGAATAAAACTCTTTGGGGGGATTTATTGGGAGAGGTGGTCTCGCAGATGCAAAGGTCTCAGACCGTTTAGGAAATGTATGACAAGTGACTGTGTGTATCATACAACTGAAAAGATGGTTGAATATGTCTTTTGATCTATGATGGGAACGAAAGGAATGGATAATGTTAGATTTCAGGAAGCTCTCATTTGACCCAATTGCCTTTAGGGGCAAAGAGAGGTAAATGCAAGGATGACTCATATGCTAAAAGTTCAGCGATTATTTTCCTTGCTGGGAGCAGGAGAAGCTCTCTCACAAGCTACTCTTTTAGTAATGTGCTCATTCAGCTTGCCCTCCACGCTTCTATCTTCTCTTGCTGATTACTTGCTGCTCCTCTTTCACATGTTCCAGAGGCTGGCAAATTGTCCTCTGATTAAAATAGCCTCCTCCTGTTGGCTGCACATTTGATTTGTTGCACATTCAGCCAGACCTCAGAATTTAAAGGGAATTGTTCTGTCTCTTTGAGAGTGGCTCTTATCTTGAGAGCTGGAGAGGCTGCAGTAAGAAAAAAAAATACATCCTGCTGTTCAGCTGGTTTTGATCACAGGGCATGAATGTGAACGTCGAGAGTACAAGCGGAAATAGAAATAGCCCAATTCTAGTTGACCTTCGTAAGCTTCACATTTTAATTGCATGTTTCTTTAGGCTGAATTGCATGTAAATTTTTTGTCAATTAAATGTGTTCTGGTTCACAAAAGCTTATGCCACAACAACTGTAGAGTGTTTGAATCTGTTTCCCTTAAGAACTCCTCATTGATCCTCACAGAGTTAAATGCCTCCAAAATAATGCTATCAAAAGCATGACATTGTGAGAAGAGTAACATATTTGTAGTTGTATTCAAACTTCAGGAGTACTGGAGTCAAGTGTTGGATTACCAGAATTGCTCTACCATTTGATCCAATGGTTTGATCCAGGTTAGTTATTTCTGTGGGCACAAGCATTTCTGCTCACTGATGACATCTTCAGATGACAGACATCAGTTCCCCTGGAGAAAATGGTAGGTTCAAAGGGCAAACTATGTAGCATTATAGCCCAAACTCCTCCTTCCCAATGTTCTACCTGAAAATTTCCAGGAATTTCCCAACTCAGATTGTAACTCTATCCCTGGAAATCTTGTTGATCTTTAGGTGCTACTGGACTCAACAACAACAACCTTTATTGGCATTGAACATTAAGAGTATTTCACTTTGATCCCGTATCCTCATACTGATTGAGAAGTGTTTGAGAATACTGATCACCTAGGCAACAGTGTGCTATTTCCCTTTATGTAAATGAGATTGTAGGGATGAGCTGCTGACCCAGCAGCGCCTTAAGTAGAGCGCTGGCACACCGGCGCTCCTACGGTCTTCTGGTCGCACCGCTCTCCCACTCCTCACCCCCCGATGAGTCACGGGTCATGAACCACCTGGCTCACAACCACCGGGCGTCCCAGACAAAGGGACAATGGTCTTGCCCTTAGGTGAGGGATTGGAGGCTCCAGAGCGCTTGGATGCTTATCCTTCCTCCGCACACGTAGGGCAGCCAGGGTGAGATCATGCATCACATGATGATCTCTCAGCCTCCCGCTCTCCCGGATTTCCCCCCGTCCCGCCCTTCTACACGCCCCCGCTAGAATCATAATAAAAGGTGCCAGGAACCAGCACGCGGCAGAGTCGCTAGGAACATGGACACCCGCACTCCCGCTGCTGGCGCTCTCCACCAGATGAAACCTCCGCGTCTCACCTCTTCCTTAGCGACGACCCTGCGGGGATGACTACAGAGATACCCACTTTAAGCATAAGTTTTATAAATGTTCCACGCAGGGGTATGTAGAACTTGCAGTGGAGCAGCATGGAGCAGCATGTCTCTATGGTTTCAGGTTGTCTCAGTGAACAATGGCAGAGTCTTTTGCTATGAGGTGTGCATAAATACATAAGCCACAGGGTGGCTGTAGGGAGGATATTAAGATGAGCCAACATAAAAGATTGTCAGAGCTGAGAGGATGTAAGATGGATAAAGTAAGAAAGGAGAATGTATCGTCGAAGACTTTCACGGCCGGATTCAACTGGTTGTGGTGGGTTTTCTGGGCTGTGTGGCTGTGGCCTGGTGGATCTTGTTCCTAATATTTCGCTTGCATCTGTGGCTGGCATCTTCAGACATGTATCACAGAGGGAAGTCTGTTACACACTGTGTCCAGAAAGGAGAGTTCCATGAGTGAGAATTATTCCCAAAACTCAGAGGCAAGCAAACCATGAGCATACTAGAATATGGATTTTGCCTTTCAATGTCAAGGACCCTTTGCTTCAGCATCCTAAAGGTGTGGAATTCATTGGAGGAGTGGAGGGAATCCAGGGGACTCCTATTGATTTGGATTTTGTGAACAACTAATTTGGACTACTAAGACTGAGTCAGACAGCAATGAACAAAACAAGGCTCCCGGGCTTGGAACTGAAATGGAAATACAGCCAGAATTTCAGAGTAAGTAGCAATGCCTTAATCTTCAGGAGAATTAGACCCACTTGTAGGCAAAGGGTGGCATAGGCAACACAGCAGGCGGCGAAGAAAGTTGGACTGGACCTGTTCAAGTCTTGAGATGAAGTCACTCATCCACAGAGGGGCTTGTTGGAGCAACTTCATTTTGAAGACTCTAATAGTGGCTACCTTTAGAGCTGAAAAAAAAACCTATTGACTGCTATTACTCTATAATTTGTGGAGTTGATAGCCTGCTTCAGCTGGGTTGACTATTCAAAATTGTGCTGGAAACCAACTCCAAGGTATCAAAATTGTTTCACTTGTTCTGTGCTGTTCCCAGTGATTCTCCATTTCCAGGAATAGGAGAACACCAGTATCTTGGATTTGTTGAAGGGTATTTCCTTCACAGTAGTTGGTAAACACCTGGAGGAGGTGACCCAAGGCCCTTTTTGGTGCGGAAAAGCAGCACAGCATCATCAGCATAGAGAAGTATGGACCCAGTTTGGGGTCCCAATGTAGGAAAATGACTGGACTCAAATCTTGCTCTTCCAAGTGCATAAAGTAGCTAAATAGTATAGATTGAACTAGCAAGAAATCTGAATCCGACTGAAAGAAACAGTATTGTGTGTTTGGCCCATTATGCATAGAACACTTACCTCAGGGCTCTTCAGTGCACAGTGAGCTTGCAGAGGGGTCTCCTCATGTTTTTCTGTTTACACCCGAGGAGCCATTCTTTGCCTGCCCCAAAGCTAGCTTGCTGGTCTCAATGGGCCTCTGCAACTTTTCCTGGTTTTTGAACTCTGCCCATCAACTCCTCTTCAAGGGACAGATCTCATCACACCCATAGATGCAAAATAAAATACTTTGTTAAAGCCCTTTAAATTGCATTTATATTGATATACCTGTGATAGTAGGCATATTTAGTTTTAGACCCAATTCTAGGCAAAGGGTAAGATAAGCAACACAGCTGGGAATTCTTCTGTGGATGGGACAGGCAAAGGGTGAGATAGGCAACACAGCTGGGAATTCTTCTGTGATAGAAGGTATATCAATATTGTAACCCCTTTCCTAACATAACCCTCCCCCACAAAAAAAGAAAGGCAAAGCCATTTCCTGGACCACATGCTGCTGAAGAATGGGATCATGTGCTAGATCCCCCTCCTTTCCCTTCCCTTTCCTTCCTCTCTCTCTCTTCCTGCCACTGGTGCAGTCAGGAAAATTGTTTTAAAATACAGTCTAGTTTGAAGTAAAGTTGTAAAAAGCCCTCCCAATCATCAAGGAGAGTGAAAGCAGAGTGGGGAAGGTGGGGTGAAGGCAAAAAGAGACCCTGCTCATGTTGTTCCTTTGCAAAAGCCAAATAAAGAGGCTTGTTTTTAAAATAGAAGCTTGTCTGAAAGAAAGTTTTTTTAATGTCCTCCCATTTATCATAGAAGGCAGAGCGAGGGAGGTGGGGTGGAGCCAGAAAGAGACCCTGCTTGTTCCTATCAGTTTAGCAATACAAGCATATAGAGAGAGGCAGGACCAGGGACGTAGGTATAGATTTTTTAGGGGGGCGGTTCGGGTGGGGCCACACCCCCACCTGCCCCTAGGACATGGCCACGCCTCCCCAAGCCCCACCCCTGGCCTAACGCTTATAAAAGCAGCTCTCCGAGGTCAGGGATGGCAGACTCCCCTGCCCTGCCCTGCCCTGCCCTGCCCTGCCTTCCCCTGCCCCTCCCCTCTGGGCAGAGGCATAGAGGGAAAATGGAGCCTGGTGCAAAATCTGAGTTTTGCGCCCCCCGCCCCAGGCAGCCGCTGTGATGCTGGAATCCACCCCCAAACAGCATCACTTTCAATGGTGTTTAAACTAGAGAGCTCAAATTCTCCTTTTAAATCCACCTTAAAGGGAGAATCAGGGGTCCCTAGTTAAACAACCTTGAGTCTCCTACAGGAGAGAAAGGGGGAATATAAATCCAAACTCTTCTTCTTCTTCTAAACTGAGGACCTCAGATTCTTCTTTTAAATCCATGCCGAAGGGGGTGGATTTAAAAGGAGAATCTGGGGAAATTTGGGGGTGCCTGCTGTCAGGGTGCAATTGTTAAGCTAGAAACACCAAACTTTCAGGGTATCTTTAGGAGCCTCTCATAATGATACGACCCAGGTTTGGTGAAGTTTGGTTCAGGGGGTCCAAATTTATGGACCCTCAAAGGTGTAGCCCCCATCGCCTATTAGCTCCCATTGGAAACAATGGGGGATGGACGCACCCCCCTTGGGAGTCCATAGCTTTGGGACTCCCTGGACCAAACTTCACAAAACCTGGGTGGTAGCTTTAATAAGAGACTCTTCTGATAAGTACATCCAAAGGTTTGGTAGAAGTTTAGTTCCAGGGATGTCCAAAGTTATGCGGACCCCTCAAAGATGTAGCCTTCTATCTTCTATTAGCTCCCATTGGAAACAAATGGAGGATGGGGCACTCCCCTTTAGAAATTCATAGCCTTTGGGACCCCCTGGACCAAACCTCCACAAAAATCTGTGGTGGGTAGTCAATAAGAGACTCCCCTGATAGTTACATTCTAGGAGTTTCAGGTGAAGTTTGGTTCAGGGTATCCAAAGTTATGGACCCTCAAAGGTGTAGCCCCCATCTTCTATTAGCTCCCATTGGAAACAACGGAGGATGGGGCACGCCCTTTGGGAGTCCATAACTTTGGACCCCCTGAACCAAACCTCATCAAACCTGGTTAGTGTCATCAGGAGAGTCCCCCAAACAATCCCTGAAAGTTTGGTGCTGCTAGCCCAAACAATGCGCCCCCTGCAGTCCAAAAACCAAAAAACACTAAAAATGTTTTTAAAACCCACAAACAGGTGGGCGGAGCTTCGGACATGAATGGGTTTGTTTTCAAACCCGAGAACCCCCCCCCCTTACCTACGTCCATGGGCAGGACAGAGTTGGCAACAGGGAGTAGGACGAGGGAGAAGAATGCAAAGCAGCATGAGGGGGTGGTGCAGTGAGACTATATGGGCTGGTTGTGGGCAGAGGAAAGAGGTCCACGGCAAAGCTGTGCTCACTGGCAACTCTGCCCACAGCTGCAAAGCAAAATTGAATTCATGCTAGAAGTCTTCCCGCTTGCCGTGGGGAGAATAGAAAGTGAAAGCAGGGCTTGAGGAAATATGTCTGCACAAGAAATCTTGTGGGGGTGCACATTTGCTCTCATTGCGCAGCAGATGCCTTGTGTATAATCAGCCTGTATGTGTTTGCTGTCAAGTCACAGCTGTTTGCTGCCTCCCATTCTGGCAGGACAAACTGATGAGATTCATCTTGCAAAAGCTGAAGTGACCTTCTACCTATGGACGGGAGACTTTGGATCCAATTTGCTGTTTAAAAATAACTTTTCCCCAAGGTCTTTCTCACATTCATGGTCCTTGAAGTCCATGCCTACCCATAGCTTCTGCTTGTTAAACTAAGGACACCAGCTCTTGACAAAAACCTGTTTAGCAAATCTAAAGAAAAGTCTTCATGACATTACCGTTAATAAAAAAAATAAGTTCTTTACCTCCTGGTCATGCTAGAGTGTGACAAAACTGTAAGCTGTTTCATAAATGGGAGTTTTATACTTTTTGGGTGGCCATTTCCCTCCACATTAATATAAAATCTACATGGTTTTATAACTATTTCCCTTTACACTATTAAAAAATGTTGCCAGTGTTTTTCTATGCAGGTTTAAAGCATGGCTGCTCTATGTCATTGCAATATGTGCCTTTGCTGCAACAAATGAAATTACGTTATCTCTGTTCACTTATCTGGCTGCCTCCCAAAGCAATTTTGCATCAGTCGCTCTCAATGGCCCTGTTACCTATAAAAAGCAAACATTGGATTTGTTTGGAGAGGATTGTATAGTCACTGTGACAAAGAAAAGGAGATGGAAATGGAATCACTTATGCCTCTTGGGATGGCTTAAAAATGTATGTGAATATAGACCTCATAAAAAAGGAAAAAGGAAAGTAGCATGTGTGTGTGTGTATATTTGCAGTCCACTTATCCACCTCCGCACTTCAATTGCCTTGCAATATGGACAATGTAAAATCATGAAGTGGGGGAAGGGAGAGATTCCTTGGGGAGACAATATCCACTGCATCAATTAAGGTGAAATCAAAGGAACTACTGTTGTTAACTAAAATGGTGGGAGACTGTCTCTTTTAGATTGAGTGAGAGCAGACTCTTGGCTTAGCAAAAGTTTGGACAAGCTTGGAGTCTTTGTTCCCTATGTATACGAAGGTCAGCTTTTGCAAGAAATTCCACAGGAGAGCAAATGAAGTTTAACATTTTTATGTAGGGATAATAGGGGTACACAAGCACATAATAATCAAAACAGAACACACTCACACACAGTTCTAGGATATAAGCATTTTTGAGTGGATAGGTTTGGAATTGTTGAAAGGAACTGGGGAGTAAGGGTTACAGTCATCTGATCCTGGAGTGGAATGATCTTGAGTGGCCCTGCACTTTGCTCTGGTAGAAGAAAGAACAATGTGCTGTGGGACAATATCAACAGACAGAGAGGTGTCCAGAGATATTGAACAATGGCTACTGGGAGAGGGGGCTTCCTCTAGGCAAAAAGGATCCTCGGGGTTATGCAGAGTGGCCCTTAATCTCCGAGGACAAAGAGGAGCCCTGCCTTTCCGGGGAAAGACAAGTGTTGAGTTTTTAATCTAATGGCTAAGGGATTAGCTTGATGGGCCAAGCTTGGGAGTGCCCGACAAGGGTGAAGGTAGCTGATTAAATTACAGCTTCTGTACCAATGGCAATTTAAATGAGGTGGTCATCAGAGAGATTAATCAGAGGGAGAAGTTCTTGGGTAAATGCAATATTGACAGGAACACTTGAGGCAAACATATTGACAAATTGGTCATGGTTGGTTTTCCAGGCTGTGTGACTGTGATCTGGTAGATCTTATTCCTAACGTTTCGCTGTACCTGTGGCTGGCATCTTCAGAGGTGTATCACAGAGAGAAATTGTATCAGAGGTGTATCACAGAGAGAAATCACAGACAGATGCAGGCAAAATGTTAGGAACAAGATCTTCCAGACCATGGCCACAACAACCAGTTGAATCCAGCTGTGAAAGCCTTCAACAATAAATTAACAAGTTCTTTGTCTTTGGGGGATGTATAGTCCAAGGCTGGAGATGGCAATGCTCTCCAGGGCAGGGGTATTGTGTTCTCCTTTAGGAAGGATGCAGCGGCTATTTGTAAGGCAGATGTGGGCAAAGGCCAGACAAGATGTTATTGTGCCCTTTTGAGTACACTAACCAATGCAGAGGATGGGTTCCACATTTTGGCACTGCACTGCTAGGCACCCCAAGGGTGGGCAGGATGGGTAGAGGCATCACTGTCTTCAAACAAAGCTCTCCCACCACCAGGGGACAGGGGATTGATTAGACAGCAGACCAGGAGAAAGGGCTATCTTAGTGATCCTGAAACCATGGGCAAAAATGCCCCTCCCAGACACTGTCTCTCTCTCTGTCTCAACCAAAACTACTTCAGAGGTTTTTGTGAGAATGATGTAAGCCACCCTGTGTCACCTAAGAGTATGGTGGAATAGGAATATACTAAATAAACAACATTTAAGGTGCCCATTTAATCAAAGACTATTTAGGGTTTTCATTGTCAGGATGCTCAGGTGGGATATAATTGGGAACCTCTAAATATGGTCTACGGTCTCCTATCATCTTCACAGTTATTCACAAATCTTTAATTGTTCACCCCTCTGTTAGGACTTGACAGATCACCAAAATCTACTTGACAGCTTGGCTGATGCAATACTCTACCTTTCACCTAGTTTCAGGTGGGTGATGCAACCATGACCAAGCACATCTAGTGTGATTGCATCACTCCTCCCTGATTGGTTGAATGTCTCTATATGTATGCACAGAACAGTTTGGTCTGTGCGTGCTTTGGTTATCCAGTTGCTGCGCTGCACTCTGTCAGACTGTTTTGTGCTTTTGGAAACAAGGAATAAAACCCTTCTGTTCTTTGAAGTGAACAACGCCTGGGTTCCTGTGTTTTCTTTTCCTCAACTGCTTCTGCTGTTACCACGACCGCTGCTGAGTGGATCCTCTTCCCTGTGTTGCGCCCAGCTCCTACGGTATACTCGTGGAGTAACAGTGAGTGTACTCCGCGTGGCTGTGTGACCTTCCAAAGCTTATTGCCATGGCTTTCCCACTATGTCCCGGCTTGCTGTGCTGAGAGGCTGAATGAGCATAACTATGTGGCTTGGAGCCAGAAGATGCAGAGCTATTCTCATCTGCGTGAGGACCTGTGGAATGTTATCTCTACCCCCCCTCTCCAGCGTCGCCCTCTACAAGTTGCTGAGCCGACGGCAGGATGAAAAAGCACGCATGCCTATTGCGCTAGCAGTGGAAACTCACAGTTGGTTTATCTGCGAAGCTGGAGACTGCAGCCATGGCGCATGCGGCTTTGAAAGGCATCTATCAGCGCAGAGCCTGCTGGGGCAAAGGTCCTCCTCACAAGACAACTGTACAATCTCAAACTGAGGCCAGGAGGATTCTGTGTTTGGAGCACCCGCAGCGTAGATGCTGAACTGCCTTGCACATTGCCTCGCCGATTTTGAGGTTTACAGCTCTGGAAGACTCCCCACAAAAGTTTATCTGTTGCTTTCGCCGCTTGACAGCAGCTGGGACCAGCTGGTATGCAGTTTCCAGAGCATCGCTGGGAGTCTACTTGACTTTGGATTACTGCCACTGCAAGCTGCTGACCACCAGAAGCAGAGGGACTACCAGCTTGAGAGCACGGCTGAGAAATCATCGCGAGAGGGATTTTCCCGCTGATTCTGCCGTCCCTACTTCCTGTGCTGTGAAATAAGCTTTCGCGTAGGGGAATCCTGGCCATTTTGCAATCGGCCTTCGTACAAATGCAAAAGTGGCTATGAGGAAGAACAACAAGCCACCTTTGGAAAGCTTAGGGCTAACAGGACAGGAATCATAGGCATCTACTTCTTCCTGGTAACAAGCAAGGAGAAGGGACTCCAACTCACTATGGCTCATTGACTCTGCTTGTTCTGGAGCATATATAGTGAATGGCGATGAAAGTCTCCTTTACTCGACCACGCAGCCAACCTGTTATTGACCATGTTTGTTTAGTTGGATGGCACCGCAGCAAAGGTGCAACTACAAGGATCAACATTTGTTCCTGCTCTAAATGGCTCACTGAGTAATGTAAATTTTGTGCCTTCATTTGAATTTTGTTTGTTAAGCCGCTTGTGCGATTGACAGCTGAGGGTTATGTGGTGGAATTTAGTGGGCAGACTCTGTTCTATTAAGAAACAAGGGAGAGTCTGTGCCACGGGTATACCGCAGATTAACCTTATCAGCTAAATAACAAATGTAGGACAAAGCATGGCTAATGCAGTTAACAAACCTATGCATGATGACTGTATTCACATTATATGCACCGCGGTAGCTAGGACATGCCAGTTTCAAAGCAAGCTAGGAAACATGTCCAGGTTGTGTGGTTTCCTAAGTTTAAGTCCTGGGTCCTAATTATCTTGGATTGTACTGTGTGCAGTAAGGTTAAAGTGCAAAGGCATTTCCTTCTACAGCGAAAAGCACCTTATAAAGTCAGATAGGCCATTTGGTTTAATTCATGCAGACCTTTCTGGACCATTTCAACCCAGTCAGGGCATGCAAAGTACCACATGGTTTGTGTATGACTATAGCAGGTTCACTCTATAGTTCTTTTTTCCCTGAAATCCAAAGCTGGAGGCTTACCTAAGGTTTAAAGAGTGGGTGGCAAATGGTGGAAAGACAGTTTTCACATAAAGTGGCTTGCCTCCAAACGGACAGAGGAGGTGAAATTCCTGAACTGGGTTCCAGAACTGGTTGAGAAAGAAAGGCATACTGCCATGAAAGTTACTTCAACCCTTTCTCTCCTTTGAGAACGGGTTGCTGAGAGGAAATTTGGGGTTCTATATACTATAAAACGCTGTTTGCTTCTGGATGCCAACATGCCTGAACATTTCTAGGCTGATGCTGTGAACATCGCCACATACTTGACCAACAGAGTATGGTCTTCTAGTGTGAACCAGACTTTATTTTTTTGCTGTACCCAGAAAGATCCATCTCTGGATCATTTTGTATCTTTGGCAGTTAAGTGCCAATGTGTTGGTAACCTGACGCCTTCAAAGGCTGAAGGGGGATCAAAGAGGTGGGTGAGATTGAGGTTTCTCTTTGGTTATGAATCTGGGACAAAAGGTTTTCAAGCGGTGCACATATCCCTTTGGGAAGGTTTAGTGATCTCTCTGAAGTGCAAACTTTGAAAAGCATGCAGGATGGGAAACCATCCATGCTAACACAGAGGTTTTGCTACCTTCACTCAGCATGAAGGGGTTAGCACAGAACTGCCAGGGTAGCACCTGCAGCAGCTCAAGGTCAACCAACTGTTTCTAGTAGTGGCAAGCATCCAAGGAAAGCTGGAGAAGGGGAAGGCTGCAAGACAAAGTGACACTTGGCAGTAGTGAAGAAGATGAGAAGCAAATTAAAAGTGCCTCATACCTCTGATAGGTCTACAAAAGGGGATAATTCTCCTGACAGGTGATGGGTTTTCTCAAACGCCTATGTTTGTCATCACAGGTAATCAGGAGCCAAGCCCCTATAAAGAGATGTTAAAGCCACCGCCAGCTGAAATAGAGCTCTGGCATGCAAGCTATGGCTGAGGAGTATAATACCTTAGTAAACAACAGGTGCTTCTACCAAGACTGTTTTGCTACAGAAGGAGAGGAGGCACTTGGGTCAAAGTGGGTGTTTCGGAGGAAACAGCTGCCAAATGGTACTAGTTCAAGCATAGCAAAGCAAGGGCTTGTCACTTCAGTGGGTTTGTACAAGACCGCTTGCTGAATTACACCAGACCTATTCTCCCACGGCAATCTAATTCGAGTCTTTGAGAGCCAAGGTGCTTGCATTAGCTGGGTAAGAAAGGCTTTTATGGTGGAAGCATTATGACTTCCAGTGTGCTTTTTTTTAAATGCTAAATTGAAGGAAGGAGGTTATCTGAAGTCTGCACCAGGGTAAGGCGAAGAAGCTAGACCCAAATACTGCTTCTTATCTTTAATCGCTTCTTGTATGGTTTTAAAACAAGCTGGTGCTGAATTGGTATGATGAACTGAACATAGTTACATTGCTTAAAACTGGGGTTTAAGAAGTCTGTTGCTGATGCATGCTTATACACTGGGGAAATCCAAAAAAGCAACTAAGAGGTCATTCTTCTTTATGTTGATGACATATGTGTGTGTGTAAGATCTACACAACAATTTGACAAATTGTATAAACAACTCAGTGACATGTATAATTTAAAGGACTTAGGTTTTATCAAACATTACTTGGGTATTGATGTCATATCTACACCAAAGCAAGGTTCATCTCCCTAAGTCAGAAGAACAAAAGTTAAAATGAGTTGGTGCCAAGACTAGATTGTCAAAGGCAAGGCTGCTACAACACCAATGTCCCTAGACTTTCAGAAAGTTAGTGAAAGTGGGAGGGAGTTCAACAATCCTTGAACTGTACAAATCTGTTGTAGGCAGTCTCCTACATATATCTAACTGGACACGCTTTAGATATAGCGCTTATTGTTAAAAGTGCTTAAGCAGAAAAAGCTAGCAAGCCCAGCAACACATGATTGGAGAGGGTAAGTTAACGCGCAGTGGTTAGGGTACTTAAAAGGAACTGCTGATCATGGTTTACTGATTCAGTCCACGCAAAGCACAGAGTTGCGTAAGTTATTGCAGATAGTTCATTTTGCAGGACTGTGGTGACAGGAAGTCCTGTACTTGGTTTTGTTATTCAGTATGGTGGATGTAGCTATCACCTGGTGTTCTAGAAAAACAGACCACAATCAGCCTGGGTCCACTTCTGAGGCTGAGTTCTGGCGCATTGTCTGAAACGCGGTTCAGGAACTACTTTGGGTTGAGACACTGCTAACTGAATTCAGGTGAATCGATAAAGAAGCCTATAATCGCGGTTTGATGATTCACATAGACCTGCATCGATTAGCAGAGACTGCAAACATGAAGACAAGAACTGGGCACATAGGAGTAAAGCACCAGGAATGTTAGAGAGCTATACAGAATGGAACTATTCAACTTTGCCTTATGTTGAGACAGAGCCAAAATGCTGGGTTGATAAAGTGTTTACTTCAAAGCTGTGTCACAGAATAAGCACTCAGACAATGTTAGGAACAGCTGAAAGTAATAAAGGTGCTGTCATAGTAGTTTTGGGGAAGGGGTATAGGGACTTGACAGTTAGATCACCAAAAATCTACTTGACAGCTTGGCTGATGCAATACTCTACCTTTTCACCTAGTTTCCAGGGTGTGGTGATGCAACCATGAGCTTTAATTCAAGCACATCTAGTAGTGAGATTGCATCACTCCCTCCCTGAGTGGGTGAATGTCTCTATATGTATGCACAGAACAGTTTGGTCTGCGCGTGCTTTGGTTATCCAGTTGCTGCGCTGCACTCTGTCAGACTGTTTTGTGCTTTTGGAAACAAGGAATAAAACCCTTCTGTTCTTTGAAGTGAACAACGCCTGGGTTCCTGTGTTTTCTTTTCCTCAACTGCTTCTGCTGTTACCACGACCGCTGCTGAGTGGATCCTTCTCACCCTCTCTCAGATCTTGCTTTGTTCTCCCTCTTCAGAAGGTCCCAGATTCAATTTCCATCATCTTCATTTAAAAGTACCAGGCAGTAGGTGATGTGAAAGACCTCTGCCTGAGCCCCTGGAGAGTTGCTAGAAGAAGAAGAGTTTGGATTTATGCCCAACTTTTCAACACCATAAGGAGTCTCAAAATGACTCTTTCCCTTCATCTCCTCAAAACAGACACCTTATGAGGTAGGTGAGGCCAAGAGAGTTCTGAAGAACTGTGACTAACCCAAGATCACCCAGCAGACATCATGTGGAGGAGTGGGGAATCAAACCTGGTCCACCAGGTTAGAGTCCACCACTCTTAATCACTATATCATGCTGGTTACCAATTTGAGTAGTCAGTGCTGCCCTTAATGGACCAATGATCTGATCCAGTAGAAGGCAGGTTCATGTGTGTTTCAGGACTGTACCACCAAAAGCACAAAATATTTTCAGTTCCTTATCTCTCAATATTGATTGCATGGATTTAGGTGGTGTAGTGGTTAAGAACAGGTGGACTCTGATCTGGTGAACAGGGTTTGATTCCCCACTCCTCCATATGACTGACGGAATCTTATCTGGTGAACCAGATCTGTTTACCCCTTCCTACATTCCTGCTGAGTAACCTTGGGCAAGTAACAGTTTCTTCAGACCTCTCTCAGCCCCACTACCTCACAAGGTATCTGTTGTGGGGAGAGGAAGGAAAAAGAGTTTGTAAGTCTCCTTATAGGAGAGAAAGGAGGATATAAATCCACTCCTATTGTTTTTCACATTTCCATTTTTTATGTTTGTTACACCATTATTAATAGTGAAAACCACTGTAACTGGCAAGTGAGGCACATAGTTATTTAATTTTTTTTCATTTCTGCAGCTGTTAACATTAACCAAGTGCTCTGCCTCAAAACTGCTGTTAAAAGTCTAGACCATGCCGACATAGCTTTATCTGTTTACACTATCGCTCTGGCCACGTTAGTTCACTCCATTCTCATCACTTACTGTTTGGCAAACCACTGAGCCAGTCTTGGGCTTTTTCAAGCATTAACGTGCCATGCTGAAAGTCTGCAGCTTTTGATGCACCCTGTAGGCATCATCATTCAAGCATATAAAAATGCAGTATTTCAGTGCGATAAGTACACCACTGAAGGCACATTTAGGGTGGGAAGAAGCTAGAGGTTTTAAATATCCCCCTGTGTTTAAGTGAAGGATTATTATTTTAGTTCACCCTCTGAATGCATCAGTAGCTTGGCAGGCCATTTCATATTTCCCCCAGACATGTCATAAGTGATTTATGTATAGATAGAATTAAAAGGAAAATCAATAAGCTTCTACTAATGTATTTCTGGTGCTAGGTCTTTCCCCTCCCTTTTATAACTCCCAGAGTAATTAATGGATACCAAGTCTTATCACTGGAATAAATCTGCTAATTTATGTTCTTGCAGAAGAATTCAGGAGTTCAGCATTTTATTGGAAAGAACAGCTATAAAAAGGCAGTTAGAAAAGGTAGCTGTGAGATGCTTTTAATTGATATTTCTTGTGTTAAGTATCAAAAGCCTATTCATCTTGCTTGACAGACAGGATGCTGTCATACTGAAGACAAAGTACTTCTGGAGCGTTCATGGCTCTCATTCCAGGATGCCTTTATGAAGCATATTTGTTAAAATGCAGTACTTTCAAACCACTTGGGGAAGAAATGCATAAACGTGCATAATGAGAAGTTCATTGCAGGCATACTTTGACTAGCCCCTTAAATCGGAGCTAAATTGAACAAACCTTGCTTCCTTTCTACAAAGCACCCAGAATAAACTTTCTCCAGAACTATACACAAGGCCAATACTACACACTACACACAAGGCCAATTCCTGTCACCAGGGAACACATTCAGTGCAATTCTATGAAATCAATAGACTTAGACTGGAATAACTCTGTTTAGGTTTGAACTGTAGGTCGCACAAAACACAGCCCTTGATGAAAATATAATGAAGTCCTAAATTGTGTCAAATGGAGGAGGCCCTTTAGCATTACCAAAAAATGGTAATCTGTATTTTTTTTTTGTATTTAAGGGCCCTCATAATCTAAGGCTGTAAATGGAAGTTTATGTACCTTGTGCATAAATTCAGCTCTGGGAAAACCATCTGACAGCATCATCATCCTGTAAATTTCTCCACCCTACCTTTTTTGTGATGATTGTCACTTGTAGTGAAATTTACATGTTCCAGGACCTCAACCGGTTAATGCTGGGTTCCAATGAAGTGACAGGTTAAAAGGTTTTATAACACTTTTAAACTCTGGGATTTCATATGGGCACCCCCACGTGTTAACTTGAACAACAGGGTGACCAGGTTCCGAGTGGGGTGGGGAGTAGCGTTCTCCCAGAATGAAAACTCATCTTTATACTGTGGGGATTGGTTCCCTTGGAGGAAATGGTGACTTCAGTTTGTGGACAATGGTTCACTATGAAGTCCAGGAGGAACAGAAGCCTAGAATGACATTGCATTTCATTGTGCTCCCAAACTCTGTTCTCCCCAGGCATAGCCCCTAAATCTTTAGGAATTTCCCAAATTGGAGTTGCTATCCTATGAATCACAGTTAGGGTGGCCATTCATTTTTGCATTAATAAAGAGTACTGAGAGAGATTGACTTATAGAGAATAAAGTATGGGCCACTGCTTTAGGTGGTAGTTGTGTATTGGCCATAATATCTGGGCTTAATCAAATCTCGAAGAGAGAAGAATGTGTTAGGATTTTACGAGTGCCTGCTTCATTCAACCAACCAAGAGTTAACGGCTGAAGCCTAGAATCACACATGCTCCTGGAAAGCTCTCTGATGGCAGTAAAAAAAAGATAAAATGTCAGTGGACATACTGATAAAAACACTTACCAAGATGAAATTTGGAATTCTCCGTCAGAAATTATGCCTGGTTAACTTCAGAAGCTGACACTTGGGGTTTGTTAGGATTTTATAAGTGTAACAAAGATGTAGGTAACGTCTAAATAAGATTAATATATAGTTCACGTATTGGTAGTTTCTATGTGGAGTTTTCATTGTATAATAAGGAACAATGATCATAACATACAATAATATAATTCACTGTTGTATCATCACATGAATTATTTTTTTCTTTTCATTCAATAATCTAAATCCAACCTTTCTTTTCATTCAATAGTCCTTTCAAAGGTGTGTATCCACATTCATATAAATCCAATTATAGTCTGTTTGCATTGATAACAGTTCAAATAAGCAAATATTGCAGTCTTCACCATTGCTGGCAGGAACGCATCGCACTTAAATTAAGCTGGTAATCATCAGTGCCAATTTGCCATTTACTTGTACATGAGGTGTTCTATAGGTAATAAACGCTTTCCAAGAAGCTGTTAGATCCTACCACACCTTCCTCTGGTAGCTGACTCAGACTGCAATATTTATGACTGAACTTTGTTATCAATTGCAAGAACTTGGATTGAATGAAAAAAGAGAAAAGGTTTAGTTTAGTTTAGATTATTGAATGAAAAAAGAGAAAAATAATTCATGTGATGATACAACAGTGAATTATATTATTGTATGTTATGAGCATTGTTCCTTATTATACAAATAAGAAATACCACACTTAAATTGGCTGCCAGTGGGTTACGTGGTTTGTATGTTAAGGATTTTATAAGTACCTGCTTCATTCAGTCAAGCAAGAGTTAACTGCTGAAGTCACATGGCTAGAATCACATGAGCTTCTGGAAAGATCTCTCCTTTCTTCTTCCAGCAAAAGAGGAGAAACAGACACACAGGTACAGAGACTGAGCAGACATCCAGGCTGAGTGCTTGCATAGAGTGCTTTGCTGTTCCTATACGTAGTGTGAATTCATTCATTAACCAGCAAAGTTCTACAGAACAACTCACTTGCAACTCTGCTATATTATTTACTCTGCTAATTCATTGAAAGCCAGATGAACTATGGGCAGAGATCAAAGGAACCATCATTGAAATTGCCCCAAAACATGTGCCTTACAAGAAGCAAAGACTGATAGCCATCATGTTCCCAATCATGACATATGGTTGTGAGACATGAACACTGTCAAAAACAGATAGAAGAAAAGTGGATGCCTTTGAGCTTTGGTGTTGGAGAAGATTTTTACGAATCCCATAGACAGCTAGAGTCACCAACAAAGCTTGTCCTGGAACGTATTAATCCAGAGATGTCCCTGGAGGGCAGGATCACTAGACAGAAGCTGACCTACTTTGGCCATGTGATTAGGACAAATTCACTGGAAAAAGAAATGCTACTTGGAATGGTCACTGACCTGGCCACGGTGATCCATGCAACGGTCACCTCCAGGTTGGACTATTGTAACTCGCTCTACGCGGGCCTACCCTTGCGTTTGATCTGGAAGTTACAGCTGGTCCTAAACCATGCTGGGCGGCCCGCCTCACTCTGGGCTAAGGGGCGCTTTTACCATCATCATATATCCAACCTGTGCTGCGCCGCCTGCATTGGCTCCCAGTTGAGTTCCGGATCATCTTCAAGGTATGGGTGCTGACCTTTAAGGCCTTACGCGGTCTGGGACCCTCGTACCTTCAGGACCGCCTTACCCCATATGTCCCTTCCATAGGCTCTCAAGGCTCGGGCAGAGGCCAATTTGCTGCTAGTCCCCCGCCCCTCTATGATGCGGCTGGCCTCCACCCGGGCTAGGGGCTTTGTACTGCTCCTGGCTCCCTGCCTGGTGGGAACACTCTCCTCCAGGGTGCTGTCCGGGCCCCAAGTGGGATCTTGGTGAGTTCCGCAGGGCCTGTAAGACGGAGTTGTTCCGCCAGGCTTTTGGAGTGCCCGGTCGCTGATGTGTGCTCCCCCTCCCCCCCCTCTACTCTAGTTCTTGTTCTAGGGTCCCTCCACCATCTATGGGACCCTCCCTCCTTTGTGGAGTTTTTAAAATTGGATTTTGTTGCTGACGCTGTTTTTATATGTTTTATATGTTTAAACGCTGTATCTATTTTAAATGGACTTGATTGTATGTTTTAAACTGTTGTTCACCGCCCAGAGCCCTTCGGGGGTAGGGCGGTATAAAAAACTCAAAAACAAATAAATAAAATAAACAGAAACAGGGTAGGCCAATGACTCATTAAGAGGGATGTGGGCATTAATATCAACCAATTGAAAGAAGTTGTGGCAAACAGGGAAGCATGGAGGGGACTGGTTTATAGAATATCCAAGTCAGACAAGACTAAATGGAGGAGGAACAGGAAGAGGAAGAGGAAGAGGAAGAGGAAGAGGAAGAAGAAGAAGAAGAAGAAGAAGAAGAAGAAGAAGAAGAAGAAGAAGAAGAAGAAGAAGAAGAAGAAGAAGAAGAAGAAGAAGAAGAAGAAGAAGAAGAAGAAGAAGAAGAAGAAGAAGAAGAAGAAGAAGAAGAATTCATTGTAGTGCAACAGAATGCTATAACTGAGTTGTTTGGAATGTGAGGTTGAAACAAATAACAGGTCATGAAGTACTTACTATGTGTGTCTCTCATATGCTAGGTCATCTCCTATGAAATAATACCTCAGCCACTTTCTAGGGCCGTGATGACAAACCTATGGCAGGGGTGCCCAAGGTGGCACTCAGAGCCCTCTCTGTGGGCACGCATGCCGTCATCTCCCCATCCCCCCCTCACCCAGCCAGAGGTGGCTGCCAGCAAACCCGTTGGGGCTGGGGCTGAGCTTCAGGGAGGTCCTCTTGAGTCGACCTGATTTGCTGTAAGTACCATCTACCGCCCTACAAGTACTCCTCTCCCCTACAAACCTTGGGAGACTGGAGGCTGGCACACTTTTCTTGGTGTGTAACTTTTGGGACCAAACTAAAACTCTAAGGGTAGGATTAAAAAGCAGCAGTCCTGGTGAGGGGCTTCCATTGGGAAGAGTGCGTCTGCCAAGAGCAGGGCAGGAGCAGTGGTGGGATTCAGGCACTCGCCCTGATTGGAGTGAACTGTTTGTTAAGGACCCCCCTCCTCTGGGGGAGAGAGTGATAGGGCTTTTAGTACCTGGGAGCACAGGGCGAGGAGGAGAGATCTTGCAAGGTCCCTAGGCTCGCAACGCCAATCCCGTTCCCACAGGATCAAAGGAAAAGTACAAAAGACAAAAGGCATTTCACACCGATAAAGAATTGAGCTAAACCAAGCCCCGACCAACTGGTAGGAAAGGGAGAGGAGCATCCCTTACCACCCTGAGCATCCCTTCCCCACCCCCCTTGTCAAAATTAGGGCGGGACAGAGAGGTCCATTTCAAAATATTCTCCATGCTTTTATTTTTCTGTTCCTGTTGCATTTTTGTGGGAAGTCAAGTGCTGTGATGACATGTGAAGGAAAAACCGCAGTTCAGATGGCTGCTCTACAAATTTAGCTTTCCTGAAGTTATCCCACCCCTTGCACAGCATTCTTGCTTAGGATTGCCTCCTTTGACTGCCTTTTTACTTCTATTTTGTGGGGGTGGAGTTATTGGGTTTCAGAAAGCGAAAGTTTTACTTCCCTCTCCCCCACACCCTTCCCCTGCCAGGCCCCCAGTGTGATAATAGTGTAATTATTTCAGGGAGGTTATTAGCATTAAACCTCAGACCTAGTTTTGGGGAAGCAGTGTAGGTAACCCTGTTAAGCACTGTTAAACCCCGCTGATTTTCATGGGAAGAACTAATGCACAATCTTTTACCTGGGAGTAAGCTCAGTTGCTGGCAATGGGGCTTGCTTCTGAGTAAACCCTCCTAGGGTCATGATTCACCCATTCTAAGCGTTGCACGGTTGCTTCAAAGCAAAGCCACCAACTACCACCAAGCTTACTCCCGAGTAACGCGCACCTTGGAGCCAACTGTTTTTTCTAAATGAAAACCTCAGTGTTCAGGTTAAATTGCCGTGTTGGCACTTTGCGGTAAATACGTGAGTTTTGGGCTGCAGTTTGGGCACTCGGTCTCGAAAAGGTTCGCCAATCGGCATCACTGTTCTGGGGGATGAGCTGGTAGTTTTAGCCAGATTGGAATGGGGATGAAGGGCTCATCTGGATTTGGGACATTAAGATTTAAAATCTGGCTTACCCTCTCCAAAGGCTCATCAGAAAATCACATGCACCTTAATCCTCATCTGGAAACTGGTTGCATGTTGCTATTTTGTCAGAAGATAGAGTATTCTAAACATTTCATCTCTTCTTAATGTTAAATGTAACCATGAGAATATTATTCAAAGCGTAGGTCTACACAGCTGGGAAAACTCTGCTAATGCCGTTGAGGGTAAAAAAATTACATGTTCTGCTGTTCTAATCACATAACTGATGGATTGCTTTTAAAAAGTGAAATACACAACGGAAATTAAACTGGAGTGATGTTTTAAAAATAAGTATGCTGATCGCTGCAAGCCGGCAACTCATCGAGATAACTTCATGTTGTTCAAAACACTCCCCAGTCCATCTTACACTTTGGAACTTGTGCATGATGGTTATTTAGATTTACATGCTGCCCCTTTCCTAGAATGCAGGGAAATTAAGAGATGTGGCGGTTAAGAGCAGGTAGGCTCTAATCTGGAGAACTGGGTTTGATTCCCCAATTCCCACTTTTCCATTTGAGTGGTGGATTCTTATCTGGCGAACCGAATCTGTTCCCCACTCCCACATTCCAGTTGGGTGACCTTGGGCTAGTCACAGTTCGTTCAGAACTCCCTCAGCCCCACCTACCTCACAAGGTGTCTGTTGTGGGGAAATGAAGGAAAAGGAGTTGGTAGGCTGCCTTGAGTCTCCTTACAGGGGAGAAAGGCAGAGTATAACTCCTCCTCGTCTTTCTCCTCCTCCTTCTATAGAACTAGTTATTTTTGTTGTGCATGCATGATGATTCTACCTTCTTTTTGTTTGTTTGATTCTACCTTCTGTTTTTGTTTTGTTTCTACATATCTATTTTACATGAACTTCTTCAGAGAGCTGACCTTGCCTCGCCTCACCTCGCCTCTATTATCTGTGATGTAGGCTCATGCAAATGTTGAGAGGTTAAGGGAATGTACTACACTGGACAGCCGTGCTATGGACCTGTTAATTAGCTTGACTCTTTGTGTCTACTGATAGATAATATTCTCCTCAAAAAGAGAAATAATTTGTCTCTGTGAGACAGAAACTGAAATGTTTACGGAAAAGATATGTTGTTCAGAAAATTAATGAGAGAGAAAACACTTTAAGTGACTATTTATAAGGAAAGCATCCATTTTCTATTTCCTAGGAAACAAGGCCTAGATGTGGCATTCTGTTATTTCTGTCCCTTACACTCTTTTAAAGCCAATATGTTTTGTTCCACAATTGCTGGTTTGGCTGCTGATGCAGCTGATCTGTTGTAGGATTACTACATTGGTAATTGCATAGGATGGGGGCTTGCAGTGGGGAGACTGATAGCAGGATGATAGGTGGAGAGGCTGAGGAAGGAACACTCTATTTGTTCTGCGGCAATATGCCTCAAAACTGGCTTTCCAGTTTCTTAAAGACACAAATTTTAAGGGGAAAATCGCTTGAACGAGTGGCTGTTTATAGCTGAATGCAAGATGTGATGAGGAAGGCCGTTCTTGGAGAAGCAAATAATGGATGCTTGAAATGTTATCCGAACTGAAGCATGTGAGAGTTAACTACCGGTAAGTAGTGTGAAAAATGCTTCAGACTCTTGCATTATGTGGAAATGTCAATGATGGCCGAATCATTCCTGATAATTTGTGTGAAAGGCAAATCAATTCACTTAATACATCTTGCTTCTATTGCAGTTTGGCATTCTCCAAATTGAATTTTATGAAGCTATTAAAGGCAACTGCAATATTGAAGGTGCAAAGTTATTTTGTACAATGGCTGCTCCAGAGAGAAGAAGAGGCAGCTCAAAAGTTACTGGAATCTTCTACAGGTCATGAAATGTTTGGGCTATGGCACTGTTACGGAAGGAGTGGAGGTAGCATTCTTCTGTGCTGGGAAACTCTCTTAGATTAAGGGTTTCCTAGAAGGCACCCTGGTAACTGGCTGTCACCGCTCAGACAGAGACTTCCTGATAACATCTAGAGTGACCCAGTGGTGGGATCCAAAAATTTTAGTAACAGGTTCCCATGGTGGTGGGATTCAAACTGTGGCGTAGCGCCAATGGGGCTGGGCGGGGCACGACGGGGGCGTGGCCGGGCATTCCGGGGGCGGGGCATTCCTGGGCGGAGCTGTGGCAAGGATACAGCTGCTGCCCTGGTCCTTGGGCGGGAAATGAATGCACGCAGGCTCAGGCTGCCACGCACGCCAGTTTACCTCCTGCTAGACTGCTTCAAGTTCTGCACGTTACTGCTGAGAGGAGGGGCGTAACTAAGGCAAAAATCACGTGGCAAAATCACCAATTAGTAACCCCCTCTCGGCACACACAAATAATTAGTAACCTACTCTCGGGAACCTGTGAGAACCTGCTGGATCCCACCTCTGGAGTGACCCTCTGAGAAGTACTAGTACTAGAACTAATGCAGTACTAAAACAGCAGTGAAGTAACAGGGTGAAAACTCTGGAAAATATCTTATAGCAAACAGTGTAGTGACTGAGCATGTAAGGATGAGATTTAGAGAACTATCCCTGATAAATAAATTGTATTAAGTGAAGGCCCAAAGCATGTTTATTAGAAGTTTTATAAAAGATAGGAAAAAAGGGAGGGTGGTTAGATTCAAAAAGTAGTGGGAAAGGGACAAAACACAATACCAGGAAAACCACACATCAGCACAGTATACATACTTCTAAATAAAAAAGTAATACAGTTGATCTAGCTCAGATGAGCACATGTTAACTAGGCTGTAGCATAGGCTGACCAGCCGTCCCGCTTTTGGCGGGACCGTCACGCCTTTGGACAATTTGTCCCGCGTCCCGCGGGTTCTACAAATTGTCCTGATTTTTGGGAGGCTTCTGCACTCCCTTGGGGGCGCAAGGCAATGCGGCAGCTTCCCCGTGCGCCTGGCCGCAGGAGTGCCTGGCCTTCTGGGGCTTGCCGTTTGCCGCTCTGTCACAGGGCGGCAAATGGCAAGCCCCAGAAGACCGTGCGCTCCTACGGCTGCGTGCACGGGCTTCTGGGGCTTTGACAGGGCGGCAAACGGCAAGCCCCAGAAGACCGTGCACTTCTGCGGGCACGCGCGGCCGCTTCCCCGTCCCGGGTCAGAAAGGTGACCATCTGGTCACCTTACTGTAGCAGGTCCCACAGACCCACACATTTCCTTGCAGTAATGATGTTGTAGGAATCCTTAACCCTACCTTACTTCCTGTGGACCCTAGCTTCCACCGAAGACAAAGGAGAATTCCAAATTTCCAGATATTTATGGTCAATGGAATTGGACAAGCCAACCTTCTAAGAGCGATAAGCTGATTTGGCCAATGATAGGCAAAAAGCCACCTCTGATGTCAAAGGCTGCTGGTACCATTCAGCAGAGGCATACTGGGTGAAAATGGTGCCTGGGGCATGACTGGCTCCCCGTTTCCCCCCCCGCAGCCAGCTCCCTGCCCCCCAGTTCCTCGTGTCTCCCCTGCGCCCCAGTTATGGCAGCCAGGGAGGTTGGGGAGGGCAGGGCTCGGTGGCAGGGGGTTCAGGTGGGTGCTGTGGTGGCAGGTGAGCGGCACCCCAGTATGGAGGGAGCTGCTGGGTGCCGGCCAGGTTGCCATGACACAGAAGAGGCCAAGCGCAAGGATCCGGCCAGCGCCTGGTGCCCCCCCACATGACCAAATGGCATGCGCCTGCAGACATGAGATAACCCC
The DNA here is from genome assembly GCF_021028975.2 of Sphaerodactylus townsendi. NCBI lineage: Eukaryota > Metazoa > Chordata > Lepidosauria > Squamata > Sphaerodactylidae > Sphaerodactylus > Sphaerodactylus townsendi. The sequence continues at coordinate 26,214,236 of NC_059435.1, forward strand.
TGCCATTCAGAGACTTATAAAATGATAGTCTCCCAAACTCAAGCATCTGGCAATGGCCCTGAACCTCTATAATAGATGATCTGACCAAAACTGGATTATTCTTTTAGTTTTTATTTTTATTGTATCATTTGAATATTCCATTTTATATTAATACTCGTCTTCATTCATTTTCAAACAATACATTTCCGCCTTTTCCTCCTCCCCCCTGTATTTTCTTCATAGTTTTATCAAACAGCAGTAAGTTCATTCTTTGTAATCTCTTCTCCCATATCTCCTCATTGACTCCAGCTTCTTTCATCCAGTCTGCATATATTGTCCATATCTTCAAAATTTCGCTCTGTTTATCTTGCCACAGTTTATTTTTTGGTACTATTTTGAAAATGTCCAGTGTCACTTGTTCCCAGATATATTCCAACCATTTCTGGATTGTCCATTTTTTCTTTTCTTTCCTCTGTAGCCTAAAAGCTATTGTTGCATGTGCTGCTTTGATCATTATTTTATACATGTAGCTATATTTTTTATCTACCCTTCTATCCTCCATTACACCCATGAACATTAAATCATTATTTATCCCAATATTAATCTTCACCAGTTTCTTGATATATAACATTACGGTTGACCAAAATTTTTTCACTTCTATATATTCCGTCCACATATGGCTATAATATGCCTCCTGATCTCCACAGTGCCAGCATTTAGGACTAAGTCCTTTAATAATATATTTGTTTGTTTGTTTGTTTGTTTATGGGTTTTTTATACCGCTCTACCCCCAGAGGGCTCTATATGCTAGTTGTTTTGGTGTTCTATACCATTTCAATATCACTTTTCTTTCCAACTCCATATATTTCTCAATCTTTATATTTTTCCAACTGTCTATTAAATTTTCAGTTTTCCCAGTGTCTAGAAAAACTTCCTTCTCCCATTTTTGATTCAACGTTCTTATCATAAAGTCTTTGTCATCAACCATATACTTATATATATGTCCCAAATTTTCCCTTTACATTTTTCATATAGTTCAAAACATTTTGCCATTATACATTCTCCTCTTATTCATGAAACCTTTATCCTTTCCCAAATGCCCCTCAAGACCAACCAGTTCTCATTACCTCTTAACTCTATAAAATGTTGTAATGTCATAATTTCTCCTCCTTCTCTTACCACATTTGCAGCAGTTTGAATTCCTTGTCTTTTCAATATTTTTATCACTTTTTCCCCATCTTTTCTGACCACAATTGCCAAAGGTGCCACATCCAGAGTGCCGGGCATCCATTTACCTCCATTTTTCCCATATATCTAGTAACACCTTTCTTGGCCCTATTGCGGTTTGGTTCCCTCTCTTCAACTCATTATTAAATATTCCATAGACACCAATTCCTTCATTTATTTCATTTTCAAATTCCAAAACTGGATTATTTTTTATCCAAAAAGGATTAACTATGGTAGGATGGTCCAGTATGGAATGGAAATTAATGGGGTATTCTAATGTGAACCCCAAGTGTCCAAGATCTCTGATGCTCCATGTGGCACTCTTGACCCCCAGTAAGGTTTCCAGATTTCTTCCACAGACACTGAACTGTAATTTCTGGTCCACCTTTAGAAGATGTTATTTTTTTTAATGCTGTAGTGGCTAGTGTACAATTAATATTTATAATGATCACGATATATTGTGCTTAAGGTGCAAAGTGCTTAGAAATCCTCCCCCCTTTTGGCCAAATGATATGTTGTTCACAAATGTGTGTGATAATAGCCCAATTAGCTTTCTTTCCCATGGAAACAATGGCATATCTACAGGAAATGCAGCCGAGGGCAAGAACGGATTTCGTGCTCTTTGACTGACTATTGAGCTTCATAAAGTAAAACAAGTGCTGTTTTACAACTGCTCTGTCTAAAGTCAAAGGGCAAAGGAAATGAGAAGAAGCACGGATGGCTCTAGATGACAGTGTGACTTTTCTTAGGTAAACCAATGAGTTCCACTGGGCTTTCAATAAAGCAGTGTCAGCCAATTAATTGACTTCTACTATGAGTATATTGATGCTATGAGATCAGGGCTTCACAGTCAAATTCTGAAATGGGGGTGTTCTGGTAGCTGAACTCCCATGAAACCTAACATGAAAACAGGTATAATCCATAAGTGGAAATTCCAAGTCCAGTGGGCAAAATTACTAGACCACAGCCACACAGCCCAGAAAACCTTCAACAGCCAGTTGATTCCAGCTGTAAAAGCTTTCCAAAATACTAGATAACTAGGTCTTAGGGAAGGTAGTTCAGTCCAAGACAGTGCTTTAGGAATTAGGCCCTCCTTTTCCTTAATGTGTGTTTTCTCTTTACTCCATTCCCAAAGAGTAATGGGAAGAAATGGCAATTTTGTGCTGTCATTGGATGGCTACTGGTTGGTAGCAGGCCACAGGGTGGTCCGACACAGTTGGTGGCATGCCTTCCTAGGGCCAGGTAACTCCCAGAAATGCCAGTGCTGATGCTACCCAGAATGCTCTGATTAGTATTTATAAATTATGTTCCGATGATTTATTGCATAATTTATTGATAATTTATTGGCAATGTGAGCACTAATGCCTGTTTATCCTTTCCCTTACTCACTGGCAACAGGGTGTTCAACTGACACAGTTTTTGGCAGCTTAGTCCTCTCATTTTCCTCCATTTTGTAAACAATGCAGTTCTCACCAGTTGGCAGTTACTATCATTATGCTTGGTGGTGCTAAGAGTGTACTTCATTTGCATATCTTTAAAACTGTTTTATTTAATGTTTATCCTAAACCAGATGACAATCTAGCATGACATATTCTGTTTTAGGGGCACACAAGAAACCTTGGTTGAATAATAAATGGGATGGTTGTAAAATTTCCTCTACAGTCAGCTCTGTTTATTCAGCTGCCTGTACAGCAAAATGGAGTCACAGAAATGGCTTGATGAGGGCAGACAGATTCAATATGGGGCAGGTCTCCTGTGTTTAGAGGGAAATCCTGACCAAGATTCAGAGACCAGCACGACTAATTCTGTATTGTTGAGGGCATGATTATTAATGGCATCATAATGGATCTGGCATACCCAGATTAATATAGTGGGCTGCATCCAGCCAACTTATTTGTTCAGTCTCACACAGTCCTTTTTCTTACAGGCCCTGTCCCAAGAACAAACCAAATAGGATGTTTGAAGAAGAAGAGTTTGGATTTATACCCCACTTTTCTCTCCTGTAGGAGACTCAAAGGGGTTTACAAACTCCTTTCCCTTCCTCTCCCCACAACAGACACCTTGTGAGGTAGGTGGGGCTGAGAGAGTTCTGAAGAATTGTGACTAGCCCGAGGTCATCCTGCAGGAATGTAGGAGTGGGGAAACACATCTGGTTCACCAGATAAGCCTCCACCACTCAGGTGGAGGAGTGGAGAATCAGACCTGGTTCTCCAGATTAGAATCCACCTGCTCTTAACCACTACACCACGTTGGGTCTCCATGAGTTTGGCCATGAGTTGAGTTGAGATACAACTCAGGAACCTGATATGAAAGCAGGAGGATGGCCTTCCTCCTTTTTTAATGAAACACACTAGGACTGTGTGGTTGGCAGATAACACCCCAGGAGCTTTTCAGCTTGGCAAAACAGCATGGGAGGTGGAAAGACGTTGCGGTTCTGAGCTGAACAGAGTCCTGATGAGCTTGTAAACATAGCTGCCCTCAAGTGATGTTTTGCAATGACATGAGCAGGGTTGGGGGACCCCCAATAGAATTTGCAGCCAAATATCTTGTCTAGTTTGGCCCTCATATGACCTTTGTTGATGTAGGTCCTGAGATACCCTCTTCTGTCTATTTCACCAGTAGAAAAGTTGGTTGGGTCCAACTCTGTATTCAAAAGGACCCTTGGGTTTTATGAACTGATCAAAGGGATCTGCACAGCAGGCTCTCAAAATGCATCTAGAAGCACCTGATGCTATCAAAATGTGCTAAAAAGCATGCTATTCATGTAGATAGTTTTAAAATGTATGTTTTTGCTTATTTGTGCCTAACTGCCCCATTGGGAGATTAAATAAATCATGAAGGATGGGAGATAAATGTTGCCTTGAAAAGTCTCCCCTTCTAATTAACTGTAGAAGCAGTGTTGTAGCTGATATGTTTAGCTCATAATTTTAGAAAAATAAGAAGAGGTATTTCAGGAAACACTCATAAACAACTGCGTTTCTCACATTGACGTAAGATGAAATGTGGCACTGTGGTTTTTCACTAAGCTCGACAAAACAATTCCCATTCATTGCCACTTAGCCCTGCAGCCTTTTATTATTCAAGAACACTTTTGGATCCTGCAGGCAAGAGATCATTAGTTAAACAAACAGATAATTGTCGAAGAATTCTCTTCTGGGTATGTGGACTTACAAGAAGATGTGAAAAAGAATTTGGAGCTCCTAGTACGTCATCTGCTTAGGCTCTTTGAAGGCAGAGCTGTGTATCCAATAGTTTTGGGTTGCCATTTCCCCCCACCCGCAATCTACAATGATATCTGCAGGTGAATTAATACTTTCCCCACCAGCTGGTGATTGTGAATGATTTGTGTGGTGTGGTTGTTAACATGTCACAGGTCCCATTGAATAGTCCCATGTAACAGGGGCATAACGAGGCAGCCCTGGGCAAACTGTAACCCTGGGCAAAACCTGAGTTGGATGGCCCCCCCATGGGCGGCCACTCCACCATGACCAATTTTTTTGCACCAGGACATTGGTGCCTGCAGGGGGTGCATTTTTAGACATATCAGCACCAAAATTTCAGCACATCATCAGGAGACTGTCCTTATGCTACTCCACAAGTTTGGTTCAAGGAGTCCAAAGTTATGGACTCCCAAAGGGGGTGCCCCATCCCCCATTCTTTGCTAAGGAGATGGGGGCTACCCTTTGAGGGTCCATAACTTTGGACCCCCTGAACCAAACTGCACCAAACTTTGGGGGTACCATAAGGACAGTTTCCAGATGATACCCTAAAATTTTGGTGCTGATACATCCAAAAATGCACCCCCTGCAGGAACATCCTAAAAATTTGCCCAAGAATCTTTGTTCTGCATTGAGTTTTCTGCATTGCTGTCAATGGGAGTTGCAGGCTATGGGGGGGGGGGACATTTCTGAAGGCACAGTCTCAAAACTTTCAGAGTCTCATCAGGAGACTGCCCTAATGATACCCCCCAAGTTTGGTGCAGTTTGGTTCAGGGGGTCCAAAGTTATGGACCCTCAAAACTGTAGCCCCCATATCCTATTAGCTCCCATTGGAAACAATGGGGGATATGGGCACCCCCTTTGGGAGTCCATAACTTTGGACTCCCTGAACCAAACCTCACCAAACTTGGTGGGTAGCATAAGGACAGTCTCCTGATAATACGCTGAAGCTTTGGTGCCACTAGCCTAAAAACTACGCCCCCTGCAGGCCAAAAATGGGAAACCACTAAAATACCCAAAAACGAACCCAGCATTTTGATGCCCCCCACAAGGTGATGCCCTGGGCAGTTGCCCACCTTGCCCAATGGGCATTACACCAGTGCCATGTAATGTCACTATGGAACAAAAATTAAAGTGAAAAGTCTAGATTTCACGCACCATGGCTATTTTTCAGGTTTTGGCACAAGTGTCATGCTAGGGATGCATCCCAACCTGGATTTCCTTGGTGGATTCCTACCCAAGCCCTAACCAAGGTTAATCTTCTTAGCTTTTGAGATCCCATCCAGATTACAGCCACATTGCTGCTGCTTTCCAAATATTTATTATCTATTCTCCCTAAAATTTGTTGCTGTTGCTTGATGAATATGTACTTAAAACACCAAAATTGTTGTAAATTAATCCATCTTTACTCATAAACCAATACTCCTTATCAGTCCATTTCAAAACAGCACTATCTCTCCTGATGTCAGGACAGAAGATTCAGGGGTCTCTTAATCTTTCAGGCATTTAGTCACCCTGTGGTTGTTCCTTTGTAAAGCATGGAGCTTATTTAGGAAAGACTTATCAAAAGGGATAGTTAAACATCTCTGGAAGAATGGTTTTTAAGCAATAAAAAGTCACCCTGTCCCTGGGACAACTGTTCCCTTGCTCCACATGGAAGTATGCAGGCCAGCCATTTGATAAAATGGCTTTTAAAAATACAGAGCAGTCATTTGGTTGGTTTGATACAGCAATCACTCTGCTAATACTGAGTTGCTAACTGTGATATAAGTAAGGCTGGATATTTCTTTTAAACAACTCTTTTCCCAGATAGATTTTGTTAAAACAAAACTAGCACTCTTTTTACCCCTTTAGGAAATACAATTGTCATCATTATAGCTCTATGTGACAAATAGCTGTGCCAATTTATGACTCAGTAAGTTCCCACCATTTTCCTCAATTCAAGGTACCTCAAGTCCTGTCACTATTATTGACTAAATCAATGGCCAAACTGGGTCAAATCATTTTGTTTTCCTGCTCCTGATCAGCTTCAGCAGGAAACTGTGAATATTGACTCTTTCTGCCTGCTTCGCTCACTGGCTCGCTCGCTCGCTCGCTCTGCTCGTTCGTTCTTGCTTGCTTGCTTGCTTGCTTGCTTTCCCCAGTTTACTTTTTTTACCAGCTTTCCCTGTGACTTCACTTGCTCTGAATGTGGGTAAAACCCTCTCCCAACTCCTACATGCCTCTCTTCTTATCACAAAGAAAAGAATAATCTCTAATGAAATTGTGGGGGTAAGCGTCATAAATATTCATTGGATATTGACTTTTGCTGAGGGCATTAGTTGGATTTATTAAGCTAATAAAAGCATGTTAATGACCCAGTGAAGACTGTGGTCTCCATAGAGTTACTGCATTGGGCATTTCATGTTTTTATACAGACATGTTGTTGATTGGGTTTGTAAAGCAGAACGAATTCACAAATACTAGCTGAAAATTATACTGGTCTGTTTTGTTCATTAAACTGATCCATGTATCCGTTTATGTTATCTTTCCACCCATCTTACAAGAAAGAAGAATTGTGGTCACTGTAAAAACTTGTATCACTTTGCCTTGTGTGAGGGATGCACAGAGCTACTATCAATGTGTACTGGATTTCTAAACAGTTGCCATTTGAAATGGTCCTTTGCGGCATACAATTATATTTAAATGATGCTATCTTAAGAGAGGCTTGATCTTATGAAATAGCTAAATGAAATTCTAGATGATATTGATGCAGTGACAATCTTTAACCCCTTTAGAAAACTATTGCTGGTACCAATCTATATTAAGGATATGCATTTTGATATTAACAAACTGATAATACAAATAATTCATAAATGTAGCAGCTATAAGTAACCCAGGCTGAAAAATAAATAACTATTGATAATAGTCAGGTAAGAGTTTGCAGAGGTGAGAGGGAAAGGGAAGAGCGATTCAAAAGATGTATAGCTGACAAAAGATATATGACTGACACATTTCTAGCCATCAGAACTACATACACAGAACTTGTAGTATGCAGGTCTTTCCAAAGTGTTATTAACACCAATGTCATCGCGGGATCTCTCCAGCGCTTAGGGGAAACTTTTTGGCAGCAGCTTCCGCGACGGAGGCGGAAAGCGTAGCTGGGTCGGGCATGTATCGACGCTGACTCTGACGACGCTTGGGACCGCTCAGCGATGAACAGTCCCAGAAAGCAGCCGGGACGCATCGGGCGCTGCAGAGCGGCACCGTCCGGCCTCCGGCCGGTCCGACTGGTCCCCTTGGCCTCCTGCATGTCACTGAGGCCTCGAGGACACGCCTTCTCCTGCTCTGCGCGCCTCGCCTCCTGCGCCGCGAGGGGGGGGCGTGTCCCCAGGCCTCGGCGACGTGCCGGAGGCCCGGGGACAAGGTAAGTGCAGGGAGGGAGTGGGGGGGGGGAGGCACCTTGAAGCCGCTGCCATTTGCACGGCAGCGGCTTCAAGCCGGCGTTTCCACAAAAGTGCTCTTCCCAGCGCACTCGGGAAGAGCGCACTCGGTCGGGCGCGATGCAGCTGCGCCCCCTGTGCGAACAGCGGCCTGGGGACAGTGTTTTTGCTGTCCCCAGGCCGCCATATTCCGCCCATGCGGAAACAGCCTTTGATTTGTATATCTGGATTGGATCCCATGACTCCCTTGTGCTTTATTTGTGTGTAAGAGATTTCTTCCAATAGAAGATGTTGGGGTTTTTTTTCTCCTGATGGTGAAAAGTATTTCTCAGTTGGAAGAAGACTGATCATATGATTCAACCTTAAATAAGCCTCTTTCTGTTGTCTATGTTATTATTTATGGTGCAGTGCCTATTAGGTTCAATGGCACATATCACACTTTTGTGTGCTGGCAGTATTGTTGATGGCAGTGGGTCTTGCAAAAGCTGTATTTGCCGCTCAGTGAGAGCTGATGCTATTGTTGGTGTAAACCGATAGAGTCAAATATTTACAGGCAGGCATTACTGAAGTTTTGGGGTGAGTATGAAGGACAGTGCAGCAGTTACCTTTGCCATTCAGGTGGTAAACCCATACTATCTTTTCTGTATAATGTGCGTTGAAATCAATAACACAGAGACAGACAAATTTAGGACCAAGCCAAACACAAGAGTTCAGTGAAGAGGATCTGAGATCTTTCGATGGCTTTTAACTTTTTTAAAGGTAAACACAGTCAGGATGGAGGGTTAAGCTCTTGCTAGTGGATAAATAAGGTAACCTGTTAAAATTGATGATCACACTAGATATGATGGGGAGATTCTCAGGTATGTATATGAACTGAGTAGATTCACAGAAATAAACAAAGTTGTCTCCATCATGCTTACTGATATAGGAATCTACAAGGAAAGGGTATGGTGAGATCTGTATATAAAACAAAACTGGGCCACATTGTAATCTCACAAGCATTTTTGATTTAATTTTTAATCCAGCCAGTATTAGTTTAACTTGGCCAAAGGTGTATCCCAGAATTCCTCACGAAGCCATATTCAGTCCAAGCCCTTTTCCTCATCACAGTGCTGATAAGCAAGCTGTCACATACATAGGATGTGGTAACAAAAGGCCATGGAAGTCAAAAGGGTCCTTTTGACTTGCAGAATAGATAGCCCTTCCCTGAAGGAATATATCAGGAAACCATGTAGTCTGCCCCAAGGATCCCTGAGAAATTCCAGGTATGTGTGCCTTAAGGAGAATGATTTCTTTTGTTCAAAGATCCATGCTTTCAGCCCTAAAGATCCCAATGTACCTATTTCTACTGCATTGTATTTCTATTTGTGTATGCTTATATTTTGTAGGAAAATGATATTATGAAACTTGTGATGTTACTTCCTGTTAGCCTTTATGAAGTTAGTTTGTAGAATGTTTGCTAAACTGAAGTAGAGTTTCTGTCTCTCTGAATACTGATAAGCTGTTCTGTCTCTCTCCCTCCCCCCCAGTGTCACCACAAGGCACTCCCTGTCTTCTGCAGTCAAGTACATTTAGCCTTCAAGTACAAGGACTACAGAAAACATCTGCATTTCTAAAAAGTACCATTGAATGTTGTAAAAGGATTCCTTTTGTTGTATTAGCTGGATTGTTAAGAACCAGGATGTCTAGGTACTGTCTGAGCAAACAGATGTTGACATCCTAAACGTTGTCATCAAGATACCAATACTCTGCAAATTGATGTCTCAATGTTTGAATGTTTTGAATTGTTTTTTTTGAGACACTCCTTCCCAGACTTGTTCCTATAAACCCCCCTGCTTTTCGCCAGTTCTTCGATCCCCTACCACATAGGTGTCGAACTCGCGGCCCTCCAGATGTTATAGACTACATTTCCCATCATCCCCTGCCAGCATGGTGTTGGCAGGGGATGATGGGAACTGTAGTCCATAACATCTGGAGGGCCGTGAGTTTGACACCTATGCCCTACCATCACAACCAGAGATGCTGTTGACCTCAATAAAATTTTATTGAGTAATTCTCAACCCTAGTGCCTCCTGATATTTCCTGCCCCTCCCGTCGGGAGTTGGGTGCCTGCCTGGTGCCTTCTGTGGCAACAACATGAGGAAGGAGAATGTTTTGTTTAGTTTCTTCATCCACCCAGCCAGGCTCACTTCAAAGACTGTAGAACACAGTCATGTAAACCATGGGAACAGGCAGGGCCTGGTACTTCTGATCCACACACTCCGTTTTGTTTTAAAAATAGATATCCCCATGACTTTTTGCCATACGAATGGCTGGATTTGAGCAACATATTCATGTCTATGTATTATTTGTGCTCAGTACCTCCCTGTGTCTGCTCTGCAAGAGAGAATTTTAATTGCCTCTGAAACAGGCATGCCTTTTGCTGCCTGCCAAGGAAGATTCCTTGACTGAGAGTACAGCCCTTGTGAATTGCATCCCAGCTGGATCAGAGAAAAATTACAGCTGGACTATGTGTTTCAAATTTAAACCAATGGAAAGGAGAACTGAAGAGACTGAATTAGTTAAGAAAGCTATCAATTTAATGTAAACGAATAAGCTTTGAAAGAAACATGCACCTTCCTTATCTGTATGGCTTTGTCTCCGATGAAGCTCCTTGCCAGTTTCTGTAAAACAGCAGCAGCTGCGTTAGTGCCCTATTCAAAGCCAGGAGTATCTTTTGGCTTCATTAGAGGGCTCCATGTACAGACACTGTTCAAGAAAATGAATAAAGAGGAATGACACTCCTGCAGAATGCAAAAAGATCACACAGGATAGGAAAAGGCTGCAGTAGGACGCATGTAGCCATAACAGGAAAGAAAGAAAATGTGATAAATGATGCATGATTCTATAGTCTGAGCGACAATTCTGTATTGTGTTCTTGTTTGAGCTGAGGAAGATCGTGTTGTGTGAAATGTGGTGTGTGTGAGGGAGAGGGGTGAAAAGGATGGCTCCCCCTCCGCACTAGGGATCCTATTATTGTGGATGTAATCATGCCCTTGATGTCTTGCCTTTCCACTTGGGAATATCTTTTGATTGTTGAAAGCAGACTTGCCTTTGGAAATGAGTACAAGCGTGTATTGTGGTTTCCGGTGGATTATGCAATTACTGGCCATGCTAATGGTAATGAATGTTTTATAAAGGCTGCTATATTAAAATTCCAGCAATGCAGACGGTTCATCCAAGGCTGAAAAGGATGTATCTTGCTTCAGATAAGTACCTGCTTGCCATGCAGAAACACATGAAGTTCATTCTCGCCCATCCCCAAGAGGACATGCTTAATGCTAATGGTTTCCTGTGTATGCTAACTTGCACACCAGTGACCTACAGCAGAATAACACAAGTTTAAATTGCTGGACAAAAGTTGAGCTCAGCTTTCAGGCAATGCGATTCAGTTTGAGGGTGTTTTTTAAACTAGTAAACCAAACAAATTGCTATTCGGATAAAGTAGCAAGCAGGGTTGCCAACTCTGGATTGAGAAATTCCTGGAGACTGGGGATGATCTCTGGTGAGGAGGACAGGGTTTGAGGAGAGGAGAGACCTCAAGGGTGTTTAATGCCACAGAGAGCCACCCTCTAGGGCAGCCATTTTCTCCCAGGGAACCTATCTCTGGCTCCTTCCCACATGTGGAATAATGCACTTTCAATCCACTTTCAATGCACTTTGAAGCTGGATTTTACTGTGCGGAATAGCAAAATCCACTTGCAAACAGTTGTGAAAGTGGATTGAAAGGGCATTATTCTGCATGTGCAGAAGGGGCATCTGTGTCCTAGATATCAGTTGTAATCAGTGGTGTAACGCCAAGGGGACTGGGGGTGGGTGCGACACACCGGGCGTGCACCGGTGCGGAGGCATGGCTGGGGTGGGTGGGGGCATGGCAGGGGGGCAGGGCACATGCGTGCCCTAGGAGCAGTTCCTCCTCACTCCAGCCCTGGTTGTAATGCCAGGAGATTATCTAGGACCCTCCAGGAGGGTGGCAACTCTAGTAGCAAGAGACCAAAAGGCTGACAAGAGGAGTCCTGCATTAATAAAAACCAACAAAAGGAGGACTGTGTTGCTGCTCAATTGGCCATGTAGAAAGAGATTATTACTGCCACAGAGTGTTTTGTGTTAATCTCCACGAGAAAGAAGGGCTCATGAATATTTTATTAAATAAATATAATTTCAGGAAGTAGTGTAATTACCCAAGTTTATTAATTGTTATTCAGTTGAAATTAATTGTCAGTTGAAATAAAATTATTTACCACCTGGGAGTGTTTGCAGGACCAGAGCTGATGAATTCAGTTGAAGCCAATACTATGGAGTCATTAAATCTGTGTACAATGGATTTTGTTTGGTGTGTATGTTAAAATATCCTGAATGCAGCAAGTGGTGGGCAGGTGAGATAGATTTCCTGATGGAGACCAGGGGAAGATGAATCCTCCTTTCTCCTTGTCCCTCTCTTCTAGCTTTTCTTTTATTTAGGTTACCCCCCCCCCCCCCCCGCTGCCCCATCCCTACCATTGCTGATGGGATGAGTATAGTGGCAAAGCATTATCAAGCAAAATTACAACTTTTGCTGAAGAGAAACTAAGGCTCATTCCACACATGCAGAATAATGCACTTTCAAACTGCTTTCAGGGTTCTTTGAAGCTGTGTGGAATAGCAAAATCCACTTGCAAACAGTTGTGGAAGTGGTTTGAAAATGCATTATTTTGCGTGTGCACAAGGGGCCTAAGTCACGCTCATTTGCTCTTTAAGCGTTGTCTTATTTCCAGACTTTGATACGTTTGGAAACTGGCTCCCTTTTCCAATCCAATTCCTTCAGCAATGCCACAAACCTTCCATCCCTTTGCATGCCTCAGAGCTAGATGGCGAAAAGCAGCAAGGTAGAGTAGAGACTCAAGACATAATGTGGAGCAGAGAAAAGAGAAGGTGTAAATGTGAATGGTGTGAAGGACAGCAAAGATAAGGGTACATGAAAAACAGATGAGGAATCTGAAAGGGGCCAGGAAGTGGTGGCCATGGCTCCCATGTTGGATTGTTACCCTAGGGAAGCAGCAAAGCTGAGTTTATAGCATGGTTCTGGGGAAGTGCCAAATGTAAACTGGGATTTGGTTTCTTGAATTTCTTCATTTTCACGTGGAAAATCCTATTTCTATCCCTGATGGCTGCCTATGAAGGTGTACTTGAAAGTCCATTAGCAATGCCACCTGAATGCTTAAATGCTAAATAGCTGACCAACAGTGCAATCCTATACAGCTACACCTATGCAGTTAAGTGGACTTAGAACAGTGGTGGCGAACCTTTGGCACTCCAGATGTTATGGACACTCCAGATGTATCTGGCACTACAGATGTTATGCTGGCAGGGGCTGATGGGAATTGTAGTCCATAACATCTGGAGTGCCAAAGGTTCGCCACCATGGCCTTAGAAGAATATAACTCTGTTTAAGATTGCACTGTAAATATTATTTTCTAGTGTTTGGTATAGAAGTGGAGGTGCATTGTATAGCTTCTGACCTTCCTCATAACAAATAAAAAAGGTGAGGGTGAAAGGAGTTCCCTGTGCAAGGCACTGGGTCATTAGTGATCCATGGGGTGATGTCACATCAGGAGGTTTACTAGGCAGACTATGTTTACAGGGTGGTTTGCCATTGCCTTTCACAGTCATCTACACTTTACCCTCATCAAGGCTGGGTACTCCTTTTAGTGACCTCAGAAGGATGGAAGGCTGAGTCAACCTTCAGCCAGCTTCTTGAAACTGACTTCTGTCAGGATTGAACTCAGGTTGTGAACAGAGCTTTGACTGCAGTATTGCGACTTGCCACTTTGCGCCATGGGGCTCCTCTTTTAGCGATGAAAATTTGCTCCTTGTCATTATTGCTTTAACATGTGAACTGCCTCCAGAAATTCAGTCATTTGACTTTTCCTCCTGCTGAATGGCATGCTTTAGCATTGATGTATTTTTTTAAAGCCTTGTATTTCATGGAGAGGAATGTTAATGTGCAGGGAAACTTTTGATAAAAATGGAGAACATCTGTATGACCCTCTTTGTGAAGGGTTTGCAGTTCTATATTGAAGAAGAAGAGGAGGAGGAGGAGGAGTTTGGATTCATATCCCACCTTTCTCTCCAGTAAGGAGAGTCAAGGTGGCTTACAAGCTCCTTTCCCTTCCTCTCCCCACAACAGACACCTTGTGAGGTAGGTGGGGCTGAGAGAATTTCAAAGAACTGTGACCAGCCCAAGGCAGAGGTGTAGCGCCAAGGGGACAGGGGGTGCATGACGCACAGGGTGCGCACCCCTGTGAAGGCATTCCGGGGGCATGGTGGGATGGGACAGGGCGGGATGGGGGTGGGATGGGGTGTTCCGGGGCAGACAGAGGCTTGGAGGGGCCCAGGGCACATGCGCCCACGGGGCGCAGTTTCCCCTCACTCCGTTTCTGGCCCAAGGTCACCCAGCAGGAATGTAGTAGTGCAGAAATGCCTCTGGTGTGGAGGCATGGGGTGGAGATTAGAATGTTAGGTGGAATGCAGTAGTGCAGAAACATCTCTGAGGTGGAGGCATGGGGAATCAAACCTGGTTCTCCAGATTAGAATCCACCTGCTCTTAACCACTACACCATGCTGGCTCTCTTGGAAAATGCTTGGAGTTTTTGAGGGAACGAGCCAGGGAGGGCAGTTTTTGTTTTGGGGGGGGATCAGTGGGGTAAAATGGCATAGATTCCACCTTCCAAAACAACTGTTTTCTTCAGGTGAACTGAGCTTTGTCACCTGCAGATCAGTTCTAATCCCAAGAGATCTCCAGCTACCTCTTGGAGGTTGGCAACTTTACCTGTATGGCTATGTAGTTCTTAAACATAGGATGCCAGTCATCAATAGAAGAAAACCAGGATCCTTTGCAAAATCTCAGAATGTGTTTTTTTAGTCTCCTCCACCTCCAATCAATGGAAGAACGTTTTTAATTTCCTGTCTTTTGCAATATCTTTGTATCTGCATTTTCCCCCTTTCCCCAATTTTTGCAACTGATTTTTAGCTGCAAAAGGGTTTTTTTTTAAAAAAAACTTCTTTCACTATCCCGCCTTCTAGGAAGAATATAAAAGACTCTACTAACAAATTAATCCTACTGCAGATCTAAACTCATTTTTAAAGCTTCAGAATGACAATGGATGTCATTTATCTATTGACACATTCCACTAAACAGTGATTAACTTTGCTATGTTATTTGCAAAACCCATTCATTCACTCTAGTGTTTTGCAGTCAAAACTATTATGCTAACACTGCAATTCAGAGCACAGTCACAGACTTCTAAGTTCATTGAAGTTAGTGACTGTAAAACAGTGTGACTTTGCTGAGGATTTCTCTGTTAGAAATATATGGCCTGTTACTTGGGTTTTTATCTGATCAGCATCACTTTGTCTTTCTGTGGTCCATTCCACACAGCACAAATAAGACATCCTGAGGGTCGGAAAAAAGGCGTCTTGGGGAGGAACTCTGTACAGCTTCCCCCCCCCCCCAAAAAAAAACATTCTCAGGAGACCTTATTTCTGCGTGAGCCATTCTATTTTGAGGATGCAAAACTACTACCCCCAACCCTGCAAGTTATCTGCAAGTTATCTTCTTTTGCTATGTGGAGCTCAGGAGCTGAGGAGACATCTTGTTTTTCCTGCCTGGCCATTAAAGCTGTCTTGTCAGTTTCATCTGCAGCTAGAGACTGATATTTTGTGGTGCTGCAGGGATTCTCTGTACCTGCAACTTTTCACTTAAGGATTTCCCAGGACTTTTCCTCTGCAGGCTCTGATCCTGGGCACTTTTTTAACTCAAAAAGGGAAGCTTTCTGGTATATTTAAACTCTTGGGCTGAAATCCAAAGGAACTTTACTAGGAGTAAGCCCCACTGAATAAAATGTAACTTACTTCTCAGTAGATCTGCTTAGGGGTATTCCCTACATGGAGGTT
The DNA here is from genome assembly GCF_021028975.2 of Sphaerodactylus townsendi. Classification (NCBI taxonomy): domain Eukaryota; kingdom Metazoa; phylum Chordata; class Lepidosauria; order Squamata; family Sphaerodactylidae; genus Sphaerodactylus; species Sphaerodactylus townsendi. The sequence continues at coordinate 26,230,053 of NC_059435.1, forward strand.
GAAGGTAAGGCTTTAGGGGTGCAGCTGATTCTAGAGCTGTGAGTTCCAAGTCTGATCCTTATACTGCCTATATCAGTGTTTCCCAACATGTTCGACATCACGGTACCCTTGACCTCTCTCTTCATATCTCACGGTACCCCTGCCATCCCCGCACCTTCCCCTCCCAGTGCCCCTGCTTGCCGCCACCCCGCCACCACCTTCTCCCAGGGTGAAGGGAAGCACTGTGGGGCAGGAAGTGGCAGCTGACCTTGTGGCAGGTCCTGCCCCCTGGGCCAGCTCCATATCCTTGCTGGCACCGGCAGAAGACACTGCAAAAGTGAGGGGGGCTGGTAGCATTGCTGCAGTACCCATGAGACATGCTCACGGCACCCCAGGGAACCTCGGAACCCTGGTTGGGAATCACTGGCCTGTATGCTGCTTATTGCTGCTGGTTTTCATTGATCTGGATATGTTTCCTGGTGGCTTTGCTCTTTTCACACCCCTTCAAAGCTTAATGGAGACGAGGCGGTAAATAAATCACTGAAATTTGAGTGATTTATGCATTGCTTTATCTCTGTAAAATTTCTATTTTATTTTTTATTTTATTTGACCCTTGTGGGCACAGGGAGGCTTCCAATCAGAGTTGGGATCCAACCAGTTCTCACTACTTCTCTAGAAGTGGTTACTAATTTTTTCTGAGTGCCGAGAAGGGGTTACTAAAGCAACCTCCCTGCCCAATAGGGACTGGTGGTGCCGCTGTTTGAATCCCACCACCATCGGAACCTGTTATTAAAATTTTTGGATCCCACCACTGCTTCCAACCTTTGAGTAGTCACAGTAAAATCAATAAAACATTCCCATCCCAAGACTCAGTACTATTATCTCCCATACGATTAACATTTAGATTATCCCCCCAAAATTGTTCACGTGGCCCTTCTGCACAAATCACTGAAAAGCTTTGGAAAAGCTTTTGAGGCTGCAAATAAAACATTTGGGGGTAAAAACAGTGCAGAACTCCACGGAGGAAACATTTCATTTCCTGACTTCAAACATTTTAAAAGGTTTGTGTGCAATGGACCATCCAATGTAAGGAAAGGAAAAGGAGGAAGAAGAGGGAGGAAAGGGATCAGGAGGCTCACTAGAGGGATACTATTGTTACCTCAACCATATGCCTGGCAGAACAACTCTGTCTCACAGGCCCTGCAAAAACATGCTAGATCCCACAGGACTCGGGTCTCACCTGACAGAGTGTTCTACTAGACCCGTGGTGGCAAACCTTTGGCACTCCAGATGTCATGGACTACAATTCCCATCAGCCCCTTCCAGCATGGCCATGCTGGCAGGGGCTGATGGAAATTGTAGTCCATGACATCTGGAGTGCCAAAGGTTCGCCACCACTGTACTAGACTATGGCCAGGACCAAAAAAGCCCTGGACCTGATTGAGGCCAGCCAGATGGCTTTTGGGTGAGGGATCACTAGTAAGTTGTTATTAGCTGAACGTAAGGCTCTTTGGGGGCCTTACTTAGAGATGTGGCCCCACAGGTACGTTGGCCCCAGACTGTTTAGGGCTTTAAAGATGAATACCAGAACCTTGAACCTGATTCAGTATTTCACCCAGAGCCAATGCAGTTGGCAAAGCATTAGCTACATGTGTGCCATGGGATCCCAGTAAGGACCTGAGCTGCTGCATTTTGCACCAATTGGAGCGCTGCATTTTGCACCACTTGGAGCTTCTGGAGCAGGCCCAAAGGCAGCCCTGCGAACAGCAAGTTGCAGTAGTCCTGGCAGGAGGTGACCATTGCATGGTGGTATACAAAGATATGATTCCCATGTCAGCACTGACTGTGATATCTAGCCCTTTAAATACTGGAGAGGGAAGCAGCAGCAGCCATCAGGGATGTCATTGTATTCCCAAGAAAAAACCTGCATTTATCCCTTGTGTAGAACGAGTGGCTTTTCAACCCCCCCCCCCTTCACCACCACCAAGAACCCAAATGCATTCTTATTTGCACTGGCAGGATGATTGATGCCCAGCCACACTTTGCATTTCTTCTCCGTTTACAAGGTGTTACATAACAGCCTGGGTAGGCAAGCATTTTAGGACAGCCCGTATTTATTTTTTATTGCTTGGAAGTTTATAGAATTGTTTTCCTTACTCTCTGGAGAGCCTCCTTTTTGAATTTTACAAGAGGTGCAATGCAGCTTTCCAATCACATCTGTTTTAAGCAGGCCATAAAACTGAGTTTATCTTCCGTTGCTCATTTGTTTTTTGGGTGCAGAAATGTTTTGCCCCGAAGATTTTTGTCTCCGTCTTTTGAGACCTTCAAAACATTTCGGAAATGTGCAGGGATGATAAAGTTTACATTCGGAACCAAAGCTCAAGGTTTGCCCTTCCCGGAAAATGTAAATGCAAGCTAGATCACAGGACGAGAACTGGGTGGTGTCATACGTATGCATTTCTCTGTTATTCTGACCATGCAGCTCTGCGGATGCAGCAAAAATAGAACTGGATGAACACACAAGGGCTTCCTTTGTGACACAGTTTATTCACTGAGGGTTTTTTTCCCCCTTTGCCCCTCAACCAATAGGATACCAGGATAGTTTATGAAATCTAAAAAAAGGCAGATCAATGATGCACTCCTAATGATATAATGAACTTGTATTTCCAGTCAGTGGATTTTTATGGTTAATATGTGTATTTTATGTTGCCTATCTCTGGGACTGGGATTTAAGCAAGCTTACATAGTTTCTATTTTATTTGTAATAAATATTATGTGATATTTGTAATAAATATTATGTGATTTTAATGTGATTTTATTTATTATCAGGTGCCCCGTGGCACAGAGTGGTAAGCTGTGGTACTGCAGCCAAAACTCTGCTCACAACCTGAGTTCGAGGGTGACGGAAGTTGGTTGCAGGTAGCCAACTCAAGGTTGACTCAGCCTGCCATCTTTCCAATGTTGGTAAAATAAATACCCAGCTTCCTGGGGACAAAGTGTAGACGACTGGGGAGGGCAGTGGCAAATCACGCCATAAACAAACTCTGTCTATTTATTTATTGGATTTATATCACACCCTCCCCGACAACGTCATGATCAGGGCGGCATACAAACATTTAAAAAACGTTCACTAAAACATCAAGTTTCTAACAATCCATTTTTAATACAGACTACAACTCTAAAACCCAAGATGGAAAAGCCAATCTGAACCTATGAAATCCCCCAATCCAGCTCGAGTATATCATGAATCCAGGCGTGGACTGTAACAGAAGAAGGGCAAGGCAGAGTAGCCAAGTGTTGTCTTTATAGTTTTTATGGTTTGCCGGTTTGTTGTTGTAGGGAGGTCAGCAGATGATACTGGGATGCCTGAGTGGCCGCAACCAAAGGCCTGTCTACTAAACCTTGTGATGTGACATCTCTCCATGGATCAGTAATGACCTGGTGCTGGCCCAGGAGACTACATTGACCTTTTTTACCTTCTAGTAATAATCCCTACCCAGAGATGAGATAAGGAGGTAATATGTACCAAATTCAATGTGTGCATTTCTTTACTGTGATGTGAAGGCTTCTGAATGGAACAGAACCTACACCACTGAAGAGTTAGGTCTGATCTCTATTTTATTTTTCTCCCTGCAAATGTCTACATCCAGCCTCTGCATGGGTGAGAAATATATGTCTACACCTAGAGAGATTTGGCATGAAAACAACATGTTCACTTGAAGAACCTATATGCTGTTGGCAGTTATTGGTTGCCATGCAGAGATTTATGTGTTGATCTAGCTAGCTAGAGGCATGTATCAGCAATGCTGTCTTCAGTGTAAAAGTGTTAGTATTATGACTGTAGTTTTGGCTCCCGTACAGGATGTTGCTCATAGAAATTCACAGTGTGCATGTAGATATCTCTGTCTGGCTCCACTAGGTTATGGCCTTTGTCACAGGTTTGGACTGACAATATTCCTTTTACTGTACTGTAAACAACAGATAATATATGTTGTCCATTTGTTTGCAATTAAGTGTCTGGCCTTTGGTCCCCCTAATTAGTTTTGGAAACAAGATGAGTGCTGCTTTGATTAAAACATTATTTTTCTGTCAGGAATTGATAGTTAAGCTGATTTATGGGGCTAGTTGTATGAATGTGTCTTTACAACCCTATAGAAAAGGTATCTATGGACGTTTAGCGTTGTTATGATTTATAAAGCCCTTCTACAGCTAAATGCTGTACAATAATTATGCTAACCCTCCTCCCAACCCAAATCTTATCCATCAGGAAACAATCTTGTAATATTTACCCTGAAGAATAGAATAGCTAGTCTCTATAAAGGAGTTGCTCTCAGAGGTTTAACCAATATATTGAGCCTAGAGAATTTTATCTTTATTCAATAAAGCTGTCAATTTCTATTCTAATTTTGGCCCAGAAGATCACACAGCAAGTCCCTGGAGAGGCAGCATACCACATTTTCTAAATAACCCTCCTCTCCCAAATGTAAGGTTCTTGGATTCCATAGTTCTCTGCAAACCACATCTGCCTGCATATAAAGCTTTTACTCCCCATGGGCTTTCAACTCAAATTACTGAGGTATTGATTTTATAGGCTTCAGTGTGGCCTTATATGCAATCCTTGAATGGTCTTCCCTCCAGGCCTTTTAGATAGCCAGACCAGATAGGCAGGCCTTTTAGAACCAGAAGTGCCTTTAGACTCTTGACAGAAATCCCAGAGTCACAAAGTAGTGTCCTAGAAATCCCAGCATCGAAAAGTAGTATCCTTAAATATTTCCTTGTGGAAATATATATTAATGCTAAATAAATATGTGCAAAACAGATTTCTAAATCGTGATAGTGAATAGCCCTTGCAGGTCGGTAACAATTACTGTTGGATATACACATTCCAAATGTCTCGAAATCCAGAGTTTACATGAACAGGGAAAGTGCAAGCAAGGGTCAAGGGATTTTGGAGTTCTGTGACTGCAGCTCTGTATCTGTAATTTGGGTCTAAAATCAGCCTCAGCACAGTCCTTGGGCTGTGGAAAGTATTGGGGCGTCTACCTTTCTCTGCCAGACATAAAACAGTCCAGGATGTGGCAATTTCCATTCAAGGCGGTCAGTGCGGACTCTGCCTTGATCCAGTAACATAACCAAATTTGGTTCCCGGAGTAATATAAAGCAAATAAAGAAATTTAAGAAAGGTATTAAAACAAAGCATACAGTTCAGTGGCAGTGAAATACATAAAAATAAGAAAACTGACTAGCTACCTTACTTACTGGAGCCCTAACATAGTGCAGTTGGTTCTTACGGCAAAGAGTTTCCAGAGCATAATACAAACATATCATGGCAGCATAGAGGGTAAAGATAAAATGGATAAGGGATTTTTTTCCAATTACACTTATTGGGGAAAAAAACTGACCATAACCTCCTGACTTCCTCAAGCAATAATTAGGAAGTATCCATAGCTTGTGGAAATATATATTAATGCTAAATAATATATATTTCCTTGTGGAAATATATATTTCCAAAGGATAAGCGGGGTGGTGGCTGAAGCCACATTGGAAGTATTGGAAGGGTTGCACTGGCATCTGTGCCACCAGGACCTTGCAAACTAGAATGGATGCTGGCACCGGGGGATTTACCTTGGCAGCCAGACACCACCATGTCCAAACCTATTAGCTGGGCCCTGCATTGGATGGCCATTGCCACAAAACCCCCCAGAAGCATGGATTGGGGTGTTCCAGGGGCATTCCTGGAGGTGGAACTGACTTTAGTAAGCTCCCAATTCACTTTCAGCTTGGGAACACCCCCTTCTGTGGCAAAGATTTGTGCCACCAAAAAAGATGGTGCAAGTTGTTCAGGAAAATGGGCTACCTGAGGAGAGGTGAGTGTTTTCTCCCTCTCCTCTGGTGCCTGTGTCACCAATTTCCCCTTTGGAGGTAGCACTTCAGAGCTGTACCTGGCTGCTGCTCTATTCTCTCTCCCCCCTCTCCCTGCCGCCCTTTGGATTGGGCTGACGAACTTTTGGTAGGGAACCTGCAGCTCTCCAGATGTTCATGAACTACATTTCCCATCAGCCTCTGTCAGCATGGTCAATTGGCCATGCTGGTAGGGGCTGATGGGAATTGTAGTTCCTGAACATCTGGAGAGCCGCAGGTTCCCTACCCCTGTTCTAGGGTGAGAGTGAATTCCCCCTCCCATACTAAGTTCACAGTTGAATTGCATGAGCTAATTAGCAGGCTCCAGAAGATGTACTTAACAAGTAGGGATGGCTAATACCCGCAAAGAGTGAGGCAACACTGAACTACCTGTCAAATTCCTTCAAGATGGATTCTCTCTTGACATGTGCAGAGATTTAAACCCCATTTCCTTAGCACCCTGGCCTCAATCCAGATCGCTGCTCCCTGCAACTGCTTGTTAAATCCAGACTGGCACTTCCAGTGGCGGCTTTCCAAATCACCCTTTGGAAATTCCAGTCAGAGGTTCTGTACAGGTATGTCATTCAGCCCATTATCTTACAGTTCCAGTATTCAGGCAGACAACTCATATGGAAGGATTCATACATTTCCCCAAGGGGTGTGCTCTTCCCAAACAGGAAGCAAAGGCAACTCCAGCAATGTTGAAGTCCGAGCTTTAGAGGTTCAGAAGGTGTGAATGATACAACTTCATGATATTTCTTTTGAGAATTTATCAATATATAAAATATATAACCACCATGAATCTTAGCCTATTTTTAAGTCAGTAATTTTCATTTTTGAAAATTATTTTGGATTCTGTTGAAGTGAAAATTCAGTCCAGACTCTGAATGGGCTGGGCTTTATTTTCTCTCATACAGCATCAACCTTTGATTGTGGAGTGCACTTTGGATCCATTCCTAATTTCAGAGAAAAGACATAATTGCATCTATTGTGCTGTAGATAGTTGATTCAATCAGCACTTCCTCTTGACCTCCAATGTCTCAACACTGATTTTCCCATCGTTACCATTAATTTGCAGTTTCACCTGTGATGAACCAGGTACTTAATCTTCTGTAAAATGGTGCAGGTACACAAAAGCACTGAGCCTTTACCATATGTCTTGTCTTCTTGCAGTATCAGCAGAAGGCTTGTTGTGTGAAAGATAGAGAACAAAAGAGCTATACAGTCTGTTATTGCAAATTATGGTGGTTGAAAAGAAGTAAGACTATTTTTGAAGAGTAATACAACATCACAATAGCTATTTAAACAGAATTAAAATGTGTATGAATGGGTCTACTCCACTATTTTATTTACTCATTTATAAAATTTCTAATCCACCTCTTTTGGGAACCTGCTTGAGCTGGTTTGCAACCACCACCCCGCCACCCATAAAATACTAATAGATGTTCAACAATAAACACCTAAAATCTAGCATTAAAAATGTTGAGCAGTCAGGTACAGCACCTAAAACAATGAATAACTGAAAATGTGTTTCATAAAACAGTTCTCAAACTAGAAGCAGACATTGCTACAAAAACAACTCTTCAATTGAAGCAGTGGGTTAAAAGAAATATTTTGGCCTGGTGCCTAAAAGACTGTAAAACAGGTGCCAGGTGAGCCTCAAGGGGAAGGATGTTCCGTAGAAGAGATGCCACCACTGGAAAAGACCCATCTGTAGTTGCTGCCCATTTCACCTTTAAAGACAGAGGTACGGAGAGCAGGGCTTGTAAAGAAGCTGTTAGCTAGTGACATGAACAGTATGGGAGAAGATAGACCTTCATGATGGTTATTATATCTGAAATGTGTAAGGTGATCTATAGTGTATATGGTGATGTATCTATAATAACGCAGTCTTAATCAGAGTTGCACCTTTCCAAATCCATTGAAGTGAATGGGCTTAGAAAATTGTAACTCGTTTAGGATGCAAATGCAAATCCTGATGCAACAGCTCTAAACCTGGTTCCAGGATATCCAACCTATGGCCCTCCAGATGTTCATAACTACAATTCCCATCAGCTCTGCCAATTGGCTATGCTGGCAGGGGCTGATGGGAATCATAGTCCAACAACATCTGGAGGGCCATAGGTTGGAGATCCCTGCTTTAAATGATGTGTCTCCAGCTCATTTTATACATAAGCCTGTACAAGCATATTTCATAGACAAAAGGCATATAAGTTGATAGATCCATACCTCAGTGTAGCTGGATTTCAGTGAAGCAAGTGAAGAATTAGGGGAAACTAAAGAAAAGTTTCTGGTATGTTGCCTCAGCACCCACCTCTCAAATGAGTACACAAGACAACTGTTGCATGGACTCAATTAGTTTGTTTATTTAAGTGACTGATCTACATTGCTACTTATTTAAAATATTCTAAACGATTCAAAGGTATTCTGTGGCTGCTTTTTATGCAGAGTTCACCTTGGCTCCAGACTTGGCCAGTGTTTCTAACAGCCTTGTTTGTCCTTGTTTGCACATACCTTATGTGCCAAGAGGTGCCAAGCCTCATCCCCCTTCCTTGAAGTGCTGTGAGACCCTCACTAGGTTTTGGAAAGATGGTGTTCAGGAACAAAGGTGAACCTGCCATAAAGCTTGTGATGAATGGTCCCTTCATCCTACTCAATGCCTTAGGGTGTTTCAAACTACCTCTACCTTCTGTGTTCGACCAGCCCTGTTCCTGTCAACTATGCCTTTTCTCACAGAAAGATTGAACCTTAGTGCTGAATTAATCTGCAGTCGCTTCCTGGACTTTCTTTGCATTGAAAGGAGGTGGTAGCCATCTTAAGGGGGCAGGAAAAAAATGACAAAATCAGTCTGAGGCCCTTTCCGCATGGGTCAATTAAACCGGGATGACACCGGTAAAAAAAACAGATTGGGGAGAACTTCACACAGATCCCAATCCTAACGCAGATTCACTCTGTGTTTCCCCCCCAACTCAGGTTTTACAACAATCACACTATGTGCGATTCTTTTGTTTTAACTCACCTTGCAGCTGGGACTGAATGAATGGCAGTAGCTACAAAGCACGTTTTTTGGGCTGCATTTGTTTTCTTTCTTCCCCTCCCAGCTCCCATTTGCGAAGCCACGCAGGCATTAATTTCTCCAGCAAGGCTCCGGGGGGGGGGGGGGGGGGGCTGTGTGCCCCGCTGCTTAGCTGCATTGGAGGGAGGTAAGTTTCTGAGAAAAGTTACCCCAAAAAAGCGCCTCCGTGCAAAGGTGCATGCCCCAGCTGGAGCGTTGGCTGTCCATGGGACATCCAGCCATGTGAAGGGCTTGGGGCTATGCCGGGTTCATTAATCCCAGCTGTAACCTGCTCAGATGTGTAGCAACTGTGTACCTGAGTGAAAGTGGAGCTGAGAGATGGAAAGGAAGAAATGAGTGGGACTGTCCAAAAGTTGCATTCCTCTGTAAATTCTTTGTGAAGGTTGCAGTGTTATAAAAGAAACCCATTTAATTAAATCACATCGAGGTTATTATTCTTACAAGCCAATGAACTAGATGGCTTGAGGTGGTATAAGGTGTTCAGATGTTCATCGATTACTCAAGGTGAAACTGAAGCCACTCTTAAACTGACCATGGCCAATTATCATCATGCAGGGAATCATGGTATTACATTTTTTTGGGGTGGGGGGTCTAAATTAATACAGCCATGGTATCAGCTCAGCTATATAAAATTACTTACCATCCTACTACCATAATTTCATGTTTATTTAATTCTCTGGAAATAAAATAGGCTTAGGGGAATGACTCAGGTTATAGGAACTTGGACATAGTTTTATGATACAAGACTCAAAGATTAAAATGGGATTTCCACCATCCTTTCTAAAAGAATGATTTAGTGGCATTCTTGAAGTGATGGTCCCATTGAAAATCTAAAATGAATTTGTAAATCAAAGTTGTTTTCAATCTAATCAGTATCTTCAGAATGGAAAGGGAACACTTTTGAACTAATTTTTTCCCAATATAATGCCGGATGTGCTCTTAAACCAATATCACACTGTTTGATGTGTATAACAGTCATGAAGATGCAAGCCTGAAATGGATAAATTGTCTCCCAAAATGAGCTGAAAAATAACGGTAGCCTGTTTGAACAAGAATCCAATCCATCTGATTTCTACAGTGCTACAAACAGTTCTCGCAGACTTGTATGATCAAGTGTCCAAAATAACCCTGAGTGTAAATAGGCAAGAGGATGAGCTCTGCAAAGATCTTGATGGCCAAGAAGAATGAAATGTGAAGGATTTGCTCCAACTGTCTTGCTTATTTTCCTGTAACAGTACAGCATCATAACAATATATCAAAATGTCTGTGGAGCGATATGGCAGGGTTGAAGGCACGAGGCAGGCAACATAACTTTCAGTTTGTGAAAGGTTCAAGGCCATGGATTCATCAGTTCCACCACCATTACCCTTCATTTTATTTGCAAGGATTCCATAGAGTCCATAATTGAATCAACCTTTGTAGAGGTTTGTCAAGACAAAGACTCTATTACGGTGCTGACAAAATGAATGTCAGTTGCTTTGCTGAGATTATCCTTGGAAATTTACCTGTTAAGTGGAGCTATGAACCTGACATCCTGAAATCATTGCATACCTGGGGCTTTTTGCCAGCTGGCTGATTCATGCTTGTTGAGAAAAAAGTCAGCCCCTAAACAAACTGGCTGGAAATTGCACCTAGGAAAATGTTCAGTCTCTTGAATTCCTATAGGTGGTTAGTTCCTTCATTTATAACCCACCTTTCTCATTTTAACACGTCATTTTATACCATGATTTATACTTTAATTCTTTTATTTTGCATTATTTTGTTTGCTTCTGTTTTTATTTATATTTTTTATATTTTAAGGGCCTTTGGCTGTAAGTAATAAATGTTCTGACTGGCTGGTTGATTTATAATCCACCTTTCTTCCCAATGGGAACGCAAAGTAGCTTACATCATTCTCTAATATATCCTCACCACAACAATGGAAAGTTAGATTGAGCGTGTGTGACTGGTCCAAATGAACCCAGCAAGATTCCATGATAGAGTGGAAATTCACACCAGGCTCTCCCAGATTCCAGTCCAGCACTCTAACTACTATGCCATGCTGTCTGTCCTGTCCAAATATTAGTGTTGAAATGGGCAGGCAGGAGGGCTTGCTTGAATAAGAGATATACACCATTTTTGATGGTAAAATGCTGGCCACAGCTTGTTTAACAAACAGCAGAAAATAGGAGCAAAATCACCACGTGAGAATGCATCCAAGCTGGGGATGGCATTCCTGTCAACCCCACACCATCTACTCCAGTATACCTTCTTGGGAGGACTCAGCTTAGGTGGCAAGTGCCTGGGAGGTCATGCAGGCATTGGCCTCTGCTTGACCTTGCCCCGAGGGGGTGTAAGCTGTCCACTTGCCGCAGCCTGGGCCAGTGACTTAGTGACTTGACCCACACCCAAACCCCTTCTGGGGCCACAGGTCAATGGGAGGCAGGCAAGCAGGAACCCCCTCTTCCCAAAGCATCCATTCCAATGCCCAAACCGCCACAGAGCACCCATCCCTGCTCCTGCCGAAGCTCCTAAACCTGTCGTCACTCAACCAATGAATGCTTAATGCCATGTAGCCAAACATCTGCACCTCAATCCTATAAATGAGCGCAGTCTGCCCTGTAGAAGGCTTTCAGCCGCAAAGAAATGCCTAGATGAGGAATCACCTGCTGCCCATTGAGGCAGCCCCTTACAAACCTTCTTCCTGGCCAGGTCCACCTAGCCCAGGAAACAGCCCATCTCCAATGCCTCCTTTTCAGGAGGGAGGACCAACATTTGACCACCCCAAGCAGCCTACAACCCAGAGTCTGGAGATCCTCAATCATGCAGCGAGACTGAAGCACATCCTCTTGAGTTGAAGATCATTCTTGCCTAGATGGTGTGTCTGACTGGAAAAATTCTCCTGCAATCACAAGGAGGGCCTCCTAGTGCATTCCTCTGTGGTGGTCCAAAAGATGTGAAGGTGCTCTCCAAGGTCCAAATTGATGCCGCAGTCAGATGATGCCACGTACACTCCCGCCTAGCAGATGATCCTGTGGTCAGCTATGAAGACGCTTGGCCGACTGCCTAGGAAAACTGAGGAGACTAAATATTAGTACAATGGGCCAGGCTGAATGTACATCCGATAGGCTGCTGTCCTCCATTGGCCAAGGGTTGCTGAGTGGCCGAAGTGGCAGCCCTGATCCAAAAAGAGTGGGTGCTGACATGCCATAGACATAAGAAGGGAGGCTGATGCCCCTGATGCTCACCTTTAAAACGTTAGTGAATTGAAAGCATGAAAGGCAATTGATGTCTGCATGTAGGAGAAGTGGGCTGGAGATGGGAGGGCAGAGGTGCAAGGGGAAATGTCTTCTCTAATAGGGTGAATGTGGCAAGGCTGACTGGCGAAGATGGTGATAGTACAATTTGAGTGCCCTAGGACCTCTGGTTGATCTTTAAGCTCTGCAGCCATATATTCAGAGTGGAAGCAGTGAGAACAATGTCCTGCCAGCTAATGGCCTTGCCACTGGAATTGCTGCAGAATGCTGACACTAACTCACTGATGCAGAAGGCTCTGTAGGTCAGGGAATTATTGAACATAGCTCAGAACAGGGCAACAGTGCAGAAGTGGGGGGGGGGGGAACCTAACAAAAGAGCCCAAAATGGGCAGCATAATCCGCCTGTGGTTGTCCTCGGCCTGCGGGGACAGATGCTTCCAACCCTCTATAGCCCCCCTGGCCTGGAAGGACTGGTTGGGGTCAGGAAACCCCAGTGCCTTGCAATAAAAGGCAGTTGCCACAAGGTGAAGGTCCATGGTTTTCAGGATTGAGTTATGCTACTTTAGGTCAGTCAGATATTGTAGCAGCAGGGCCTCAGGAACAGGTGGGGAGTGAGGGGTTTTCACTTCCATGAAGGTCTCATAGTAGTCTATGACTGCAATCTCCCCTGCTATGGTCTGAGCTCATAGGATGTTGCTGAGGTGATTCGACGGATACAGAGGAAAGAAAAAGAACAAAAAGGAATCAATATTTATTTATATAATGTATTTCTCTGCCACCTTTCCATTCAAGAGGAACACCCAGGGCAGCTGACACATATAACATCAAATAACTGAACCTTAATTATCAGAACAGTAACACTTTTCATGTTCCTTTATAAGCAGGCAGCTAGATGGGGCTGAGCAGATGGAAATACTCAGCCCTAGAGGGCAAGCTCCCCAGGTCTGGATTGTAACTGCAAAGTTAGTAGCAGGGAGAAGACAGGCCCATTAAGTGAGGGTGCTTGTCTGGCAACTTTAAAAGAGAGACAAATTTGCCTGATTCATCAAATGACTCACTTATCGTCTCCCCTTCCCTTATCTGAATGCTAGTTTGGGTGTGAACCGATGATTAATTTACCACACCAAAACTAATAAGCAAGATGATGCTTTGAAGGTTTATTTGAAGAATCTACTTTCTTTCAGGGGACTTAAAATGCAAGATTAATGCTCGTATAATGTGCTTCTGTGCGATCCAACTGCTTACATATTTTCCTCTCTTTCTATTTAATTACCAGCTGAGTGATATTTGTAGTAGTTCATACATACTCAATCACCACGACGAAGTTCTGAAGTTTTATTATTTATTTTGGTTACTGAAGTTCTCTAATTCTTTTTATATGTGGCAGCAGAGTGCCCAGGAACTGTTGCCTATGGGCCTCCATAGTAAATAAATTATTGTGATTATTGACTTGCAAGTGAGAAATGCTGGCTGAATTTTTATTGATGGAATATTCATGAAAGGTGGCAATTTTCACACCGTTTGTGACTAGACTGCAAATGGAAGCATTAGCATCCGATGGCAGAATCTCTTTCACAAAAATGAATGGGTTTCTATGGCACGTTCATGCATCTACAGAAGTAAAAGATTATGGGATTTTATAGTGTTTAAAGTAAAAAACATCAGTCTTTCAATGAGAATTTGAATAAAGATGTGTTTTCTTGGTGCAACCAAAGCTCCTCAGATCTCTTAGGGCGTTTTCGCACACACTTTTTGTTCCAGAATAAAAGCGAACCGCATTGATTCCTTGCCTTTTTAATGTAGTTTCGTCGCTCGATGGCATTTGCACATGGCCCTGTAGTCACGCATCTTCCCCTTGCTTCGCGAGTCCCGTGTTTTTTGCATCTCACAGGAATGCGGTGCAAACGCATTTAATCTGATTGGCTTGGCGCCAAGCAGTCCTTGGGCGGTCCGGGGGTGGGCTAAACCGCCTCTTTGGCGTCAATTCGGGTGAGGGCGCTATTCGCTGTCACGCGAGGACGTGACGTGGGTGGGGTGAAACCCCTGATTGTCACCGTTAGCCTCGACATATCTCGCTGCTGATTGAGACGTGATCTCGCCGCCATTTCATATCGGGGAAAGCCTCGAAGTTCCCGCGCTACATTAAGGAGTCGAGGTATTGCTACCTGGTTAGTAGGTTGCCCCTCACTAGTTGCGCTTCGCTTTTGCTACAGAACTGCCAGGGCATAATATCTGATGGAAAGCCATCAGGTCGCGAATGCCTCCGGACACAGAGGAGACAGAGCTGCTTCTTCTGGTTGTGACGCTTCTGTGCCACTGGACGAGGGTCGTGTTCGTCGCGACAAGCCTTCATGCACGCCACGGATGTGCATGATAGTTTGCCGCAGGCTTCTGCACTGGGCCGGTCAGTGGGCTGCGAGGGCGCGTGGGTCTCGGCCGCTATTGCCTTGGCCGCCGCTTCCCACGCCAAGCGCCAGCTTCTGGGTGTACCCGCGACCGTAGCAGGGACTGGTGGTATAATCCGCGTGTGGTCATCATGGAACGATGAGGAATGGCTCAAGAACTTCCGCGATGAGCAGAGGAACGCCCAGAGGATCGCTGACAGCCCAGCGACCAGCATTGAGGCGCCAAGACACACGCGATGCGCATGGCGGCGTTGCCCGTGGAGATGCGAGTGGGGATGGCCATTTGGTATCTGCTGGCCAGTCCCAACTCCTTCAGGGATAAAAAAAAGGCAGCAGTTTGGAGTGGGCACCACCACTGCTTTCGAGGCTGTCCATGAATTCTGTGAAGTCGTGAAGAACATCCTGTTCAAGAGGGTTGTCCGGGTTGCGGAGCCAGTGGAGAAGGTAGGCGGACCGCGGGTTTGGTCGTGCTACCAGTCGTGGCAATACTCTCACTTTTTGGGTGCGTGTCTCTTGGGTCTGGTGGCCCTGAGGTACAGTTTCGAATTCTTTTCTGGAGTTCTGATTACACAGAGTCCAGTTGCAGTGGTGGACACATGTTCCCCTTTCTTTATTTTATCTCGAAAATGGACGGGGGGAGGCGACTCCCGTGGTGGGTAGGCTTCAACAACGCCATCGGGATGCGTCTTTGCTCGGTTCCGAACCCAGAGCCGACCACCCAGGAATTGTGGGTATGCATATCCACTTTTGGAAGAAAAAAGGGAGCTGTGGGGTGCTTCAGGTCAGAGAGGGCAAAATGCTTGAACATTCTGGGGCCAGTTTCTTTTGGAGGAAGGGCTGGGGAAGGTTCCAACCTAGGGCAGAGCATCCTCACCGCGGATCGCGAGGGGTTGAGGCAGATATGGTATGCTACTTAATTTGTTTTCGCATTTGAGTATTCTTGGGCAAATGGCGCCCACCGACACCACTCCTTATATGGCGGTTTCGCCTAAGCGCCTGGCATTGCACACTGTATTGATACAGCTGCCAGGCACTGGGCAAACTACAACCCAGGCAGGTTTATGGGTGAACGGCGCGTAGCATCTTTTAAATCCGGGGCCTGTCCTGGCAGTGCTGCGGGGTACTCAGGATCGGCCCAGATGGAATCCAGGGAGGGCCATTCAGCCAATTGGCCCTCCCTTCGGGGCCTTTTCTGTATTGGTAAATAGAGAAGAGAGGAAATGAAGAAAATTCAGAGCAGGATCTCTGATGAGGAGAGTAGTTTCCATGGCAAGGGGCATGCCTGCAGAATCGGGTCCTTATAGCAGACTCATGTGCCTCACCCCGCCGCTGTTCAGAGACACAGAGCAATGGCGCCATGTACTAACTGTCTGTTTTTTCCCAAACAACCTCCAGGTTATGCGCGATTTTGCCAACATAGGCTTCCCACAGTGCGCCGGAGCAATTGATGGGTGCCACATACAGATTCTAAACCCATCGGACGTTTCTGGCGACTACATCAACAGGAAGAGGGTGGCCTCCATTGTTCTTATGGCTGTTTATGGCGACAAAGGATCTTCTTTGAGGTGGACATTGGTCACCCCGGTAGGAAGCCACGACGCGCACATTTTCAGGGGTTGCCATTTCACACAGGCCATGGACAGGGGTGCCTTCTTCCCAGTTAACCCTGTATTGTCCATTCACGGGCGTATTGTCCTAATCGCTGATTTTTGGCGGATGGCTGATTCCCCATGCGGAGGTGGCTTGTAAAGCCATACCTACCATCCACGGAACGCTGAGTAGAGCGCCTGTACAACAGAAGAATGAGCAGGGCCAGATGTGTTGTGGAGCGTACGCCTTTGGGCGACAAAGGGGAGGTGGAAGTTCCTGTGGCACAAGTTGCCCATAAGGGTGGGAGAGGGTTAACTCCCTGGTTGCCACTCTGTAACGTTGTTCTCCTACACAACCCATGGGTTACGCGGAAAATCAGGACTCTCCGGAGAGTGAATGAGATGGACTGGCCCCCTGCTAACTCTTTGCCAGATGGAAGAGCAGCAGCCCATCATAATTGACTCAGGGTGAGGGGTCCTACTC
The DNA here is from genome assembly GCF_021028975.2 of Sphaerodactylus townsendi. NCBI lineage: Eukaryota > Metazoa > Chordata > Lepidosauria > Squamata > Sphaerodactylidae > Sphaerodactylus > Sphaerodactylus townsendi. The sequence continues at coordinate 26,246,723 of NC_059435.1, forward strand.
TGGAGGATCAGCATCTGGCAAGGGGGAAGGCTGTGAGGAATGCCCCGGCCACCTACCTCTACTTCTAAACCGCTCTGTGCAGCAGTAGTCTCTCCCGCTCATGTCTTGTACCATTGGTGTGTGTGCTAATGTGCAAAAAAATTTTTTTTATTTTCCTGTAATGTGCTTTTTCCACTGATAAACTAAACTCCTACACGCCCGCGGTATCTCAATTCTAATATACATCTCCCCCCCTCTCCACTCACACTTGGAGACAGCATCCAGGTGAACCACCTTTCAATTGCTAAAGGAATTGTCGCATGAGTTGATTAGTGCCTGCACGGTGCTACCTTTGCGCGGCGTGAAAAAAAGATACGGTGGTTAGTGTGGTCGTGGGGAATCACTCCTGGAATTCAATGGTCCCTGGGCAAGCTCCAAGATACCGCGATCAGGACACCCTCGACCTATAAACTGGGCTTAAAATTGTATTATTATGAGGTATGTGTGGGAACAGTGAGGCCTTAAGTGAGGACTGTGCACTGGAAGTTCATAGGACACTGCCAGGGACTCCTGTTGCGTGAACGCATGGATGCTTGTTTGCTGGGAGCACTCTAACAGCAGTTTTACAGCCCAGCTGGAGGCATGAGGGACAGGAAGTTCCGGGGTTAAACATGCAACGCCACACGTTTTCCCGCTAGCTCACTCAGGGCTGCCCCTTCAAAGGCGCTTGTAAAGGGCTTCTCCGGGTCTATCCCCCTCTCGCCAAGAATTCTATCACCCTCAGTAACAGTGAGCACTTAAGGGTCGCATATGTCGCCCCTCTCGAGGTGTGAACTGGTCTGAAGAGGAGGTGGAGGCTGGCGATACTGTCTGTGATCAGCAGGGGGGTGGCGCCAAACCTGGTGGGTAGCGGGAAGGCTCCCAACAGGAAAATATACTCTGGCCTCAGCAAGGCCATGGCAAGGAGGGGACACAACAGGAGCCCTACTCAGATTCAAAACAAATGGAAAGCGCTCAAAAAAGAGTACTTAAAGCTGAGAGCGGCCTGCGGTGGAGAACCAAGCGTCGCTGGGAGGCCAAAGCACTACTCCCTCATGCGCGAGGCTTGGCTGAAGGCTGGTGGTCCCGAGCAGACATCGGGAATGAAGGGGGGTGAGTTTGGTAATTTTCCACAGCATGCTCTTGCAGAGACAAACCAGTTTCTGGTTTCAAATGCACCTGCTAGCTTTAATCTGAGCACCACTGAGAACCAACCAATCTTGCACCAGCACTCATCATTAAACTTCGTTTCAGTCTGTAGTCGACCCACGCGGTCAGCGCAAGAACGAGACGAGACGCGGAGATAACATCTGGTGGAGATCGCCAGCAGCGGGAGACCGGAGGTCCGTGTTCCTAGCGAATCTCCCGTCTGCCGGTTCCTGGCACCTTTTATTGTTACTCTATCGGGGGCGTGTAGAAGGGAGGACTGGGGGGAGTTCCGGGAGAACGGGAGGCGGGAGGTCGGGAGATCATCATGTGATGTATGATCTCATCTGGCTACGTGCGGAGAGGAGCATACGCGTCTGAGCCTAATCCTCACCTGGGGGCAAGACCATTGTCCCTGCGCCCGGTGACTGAGCCAGACAGTTCATGACCCGTGACTCATGGGGGGATGAGGAGTGGGGGTGCGATGCGACCGGCAAGGCCGCAGGTCCGTTGGCATCCCAACGTTCTACTACGGTGCTGCTGGGTCGGCAGTGCACTACTACACAGTCAGTGACATATGCAGCTTTAGGATAAATGCAATTCCAAAGATGCGTTGCATGTGCAGTGAGATTGTGAGTTTAGCTTGAAGGAGTGTTACTTCTACTTTAGTGTTACAGAGCACTCTGCGGGAATGGGTCTGCTTGAGCACAACGCTTAGAGGTGTGATTGTGTGAACGAGCAAATTGCAGGTAGCAATGAACACTGCAGCGGTGGCTTTTGAGGTTAACAGCCAGAGCCAGACCACTCCCTTGGCCGTGGTGCATACTTCCCCCCCCCAACGCTGGGTATGCGGCTGGTGATGTGAAGCCTTACCTTTTCAATTCAGGTTCTCATGAACAAGCCCAAATGTAATGGCTGTGTTTACTTTGGCCCCCCCCAGCATTTAAAGGCTGTGTCTGATCCAACCACGCCAAGTGCAGTCTTCTGAGGGTGGGCAAGTGAGAGGGGAATGTGATGCCCTTTGAGCATATGCTGCAGTAGAGGAAGGGGGCCGGAGGGCACACTCTTTCTCCTCTTCCCTTACCACTTCCCTAGTCATGCAAATTAAAGCGGGCATGTGAGCACCGCTTATCTCCCCTCCCTCATTACGCATGCTCTCAAATCTGGCCTTATAGTCATAGCTGCTGCAAAGCGCATGAATCATGGTGGGAGCCGACATTGTGACGCGAGTAAATTTCAGGCCACTCTGCCTCTCCCGCTGCTTGCATTGCGGCTAAGTTTACCCATCAACGTGCAGAAAGGTTACACTCTTTAACCAACAGCCGGACGCTTTGAAGAGCGCACTCATATTCCCTGCCCCAATCTTGAGAAACTTGATGTGTGTAGCTCCATAGGCAAACTTTAAGAACTGGAGAAGAACTTTACAAACTTGAGAAAGTCAAGCAATAGGGGAACTTGCATGCAGTTTGCGACGCCTACCTCTTGTCTGATGGGAGCCCCACATGCTGGCCTGCAGTTTAATGAGGGTGGGAGAGGGAGAGTTTTCGAAAATTCACTGTTCAACGGCTGCCACGCTCGCACACACGCGGCATGCAATGCATTTCCCAAAAACCGTGGCAGGTGTTTGACAGTGCATTTCCGCCGCACACACTGACAGCAGGAGCACTGTTGAATGTGGGAGAGAGCGCAATTTTAAAAATTAGATGTATGTGGCTATCTGGAGCTTAAAGCCATGCATCCCCCTATCCCCTTCAGGAGCAGCTTCACCCACCACCAAAACCAAGGAGGAGAGGGAGCGAGGGGGCCACCCAGGTGCAGTGCAGTGAAGATGAGGGTAAGCCGACCCAGAATGCCATGTTCTTTGGGGAGGGAGTTGCCCCGGGATACAAACGCTTCCCATGTTACTGAGAGCTGTGTCATGCATCTTCAAATGCTAACTGGCTCTGCAATCTCTCCATGTTTGGTAAGGAATGTCTAGGGACACAGAGGGGGCTCTAACCACGGCAGGGCTTCTGCAACAGAAACCATTTACACGCGCAGTTGGCACTCAGACAGAGCCATCGCTGGATGCCAACTGTGAGCATGGAAAACTGGGCCGGGGTTGTTGGGTTAAGCGGCTATGCAGCAGAATTTTCTGCATGGAGCCGGGATGGCTTGCGGTACTGAAGAGCTCTGCTGGGGGGGGGGGGAAGTGGACACAAGCAGCAGGAACCAGACCCCGCCGCTTTGCATCATCTAAATTTTTCACGCGTTACATCTGCCACGCTCTTCAGACAGGGATCTGGAGCGCAGGCTGGCTGTGGCTGAGAAGTCGATAAACAGGAGGAAGGAGGCCGCCAGGAGGCTCCTGGAGAAAGCCGGAGGGCTGCAGAGAAGGCAGGCAAACCACATGGCTGCCGGCATCCAGCCAAACAAGCACCAAACTTCCCTAACCCATCTCCCGCCGCCCTCAGTTGTCTTAGCTGTAAATGCATTGCTTAAATCACACAATAAAGGCACCTGTAATTTCTACAAATGCTTGTGCATATGGTTTATTATCGCTGTTGGTTATACCTCTGCAAAGCAGAGGATTGTCTGTTTTCCATGACCTTCCTCTCCTGGCAACCAACCTCAGAGGACAGGCATGTATAACGCTTTATAAAACATAAAACAAATTAAACTCTGATGCTTAAACGCTATCACTAGCCTATGCAAAGCAGGGGTCCCGTCGCGGGTGGTGGCAGACAGAGAAACAGGGTGGGTCGCTGTTGGTTACATTCTGCAAGCAGAGGATTGTCTGCTTTCCATGACCATCTCCTGGCAACCTACCACAGAGGGCAGGCACGTAGCCCTTTTTTTAAAATATATTATTAAACCAATTAACCTTTGATGCTTAAACGCACATCACTAGCCTATGTAAAAGCGGGGGGGGGTTCTGGCCGCGGTGGTGGCAGACAGAGAAAACAAGGTGGTGGGTCAGGCTATTGGTTACATCTCTGCAAAGCAGAGGATTGTCTGCTTTCCATGACCATCCTCTCCTGGCAACCTACCACAGAGGCCAGGGACGGTAGCCCTTTTAAAATATTAAACCAACTAACCTCTGATGCTTAAAACGCACACTGGCCTATGTAAAGCAGGGGGGGTTCTGGCCGTGGTGGTGGCAGACAGAGAAAACAAGGTGGGTGGGTGGGTGGGTCGCTGGCTGGTTACATCTCTGCAAAGCAGAGGATTGTCTGCTTTCTCCATGACCATCCTCTCCTGGCAACCGACCTGGGAGGGCAGCCATGTGTAGCCTGTTTTAAAATATTAAACAAATTTAACTCTTGATGCCTAAACGCTATTACCGCTAGCTAACCGGTGTAATAGAAGGGGGGGGTTGCCACCGTGGTGGTGGCAGAGACAGAGAGAAATAACAGGGGAGGTCCCTCACAGGTCCATTCTGCTTTGGGCTTCCTCAAGCCGCTTGTGTATTGGCTGTGATTCTTGGCAAGCCACCCGAGTGCAGCACAGCTCAGAGGTCTCCTGCAACCAGTCATCAGGTCCTCCACCAGTAACGGAAGTTAGCTGCCATGGCGCTCTACACAGGACTCCAAGTCGGTAGTCCTCAGCCAGAGTGGGATAAGTCACCCTGCCGCAGACTTCCAATGAGATTTGCAGCCGGGCCAGCAATTTCACAAGGGGTTAGTGGCACTGCTGAAACGCTGGGGCAGGCAAGGTTTGTGATGACGAGGGAGCAGAGGCGCCTCAATGAACCCCAGCACCCCCCTAAGCCACCCGAGGGAGCTCCATGCGCCTGCAGCAAAGCCGCTTCAAGGGTCTGCATTATGTCATTCCCCTGTCGATGGCCAGCCTCAGCGATGACAGCGCTCCCTTTGTTTTGCTCTGGCGCTGCTCTGCATGAATGACGCCACCTCCCTTTTCTCCCCGCCTATCCCTCGCTCCTCTTCCATTGCCTCGACCTCTCCCCTGCTCCACCATGGCCTTCTCGCGAAAGTCAGCGAAAGCACTCCAACATCGCCGCGACACGCCGCCTGTCAGCAGTCATTCTCCGGCCTGGGTGAAGTCAGTTCCATCATGGGCAGGGGTGTGGAGCCTGTGGGTGAGGACATCGCTGTTGAAAGAAGCAAAATTACCATAGCCAGGCGTGATGGAAGCGAACTTTATGAATCCACTGTCATCTACCCTAGGCTCGCATGGAGGGAGAGACACACCTTTCTTGTTGAGCACATACGCGAGCAGATCTGGCATAGGCATCCCAGGGTTTGCAGATAAGCTGAATCAGAACCCCTAGCATCTCGACATTGAGAATCAAGCAGTGAGAGCTCAGTGGGCACGAAAGTAATGAGCAGCTCACTTTTGGCGCATGCTGCCTTCTCTTGTCGCGGCAATGGAGTGGGTTGTCCTATGCTCTCAGAGTGCCTGCTACCACAAAAAAATCGCTGGTGTAAATGGGGTTTGTGTTTCAACGCACCTTCATTTGCACCCAGAACTCCCAGCAATAGGGATGGTCAAGGACATCATTCATGTCACCAGAGGTGTTCGCAAAGAGAGCTGCTACAAGGAGAAAGAACATGAGGCCGACTCCCATCACTTTCTTCCTTTTGGACAAGCACTAACGATTGGGCGCCAGTGAGTGCTGAGAGCTGCAGGGTATTTGGTCACACAATCGCTCAGAAGCAGCACACCACCCTGGCAGGGCGCAGACACGAAAGCACTAACATGCAATGGCTAAGAGGCATCCTGTTGTGGTCGACTTCACATGCTGCCCGCCAAGCCTGTGAGGGACCATTGCTCCCCGCATCGCTTCCCCTGGCAGGAAACCATTGAATGCGCACTGTTGTTTTGGGGCAAATTCCATCAAGAACAGTTGCGCCCCTTAACCCGCCGTCTCCCACTTTACGCGACGACTGTGATGGAGGGATCGTCGTGGAACACCACAAAGCATGGCCTTACACCAGCAGGCGTTAACAGCCAATGAACTTCACCACTCATCTGCTTACATAGGGATTCAAGTGGCATCGCCCTCTGGAGAATTGCTGATTTCTGAGGTGGAAACTGTTGGCTAAAAGCCGCACAAGTTCAGAAGGCGCGTGCAGAACCGCGTTGGACCAAAGAGGAGAGAGGGGAGAATTGAGGATTCAATTCTGTAGTCCACTGCACTGTGCAACAACAGCGCATACGGGAATGCAAGCGATTTCCTGCACATCCGCACCTTTACAGAGAAATAGGACATGAGCGGGGACCACAGTTAAACCAACCCAGAAGTGAAGCGTGCAGAGTCTGGAGTGCCCCATCACAAGAGAGGCACAACAGAGCAAGCGCCGCATCCTGGGGGGTATCAGGCAGAAGTATAGGAAAACTCACCTCGGGATGTAGGGGATGGGGTGGAAACCTCGCAGGGGTCTCGCTCGCCTATGGTCTCTAAGTCTCTGCTCCAACGCTGGTGGAATCCCTCGCTGTCGCTGCTCTGGAGAAGCCGTCACGACAAGCGACTCTAACAGCCTGGAGCTGATGCTGGGGGGTTGATCGTCCCTGTCCCCCCCCCAACACTTCTTCGCTCGAAGCCTCATAGAAGCGCATCGTCCGGAGGCCCATTCCTCGAAGTGTTGTTGTGCTGGTGTATCCGGGCCAAAGTCCCTTTTCAAAGTCTTTGCCTTCGCCCTGCACTCAACGGACGCCCTGTTGTGCCCCCTTTCGCAAGATTTGATCTGCCAATTCCTCTCAAACATCGCCTAAGTTGCGGCACGGTGGACTTCAGCGAGCTGAACTTCCTCTTCCCCCCACACGGCAATGAGGTCTCTTCGCCTCCTCCGTCAGCCATGATACTCCCCTACCCTCGACCCCTACCCTCAAATGGCGGCCGCATTGTTTCCAGCGCTGCGTTTCCTCCCATCCTGCTAACGGTAGACTTCTTCGAAACGCTATGCCAGCGGTAACGGGCAGGAAACGAGCTGACGCAGTCACCGCGTTTGGGCAAATATCACCGCGGCAACGGGCCACGAGGGTTCGGGTGGGTCGGTGAGCGGCAAGGCGCACACGCATCGAACGGGTATGAGGGGAGTATGCGAGTGAGATGCAAAAGGAACAAAGGAATGTGCGCGCTGCGAGCCAGAACGCCTGGTCAAGACTCTGCATTGATGGATCGTCTGCCACACGCCATGTGCATGAAACCCCGCGTCAGCCTCGATCCACTTTCGCCTCCACATTTGTTTCGCGAACTAGGCACCAAATTCTGGGGGGAAACCGGCGCTTCCCCAAAAGTGCTGCACATGCTATCGGTTTATTAAGGGAAAAATGTGGAACAACGGCTGGAATGTGGCACAAAAAGGGGGTCGGCACACATTTCGGCTTAAGTGTGTGCGAACAGATGTGTGATACTGCGACGACCTCACATGCCAGATCTGCAACAAACAGTGTGTGCGAAAACGCCCATAATCTCTTTTGTTTTTTTCCAATGCAGATGACAATGAGGAAGAATCAGCCATGTGGCTACTTTGAGGGCTTATTTTTCAGAGCATGTCAATTATTTTTATTATTGTAAATGATGGTAAGCTACAATTCAGGAAAGAATAGAACATGGATTTAATTTAGCCTCCAAAGTCCTCTTTTGAATTAGGCCGAAGTACTTCATTCTGGCTGTTGGCTCAAATCAGGGATGGCTAACCTGTGCAGCCCAGTAGGGGTGGCTCCTTTTCAGACTGTATACCCAGGCGCCATTGGTCATGATGTTAGTGCTCACCCTCCTCCCCTTGGCTTGGAATGCCTCGTCTCCCAGACGGAGTGGTGCTGGATTCTTCAGCCTTTCCTCTCAAGTTATAGCTGTCCATTCCAAGTGGTGACATAGGGAGATGCAGTGGGGTATCTTCATACTTTCATTCATTCATTCATTCATTCATTCATTCATTCATTCATTCATTCATTCATTCATTCATTCATTCATTCATTCATTCATTCATTCATTCATTCATTCATTCATTCATTCGTTGGATGTATTATACTGCCCTATCACCTAAGGGCTCTGGGTGGTGTACAATTCAAACAACACATCCATATGCCCCAATAGAAAAAATAAATTACATTTCAGTTAAAACAATTTAAAACATCCAGTACCTCCAGCACAGAGACCTAATCAACAATAGCAGCAATATCAGTAGCCCAGTCATATGGTAGTCAAATCTGAATGTAATTCCAGGTGGAAAAGTATGTAGGAATGTTGGAACTGTGGTGCTGGAACTACTGAAGGGCAGCAAGCTCAGAAGTGGGGGCCAACCCCCAGTGTGCTGCACTAAGATTGGATTATGACCAGTGGCGGGATCCAAAAATTTTAATAACAGGTTCCGATGGTGGTGGGATTCAAACAGTGGCGCTGCCACACACATGCACCTCCCGTCCCTATTGGGCAGGGAGGTTGCTTTAGTAACCCCTTCTCGGCACTCAGAAAAATTAGTAACCACTTCTAGAGAAGAGGTGAGAACTGGTTGGATCCCACCTCTGATTATGACCTTTGCCAAGGCTCAGTTAGGAAGCAGCACAGTCCAAGATCAATGAATTGAGAATGAGAGTCATGCATCATTTCTGAGCTGGTCACTCCTCCACTTTCTTGATGCTATAGATAAGTGCATCCCCACTTTCCTTCTGTGGGAATGTAGGAACCTGTAGAAAGCGGTGAGGGATGGCTGGCAGAAGTAACATGTAGACTTGTAGGATGTTACTTGGTCATTAAGGCTAAAATAATGCCTCTCAATGGTCCGGCATAGATCCTGATTGTTTTTCAGTCTCCCCTTGATTAGCCTGACAGTAGGGAATCCCAGGTAGCTCTGAGATAGTAGGAATCCGAGCAATCCGTTCCTATCAGCCTCCCTACCAGTATGTAAGCTGCCACTGGCCATGACAGGTAGGGGCTGATGGGAATTGTAGTTCCTGAACATCTGGAGAGCCGCAGGTTCCCTACCCCTGGTCTAGCATATGGGAAAGAGATTCACAGCCCAATGTAACATGGGCAGGTGGTGATGGCGCCACTCAAATGCTGCCCCGCCTCCTCCAAAAGTATTTCCCACAGAATGGGAAGTTCGAAAACATTAAAACAAAACAATAACAAAAAGAACCCTGAACTCTCCCATAAGAGAGAATAGAGATATGCTGTGAAAATTGTGGTGTAACTTTGCCAGCAGCTCCATTGGTGCACAGGGCCTGACCAGGCACTGCAGGTCAACTAAGGTCTGCCCTGCCTCCTGGAACACCCACGGCCTCACCGGCGCAGCATTTTTTTCCAGCAGCATCTGTGGCCTGCCCCTGCTGGGCCAATGGGGCTGGCTGTGGTGCAGAAGGGCTGATGTGGCCCCAGCTTTGTTTTTAGGCATTCCAGAGCGCTCTGGCATCCACCTGTCAGTCAGTGTTTTGGGCCCTCTGCTGGGGTAAGTGTCCTGGAGAGGGCAAATCCACCAGCACAGGCTCACACTACATCCAGGAGTCCCCCCCCCCCCACCCTTCCCAGATTGGGCCATAAGTCTGCCAGGATGGTCCAATGTGGAATGGAAGTGAATAACTCATTGGAACCTCTTGGGATCCAAGATCCCAGATACCCTAGGTGGCACTCTTGAGCCTTCTGTCACAATCCCATTCAATGACTAAATGTGACTTTCAGTTGTCTTCATTTGCCTTCCCTGATATCATCACATAGTCAAATCTTATTACCTAGGAAGTGCAAGGGCCATATGATGTTCAGTTTGTAATCTCCAACCCACAGGACTAATCCAGGAACAAAAAGAACAGTCACCAGAATTACAAACAAAGCATTTAAACAGCAACATAAAGCAGGAACAGTGACATGCCTACACGGACTGCTATGTACTAGACTAGTCTGGATGTGATCAGAGCAAGGTAGCCAAATTTCGCATTTCTAGGAAGGGTATTCGTGGCAAACCAAATAAGGTGAGTGAAAAACTGAACTGAGATCTTTGGATGTAAATCTCAAAGCAGCCTAAGTTGTGAACTGTTCCTTGAAGCAGAATACAACCCTATCCAGGACAGTTTGATACCTCCCTACCTAATTGGATGCACTATTGACCAGCAAATAATAATTCAGTCTTATCTGGCTTGAGCTTCAGGTTATCAGTTATCAGGAGCAGCAGTGGCATAGGAGGTTAAGAGCTCGTGTATCTAATCTGGAGGAACTGGGTTTGATTCCCTGCTCTGCTGCCTGAGCTGTGGAGGCTTATCTGGGGAATTCAGATTAGCCTGTACACTCCCACACATGCCAGCTGGGTGACCTTGGGTTAGTCACAGCTTCTCGAAGCTCTCTCAGCCCCACCTACCTCACAAGGTGTTTGTTGTGAGGGGGGAAGGGCAAGGAGATTGTAAGCCCCTTTGAGTCTCCTGCAGGAGAGAAAGGGGGGGATATAAATCCAAACTCTTCTTCTTATGTTCTTATGTTCTTATTTGAGTGAGCTGAAGCTGAGTGTCATCTGCATACTGGTACAAATAACTGAATGAACTCTCCCCACAGTTTCAATAGATGTTAGACATTAAACTACATAGGACATACGATGGAAACTGACAGGACCCTGTACTCTTCAGTGCCACATAAGGGTGTGCATTCTAATATGCAGAACCAAAAAAAAAAGCTGCTTTTTCAGCTTCCCCTCACCCCAAAAAATAAACAGCACCATTTCAATGGAGCTAAAAAAAACTGAATCTGAAAAAAGCCAAAAAATGTGGGTCCATTGTACTATATGGGGAATTTTTGTGGGCCTTGGGCAGTGGTGGGATCCAAAAATTTTAATAACAGGTTCCAATGGTGGTGGGATTCAAACAGTGGCACCGCCGCACACATGCACCTCCAGTCCCTATTGGGCAGGGAGGTTGCTTTAGTAACCCCTTCTCGGCACTCAGAACAAAATTAGTAACCCACCTCTGGCCTTGGGGGTGGGGCAGTTTTTTAAGGTAGAGGCAGGAAATTTGCAGCATAGATGCAGCATAGAAGAAACCTCCCCAATGGAGAAAAAAATGAGGTCCATAAATTTGGAGCATCTGATCCAGTCTTTACCAAATTCATGGATTCTTGTCAGGAGAGGCACCAGCAGTTATGCTGCAAATTTGGTGCCTCTATCTTAAGCTCCCACCCTGGAGCAAAAATGGGCTTTAATATTTAAAGCTTGGGTCCATTATATCATACGTGCAGTCTTTGCTGGACTCAGGGGGCTGTTATTTGAAGTAAAGGCACCAAATTTGCAGCATAGTTGCTGATGATTCTCCTTAGAAAGAGGAGGAGGAGGAGTAGTTTGGATTTATACCCAAACTTTCTCTCATGTAAGGAGATTCAAGGTGGCTTACAAGCTCCTTTTCCTTTCTCTCCCACAACAGGCACCTTGAAGTAGGTGGGGCTGAGAGAGTTCTGAGGAACTGTGACTAGCCCAGGTCACCCAGCAGGAATGTAGTAGTGAGGAAACACATCTGGTTCACCAGATAAACCTCCGCCACTCAGGTGAAGGAGTGGGGAATCAGATCCAGTTCTCCAGATTAGAATCCACCTGCTCTTAACCACTACACCATGCTGGCTCTCCCAAGAACTCCCAAATTTGGTAAGGATTGAATCAGGTGGTCCAATTTTATGGGCCTCCATTTTTGTTCTCCATTACAAACAACAGAGAATGAATAGGGAACACTTTTGGGGAGCCCATACAGGTTTTCACAGCTACGCAGCAGTGGTGGAAAATAGCTTAAAAAAATATAGGAGAGCACAAAAAGGCTCAGAATACTGCTACTGGGGGAAAGAGGGCTTCTGCCTCCCTGCCCCTCTGGCCCATTTTCCTGTGGGAAAACAGCTCTAAGGGGAGTTATTTCCCTGGTTTTTGCCACTCTGTCTGGAATGTTCTGTGCATGTGGAGTCGCAGAGATGGAGAAATAACTCCCCCCAGTGCTGTCTCCATGTAGAAAAATCTGGGGGAGGAAGGCAGGAGCTTTTCCTCCCCTTGCGTCAGTGTTCTGAGCCCATTTGAGCTTTCCTAAGTTTTATAAAGCAATTTCCACAGCTGCTTTGGGAATGGGGGGAACTTAATTTGATATAATTTTTTAATAAATGGAAATGTTACGTTTGGCCCTAAGTGTGCTGAATACGAGGACAGAATGGGTTTGCAGCGGTAAAAAAACCCCCTCAAAACAAACTCCCACTCACTAAAAGTAATTTCTTGTGTATTTGAACAAAAGCCCCCAAGACGTTATAAACCTCATTGGAATGGCAATTCGGTGAATCAGAGAGAAAGTATATCAAATTTTAACTAATTTTAGTTATATCACTGAAGATCAATTAAATTATGTCCCTGGGTGTAGAGGGAGAAAAGAGATAAAATTCAGCTTCAAAAAAAATCTTTAATAATATGGGGTGGAAAAGCCTCTTTTATAGCAAGGTAATTTATTTGAGGTGAGACATTCTTTCTCATTCAAACATGCTCCACTGTAAAAGCTCTTTTCTTGAAGTAATTTACAGTTAAAATTAGCAGTGACATACAACTTTGTCTTTAATCAAATGTTAAAAACTTCAGATAGAGGGATAGTCAGATGGGGAACTAATGTCTAACCTTAGAAGGCACCATTATCTGAAGGAATAATATACAATTGGACTCCGTAGGATCAAAATGCTACATAACAGAAGTAAAAAAAATATTTATAGGACTTTAGGTTAGTGTTACATTAAAATGCCAGAAAAGTAGTTCTACTTTGCATTCCACCTGAATGATAAGCAGATAGAGAATGAGTATAATGGATTTCCCCCCTCTGTATGAGCTCAATAAGAGAGGAAGCGGAATACCCTAGGAAATCATTGCTCTATGTTGCTGAAGCTAGCAGATTTAGTTGCTTGAAAAATGGAAGAGCAGGAGAAAAATTAACTTTCTTTTGGGGAAATATTGAGTTGAAATATAAATGATACCTTAGAGAAGGATATTGAAGATCTGTCCTATAGTGTGCCTGTGTGATTTGCATCACAATAGAGCTGAACTATACGGAGTATAGCTTTGTCTTAAAATGTATTTTAATGTGTGATTGTCAAGCAGCTGAAGGTTTCACACACACACAGTGATTTTGGGGTGCAAAATTTAGCAATCTTGCTATTGTTAAGTTGTCCCGTGGCTGATCCTATTCTCCCCTGAGTTGGATGTTGGAAGGAAGGATAAAAATACAAAATTAGATTCTATGCGTTCCTTCTACCAAGTCATCTCCAATAGAGAAACACGACTCTTCTCCATCGGAGGAAGCCTTTCCCCCTTGGAGGAAGACTTAAGTGAATCATAGTATTTTACTTAGAGTAAAGGAGTCTTATGGTACAACTTGCAATAAATGAGCTGGTTGAGATTTGAGTGGGATGGGAGAAAACCATAAAAATATACACTTCTTTGGAACACTTCTATTTTATTTTTCCCTTTTCTGTCCTGCATCTCTGATTGCATTAATTATTATACTTAAAAATATACCTGGTATTCTATCAAAGAACTGTGGAAGTTATGAAGGGAAACTAGCAGTGCCATACCAGGCCTAACTGGTGCCCAGGGGCATGACTGCCTCCCCGTGCCCCCCTGCGCAGCACTTACGGGAGCCAGCAAGGAGGCTGGGGGAGGGCGAGGCTGGGGGTTGGCTTGCACAGGCACCACAGTGACAGGCCAGCTCCTTGGCCGTCGGCCCTACACTGTGGCCCCCCCAAGCCCCGTCCCCTGCAGACCGGCTCATGCCCTGCGTATGTGACAAAATGCCGTGCGCCCAGGGACATGGGATACCCCATGTCCCCATTAGCGGTACGCTACTAGAAACCAGGGATTTATATCTTGATGCTGAGAACATAAATATTTCAGTCAAAGGTTGGGGCAGGGGGAGGAAATATTCCAATACTGGAAATACTTGTTTTATGAAGGACATATGTCACCAGGTGGCACCTGTGGCACAGAATGGTAAGTTGCAGTAGTGCAGTCAAATCTTTTCTCACAATCTAAGTTTGACCCCAATGGAAGTTGGTTTCAGGTTACTGGCTCAAGGTTGACTCAGCCTTCCATCCTTCTGAGGTTGGTAAAATGAGTACCCAGCTTGCTGGGGGTAAAGTGTAGAGTGCCGCGGAAGGCACTGGCAAATTACTCGGTAAACATTGTGTGCTTAGTAAATGTTGTGATGTGATGTGTCAGTAATGACCCAGTGCTTGCACAGGGGACTACCTTTACCTTTTATATCACCAGAATAAAGTGTGCAATCCTATGAACATTTCCTTGGGGGTAAGCCCCAATGAACAGACCTGCTTAGGAGCACTCTTTCAGAATGGGAAGAAAGTTTTCCATGTTCCTAGAGAGTTGACTACATGAAGATATTTTTCAGTTGTGATAATGGTAATGTTGCTTGTTATGCAGAGGTTTGCCATTATGTGTACACTTAACAGGGAACTGCAGCTGCCCTTTGATAGTATCACTACATCTAAGAGCACATCTTTGTGTAGATAGGCATGGAAGACAAATGGGACCACTCCTGACTTAACATTTAGGATTCTGCAAGTCATGGGTTGGAAAACAAATTTAAAGAACTTGTCTGCCACAAAGCCTTGATTGAAGTATTTTGCTTTAAAGGACTACCGGTATCTGTTAACTTCACAGATCTCTGCCTATATCAGACCTAAGGTTTCATCTTGATAGCTCATGACAGATGAGGATGATTTGCTTGCTGTAGGTGTATATAATTACTGAAACATCCTTTTGGAACATTGGTTAGCTAACTAACTTGGTCCTGTAGCTACTGGTTCGGATAATTAAATGAAATCCAAAAATAAGGTAGTAGGTCTAGGCTGGGAGTAGAATATATAATTTATTCCTACGTGTTGATGGCAGACTCATGCACTGTACAATCCAGGTTCTGTTCTCAAGTTCTTAATACTGTTCACCTTTACTTACAAACTCTTGGATTCCAGAATTAACATTCTCTGCAGCAGCTATAGTAAGTTGGATGCCAACAGGAAGGATCACACTTGACCTCTTTTGAAGACCCAGGAAACAAGAAATCATGGCTTTTAGAAGCTAACGCCAAAATGTTATGAGTTTGGAACATGTTCTAGTTACGAATCAAACTATATCCCTCCTTCCTAATGAATGCTTCATGTTGTATGTATTTTAATTGTTTTAAATGTATTTTAACTCTGCTTGCAACTCTTTTTAGAGTTGTTTTAATGAGGTATGTTTGGGAGGGGGGGTTTATTTTGTTGATTTTAAAATGTATTTGATCATGCATGCTTTAAGTAGCTGACTGTCTTGGCAGCCCTTTTAAGGGCATTAAGGCAGGATATAAATTTTGCAAATAAATAATAATAATAGTCGAAGAGGCAAAACCAACTCAGTCCTAATCTTTGTTCCTGAATATAGATATCCATCTTCTTCAAAGTGAGAAATCTGGGGTCGCCTGTTTTCTGGTGCTGAACTACAGGTTTCTAAAATTGGCTGTAAATTAAGGTGACCAGATGGTCACCTTCCTCATCCGGGACGGGGAGGTGGTCGTGTAAAGGCTGCCACAAGAGCCGCAGATCAGCTACATGGGCTTCTGGTGCCGGGCGGGGTTTGCTCTACCCTGTGGAACGCAGTTCTGCGTGCGCAGAGTCAGGAGCGCACAGGCTTCTGGCTTGCCGTTTGCCGCCTCTGTGACAGTGCTGCAAACAGCGAAGCCCCAGAAGCCGGTGCGCGCCTGCCGTCGGGCGCAAGAGGGAGGCTGCCAGTCACTGCCTTGCGCCCCCAAGGCAGTGCAGCAGACTCCCAAATCGGGACAATTTGTAGAACCCACGGGACGCGGGACAAATTGTCCAAAGGCGGGCCGGTCCCGCGAAAAGCGGGATGACTGGTCAGCCTACTGTAAATCAGGATAGTGCTTGTTAGGTGCCATCAAGTCACTTTGGACTCATGGCAATCCTATCAATCAGTGTCCTCCAAAACACGCTATGGTTAGCAGGCTGTTCTGACCTTGCAGACTGAGGACCATGGCTTCCTTTATAGAATCAATCCTGCTCCTATTGGGTCTTCCTGCTGCCTTTGATTTTAGTGCTGGATATTTTCCGAAAGGACAAGGTTTCACCCTTCAGTACCCCTGGGATACTGTGTGGGGAACTTCGCACCAGCCTCATGCAAAATGGAAAATCCAGTAATTTAAATGGAGTGGATGCAAGAAAGGTTCATTTGAACCTAAATGATCAAACTCTATTGACTATTTTGATCTTTCCCGCTGTGGTTGAATCAAGCTGTAATCCATTAAAGTTTATCCACAGTAAACTCTTTAGAATCCCACAAGACTGTTTTTCTGTCAGGTATTCTCTGGTGCAAGCAGCCTGCCTCCTGTGTAAGAGGTTTGTGTCACTGGTGGAAGCATCCATCATTAGTTGAACCAAACTTTTGGATCAAAACCTATAAACTTGATAACAATTTCCTTTAGCCGGAAAATTAATAATGATTCAGTTCCAAACACATTTTCTCAGACGTATAGTCTACTAAGTTAAATGGAACTTACATCCTAGTAATTGTGCATAAGAGAGTAGTCCTTAAAAAAAACAATTTTAAAATGCTAGTTATTTCCTATTTTTAATAGGAATTTTAATAAATGCTTCCATTTATGTTGTTAATCAGGTTTGTGTCTACTTTGCTCCAGTGACTCTTTAGTACCAATTCTTGAAGATGGGATTTCTTATCTGAAAAAAAAAAATCCCTAGCCTACCTTAAGATTGAAGAAGAATTATATTGCTATTTTTGAACTCATTTTCGACTTGAAAATACTTCTAACCTTTTGTTTTATAATATTACTTCCAAGTTAATTTTGCTAAAGAGAGAAAGTATGAAATATAACATTCTGTGGGTGGAACTTGCATGCCACACAGTACAGATAAACCCACATTCTATTTTCATTATGACCTCCTTTTGCACAGCTTCTGTATAGCATGAAGGTGCCAGAAATCTGGTTCGGGCTGATAACAGAGAACTCTTATTACAGAAGCTAGCCTAGCCTGGGAAGCAAAGCTCCAGGGGGCTGGATTTTTATCATTGATTACATGGATTTAGCTCTGGAGTATGTCTGGTAATGATCTCAGGACATATTTTGTGTGTGCTTTAACACAGAGCAAAATATCCTCAGGTATGAACTACAAAAACCAGTGTGGGGAGTGGGAAAATTGGCATCCAAATCCCCAGTTCTGCCATAAATCTCACTGGGTGAGTTTGGGTGAGTCACATTCTTCAGCTGCTTGCACCTTTTAATGAAATGTTTGTGCGATGGCTTAGGGTTTAGTCTGCCCTCCAACATGGCTTTTGAAGAATGTCCCATGAACTGGCATCACTTGAAAACAAAGTTCCAGCAAGTAGTTACTGCCCCATTCTGATGACATTTTAGGAGTTATTGCCTTTAAACTGTTCCTCAGGTTATCACTACCTAACCCGTTTCCATGGAGATACTTAGGATTGAACCTGGGACCTTCCGCTTGCTAAGCAGATTCTCTTCCTCTGTGCCACAGGCCCTCTCCTTGCAGCAATGCAAGACAACACCTTTATTGAATGCTGAACTTCATTGTCTTGTATCTCCCTGGCAATCATCTTCTCAACTTCTGCTGGAAGTTTTCCAGCTGCCATAAAAGATCTTTAGCACCAGCCATTTCTGCATGAAGTTTTTGCTCCATCTTGGCAGTTCTTATGTGTACACACCACACGGTTACATGTTCACCCACCCAACGTTATGCAAAGTATTGTTTGTCAGGCATTGCGCTGGCATTTTCCTCCCACCCTTCCCCATGCTTTCCCAGAACACCTTTGTGCCAATGTTTCTGGAAGGAATGCACCAAGAGCAAATTTTTGTGTGGAATCTGTATCGTTTGCTTCTCTTTTAAAGGTGATTATGGCAGCCACTGGATCATTGAATTCCAACCCAAGTGGCTGGGGGTGAGGCATTCCCATAGCCATGGATTAGACATTGAGAGACAGGAAAAATGAGATGAGGTGTATTAATTGATCAGGTGATGGGTTGGAATGACATGGATACTATATATTTCATTTTTAGTAAGGCATTTGATGAGGTTGCCCAGGATGTTTTTATGGGCAAATTGAAAGCTTGTGGATTAGATTTTAGGATGGTTTGGATGGATAAAGAATTAGTTGAATAATTGTACCCAAAGAGTAATTGTTACTGGCTCCTTATCTGATTGGAAGGTAGTAACTAATGGGGTGCCACAGGGCTTGTTTCTGGGACCTGTGCTTTTAAATGTTTTTATCAATGATCTCTAGATGAGTGTGTAAAGGTATTATTCATTAAATTTGCAGAGGACATCAAAATGGATGGGGTAGGTAATGTTCCAGAAGACAACTGTAAATAGAATCAGACTTGGATATGCTGGGGGAAAATGGGCAGCTATGAAACATGCAATTTAATAAGATAAATATAAGCTTTTGCATCTAGGTAGTAAAAATGTTATACATGTAACCTCAGCTTGTAGGTTCTGTGGGGCAGAACTTGGAATGAATCTTACAAACATTTTAAAACAAATTTCCCTTTTTCTTTTCACTTAATTATATATCAGCATAGAACTTAGATATATAACAAAACCATAATCTTATTCAAGTGAAACAATTAACATTCCCCTTTTTTACAGCTTGCCAACCCCAAGTCCATTTCTTTCCTCTTGTAGAGAGCCCAGAAAATCTTCAGGTGAACTCTTGGTCCACTGGCCTCAAAAGATGAAGGTCCCAAGAGAATGAACACCAAATAAACACAGTCCTGAAACAAAGTGTTAAGAGCCTATAACTAAAGTTCAAGCTCCCAGCCAGGCAGCCTTACTTCCTTTGACTTTTCACGCATTCTGCACCCTTCTGCCTCAAGAGGCTACTTCCCTTCCTGGTTTGTCCCATCCCTATGTAGGAGTTATATATACATGGGCTGCATATGGGATACTGTTCTGGGTTGTACCATGTATGGTCAAGGTCTTCGGGGTTTAGTAGACTGTACATTGAGTATGAGTAGCCAGTATGATGTGACAGCAAGAAGGCAGATGTAATCTCAGAGTGTATCAATACATGCATCGTATCTACGACATGAAATATCGCAGTATCACTGTACCCTCCGCTGGTCAGACCCCATTTGCAGTACTGTATCCAGCTGGAGATCTTTTATATGAAGGACATAGAAACTTTAGTACAGGTACAGAGGAGGGCAATGGGGATGATTGTGGGTTTGGAAACTCTTACAAAGAAGAGCTGCAGGAATTGGAAACGTTCAGTCTGGGCAGGAGTAGGTAAAGAGGGGAAATTCTTTCTCCTTTGAAGTGTTTAATGGGCTGTTAATTAGGGGAGAATAGGGAGCTGTTTTAGTTAGTAGAGGATAGGAATCATAATAATGGGTTTACCTTACAGTTGGGGAAATATAATTGGCATATTAGGGGGAAAGATCTTTTTAACAATAAGCACAGTTCAGCAGTGGTCCTAATTGCCCATGGATGTTGTGGGTTTTCCCATCTTGGAAGGTAGATGACTATTTGTTTGAGATGCTTGAAACTATCCTGTATGTGGCAGGTGTTGGACTGGATGATCTCTGGGTTCATTTGAACTTTTTAATTCTGTGATTTCAAAATTCATTATTCCAGCTTGGAGTATTTTTGGTCCATTTAGTAGTAGAAAAAATGGTCATATGTTTTCTGTTTCCTGGTTGGCCACTGGGCGTAACTGATGCTGGGCCAGATGGATCCTAAATATGATCCAGCTGCATGTAGTGGGAGGTAGTTTTCTCCACATACCTCATCTTATGGCAGTTTTTACAAAAATCCTATATGATATCTGAGATTCACCTCAGTGAATTATTTCTGAACTAAGAGGTGATGAGTTTCCCAGAGGCATCTGGAGATTTGTAATATATTTGGTCATTGACTGTAAATAAAGTCTTCTTCTTCCCAGAGGCATCTGGATGGCATCTATTTGGGACATACCCTAACCCTGGATTCACTTCTCATTTCTAAGAATTCTGTTTTAAGGGGCAAACTGTAAAGGTCACTTTTTGGTGTACAGGCTTCTTGCGGATGTGGCTATGGGAGTTACAAAGAACTGCTGCACTTCATAATTTACCATTACTCCAGGTCCCACAAGAGTAAGCATAAGAGACAAAGCACAACACAAAGTCCTTGAGAACTATTTAGGTAACTGATTTATTATTGGCCATATAAAAATCCTGCATACTGCAAGCTTGTATACTTAATGCCACTTTCGATAACAAGCGAAGGAGCTTTGGGCTTGCTTAACCAAGGAGAAAATAATAGCATCAGTACTCATTGTCTAAAAGAGCTACTGTGCTAATTGTCCTAGTGAGACGCTTTATTTACTACCAGTGAAAGAAGCAACGAGATTAATAGCAATATTATATTACGACTGATAGCCTAACACTTCAGTTGTTACTTAGAGAGAACAAGGAAAGTGAGGACCAGGATGACTCACGGTTTACCCCTTACCTTTCCAGGTATAAAGAAGGCAGTATAAAGCTCCCACCACTGCTCCTCTCATTGGGCTCTTCCATCATGCTCAGGAAGCCTGCCCAGAGCAACCCAGGCAACGTTTGACTTCTTTCCTTCCCACCCTCCTTCCACCGTAACTTTGGCAGATAAGATTCATATCCATCTCTGAAATCCAGCCCCTTCTCACAGCCTTGTGGACCTTACTGTGTCTGTAGTTGTTTTGTAACTGCTTGGTATACAGTAGTGCTTGAACTGAGTGATGTGAAACAGACTGTATCCTGAGCCTTAAACTGTGATCCATGCCCCCTGGCTTGTATTGTTTCTTCAGGCAAGCATCCTGCCCTAAATCCTTGTGATTTAAAGGACTGTTGTATGTAGGGGAAACTAAGCTAAGTAGAGATCCATAGGAGTTCATTCTCTGAACCCATTTCTTCTCATTTCATAAAATCTTTTGATTTCATGGAGGCTTACAACTGAAGTAAGGAAGAAGGCTATAGGCAAGGAGGGACCATGGCTGCCCTGCCTCACTTGGAGCAAGGGTTTACTCAATCTCAGAATCCCTTGGGAAAACATCCTTGTTTATTTCAGTATTTTTACCCTTCTCTCTCTTTTCATAGCAGAAAGAAAGAAAGGTACAAGCAAAATACACAATCTGAGGTGCAAAGTGCGCAATCTGTGGAGATTATTCAAAGTCCCATTATGCACGTCTCTAATGCTATCAAATAGCTAATTCCTTCCCCAGCTTTGAACTTCTTTCTCTACTCTGCCAAGTCTTACAGAAAAAGCAGTAAAGGTCAGACGTATAAAAATGTGACATTTAAGAAAAGAGGTCTGCTGAAAACAGATTTGCCATTTTAAGGAAGCTTCAATTAGTATTGCCCCCTAGTATGTGTGACTATATGGATTTCATCTAAACAGATGCAGACAAAATGGAGGCATGCTTGATTAGAAAACTGTTTTATGCTCATAGCCTTTAACAAATGGAAGCCCACAGTCTTTGCTTGCTTGCTCCATTCATTCATTCATTCATTCATTCATTCATTCATTCATTCATTCATTCATTCATTCATTCATTCATTCATTCATTCATTCATTCATTCATTCATTCATTCATTCATTCATCTAAAATATTTTTATGCTGTCTTTCTGCCTGATCAGGGTCCCCAAGCCAGTGTTCATAAATAAAACAACCTGTCATAAATATTCTCAAACAGTAAAATGATTAAAAGCAAATTATAAAATAATTCAAGGACAGCCCTATGCAGAGGAGAGGTGAATCCCTTCTGGAGCTGGCTCAGCTCTGTGGGTGCCCATCCTGCCAGCAGAAGAGGCAAGGGGTGTGTGTGTGTGTTACTAACCCAGTGCCTGGCCCAGAACTGCCCTCATCTAGGCTAATGCAAAAAACCATGCCAGCGTGGCCGGGGATATTCCAGGGGCGGACTGGAGGCAAAGCTGGCATTATTCAGCTTCCTCCTGGCCTTTGCCCACCAAAATGCCAGTTATGGAGATACAACTTAATGATGGGCTTCTTGGCATCAGGGAGGCTTTTTGTTTGTTTGTTTTGAGGCTCTCCATGCTGCCAAGAAGCCCTCCTGGAGGTGGTGGAGCAGCTCCAAAGTGGTGCTGTGGTCTGTTATGTTGTGGTCTGGATAGTGCTGTAAAACACATTAAAAACTAGAAACAGGGAGGGGCAATAATTAGGGTTATTGGGGATTTGATGGGCTTAAGCCCCAACTCTCTTTCATTAAATGAAACAAGAGAAAATCTTCATGCACTGGTAAAAGACACCAATAAAGGAAGACTACAAATCTCCTTGGGCAGGGAGTTCCACAGTTTTGGAGCTATGAATGAGAAAGCCTATGTAGCCTCAGATGATGGGGGCAATTGAAACAAGACCTCTGAGGATAACTGAAGTGAATAGGAAGATTCATACAGGAGAAGGCAGTCCTTAAGATATTTTGATCCCAGGCTATACAGGTCAATATCAGCACACAGAATTGTGCCCAAAAGCATACTGGAAACAAGTATAAATAAGACAAGAGTGATATGGTCTCTAGAACTCACTCCAGTCAACACAGCATTCTGTGCCAACTACAGCTTTTGGACAGTCTTCAAGGACAGCCCCATATAGAGCACACTGCAGTAACCTAACATGGATGGTCTACATATGCAGACGGTAGTCAGGATTTAGCAGCGTAGGTAAAGCTTCTTCATTTTGTCCAGTGAGCAACAGGGAATTACAATACATTGTAAAGGAATTCTGCCTCTAGCAGAGTTCACTAGCACAGATGGCTTTGAAAGAGCGTGGGGGCTTAAGCCCATCAATTGCTAGTAGCCAAGGAGGGAATTTCTACATCTAGGCAGTCAGCCTCTGAACACCAGTGCTAGAAGAACATCAAGGGAAGGCCTCAAACCCTAAGCTCCATCTGTTGGCCTTCTAGGGCAATTGGATGGCTGCTGTGTGAAACAGGATGTTGGATTAGATGGACCACTGGCCTGATGGCCTGGTCCAGTCTTTTAAGCCTCACATGGATACAGAAAATGCAATTTTTGTTGCTGAAGTTCACCTAATAAGTTTTGCAAAAGCAGAGAGGGAGAGGCATAATCTTCTAAAAATATTTTTTTTCAACTGAAATAAAATGAAGAACCGTCTCCTGGAGGCTGCCTTTGTCCAAATGCAATCTTTATTCCCCCAATAGATGTGCCAGAAGGCAAGTACTGCTTGAGCATTTTAAAATCAAAGACGGGATAAATCTGCAATTCATCACAGTGTTTTGGGAAACTGGGAAAGGCACAGGCTTGTCATATTGTTTGGAAATCTGGATATCTCAAATATTTCAAGAACTGGCACTAGCTAAACTTACAGTCTGTCTGGGGAAGATGAGCTTTGAGAGTCCAGTTCTCTCTGCATTCAGGCACCCCAGACATTATTCTGCTTTTTGCTGATTAGTTTGCCCTTGCTTGGTCTTCTGCAGAAACGCTGCATGGTACATTATGCACTTTGACAGTTCAAAAGAAGGCTTGGGGTCTCTGACTCTTGGTAAGATTTATGCTCCTGGTAAAGATGCTAGCACTGGAACACCTCATTAAATATTTACAAAACTGTCTGCTTCTCAACCTTCGTTTAAATCCGAGATGCTACTGTGACATTGCAGTAGTCTCCTGTAGATTGTTGCTATTGTTTTCTCAGTTGCACTTTATAGGGTATTTTTTGCTAGGAGTTTTTCAGGCATAAAATGACACTTCTGAATTTCTCCTCTTGACCACACAGAAAACATCTTCTCTGAAGGAATAATCTGTATAAGTCAACAAAATTTACTAATCGGCCTATTTTCACATAGCCATAGCAAAGTCCCGGAACCCCTATTTGTGTGATGTTGTAGAGATACTGAATGTCTAGGTGTCATGGCCCCTCCTGCTGTAGCTGACAGCTCATCTGAGGAAGAGTTAACTGAGCCTGGCAGAAACATGCCAGCTGAACCAGTAGAGCCTGAACCAGCACAGGCTTCTAGCTCAGAGCTAATTAGCAAGGTTAAGGAAGATTCTAGCAGCCCTGGGTCTCCAGATGAGTGATTGAGAGAGGCCTTAAAGGAGAGGCACCACTCAGCAAGACTGAGGGCTAGGCATTTCCCAGAGTCTTTGCAGGAGCAGTCCCAGGCAAGCAGCTCTTGGGGATAAAAGGCCTCTGGCAGGAACTGCAGTTGTGGTTGCAAAGTGGGTTCCTGGTGCATGCCTGTTGAACATATTGGGATATTTGCAGTGGTGGGATTCAAATAATTTAACAACCGGTTCCGGTGATGGGATTCAAATAATTTAACAATTGGTTGTTTACAAGCACCATTTTTAACAACTGGTTCTACTGAAGAGGTGCAAACCTGCTGAATCCCACCACTGGATATTTGGTTAATATAACAGAGTTTGCCCAGTCATAGAAGTGGGATGTTGCATATAATAAGATAAATCTCCCAAGAAGCATATTGAAAAAAATAAAACTTAAATTCATTCAAATAGATTAGTTTCACATTCAGTTTGCAGTCATCTAAAGAATACCATCTGTCTCGCAGCATTATGTGATGTGGAAGTATGAGGCCATTCTTTCTGTAAGAGAGATCTGTAGAGATGTGCAACTCCATGATGAGCCATGTGGAAAATAGAATGGAACAAAGGGTACCCAGAGAGAGATGGGGTCAGAGGGCAGCTCCTAGGTTAAGACAAAGGGAGGCATCCCATTCAAGGAGATAACAATTATACCCATGATGTAGCATTCCTCCCCAATGTCCAGGCATACTACCTGCCAGTTGTTCACTCCACCAAATGAATGCATGCGGTAGTCACTAGTGCTGTATACTGGCTAGTTAGTTTATTATTAACAGTCTTTAGGCCAGCAAAACTGTATACTGGCTTTTTGGGGATGGGGGTCTCCCAAGTCCTGAGGGGGGAATTGGTAGAAATGTGTGCACCTAATATATGTACAAGCACTTCAAAACAAAACAAGCACTAGATGTGAGTTAATATGCATGCATATAGTTTACATGTATATACACTGAATACTTGTATACTGAACTTATAAAAGGGCTACCATAAGATCTATTCATACCTTCCAATGCGCGTGTATAGGTGGGACAGAACTTGGCATCGGCATGCCACTGCCCCCTCCACGCTGGTTCGTTCACCCAGACTATTGCGCTGATGATGCTTACGTTGTCTGTCAAACTGCTGTCCGTGGTGTTGAAGCTGACTTCTGTTGTTGATTCTCCAGATTGTCTCCTACTGTCCTTCCCTCCCCCTTCTGCCAGAAACCCTCAGGTCATGGATAATGGATTGCATTTCAGCTACAACCCAGCAGAAACTCTCAGGAGTTCCATTCTTTATCTGTCTTAACTTCTCCAAAAGGGGGCCAGGCATGATGTTTTGAATGACTCTTGCCTTCATTTAAGAAGCTTCTAATCATTGGGGAGAAAAAAATTGTGCAGAATGCACTAATGAATGTTTGGAGGGGAGAAGAGCGCCACGGCCCCTTGTTGTCCCTCACTCAAGGCTAGGTAACTTAAGCGTGACAGATTGTTTGACAAGCCGTGCATATTGATCATAAGACTGTGTATCCTAGCAGCAAAACAACAGCATGTGCAAATTCCTTACTGGGAACCTTTCCAAAATGTCATTAGAAATGTTGGTCTTGGAAATTAAAGATGATACGCTGTGGTGATGACTGCAAAAATGAGCCAAACTGTGGAAAACAACACAAGACTTGATGAGCACCCAGCCTGGTTATTTGCTTCAAGTTCTACCCAAAGGGCTGATTTAATAATTAACACAGATGAAACCCATCTGATGGTGGCTATTTAGTGTACACATAGGTGTATGTATTGAGCAACTGGAAAGGAAAGTTAGGCCAATTCCTAGCAAGGAGGCTAATTAACCACCAGGGCTTTTTTGCCCGCCAGGGAAAAGGTAGAAATCACATCAACTGCAAACATTGTGGGCCACTTTAAACATAAATTGCTTCTAGGATGCTGAACTAATACTGAGAGAGGGTAATTTGTAGCCATTTCTGTTAGCCTCTTGAGGTCAAAGCAATATCTCTCAGATTCCTTACGCAAGTCACACTCTGGGATAAAAGCCCGGAAGGGAGCAGATCTGTACCAATGTCGTATAAGCAGGAACCTTTGGGTATGAGGTGAGGAAATGGCTGAAATATGGATCTGCACTCCCTCACCCCTTCTGTTCTCTTCACATGTCCTAATTAACCCTGGAGTAGTGGGTAATCTATGGCAACTTCTCCAGTTAATGGGGTTCCTCAGCATAGGGGAGCCTGGAGCACCACCTTCCACAGCTATCCCTGGCAGTGTTTCCTTTATCACAAAAAGTTCAGTAGCTGGATGAACAAGCAAATCTGAAATGGAGAGTCAGCGTGGTATAGTGGTTAAGAGCCACTGACTCTAATCTGGAGAACAAGGTTTGATTCCCCACTCTGCCACATAAGCAGTGGACTCTTATCTGGTTGACTGGATTTATTCCCGGCCCCTACACATGAAACCTGCTGGGTGACCTTGGGCCAGTCACAGTTCTCTCAGAACTCTCTTAGCCCCACCTATCTCATAAGGTGCCTCTTGTAGGGAGAGGAAGGGAAGGAGTTTGCAAGCCGCTTTGAGACTTCTTGCGGTAGAGCTGAGCAGGAGATAAATCCAACTCTTTTTCTACTTAAACACCCCAGCAGAATTTTAAATGCTCTATTAAAAGATTGCATTCAAAAGGGAGAAAGTAACAGATGTAAAAAGTTGTTAATTTGCATAAAAGACAGCTCATTACAGACAAATATACATTGCGAATTATTGGAAACATATAGATAATTCAATAATTCTGCACAGTTATATAAAGTATGGAAAGACACCTGTTTGACCAAACAAACTTAGAGTCTTTATGCAGTAGGAGTTTATATCCAGTTAGATTTTTAGAATGATTGACTTCTTCAGTAATGTTTTGCAAAAACCGATGCCAAGAGGGCATTCATCTGTATGCTGCCTTTGAATCACTGTAATGCTTTTGCTTTATGAAATTCTCTTTAAGAGATTTTAGAAACTTTGGGAAAAAAACACATAATTTTTTTTAAAAAGACCATTCAAAATAATAGAGAGCTCACATAAAGTCTCTGCAAACTTATGGGATAGCTGTTGACTAACTTATAATGAAAGAGCAGTGCAGCAGCAGCAGCAGCAGCTTTCTTGAAACTGAAATGTCATGGGCTTTCAGAAGAAGGAAAGCAGTGGGTTGGCCTAAAGAAAAGAAATGCAAGCCAAAGAGATCAAAAGGAAGCTAGGAGAGGAAATACAACAATTTCCCTAAAAATTGGTTCACTGGTTCACCTAAGATCTCCAGATCTTTCCCCTGGATCTGCTCCATGCACGGGGCCATAAATTCCACCAGCAGCAGCCCCTATTACTGAGGAAGTCCAAGAAAAACACCTGCACTGTATCCAGACTCAAGTCCAGGAGCACCTTAAAGACCAACAAGAGTGGAAGCTCCAGACTTGTTTAAGTGATTTATAGTTCACCTTTCACACTTGGAAAAGGTGGATTACACAGAGAAAGTATGGGTGATCGAACTGCACCTGGTGGAACTCCACATGATAATTGGTTTCCAGTAGCAACCCTTTGAGTCCTATCTGTGAGGAATGATTTGAAACAGAAATTGGAAAAAGAAATTAGAGAGGCCAACAAAAACAAAAATGTAGTGGTAATGGGTGATTTTAACTATCCCCATATAAACTGGAAAAATGCATGTTCAGGTCATAGTAAGGAGAGAGCATTCCTGGATATGCTAAATGACTGTGGCTTAGAGCAGATGGTTGTGGAACCAACCAGGGGAGAGGTGATCCTAGATCTAATTCTATGTGGGACCCAGGACCTGGTGCAGGAAGTCAGTGTTGTTGAGCCGATAGGGAACAGCGACCACAATGCTGTCAGATTCAGTATCTCAGCATGCGAACAAGTGGCAACTACTAATGTAGTTACATCTCGCTTCAGAAAGGGAAATTCTCTCAAAGATGAGGGGATAGTGCGCAGGAAGCTGAAAAGGGAAAATCAAGAGAGTCAAAACAGCCCAGGATGCTTGGAGGTTATTTAAAAACACAGTAATAAAAGCTCAGCTGGAATGTGTTCCACAGGTTAGAAAAGGCAGCACCCAGTCCAAAAGAAAGCCACCATGGTTAGCAAGAGAGGTTGAGGAAATTATCAGAAAAAAAAGAAAATGTCTTTAGAAAATGGAAGTCCAGTTTGGCTGATGAAGAATATGAGAGGGAACACAAATGGTGGAAAAAGAGAAGCAAGTTAGCTGTAAGGGAGGCAAAAAAGGATTATGAGGAACGCATGGCTGCGAACATCAAGACCAGCAACAAACAGTTCTTCAAGTACATCAAAAGCAGGAAGCCAGCAAGGGAAGCGGTAGGCCCGTTAGATGACAAAGGAACAAAGGGTGTGCTAAAAGATGGAAGGGAGATTGCAGAGAAGCTGAATGAATTCTTTGCATCTGTCTTCACCCAAGAGGAGGTGAGGAACATTCCTGCACCTGAACCAAGCTTCTTAGGAGGCTTAATCCGAGGAACTAGAGAAGATAGTGGTAGACAAGGAAGAAGTTCTGGCAGCCATTGATAAACTAAATGTTACCAAATCCCCTGGCCCAGATTGCATTCACCCAAGAGTTCTTAAAGAGCTCAAGCATGAAATTGCTGATCTTCTCACTTTAATATGCAGCTTATCCCTGAAATCAGGCTACATCCCTGAAGACTGGAAGATGGCCAATGTCACACCAATCTTTAAGAAAGGATCTAGGGGGACTCTGGAAATTACAGGCCAGTCAGTTTGACATCTGTTCCTGGTAAATTAGTAGAATCTATCATTAAAGATAAAATTATAAAACATGTAGAAAAGCAAGACCTGCTGAGAAAGAGTCAGCATGGCTTTTGCAGAGGCAAATCCTGTCTTACAAACTTACTAGAGTTCTTTGAGGGTGTAAACAGGCATGTGGGTGTAAACAGGCATGTAAACAGGCATGTGGACAGGGGTGAACCGGTGGACATTGTCTACTTGGATTTCCAAAAGGCTTTTGACAAAGTTCCTCACCAGAGACTGTTGAGAAAACTCAGCAATGAAGGAATAAGAGGGGAAGTCCTCCTATGGATTAAAAACTGGTTGAGAAACAGGAAACAAAGAGTGGGTGTAAATGGGAAGTTCTCACAATGGAGAGATGTCGGGAGTGGTGTCCCCCAAGGATCCGTTTTGGGACCAGTGCTCTTTAACCTATTCATAAATGACCTGGAAGTAGGGGTGGGTAGCGTGGTGGCCAAGTTTGCAGATGATACCAAATTATGTAGGGTGGTGAGAACCACAAAGGATTGCGAAGAGCTCCAAGCGGACCTTGATAAATTAGGTGAGTGGGCTCAGAAATGGCAAATGCAGTTCAATGTAGTAAATGTAAAGTGATGCACATAGGGGCAAAAAATCCAAACTTCACATACACGCTTACAGGGGCTCTTCAGTGCTATCAGTCACAGACCAGGAAAGGGATTTAGGCGCCTTAGTTGATAGTTCCATGGGAATGTGAACTCAATGCATGGCAGCTGTGAAAAAGGCAAACTCTATGCTGGGGATCATTAGAAAAGGAATTGATAATAAAACTGCAAAGATTGTCATGCCCTTATATAAAGCAGTGGTGCGACCGCACTTGGAGTAATTGTGTCCAGTTCTGGTCACGATCTCAAAAAGGATATTGAGGAGATAGAAAAAGTGCAGAGAAGGGCAACAAGGATGATTGAGGGACTGGAGCACCTTCCCTATGAGGAGAGGCTGCAGCGGTTGGGACTCTTTAGTTTGGAGAGGAGGCGGCTGAGGGGGGATATGATTGAAGTCTACAAAATTATGCATGGGGTAGAAAATGTTGACAGAGAGAAATTTTTCTCTCTTTCTCACAATACTAGAACCAGGGGGCATTCATTGAAAATGCTGGGGGAAGAATTAGGACTTTCAATAAAAGGAAAACACTTCTTCACGCAACGCAGATTGGTGTTTGGAATATGCTGCCACAGGAGGTGGCAGGTGATGGCCACTAACCTGGATAGCCTTTAAAAGGGCTTCTGGACAGATTTATGGAGGAGAAGTCGATTTATGGCTACCAATCTTGATCCTCTTTGATCTGAGATTGCAAATGCCTTAACAGACCAGGTGATCGGGAGCAACAGCCGCAGAAGGCCATTGCATTCACATCCTACATGTGAGCTCCCAAAGGCACCTGGTGGGCCACTGCGAGTAGCAGAGAGCTGGACTAGATGGACTTTGGTCTGATCCAGCTGGCTTGTTCTTATGTTCTTATGTTCTAACAGTTTAGCAAGCATCCTGTGATACCTATTTCTGTCTCCAAGCACATAAACAAGTTGATATGATCTGCCATTTCAAAGGCTGAAGATAAGTCCAATATGTGGCCTTTGTCTACAATCAGACAGAGGTCATTGACTAAAGCTAGCAGAGCCATCTCTGTCCCATCTCCTGGCCTGAAGTCACTCTGAAAAGTATATAGAGCAGATGAATTATCCAAGAAGACCTGGTGTTGTTCTGCTATCACTTTCTCAATCACAAAGAGCTCCTTATTTTTCCAATGGGTGCTGGAGCTAAACTCATTCCATATTTATTTTAACCTCATATAGCAGCCCAACCTCCCCTTCATTCATTGTCTCCTGCCCCTTGTCATCCATTTTTATTCATCTTCAAAAGGATTTTTGAAAATTCTCTTTGTCATATTGAAGCAGAGATTTGAAGCAGGGGTGATTGGAACAGCTTTGTCAATTTCACCTAGTTCAGGCATAGATAGAAAGAAGCAGGAGTGATTGGAACAGCTTTATCAATTTCATATCAAACCAGTGATGCAATGTTTAAGTGAAAATAAGTGAAGTGTTCGCATGTAGGAGTGAGTGAAATAGATAAGGGGCTGTTTAGGAGTGAGTGAAATGGGCAAGGGACTGCCACAATAACAAGTGTGCATTACTGCAGCTTTAATTTGGCCAAAAATTCTGGGTTCTGTTCCTGCTTCAGTCGTTTTGTTTTGGGCTTCCATTTTATTCGGGTAGTTGTCAATTATAGAAATGGAGGCTGAGACATTTTTTGAATCGCTGCTTCAATGAAACTGTGCAGTAACACTACAGCGTTTGTGCTGCGCAAACGGGAAGAAAAGGGGAGGATTGTTCTTCTGCATCATGGATGACATCCCACCACCATTAGGAAGAATACATTTTCAGCAGTAGCATGTGGAATAAATGCAACGGAAGAGACAAGGGGGGAAATGATGAGAGGAAAGGAGGAGTGCAGAATAGTTTCACAGAATAGTTTCACGGTTCTATTGCCCCCCACTGAAACTGGAACTAAGCTGCCTTTTCCACCCTGGTAGGGCCCTGATTTCATCCTGGGCCCTGCCTCTCCTCCCTTCTCCTTTGGCCTTTAGACCGGGCGCCTGTGTGTGTGTTTTTACACAACCTTGTTGTTTAATCTGTATTTATTGTTTTAATTGCTGCTGAATTTTAATGAGTTAGATTTTATGTTATATTGATTTACTGTTCTGGAAACAGTCATGTTGTGAGCCACCTCGAGCCCTTCGGGGATGAGGCGGCCTATAAATTTAATAAACAAATAAACAAATAAACAAATAAATAAAAATATCTCCAAGGCACAAAGTTTGACGACTGGGAAAATCTTTGTTAAGCTGGGCATACCGGAAAGGCTAATGTTGCTGCTGAATTTTGAAAAGCATCTAAAATATAATTTTCTTGCAAAAACAATGAAATGGATAGCATTTCCCACACAATCATATACATTTTTGAGAATTTTTTTCTAGAAAAAAAATCTAATCTTCTGTGAGGATAAGGAGAATGAAATAATAATGATTTGGGTGAATTTAATAAGAGTTTTCAGTCAGGTTCTGGGCCAGGCTCCATTGTAAATATTTTTTAATTCTACAGAAATCTATTAGTAGTTAAATTCATGGTGGGAGACCTTCTGAAGTAGATTATCTTGCTGTGTACTGTTTCAGCTTCAGGTGTTATAATCAAAAGACCAGATAAAAATCTTAAATAATTCAGGTCTCCCCTTGTTTGAATTTAGGCTGGATCCCATATAAAAACTATGGTATCAGATTACTTGGATGAACTGCAGAAGAATGTTGCATTTATAAGATGCGTATGTCTAGTTATATTATTTGGTTACCATTACCATTATATTGATTGATTAATATTATCTGTGTGATGCTTACGTGTTCTTTGCTTGCCCTAGCCTTCTGTCTAGGGGTAATTGTCCTTCCTGTTTGGACTCTCTGGTTAGTTTAAAGTTATGTAGAACCTTTATGCACTCAAGATGTAATTGCCCCTTTTCAATGATCTTGCTGGATCATCTGCTAAAGATCCCTTTTTCAGACAGGCTCTGTCCCTGCCCCCCTCAGTCAATGGATCTCCCACTATTACAACTGAACTCCAGGCAACAGAGAATTGTTCATCTAGAGAAAATGGTTGTTTTGGAAGGTGGAATGTTTGGCATTGTGCCCCATTGGAGACCTTCCTCTCCCCAAATCCTAACTGCCCAGGCTCCACCCCCCAAAATCTGCAGATACTTTCCAGTCTGGAGCTGGCAAACCTGTTAAGGCAGCGTGAACAGATAGGGTTGCCATTCTCCAGGTGGGGCCTTGAGATGTCCTGCAGTTTTCATTGATCTCCAGATGAATGAGATCAGCTTCCCAAGAGAAAATGGCTAATTTGGAGGGTAGATTCTGTGGCATTGCACTCTGCTCAGCTTCCTCCCCAAGCTGGGCCTTTCCCCAAATCTCCAGGCATTTCCCCACCCAAAGCTGGATCCCCTACTAATCCCCTACTAATCCTTGTCCAGGTGCTCGGGAGCAACAGCCGCAGAAGGCCATTGCTTTCACATCCTGCATGTGAGCTCCCAAAGGCACCTGGTGGGCCACTGCGAGTAGCAGAGAGCTGGACTAGATGGACTCTGGTCTGATCCAGCTGGCTTATTCTTATGTTCTTGCATTTGTTACCTATTGGTTTGTGGCTCCAATTCAAGGTGATGGTGCTTTCCTTTAAAGCCTTTCATCAGCTGAAGGCCCACCTAGTATGAACCCATGTAGCAGCAGCTTTGCTCAGCTGAGCGGTGCTTTTTGGGTCATTCTTTGCTGCTTATGGACTTTTTTGGTGGCTGTTCCAATGTTATGGAATAGACTTCCCAAGGAAATTCTAAGATCTTCATTTGTATTGCTGTTTTGGAAGGCTTGTAAAACAGAACTCCTCAGAAAGGCCTTTGGCTCCTGAAGATGGTTGCTATGTGGGTGATTTGAAAGATAGCCAGCTTTTTCCCCCTTGGTGGTGGTTTTAGTTTTGTTTTTAGAAGTATGTTTTTGTACTATTTTATTGTTGTTTCTCACCCTAGGTCTCAGTTATGTAAGAGAATGATAGATTGTTGTGTGTTTAAAGTAAATTCATCCAATACTATAGTTTGTTTAGTGCAGAATGTTTAGTGCAGAATCTTCTTATCTTGATAGCATAGTGTGCCCACCATTTTTATAAGAAGGCTTTGTGCCTTGCTCTCCTTAAAGTATGCACAGGTTGCTTATTTTTCAGCTAGGATAATTGTAGATAGATTCCAGGAGTCTTTATCCCAGAAAGTGGCCAAACATTGGACAAGGCCTGGCACAATGAATTGGACAGACTGACCTTCAGTGCAACATACTGATGCAAAAAGTACAGCCTGGGCAGAAGACGTAACTTGCTATCTATTTTATTTTTTAAAAGAACCCAAACCTTTGGTTATAACAATACCAGCTTTGGGTTGTACTTTTCTCAATTTTGTGGCTTGAATTTGCATTTTCAATGAAATTGATTAAGAAGGAGGAGGAGGAGGAGAAGGAGTTTGGATTTATATCCCCCCTTTCTCTTCTGTAGGAGATTCAAAGGGGCTTACAATCTCCTTGCTCCTCCCCCCTCACAACAAACACCCTGTGAGGTGGGTGGGCCTGAGAGAGCTCTAGAAAGCTGTGACTAGCCCAAGGACACCCAGCTGGCGAGTGTGAGAGTGTGCAGGCTAATCTGAATTCCCCAGATAAGCCTCCTCAACTCAAGCGGCAGAGCTGGGAATCAAACCCGGTTCCTCCAGATCAGTGTGCTCCTGCTCTTAGCCACTACGCCACTGCTGCTCCTTAACCGTTCTATCATCTATCAACTTAACTGTTCTATCCTCTTTTTCTCCTGAGGTTTCTGTTCATTTCCCACATTCATATGAGCTTGCTCAGCCATCCTTGAAACTAGTCTTGGTTTCTTTCTATTGTCCCCCCCCCCTTTTATATACCCTGAATAGAACAGTGCTCTCAGAGTTTGTCAATGACTTGGATACAATAAAGAGACAGTTTTTCAAAGCATATTTCACTTCTTTATGAGAGCCACTGCAAAGAGACTTGCAACAAAGTTTGCAAGGATGCATTTCCTTGGAATGGAATGGGAACTGCACCATAACCCAGGAACATTGCAGTGGGGCATTTCTGGAGATTACCACTGGATTGTGCCCCTAGGTTTGCACTGGAAAGATTCATTAGTGCAGATGGTCAAGCCATTCTCAGCCTTCATACGGGGAAAGCATTTGACCTACATACCAGGTAGAGTTGCCATCTCTGGCTTCGGAAATCCCTTTTGATTTGGGGACACAGTCTAGAGAGGGTCCTCAGTGGAATATAATGTCATACAGTCTACCCTTCAAAGCTGCCATTTTCTGCAGGGGGGACTTGTCAAGAACATTGTGACAATTAGTCAAAGCAAAACAAAATTGCAGATTGAATCCTCATTGCCCAGGATAATGAGTCACCACCAGTCCCTCTGACTAACCCTCAACCCAGAGACTAAGGAACAACGTTTCTAACCCTACTGATTATTAATTGAAAAGCCAGCTTTACAAGGTGGGGGCACTTGCAGGAAAAGTTCCCAAAACAGCTATTTGGTCGCTGTAGCTAAGGGACGGGATTTAGATTGAAACCCCAAAATCCAAATAAAACTACAGGGGTAGAATTAATAATGCTTATTAAAATAAATGTGCAAAAAGTACAAATATAAGAGCAGTCCAAAGCAAGGGGAAAAATTAAAATCCAAATATCTAACTTAATATTCTTAGACAAAGTTTTTGGTCCTTTGACGCAGACATTACCTGGCCCGACGGAACACAGAATCCAACAGGTTTCATACGGAGGAGCAGGGAAACAAATCCAGTTCACCAGATAAGAGTCCACTGCTCATGTGGATGGAATCAAATCCTGTTCTCCAAATTAGAGTCCACCTGCTCCTAACCAGTACACCATGCTGGCCTGAACCAAAGTTTTGAAAAGACATGAAACGGCTAGAGAAAGGTCAGTTTCTTGACAGAACTGATTTCTGTTGTCTGGAGATCAGTTGTAATTCCTTATGTGAGATGCCCTGTTGCAATGCACACATACACTCTGGATACTGGCAGCTCGCTAAAGGGGAAGTGCAGTGTTAAATAAATGTGCAAATTGGAAATATCACAGAAACAATCAATAGAAGATGCATCCAGTTCACTGACGTTTCATAGTGCATGACTTTAAATAGAAACTATCTGGCTTTTCAAGACTACTAATGATTCATTATGTTTTTTAAGGATCCTGTTTTGTTTCTCCTTTCACTTCTTCGTGCTGAATTGGTAGATTTCCTGGCTCTCATGAAGGAATGTAATTAGGTGTTCTAAGTAACAGGCTTTGCCCTGCACTGAGAAAGGGAAGAAGTGAGAACATCAAAGTAAAACTGATTTGAGAAAAGTGCTAGTATACAGTGCAAAACATATTTTAGGATGTTTCTGAGTCTTGCCCCTGTGCAGTGACGTAGGTGTAGATTTTTTATGGGGTGGGTTCAGTGACTGAGCTGACTTTCTGGCAGAGGCATTCCTCCCATTGGGCAAGTGGGCAGTTGCCCAGGGCACCCCCTTGTGGAGGGTGCCAAAAATGCAGGTTCGTTTGTGGGGGTTTTTTTGTCTTTTCAGTGTTTTCCCCGTTTTTGGCCTGGAGGGGGTGCAGTTTTTAGGGTAGCAGCCCCAAAATTTCAGAGATTTTTCAGGAGACTCTCCTGATGATATCACTCAGGTTTGGTGAGGTTTGGTTTAGGGAGTCCAAAGTTATGGACTCCCAAAGGGAGTGTCCCCATCCCCCATTGTTTCCAATGGGAGCTAATAGGAGATTGGGGCTACACCTTTGAGGGTCCATAATTTTGGACCCCCTAAACTTCACCAAACCTGGGTGGTATCATCAATAGGGGCTCATGAAGATACTCTGAAATGTTGGTGCTGCTATCTTAATCATTGCACCCCTGATACCAGGCACCCCCTAAATTTTCCCAGATTTTCCTTTTAAATCCACCCCCTTCTTGCCAATGCTTGTTTTCTTTCTTTCTGTTATTCTCTCAATGCCTAATAAAGGTTATTATTATTATTATTATTAAATCCACCAACTTCGGCATGGATTTAAAGGGAGAATCTGAGGTCCCCAGTTTAAACACTGAAAGTGATGCTGTTTCAGGGTGGGGGAGAATCCACCCCAAAATAGCATCACTTTCAATGTTGTTAAAACTGGGGACCCCAGATTCTCCCTTTAAGGTGGATTTAAAAGGAGAATCTGGGCTTCCTAGTTTAAACACCATTGAAAATAATGCTGCTTGGGGTGGATTCCAGCATCACTTGTTTGAACTAGGGAGCCCATATTCTCCTTTTAAATCAACATTAAAGGGAGATTCTGGGGTCCCCAGTTTAAATAACATTGTAAGTGATGCTGTTTCCCCCAATTAGGGGGACTGAATACAACACCATAAAATGTTTTCATAGCAGTAATAAAACATTTCAAAAGCATTTTGAAAATGTTTTCAAAAAAAATATTTCTGCTGTGTAGCATGGCCCGTTGCTGTGTTCAGATTTGTGAGTTGGGGCATGTTCTATAATGTGATGGTGACTTTGAAACGACCTGGTGGAAACAAATTATTGTTTGGTCACGGTGGGGGAGGGTGGCCACCCAATGGGGGGCACCAAACTCAGGTTTTGCCCAGGGCTCCAGTTTGCCTAGGTATGCCACTGCTTTCTGGCTGTTCCTTTCCATGCATTGTTTAAGGAAGCTGGACATGTAACTAGAGGGGTTTAAACCCATGGAAACCCCCCCTTTACCTACGTCCCTGCCCCTATGTTTTTCCAAGCTGCCTGGTACACTTGCACAAGGAGCTATGTGATTTCTTTTCCATGTCAAAGCCCAAAACAAAACCTCAGCATCCACACACAGTTGTGAGCTATGCCGCAGTTGTAGCCATCCTTGGGGGTCTCTTGTGTGGATGTAATCATTTGTCAAGCCTCTGAAGAGTGTAGTGCTGAAAGAAAGAAAGAAAGAATGTCTTTGTAATTCTGGTATCAAACAGGGATCCCAGTATGTGCTGCTCATGGGGAAAAAAAAGAAACTTGAAAAAACCATTCTTGTTGATTATGTTCAATGCCAATATTTTTAACAGAGACATTATATACCAATTACAGACACTTTCGGTGTCAAAAGTGTAATTGTGCAACTGTGTACATTTTCTTTGCACAGTTTATTCTAAATGTATAATGTTTGGTTTTATTTAAAAAATGCAGTGTTTTCCAGTGATTAGTGAAGGCAATGAAGTCAGAACTGGGAGCTGGCAACAGTGCCAAGGATCATGTATGAGAGGGAAGACCAGAGATTGTGCTTGATCACTAGAATTCATGACTCTGAGCCTTTCTTCATTTCTGTGTTCTCAGCAGGTATGTTCAAACTTATTAAGTTCAGTTATAGGTTAGCTGATCCTTGCACCCGGCTCCTCTCTGCCATCTCAGAAACCCAAGAAGGCTTCCAAGATGGGGGGCATGGAAGGGTTGGTTCAGCTGATCTTTATATGCAGCTCTACAGCTCAGGTTTTTTGGGTTTTACTTTAAAAACTGGAAAAATTCCAAAGAAGCTGAAAAAGCCAGTATGGAAGTTTGACTTTTCTGGCTTTTTCAAAAATCAAATTTTTAGAAGCCAAACCTGAAAAAATATGGGAAAAAATGGTGCACAACCCTCTAGATTCTAGATTCCAAGCTGCACAGTGTAAAAGCAGAGGTTTGGCTGGGACCAATGGACTTTTGGTTCCTCTCCTCCCAGATGTTTCCTTCAATTCCATTGTGTGATTTCACTATATATAACATGATACAACTAGTACCTTGATTTTACTGATGTCCTCTTTCCTTCTGATTCCTGTTTTATGGTATGTTTCTTGGCCTTTTTAAAAGCATTAGAAGATAATGAGTTGGACCCAAACCCTTTCCCATGTCATCCCTTGGGGTCCCCTGTTCCCCAGAAACAGCATTAAATGGATATTAGTAGAATTTAGTGGACGGGGAGAAGAAGTGGGGGGAGCCAGAAATGTTCTATTCTGCCATTGGAAAATGTAGTCTGGATTTAACCCTGTAAAAGAAAGGTTGGAAGGGCTGTTTGGTTAACATTTAGAAGGCAGGTTATGACATTTCAGTATACTTTTACTTTTGGCAAAAAGGGACTAGCTGATCTGGTGACCTCTGCTGTATTGATTGACAGCTCTGATGTTTTATTTTTCTGTAACTGAACTTATTATTTTTAACCATGCACTGCCTTGAAGGCCTGAAGGTAGAATATAAATATTTTAACAACTAACAGATTATTTTAAATGACAAACTGCCTTGAGTGCTTTGGTTCACATAGTCAGTCAAAATTAAATCAATAGACTGTGTTCTTAAAATCATTAGAAAGAGAGGTGAGACAATGAAGCGCCCGCCCCCCCGCCCCCCCGAGTGCGAGACCTATTTCTTCATGGTATTCCTGAATGAAGATGATAGGACTCTGGGTGTTGTGAAGGTAACTCCTACAGTTTGGACTCCTGTCCTCCCTGTTTGATAAAATGTTATAGGTATATGGAGAGGGTTTCTTTGTTGAGGATCCTCAGTATATCCCAATTAAGTGTTGTGGGGACAGAGATTCTGGAAATAGTTTTCAATGACACCATGACATCATTTCTGGCTGCAGATCTGGAAGTGATGTCAAGTGATTGGTGATGTTCTAGGAATCCCCCAGATGTTCTAAGAGTTCCTCTAAATTTGTGTACCGCCCAACTTCTTGGTGTTTACTCAAACTCTGGTATTAGCTTTCTGGAATCAGTGCAATAGATATTGGAGTGAGTATTGCATTCCTGAGGGAAGACTATTCTGAAATGACTTCTAGTAATAAGCAAGAACCAAAAAAAAGCTCTATCAGAGAGAAACTGTTATTTTTTGTTTTAATGACTAGTTGCTCCACATTACTTCACACAAAAACCCATCACACAATTAATGCATTCACTTGTAAGTGACCTCAAATGTTAATCCTGAATTTTTGAATAGGTCTCTTGCCATCGTGTGACTGACTGAACTCAAATCCTTGTACAATGCAGTACAGAGAAGGAATAATGTGGACATGATTACAGTCACAAATATGCCAATTTGTCTTTTGCCTTTTTCTTGTGAATTACTGTGGCATGTGATTCAGCAATCCTGTAAAGAATGTGTCCTTGGAAGTGCTGGGTAAACTGTGTTTGGTGATAGTTTTACACATGACAGTGGTTGTTTTTTTAAGTTTTGTAATGTCTCCTCTTGGAAAAAGGATTTCCCATTTCATTAAGAGACCAATAGAGGGAGAAAGTATTCCTGAGACACATGTATTATCATATTGTATATTGTCTTAATAAAATAATTTTCCATAGGATCAAAATAAAAGGACAATAAAAACTTTCTTATTTGTCTTGAATAAAAAGATTGATGGCACTCTCTACTTATTGGAGAAATATTAGATAAATATAAGGCTACTGTTGGGATTTTGTTATCAAGTGTGTTAGAACTTAAATCCTCCACCCACATCCCCTTACAAGATTGTGAGCTTTTAAGGAGGTTTTTGTTGCACAAATGAATGTAGTTTAAATTATTTTTTTCAGTACTTAGTTACACTGCTACCAACAACGAGAACTATAGCCTGCACAAATGATAGCACAAGATAGTTTGAAAATTTCCATCCCACCTTTTACAATTAAACATGTGTGATTAGGTTCATTCATGGAAATGTGACCGTGTTTGCAGTTCTGAAATCTTCAAAAACTCTCCCAGTTTTGCTATGGATCCTTAAAGAAGATCCTTCATCCTCAGGTAGAACAATCTGGTACCATTGCACCTGCTACAATGTTAGGCGTGCTTAAAACTAGCAAAACCATGGCAATTTTACCATTGATCATGATCTTATGATCATGCATTCAGCATTGGCAATGCTCCTGTATTACTGATGCATGGGAAGAACCATTCCCTGTACAATTTCCTGACAACACCCTACTCTATTCTACCACCCATACCTGGAAGACACTGTGGGAAAGAGTGGCATTGTTCACTACAAAACTCATCTTTGGGATGTCTACCCAGTCAGGATCAATGCAAACATTGGGGAGCTGACAGGGTTAAATCTATATCTACTGCTCCATGTAGAAACTCACAGCTACCAGATAAATTATCCCTGCAGATCTTGCTATTCCATCTCTAGTTAATG
Source organism: Sphaerodactylus townsendi (assembly GCF_021028975.2). Taxonomy (NCBI): domain Eukaryota; kingdom Metazoa; phylum Chordata; class Lepidosauria; order Squamata; family Sphaerodactylidae; genus Sphaerodactylus; species Sphaerodactylus townsendi. The sequence goes on from NC_059435.1 coordinate 26,287,503, forward strand.
CAGCCTTATTGCCTGTTTTATTGCACCAGCAGTAACTAGGGGATTGTGAGCTTGTAGGAGCCTTCCCTTTTCCCTTGCTAGTGCTCAGGGTAGATGAGATATAAAAACTGAGCTCTGGTGGGTGTGTGGTAGAGACTGTCTGAGCCACTATCCTCATCCTGGAGACAGTGAAGAGGAGGGAACAGTTTCATCTACTTCTCACAGCTATCCAAACAAAGCTGAAATAGTTAGCTTTTATTGAAAATCATCAGAGACAGTGTGAGTGCTGAAATTCTGAAAGCAGGACAGATGAACAAGATTGCTTCCTTCGTGATTCAGCACAACTCCTGTATCTTTTAAATGCTGCATGGCAAACAGTAGGGTAACACGTACAGCTTTTGCGATACCTGCTTTGCTTTGTGAGATGCAGTGTCACTTGCCCTGTTACTTTCAAACAGCTATCAATGAGACAAGATCTCTTTTAAAACATGAAGGTAGCAATTCCATGGAGGAATTTGTTTATTTATGGATGCACGACACGTAAATCCTATCTCACATTTGTTGTCTTGTCAGCATAATCTGAAGATAGGCATGTGCTGTAAATTTAAGTCGTAATGTGCAGTAATTGGCATTGTTGTGAAACAGCATTCCTAGGAACAGGTTGGTTTAGACATGTTCCCACTGATTGACAATCTATTTGTTCTAGCTTGCACCTAGTACACTGGTCTTTCTGATTTAATGCTACAATCAGTATCCCATAAAATAGTCATTAACTTTAATGTGATGCTGTATAACATTAGCAATGTTCATGTTGAAAAAATATTTTCCAGCTTCTTTTTCCTGGCCTTTTCCTTGTGGTGGTGGTAGGGGGGTGGGTGGGGGCGGTGCTGTGGAGTTGATATAACCCTGCCACCAGCATCAATGGCAAAAGTGGCGCTTACACTGTTGAGAGGGGCACTAATGCTAGTGCTGTGTGGTTCTACAATGTGCAGGCACGAATGCCACTGCTGCACCAATGCTCTTCTACCACAGGAGCCTGAGCTAGAGCCGGTGGGGCATTTCAAGCGCATTCCTAGGGGCAGAGCCAACTTTATTTGGCTTCCTGAGAGCTTAATTCCTGGGAATACCCCCTTCAGCTGCCAACGACTTATTCCTGCAAAAAAGCAGGTGTAGTCCATTGATGAACAATGGTGAGTTTCAAGTCATGGGTTCGTTTTTTGTTTTCCCCTCAATTCTGCACACACACACACCCATTAATCTTTGGAGATGGTGCAGCTATGCCATCCCCGGCCGCCATGAAACAGCACCCTGCTTCAGGGGCGAACCTAGGCAAACTGGAGCCCGGGGACAAAACCTGAGTTTGGTGCCCCCCTCGCCGGGCGAATGGGCAGCCACCCTCCCCCACCATGAACAAACAATTATTTTTTGCACCAGCTCACAAAACACCTCCCACTCCCAGCAAAACATACATGGCTCTCTCCCCACCAACTCTTTTCCTAATTTCCTAATCACAACAACCCTATGAGGTAGGTTGTTAGCCTGAGAAACAACTCCAAGCCAGTGCAAGTGGGTATTAAGCATGTAAACCTCTCAGCAAACCACCCCCAGCAAAACGTTTACCAAACAAATGTCAGCATCATCTCTCACAAAACACCTCCCAGAGGAATCCACCCCCAAAATAAAAGCATTACTTTCAACTTGGTGCTTAAACTAGGGAGCCTTCAGATTCTTCTTTTAAATCCAATCCTTTTAAAGGAGAGAATCTGGGGTCTCCTCGTTAAAACAATTGAAAAGTGATGCTGTTTGGGGGTGGATTCTCCCCCACCCTGAAAACAAAGCATCACTTTTGAGGGTTGAGATTTAGATGAATGTGCAAATACCAGATTCCCCAAAGCCAGAATCTGGGCAAATTTGGGGCACATTTGGACAAAAAAGTGTCCACCATGTCCCGCCCAAATATGGAACAAATGTGAATGCAAGGTATTTGGGCTTTGGGTGGGCATTTCTTTGGTGTTTTTTGGCCTGCAGGGAGGGTGACTACTCAAAGCTAACAGCACCATGATTTCAGGGTATCATCCAGAGACTGCCCTGATGACATACCACCCAAGTTTGGTGATAGCTTATTCAGGGGAAGCAAAGTTATGGACGCTCAAATGGAATGCCCCCATCCCCATTATTGTTTTCAACTGGGAGCTAACAGTAGATGGGGCTTTCACCGCATTTGAGGGACCATAACTTTGCTCCCCCTGGGTGGTGCATCATAAGAATAGTTAACAGATGATACACTCCTTAGGAAATTTTGCGTCACTTAGCTTTAAAAAAATAATATCCCTTTACAGGCACCCCAAGAAAGTTGCCCAAGATTCTTTGTTCTTGTAGGTGACTTCTTACTCCATTGTAGCCAATGGGGAATTTCTGAGGCAGGCTGTGCACATTTCTGGAAGATACAGAGGCACCAGATCTCTTTCAAGGTGGCTCCCAGGAAGCCCTCCTGGTAAAAGCATCCCAGGCATAGAGAATTTTCGCTCTCTGAGGGTTCAATTTTATGGGCCCCCTCAAAGGCTTACATCTTTGGTTCCATGCTCCTGCCAATAAAGCCTGCGAGCTGAGTTCTCTCAAAACCCTCTCCACTCGCCCCCCCCCCCCCACTCCAGAAGCAAAGCTCACCAAGCTTGGATGCTATTACCCAAGGCCTCTTGGAGCCACCTTGGAAAGTCTGGCTCCTCTATCTTAAAAAAAAAAAATGTGTGGTCAGTGCTTACACACTCAGAAATTCCCCAGAATCTGCCAGGCTCTTCTGCAAGCCCCATGATGGGAAACATTATTTTTCCCACCATAGGTCTCCTTTCCAATGGGGCTTTGTTGCAAGTTTTTTTCAGCCATGGCGCTGTGGTAGAGGGGTTCTTGCTCAGGCAATGTGGTAGTGGTCTTGTTCTGAGCGGGGGCACTAACAGCTCACTGGGAAGGTTTGAATGCTGCTAATTTCAGGTTCTCCTTCAAATTTAAGCTTTCCATAGCATTTTAGTAAATTTGGTTGGTTCCTTTTCTCTAGGAAACTGCACACCCAGCAGCCCTATGGAAATGCCTCTACCTATGAGGCAAAGACTCCTACTCACAGTGCCTCCCATTGAAACCTCTACCACAGAGCCACCTGGAGAATGGAAACAAAATAAGCCTTTTAAAATGGCCCATAAGGCTGAAACCTCCTTGTAGCTAAAAAGGCCCCCATGCCTGGATGCTGGCTACTAGGAGGGCCTCCTGAGCCACCTTGAAAGTGCCTGGTGCCTCTGTCTCTGCAAAATGTGCAGCCTGCCTACACACTCAGAACTTCTGTATTGGCTAGCAAATGGAGCAAAAGTCACTGCAAAACAAAGAATTCAAGGTAATCTTTCAAAGGGTGCCTGTAAGAGGCATTTTTAAAGCTAGTGACAGCAGAATTGCACTGTGGTATCATGTGTTAACTATTCTCATGATGCCAGATAGTTGTTTGTGAAGTTAGGTTCAGGGGGAGCAAAGTAATGGTCCTGCCTGGGGTGCAGCCCCTCTAGGTCTATTCTCGTTAGCTCCCATTGAAAACAATGAATGGGGGCACCCTCTCAGGGGGTCCATAATCCTTTGTTTTCCCTGAACCAAACATCACCTAACCTGGGTGGTATCATCAGGGACAGTCTCTAGATGATAATTCTTTGGAAATTTGGTGTTGCTAGCCTTAAAAATGCGCCCCTTCCTGGGTGGTGTGAAAAGTACTCAAAAAATTTAAAATGAGGGCAAACGACCCTGAAATGGTGGCGCCCCCCCACGTGACCAAATGGGGGGCGCCCGGGGACATAGGGTACCCCCTGTCCCTAGGCAGAAACGCCACTGCCCTGCTTCCTGTGGATTGGGCTATAAGACATTTCTATCACCAACCCTGGTCACCAATTTTATCAGAGCTTTGTCTTTCTACATATCAGTCTTCAAGATGTCTATTTTGTAATCTCATGAAGACTTCTTCAGTTTTGCTCTTTTAGCCCACATAATGCTGTAGTCAGGATTGGGTATCGTATAGCAAGTAACAGTGTGAGCTCCAAAACAGGAAGTCCCTGCTTAAAATCTCACCTCAGCTCAATTTTTTTTAAAATGTAGGAATCTTTCGGGAAGCCATCCCATATTAGTCGTCCCATATCTGCAGTAAAGGGATAATAATATTTGCAGACCTTACAGGGCTTCTGTAAAAAAATACTGAGATTGTGTATGTAAACAAATTGAGTGTTCTGAATTACTATAAATGTGCAAAATGTTATATCTTCGTTAACTACCAAAAGCCTTATTAATTGTTCAGAATAATATGGGTCAAATGATAGTTCAAGATTCAGAAGGGATACTGTTTCTTGCACTTCCAGGTTAGCTTTGAAGAATTTGCTGCATATCCCTTCTCTGCCTCCCCTCAGTTTTAAGCACGTTTTTTTCTCCAGGGATCGTTGATCACCTGCTAGTTCATTTCACAGACCAAGGACGTAAGTATGGTGGGGGTTCTCGGGTTCAATCCCCACCCCATTACATGTTTGAAGTTCTGCCCCCAGTTTGTGGGGTTTTTTGGTATTTTTTCAGTTTTTGGCCTGCAGGGGGTGCAGTTTTTAGGCTAGCAGCACCAAACTTTCAGGGATTGTTTGGGAGACTCTTCTGATGATATCACCCAGGTGTGGTGAGGTTTGAGTCAGGGGGTCCAAAGTTATGGACTCCCCATCCCCCTTTGTTTCCAATGGGAACTAATAGAAGATGGGGCTACACCTTTGAGGGTCCACAACTTTGAACCCCCTGAACCAAACTTCACCAAACCTGGGTGGTATCATCAGGAGAGTCTCCTAAAGATACCAAGGAATTTTGGTGCTCCTAGCTTAACAATTACACCCCTGACAGCAGGCACCCCCCAAATTGCACCCCTTCGGCATGGATTTAAAGGGAGAATCTGAGGTCCCCAGTTTAAACATTGAAAGTAATGCTATTTCAGGGTGGGGGATAATCCATCCCAAAACAGCATCACTTTCAATGTTGTTTTAACTGGGGACCCCAGATTCCCCCTTTAAGGTGGATTTAAAAGGAGAATCTGGGCTCCCTAGTTTAAACACCATTGAAAATGATGCTGTTTGGGGGTGGATTCCAATATCACAGCAGCCGCTCATGGGGTGGGGTGGGGGGCGCAAAACTCAGATTTTGCACTGGGCTTCATTTTCCGTAGCTACACCTCTGCCCGGAGGGGAGGGCAGAAGAGACTGCTGGCTGCCGGCTGGGAGCCCAGCTGGGGAGGGGGGCAGGGGGACAGGGGAGTCTGCTGTCTCTGGCATCAGAGAGCTGCTTTTATAACCACTGAGACCGAGTCATTGCCTTTGGGTTGCATGGCCATGCTCTTAGGGGTGGGTGGGGGTACCCTGCCCCCGAACTCCAATCTCCCATAAAAAATCTATACCTTACGCTACTGTCACGGCCTGCCGCCAGTTATGGTTACTTCATAGTCAACTATGCGCCACCTAGTTCCCTCAGTGTCTGAAATACCAGCTCTTATAGCTTTGATTAGTTAAAGTGGTGACCGTGGACCATACATTACAATCACATGCTACTTTGCAGCAGCAACAGCCTGTTCTTCCCCACTCCCTCTATTTGCATGTTGTGACTCTCCAGTGAGGCATCCCGTAGTGGTTCGAATCAGGTCAAACTTATGCTTCTGATTTTCGTAGGCTGCAGTGCAATCCTTAGCAGAGTTAACCATTGAAGCTAATGAACGTAAAATGACATAACTCTGTTTAAGACTGCACTGCTGATATATCAGCTACCCATCTGCAGTCTAATGGAGAACTGGATGCTTTGGGAACCCAAGCATGGTAGAGTGCTCAGATCTGCGGGGCTCTATTAACTTGAAAGGGGAAGAACATGCTACTCTCGAAGGCAGGCAGCCCCATCCAAGTGGTGAGGTGGACGGCTGCGTATCTCCATAACTGGCGCCACCCTCACTGTTCTATGGGAGGCTTCCCGAAAGGTACACGGTGGCTCGGCAAAACAAAGCAGCCTCCCCTTTGCCAAGCAGCCTCTATGGGGCTGAATAGGCTTAATTTCCTGATGCCAGCATAACCTGGCAAATAGCCAGGAAGAAGCCAATTAATGTCAGCTGCTCCCCTGGCCATGCCCCTGGCCCACCCCTGCTGCTCCAAGAGGTGGCAGGGGTGCTGGGACACTGGCACAGAGCCAGTGTCCCAGTGCCAGGGGAAGCTGGCAGCTGCTACACACTGACAGTTTCTGCTAGGGTAAGGGGTAATCAAGCACGCCAATGCAAGGGGCACCAATCCCACAAGCCCTTTTGCCCCCTCCCCCAGGCAGGGCTCTATATGAGCATCAGTAACCCTGTCCTGTTCTTTTCTCATGCAGCCAACCAAAGAAATGGCTGCCTGGGGCTTGTTGCTGTCAGATAAAAGCTCTAAACTACCCATGTGTAACATTAATATCTAAAGATTCCAAATCCAAATATTAGCATACAAGACAGTTTTGCAAAAAGAACAAACCCAGGCCAGTCCTTAGAGAGATTGGGTCCGTTAAATCAATAAGATTATTTTTTGCATATATTGACAAAACCAGCTCTTTACCAGTGTGAGTTGGGATTTCTGGAGTGAGTTAAATAGTGGTTTCCCCCCCCCCCCTTATTAGAACAGAATGGATTGAATAAATTATACAAATGTGAGAAGAGAATTAGAGCAGTTCATGACATATAAGCTCTCAGGAACATTCAAAATATCTTTGCAAGTGTTTGCATAGTGTCTAACACAATGGCGCATTGATTCTAATTAAAGCTTCTGGGAATTTCTGCAATAGACATTTCAAACAATATTGCAAAGAACCTTCAAGCCTCCCTTTTTACGACATGGCTTGTTGTCTAGCATTGCCAAAAAGTAAGTGAGAGAGAATTCTTGCTATGCAACTGTCACAACCACAGCTGCCACACTTGGATTTTTTCCGCTACACAACAAAGCAGACTAGATAGAAGATTTACTACTTGTCTTCTGCTAGGATCTAAAATTACTGGGGGAAATTTGTTTTTGCTTTCTTTGGAAATCCTTCAGATCTGTTCAATAACTTTAAATGGAAAATGGAAAAATAGCAATCTAGATGAATATAGCCTATACTCATATTGTTGATTCACTGTTGATAATACAAAAGATAAAAGAGAATCTCGTAGTACCTTAAAGACTACCAAATTTACTGTAGCATAAACTTTTATGTGTTCTGATGAAGTAGCCTCTAGCCCAGGGGTAAGGAACCTTTAACACTCAAAGAGCCATTTGGACCCGTTTTCCACGGGAAAAGAAACACTTGGAGCCGCAAATAATTTTTGACATTTAAAATAAAGATAACACTGTATATATTGGGTTTTTTAACCTTTTACTCCACTCATTCTGAGAAGCGCATGGATGCCGCCCACCCTGCCGCTGCCCGCAGGGTGGGTGCGCGGATACCAGCAGCTCATTCCAGCCAGCCGCCGGAAGTAACTACCCGCCTTCAAAGAAGGTGGGCGGGAGGGGAAGCCGGCCGCGGGCAATTGGTGCGCCTGCCCTGCTGACTTCGCAGGGCAAGGCGTTGATGGGATCCAGCTGCCCGCCTTCGCGGGAGTCGAAAGTGCAAGGGCAGAAGAGCCGCATGCGGCTCTCAAGCCGCAGGTTCCCTACCCCTGCTCTAGCCCATGCCATGACTGCTTATGCAATAGAAAATCTGTTAAACTTTAAGGTACTGCAAGACTCTTCTTTCTTTCTTTCTTTCTATCTTTCTATCTTTCTATCTTTCTATCTTTCTTTCTTTCTTTCTTTCTTTCTTTCTTTCTTTCTTTCTTTCTTTCTTTCACTAGTTGTCTACAACAACTATTTGTTCAGTTCAGTGTTTTATGGGGTTCTGCTTAGAGATATTTAGCACAGTTAATTAAAAGTAATGGAACAGGATGTGGTCATCACTAATATGTCTCATTGATTTAATTTGCCTTTGGGCTGGTTCACACATCACTTGACTGCCCAGCACATGATGACTGGAAAGTGATGTATGAAGTGGCTCCATTGAAAAACACTCTATTGGAAGTTACACTGGGTAGTATGAAACTGCTATATCATTAGATTGGCAAAGGCTCATTAATTTACTAAGTCATTGCTTGACAATACTGTGAATGTATTGAATATGCTTGAAAAACTACCTGCACGCACTTTTGCTAGAATGAATTCATTTTCTACTTTTTTGGGATCAAATGTTGATATTTTGCCATGTTAGGTTCTGCTGCCGTCAGGTTTGAGTCCAGGTCTGTCTCACCCGCCAACTCTAAGGTTGCTTTTAGTTGGGCAAGGCTCCAGGATAGAGCTTCAGATAGGGTAAGGGGCGGGGGTTCCTTTTCACCCAGTTTTCCCACTCTGCCATTTACCCATGTGATATTGTGGCTAAGAGCAGTGGACTCTAATCTGCAGAACTAGGTTCAATTCCCCACTCCTGCACATGAGCGGCAGACTCTTTTCTGCTGAACTGGATTTATTTCCCCACTCTTGCACATTAAGCCTGCTGTGTGACCTTGGCCTAGTCACAATTCTCTCAAAACTCTCTTAGTTCCACCTACCTCACAAGGTGTCTGTTGTGAGGAATGGAAGGGAAGGAGAGAAAAGCTATGTGTAAATCCAAACTCCTCTCCTTCCCACCCCAGCTGCATTGGAATGGGCCCTGCTGTTCTTTCCTGGCTGCTGCTAGGTATGCCCTTTAAATGCTTCCCCAGGGAGGACCAGCCCTGGGCACAGCCCATCCTCCCTCCCCAGTCCAGCCCTGGGAGTAATAAGCCCCTGGGACAATAGATACTTGCACTGGAGTTGTGAGCTCACTGGTCCTTTCCCCCGAACTTCTTTAAATAGCTGGCTACCCAACCTGACCTCCTCTGAGAAGGTCAGTACTTCCTGTCCCATTGTCATCTCTGGGACAAACTCAGGTGGGTTGGCTTCTGCAGCTGAACATGCTGCTGAGAGTTGATTAACTCTTCCTGGGCCACGTCCTGCTGCAACCTGACAGGCAACTTCCCTGGTTACAACTTGCTGGCACAGGATGCCTTTGGTGGGGCTTGCCATCTCCTGGGGCAGGTGAGGGGGTGGAGGTCTCACCCCCCCACTCTCTTCCCTTTACTTTTTTCAGGATCTCAGATTCCATGCCATTCATGCTGTTCTCCCATTATGCCTTCCATCATTACGTTATCCACTGTTCTTTTCTACTGAAAAGAAAGGAATAAAATCTAAAATAGCCGGACTCCTCATCCAGCTTTTTGTACTCCAGTGGTGTACCGCTAATAGGGACCTGGGGTATCCCATGTCCCCAGGTGCATGCCGTTTCGTCATGTGGGGGTGCCGGGTGCCCCCCATATGATGAAAATATGGCTTGCGCCTGAGTCGCCCACCAGCAAGACCTGCCCCGCTCCTGGCCTCCCTGCAGGTCAATTCCTCCCCTCCCTGGGCCCTGGGAAGGGCAGAAGCCGGTCTGCAGGGAGGTGGGGGTGGGGTTTGGCAGTGGGTGGCCACAACACCCACCTGGGCCACCCCCACGGTGCCCCGCTCTCCCTGCAGGCTGGCTTTTGCTCTCCCCCAGGCCCTGGGGGTGCAGAAGCCCACCTTCAGGGAGGCAGGGCACCATGGCAGGCAGCCCAGGTGGGTGCTGCGGCACAGGCTGGCCCAGGAGTCGGCCTGCTACTGTGGCACCTGTCCAAGTCACCCCCAAGCCCTGCCCTTTCCCCGGCCTTCCTGCTGGCTTCCGTAAGTGGGGTATGGGGTATGGGTGGGCGGTGAGGTGGTCATGTCCCTGGGCACCATTTATCCCCGGTACATTAACCCAAAGGCATTGTTACTATGCACAATTAATTTTTTAGACAACATTTTCCATGTTATATCACATGAGCTGAAATATGTCCTTATTTTCAGTCTGTATTCTTTGAAACCTTTGGCAACCTTCTCAAAGCATGACCATCTACTTGCCTGAATGTATCTGTGGTCTGTGGAAGAATTCCATTATGGACTCTCCTTTCTGCATTTCGTTTTCAGAGACAGGCCTATTTTCTGTTACTTTATATGCTTTATGTATTTATTAATTCTAAATAGTTGTTAAAAGAAATAATGTTCACAATGCTAGCAATTAAACTACCATTTACTTTTAACCTTTCACTCAGTGTGAATGTGTCACACTCACAGACACTTACTTTTCAATTGTAAAATTGAATTGCAAGTCAGTATATTTATTTTCCAGTGTAAAAAAATCACTGCAGAATATGTGCTTGAACCATGAAATTACAAGTTATTTTTAATTGACCTTCTTCTGTTGCAACCAACAAAGAATTTCTTTACTATTCCAGTTTTTAAAAGCCTATTTTGAATCAGCTATTTGCAGATTAAATGCATGACATATCTGGAAAATTGGGCTAAAACTAACAAAATGAATTTCAACAGATACATGTAAATTTTTGTGTTGAGTCAGGAAAAACCAAATGAATAATTATAGGATGGGGGAGACTGGTCTTGGCAGTAATATGTTTGAAGACCATACACTGATTATGAGTCAGCAGTGTGGATGTTTGAATGTTTAGTAGACCGTACAGTGATCAGGAGTTAGCAGTGTGATGCAGCTAAAAAGGCAAATGTGATTTGGGGCTATATCAACAGAAGTATAATGGCCAGATCACATGAGTGATGGCCTGGTTAGTGTTCCGTTTTGGGTATTGACAAGCTGGAAAGTGTCCCAGAGGAGATCAATGAAGATGGTAAGAGGTCTGGAAACCGAGTGCTGTGAAGAAGAAGAGTAGAAGAAGAGTTGGATTCATATCTCCCCTTTCTCTCCTATAGGAGACTCAAAGGGGCTTACAAACTCCTTTCCCTTCCCCCTCACAACAAACACCCTGTGAGGTAGGTGGGGCTGAGAGAGCTCAAAAGAACTGTGACTAACCCAAGGTCACCCAGCTGGCGTGTGTTGGAATGTACAGTCTAATCTGAATTCCCCAGATAACCCTCCACAGCTCAGGCTGCAGAGCGGGGAATCAAACCCGGTTCCTCCAGATTACAGTACACCTGCTCTTAACCACTACGCCACTGCTGCTCCAAAGGTTGAAGAAACTGGGAATGTTTAGGCTGGAGAGGAGATGACTGAGAAGTGGTATGATAGTCAACTTCAAGTATTTGAAGGGCTGTCATAAAGATGGTAAGGAGTTGTTTTCTGATGTCACAGAAGCTCAGACCAGAACCAATACTTTGACATTAAATCAAAAGCGTTTTCAGCTAAACATTAGGAAGAACTTTCTGACAGAGTAGTTCCTCGCTGGAACAGGCTTCCTTGGGAAGTGATGGGCTCTCCTTCTTTGGAGGTTTTTAAGCAGAGGCTAGATGGCTATTTGACTGCAAGGTTGATTCTATGAAAATACAGAGATCACAAGAGGGAATGCAGGAAGGGACGAGTCAGTGCTTAGCTCTTGGGGCCTTTCTTACATGCTCAAGGTAATGCTGATCACCAAAGAACATCTGGATATTTACTTACAGAAAAGGTCATATTCTGAGTGTGCTCTAAAGTTTTATGAAAATGATCCCAGAGTTTAATAAATTTTTATTACCTCTTTATTTAAAAAATCCAAACATGCGTCGAAGGGTTTTTGGATATGCTCAGAGAGACGTTTTAAATATTGTCTTGAATAGCAACCCCCGTCATATTGGAAAGTTAATTTTCCTGTTGTCTCAAAAGTGATTTAGCATTTGGCATGGAGAATTATTGTGTGGAAAATTTGAGATCCAACTTGCCTTGAATGCAGGAAACTACGCTACACTTTAGACCCTTTTTGCCATTAAATTTGCTAATCATGTAAGATGTGCAATTGGAGGTTGCAAATATGTTTCTTCCAGTGCAGGTTTTTGGAACTAGTCAAATCTGTATTTACTTCTAAGGGATCTCAACTAACTTTTTCTCCACTCAGACAATATGGGAGATTGTATTTTTGAATGTTTGTTCTACCGAGGCAAATATTGATTTTTTTTAAAAAAAAATGTGCCTGCATTACAGAGATTTTTTTTCAGGCATGTTTGTAATTGGGTTATGTTGCGCAGGAAAATGCTGCAACTGAAAAAGACTAACTGCAAAAAGAAAAACCAGACTCCTTGCATTTTTATAACTATTAACTCGGGAAAAATGCATCCAAAGATATTTTTTTCATAAAGGCAATTTAACATAACGACCAAACTAGATAAGATGTTAACACCAAATGATTGATTATACCAATGTAATTTCTGTCTTTAAATTTGCAACGCTTGATGTGAATTTTGTGACATTGTCAGATTAATTTCTAAAATGGACACAGCACTGAACATGGAACTATGCTGTTGTGGAATCATATTGTAAAATCTGTCAACAGAATATTTGGCACAGAGGAAATTGGGAGCCCTTCCTTTCCCGGCTTGTTGTTGTTTTTGTCTGTCTCTTTTTAAAAGTCCTAATAATAAAAAAGGGGGGTTTGCCTGTTTAAAGGTGCCATTTTGGGGAGTTGGGGAAAAAAGCTGGAAAATACCCATAAGGTATTTTCCGGCTTCCTTCAGTTCAGCTTTGTAGAATACACACCCCTGTTCCTTGGTGGGGTTGAGATGAGGGAGGGGGGGATCTAAGTGAACATCTGGGAGCAGAAGCTGTAATGCTATTACATTCAACGTATATGAGAAGTTATGTAAAAATTCAGCATAATACCTCGTATCTTTGGGACCGCATTACCCCATATGTCCCTACTCGGCTTCTGCGTTCAGCAGAGGCCAATTTCCTGGCCCCTCAATGATGCGGCTGGCCTCCACTCGGGCCAGGGCTTTTTCAGCCTTGGCCCCTGCCTGGTGGAACACTCTCCCTCCAGCTGTCCGGGCCCTGCAGGATCTTGGTGAATTCCGCAGGGCCTGTAAGACTGAGTTGTTCCACCGGGCTTTTGGAGTGCCCAGCCGCTGATTAGGTGCCCCTTCTACTCTATTCCTCCTGTTTTCGGAGTCCCCCTGTCATCTAGGGGACCCACTTTTGTTACTGTCTTGTTCCCCCTTTTTGGCGAGGGTTTAATCTGGGGTATTGCTGACGCCATTTTACTGAATTACTGCTGCGTTTTAAATATTTAAACTTTTAAACTTACATTTTAATTTAATGGGGTTTTGTTTATATACTGTATGTGGAATCCATGTTGTACACTGCCCAGAGCCCTTTGGGGATTGGGCAGTATAGAAATCCCATAAGTAAGTAAGTAAGTAAGTAAGTAAGTAAGTAAGTAAGTAAGTAAGTAGATAAATAGATAAATAATCCAATTTAAATTCAAACTAGCAAACTTCAGAAATGAGGGTATTAAGATGTTGAGATAAGAATCAAATCTTTTCAGGATGCCTAAAGAGGAACGCAGATAAAATGTATGCTACTTATTAAGGAAAGTACCAACAAATGCAAAAGGAGCAGAGTCCTCTGCAAATGGCAGGAATTAGGGCAGAATTAAATGGGATGGCTACTTCTATTATTCTTTTCTGTTTGGCAGAATGGAGCTGCAGATGCTACAGACCAGTGATGGCGAACCTTTTCGAGACAGAGTGCCCAAATTGCAATTCAAAACCCACTTATTTATCGCAAAGCAATGTAACCCGAATACTGAGGTTTTAGTTTAGAAAAAACAGTTGGCTCCGAGGCACACGTTACTTGGGAGGAAGCTTGGTGGTAGCTGGTGGCTTTGCTTTGAAGCAACCGTGCAACTCTTCCAAAGGATAAATCACGACCCTAGGAGGGTTTACTCAGAAGCAAGCCCCATTGCCAGCAACCGAGCTTACTCCCAGGTAAAGGATTGCACTTTAGTTCTTCGTATGAAAATCAGTGGGGTTTAACAGCGCTTAACAGGGTTACTTACACTGCTTCCCCAAAACTAGGTCTTAAGTTTAATGCTAATAATCGAGCCCAGTGATTCAGGCCAGCCTAGATGTGTGTGTGTGTGTGTGGGGGGGGGACTCTATTTGCGCATGCCCACAGAGAGGGCTCTGAGTGCCACCTCTGGCACCCGTGCCATAGGTTCGCCACCACTGCTATAGACTGAACTGGAAGACTGAAGTAGAGAAAAAAAAGTATAAAAGTATATCTTCTTATGCTTTTTTTTCTGCTGACACTATCCACCACCCCTGCCATTTTTACTGTCACTGGGTAAAAAATAGGGGTACTTGTAGATTTTGTGCAAATTTTTGATGCAGCAATTATTAGAGTTGACCAGACCTGTATACTGTGTTCTTTAGAGAGGGAGCATATGCACATACAAACACACACAAAAGCAGTTGAAATCTTTTCCCTACAAAGGAAACATGGCTGGGAGGAGGGGGTTTATGGTAAAGATTAATGGATATTAGCCTTAATGTTTACATTTAATTTCCATGTTTAGAAATAGTATGTTTCTTACTAGATGCTTAGAGGTTAGGCAATCAGCAGGGGGAATTTTTGTCTGTTTATGAGGTTCCTCAAGCTCTTTCTCTGGTATCTGTTGAAGACAAGACGTTGAATTCACTTCTGGATTGATTCAGCATAGCCCATCTTAAGTGTACTTCATGCAGATAAATACTGCAGAAGAGTCATACCATTCATCCATCTTTACCATACTAGATCATATAGTGATTGGAAGTGACTATACAAAAATTGAATTGGGGAAGTTTGAGGTCTCTGGTATACGCAATATAGTCAATATCTGATTTTTGAGGATAGAACATTAAATATTTTAATCTCTTTAAATATTTTAAGGTATGGCTATTGCATCACCATGTGCTTAGTGATGCAGCAAATTAATTTTGGCCTTTGCTGTTTCCATCATAGTAATGCTAGTAGGTACTACCATTTATTACAAGCCAGTTTTATGAATAGCTGTAACTCTTGGGTTGTAAAAACAACAATCAGCCTGGATAATGAGTTTACATTGCACTGAATTCCCCATCCACCCCAGTGGCCAGTCAGACGTTGCCAGTTGTGCTGTTCTCCTTTCAGTTACATTCAGGATGGATCTGTAGGCCACAATAATGACAAACTGAAGAAGAATTCAGAAGAGAATTGGGAAGATCAAAAAAGTCTGGAAGGAAACCCATTTTGGGGGTGCAGGTACAGTTAGGTTAAAAGAAAAAGAGTGGAGGGAAATGTAAAAGTTGTCAGACATATAAAAAGGGGAACAATTGTCTTACTTCATCCATTAAGGCAGGGGAAGAGACAGGAAAGCAGAACTAGGTTGACTAGTGGAATGAACTTCTAGATCAAGGAGGCCATACTGTAAATTGTTTAGGATTGCATACGGAAGTAGGCTGACACCACGGCTCTTGCAAACGGGAAGTAGGCTGACACCATGGTGGAGAGGGGGCCACACAGGCATTATGCCAGATTAGAAATGGGCGGCATTGGGGATGAGTGGAGCTTAATCAGGATCCCAAGCTTTTCCAGCCCACTTCTAGAAACAAGCCTGGCATAAGTTAAAATGCTCCTGTAGAAGTCATGCAGAATGAAAACACTATTTCCCCTTCTACCACCATACTTCTAAGCCATGGTTATAACTTAGAATACAAGCGAAGCCTGCTGTCAATCACATCTCTTCCGAGCAGTAAGTCAGCCATCGCCATGACTCACCCGGGTTGTCCAGGGCTGCAGTTTGCCTAGTTACGCCACTGGGCAGTATGACACCAGGAAGGCATGTGCTTCTATTAATGATAGTCAAGGGAGATGATGTCATGTGGGTCTATTTACGATAACATTGGGGTTTTTTTTCTATTTATGATGGTCATAATTTAGTGAGTTGCTGTGGACTCTCATGTAATGGGTTTACTCTCAGGCTTGTCTCTTTTTTGTACATATTTTGGCTGTGTTGGGAATGCACAATATACAGACTGGTTCTACCATTGCTGCACTAGCACTAGTGTTGCTGGTATCTGGGAGTTAAGGTTAGGCTGCACACCTGAAACTCACAATAGGAAGTGTTTCTCAATGCATAACATGTGAAAAGTCTTTGAGTCTAGCATAAGACATCTGAAACCCATGCATTCTACTGGAACAAGAATTTTTAGGATTTGCCCATCTTCCAGCAGCTGAGTCGAGGGACTCATCACATCAGCTCCCCCTATTGCTGCCATAGGGCAAATTTGCTCACCAGGCACAGTTATATTGTTTTCTTACTCCACAGCTATTTCTATAACTGATTGAAAGGCAGGGAAGTAAGGGAGAAAAACACACACCTTTTTTTGTTTTTAATAAAAGAGGTGATATGTGATCTGATGGTAGAGATGGTATTTGAAAATATATCCCATATCATGAAATGAAGAGAGAATGGTGCAGGTGAAGGAACTCCTGCTTTGTTTATAAATTAGCATCTCAGCTTCTTTTGTCCATTACTACAATACAAGATACTAAAAAGAGAATTTTTAAATACTTCAGAAATTCCAGCTGAAGAGGCATGAGAAGCAAGAAAGATGCAAATTTTATTTTATTTTTTTGATTTCAGCCTTATGAAGAACAGTACTCCAACTGAAGTCAATTTAAACCAATTTTAGTTACTGGTATTGAAAATTAATAGAATTTTTCTTACTGGTAATTTAAATCTCAGTGATTCAGCATAACATCTTTGTATATTGTACTACTTGATTCCCAATTAAGTGTAAATTTTGATCGCTATGTATTAATGATCAATTACTGAAGTTTAGTGCACATTTTTTTCAACATTATGTCAGACTCTTCCAACAGCTTTTTGCCTTTCCACTGTTAGTAGTTCCAAATATGGAAAAAATATTCCCTATATTTTCTCAGCTTAATAGTGGCTACAAAGAATATAACACACCAGGTAAAATCTGCTAATTGTTGGCTATATGTTGCAATAGTGAAAAAGTCTGGTTATGTGGTTTTTTCTTTTAAAATCTACTGGCTAGGTATAACACAGAATTTATTGTCCCTGGAACATAAGGTCTCCTCTTGCTTTATCACAATCGTTTCGTGCTGGGGAACACTTGGCTATCTCATAAATCACTCTGTGCTTTCTCTTGCTTCTGGTCTCCCTCCTTGCTAATAATATAAAGTAAACTTAGTGAAGGAGAAGAGGGCTTTGGGACAGTGGGGATAAGAGCTGATATCTTGGTTGCCACTGTAGATAAGCAAGAGGAAGAAGATAAAATTAGAAAACCCCCAAATCATCTCTTGGTCTCCCATCCTGATAACCACATTTTCTTCTGTTTGTTGTGTCCTTTTAATAAAAAAAATATTTTCAGATATGAGTCAGTGTTCCAGAATACAATACATTGTGAACCAGCTGAAGAAGGAAAATAAAAGTTTGACTTGCAACTTGATGTATCAAGTCTAAGTATATTCCAGTATCATAAAGCTCTTCAGTGAAAACAACAAACAGGCCTGTGGTGCCATGAAGAATGACAAATTTATTTGGGCATAAACTTTTCTAAGTTAGAAGAGTCTGAACGAAGGATAAGAAATTATTGCATTTTAAACACTTATATGTTAATTACATTTGGGGCATTAAGGGCAGTGTAGGCCCAGAAGCAACAAATGTGCTTTCAGTTCATTTGTGACAAACATCTAAAGACAGTGATTTTGCATATATGTTGCACCTCAGATTGTCACAGTATGAAAAAGGAATTCTATTCTTCACACTTACCAGACTATTGGTGGTAATTTTTGTCAATGTCTGGCACTAGAGCCACAGTCATTTGATAGGGAAACAGCCGCCATGTTCCGAGCTGAGAGAAATGTGAAAACATGGCCTATACTGGAAACAAGAACAATCTTTACCAAAGAACCTCCCAGATAATTTCTGCAGGGAGATCACCAGGGAAAGTCTAATTTGCAAGATGGATATTCAAATCCCAGCTCTTTTAGGGACAGACTAGATGTAACAGACACCTTGTGGCAGCCCTGGGGATACCACCTCCATTTTAAAATGATCCAAGGGCTTGATCCTGGGCTGAGGTGCTTTTGTTGCCCCCTGCCCCGCACCTTCTCAAGTGCCAAAATGGCCACATCCCCCTACTGGGGTTGTTTCAACACTTGAAAGTCACATAAGAGGGAACAATAGTGGCAAGTTTGCAGCATTTTAAAAATCAATTTAAAAAGGCAGCAACTATCATAAGGATTCCAGCATGTCTACTTGGGCTCTTAGTTTTATGGTTTGAGGCAAATTACTGCCTTTTAAACACTGAAAAGCACATTGAAAATTAAAAGTGTTATATATATATATATGTCATATATATTAAAAGTGTTTTATATATATAAAATTAAAGAGCATGTAGTGGCATTTCAAACACCTTTATTGCATGAATTATAATCATTGTCGATAGCCACATAGAGAACAACGTTTAAGAAAAATAAATAGTGAGCTCAAAAAGCTATAAGGTCCAAGAGGTTGTTTGTGGCATTTTTATGTCAAGTTCAAATGTACACAAGACAAACACTGTGAACAATTTATAAGCAGCCACAACAGTCAGTAACACAGGCTTGTTTGATTTGCTAATCTAGTTTAATACCGGTACTGTGTGAGAACCAATCAGTCACCTCCTTGTCCTCCTTCCAAGGAGAATATGCTGTTCTTTTTAGGAAGTCACAACTCCAAAGATGTTGCAGCTACTGTCCCCAACTCATTGTGAAAAGCTGATTCTGCCAACTGCTAGGAGTCTCCCTGCTGCCTGCTGACCTGCTGACAGTCAGCAATCATTTTGCAAATACCAAGGGCTTGAAGATGCCTTCCCTGATTCCCACAGCATCATTATTGCCATTTTTAAAACAAGGGAAAACCTGGATTTGCTGTCTTGTGGTGGGATTTAGGATTTTTTTCCCTTTGGTTTTCCTTTTTTACCTTTGGTTTAATAGGGGATTGTGTGCTGCTTTGAGCTTTTGAACAATTCTGGCTTGGAAAATTCCTGGATTTGGATTTTTATGAGTATAGCATTTTTGCTACAGGATCACCAACCTCCAGGAATTTTTTTTTTCCAGTCATGGTCTAGTGGTTAGACATCCAATCTGTGATGACTACCAAGGGGTGGCGGTGGTGGCATGGCACTCTGCCCATGCCCCATTGCCCCGTCCTCCTTGTCCCACATTCCAGGGCATTCCAATCTATTTCTAGTGTTCCCTGCCAGGAGATGTCCTGGTTTTATCTAAACCCCACCCCTTCCTTAAGGACACCGGGTGCGCCGGGCAGCTCCTGCAGGAGGACAGTAGCTGAAGCGCGTCCACCCCTCGCCCCCTTATTGCAAAGCTGCAGGGCGCGCGCCACGGGCCGGGAGAGCGCGCGCGAGCCAGCTAGTGCGCGTGCGCGCTCGCTCCTCTTGCCGTTCGGAGAAGCGGAGCCGGAGCCCCCGCGGCTGGCTGGAGAGCTCCTGAGAGCGCGCGAGCGCCCCGGCTCGTGCCTCGATCCCTCGGGAGCCGCCACGTGATTCTGATTGGGCGGCCGGAGACTTAGCCAGGTGAGGTGGCGGCGGACGCGGGACAGGGATGGCGGGACGGGGATGCACCTCTCTTGCCCGGCCCTTCCGTGGCAGCCCGCAGAAGAGAACCGGAGCCGCCGCCTGAGGCTGAGAAGGGCGCCAGCTGGCCGCTCTCCCGACAGCTGCCAGGAGGGACCGGCGGGGGTCGCTCGCCTGGCTGGTCCCCTGGTGGGACTCTTGCTCCAGCACGGGAGGAGGCTCCCGAGACGCAGCCGCCAAGGCTGGAGGTGGGCTGCTCTCTCTCCTCGCAGCCCCGGGAGTTGTTTGGCTCTCTGGTCTCTCCCTCTCCAGGCGGGAGTGGGGCGCTGAAGCAGTCCGGGCGGGGGGGCGGACGGGTCGGGGTCAAGTTGCGTGCCAGCTTCCATTTTGGCGCATCTCTGGCCAGGGCGTGATACTGACAACTGCCCCCCTCGGTGCCTGCTTGCCAGGCGTCTCTAATGCGGCGCCCGCTGCAGGGGCAAGGGGCACGGCTCTGTGGCAGGGTGGAGATTTTGATGCAACGGCTCGCTCCCTTGCACCCTGCCCCGATCCAGCGTGCCTCCTCCGTCCTATGCCAATCTTGGGAGCTGGATCTGGCGCAGTAGAGGTCGCGTTGGCTTCCGCGAGCTGCCAGAGCAGGGTGCCCGGGGGGAATTCGGGAGGAGGCGTAGGAACGGACCGTCTTTTTCTCACTTCTTTGCCCGCGGTGTTTTGGATTCGGTTCAGCTCCTTTCCGTTCGCTGTTCTTGCAGGTCAGTCCTCTGCTGGGGCATGGGGGGTGAGGGGGACTGAATGACACCCCACCTTGATGTGGAAATAAGTAAGGAGGTAGATTTAGAACTGAGAGCAGACTGGAGCACAAGGCAGAGGAAGAGAGGGAGAGATTAAATAAGCCTGGGAAAAAGAGAGAGGGTGCAGATTGTTTGAAAGATGTTCATGCCACACTTAGGCATGTGTATTTGGAAGTGCATGATCAGTAGGGGTTATACTCTGGGAAGTGTGCAAGGGATTGCAGATTTATGCTGGTATCTCTTAGCCCTAAAGGACAATGGACACTGCTAAGATATTGTATCTATTGTTTTCCCCCTGATTCTTGCCTTTGCCTGTGTTATTGGCTCAATCTAAGGTTTGCACTTGTGTGTTTGTGTCCCACTTGGTCTGTGTCAAAGATCAAATACTCTCAAGGGTGTAGTAAAAGTTGGTTTTACTGCTGTATTGCAGTTATTAAGACTACAAATCCAACGCACTTATAGGCTGCTTTTATGTGTGGAAAATGCATTACCAGTGTCAAATATTTGGTGCTGCTGTTCCAGTAATTTGATTTATTTACATGAAAGTGCTAATGAGATTTATTTAGCTTGGATTAGTGGCTTAGATAGTTTGGCAGGTTTATTGGAACATTGTTCCGCAAGTACAAGTAACTGCTGTTAAAAAAAATTAATGAAAAGGCAGCACAATATTTTCTTTTGTATTAAATTCCTATGGATTTGTATTAAATTCCTATGATCGCTATAACATGCTATATATACATGGTGCTGCGTTCTTTGCTAGCACATTATGCCAAAGCTCTCCTCAAAAGCACCGGAGGAGCATGTGTTTCTATAACTTAAGGACAGCCAGTGCATTGTAATTATAGAAAAAATACCATCTGGTTGTAGTTAAGTTGTCTTCGGTAAATTAATTAAAGAGAACAGTGTTGCTACGCTGAGGTTTATTTTTACATTAATGTAAGCAAACTGGAATGTAAATGAAGCAAAATACTTCAAAGTGTAGCTGGCCTCTTAAATGTATCCTGGGGAATAGAACTATGCCTGATGGAATTGTATTGATTAATATCTTGTGTGGGTGTTTAAAGCAAACATGCACTTCTTTCCCTTTCCACCCTGGCTGTCAGATTTGTCATGGAGAAGGCAAGGAGCTTTATTTCAACAGAAGCACCTGATCCAGTCCAAGGGCATCACTTTTATGCTGGTTATTTCAGTGCATGTGCTAAGCTCAATAAAACCATTTGGGTGTGATAGTTGAATTTGTTGCATTTGCTACACTTCAGTACTGTTCCTTTGAAAATTCTCTGTTAGGTACTAGGAGAGTAATTAGTTCACAAAGCCCAATAAGATCTCTGCATGTTTATTAACTATCTGCAGGTTTCAAATTGTTCTTGATGAGGTTGCTGATTTCTCTGTGACTCCTTCAAGCGTCAAAAGTCATGCTTGTTTAATGCAGTAGGAACTGACAGATGTGACGCTGAACAATTAATCTGGATGTGCTTTCTATTAATAACTTAAATATTTCTTTAAATTGTAGCACAATAAAATCATTGAACTCATTGTTGAATGTCCCAGATTCATCCAAAATACTCAGATTTCCAGTGGGCCCTTACTAATAAGGGATATGTCACAAGAAAATCCCAGTAGAAAGCAGCAGGTAGCTTTGTTGATTTTATATGTCGTATTGCATACTTGACAGATGGCTGCTCCCTGAGACAGGTTTGTTCAGATGGGAAACACCCCAGAGAACTGTTGGCGACTGAGGTTCTTGGTGTAGTGGCTTCTATTTCATACTGGATTGCCTGAAAGTATGAATGAGACCATTACATAGTAAAAAATCTGGCAAAGAAAGCATTGCCCTTCTATCAACCTTTTATGCATCGTTTCCCCTCATACCCCTTAAAGTAAATTATTTATTAACAATTAGTGTTGACTGTAGTATTAACTACTGCTTTGGTAGTTAAATTTTGAAAGTTTCCCCTTTGTACAGTTATGGGCATGGAAGCAGTTTCCACACCCCAGCCATTGTATGATGAACAAATAAAGTTCTTTAAGTATTTTCCTTTATTTATAAGGGATGAAGAACAGAACAGACATGCATGACTGACACAGAAAAACCAGTGTGTTTAACATGTTGTTGCTCAAAGAACAGTAGAAATGTGACTCCCAAATTTCTGCCGACAGCAAAATATAAGCATATTCAGATGAAAAATTGCTGGTTAGAAACCAAAGCCTGTAAAACAAATGTCTTGAGATTGGGGTAGGTGGGTGGGAACACATTCAAGTTTAAAATACAAGCCATTTATGCACTTGTGTTCTGCCTTACAGCATGCTTTACTTCACTGTAGACTTTCCTTTATGCATTTTTTGCCCTTTCTGAAGCCACTGTGGGGCAGAGCAGAGAAGCTGCGCTGTTTTCAAATGCTGGCAAAACACGACCTTTCCCGTTGCTTTGCTTTTCCCTGCAAACAACTAAATAGGAAGCTTAATTCTTTATAAAGGTTTGTTACTCCTTGCCTTTCCCAATTCACCCAACAGCAGTTTTTCTCACTCTTCTGGTCACCATTTTTGAACAAGGAAAGGGGCTTTATTTTTTTTTCTGTTTTTTTAATGCTGCAGGTCTAACACTGGAGCAAGGAACTGAGCTATTGCGCTATCAGATGGCAGGGAAAAAAGGGGGGAGGCAGCCCCCCAAATGGTCTTTTCGGACCATGTTTGTACATTTTTTGGACATTTCTGACCATTTTTGTTCACCTTGAGAAGGACATTTTTGTGCAATTTTTTAAATGCTGATACATTTATTGTGAATGTATAGAATAGGCTCTGTTGTTCCCCTATTATCTGGGTAATTTAGTTTGGTCCTATTGAGTGGAGCTCTTCGTTTCAGTTTCTAGTTCTTGTGGCTAATGCTGATGGCTGTAAGATATGCTTCCTTGAAAATAAAAGCTGCTGTCATAGACCTGTGTAAGTACTCTGGCCCAATCTCTTGTATAAACAGAAAACCATGAGGAAAATCCCACTATGAAGCAAACAGCCACCAGACGAGCAGTGTGTGCAAAAAAGCTCACAGACTGGATAAAGAACGGTGTGGATATTGCACTGAGGCTAGGTGGGTGAGAGAAAATGAAGTCAGGTGATGAGAGCTCTTTTTATTAAAGAGATGGTTGTATGGATATATTAATGGAGAAAGTCAGTCTGGTATCAGACTAGGTCTGGAGAAAGCCAAATTCAGTTCCCTTGGGTGATATTAGACTAGTCAGTCTGTAAGCCCAGTTCACCTCACTGAGTTGTTTGAGGTTAAAATGAGGAAGAGAGAGCTGCGTATGCTGTTGTGATGTAATGGTTAAGAGCAGGTGGATTCTAATCCGGAGAACCGGGTTTGATTCCCCACTCCTCCACCTGAGTGACAGAGGCTTATCTGGTGAACCAGATGTGTTTTTGCACCCCTACATTCCTGCTGGGTGACTTTGGGCTAGTCACAGTTCTTTGGAACTCCAGACCCACCTACCTTACATGGTGTCTATTGTGGGGATAGGAAGGGAAAGGAGCCTGTAAGCCATCTTGAGTCTCCTTACAGGAGATAAAGGTGGGGTATAACTCCAGAACTCTTCTACTACTTTCTTACAATATTTTGACATTTCCTGTTTACCAGTTATTATGTGTTTCTAGGAAAAGTTGTTAATGTTATTCATATGGCACAATAGCTCTAAGGATAGCTCAAATGTCAGAGGTAGAGCTTTGTGTGTGAAGTTCTCTCATTCAGTTTCTTAAAAATATCTTGGGGCTGGGAAAGGCCTTGCCTGACTCTTTGAAGAGCTAGTAACTGAAGTGGACCAATAATCTGATGTATAAAGTAGCTTTGTACATTCAACGAAGTACAGGCTTTGTGATGGTTCGTGCATTTGTGTATTTGAAACTGCTTGATGTTAAAATACATTGTTGATTCTAAAGGACAATAGTTTTACAGTGTCTGCAGTAAACCACGTAAAGGCTGATTTAAATAAATAATTTTGTGGGGCTCTGGGCCCATCCTAGGTGTTTCAGTAAACAACTAATGAAGCCTTCAAACATAGATCCTTGGCTTTATCTCACAGAACCCCCACAAGAAAATGTGGGCAAGCCACTTGCTAAATCAACGTTCCCTTATCATGAAGACAAAAATGTACCCTTAGTGCAGTAAACTGCTTTCCTGAATTGGTCTTAATACCCCACTAATAGGAACAGTACTATCCTTCCTTTATCTAGACTGCTATAATGGAGCTCTTTGCTTACCAGGATGAATGGCTCTTCCATTGTTGACCATAGCTAATAGCTTGTTGAAAATGTATAGTTTAGATGACCTAGATATCAAGCACTTAATAGTATCCGAAAGGCAATACACTACAGCAGCAATCAAATGAACTGTCAAGCACCGAGGTGTTTCTATATTGTAATTCAGCTGTAACATTTCTGGTCATTTTGAAACCTTGTGAAGGAAAGGTGTGTGCGTATCTGAACTGTAATCCTGCTTTGGCATGGAAATTCAAATACATGCAACACTAACTTTTGTATGACTCCTAAAGTTGCTTTACTATTTGAAATGAATTACTACTTAGAATGAAATGTATCGTCCATAAATTAATTAGCACATTTAGTTGTACTTTTCAAAGGGTATAAATGCCTTAGTTTTATTCACACTAATTAAAAATATATGCAGTATGTTGGATATACAGTTGTAAATCTAAATTAGGGCTATCTTGTCTCTTGCTAGTTTAAACAAATTAAGTGTAAAAGTTTAAATATTCAGTAAAAATTTTTAAAATATTTTTAATACTCAATAAATATTTTTTTTATAAACGAAGACAAGCTTTATCATTTGGTCTGAGAAATAATACGTAGACTTTTCCCAGGAACTGAAACAAAAGCTTGTATTTTTAAAGAGAGGGCTCATAGGTAAGCATTCCTGTACAGTAGAATTTCACAACTCATGGGAGGATCCATTCTTGGGATCGCCATAAATGATGAAATCCACAAAGACTGGAGTACTGGGAGATAAGGGTCTGCTGCTCCAGTTGTAACCCCCCCCCCCAAAAAAAAAAAATTCCTTAGAAAATGTAACAAAGTAATTTGTGCTGCTGCTGCTGCAGTGTGAGGAAAAACGAGGTGGAGACCTTTCTATATGATAAGGCCATGGACTGTGCATAAGTGAAATTGTGTCATGATTACAAGTGGAGAACATCTGCTGTAGTACAATAAAAGTAACAATAAACATTTATATTAAACTTTGCAATAACATGGAGATTTTCATTAGTAGATCATTTTACACTAGGGCTGTAAGCCTATGCATACTTACATGGAACTGTGTCTTTTGAACTTCTGAGTAAATGTGTTAAGACACAAACATCTGCAATAAACATACAAAATATTAACTATCCCAAACCTGTTTTCAGTTATATTCCACTATAGCAAATTCATTATGTAGAATCGAAAATACTATGGCTGATTCCGCATGGGCCAAAAACAGCAGTGTGAAAACGGTGTGAAAACAGTACAAACCCTTTTACACTGTTTTAAACCCTTTTACACCATTTTCACATCGTTTTCACACTGCTGTTTTTGGCCCATGCGGAATCAGCCTATCATAACTCAAGATAAGTGGTTCTCTAATCTGTGTCTAATCATTCAGTCCAACCTGGTACATACTTAAGAACAAGCCCTTGCTTTTGAAACAACCTGCATAGGATTGTTGTATCAAAGATCCACGAAGATCAGGAGTAGAAGGTTTGCCTGCACTGAAATGAGCTTTGTTATTCTTTCACATATTTTGTTCCTTGGTATTGTCGGCTTCTTCCTTGGTATTGTCGGTTTGCCTGCACTGAAATGAGCCTTTTTATTCTTTCACATATTTTGTTCCTTGGTATTGTCGGCTTCTACGCATTATGGGATATTGTGCCCTACCCCTTATCCCCTGCCCGTGGCCAGAGAGCCCTTGCAATCCTATTGACATGGCTTTGGGGTTATTATAATTAGCTTCTTTCACATTTGTATTTTGTTGGAGATTTAAATAAACTTCCACTGGCACATCAAAACATGATCTTTAAGTTTAGTGTACACGGTTTCGAAATACATGCTAGCTTTGTTTGTGCTGTTTCTCTGTGATGTTTCCACTCAGTCAAATAAATTATTTTATTGTGAGAATACAGTTTTTTAAAACAACAACCTCAGCATTGTTATAAACACGCATGCATTTACTCTCAATTCGATGTTAAAAAATGTTGCATGGGATTAAAGTTGAGGAACAAACATATCTACAATGAGCCATGAGTACTGGTAATGGCAGACTATGGGTGGGTAATGGGTAATGTTCTATCCCGTGGTGTATCTGCCTGGGGATATAGGGTAATCCATGTTTCCAGGCGCATGCCATCTGGTCACATCGGGGTGCAAAATCGGCTCACCACGTGACCAGAAAATCAACCTCCCTGAGGGAGGCAACTCTGACAAAGCACGAAGCCAAAACAGCCTAGCCAGAGCAGGCTACTTTTTCAGCCAACTGCTGGCAGAATTAAAGTAAGTGGGAGTGGGTTAGTGCTTTGGACTATGTTTTCAAGTTATGGTGAGCATTTCAACAACATACCCATTTAGCATTTGCTAAATATGCAAATTACATCAAAGCTTGAAAACATAGTCCAAGGCTCCTTCAGTCCCACCCCCTGGTCTGCCTGGAGATCAGGAACGTGGCCCCGTCCCCCTGCTTTTAGCAGGCCCAGTCCTGCCTTGGACTACCTTTTCAAATTATTGTTGAAATGCTCACCATAAAAAGCAAGAGGACAGGGCCATGTTCTTGATCTCCAGGCAGACCAGGGGGTGGGACTGAAGGAGCCCCAGCTCTGCACACTCTGTGGGCGGGGGTGGGGCATCCCAGGCTCCCTGCAGCAGGGACGTGTGGGGCAGGGCTCCTGTGGGGGGCACCCAGAGGAGGCTTTGTCTCTGATTGCCGTTTGGACCCCGTACACCTCTGGTTCCAGCTAAAAAACTTCACTACAGGGACAGTTGATTATTTCATAGTAATAGCAAGCTAAACTCAGGAAAAATACTCGTATACATATTTAATAGGTAGGCAGAAATGTGGACTTCATAAAGATATAAAAATTAAAAGACAAGCTTTTTTAATTCACAGCATAAATAGTTTGCATTATCTGTTCTGCATTTTTGTAGGATCCTTCTAGTATTTATTACTTTGGATACTTCTTGAAGTTATCTTGAATCCTCTTGGCCTTAAATTTAATAAAAACAAGTTTTATAGTCAAAAACTGTTAAACTGGCGGAGTACAAAAATTGACCTAATCCACTTAAATGCATTCCAACACATAAGTGTAGGAAACTCTAGGGAAGATTTTTTAAAAAGGGGCAGTAGAGCTATTGGCTGAGAAATCCATGGGCAGAAGGTAGTATGAATCCAAATGATAATGAATCTTGCATGGTTATCTATAATGTATTAGCTGTATGCCATTGCTTATGTTCATAACTGGGGTCACGTTGGGATAATTCATATTGTATTTGTCTAAATATGAAATTTGATTTTTTTAAAGTGTAGTTACAATTCCTTTTGGGAAGGATAATGCTTAATAGTTGAATGCAGTAAAATTATTTTTTCAGATTTTATTATGAATATAAAAATGTATGCAATAATGGATGAAGTGTTAAATTTTATTTCAGATTGTATTGTTAAAGTACCCACTTAACAAGTGAGGGCAACTATAGTTAAAACTGTTCTGTACACCTGGGTATTTTATAAATGTCAACAGTTAACGAAGTAGATTGCATTCAGAGATCATGCACAAAGAGGGATGGTTTATCAGAGTAGCAACAGTTGTCAGAGGCTGATTCCATGCAGTCTGTTTTCATTGTTCTTCCACATTTCAAGCTTTGGTACAGAAGAAAAGAAAGGTGAAAACATTAATGTGAAAATGCATTAAATAATTTGGTTTCCTCTGCACCATTTGTTTCTTGCCTACCTTAAGCTTTGATATATACACGGAAAACATTGCAATGAAGTTTGTAAATCTACAACTGCATAGTTTAAAACACATGATTGTGAACCTGATCAATCCTATCAGTTTTGTTTGATGATAAGTTACAGCTATTAAAACAATGCTGGTACTTACAGATCATCAGCACATGTGTGAATTGACAGATTTGTGTGTCCTGAGTGATTTAGTTTCTTGGGTGCACTGTCTGTCTTATCAAGGCTGGAAGCTAATGGAATGTTGAATTGGGTAAATTATTTTAGCCAGTCTTCTAATCATAAAAGTGCAGCTGATTTAGTGGAATCAAGTTTTAACTTGTTAGATGCTCTAACAGAATTCAACAAACACCCCAGAAAGAATTATAGAGAAATTTTTCCTGGCATGCTTTTGGGGTATGTGTGTCACCTATTCCCACTTTCTCTTTTGGACTTGTTATTCTTATTTTAAATTGGAGATAGATTTCAGCAATCTAGAAACTTCAACAAGCTATACACTTTTCCACAAAAAGATGAAAGTATGGTCAGAGAAAGTAGTATGCTTCCACAGTAGAAAAATAGTCCCAAATGACTATGAGCATTAACATTTTTAATCCCAGCCTTTGTCAAAACCATTAGTTAGCCATCTTGCTGTGGCTCCACAGTACAATAATTGATTTAGACTGAATACCTGAAGAATGTTGGGTGGTCAATCCAACCCTTAAACCCTGTTATCAGGGCAACCCCAGTGGCTATAGAAGAAAGTGCTGGCCGCATGCAGCTGACACTTCCACCAGCAGAGACCAGGGCCCGTTCTGTGCAAACTATATAGACTGGCACGGGGTCGGCAAAAACACCATTGTGGGGGAGGACTTCGCACTGCAGCTGGAGTGAAGCCACAATGGCCCACCTCCCCCACAACAGCATTTTTCTGAGCAAGTCTTTTGAAAAATGGTGGCGTCCACCTGGTGCTGAGCGAACGGCACCGGATTGACACCACCATTTTCCCCACGGCACTTTAATTCCTCTTTTACCTTCTCTTGGCTGCTGTCGTCCTGCAGAGCCCAGGGGACGTGCCTCCTGGCCTCTGCATGTCCTCCGATCTCTGCAGGGTGACAGCAGCTGAATGGAAGTAAAAGGGGATCTGTGCTGGCGGGCCCCGTGTGAAGGCAGTTCCATGGGCCTCAGGGGCACCAGGGCTGTTTGCAGGGCACCATGTGAACGGCCCTGGGGGGTGCACCGATGTAAGTATGCCAGTGCACCCCTGCTTGTGAGGCCTGTGCGGAACAGACCCAGGTCCTGATCTGCTTCTGCAGGCCATTGATAGCTGCAGGTGGGAACCAGCTATGAACCTGTGGTGTGAGCTGAGCCATGCCAAGGCAGTTTCCAATCCATCTGCAGTCTTATAATTAAATGTATTTTGGGGAGTTCTCCTTCCAGTGCTTATTTTGAGTAAAATTCTAATACAGGAAAGATTCTTATACACCTCCTTTTGAGTGAGGCTAGAATATGTTTAGTTTGTTAACTTTAAAATAATATATTCATTTTCTTTCTCAAACTATATCTAAGGCCTCTTACTATATAAATAACAATAAAACAATAATATAATTAAAAGCAGCGCAGTTAATCAATTTTTTTAAAGCAGAAAGAAAAGGATTGGATTATAACTATCCAAAAATTAGCACACCAACAATCCTAAAACCAATTTAGATATGCAAGTTTTTCAATTATAAAAGCTAGAGTATACAAACATTTAAATTATAAATTGATGTATTCTTAATTTTAAATATACGACAGACAAAATTCCCTAGTAGTAACCAATGGCGCTTACAGCAATAGCTTTCCTAATGAATATTTCTTTTAGCAATAATTGTATCTGGGAAAATTCTGGAGCAAAGGCAAGCAGAATAATGAACTCATCAATTGCTTCAACAGAATAATTTGAAGCATAGTTTCCAATAGGTGGCCATTATAATTTTGATATTTATTACTGAAATAGAATGTTAATTAAATGCTTATAATTCTTGGAAAACTTTACTGTTATTAGATATTTATATGACAGCTTTTCAAGCATGTCAAGTGTTTCAAAACATACATGGGAAACAGTCCTAAACTGGGCTTCTCAGGAGTAAGTTCAGTTTTATTCAGTGGGGCTTACTCCTAGGGCAGTGTTCTTAGGAGTGCAGTGATAATATGCTCCAGTAGTCTTAGAAGGAAGACTATTGTTATTTCCATATAGCAAATAGTATGGTAAATGGGAATGGAAGATCCCCGTCTAAAGGTGAGGGGGTGGGGGGGGGGGGGATAGCTCAATGAAGCAGGTGTGACTTCATGCCAACATGTTTGCCCACCCTGCTGATGCATTTGCCAAATGTGCTGGTGGCTCAGGCAATGTGGGAGGCAGGTGGGCACTTTGAACCTTGGTAGCGCCCGACCTGGGAGGGGGACCAGTGTTAGGAGCTGCATTGCTAATCCTTAATCTTATCCATTTCAATTAAATAAAACTTCAAAATGTTCTTTTCATCCACTGAAACAGTTTTTAAGATTTTTGCTCTGCTGATAGTTTTCTGCGAGTTCCACCCTCCCCCATACCCTTGAACTTGGTGAATTCTGAAAGGATTAGAATATCCTTAATTTTAAAGAATATGGTTGCTGAATTTAATAAATCAATGGTAATAAAAAATACTTAAGGGCATATATGACATCTTCCTTCAGAGGTGATTAAAGCCCCAGGGACATGTTGTTACTGCTTGAAAAAAGAAAAAAAACTATCTTTGCTGAGATGAGCAAGATTCGTAGAATTTATGGGTGACAAGATCTCCCTCTAGTTATCATTTTGGACTTACAGGAATTGGGGGCTTTGCTGCTGTTTAGTACACAGAAATAAAATACTTTTTACATGTGCCTTAATTAAAAAGAAAGATATTGGTATCTTTAATAAGAACTAAGCAGTCCAATCCTAAACTGAGTTGCATAATTCTAAATTGGTTTACAGCTTATGATTGCACTTTTAATTAATGAAACAAAGGAATTATTAAAATGGATAGGCTCTTACAATTCCTTTCTGCTAAGTTGGATTCTGTGACCCTTTTGCCAAGTTCTTTTCCATCAGGGAAAGTTTTAACTGTTAGCAAAAGGAAGCAAATATATTAAAGTGTATTAAGCAAGTGTATTTAAAATAATTTACTTTTGCTTGTAATGCCTCTAGTCCCGTAATTTTCTAGTGTCATGGGAGAAAGGAGTTAATTTTTTAAATATAATTTCTCTTCACCATACATAATTTTACAAACCTTTCTAATGCTTCTTCCTCTTGGTAATCTTTTAGTTTCCTTTAAAATAAAAAGTCCCAACAATGTCAGCTTGTCTCTTCAGAGGTGTTCTAAAAATCGTTGTCGGCCCTTTTTTTGTACATTTCTATGTATGCTTTTTGAAAAGTTCCAAATACTTCAGTTAGAAAAGTACAGGGTAGTTCAAATACAGCACCAACACAGAGTTATATAAATATTTTTTTTGCTGCTGCTGCAATACACGAAGTGGATATTTTTATTGAATTGTTCACCCTGACCCCAAGATTTTTCTTCTTGTTGGTTCTACCTCAGTGAGCTGTTGGAGGGAGGTCATGTCAATCATTATACACTTGCTTACATTGATCTGTATTTTTCATGTCTGCCTTTTCACCTGATTTTCAGAGATCCTTTGGGAGCTCATTGCAGTCTGTTTCTACCACCCTGAATAAATTCGTGCCATTCACAAGCTCGGCCCACTCACTCCTGGCCCCTGATAATTTATTAGCAAGTTAAATAGCACTCTATCCCAAAATAGATGTTTGGGGCCTGCTACATTTTTCTCACCATTTCAAATCTTATGTCAATGCTTTGCTCCCTGTTCTTTAGCAAGATACTCATCCAAAAGAGGACACATTTTCTTATCCCATGTCTCCTATTTACTGGAGTCTTGGGTAGGGGGCTTTTTTGAAATCTTTTTTGAACTCAGGTCTGCACTGAAACACTTCTGTCCACCTCCTGCTTGAGACTCTTACATATCCATCTTTCTCCTGGTAACTTTAGACCCGAGGTGGGTTACAACAATAATTGTATTCATTCATTAAAAATCCAAATAATAAATGCATTAATACTACATTAACTGGTCTAAAAATACTCTTTTCAAGACATTCTCTTGTGCCCAGGCAGTCCAAAAGATATCCAGAATAGTTCTATTTTTACAGTTTCCTCAGAAAGCCAGGAAGGAAGTCGTCCCCTGGCCTTTTCCAGGAATCTTGTTCCACAAGCATGGGGCAGCCACCGAAAAGGATTCAAGGCAAAATCAGATCCAAATGTACCTTAGATAAAGAAAGCACAAACAATATATCTCGCTAGGAAGAGTGAATACTGGGAGAAGCAGTCCTTCAAGTATTTGGCCCCCAGGTCACGAAGAGGTTTAGAGGTAAGCATCAGGATCTTGAATTGGTTCCACAAACAGATATGGATTCTCTAAGGAACCCAGGATAGGAGTGTGGCTGGCCCCTGATAACAAATGGGCATTTTGCATAAGCTGATTCTTTTTTTGGATCATCTTCAAGGGCATTCCCATGTAGAGTGTGTTAATATCTAGCCCTGAGGTTACTGAAGCTCAAATCAGTGTTGCCATGCTGGACATCTGCAAATAGGGAGTCAGTTTTGTAACTAAGTGTAGCTGGAAGAAAGTAGTTTTCTGTTACAGCCATCTGCAAAAGATCAGAATCCAGTATGGCTTGAGATCTTAACAGAGACATCCAGTGAATACTGCATTCTTCTGCTGGTAGTGAGAACAGTCTTAATTCAGTGGCCCATCGAATCAGCATCCCCCTAATCTGATCTGGATTCAGCGACTTGACCACCGTATCTCGATACTGGGCACAGCAGAGACAGCTTCAGCTGGAGGTTTATTCAAAGTTATATCTGTCTATCCATCTATCATCTATCTATCTTCGTCACCAGCATATTGATGACTTGCTACTCTAAAGCTTCTGGTGATTTCATTATGAGAGTCTACATAGATATTAATATGGAAGATAAATGGGAGCCTTGTGACACCAGATTAGAGTGCACCTGCTTTTAAACAGTACACCACATTGACTCTTAATACCAATTCTCAGTACCGATTCTTCCTTACAGAACTTCCTCTTCTGTATGGTGTATAATGCCAAAATTAGTAATAATTGTAGCAGCAGTGGCGTAGGAGGTTAAGAGCTCGTGTATCTAATCTGGAGGAACTGGGTTTGATTCCCAGCTCTGCTGCTTGAGTTGTGGAGGCTTATCTGGGGAATTCAGATTAGCCTGTGCACTCCCACACATGCCAGCTGGGTGACCTTGGGCTAGTCACAGCTTTTCGGAGCTCTCTCAGCCCCACCCACCACACAGGGTGTTTGTTGTGAGGGGGGAAGGGCAAGGAGATTGTAAGCCCCTTTGAGTCTCCTGCAGGAGAGAAAGGGGGGATATAAATCCAAACTCTTCTTCTTCTTCTTCTAATTTAGTTGAATTAGATATTTGCCTATAATTTTGTCCTTCATGGGTCACTTTTGGGAGTTTGTCTAACATGTCCCACAGTGAAGACTGATACAAAGGGTTAATTCCGATTCTCTTCAGTCTCCTTTTCCCCCTTTAGCAGCTTTTTCAACCTCTCTGCCATGCAATGGTCTAACCTTTCTCAGCTATTTCCTGCTTCTGATAAATTTGAAGAAATGTTCACCTGGATTATTTTAGGAATGTGCTCATTACCTTGAGAAACATTGGGCAACTGAACAAAATTTTGGCAGTTGGTAAAAGTACATGAGATTTCTCTGCAGAGGAAGTTGGTCCTCAGCTGCTCTTTGGAACTTGACTTTCTCCTCCTATATTTTTCTTGTCGCTTTTCTAGGATAATAACTGACAGTATCTGGTTCAAGTATTTATTATTTCATGCCAACAATGTCAAAGAATGATATACATTCTGAAGAAATGTTTAAGCATAAAACATTTTTTAAAATCACTGTGTCTTTTCAGCAATGCTTTTAAGTCGTCAGGTTAAACATTCAGGTGCAGGTCAACACGTATAAGGTAACCAAGTTTCAAAGCCCATGTTTCCTCCAAGGCAATTTCAGATCTTAATTTTACTGTGGAATGCAAGGCAACTAAAAAGGATATGAGAGAGATCTTTTCTGTTTATAGATGCCAGGGTGCTGCTAATCTACCTGAGGAATACTTTACACACAAGAGCCGCCTATTACTCCTCCTATGTGAAAATATTCGCAGGCAAATTAGCATAAAGTGGAGCGCTCTCATTCAAGCAGCCCAATCAAATGATGCAGAAGCTTTTGGCACCTAATCACCAATGGAATGTGTACATCTGTTCCTTTTGTTTCCAACATTGATTCTCAAACCTGGCATAAATATTTTTGCGACCTGTTGGTAATATGACAGACATCACCAATAGGGATGTTTTCTCTTTTACTGTCCCCTGCTGGCCTCTACTCATCGAAGACGAAATAAGGTTACTAATTAATGACCTTCAATCTAACAAGGCACCTGGTCCCAACGGCATCCCAGCCAAAATTTATAAATTGTTCGTCAACTGGTGGTCTCTCCTATTTACTCACTCTGGTAAATAACTCATGTCAGGTCCCTTCCTCTTGGACAAATGCCACTATTATCCCTTGTTTAATAAAGGTGATCCCAGTCTGCCAGTTAATTATAGACCAATCAGTATCTTGGCGATTTCTTGCAAACTGTATGCCAAATTACTACTAAATCACCTTCTTTCATGAATCTCGGCGGAAAAGATCATTGGCATTGAACAGATTGGATTTATGAAAGGGAAGTCCTCCTTAGATCATTGCCTGATTTTGAGTATTCTTATCTCAAAATATGTGCAGAAATGTAAATCCAGTCTTTACGCAGCTTTCATAGACTTAAAAGGGGCATTTGATTCTGTTTAGAGGGGTCTCTTGTGATCTAAATTGATGAAACTTAGAATGGACCCCATGCTCCTCATGTTAATTATGTCACTGCATAAAAAATCCTAACTGCAAAATTTGAAACAATCCTTTAGGCTACTTAACTCCTAACATCATTGTCTCCTGGGGAGTCGAGCAAGTTTGTGTGTTAGCCCCTGTACGGTTTAATCTTTTCATGAATGATCATTCCCCAACCATGAACAGCATAAATTCTCATTGTCCTCATTTGGATAATGTTCCAGTTCCAATCCTTTTATATGCTGATGATGCAGTTCTGCTGTCCTGCTCAAGGGTCGGCCACAAGAATTTACTCCTCAACTGCAACAACTACTGCATAACTAATCGGCTTTCAATCAATCCAACAAAATTCAAGGTCCTGGTTTTCTCAAACGCTCGTAGTCCTATGATTTGGTCTAGTCATGGCTCAGTTATTGAGCAAGTCAGATCCTTCAAATATTTAGGGGTCGTCTTCCAGCATAAGCCCGGCTGGGCTAAACTTAGAGACAAGGCCTTGAAGGGTATCAAATGTGCCTCTGCTTCTGTTCTGAAGTTTTTTATCCTTAATGGTGGCAGATTCATTCCAGCAGCCCTGAAAGTATTCAACACGAAAGTGGTTCAGCATCTAATGTATGGATCCACACATATAAATCCAAGCTTGAACAGTTGCAGTCCAGCTTCTTATATAAAATCTTTGGAGTTCCACACTGTTTCCCCTATGCAGCCCTCTGCCTTAAGGCAGGACAACACCTTTTAGAAACCAGGACGTAGGCCGCCACTTTCAAATTTTGGGTGCACCTCTGTTATCATTCTGATCTGCACAGTATGGTTCAACTTGCGATGGCTGAACTCCAGACTTTTGACTGGTGGCTATTAATTGAGGCTAAGATCTCCTCTTAGACCTTTCCTGAGACTCCTTGCTTATCCTCACTACCAATGAGATTTCAACTAAGAAACAAATTATTTGAGCAGGAATATCAGTACCATTTGATCAAGACACAGAGGCCGTTTCCGCACGGCCTCCAGTATTACGCCGCCAAAGAGTTCTGGCGGCATTGAGAGCGCAAGCCTGTTCGCATGGCGTGCGAGCAGGTGGCGGAAGGCCGGCAGGCGGCAGGCGGCTCCGCCGCGAGCCGCCTCTTCCCCTTCCCGCCCCACTCACGGTGTCCTCGTGCAAATTAGCCTGCTGGGCGTCGCAGCCCAGCGCTGCCCTCCGACCCCTGGAGGTGGGGAGGACGGTGTGGGCGTGCTGGACGCCCAGCAGGCGTACTGTGAGTGAAGCGGCGACGGGAGCGAACAGCGTCTTCAGCTGACGCGGTTACGCGCAGCGCCGCGGAAGGCGCTTCCTCTAACAACAACCCTTTAAAGGGTTGTTGTTTAGAAGCGACCTGGCCGCCCTGGGGGGGGGAAGAAGGCGGAGTCAGGTGGCCGCTGCTGCGTTGCAGCAGTGGCGCCTGTCTGCCGAACGGCGGCCTGAGGGCGGCGTTTTAAGCAGCCCCAGGCCGTGGATTAATGTCAGAGCGGAAGCTTGGCCAGAGTTTCTGTTCACCCTTGTACTTTGGGATTATTCCCTGAAAGCTCTGTATTGACCATTATCTGAACCAACTTCTTAATCATAACTTCATAATCATAAATTTAGATGGGCATTTTCAAGAGCAAGATGAAATTTCTCCCTCATTACTATTTCAAGGCCAGTTCTCAAACATCCCTCAGGATGATCGACACTGTTCTTTCTGCCCTTCTTATACTGACCCCCTTGAACACATTTTGCTCTTCTGCCCGAAGTACAACAGCTTTAGGCCCATCTTTAGGCCTTAACCATGGTTGGGTTCTCGGATTTTCCTAGCAACACAAAGATTACTTTTTTTGCTCAACAATCCCGAGGTCGAAATAACTAAAACCGTAGCCAAATTTTTGCTGTGCTTTTTGAACTAAGTTCCCTTGGCTTCTGTTCACATTACTTTCAATGTTCTTTACTGAATTTACTCTTCTTTGTCCCTATGTTGTATATGCCTAATAAAGGTCTCTGAATCTGAGGTAGCCAAGTCCAAAGAAATCATGGGGTATGCATGGGATATGATGCCAGCCTTTCTGGTGAAAGACAGAAAGGATGATCTCTCAGTTTATTTGGTAGATATCACTTGGACATTTCCTTGTGTTGACTGCATTTCTTTGTGTACCATGTTAGGTTCCTGTTCAGGCTTAATGGATTGACTGATTTTATTGCCATGAGCAAAAACTGAAATTTCACATGCTAATTCAATCTTGAGAACCCCATCGTAGCGTAGTGGTTACGTTGTCGGGCTAGGATTTGGGAACCCAGGTTTGAGTCTCCACTCCTCCATGGAAATTTGTTGGGTGACCTTCGACCAGCCACACACACTCAGCCTTGACCCTGGCAAGTCTTTGGATGGGTGACTTCCAAAGAATACCAGGGCATACTATGGAGGGGAAGGAATAATTAAAACATGGAACTCACCAGTTATCCTACTGTTTTAAATGTTGTTGGTTACCAATTAGAATTTAACACTGAGTTTCATTTGAGCAAACTGGTTTCAAAGCTTTCTGTTCACTGATCAAAGTTACACAACAACTACCAAAGGGCACCTTGGAGGAGACATAACCATAAAGTTTTGAAGACATTGTTTCAATAGAACAAATTCAAGGAGGTTCTGCACATGCTCATCCAAACGCAATTGCTTTTTGCAATTTTAGCGGTAAAGTTTAAGATGAGAGAGATGTATTTCGATGATAATTTAAAGAAAAGTAGGAGAACTGGCCTTGCTAATGAACAATGTTCTGTTTGTTGCTTTTTCTCCTTAGCCCTTCGCAGTAGGACTCTTGCCCTGAACTGATTTCATGTGACCATTTCTGCCGGCAGTCTTTTGCTAGTGTGGCTGTTTTTGTTAAATAGTGCACATTTTTTTTCTGGCTGCTCTGTTGCTTATCTTCTTGTTAAATTCCTTATGTAATGATAATCTTCTGAGATATAATTCAAAAGCTATACCATTTTCTTGAATCTTAAATGTTATATTTTACTGAGAGTTTGCAATGAAAATTATACTGAAAAGTATGTAGTGTTTCTTTTCTGTTAAGCCATTAAATTAAACTCTGAAACTATATAATTATATATATATATAACTGTGTGTGTGTATGCAGTTATACACACACATACTACTCTCATTCTCTCTATGTGTGTATACAGTCATCCTTTCAACATTGTGGGGGTTAGAGGCGCAATGCCTCTGTGATCTGGAACATCTGCACAAATCCACTTCCTGGCTTGCCCATTGGTTGAGGAAGGAGCATGGGTGTGTGTGTGGTGGTGGTGCCTGGCTTGATGGCATTACTCTGTGCTTTCTGGCAGCTGCGGGGATGAAGAGAATCATCTCTGGCGGCAAACACACCTGACTCCTGGGTGGCGGGGCCCATTTCAGAGCTGGAACCAGCCGTCGTCTCGAGACAATTCCTATTTATAGTAATTTCTTACACCTACCCATGATAAACTGAAACCATGATGGAGAAAGTAGTGAGTTGGAAGGGACAACTATATTTATATAGTTTACCGTTACCTTCCAATGTTTGTTGGTAAGGATTATAAAGTGGATCAAAGGGTGAGTTAACATTGCTAAAATCACTTAGCTCTGTGCAAGGAGAAAATACTTTACTTTAAAATATACATTTTATCCTTAGGACTTCAGTGGAATCATCATCATTATTTAGCTTCACTTTCTGTACTTTGTTTCTTTTGGTGGTTTCAGGCACTATTTTTAATTGACTGCTCCAAGAACAGGCCATACCATGGGGAGGAAGCTGGACCTATCTGGTTTGACTGATGATGAAGCTGAGCATGTCCTTCAGGTGGTCCAAAGAGATTTCACCCTCCGCAAAAAGGAAGAAGATAGATTGAGGTAAGTCTGTTTTGTATGAGAATGGAATCTGGAGGAATTTAAATAAGAAAGCTGCTAATGCAGTATTTTGTACTGTGTACTATTATTACAGTGTGAACACAGTATGTTTGGATTTAGAATATGAAGAAATGGTTGTAATTTTTATTGATTTTTAAAAAGAAAGTATTTGAAAGAAACCCTCAGCATTAGTAGGGCCTTGTACTGGAACCACATTTTGTGTTTGACTACAGCTGCTACTGAGGTACAAACCACAAAAGAAGATGGAAACAAATTGACACGATCCCTACTTTGCATGATAGCTGCTTTTAAAAAGTAGGAAAATGTATACTAGAATTCCAGGAAGAATGGCAGGATGCTGGATTTTCTGCATTCTCATTTTCCTTGCCTCTAACTTCCTAATTCTGAGGGTTGGGGGTGGGAGATGAGTTCTACACATGCTTTGCTAACCCTTTCCTGCCTCTTCCTTCCCACTGCAACCCAAAATGCCCGCCAAAATGTTATCCTGGGGGACTGGGGATCCCTTGGAGAGCCAAGGGGAGTGTTGTGGAATTACAGTGGGGAGAATTGGCAAAATCAACTTTTGACAGTGCATGGATCTTTTTGATAGGATCCAACACACTGCCTGGACACTAAGAATGTAGTGGACAGCAGAAACCACAAGTTTTGCATTTTCTTTTTACCAGGAGGACACTAAAGAAACAATATCGTTCATCAGAAAGTAAGACTATCACGGGTTTTGTGGCAGCTACTTTAAAATTGTTGGCTGAATATGTGATCCTAGGCACTAGTTAGATTTAGAGGTTTTATTTATTGATTTCTAGACTGTCTCTGGTGTTTCTATAGCTTTGAAGATACATTCTTTGATGTTAGGTGTAGACTACTTCACTGTTTTGAAAGATGTCTCTTGCAGAAAAAATACAATGCCATTTGTTTAAATGTCTCTTTCAGTACTATGTCTCTTTCCATACTGGCCACATAAAACAATAATATCCATGTCATCATATTTTGAGTTCTGAAAATTACTTTCTTGAATGTTACAGGCAATATTGGTATATTATAAATTAACCCATTGGTTGACTGTGTATAATGTGATGATAAAGTGGTGAACACCACTATGTGGTGTTTCAATTAATTATAGCATCATTTTGATAGCGACAGGAGGCTACTTACTATATAGTCCTGTAGTCGTGGGGAAAGTCCTAGGAGCCCAGCAGATCTTTTGTTACTGGTCACCTATTAAAACTGCAAGTATTTCAAACCTCAAAAGAACTGGCCAGCTCTCTAGTTTTGCACATTTTCAAACTGGTCTTTCAAGCTGTCCCTTTAACATTAGTTTGGTTTGGAAGCAATTATCAGATGGTACTGTTTAATATTTTGACATAATAAGCTTCAACAGCCCATTTCCTGTGGTTAAACCTCTATTAAAGAAATGAGATATTTTCCTCATACCTCCTGTTGGTAATCTTATCCCACTCAGCACAATTTCCTTTAAAAGGTAACACTTTTGTGTTTCTTTCCTTTGCTATATAAATTTTATTTTTAAGTGAAATTTGTAAACTGGCGCTGGTGTTTGAGGATAATAGCCAAAGAGAAGAAATGTTCTCATTAATATAAACTTTGTCTAAAGGGACTTTGGTGATGGGCAGAAAATAAATGCACAGATAAATAAATAAAATAAAACATTTTTTAAAAATGAAAGAAGTAATGAATCATCAGTTAAGTTTGTTTCATAATATTGGTTGACTTTTTTTGGTAATTAAAGCATTAGATTTCATTGTTTTTGTAAAACGAACGCTTTGAAATGGATTAGCATTGTTTGACTAGTCGATTGACTAATCATTTTTAATTGGTCAGTCAGTCTCAGCTACTATTGGTGTGATATGTGGGGCTGCAGGAACAATGGAGGGACCCAGAGAGACTCACTTAGGCTTCTGTTTTTCACTGAACTGGTTCTCACCCTCTAGCTGAAAAATACCAAATATTGATACCAAATCCCTAGAGAGTGCCAATGTTTTACAGAGTTGAGATTGCAGCTCCTTTCACACACTTTGAACAATGCACTATAGCAATTGTTTGCAATTGGATCTTCCTTTTTCACATGGGAAAATTCTATGAAAATTTTGGCTATAGTGCGTTTAAAGTGAATTATTTTAAAACTAGCAGTAAAGCCTGTTGTACAAACAAATACGACAGGCTCTAGAAAACTGTTGGGAGGTTAATGACATGCATCGAGGGGGCCAGCCCTTCTTGCTTTTCCTCCCCGTGTGGCCTCGTGTCACCAGCTCCCTCTTCCTTTTCCTCCTCTTCCTGGATGTTTGTTCCTCTTCTTGGATGCCTGTATTTCCACGCAGCAGTTGTGACTGTCAGCAACCCCTTGGGGAGCAGCCAACACCTGCCCCTGCTCCTCCTCAGGCAGCTTGTTTTGTTTGTATTTTTTATCCATTTTGTATAAGCCCCCTCCCCCCAGCAGTGTGTGCATGGCGATTGGCTGGAAGTGAGTCATTGACAGCTCCGCTAGCTTTTTATATAATAGGATGTTTGAAAGCAGCCTGTATGATGACATTCTAGTGCTAAAATGTTGCCATACGATCTTTGAAAAAGAGTAGTTCTACAAATGCATTGCTGGTTTGGTATGGAGTGGCACCCAAGTAATTCAGCACTGAGAAAAAACATTTCAGTGTGAAGGTAGCAGTTTCAAATGATATTTAAAAAACGGTAGCGTGTTGTATTGTTTTGAAGGTTG
Organism: Sphaerodactylus townsendi; assembly: GCF_021028975.2. Taxonomy (NCBI): domain Eukaryota; kingdom Metazoa; phylum Chordata; class Lepidosauria; order Squamata; family Sphaerodactylidae; genus Sphaerodactylus; species Sphaerodactylus townsendi. Next base: position 26,329,338 of record NC_059435.1, read on the forward strand.
GGTGACGAACTGACCCAAATGGCTTTTGAAAGTGCTCGTTCTAGATGAGGATTGAGGTAAACAGCCCCTCCCCCTAGTAACTTTTATTAATTTTCTTAAGTGGAATAAGGTTGTTCAGTAAAGAATCTTGAAACTATATATAACACATTGCATCTACTGGATTCCCTAAATTATGTCGTTTCTTAACAAGGTGGGAGTGCAGAGAAGCTTGAAACTATATATAGCACACTGCATCTTCTGGACTCTTATGAGTGCAGAACATAGTTTTGATTCCTGAGGTGAATCTTTGTCCTTTCCCTAGCCTTAGGAATCTCCCAGTATAAGTGTTAACTTAGTCTAGAATTGCCAATATCTTAGTCTGCTACCCTGAAAACCAAACCCTTGAGCCAGCCTGGTCTACTGTTTTAAATATTCACTGGAATTGGCAAGATCTATTCCAAAAACCATACTTTGAGACATACAAAGTCACTCTGAAAAGGGATTTCTTCTTTCCTACTCCTTTGAAGGCACAAACTCTATTTGACAAGATTTACTGCTAGAGTCTGTCTTGAGAATAAGCTAAGAGACTGCATCCCTCACTGTCTGAAGGCTCAAACCCTATCTAAGGCCCCTTCCGCACACGCAAAATAATGCGTTTTCAAACCACTTTCACAACTGTTTGCAAGTGGATTTTGCCATTCCGCACAGCTTCAAAGAGCACTGAAAGCAGTTTGAAAGTGCATTATTCTGCATGTGTGGAATGAGCCTAACCAAAGCTGACAGTGTAACTACTTTTCTTTCTCACTCTCCCTCCCACCTGTTTCCTTCAATCATCCATGGATCCTGATTGAATGTTACTTATTCTTCAGATGCACCAGTTAGACATTCAGGGGATTGTTGACTGGAAGAAAGGGACAGGACCCTTGCTCACCTGTCACAGTAGCCGCCTGCAGTTAGGTCAGAAATATGGTAATCCTGAGATGAATATTATGGTGGTGGAAAGCTGATTTATGGCAATCCCATAGAGTTCTCAAGGCAAGAGAGGTTCAGGAGTGGTTTGCCATTACCTTCCTCTGCTTAGCGACCCCCGCATTCTGTGGTGGCTTCCCATTCAAATGCTAATCAGGGCTGGCCCTGATTAGCTTTTGAGATCTTATAACCGTGGTGGCGAACCTTTGGCACTCCAGATGTTATGGACTACAATTCCCATCAGCCCCTGCCAGCATGGCCAATTGGCTATGCTGGCAGGGGCTGATGGGAATTGTAGTCCATATCTGGAGTGCCAAAGGTTTGCCACCACTGTCTTATAAGATAAGGCTACCTTGGGCAAGTAATATTATACTGGAGCTCAAAATTCTTCCCTTTTTACTGTGATCTCCTTTAATGTTTTCCTTCTCTGTAAGCCATAGCTTATATCCCACCATTCTCTCTGCAAATAGCAGTTGTGTTGTTCCAGTGAAAAGTCTGTTTCTCTGTTGTGTTGGAAGAATATCCTGCCAATAGCCGAAGGGAGTGGTGTGATACAATTTTCAATTGAAGAAGGCAAATCCTTTTTGCTTATTGTTACATTAAATTTCTTGACCATTTCTTAATATCAGGCCCCGCCATTCTGGGCCTGCCAAAGCACCTGAGACATGCCTGGGCATGCCCTGCTGTGACTGGTCTTGTATCAGCATTGCCCCTGGCCAGAGTCCCAGCTTTCCTGTTTTACAGCAAGGTAGTGAATGGACTGGTTCTGGTGGGTTTTCCAGGCTGTGTGGCCATGGTCTGGTGGATTTTGTTCCTAACGTTTCGCCTGCATCTGTGGCTGGCATCTTCAGAGGTGTATCACAGAGAAAAGTCTGTTTCACACTGTGTCTAAGGCCCTTTCCGCACGGGCGGAATATGAAGCCCTGGGGACAGCAAAAACACCATCCCCAGGGAGCCGTTTGCGCAGGGGGCGCAGCTGCTTCAAAGCCGCCGTTTTCCAATCTCGCTTCCCCAGCGAGGTTTTTGGAAAACGGTGGCTTGGAGCTGCTGCCGCAGCTCCAAGGCGCCTTCCCTCCCCCCATGTCCGGGCGACCTACCTGTCCTTCGGCCTTCTGGTGCGTCGCCGAGGCCTGGGGACATGCCCCCTCTGCCCTGCGACTCTGGAGCGGTTGCGCAGGGCAGGGGGGCGTGTCCCCTGGCCTCGGCGACATGCTGGAGGGCCGCAGGACAGGTAGGTCGCCCGGACATGGGGGGAGGGAAGGCACAGGACAGCTCTGCGCCGTCGTCCCGGGAGGTTCTGGGACCGTTCATGTGAATGGTCCCAGAGGGGTCGGGTCGGCGTCATCTACGTCGACCCGACCCCTTCCGCCGCTGTGCAGAAACAGCCTGAGAAGGGAAAGTTTAGTGGGGTATATTGTCCATGTCCCAGGGTGGGGAACCAATCATTAAGTGTTTGGGTGGAATTTGCTATGCAAAGGTGTGGTTGAGTGCATTGTATTGCGGGTGGGGTTATCAGTCCATTTTTTAAGTACTGGGAGCCAGGCTTTGCTAATCTTTAACGTCTCTTCTTTCTTATTTAAGTTGTCCTGGTAGTGAATAGAGTTCACCGGCCCCTAATCTCTCCTCTACCGTTAATGGCCAGGCCATTCCCGAAACAATGTATCTACCGCAACTGTCAACTATCCTTTCTCATGCTGATGTGGGGAATGCATAGGTGGGGGCTATCTGACTGTAACTGTAAGGTTTATACTAGGAGCCAGGGAGCTGGGACCTCAGTCTCAGCTACCTGGCCATATGGGTCAGATGCAGTTTCAATAAAGTTCTTGAAGCCATTCTTGAGTCTTGTTATTGACTGGGGTACTAGGCCCTTACACTTACCAGGAAACAAATTTTGCAGATGGGATCTAATAGCTGAAGAAGCATTGTGCATTTTGTATACAGTCCAGTGAAATGGGTTAGCAGTTTGTCAGTTTAACACTGGTTTGGGGATGACTGTATCAAGAAGGGGATCTGAAAGGACAGACTGTCACATTGTCAAAAAAAATGGCTCTACTAAAACCTACAGCATAATGTGGAAACCGTGGCTAGTTTATATAGTCCAAACATACTTAGTTTCGTTAAACATGTGTAAACAGAATTAATTTGTTTGGTTTCCAACCCTTCACAGATTGCAAGAAATTGTCTTTAGTTTTGAGTAAATGTTTATTGTTAGCCATACACACATATATATAGCCTTTATTGGCATCATACAACAAAACAGTTCACAACCAGAATAACATTAATACAGCTCAAAATAATCATTTGATATAAAAACTTACCTTTGCTGCAGTACCCATTATGTCAAACAAAAACTTGGCAACTAGTTCAGAAAAATCCTGATTAGAGTCATCCAAAAATGCTTTATCCTATCGCCATCTGTCATATCCAGGTTAGAACATGTGAACATATTCTATGCTTATGCCTTAAGTATGCCTTATTTGGACAGTGAAAGATAGTGTTACTGCGCTGCCTGGGTAACTTTTATTTCCCCAGATCTGCCAACTCTCAGCAGCGCAGAGGAGCAGAAACAGGACCCAACACAGTGAGAATTATTGAAAATAAGAATGAGTTTATTGAGATGCTGAGCTACATGTCAGCACCTCCACACCATGGCAACTTCAGCTGCCTAGCAGCTTTACAATAACTTTTATACACCTCCCACCCGGGAGTCCGGGGGAGTACAGGACAGCCTACAACCATTCATTTATAGATATACATCAACCAATTAGAGTCCGGAGGGCAGTCCCTTCTTGAATTTCGCGGCAGAAGCAGGGCGAAGTGATGACGTAGGCACAGGCGGGAAAAACACAAAAGAGTCCTTTGGGTGCTTGGGGTCAGGAAATGAAACCTAACGATGATGGCACCCTTATCTGCCTGCTGGTGGGATTAGGCAGATGGAGGCGCTTCTTCCGGGGTCCCTTTTGTCAGACGTCCATTCATGGTTTTTGCAAATGAAAGAGTTGTGCAGGGGTGGAGCAGGGGTGGATTCCTGCCTTGGGCAAAGGAGGTTCCATACAGATACTAATACAGAATACAACTTTAATTCCTACATTCTACCTAATACAACTTGTTCCTATCTAACTTAAAAAGAAATAAAACACAATTTCACCTTTATTCAGCAGCAAGATCAGAAATGGAATGCTTCATTTCTGACTCCGCTATCAATAGTGTGTGCTAGTGTTTTCACTTGTGCATATTGCATAAGCATAATCTTTTAGCCCTTGGTATTTTTTGAAACCTGCCCTCAAGTAAAGCAGATGGCAAAATATTAAATCTGGCTAAGGAAAATGCATGCCTTAATTTAGGATTAGTCATGTAGAACAGATAATGGGACATACAGCCCTTTTCTCCAACTAGAAGTTGATTTACAGGTGAACAAGTTGAATTTACTGCTACTAAAGATCTTTGATAAACCAATTCTAAAAATTCGTCTTTTATCAATTTTTTGGCTTTTAGATAAGTTAGCATGAATATTTCATCCAAAGATATACCAATTTCTGTGATTTTATCAACAATTTCCCCATGCCAGTTGGAGGTGCTAAGTTTGGACAACAGCAGACAGGTAATACTTCTTGGCTTGGAATGATGGTGGATTTTTAGCCAATATATTATCGCTCTGATCCAAGTCAAGGTAGTTAGAGAACATTGGCCTTTATTTTATTTCTTGTAAACAATATTACCCTAAGATCTAGTTTTCTTTCTTTGTTTCTCTTACTTTTCACCATCTTATCTTTCTCTCTTTATGTGTTTTCTCTCTTTTCTTTCCTATTAACAGTATATTGTAAAAAAATTTAATATTTCAATGCTTTTCTTATATTACTGTTATAAACTTTATTAAATAAAGCATTAAAAAGGTGATCTGAGAGGGACATTATGTTTATGAATTCCTTTAGTAAAATGTTTTGAAAACTGTGCTGTTTCCTCTTTGTCTGAATCAATGGATGAATTCTTCCAAAATTTGAAAACAAATTCCGCCTTATTGTTTGCCTACATTTTATAATTTTTGCCTAGCATTTTATAATTTTTGGATAAAGAAGTATATTTTTCAGTGCTTTTAAAATGCTAAATCCCTTTATAGTCTCTCATAAATTATCTATAAAAAGTGTGGGAGTAGTGAGATCAGAAGGAATTGGTTAAAATCACGCAGTGCCTTGCTTCGATGAAGAAGCTTGTTAAATTTCCCATTAACCACATGGTATGGTAGGAGGTTTTGATGATTCTTGGTTTTTATAAGGGGGTGGATGAAGGGAGGAATAAAGTATTCATGGTACATGATAATCAGTGTCGCTCTCTAACTCTAATTTGCAGTTTAGAGAAAAAGAACCTTGTTCACAGAGTCCCATAGCTTACTTTGGAACTTTATGCCAGAACCTACCATGCATAGCTACGGAAAGACTGGGAAGGAGGAAAACTGGAAAAGGACATGTCCTCAGTTTATCCTGCCCCTGCCCTCTTCATTTCTTGTCCCACCACCCCTGGGAGGGAAGGAGAATAAACTTTCCTGCTAGGTTCAAGTGGCTTCACCAGCCAGCAAGGTTAGGTGCAGTCCCCCCTGGGTGTAGCAAAGTCAGGCCAATCCTATTCTTCATCAAGCAAATGCTGACCTTGGACTGGACTTTGACTACTGAGTACCATCTGTGTGTGTGTGCATGGCAGCCTTTCTTTCTTCAGGAACAAGCATTAACTTATAATGAATTTTTGTGCAGCATCTAATATGCCTCTGCTGCTTACTGAACGTTAAATAGTAGTAGACACAGTTTTCTGTTTATAGAGCATTAAAATAATAGCTTTTTAAAACCACTGATAAATATTTTCATTGCCATTTTTTTCAAGTAATGCAAGTCCATTACAAAGCCATCTGTGCATGCACTGGAGGCTGGTGCTGAAAAACTGTCGAATGTATGCCTATTTGTCATTGCATGTTGGTTAGTAGTTTACAACTGTGTCAAAAGAACAAAGCTTGTTTCTGAAATAAAAATCCCTTAAGGGCTGTTTTGGCAATTGCTAACATGGAAAATTTTTGTGACAGATCAGAAGGGATAACGACTATTGTAGCATGCCTGGTAGAGTGCTTGGAGTACTGTCAACAATTATGCGACGCGCTTGCTGAAAATAGTTCCAGTTATTGTTAATTAATGTCGTGTTAGTTTGTAATTTATATTCTTCATTGATGGTATGAATATACTAACTTTTCTCCCAATATGGAAGTGTTACCTTGAACTGCTTCTGGTGGGAATATTCTTCTGACTCGATGGATTCAAAAATGAGTCACTGGATAACGTATATAAGAGTCTTAGTGACAGGTGGGCTTAATAGTTCTCAGAAAGGCTGGAAAAATGAGTTGTTCTCTCATTGTTTCACTTGGTAATGTAAAAAGTATGTTAGCATTATGTGTTGATTAACATCTTGGTGTTGGAGGGCAGGAAGTGGTGGCTGATGACTTATACTTGAATATTATTGCAATTTTCAGGATAATTTCATGCCTAAACATAGACCCAGCAGTTAGATAATGCACGAGGGTGTTCATACAGGAACAACCCTCACTTTATTTAACTGTGCACTGGTGCCAGTTCCTCATTCACTGATTATTTCTCCCCATTGTTTTCAAATAACAGGATATGGGTTCAGCCCTGCTTTTTCAGAAAAAATATAAACTGTGTTTCAGTGAGCCTATTTACTTTGTCATCCAGTGCATGTTTAGTAAGTCATACTGAGCAATATATATCTTACATCCTACTGGATAACTGAGCCTTTGGGGCCTAGTTTTTATTGAGATTGTAAATTTGTGTCTGGACTGTACCTAATGAAGCTAGGTTGCCACTTTGGTAGGCATCCTCTCTTCCCAAGCTTCTGTCCTTGTCTGGTGCTCACTACTGTAGCAAAAATGGGGAGAGAGATGGCCTTGCAGACCCACAAGTGATGTCACCATGTCAAGTGACGCTCTAGGAATTTCTCCATTCTGTGTGATGTAAAGATTGGGAGAAGTCTTAGTATGTCATTCATCCTGGCAATTTCACTTCCATTTCTTCACTTAGAAGTGATATTGCCATGTAGAATGGTATTCCTCTTCCCCCTCCCCATGGACTGCCCCCCAAACCTTTCAAAACTGACAGGCTTGTATATGGCTATACCACATACGGTTACAGGTGGGGCATCACACCACTAAGCATTCATCCATTTAAAAAAATTCACATTAAACATTAGCACATCAGGGAGAAGGCCTCCTTTAAAAGGGGGGGACCTCTGGTTGAAGGTTTATAAGATTGGCAACCTCATTGTTCAAATATTTCTGAGCTACAGAGTTCATCAGACAACTTTGTTATAAACTTTGTATTTGAGGCATTGCACATCCACTATACCTCTCACATTACTTCACATTACTTCAAACCAAAATAAAATGCAAAAATACTTGATTTATTTTTTGTGAGGTGTGGGAATTAAGAATGCACATTCTGATAAGACTACATTGGGTTTTGGAAACTAAAGGGTGGTTGCTTAACTGCTTTGAAGTTTGTTTTAAGGTCTTTTGAGTGAACCTTCTATTAGTTTATAGGTCATAACCCAATCCATTAAACAAATTAAGAATAATTGTGTAGTATAGAAAAAGGTGGCATATTTTAAGATAATGAATAGCTATAATGTGGAATCAGTATTTAATTACAGATACCTTATATTCAGAATTTGATCTTGCAAGCTTTGCAGGGGGAATATTACTCACTTTTGTGGGTGATTATTATTTATTAGTATAGTTTCGTTGACTGAAACGGAGGTCTTTTTAATGGATAAAATTCCATCACAGGAAACAATATGATTTCAGGTGCCTGATTCTATAATACATTCATATAAACCACATTTTCTTCAGAAGTAACTCCCATTCATTTTAATGGTACTCATTTCATGCCCAATACAATCTGAGGACTTCAATCAAAATATGCCTAGCTTTTAAAAATCATAGATCAGCATCTGCTTTTCAACTGATTTTCAACTGCCTTTTATGTTCCTGCAGGGGGTGCATTTTTGGATGTATTGGCACCAAAATTTCAGGGTATCATCTGGAGATGATGGCACCCCCCAAGTTTGGTGCAGTTTGGTTCAGGGGGTCCAAAGTTATGGACCCTCAAAGGGTAGCCCCCATCTCCTTAGCAAAGAATGTGGGATGGGGCACCCCCTTTGATGGTCCATAACTTTGGACCCCCTAAACCAAACTGCACCAAACTTTGGGGGTACCATAAGGACAGTTTCCAGATGATACCCTAAAATTTTGGGTCCGATACATCCAAAAATGCGCCCCCTTCAGGAACATCCCAGAAATTTGCCCAATAATCTTTGTTCTGCATTGAGTTTTCTGTATTGCTGTCCATGGGGGTTGCAGGCTGTGGGGGGGGGGAACATTTCTGAAGGCACAGTCTCAAAACTTTCAGGGTCTCATCAGGAGACTGCCCTGATGATACCCCCCAGGTTTGGTGCAGTTTGGTTCAGGGGGGCCAAAGTTATGGACCCTCAAACTGCAGCCCCCATCTCCTATTAGCTCCCATTGGAAACAATGGCAGATGGGGCACCCCCTTTGGGAGTCCATAACTTTGGACTCCTTGAACCAAACCTCACCAAACTTGGGGGGTAGCATAAGGACCGTCTCCTGATGATATGCTGAAATTGTGGTGCTGATATGTCTAACAATGCACCCCCTGCAGGCACCAATGTCCTGGTACCAAAAAAATTGGTCGTGGTGGAGTGGCAGCCCATGGGGGGGGGGCATCCAACTCAGGTTTTGCCCAGGGCTACAGTTTGCCCAGGGCTGCCTCGTTACGCCCCTGAGTTCTGGGCACTGCAATTCAAGAAGGATATTGACAAGCTGGCATGGGTCCAAAGGAGGGTGACCAAAATGGTAAAAGGCTTGGAATTCGAGGAGAGACTTGGGGAGCTAGGCATGTTTAGTCTTGAGAAGAGAAGGTTAAGGGCTGACATGAAAGCCATGTTTACATATGTGAAGGGATGTCAAGTTGAAGATGGAGCAAGCTGCTCCAGAGACTAGGACAAGGAGTAATGAATTCAAAGTACAGGAAGAAAAATTCCACCTAAACATTAGGAAGAACTTCCTGATGGTAAGTGCTGTTCAACAGTGGAATACATTGCCTTGGAATATGGTGGAGTCTTCTTCTTTGGAGGTTTTAAAACAGAGACTGGATGGCCATCTGTCAGGAGTGCTTTGATTGTATATTCCTGCATGGTGAGGTTGGACTTGATGGCCCTTGTAGTCTCTTCTAATTATATCAGAATTGCTTTGAGAAGAAGAGGAGGAGTTTGGATTTATACCCCATCTTTCTCTCCTGTAAGGAGACTCTAGCTCCTTTCCCTTCCTCTCCCCACAACAGACAACTTGTGAAGTAGGTGAGGTTGAGAGAGTTCAGAAGAATTGTGACTAGTCCAAGGTCACCCAGCAGGAATGTAGGAGTTCAGAAAAACCTCTGGTTCACCAGATAAGCCTCTGCCCCTCAGATGGAAGAGTGGGGAATCAAACGCGGTTCGCCAGATTAGAATTCCCCTGCTCTTAACCACTTTACCATGCTGGCTCTGATGTGCTACTGTATTGAATTGGGCTCATCAGTAGTACTTGTGTAATGATTTGTTTGAAAAGCGTATGCATCAGGTTGAAATATATGAAAGGCAGAAAGCTTTGAATATTTCTAAAAATATGTTAGTAAATATGATAGATCCAAAAGCTGTAGTCCCAGAACTCTACTGACAAGTCTTACTAGTAACTAGAATAAGATGGTTTCATGATTGCTGTGTTTGAATTTGCTTAAGGGTTGTCCTTGAAGGTGAACCTATTCTGACTCAGCTCACAGTTTGCTATGATTAGATCAGGGAGGAAGAGAGAGACAGAAGCCCTTAGCCTTGCAATTTAAGGAAGTTCATGACTTTTAAACTGCCTTGTACATCTTATGCTGCTAGCTTGTCTGTCACTTAGTGTGTTGTTTGATGGATTTGCCCATGTATGTGTTTATAAACTATTTCATTTTTTATTCTCTACATTGGCTTATGATTGCATGAAATGTCTTTTTGCAGACATCAAATATCAGTTTGGTGCTTATTAAGGGATTTTTCAGAATGCTCAAATTAGAATAAGTTTGCAATTCATCATTGGCCTGTAAACAATGTGTAATCTTGTACCTATCATCTGTCACTGTAAAAGCATTGTGTTGTCAAACCCTCTCCCCCACATGCGAACATACATTCAGATTAACATGTTAAGATCTGCCGCATAAGCCCAACTTTCAGTACCTCTACCTTTAGAGGTGAAACAGGTAGCAACCAGAGACGGGGCATTTTAAGCAGTGGCTCCTTAGTTATGGAATACCCTCCCGTTTGACGTGTGCCCAGCACCTGTGTTGCTTTCTTACAGGCACCAATTCAAAATGGTATTGTTCACTGAAGGCTTTAGTTATAGCATTGATAATCTAGCACTATTTTAGTCTGAAAAGTTTTTTTGTTTTTGAAGTTGTCAGCATTCTGTTTTATGATCTGCGTTTTTATTCTCTGCTGGGTGTTTAATAGTGAAGTTTGATAAATATCTTGAATTTTTTTGTTTTGTACACTGCCTTGGGCAAGTTCCTGGAGGGGTGACATAATTTTCCCCCCGATGAATTAACTTAAATAAATAGAGCTTATAGATGGAGATCTAGGGTGTCAAATGAAGCCAAATTTGATGGGATTTCATATCCTCAGTTTAGACCAACTAAATTCTTTGAAGCACAAACCTCATAGGATTTGCTAATGTGGTTTGGAGAGTTTCAGAAAGCCAGAGCTGCAGAATATTGATTGTCTTTTCCACCTGCCATGAAACTGGGAAAAGAGGGTTAAATACATCCTGGGCCTGGGAATAAGAGAGTAGGTGCATTACTGTAGTGGTGCAGCAGCTAAGGAGGCAGGTGCAAGATGCCAAAAGCATCTCAGCAGCAGCTCCTGTCCCTGCTGCTGATTTTATGCTTGTTATGACCATATGTTTACAACAATAAACTTATCTCTGTCACCCATCCCTCAGAAAAGGAGATACCGAGTCCTGTTCTATCAATTAGATCGTATAAAGCGTTATGTATTTTATTTTATTAGTTGCAATACCTATTCCTGTATGTTATTATTTTTGTTTGCCTGTAGAATGGAATTTAATAAAGCTTTACTTAACCTTAGAGTGAAACTTCCTGCATTTTTATCTACACATCTACACATGTGTCTTTATCTACACATCTACAGATTTACAATAATGTGCAAAGTTCCATTTCTAGTGCTCCTCTGACACCAAACAAAACATGATAAGGAATTATCATGGTGGTGGCGGCAGCAGTACAATCGGAAAATTCTAGGACAACAAAGGATTTCCACCAAGGCAGAATGAGATCCTAAGGGGAAAAATACCTTAACCCTGCAGATACTTCTGCCATTTGGCAGCCGTCATAAAGGAATTGGAGAATAGAAGGGATGGGGGAGAGTTCTGATGGGGTTGTGGTACTTACCCTCCATTCCTCCATGTTTCAGTTAGCTTTACTTCTAGACATAGATAAATTTGTTGATACAAAGAAAAACTTACCTACTGGAAACTTGTCTGTATCCACTCCTGTTCGTATGAACACCTGTACCCAACCACAATTACTCATCCTGACCCGAGTCCTGTGGCAGCCATGTTGTGCTGCATCCATCATGCCGTACCAGAATTCTAAAGGTGCCCACAGACTCAAAATGTTTGGGGACTCTTAGCTTAGACATTTGTGTTTTCCAGCCATTCATTCTATGCAAGGCATTTCTGTCCTTTATAGTCTTTGCTCTAAATTCCATCAGATTTGTCCATATCATTCTTAGTTTCATGCTTGAAGTTGACTAGTCTAGGTAAGGTCTACTTTGAACAGAAAGCAAAAAAGTAGAGTATTGCAGTTTACAAGATAAAACATCATTCTTTTGTAGCTTTGTATTACTTGTGATTGACACATTCCTTTTTCACCTTCATTGTAGTCATTAATAGGATATATTGTCGAAGGCATTAATAGGATAGTTGGAAATAGCAAGACTTCTGTGATGTTAGACTTGCTCCATCTATTTATTTATTCACACAGTTATTGGAAATCTGTGTGTACATTCTTATTTCCCTTTTTTGGCATACTCACAACATGAACCTTAAAGATTCACAGCTTTTGTATGTATAGCATATCTTTGAATAACATAATCTGATCTGTTGCGCATAATGTGGCAGTGTTCAAAAGCAATTGACTCTGAAAGCACACTCTATTTAATTGCAGGATAACAAATAAAATTCTTTGAAGCAGTAGTCAGAACTAACATGCTTTTGGTGCCAAACAAATACTATTTCAGTTTGCTGACTCTTGAGCTGAGTATTATTACATTGCCCTTCCATAAACAAATGTACTGTTCAGTGCTTTCTGTTATGTGATATTTAACTTGAACTAAAGCAACATAGTTGTGGAACAGCACATTTCAAATGGATTTAGTCTTCAATTAGCTTTATTTCTCAGACTATTTCAGCATTGTAAAGATTCTCAAGAATAAAGCAAGAAATCTCTCACACACTCTCACACTCTTTTTCATTTACACACACACACACACACACACACACACACACACACACACACACACACACACACACACACACCCACACACACACACACACACACACACCCAGGGAATTCTGGCTCATATTGTTACCCAAATTGGCCTAGTCTGTTCCCTTTTAGTGTGGGGCAATTAGTGAGAAATTGACCTTTCACTGCGAGAGGGGGGCAACTGGGATCTTTTCCACCTATGTTTTGCAGAGGTTTTGCCCTCAGAAATCCACAGGAAACCAGAATTTAATGAGATATACACATTCAATTCAGCTAAATATATCCCATACACACAGAGAGTTTCAAGGAGCTTAGGATATATAGAGAAGTGAAGGATAGTTTGGGAATAGGAGAGGACATTGTGAGTGGGTAATATTTACCAATGCAGAAGTTAAGTGGTGCAAAGAAGGACAAGAGACAGCAACCAGCACTGCTCATGGGCACAAAGAGGATATCCAAGTGCAAAGAGCCATGGATTCTACTTAATAGGAAAAATGTCCTCTTTGGCAATGATGAGAAAGGAAGTCTTCCTGGAACAAATCAGAGTTCCATTCCCAAGAGGGAACAACACTGCAAAAAAATGCTTAATTAGGTTAATTTTGGGTTACCATTTGTTTTGTTTTTATTTATTCAGAAAATAATGGGTGTTGTCTCTCCAGAGACCTTCTCTAGGCACTGGTGGGTGTCTTAGAATGTTGAGTTTTGCCAGATTTAAAATATCACCATGACTCCTCATGTGAGCGCATCACTATATCCTAGCCCACTTTACTTAACATTTCGATAGCCTGTTATGTTGTTATACATTTTATTAATCAATTTCTCATCATTTGTACATGTACCTTTCTTTCAAATTCTTTCATTTGTGTATCAAAAACCCATGTTCTTTTGGTCAGTTCTAAATATCTCCAGCCTGTTACATGTTATAAGACTGAAATATTTATGCAAGTTTCTTGGAGGAAAAATAGAATACATGTGGAATAAATAAAATAAATGAGCACTAAACCCCTGATAAATTAAGGGCAAACTAGTGCACTCAATGACTAACTGCTTAACAAGGTGTTTGAGTGGTCAGTGAATAATGGAACAGTATTTTCCCCCATTTATATAATTCTGGGCTGAACAGAGAAATGAATACTTCAGCACACTGGCTAAGCAGTAAGCTGTGATGAAGCAGTTATATTTTTTTGAGTCTTTTCCGAATGATGTATTGCTGGTTCCCAGCAGGAGTGACGAGATGCTGTGGAGGGCATCTGGGCTTAATAGAATGATGCTGTCCAGCCCTTTGTTTTCTTATCTGTCTTGAAGAGCAGCTTGGGGGGTGTCTCTTGAAATCCCTTTTCCATCACTGCTTGAAGCAAAGTAAACCTGTTCCGTTTGTTGACAGACTGAGGATGCAGGACAGGTAGAGGCAGGAGGCCGTTGCAGGTCAATGAAGCCAATTCTAGGTGTGGTTGACCTGAACAGCTGAAATGGAATTAGAAGAGAAGGAAGTAGAATGCACACTGAATGCCATTTTGAATATCCATTGAAAAGAGTGGGAGTAGCTGTATTAACCATTGAAAGATATGAAAGCCAATGATAATAATAGAATGTTCTTAATCAGTTCTATTTTAAAAAGGCAGAATGATAAGGTGGCGTGTGTAGGTTTATTTACCATTTTACCTCATATTCATTTACTCATCCTCCATTCAAATATTTTCAATGGTAGCAGAGAGCAGATTTCCTTCATGGGACTGTATTTATTTAAATCCGCATTCTGTAGCTTGAACCTTTCAGGTTCCCATTCCCTGTCTCCTGATTTGAGCCAAGCACAGCTCCATTGGTCTGGAAGATCCAGGCTGTTAGCATAAATATTTTATCTGTGAAGTCCAAGTGATTTGGCAAGGTTGCAGCACTGGATTCAAATATCAGCTGTTTAAAAATGTTAATGGTACCCAGTTAAACGTGCACATTCTGCTCTTCCCGAGGACAGGAACAAAATACAATAAATCATGACTTGCTATTCTTTTTGGGGGGAACAAAGGCAACTTTGGATAATATGGAGCTAGTTGAAGTTGTTTTTATAAGATAGTGAAGTTTTTGCTTTCTCTTAAGTTTGTCTCTGATTTGTTCCCTCTCACTGTTAGCCTAGATTTCTCAGATTTCAAACAAGATGTGAAGATAAGTAATGCAATGTACAGAGGTTGAAATGGATTCCTTGGTGACATTTCTATGCAGTTTAATGAATATAAATGACTTAGGGTTGATTTAGTTTTATGATATTGATTCACTTTCATGATATTGAGCTAGCAGAATCCTCATGCAGAGACTCCCGTCTCTGTTTTCATGGGTGCTGGTTGTCTGGAATGAGTCTGTCCACTACACCAATGTGAAAAAACACTGAGACAACTTTTCTCACTTTTGTAACAACCTCCCCCCCTCCCCTAGGCATAATTTTAAACTGGGTTTCTGTTTCATAAAACAAATAAAATGTACATGTTTTTGTGATCCATAGTTAAGAAAGCCAGCTTGCTTTTGAACACACCAGTTTTAGTGGCTGCCTTAAACCTAGTGCCATTTGAGGCTGCCACCCCTAACCTGCCACTGTTGTTCCTGCTTTTACCACCACCCAGGAAGTTAGTGTTGGAATTTAAGAACGTTGGTCCCTCAAAAACCAATTAGATTCTAGATCTGATCATTTAGCAGAGTGCACAAGCTTTAGTATACGCATCAAAGCCCCATCTAATCTCTATGTGCACCAGGAACAAAATAACTCAGAGGCTTTTGTTTATTCAAACTAATATTCTACATTTATTATAGAAACTCCATTTCTTGATAGGGTAGAGTAAATATAGCTTCCTAATCTAGTCTGGCTAGGATGGGGGTGGTGGTGGTTTACAGGATCTGTGACCTGCTGTCATGATTGCAAGTGGAGAAGTGTTCAAATGGAGGTGTGAGAAGCAGGAAGTAAGGAAGTGTCCCTGAGAATACCAGTTCACACATCAAAGATATAGTGTCAGAGTAGTAGAGAAAGGAGGCCCAGTGCCTTGATTCCTTTATTTCTCTGACACTTTAGTCAAGTCTCCCTCTAAAGTCTGAGGTTAAGAGACAGCACAAAGTTGCCCCCCCCCCCCAGGCTGACCTGGGCCACTGGGCATGACGTGCATGCACCACGGCAAGCAGGTAGGACTTGGCTGGTGAGCCTGGTGCCTGTTCTCCAGGTGACTGCTGCCTGACCGGGGGTGGGGGTAGGTGCTGGAACAGTGCAGGGCAGAGATGCAGGTGCATGCAGGACCTGCTGGAGGCTGGAGCAGGCGGGTTGCTGCTGCTCGAGGGATTGAACAAACAAAACATGTGCCTTTCCAAACACTGGGGAAATGCTCAGACCCAAATTTTTTGCTGATCGCCTGGGCAGATCAAGCCTAGGGAGGAGGAACTGAGATGCATTTAGGATTTTTTAAAAAGCATATCAAGGTCTTTGCTAGAACTGCTTTTATTTTCCTGTTCCTGTTGCATTTTTGTGGGAAGTCAAGTGCTGTGATGACATGTGAAGGAAAAACCGCAGATCAGATGACTGTGCCACCATTTTAGCTTTCCTAAAGTTATCCCACCCCTTGCACAGCATTCTTGCTTAGGATTGCCTTCCTTGACTGCCTTTTTACTTCTGTTTTGTGTGTTTGTGTGTGTGTGGGGGGGGGGTTATTGGGTTTTTGAAAGCGAAAGTTTTACTTCGTTCTCCCCCCACACCCCTCCCCCTTCCCCCACCAGGCCCCAGTAAGATAATAGCGTAATTATTTCAGGGATATTATTAGCGTTAAATCTAAGACCTAGTTTTGGGGAAGCAGTGTAGGTAACCCTGTTCAGCGCTGTTACACCCCACTGGTTTTCA
Source organism: Sphaerodactylus townsendi (assembly GCF_021028975.2). Lineage (NCBI taxonomy): Eukaryota > Metazoa > Chordata > Lepidosauria > Squamata > Sphaerodactylidae > Sphaerodactylus > Sphaerodactylus townsendi. The sequence continues at coordinate 26,345,802 of NC_059435.1, forward strand.
TGGGAAGAACTAAAGCATGATCCTTTACCTGGGGGTAAGCTCAGTTGCTGGCAATGGGGTTTGCTTCTGAGTAAACCCCCCTAGGGTCGTGATTTACCCATTCGAAGCATTGTACAGTTGCTTCAAAGCAAAGCCACCAAATACCACCAAGCTTACTCCCGAGTAACATGCACCTCGGAGCCAACCGTTCGTTCTAAGCTAAAACCTCAGAATTCAGGTTAAACTGCGGTGTTGGCACTTTGTGATAAATAAGTGGGTTTTGGGTTGCAATTTGGGCTCTTGGTCTCGAAAAGGTTCGCTATCACTGAGCTAGAGGGAGCGAATGTCATGCCTCTTCCCTCCCCTTATGACTCTCTTTAAAGCCTGTGTGAGCTCTACATTAGCCTTCCTTGACTCTGGCAAGATGTCTGCTTGTTAAGAGAATTTGGGTGTTATTTCGCTTGCAACAAAAATGATGGCCAGTCTCTCACAAGGAATGTAATTTCATGGAAGTTTGGGAAACCTGATATGGCATGTGTGGCTTGTCATGCCTGTTTCAGAAGGGAGAGGAGATGAGGAATAGTAACTCCTCTGGCTAATGGGCATTGTTGGTGGGTAAGTAGGCAGGAAGAGGGTTACCAACCCTCCCAATGTGGCATCTGAGGTTACCATATTATCTATCTTGATGGATGAATCAATCCTGTTTAGTACTCTAATCCTGAATATACAGATGCAGCACCAATACAATATAATCACCAGACAGTTCAGCCTTTGTGATGGTAAATATGTAGGATTAAAAAGAGCAGGTGTTTTTTTTTTAAATGAGCCCACTTTAGGATAGAATCTTACTCATTCCACACTATCATTACTGATTCTTTTCCCTATGCTGTTCTCTCAACTTTTGTAGAGGTGTTTATTTTTAGCTTTAGGAAACCCACTGATGCAAAAGGCATTTTACTTTAATTTGGGAAGTTAAAATAGCAGAAAATTACTGCTTTTTCTCTTACTTGCTGTCATGTAAGTCTATCTAAACCATGGATTTTCCAGCATAGTGTCTGTTTGGCCCTTATTTTTCCTGTTACGGAGTGAGCAATATCTGTTACACAACTCCGGCTGAATTCCTGATTGGGCTGTTGTCAAAAGTGAGCAAAACCCCTGACGTGTTACAGCAAGACTTGCAGTATTGCCCAGCAGTTTGGGGTGTGTTACCTCATTATTTGGTTCTTGGCTGTGAGGTCCCTCCCTTGCTCAGACTGAAGAATCCATGTAACCTTTCAAAAGAAAAGAAGGAAGCAAGGGACAAAGCAGCGGTATCCACAGTGTAGCTGTTGATCTGCAACAAGACTATACTTTCATCCATTCTTGGGGTCAAGATATAATGCTAGCAGGATATTGTGACAGAAATGGGAAGCAGTGTGAAGCAAGGAGTAGAACTGCATTTTTTCAGTGACTTCATCTGAGAGTTTTTGTTTGAAGCAGCTGCTCCTTCTCTCCATCTCCCCTGGGATCTTTTATGAGCCAGATTAGCACTACCTGCTAAAACTTGAATTTTTGAACGACTTTGTAGCAGCCTTTTAGTATTCATTGCTTATTTGCAACAGAAATTGGACTATCTACCATGATATTTTCAGTACAGTTTGTCCCAAATTATTAATAACTGCCTAAAGCTTCCCAATTAATCTTGTATTTTTGTGTCATATTGATGATTTTTCATCCTCAAAATGAAAATTATTAAATGTATATTTTCCCCAGAACTAAATGATGAGAATGACAGAGTTTTGCCAGTCTCTGCAAAGCTTCAGTATGTGGACTATTTTAAAAAAAACTAACCCAAACCAGCAGTTTGACAAGTGACAAGCTGTCTGTTAGAATCTATGTTTTTTTCCATAAAATGCGCTTGGGAGAGCTTTAAAACCATTGGTGTTGGCATCATTCCCATGTTGCAAAGAAAACTGAGAATAAACTGACTATGTCTTTGATTGATGTAATGGAAGTGAATTTTTTAAATGTTCAGAGAATGATTTTGTAAATTCTATTTTTTTTTGTTAATGGATGTGTTAAGAGGCAAATAAAAATCATTAGGACTCTTGCCATCATTTGTAGAAAAAATAGTAGACTTTTCTTTGAATGCTCATGTTAAACAATCTTCAAGAGAAGCTTCAAATATAAGTTGGTGATCACTTACCATAAATAACCTTAAAATGCCAGTGGTTTTCTGATAAAAATTTTTCCACTTTATGTGGAATCTAAAAACAAATAATTTATATGTATTTTTAACCTGCCGTATACTTGAAGGTTTCAGGAGTGGTTAGAACATAAGATAGAAGTCATAAAATACCGATAACCTAAAAACAAATGCAGTCGTTCCTTTAAAATCTATAAAATCTATTAAAAACTATCAAAATTCATAAAACCTGTTTAAAAATTCATATTACCAGAAGGTGAAACCATCTCAGTAGCCAAAGATCAAGAAAATGGGTGTGTCTTTAATAGTTTCCTAAATGCATATAAAGAAGATGCTTTACCTGCCTCAGGCAGGAGAGATTATTCCACAGCATTATTGAAAAAAACCCTATTTCAAGTCTCCATCTTTGTTTTTCATCACTGAAGGGGGTGGTACCAGTAGCAAAGACTTAGGAAAGTCTTTAGCAAAGACTAAATCAAGGGTATGTTCTGCTGCATGGGTTGGGCCAGTCACAATTTGAGCGAGATCCATAATTGATATCAATGAGGACATAAAAAACTAAGGCAGCCCAATGAGGTTAAGCATGAATACTGAAATCCTGCAGCAGCACCACGGCAGGAGCCTCCAACACTACATCTGAGACTCCCTCAACCAGCTCAGACAGGGAAACTGCTAGGCAGCAACGTAGATGATATACCAGCAGCAAACCTGTTATGTTTCCATAGCACCACCAGAGTACTAGGCCAGCTGGCAGGCATCCCCAAATACTGCTGGATAGGAGTCAGACCAGAAGAGGTGATAGGTTTAACATATCTACAACTCCTTCTTTCACTCCATCTCCTCTGCCTCCTAACACCATATCTCCCCCTGCCTTTTACCACAGTATTTGTAGCTCCCTGTCCCTAGCCCCTCCCCACTCCCTTGTCTAGGCACATTATTCCTCCTACAAACAGAAAAAAACCCTCCATATAAATTACCCCCTAACCTAAAAATTCTAAACAAGCTAAAAACAATACTCAAATAGCAACCTACCCTGCCCACTCCTCCCATCACCCAACAAACTGGAGCAGAGGGGGTGGCCCTCATTTTCCCCCAAAGTTATAGCCTGAAGGGGTGACCCCCTTAAGTGACAGTCTGCTACAGGCAGCCCCTGCTATATAGCCCCAGCAATACCTGAGTTGTGAGGATGGGTTTAAATTGCAGAGCTGCTTTAAAGGGCCCAGTCCTGCAAAGAACAAAGACCACCTACCCTCTCACAGCCAGATATTCCAGTGCTGTTGTGCAAAAGCAAGATTAGGAGTCAAGAAGCAGGAGTGTTCAGGTCTCTCATCCACTGGACAAGGTCAGTACAATTTCCCTTTTCTGGCAAAATGAGGCTTCCCTAGAAGAATGCTACATTTAACTGGAGAGTCCACTGACCATGGAAATCTGATCTTTTTGATGTCAGACAAGAACTCTTACGTGTCTAATAGGGTTGCAGTCTTTGCACTTGCTGCCAGAAAGATGAGGTCCAAACTTGCCAAGTAAATCTGTTCAGCAGTAGTCACCTTGTAGTATACTATATTTAATATAAATTAACTGGAATTTTTAAACTGTCAGTTTTATTCATAATCCTTTAAATTTTTTGCCTTAATAGTTTTGGACAATTTTAATTTTGAAGACTTTTATCTTTTGAGTGTATTTTAAGAATCGATATGGTTTATGTCTATTAATGTTTTGCACTGATTGTGATGGTCTATGGGTAATGCAATAAAACCTTCTTCTCTCTGTGAAAAAAATTGTTTTGTTCCAGGGCAGTAATGTCAGTAGGAAGTGTTGCTCTACAGATAAGAGACGAGTGAGTCATTCACTCAGGAAATGAAAGGGTGGAGTCCCAGTGGTATCAGATCAGGCTTATTCTTTCTCCTTTCTCCAGCCCACTGTACAGGTAGTTGACTGTTTGGAAGGATAGCTTTGGAACTGTATTCTGAAGTCCCATTCTTAGAGCATCTGTCACCTGTTAGTCTGAAAAAAGTGCTCAGTCCCTTAAAGTGGTTTAGCAGCCTAGCTCTACTGCATTGCTTTCTACATCTGTGGGGCCTACAGTTGACTCGTAACAGTCATATCAAATGTACTTCCCATAATTATTAAGCCCATGGTAAAAGGTTTGGTTGCTCAATGTCCATCAGGCTGCGAGAGTCTGCCAAACTGATGCACAATGGAAATAAAAGCACTACAAGATGTTTTCCAAAGGTTTACTCTGTGCTTCCCTGTCTTGACAAGTATTTTTGTTGTGCCAGAAGGATTTCCTCTTTGCAACTATAAAAAAAATGGCACTTCCATTGTTTGGTTTATGTTTGTTTAAAGTGCTGTAATTAGGATAAAAGTCTGGCAATCTTACACTGCCCAACAGGCTTACAAGATTCAATTTTGTATGTGGTGAAATATCAGATTTGTGGGCCAAACCCCATTTCTGCGTTGTCAACTGACTTCTTTCAGTTTTCCATGGTTTTTCCTCATGTAGTCTCCTCTGAGTTTGGTACTAATATAGTGGTACTCACTCTACCTTCACAATTAGCATTAACCAAAAGAACCTTATTTACTCCCATCCCTAGCTTGAGACATGCACCTGTTTCAAGGTGGGAACCACCTGCCAATCACTAGGTAAGAGTGATTTAGAAGAAACATGTTTCTTCTTAGAAATTAAAAGAAAATGTTTTCAGTGAGGAAACTCAGATGTCCTCTGGGGCGTGCTATGTCGTAGACTAGCTTTGGTTGGTTTGCCCACTGTGGCCTGTTTCATAAGAACCATTACCCTTGTTTTGGTCTCATCTAGTGCGGCTACTGTAGTATGTTCAATGATGGGTTGCCTTTAAAGGTTGTTTGAAAGTATCAGCTGGTTCAGGCTACAGCAGCAAGGTCACTATTTGATATACATTAACAAACATGTATTTCATCTCATTTCTAATGTTTACATTGGCTCCCAATTTGATTTTGAATGCTGATTCAAAGTGCTGGTTATAAGCTTGAGAACCATATGTAATCTGGGGCAGAATATTTGAAAGGACTTCATAATCTCATGCCATCTTGCCCCATCTGAAACCCTGATCCATGTACTATCATGGATGGGTGACCACACAATACAAGGTTCCTCCCCTACTTGATTATCCATCACCTTCTTCACAGATATTTGGTTGGCACCATATTCTAATTTTCTAGTGCTAACTGAAGATGTCTTTTCCATTACGTATTTTTATTATTTTAATATGGTGTAGCAGTAATCACATATTTAAGTCGTATTCAAATAATCAGGGATATACTTTTTAATTTCCTGTAAACCACCCTGGTTACTTCTGGTGGAGAGAATGGATAAATGTTAGGGTTGGGGGTCACCACAACATGAGGAGCTGTATTAAAGGGTCACGGCGTTAGGAAGGTTGAGAACTACTGATCTAACCCCAATTCTTTGAGGTGTTCAAATTTGACACTTCAACCAACTGGGGTTTGTAGGCAAGAAACAAACTACAATCTGGACATTACAGTGAACTATGGTTAGATTGAAGACTCCCTAAACTTCTGAACTTGCCACAGTCCAGAATAGTGGTGGTGAAGAGAGGAACCATGCAAGCCCTTGTGGCAGCAGATAAACATTACAAGTAATGATTCATTTGCGAAGAAACTGACCAGCATGTCAGTGTGTCCTTGCAAATACATTCATACCCATTAAATTTTGTTTTGAGTTTAAGTACTCTGGCTTTAAACTCATACATCATTTATGTTACCATAGAGGGTTTTTTTTTCTTGACAGGATACAAGTATCTCTTACCAGTAAATGAGCCTGAAAAATAACTCTGCAACAACTTAGGCAATTGTGCAGTCCCTACATTAACAATATATCTACACCAAAAAATATTACTCCGAAGTCCTTAGTCTTTACCTGATAAATGAGAAGTTGTGCTTTCCAGTTCAAAGGCAATTATCTGTTAACAAAAACCAATCTAGTTCTTATGAATAATATATGTTAGGATATGTCACTCATCCAGAAAGCACTATTTTTTAAATAAAAAGTGATTCCGAAGAAAGATCCAACATGAGCAAATTAGCTCCCTGTGAATATGTTCTCAAGAGTCACAGAAACTTATTTAAGGACAAACATGTCTATTGATTACTTTCTCAGTCTGGAAAAACCATCACTTGCCACAGATTATTAGACAAAGATTCCTGGTTCACTTTGTCTCCTGAACTCTGTTGCAAGTCCTAACCAGTTTCTTTCAACTGTAGTTCAACCACATCAAAGAAAACAAACAGAATAAGATGAGAGCAGCCGCAAAGGCTTCCTTAGGAAGACAATGCTACTAAATCCCCTCTATTTCAAAGGATGAGGAAAAGAGGGCTGGGGTTTGCTGGTTGACCATAGAAGGCAGTATGTGAACATGGGCATGCAGAGGAAGACACACACACACACACACACACACACACAGCATTGGGGGAGGGGGCAACTTAGGAGGTCTATTAAGAAAAAGAAGAAGAGTTTGGATTTATATCCCCCCTTTCTCTCCTGTAGGAGACTCAAAGGGGCTTACAATCTCCTTGCTCTTCCCCCCTCACAACAAACACCCGGTGAGGTAGGTGGGGCTGAGAGAGCTCCAAGAAGCTGTGACTAGCCCAAGGTCACCCAACTGACGTGTGTGGGAGTGTACAGTCTAATCTGAATTCCCCAGATAAGCCTCCACAGCTCAGGCGACAGAGCGGAGAATCAAACCCGGTTCCTGCAGATTAGATACATGAGCTCTTAAACTCCTACGCCACTGCTGCTTCTATTAAGGCACCATCATGTCACCCCATGCTTTGACCAAGCTCCAGACAAAATATTCTAAGTTAGGCCCAGAATTTGATCATCTCTCCCCCCCCCCCCTCTATATATACACACACACACACACACACAAATCTGTCTATCCCATTTTACAGATGGAGAACACTGATGCAGAGAGTCTTAGGTGACCCCTGTGAAAGGGTCATTTGACCCCCAAAGGGGTCCCGACCCCCAGGTTGAGAACCACTGGGTTAGATTGAAACATTCTTAAACTGACAAGTTTTTAATGTTGGGATGATGTTGAAATGGAGGCGTGTGGGAACATTTCAGGCTTGCTCACATTAGGAAACAAATTATGTTTGTCATGTCTTTATGCAGTGCCGTATGGGTCACTTCACAGTTGTCTCAGTATATGTATAAAAGCGCACATCCTCATGGGCTTCCTGCTGCCTAGGCTAGCTTTGAAAATATCAGGTGGTAATTTCCTTTTTATTTGGTAGGCAGTTTCCCCCCCTCTGGCAGCCAGAGACTACAGTTATGTGACATCACATTGCACCAGCATTATCTCTTAATTAATCTTGCTAGAGCTTATTAATGAGTCTTATTTAATATCAAAAAATTGGGGAAGTGTGCAAGGGTTGTTTTTCTTTTGCTGGTAATAAGTATGATCCCTAGATACTTAATTCAATCTACTTTAATTAAAGTATTGATTTAGTTCCTGGAATTCTTTAAGGCACTTTGCAACCTTTAGATGACATTGGGCTGCTTTCTAACTAGTTTTGTAAAAGAGCTGCATGACAGTTTAACAATTCATTAGGCTATAAATGCATAGCCTTTGTCAGCTTCATTTAAAGTATTGTTGGAGCCTATTCCTACAATCCAAAGCCAAATGTAGCAGATAATTGCAGGTGCATGGCTTGCTGAGAGCTGAAGAGGCTAGCATCCCTCATAGGCAAGATGGTAAGTATATACTAAACTGGTTGTCAGAGTTGCTCTTTGAACTTTGACAGTTCGGCAGAAATAATCTTTCTGCATTCAGAAGTTTATTCTGGTTAGACTTAAAGGTCACACGCCCCATCCAGGAAGGGGGCAATCTGCTTGTGGGAGTGGCGCAGGGCTGCGCTGGCATGTTTGCCCTCCTCAGGGCACTTGTCCCGGCAGAGGAGTAAATCTGCTGGCGAGTAGCTACCACGGCCCTCCCCAGCAGTGGGACATGGCAGGGGTCACCATGCCAGTGTCCCTGTACCCCCCACCCCTGCCAGCATAGCAGGGGCGGTCCAGAAGCTGACATCAGTTGCCTCCCTCGTGGCCATTGCCCTGATGTGTCAGTGGCCGGGGCTGCATACTTATGCCACCCAAAAAATGGTGTAAGTCCACTAAGCCCAATGGGAGCTTCCCGACCGCAGGGAGGTTTTTTTTTGCCTTCCCATGCCACTGGGAAGCCTCCTTAATGGTGGTGAGCTGGTGTGCCTGTAGCTAGATGTCCAGCCCATTGGATGGTGCTGCCTGTCTAGGCTGATCAAAATACTTTGTGGATTGCAGGCATGAGATTATAGTTCCAGTAGCTGGGACCTTCAGCAAGCACTTTACACTCTTAAAATCAGCTATATTTGTTTGAGTGCCACATGGGCATTTTCCCCTGCATCACCGCAGGAAGCGCCCTTGTTTAAAGGGAAAATTATCATAATGTAGGGCTCATTCTTAGAACAGCTCATGGTATTCTCCAGGCTTTTCTCTCTAAACAGAACTAGAGGTTTTTTGTAGTGGCTGCAGGGGAGCGTCTGTGAGGCTTCCTGTACTGCTGCTACGAAAAGTTCAGTTTCAAAATGTGAAGTCGACCCACGTGGTCAGCGCAAGAACGAGACGAGACGCGGAGATAACATCTGGTGGAGATCGCCAGCAGCGGGAGCGCGGAGGTCCTGGTGTTCTAGCGAAGTCTCCCGCGTGCTGGTTCCTGGCACCTTTTATTGTGATTCTATCGGGGCGGTAGAAGGGAGGAAACGGAGGGAGTTCCGGGTGAGCGGAGGTCGGAGATCACTGCGTGAGGGCGCTGATCTCACCTTGGCTACGCGGCGAGAGTGAGCCGCAGCTGCCTGGAGCCTAATCCTCACCTGGGGGGGGGGGCAGACCATTGTCCCACGCCCGCCGGTGACTGAGCCAGACAGTTCAAGGACCCGCGGACTCATAGGGGATGAGGAGTGGGGGCAAAGCACCAGAAGGCCTAGGAGCCAGAGGTGTTCCAGCGCAGCGCCGACCACGGTGCTGCTGGGTCAGCGGTGCATTACTACATCTCCCTCCTTTTTTTACATTTTAGAAGGAGACAATGCTGAGGGCGATTTAGGGGACGCTTTGTCCCTCCGCTTGTTTGGTCGAGCGAATCGAGCTGTTTGTGCAACATTAGAACTTGGTTATAGCAGGGGAAAGTCGAGGGGATTTCTTTACACGCTACAGGCAATATTAGATACTACATTGAACAAAAAACAAAGACCCGGAACATGAGGCATACAATCAAACCAATGCAGAGCTGTAACGATAGCACTCCAACTATCCTCCGCAGCCAGCTCCAGAGGGCTGACCCACCAATGGGGCAATACATCATACTTAGACCATTGATACAACTTTTGCAATTCACTTAGACTTTCATATGAACTACCTCAGAGTTATCAGAGAGATTAAACAAAGCATATTATGTACATTCCTCACAACCTTGGTGATGTAATAAATAACAAGTAATCAATAGCGGCACATTATCTAGGGTCGCTGATCGAAAGTTCCTGCTACGGAGGCTAGGGCATCCAGAGCGTGGGAGGTAGAATTGATGGATCTCAGAAGGGGTACAGGCCAGCCGCCAATAGTCTTAGCATTTGTAAGAGGCGCAGTCCAGGGACTCACCACTAGGGAAACCGCGAGGGAGGCTGATTTCGGCTGTGGAGAGGGCAACCGCTACGCCCGCAGGAGGGATCAAAGGCAGAGCTGAAGCGGGCGGCGGCTATGTGCCCGGCTCCTCAAAGGTTTGCGGTAGAACAATGGTGGGGAGGCGGCTGAGGCAGCAGAGGGTCCCGTAGAGAGCCGGGCGGGATGTAGTTGAAAGTTCTTCCCGCAGGTCCAGAACCAGCCCTTAGGGGAGCAGGATGTTCCTGGCACGGGGGGTCGTCCCATGTATGCATAGTTCCAGCTGGTCGAAGCCGGTTTTAATGGGCCTGGGTCGGCTCCTTGGTTGGCCACTGTCGGCGCGCAGCGCAGGTGTTGGACCTGCGATTAGCGACAGTCTTGGTGGGATAAGGGAGAGAGCGCCGCCGAGGGATTGGACGCATCGGTCCCTAGTCAGGTCATGCGAATACCTGATGGATGAGGCATTCATGAAGGGACTAAACCAGACCTCGTGGCGAAGTCTCCAGGGCTTTGCAAACGGGGAGCAGGCAGGAGCTTAGCAAACTCCGAATTCCCAGGTACTGGCCCAGGCAGAAAGATGAGACGCTGGCAGCTGCAGCAAACCGTCTCCCAGATGTTGGTCTGGTGAAAGCTCGTCAGGGTGAATGCATTGCCATCGGCAGGAGGCAGCAGAGCAGGCAAGGATGGTGGCCGCTCGAAGAAGGTGATGATTGCAAAGAGACGGGCACAGAGGTTCTCGGTGTCTGGGCCTGCTTCATGCAGCAGCTCTTGAGCCTGGCTGGCGGTTACTTTGATCGCTTCCTCAGGTCATCCGGTCTTTGGACCGCCCAAGGCCGCCGCCGGCGCTCTGAGCCTGTGCTGATCCTTCAGAGAGATGTGTTCCATCTCTGATAAGCTCCTGGCCCATTCCATGGCTGGCCCGGCCATGGCGAAGTCGGAATCCACAGGAGCCTGTAGGGAATAAGGATCGAAACACACAACTTCCTCCCAGGTTAAGGTGGAGGCTGGGTCCCAGGCTCGGCTCTCTAGAGCGGTGGCGGGAGATCAAGATCGAAGTTTTTTATTTGAGTTAGAGTTTAGCCGTGGAGGCTATTTTGCAGACCGCGCGGTAGTTGAAGGTTGCTTTAATGCACTCTGCTGGGGTCACTATCCCCTTCTTTAAATTATTTGACAGGAGGGCAGGGGTGGGCGGACTCTGGGGAACGGTGGTACGTGCATGCTTAATCAGTAGTGCACGAAGGGGCTTTGGTCTTTGTGGGATAAGCGCCAGGGGAACAAGGCATTCAGGCTAAGAAGGCAGAGGACCTACATGCAGAGGGGGGGGTTTTCTCTTGTAAGGGAAAATGTACTTACCGGACCTTGGTAACAACGAGGGGGGGCTAATGTGCTAAAATTTTGTAATCGAATTGGGGAATGCCGCCTGAAACCACCCTTAAGGGGCGGTTTCTCGCTGCCGCCTTGTAGCGATGATGGTGCTATAATAACACCACTTTGGAGGTTTCCCAAACTGGTTGGGTGAGTGAATTTGGTGCGTAGCCTCCTTTGAACCCTTGGGGTCATCCTGGCAGTGCTGCGTACCAGGATGGGCCTAGATTTTAATCCAGGGAGGGCCAGTCAGCCAATTGGCCCTCCCTGCCCTTTGGTTGGAAGAATGGAAGGGAGAGTGAACGAGGGGCCGGCTTCCGGCGGAAGTTCAAGGCAATTTGAGGCCAATCAGGATTAGTGATCTGCGTGATGGATCATCCATCCCAGGACTATATCGCTTTGACCTGGCCTGCGAGGTCTCTTCCCAGAGATTAACATGCTGGATGTCCAAGACGATAATGCACTTTGTCGCCTTCCAGTCCTTATTGCACCGTGGAGCGGCTTTGATGCTCCGCCCGGTTTGTTTCCACCCCAGATGTGCTGGGCAAGCCTCGGTCGCCACTGGTCAGGCCACCGGCTGTCCTGATGACAGTCGTTATCAGCCGGGTGGCCCAGGCCCCTAAACATGCATCCTCTATAGCCAGCCCAGGTACGTATGGAGCTTCCGATGGGTGTTTCCAGACCGCTGACAGGAACTCTGAAGGCGCCGTTGGCTGGGCCGGGCTGCCTTTATTGGGTCGGCAGCGGCGCGATGGGGCAGGAGGATCAGCTGTGCGAAAGCTGGTTCCGTGGGCAACTCCTGACAACAGATCTGGAGATGGATGGGTCCCCTTGCGCGTGGAGTCGATTACTCCGGGAATGATGAACACCTGCTCAGCGGCGCGAGGCCTTAGGCAGCAGCCCACCATAGTCCCGGTAGGATGGGCTGCCATACCGGGTTGGGGCTGGCTGGCACCGTGGGGAACTTGAAGGAGATGGCTGGGTGCACGGAGCTAGATGCCAGGAGGGGGGGGGGCATTTGGGGCGTAGTGTATTCCTTGGTGTCTGGGTCTGCTTCCTGGTTATTCTCCTCCTTGGTCCCAGTCAGGAGATCATGCCGAGCCTGGAAATGGCAGTCGCTTCGCAATGGAAGCCCTCTGCATCGGGCACCGGGTCTTGGGCGCCCTCCTTCTTGGGCACCTCCATCGGGCAGGCCCCCCACCGGCTGCTCTGGCATATCCTCCGAAGTGTCCGGGTCTCGCCGCAGAAAGCAATCATCCTGAGGCTGCCCCATGTGGCGAGTGCTGCGCGGTGAGGCTAGCTTGGTGGGCGGAAGATCCAAGGTCCTGGCAAAGTGCCTTGGGCGCATGTCGGGCCAGTTCAGGGTCTTCGCCCAGCCCGCGGATTGCTCTGCGGCACTGCGGGAGGCGCTTCCTTAGCCGGAAGCGATGAGGAGCTCGCTTTGGCCTCTTCGCCATCTACCTGCCTCTTTGAGCTTTACTGGAGCCTCGCCCAAAACCCCGCATAGGGCTCTTGGGGCTTTTGGCCGCATGGCTGAGAAGCTCTGTGTGGGCTGGCCAGAATTGGGGACCTGACAAACGCGACTCCAGAGTACACCGTGGCGGGCCCAGGCAGACCAATCTGATTGTTGGGGTTACCAGCGCATCGGGGCCGGGCAGCTGTATGGCGGTGGCGCTTTACCGGAGGCGGCTGCCCTGCTAAAGCATTACATGGCGAACTCGGGCCTCCCAGATCACAAATTGTGCAGGGCCTGGTGGAGCACGCGGAAGGTGGTCTCCGAAATATCTGGAACCATTAAGTGATTCCTCATGACGCCTCTAGCATGCCGGGCTAGTGATTCTACGGCCCGCATCGCTTTCTGGCGGAGCCCAGTGCAGGATGCGGTAGCTGGGCGGTACTCGACAACCCACCGAACAATGCCATCCTCCCCTCGGTATCTGGTGAAATGGACGGGCACAATGCAGAATATCGGCATCGCCTTCCGCCAGGGTTTCTTTTCAGATCACGGCGAGTTTGAAACCGCTGGCCATTGGCATGGCGCTGACGGAGGTGCGTGGCTTCCAAATGAAGGCGGAGCAGAGGGGCGGCTGAGCCTGGGAATTTGAAATGGGCTATATTACAAGTGGGGGCAGAAGGATAATATGCGCCCACCGAAGGTAGAGGAGAAAATTCGGGTTGGAAATTGAAGGTGAAAGATCGAAGGAGGGCGTGCCCGCAAGGCGGTCATAGTCGGGCTGATGGCTACATAACATTGTCTCCACGCCAGCAGCAGTGACATCATGCTGCTGGTGGCTCAGAAGCAGAGTGCCCGAAGTTTTCCCAGTCCTAAGATTCACCGTCCCCTTCTGGCACGGACATTGAGCTCAATTCCCTCAACCAATTTATGAGCTCCCCTCTTTAATGAGACCCTGCATTTCGCTAACGCCAGTCTGTTAACGGTCGCAAGCTCCTGTTTTGCAAGCTCCCCATACTCACCGTGTTCCATTGACGCAGAGAGTGTCCTAGGACTCGAAGTCCCTGACAGCCTAATCCAGCTGGACGGGCGACACTGAACGGTGGTCCCTGGATGCTTCTCGATCCAGCTGGACTTCGCACTCCCTTTCCCAGGCTAATGCAGGTGGAGGTTCGAGATTCCGGTTTCGCACCAGCTTGAAGCTCACTCCACGCGGTCAAAAGGCAAGAACGAGACGAGACGAGATAACATCTGGTGGAGATCGCCAGCAGCTGGAGCTGGAGGTCCGTAGTTCCAGCGAAGTCTCCCGCTATGCATGGTTCCTGGCACCTTATTGTGGGATTCTATCATGGTAGAAGGGAGGAACGGAGGGAGTTCCGGGAGAGCTGGAGGTCTGGTGAGATCATCATGTGATGCATGATCTCACTTGGCTACGTGCGGAGAGGAGCGTAAGCGTCTGAGCCTAATCCTCACCTGGGGGCAAGACCATTGTCCCTGCGCCCGGTGACTGAGCCAGACAGTTCATGACCCGCGACTCATAGGGGGATGAGGAGTGGGGTGCAGCACCAGAAGGTCAGGGAGCGTGAGGGTGTTCCAGCGCTCGACCACGGTGCTGCTGGGTCAGCGGTGCATTACTACAAAAATGGTATGTGCCATTCTCCTGCCTCCCTTTCGACCTTTACAAGGCAGTTTGCTTTCCCCACCAAACTGTGCATTGGGAGTTTTAGGCCAGAGGGGAAAAGGGAAATGTGCTATTGTGCTGTGCTTTTGCACAGGTGAAATGGTAAAAAGAGAAGGAGCGGGGGCTCAGGTAGTAGCACTAGCAAGCAGTGCAGTAATGGTGGTACAGGGATACTGTTCCCACCCTGCTTACTTCTCTAGTGGGGGGCATATTTTGTGTCATGTCATTTCACATAACAGCTGTAATAACAAAGTATATGTGAGGTAGGAAAAAATAATCTAATTTCCCTCATAACATTTTTAACATACCAGTTTCTTCAAATGAATTAATTTAGGTTCTAATAAGTTTTAATTTTTAGTTTGCTTATTGGAATCTGTTCAATAATGAGGTATGCTAGAGGCTTGTAATTCATTTTTCACATTAACATGCTTGTTGCTAACAAGTGCGTTCATTTTATAGGTTCCTATTTTCAAGGACACTCAATAATCCAGCTCCTAATTTAATATTTGTTAGTGGAACATTTCCAGGGGAAAACGTAAGTAGAGTTATACTGTAAGTCCACTGAAGTCAATGAGCTTAGAAGAGTTCACTTCTGCTTAGGATGGCACTGCTAGATTCTGATTATTCAATAGTGGACAGTTTGTCCATAACCCCATGAGAATCTCCTCAGTACATGGCTGTATGTTGTGAACTAGCAATGCAGGGCCAGTCAGTTCAGTGGGGCCAACAGTGGGCATTTACTGACCCACTGTCTCTCCATTTCAATCTGGTTTCAACCCTGGGTTTGATACTACTTCAGCCCTGGGTTTGATTCTCTTCCTCCTCACTGCTTTCTTTCTGCCATATCAATGAAGAGAAATCTTGCTCTTTAACGAGATCAGAGCTTGGTGCCCGTCTCTCTTTCTTGCTCGTCTCCCCACTCTTGTCTTAGCTCAAGCTCCTTGCATTTAAAGACACAGGGATTGAATATTGCATATATATTCCAAGCAGATCTCTTGCTCCTCTGCCACTTCCTTGGAGACAAGGATCTCCAACAGGCCACTGAGGTGGCTTCCAGGAAAGTGAACATGAGGAGATTTTTTAAGGACAAGGTAGACTCACGTGCTTATAGCTCACCCCTAACCAACCTTGTTTGGAAGTCAGTTTCTCTGATGTTAACATCATAAACTAGCAAGCTAGCATGCTTTGGACTACAAAGGAGAGAGAGAGAAATTTTACCCACTTTCCAAGTCTGGAAAATTGTAAGCACTAATTATTAAGTCTGCATCATTGCCCAGGGAGCAAATAAAACTTCTCCTTTTGCCAGATCTCCCCAACATGTGTAAAGAGCTTGTGTTTTTGAGCTAATATTATTGTACAGTTAGCTAAAAGATGGCTGTTGGATGTTTAGGGTTAGGGCACAATTTCAGTGCTTTGCCCTGGGTCACATTTTCTATAGTTACACCCCCGCTGCAGATTTGGGGGCTGGGCAGAGGAGGGTCAAAAGTCAATTGACTGATTGGCTCCACCGGAGGGGTGGAGTGTATTCAAATAAAAGATAAAGAAACTCTCAAGGTGACATAATTTGCAATCTACATCCTCTTCCACATCAAAGATAAGGACTAAAATTCCAAAGCATAGTGAATTCCAAGGATGAATCATACCCAAAAAATGGTCAACAAGTGGAGCATTCTTCATTCCATTCCTGATACGAGAAGAGTGCTCAAATATGCGCAATTTCAATTTTCTCCATGTAAGGACCTGCTCCTGCAAGCCAGAAGAAAGGGGGCCCTTAACAAACAGTTCACTCCAATTGGGGTGAGAGCTTGAATCCCACCACTGCACCTGCCCTGCTCTTGGCAGATGCACTCCTCCCAATGGAAGCCCCTCACCCGGACTGCTGCTTTTTAATCCTACCCCCAAAGTTTTAGTTTGGTCCCAAAAGTTACATGCCAAGAAAAGCGTGCCAGCCTCCAGTCTCCCAAACTTTGTGGGGGTACTTGTGGGGTGGTAGATGGTACTCACAGCAAATCAGGTTGACTTAAGAGGACCACCCTGAAGCTCAGCCCCAGCCGGCAGAGTGCCTTGTGCACGGCCAGCATGTGCAGCGTGACTCCTAACGTGTTTGCCAGCAGCTGCCTCTAGCTGTGCAAGGGGGGAAGGGGGTGGGGGGAGATGATGGCATGGGTGCCCACAGAGACGGCTCTGAGTGCTGCCTTGGGCACCCATGCCATAGGTTCGCCATCACGGGTATATGTCATATGTATGCTGCCACAGCTTTAAAAGGAGGTTGGACAGATTTATGGAGGATAAGTCGATCTATTGCTACCAATCTTGATCCTCTTTGATCTGAGATTGCAAATGCCTTAGCAGACCAGGTTCTTGGGAGCAGCAGCAGCAGAAGGCCATTGCTTTCACATCCTGCATGTGAGCTCTCAAAGGGATCTGGTGGGCCACTGCGAGTAGCAGAGTGCTGTACTAGATGGACTCTGGTCTGATCCAGCAGGCTTCTTCTTATGTTCTTATGTATTTTATTTATACTAAGAATTGCAAATTTGTGAGAATTTGTACAACATTTTCTGGTCTTTGACTGTAAATAAACTGCATTACAATCTTCTCAGTGTTTTACCAATATAATATTTTTACAAGTGCAAATGATAAAATATACGGAATTTACAGAATTGCAGTTGGAGAAACTATCCAAATCTTTGAAGTAGTTAGCCTCAGGGAAAGACACACTCCTCATTTCAATTGCTAAAGAACAGGCAGCACAATTGCCGCATTTAAAGTGACCTCACACTGATAGAGTTTTTTCAATTGCTTGCCAGAGTTCTGAGTGGATCAGAATATCTCCCAAATTTCTGGGTTCTTCTGAATGTTATCAAAGGGGGAACAGAACAATCAGGGAGATCTTGGAGAAGTGGCCAATACCTAAGAATAATATTTTTAATAATAATGAAATATGTAAGTGAAAAGTCTGTTGTTATTGCACTCCAGTTGGAGGCTTTATTTTGTCAGCATTAAGCAGTAACCTTTTGTCCTTTACTACCCTGCTCATTTAAAGTTAGCAAAACAAATCCCACAAGCAAATCATTTTCTCTCTCTTCCATTGACACTTCTCAAAAACGAAAAAGGAAGCATATGACAATCCTTATACCTTACAGTAACTATATTCAGGATTGTAGTCATTACTGATAATATTAAATCTAACTCGAGTCAGTCAAGTGCCTGTTGAATTCTAGTTTCATTTCCAGTGCTTGTATACCCATCAAGGGAAAATATAGAAACTCGGTATTAATAGGGATTTATGGTATATAGTTTGCCTCTGAAATGTTGGAGAGCTGTATGGGCAATTTGATACCCATTGCGGGGGAAAGGCAAGATATAAATGAAGCACATAAACCTAAATATCAACAAAAGAAATAATTTAGTATTACTCAACATTGTATTCATAGACTGCTTTTTCTCTTAGAAAGGAGCTAAAGCCATTAATGTTAAATCTCAGAATAATTCAATACTACAGTGTAATAAAATTCAAAGCTCAGGTGGTCTAGGCATAGTGTTTGTCTTGGTTTTTAATGCTTCAGTATCAATATCCCATGGCACAGAGTGGTAAGCTACAGTAGTGCAGTCAAAGGCTCTCCTTATGATCTGAGTTCAATCCTGACAGAAGTTGGCTTCAGTTAGCCGTCTCAAGATTGACAGCCTTCCATTTGCTTGAGGTCACTAAAATAAAGACCCACTTTGCTGGGGGTAAAATGTAGACGGCTTGGAAGGCATTGGCAAGTCACCACATAAACATCATAGTCTGTCTAGCAAATGTAATGATGTCACCCCATGGGTCAGTAATGATGTGGTACATACACAGGGAATAACCTTTACCTTTTATATTGAATTACATTCAACATGGAGAAGGTTATGTTTCTTATGAAATTCTTTAAAACTTTTGGTTTGATGAATAAATGGGAAAAACTTATTTGCATTGACTATGATTAATTTTATATAAGATGTAGATTTTAAGTATTTTCTGAACCTCAATGCTTTAATTCCCTAACTAGATGTGAAGTTGTTGGTTTCAGGGAAAATGAATCATATGCTTCAGACTTGCATAACTGTTAAGTTTTTAATCCACGCCCGAATCTACAAAGGGAATACATGATTGTATTTAGGGAAAACATCTCATTAGCCTGATACAAGGAAAATTAACTCAGATTAATTTTTTTCCTCAAATCTCTGGTTAAAGTAATGGAAATGCAGCAGTAAGATAAACACTCTTAACTTTTACTATGTATCCAGCACTACTGGAAGCTTCTTTCATATAAGAGTTATTCATTTCTCTGACCATGCTAATTTCTAATATGATGTTGCTTTTTGAAAAAATATTTCTCAAGTAAAAGTGTTATATAACAAGTCTAAATTGCTTCTGGCTGGTGAGTTGAGAAGCTGGCTTAATGTGCTACCGACTGCCCAAACAAGAGGCAGATATCATGGCATCCCACAGGAGAACAGGACTTGTTCCTGTGCAGCGGGCCTACCCGAAACAACTGAACACGTGCTCCTTCATTGTAAAGATTTGGCAGTCTATCGGTTGCTTTTTCTCGAGGCCATCTTGAAGAAATTTTCAGTGAGATCAGACAAGGAAATAGTTTCATACTTGCTTAGTGACCATCATCCCCACACTACTGAATCAGTTGCCAGGTTTCTAACAAAGGCACTTGGATCAAGAGTGAAAACTTTGTGTAAATTTTAGTCAATTGGTTTTAACATAATTTGTATTTTACCACTCTTTATATGCCATTAAAGGTTTTGTATTTGTATTTGTATTTGTTTGAGTTGAGAAGCTTGGCATTATCTTTCATAAACTGAATTCAGTGAATCATTGTCAAATAAACCCGAAATTCACATTTTCAGAAAAGAAACATGGAGTTTCTTTTTCAGGGTGTATTGTAAGCTAAGAGTCCTTATAACAGGTTTTAACAGGATATCCCAGAAACTGTAGTTCTTGTGGGCGGAGCAATCATAAAAGATTGGTAGGGGTGGTGGGACACATGCCTAGCTCCTGTAAATATTCTAGGTCCACATGCAAGGGCTGTTAGAATGAGGAATGGATTTAAAATCATGTTAATATAAAGAGCTAAAACAGATTACACAACCTTTGTTTGAGTATTAAGGTTATTTGACTGACCTTCAGGTAAGCCCACAAAATTACAAATTCCTTATCTCTATACAATATGAAGGAATGCTCACTGGAGCGTCTGGAATAGTCTTCCTCATGATGGGGAGGCACCTGAGCATGGCTTTTTCATCCAAATGTTACACTCTTTTCCCTAAAATGACTTTTCCACCAGGAAATGAGAAAGTATAATGGTTGCAAGGTTTGGGACAAGCTCCTATTTGCAAATAGGAGGGAGACAGTAAGGGTTCCAGCATGCTTAGGATAGCCCTGTTTTGCTGCCTTTCATTGTTCAAACAGGGAATGGGATATTGCCCCGGAGTGCCATTGGACTCTCCAGTTTCCTGCCTGGAGAGATATTTGGAGAAATTATAACAGGAATTTTCTGGCTCCCTAATCCCTATGCGCTGGCAGTGTGCTTAGTGAAGAGGGCACTGAAGTGGACCATGCTCAGCCCCCACCTCTGAATGTGGAGTCACCCTGGTTGATGGGCTTAGATATCTATAATAGAATTCTTGGCACACTGCCAAACTACAGCTCTTATGCTGGAGAAGTCATGGTGGTTAACCTGACTGTATCTCTCTACTCACACAGTACCTACCACCCTCTAAAAACCCCATCTCTCCCTCTGTCCCTCAGAACCAGGGTTACAAGTAGATCAGGACATCACAAGTTACCTTTCACAACTTTTTCAAAATATATTGAGAGCCTTGATTGTTTCCTCTCTCAGGTCCTCTCACTCACAGAGACATTAGCAGACAGTGCTCATTTAATAACAAGTTCTCATTCACTCAGAGTTATTGGGGTAGAATGCTCAAACACAGGTCCATTCAAATGCTGCCATCATTTATTCATTTCATATTATAGGGCGTATATAGACCAAGGTGTTATATTGTGGTGTGTGTGTGTTTCTTTTTCTTAGACACGTAGCCCATAGGGTTTAAAAAACCGACCAAGAAGTTATATTTTATTTATGGTATTAACATAATATTGAAGAAAGTAAGGTAGAAGTGACAGGTAGAAGGTAGAAGTTCTGTCTCATGGGCAGCCCAAACCAGAGCTCCTGGTGGCAGGTCACAGGATTGGTGCCATCTCCAAGAGGGCTTTTTGGTGGCACAGGGAGGCAAAAAACCCCCTTCCCTGCTACCAAAAAGCTCTCCATTGGGCTCTATGTGCTTAAGCCCAAACCTCCAGTGCTGGTATTTCGTCACTCAAAGGCCAGGTGGAAGCTGACCATTGTTGGCTCTGCCTCCGACCATGCCTCTGGAATACTCCTGCTATGCCGGTGGAGGTGGCGGGAGCACAGGAGTGCCTGCCATAAAAGGCCACAGCAGCTGTCCTTCAGTGAATTTGCCCCTCCAGCAGGGTAAGTGCCCCCAGGAGGACAAATCTTCTGGTATATCTCTGTACCACCTCCACAGGTGCATTTGCCCCTCCCCCCAGATTGGGGTGTTAGTCAGGTATCCTCTTTTCCCTTTCAACTCCCCAGCTGCCAACGTTCAACTACCATTCTTAACTGCTGTTTTTCAGGTGACTCTCCTTGACAGCTCATCCAAGTATGAACCAGGGCTAACTGTGCTGAGCTTCTGAGATCTAATGGCTAGCCTGGGCCATCCAAGTCAGGAATCATGGGAGATATGACTTTTTAAAAGCATTATACATGTAGGTGTGCCAATTTTCTTACCCCAAGCCTTTTAAAAAAATGAAATTCAATCTATTTTTGACAGTACCATTCATGCCTCCACCCCCACCATGTGGGCTGCATTGAATCCTGCAGCATTTTCAAACCTCTTGACCTTCTTTCTAGAGTTTCTTTGCTGGCTTCCTTGTGAAAACAACTTGTGATTACTGAAATGTTCTGCCTAAGCATTTCCTTCCTCCATTTGTAATTATTCATATAAAAACTGCAAATGGACACTTTTGCCCTTCCAATAGACCTATCAGCAGCATAACAACATGTATCAGTGGAAGAGTTTTATAATAGTGATGCATTTTGAAAATTTTAGAGCCAGTCATTCATGCTTTTATTATGTATCCTTCACTCAGTACATTAACACCTGATATTACAGCTTTAGATTGCTGTACCTGTTTAACCCTTTGGAAAGTGCAAATAGCAAGGAATGCTATAATTCTAAGCAAGTTACCTTCCAAAGGTGTGTGTATTCACTACAGGTGCTAAATTTCTGTGATTAACCCTTTTGTTTATGCAACTGAATAGGAAAAAATCATAAAAAATTATTGGAATTATATTTATAGAACAAGAGGCTTTGTAAGAATGAAAAGCTTTGTTAATTCCAGAAAAACTGCTACTGTTAGGGTTTGATTGAGGAATGCAAAGTAGGTCCACTTTTATGACTTGAGTCTATTAATTTCAGAGTCAAAGTGGATGTTACTTCTTGCACAAGTTTATTATGGGGACCTGTAGCCATACTGCAGCTGTAAGTTGTGATAGCAGCTTCTGTGTAAAATGCTCAGATGGGACCATAAGGCTCTTACCTCCCTGCCAGTGCTGTTTTGGCAGGTTAAATTACCCTTCGGCTTCCCTGCTGATGGAGGTAATAGCACCTCCCCAATCACTCAGGTCATTTTGTCTATCAAAAATGGCATGAGGTGGGAGGCAAGAGCATCTCCTCCCCCTGGGCTGTGGTCCCCATCTGAATCAGGTCCATCTGTGCTTTATGCACAGGGCTTACCACTGGAGCACGTAGCTGCAGTATGAGAGCCAGTCCCCATGGCAAACTCATGTGAAAAGTAACGTCTAGTTTAGTTTTTAGAGGGGCTGTGCATGAAGAGGCAACCACTGCTATAAACTCAGACCACTCTGTAAAAATATAAAGTCTTGAATGAAAAGAATTGTGGCCTGAACAGCCTAAGCAATCTGGATCTGTCTTGGTAATTTCCAGGGTAGTTCAGTATATGGTGTCCTATGTATAAGGAGGTGTTCCAAATGGCTGTCGTGCAATATAGAATAGTCTGGAGATTCACCAAAATCAATATATCTAATTCTCAAATTCAACACTTCCAAATCTGTGGATACTTAAACCCAGAGACTGGAGCCATGAGCAGACGAGACAGATCCTTCTTCAGACCTGGAAAAGCTCCAGATCTGCAGAAAAATCTTTAATCCAAAACTAAACAATAAAAATGGTGGGAGTTTCATTCCCACCAAGTAATAGGAGCAGCCCCTGTAGTTTTAAGAAATTAATGCTGTTTCAGTGGCCATTGTAGAGGTTGCTGGATAACCTCAACAGAGTTGCCAACTTTGAATTCTTGGACCATTTATGAATGTGCAACTAACCCTGTGGCTATTTGATTTGCTCTGGGATTTTCCTACTTTGTTTGCACAGTGATTCTCTGCAAAGCGTCTGTAGCCAAGCAGACTCAACATTTTGCCCACCTGCCACTTCCTCATTTTTTCTGTTTAGCCTCCATTTGGAGATGTTGCCTGCCACTTTTTCCTGCCATCTTTGTGCTAGCATTAGTTTGCTAGATCATGTCAATTTCTTGTCAATTTCACTGGGTTTGTTGCTCTAGCGTAGACCGTTGTCATGATTTTTTTAAAAAGCCTTTCTGATCCTCCTGAAATGGTGGCCCAAAGAATGGGAGGAACTGCTGTTTTCTGGGTTGGAAGAAGGCAGGGAAAAGCAAGAAAACCCCAAAAAAGTAAAAAATTATGCTGATTTCCTTCACTTTCCCTGAGAAGGGAAAGTAAAAGCTGCACTTTCAGAGCTTTTGTAAACTGCTTGGATTCTCTTTTTTGAAGATGGCGTGACTGCTGAAGAGGGGAGAAACATGTGCATAACTGAGAATTGCACCCAAGAGAAATGTACGTTCAATGCCAAGGAAATCACAAATGTATAAATGGCTTTGATTTTCTCAGCAAAGGCAGGAAGGAATGGGAAAGGTCCTTTCCAGGCTAATTTTGACCTTTTAGAGATGTTTTGTTATCAGGAAAGATCTGATAGCAACCACCAAATGACATGCTACTACCTTACTTCCATGACTCACCCAAGCCCAGCTCCTTGCTACTCTTCAATCACAGGCATCCCACAAAAGCCAGTGATATGTGGTGGGTTAGGTTTTCAGAGGAATGGGCTAGGTTAGCCTGCCCTTATCAGACCTCAGAAGATAAACAGGTGTGGCCCCCTGCTAAGCGGGGTGTCATCTTGCGAGTGTTCACTAGTGGAGCTTGCCAGGACACTGGCCTCAGAAGTGATGGAGTACTCACAATCTGCCTTTCCCTCCTGGCATATCCAGTTCCTCAGTTCTGAGGATGGTAGCCAAGGTCTTCCTCCTTGGCCATGGCCCTTTCTACCCCTATATAGGTTTTGCCCCCCCCCTCCAGCTGACACTCCGGTTCTGGCCTTGGGGTCAGGCTAATGCTGCTCTTCCTTAGCCATATTGGCTGGCCCTGTTGGCCCTTGCTGCAATCTCTCTCCCCCCTACCCCTCCCATGCCTTTCCCTGGCTCCACTCTCCCTGTTGGCTCAGATGCCGAGGTCTGGCCACTCCTCCCCAGCCTCTCTGTTGTCTGGGAACCATTCTTAATGATGCCAAGACCTTGGGGAGCCCACACTGAACCTGGGCTCCTTTCTCCCCATGCCCCAACCCTCTGGTTGCCCCCTGCAGGCCCCTTCCTTCCTCCCTGTCAGTTGGCACCCCTTCCCAGCAGCCGCAGCTTTGGTGGCAAGAAGTGAGGTGCTCTGCACTTTCCTATGAGACGATGGATGTGGACGGGGTGGTTGAGGGCTTTTCTGACTTGTCCTGGCCCACAGCAGAGGTTACAGCTGGCTTCTGCTCCTTTTGGGGTCTCCTCAGAGGTTGGGGGTTGCACTGGGGCTCATCACAGGTGAATCCCAGATGGAGGCACACACTCTGGTGTTGTGGCTGCTCGCCTTCTCGGGACAGCAGGGTTGGCCCTGGTTAGAATTTTGATGGAAAACCACCAAGGAATACAAGGGTCATTATGCAGAGGAAGGCAATGGCAAACTACCTATGATAGTCACTTGCCAGGGTTCTTGATAAGTATGGTGCAACTTGAAGGCACTTTACACAGACACACAGGGTTTCAGATCACCTGAGAGACCTGGGTTCAAATTGCCACTCTGCTGTGGAAGATTTCTGGGTGACCTTGGACCAGTGATACATTCTCAGTTGAACCTAACTCAAAGAGTTGTTGAGAGGATAAAATGAAGGAGAGAGGAATGATGTTAAGCTGCTTTGGGTCCCCATTGTGGAGAATGGTGGGGGATAAATGAAGTAAATAAATAAATATACTGATGATGGAGGACAGATAAAAGGTGACTGGGTGGGTGGTAAGGAGTGAAAGAGGCAGGGACTGGAGAGGATATGGGGGGGGGGCAACAGAAGGAGGGAAAGAAGAAATATAACGGTGGAGGGAATACCAGAGAACATGATGTACCCTCCTCAGGTCCTTGTAGGTTGACCACCACACAGCTGAACTCTGTGGCCTGTAATGTGCAACTCAGTCATAGTTGTTCTGGGTAGAGGTTTGCCAGAGGTGGGGAAAGTGAGAAAACTGAACACAGATGATTTAATAAAGGTAAACTGGCTGGTGGGTGGGAAGAAGAGAAGGAAGCAGAGACAGTGAAGAGACTATATGGGGGAATATTTCCCGCCATAACTCCTTGCAGGGCCCCTGTTTACAAAAGTATATTTGTCTTCCAAAAACA
Organism: Sphaerodactylus townsendi; assembly: GCF_021028975.2. Lineage (NCBI taxonomy): Eukaryota > Metazoa > Chordata > Lepidosauria > Squamata > Sphaerodactylidae > Sphaerodactylus > Sphaerodactylus townsendi. Next base: position 26,370,993 of record NC_059435.1, read on the forward strand.
CTCTTTTGCTTTCCAAAGCTTGCAGTTTCATTATCTCATTTGTTGACTTTTACTGGGGTGTCAGCATTTCATGGTTATATTTATTGGAATTTATTTTTACGCCTTTTAGTTTTTGAAGTGTTTTAATCTGACCTGTGCCTTTTGTATCCTTATTTCATTCTACTATATTTTTAATGCTCGCTGTAGCACTACAGCTTTATACTTATTCTGAGCTGCAGAGAAATGGAAAGTGAATGCAGCTGGGAGCATTTATATGCTGTTACGTTGATATGCCATCAATTACACTCTAGTGGTTATAATTCCAATAGATTCTTGTTTTATGATTCCTCACTGCTGATGGTTATTGAGTACACCCAAAGAATATGAATGTTTTTATGTATTATACTGTGCATTCTAAAAATAGGTATTTGCTAAAAGGTGTCTTAATTTAGTACCCCATGTAAATGAACTGCATTTCTGTGCTGAAAACTTCACAGTTTTAAAAAATGCTGCTTGTATTTTATAAAGGGGAATGGTATTGATGGATTTTGTTAAATTAGGAATGTACAAGTTCTCTTCAGGCACAAAGTCCTTTGCTTTGCTTTTTGTCCTGTAGAGTAGTAGATATGGGCTCTAAACCTTCTCAGTATACAATTATTTTGTGCTGTTTAAAATCCATTCCATACAATAGTTAGAGGGTTTTCTGTATAGCAACTGCGATACTCTTACTTTGTTCTATTGGAGAAGAATTAGAAAGCCATATTTACATAGAAATCTAATTGAAATTGTGTAGATTTGGGAAGAGGGGTGGTATTTTTCCCTGGGAAAAACCCACAAAAATATTGGGGAGGGAACAAAAAGACATACAATGTTTATCAAACCTATCTTACTCCTTTAAGAATATACACAGTGTAATTCACAGTTTTGTTAGCTTATAAACATGCACATTAACAAAATTAAATGGGTGCCTGAGATTTTTCGAAACAAAATTGCAAAATATACCCAGGGCGAGAAAGCTGCAAACTGCTGTACTTTAGCTAATTATCTTGGTTCTTAACAGGGGGGAAAAATAAAAGCTGAAAATAGTCAAAAGCTATATATTTTGCAATAAACCAAAGAAGGCATGTCGTTTGAACTTTGAAAGATTTTTCCTTCAGTCACAGTCCAATCAGCAGATTTTAATGTTATTATCATACACAAAGAATGTCTTATTAATTACGGACAAGCCACATTTTTAACAAAATCGTATAATTGGTAATATGTTTATAAAATATGTGCATGTATATGCATTCCATGGAAATTTTCATTATGTAATGCTGTATAAGATCTTATGTAATGATCTTTATATCATTCCTTTCTTGTGTGGGTGGACATGGTAGCTACCTTCGCTTTGCATGCAGAAGATCCCTGACTTCTCCAAGGAATGAGTGATATGAAAGACCTTGGAGAAGAACTGCCCGTCAGCGTATTGAACTTGATAGACCAATGGCCTGACTTGGTATAAAGGCAGCTTTATATGTTCTTAGAAATTATTCTATTTCACTCATTCCAAAGAAAAAATCTTTTATAAGAGGCTTTGTCTCCTTAGTGTTCCCCACATTTTTCTATTGGAAACACGGAATTAGAATTTATTAGACTTTAGAATATATCCACTGAGTTTGGAAAGCAGAACTTCCCTGTTTCCTTCCCACTGCAACCAACTGAACCTTATCTCCATTTTTTTTTTGGCAGGGGTGATGATGCCAGTTTCATTGATCACCTGTTTTCTGTTTAGTGCACATCAAGATGCTGATTCATATCTTTCAAAAGTCTATCAGTCTTAATTTTTTTAATATTTTAAGTCTTTATTAAATTCTTCAAAAAGCATACAGACGTAAAAAGAGGAAAAAACAGAAGAAATACACTTAATATCATAATAGTATCAATATCGTACAGATATGTTGACTTCCATCTTCACATCCATCTGAGAAATAACTATCTCATACTCTAATATATATCACATGCATATCTAATTTGTATCATAGAGAAGATCAAGAATAAAAGAACAGAAAGAAGATAAACTAATACAACATCATCTCAAAATCAATATGGTTTAGCTGAGATTGTGCTTAAAACAATGATGACCTTTAATAAGGCAAATCCCACCCCCAGTTTTATTTCAGAGATTGTGCATTGATTACTAATTAAGTGTTTTCTTCAGAGATTGAGTCAGCTCTGTATGTGTATGGCCAGTATTCGTTTGTTATATTATTTTAATGTTTATAGTTTATTTGATTCTAATGGTGGTCATGTTTGTAAGCTGACTAGAAAGATGGAGCACTTAAAACAATTGACCAAGTATTCTGTGGTATTAAAATGATATTATTGACAAATTATTATTGGGTATGGAAATATCTTCTTTTTAGGAACTATTTTTATTAAAATGTTGTATTAAAATCTCTTACCAGGCATTCATTTTTCATTATTTTTTATCTGTTGGAGATGAAATTGATTATTATGAAGATTCCTTAATGCATCTGGTGTATTTTCAGTATTCTGGATATCTGTTAACATTTGGAGAACAATTTCCTGGCTGGATTAATGATTTATAAATTAGATTATGCATAATAAACTGCAGTTGGCACATTAGTATTCTGTGAAATTAGAGTGCAAGTTTTGAAGAATTGCCATGGATGACAATATTGGCAGAAGCCTGGAAGAGCATATTGAATCTATGGTTATTTATTCACTATGTTTGATTCCAAAAGGCCTGTTTGTAGTTTTTCTGCACTGGAACCAAAAGTCTGTTCTTAATTGCAGATTTTTTATCACATCTTTTGAAATAATATCTTCTGGCCTGTAATTTTGTGCATATTGTAAATCGGAAAGTTGCATGTTGAAAGTTCCATTCCAAACTTCCCAGATTATCAAATCTACTTTTAACACCGTAGATCCTTTATGAGTAGCACCATTACAAGATGGAAAAATTCATAGTTTAGAATAGTTTTTCTATTTAGGGGTAGGTTTTTTAACCTGATAAAGCTCAGCTGTTAAAATAGGACTAATTGCTTTATAGTTGTAACATAGAAGTAGCACTGGGTCCAGTGCTATTTAATTTTTGTATTACTGACTTGGATGATGGGATAGCGAGCACGCTAATCAGATTTACAGAAGACATCAAATTAGAAGGGGTAGCTAATAGCCCAGAAGATGGGGTCAGAATTTAAAATGACCTGGACAGATTATAGAGCTGGGGCAAAACTAACAAAATGAATTTCAACAGAGAAAAATGTAAAATACTACACTAAGGCACAAAAGAATTAAAATGCAGTGATATAGATGGGTGACACCTTGCTTAACAACAGTACATGTGATAGGGATCTGGGAATCTTAGACTACAAACTGAACATGAGTCAGCAGTGTGTTATGGTAGCCAAGAAAGCCAAAGCAACTCTGCGTTGCATGAATAGGAGTGTAGTGTCTAGATCAAGGGACATAATAGGACCACTCTATTCTGCATTGGTAAGACCTCACTTGGAATACTGTGTCCAATTAAAAAAGGATATTGACAAACTGGAAAGGAGGCAGAGGAAGGTGACCAAAATGGTAAAAGGTCTGGATTCTATCCCCTATGACCGTGGTGGCGAACCTATTGCACTCCAGATGTTCATGGACTACAGTTCCCATCTGGAGTGCCATAAGTTCGCCACCACTGCCCTATGAGGTATGGCTTACGGAACTAGGTATGTTTAGTCTGGAAAAGAGAAGTTTAAGGGGCAACATGATAGCCACGTTTAAGGTCCTTTCTGCGCGGGCACCAACCAGGAAACAATGCCGATGCACCCCCCCCAGGACCGTTCGCATGGACGGTCCCGGCAAGGCGGCAGGTGGCAGCGTAGCCTTTGCAAAGGCTGCGCCGTCACGGAATGCCATACCTCTCCTCCTGGCTTTCAGCCCGTCGCAGATGCCAGGGCACACCACCCCCCTGCAGGCTGGAGCGGCAGCTCTGGAGTCGCAGGCCAGGGGTGTGTGTCCCCTGGCCTCTGCGATGCGTCAGAAGCCAGAAGGAGAGGTACGGCATTCTGCGATGGGGGGGGGGGAATGGCGCCTTCCAGCCGCTGCCGTTCGCATGGCAGCGGTTGAAAGACGCTGCTTCCAAAAAACCTCGCTCAGGGAGCAAGGTTCAGAAGCAGCGTCTTTGCGCCGCTCGGGGGTAGCGAGGCTGGCGCTGCTGCGATGCAACAGCATCGGCTGTGCGAACCCCTCCCCAGGGATGCAATTTTTAGTGTCCCTGGGTCGCTGTTATCTGTCCGTGTGGAAACAGCCTAAGTATTTGAAGGGATATCATGTTGAAGATGGAGCAAGCTTGTTTTCTGCTGCTACAGAGACTAGGACAGTGATGGCGAACCTATGGCACGGGTGCCAGAGGTGGCACCCAGAGCCCTCTCTGTGGGCACGCGCAAACAGAGTGCCCCCCCCACACACATCTAGGCTGATCTGGGCCACTGGGCTCAATTATTAGCATTAAACCTAAGACCTAGTTTTGGGGAAGTAGTGTAGGTAACCCTGTTAAGCACTGTTAAACTGAAGCGCCATTCTTTACCTGGGAGTAAGCTCGGTTACTGGCAATGGGGCTTGCTTCTGAGTAAACCCTCCTAGGGTCGTGATTCACACATTGGAAGAGTTGCACGGTTGCTTCGAAGCAAAGCCATCGACTACCACCAAGCTTACTCCTGAGTAACGCACGCCTTGGAGCCAACCATTTTTTCTAAGCGAAAACCTCAGTATTCAGGTTAAATTACCGTGTTGGCACTTTGCAATAAATAAGTGGTTTTGGGGTTGCAATTTGGGCACTCAGTCTCGAAAAGGTTTGCCATCGCTGGACTAGGACAATCAGCTGATCATGAGAGGGCAAGAACTATAAGTGGTTGATGGTCTCCCAGCATAAGTAGGCAAATGATCAATAGCGTATCAATAGCTTCTACGCAAGCTTCAGACATTACTCTAAGCACATGTGATATCTCTGTTTTTGTATTTAACATAAAGCATTTTTGGCAAGAATTCAGAAAGAAAATGTCCCTTGGAAACTCCACCCCCACTTTTTTTAGAGTAAGGCTTCAGGCACAGTTTGGGACACACAAGCTGGGAAGGCGATCAAGACTGAGAAGAATGTTGGGAATGAGCCAGTAGGGCTCAGAGGAGATGGGAACTTAGAAAGCATATATCATTGTCCAGAGGGGCTCAGTGGAGTGAACTTAAGAAGGATATGCACTTAAATGTTTACCAGGGTTTGTTGCTGAGACTTCATAGGAAAGCTTTGTAAGGATACATAGCTGTGTCTAGCATCATGTGCAGACAAAACAAGAGGGAGCACTGAGATCATAAGCACAGTGTTCATTACAGGGACAACCAGCTGCAATTTGGTTTCTAGATTCTAATTATCCAATCTGGCTGGCTGGATCAACGAAGGGAAACTCTGTGGCCATCTCAGCACTCCATCTTTCCATTTTTTTGTTTGTTAATTGTACTTGGAAGCGGCTCTCGCATAGTAAGAACTAATTCAGGGCTGGCAGACCATTTCACTGACAAAATCATGTTCAAAAGTATTGTCGAAGGCTTTCACGGCCAGAATCTCGAGGGTGTTGTGTGGTTTCTGGGCTGTATGGCCGTGTTCTAGCAGCATTCTCTCCTGACGTTTCGCCTGCATCTGTGGCTGGCATCTTCAGAGGATCTGATAGTTGGAAAGGAAAGCAAGTGAAGTATATATAGCTGTGAGTAAAGGTCAATAGGTGAGGGCATCTGAATAGGAGTGGCCTGGCAAGTGAGTAACAATGAAGTGTAGCATGTGAGTAACAATGGAGATAGCAAGGTCAATAGGTGAGGCATCTGAATAGAAGTAGTCTGCCCTTTGTTCCCTTTGATTGTCTATAGTCATCCTGTGTCTGTGTGGAGCTGTTCAAAAGTGTTGATAATCAATAGCCTGCCTCAGTATAGGCAACCTCAAGTTGTTTCCAAAGACTCCCAGATGCTGAACAGCCTCAATGAACAATGATCAGGTGTGGTCAAACACTTGGTGGATTAAAAAGCAAAACTCAAATAAACAGGATATGCACAGAAAATAGGAACTTTTGGAAAACTTCATCATGAGAAAGCTGAGTCGAAGGATTTGTTTCTGTTGTGTAGCCTCTGGCCAAAACAACCTCGCAAGAGTCAGCAGCTACAGAATTACTGATGCAAGGGCTTGTAATGAGTATCATCCAAGATTTCTAATTGCCAGAATTTTAAAAAGAACATTCAAGGAGTTAGATTGGTAGAAATGAGGCACAAAAGACAGCACTTTTTAAAATAACATCACTCTTAGTATAGGATTGCCAGCTGGAAACAGGCAGGAGATGTTGATGAGGAGGGACAAACTGAAACTTGGAGGGATCCTAGAATGTCATCCTAACGCAGTGATGCTGAGGTTCTGGCATAATGCTGCTTTCCCTAATTTTGCTCCCACTGCTCCCAGGCAACAGTGGGGTCTGAGGCAAGAGGTCTCCTGCTATAGAGGGTACTCTATAAATTCTGATATTACCCACTGGAGAACAAGGGAAAAAATTAATATCAAGATTAGAAGAAGGAGAAGGCTGATGAATTTCAGGAATCTGAGGGATATCCACATCAGAACACTTAAAGAATGAAGAACTGCAAGCATCCAGAAGACATTTGTCATGAAACAAAACATTTACAAAACATTTGCTAATGTTACAGGCTTTGCCAGACATACACAGTGACATCATCAACATGGGTGTTATGATGCCCTATGAAATGATGTCAGTGGTGCTGGCACCAGGAGCTTTCCAACCTGTTTCAGGCCGCCAAATATATTATTGTATACATGGACATCAACAGAGGGCCAGTACAGAAATCAAATGGATTACATAATTGGAAGAAGATGGAAAATCTCTATTCTCTCTTCTAAAATGAGCTCAGGAGCTGATTGTGATATAGACCATCAATTGTTAATATTGAAAATTTGATGAAATCTGAGGAAAAATACCAAAATATTGTGCCAAAAAACCCACAAAGCCAACATAGTCTAAACAGTTTTCCTGAACATCTTCATGACCATGTAAAGAATAGATTTGCATCCAAATACCTGGTCTTTTAAAATGCTGTGATTTTTGCCCCAACACAGGATTCCTCAGGACTGATTTTGGTAGTATGTATTCACTAAAGTGTTCATATAAAATGGTTAACAGTAGTATGAGTGGTGATGGTTATTCTTTCTGGCAGTACACTGAATTTAATTTCCCTCCACTTGTCAACTTCCATATATCACGTTGGATCTGACTAGCAGTACAATACTATGCAGAATTATTGCAATCTACGCTCATTGTTTCCATTCACCAGTGAAGGCTTTTTGACATTTCCTTGCATTTAAGAAAAAGTTTGCTATGCAGCAGGGGGGAGCTGCTCTTCAAAGAAAAAGTCAGTTTCATTATATACACACAAGCCCTTCAATGCATCTAAAGCAGGGGTAGGGAACCTGCGGCTCGAGAGCCGCATGCGGCTCTTCTGCCCTTGCACTGTGGCTTTCCCACTTTGTCGAAGTCGGGCTGCCCCATCTTTGCTCAGGGCCTCTGGGCAGGCAGCAGGGCGGGAGCGCACTAACTGCTCCACGCAAGGTTGGCTGGGCCGTGGCTGTGGGCTTCTCTAGCCCGCCCAAGAGCTGGAGCGGGGCGGGTGTTTTCCCGCCGGCCGGCGAGGCCGAGCCGCCGGCTTCATCCTTGCCCGCCCTGCAGGCAGCAGGGCGGGCGCATCCATGCACTTCTCAGAATGAGCGGAGTAAAAGGTAAAAAAAACCCCTATATATATAGTGTTATCTTTATTTTAAATGTCAAAAATTATTTGCGGCTCCAAGTGTTTTCTTTTCCTGTGGAAAACGGGTCCAAATGGCTCTTTGAGTGTTAAAGGTTCCCTACCCCTGATCTAAAGTAACTCCTTTGGATCTTAACTGTAAAAAATGTTCTGTGTCAGAACACACTGTGTTATCTATTGTTGATTCGCACAGTTTTGTTCCCTTGTCTCACAAAAAATCATGAAGTTGCCTCTTCATGCTAATTTTATATAAGGATCAGAGTTGATTCAAGATGATATATCCTTTAAATAATTCTAATGAAGTAATTAATACAGAAAATATTGTGCTATTCTAATCTCTAAAAGTTCAGCAATTTCTATATTTGTAGCTCTTGCTGGTTGCAGTGACAGTTGTGGGTATTCAATACCTTTGAAAAACCAGTCAGGAAAAGTAATAATGTATGTTTCAGATAAGCTTGATTAAGTTTCTAATTTTCAAGTGGATATCATAAATTATATCACTGCCAGAAGAAGGATATTGTGCTGCTTCAGAAAATGTAATATGACTTTTAACTGTGACTGTGGCAAAAGATTATAAAAATATACTTAGTAGTATACTGAAATTCTGGTTCATGGAACATTTTTTTAAAAAGTATAAAATGATAATATAGTGTACTAAAAACTGTGTAGAGAAAACATTAATTCAGAATTAAGATACAAATGTTTGTGTGTGTGTGTGTTGTGTCATCAAGTTGTTTCTGATTTATGCTGACCCTATGAGTTAATAACCTGCAAAACCACGTGAGTTAATGGCCTGTCCTATCATTAACTGCAATCCGGAGGTGGGGACTGAAGCTGCATTGGAAGCAGTAGAAGGGTTGCGCTGGTGTCTGTGCCACCACCACCACATAGAGAGGCACAGACACTGGCGCCAAGGGACTTACTCCAATGGCCAACCACAGCATTACCAAAACCTGGAAGCTAGGCCCTGGTTACTGCCACAGATGCCTACATCAGCATTCGGAGGGAGGGAGTGTTCCAAGGGCATTCCTGAAGGCAAAGCCAACTCGTCGGCCTGGAAACTCTCCCTCCCAGCAGCACAGACTTACACATGCAAAAAGCATGGCATAAGTTGTTCCAGAGAATAGGCTTCCTAAGGAGGGATGAGTGTTTTCTTCCTCTCCTCTGGTGCCCGTGTTGCTGATTCCCCCTTTGGCAGCAGTGGCGCCACAATCCTGTTCCCAACTGCAGCTCTGCCCTCCCCCTTTGGATTGGACTGCGTCAGTCTTGCTCAGGTCTTGCAAACTGAGAGCCATAGGCTCCTTTATTAAATCAGTCCATTTCATATTGGAACTTTTCTTGCTGCCTTCAACATTTTTAGCATTGTTTTCTTTTCCAGTGACTCCTGTCCTCTCAAGGCATAAGGGTAAATCTCAAATCCCAAATTTTCAAACCTCCCCCCCACCCGAAAACCTATGCTGGTCAGTATTTTGTTGCTTGCATGTTTACTTAAGTATTACCCTAATTTGTCATTCTGTGATGCCACAGCAATTCGACCAATGGCTAAGGATGCTTGCAGGCTGACAATAGCTAGATCTTAGTTTATTCCATGCATGATTTTTTAAAATTACTTAGGAGTTTCTCCACCATTATTGCAATGAGTAGCTACTATGTTTTGAGACTCATTTGAGTTCAGATTGGAAGAGAGGGGGAGAGGAACAGCTATTTTATTTTTAATTTATTTATTTAAAACATTCTGCTCCTCCTGATCTCCTCAGACTCAAGGACTTTTTGGACTAAAGAAGTACAGCATAATTTATTCACTGCTGAATAATTTAGGTCTAGACTAAGCAAAGACCTCTTGACTTTCAATTGCAAATCAAATTTAACAAATTTAAGATATAAGGTCTTAAAATGTTAACATGATTCTAAATAATCTGGAAGAAAAAATAGTAATCACAGTTTATTAGGTAAAGCAGAAGAAGTTGTATCTCAGAAACTCATTGTTCAAAGATTTGTTTCTAGTAGACTCTGGTAAATTATATAGTTTCTGCTGTTTAAGATGACTACACCAAACTGCATAAACTCTGTTTGAATCATAGGCCCCTTCCGCACACGCAAAATAATGCGTTTTCAAACCACTTTCACAACTGTTTGCAAGTGGATTTTGCCATTCTGCACAGCTTCAAAGAGCACTGAAAGCAGTTTGAAAGTGCATTATTCTGCATGTGCGGAATGAGCCATAGGTAGATTGCAAGGAGCTCCATTTTCCAAAATTCATGACACTTTTTCAGAACTACTGTGAAGTAAGGGCTTTTGTGCACTTACTGCTTGCCTCCAAGCTGTTTTCTTAGTAGTAGAGTTTTCTAGTGGTTTCTGTTTACACAAGATATTGGGTTGGAGGACTGACAATTCTCAGGTCTCTTTAGCAGGGACAAGCTGGTCCATAACAACAGCTTTTATTTGCAAGGGAGTCATCTCTTAAAACCATCAGTGTTAGCTGATGGAGAACTGAGACCAAGAGCTCCATCCAGTAGGACCAAACTAAATCACACAAATAATATGGGAGGAACATAGTCTTTTGTTGCATGCAGTGGAACCTCTGTTTTTGTCAGTAATCCATCCAAAAACAATCGATAAAATCTGAAATCAATGAAAACCGAGACAATGATTTCCATAGGACAGTTCCGTAGGAAATTAGCAGCGATCTACGATGAAAGCAGCCAAAGCGGCAAAATCTGAGGCAACCAATGAAAATGTTCATGGAAAAAATCGACCAAAACCAAAACCGACGATAACCGCATTAAATGAAAACCGAGGTTCCACTGTACATATATAAACAATAAATTTACCACCCTAGCAGAGGCCTTTTGTCTACATTGTCTACATTTTTTGCCTTTTTGCCAGTGTTTGCCTGTTTGTCAGTGTTTTGTCTATACTGCTTGCATTTTGAAAGGATCATTTTCTTCTTATCTCCTGCCAGTCAAACAAGGACAAAAAGTTTAAATCCTTCATGTCTTGTTTTCCTGCAAACTCCCCCCCCCCCTTTCCCATTTTGAGTGGTTAAAAATGGTGGCCAGAAGAGCCCATTTGGGGAAGCTGCTCAATAGATAATTTTTTTCTCCAATGTTAGACCTGCAGGATTTTTAAAAACCCACAAAAAACAAAGTCTTTCTGATTGATCAGAAATGGTGGCCAGAAGAGCAAGAAAAACTGCTCTTGGGTGAGTAGGAAGGAGTTGCTGGGGATGGCAGGAAGGAGCAACAAAACCCAGATAAAGAATTACACTTGCTGTTTAGTTGTTTTGCTTTGTGGGGAAAAGCCAAGCGTTGGAAAAAGTTTTGCCAGCATTTTGAAACAGCACAGTTTCTCTGTTCTGCCTCATGGTGGCTTTGGAAAGGGCAAAAAACAATGCACAAAGGAAAATCTGTGACAAAGGAAAGTAAGCTGGCTTTGAGGAATACATGGCTATAGTTTTTCTACTGCTTTTCTGTGGTTGTCCTGTTTTTTCACTTCTCCACTCCATGTGCTAAACTAAAATAAATCCATTTTGGTTGTCACAGGCCTCTGTGGGAGACTCCCAAACCTAATGTGTTGGTTATGAATCCATGATAAGTTCAGTTGAAATACTGGGTGCATTTTCATATTGCCACCTGCTCTACTAAATCCTTGGCATGCCTAATATGAAGACTGCAACCTGCTGATCTGTGCTGTCAGCTGTGCAGGTGCAAAAACAACACAGTTGGCTCCCTACTTGTCCCACTGCGATCTAGTCACAGTGATTCATGCAATGTTCACCTCCAGACTGGATTACCGAAATTCACTCTATGCCAGGCTACAGGTAGTCCAGAACACAGTGGTGAAGGTCTTTATAGGGACTCCAGTAAGATCACACATATCTCCAGTGCTTCACCATCTGCACAGGTTATCCTGCTAAATTCCAAATCAGATTCAAGGTGTTGGTGTAGACCTTTAAAGCCCTGAACAGTCTGGGATCCTGGTGTCTGTTGGTAACCCTGACAATTTTATTAGCTAAAGAATGTTGTGCTTCTTCTTTAAATAAAATTGGGAGATTCCTAATACTGGAGACCAGAATTTGGCCTTGAGATGAAGCAAGTACAGTAACGTACTGATTATGTGGCAGGAGCAGAACTAATTTAAATGTGACAGCCCTTTTCTCTTTATCAGGGTTATATGTCTTTGTATGTTGCCTTGACATACCAAGGCCTGCCTGGATATTATTTGTTGCTCTCATTAGAGATCAGGTATCTTTGCTGGTTTGTCAAATTGTTGTTTACAAGTAACATTTGTTGTCATGTAATAATAAATTTACAGTTTCTAATAGTTTAAACAAAGTTTAAACAAATCCGGCAGTACCTCAGATTATTTCAGTTATGATCATATAGTTGTTTCATAAATGTACACACACACACACACACACACACACACACACACACACACACACACACACACACACACACACACAAATAGATTTTTGGTTTAAACTAAAATAAGTCCCATTTCCATTAACAAGTCTTGTAGTTGACAGGACAAGGATCTATCTTAAAAGCCTCTAGAATTGTATTGATTCAGAGAAAGTCTATACACCCAGTTGGAGCAAATACTGAGGAAACTTTCCCACTTTTCTGCACCTTTCCATATGCTAATGTAGCACTACAGTAATCAACCATAGGATAAGTAGTCATTTTTATTGAACCTGCTACTTTGGCAGAGCAGACTTGAAGACAATCTAGGTTGGCAAGATATGGCATTGTGTTGCCTGTTTCTGACTTAGCTGAGTAATCATTTGGAAGGAAGTATAATAAACTAGCCAGCTTATTGACAAACCAAATACATTTTAATCCAATGTATCTGCAGTTGATTTGGTGCTGAATCTTGGGTTTTTTAATGTTACAAAGGTTCTGATCAAAAAAGTAAAGAAAGAAGTCGCTTGACTTTTGCAGGTTAAGGAGACGGTCTTTCTTTTTTCCCTAGAAGCTGCATTACGTTAACTCCCTGGGTATTGAGCCATATGGAATCTGTAAGGTTTGGCATCTGCCCAGCCAATTTCCTGGTATATTGCACTCAGGAATCAGACTAGCTATAGAGATTTTGGCTCCTCTCTGTTTGCAGGATGCCAAAATTCATAGCTATATTTGACAGCGGTGGCTCTTTGAATGCATGTTACTTTCAGTCTTTTATTTTGGATCTAAATAGATGTTCTGAACATTACTCATTTCGTAAGGCTTTCTTCATGATTTTTATATCATATAACAATATTCTGTAGCACAGTGGTCTCCAGCTTTTCGAGATTTGTGATCTTCCATTTAACCCCAGATATACCCTGTCTCAGAAAAAAATGTTAGTACAGTCAGTTGAGGTGCAGCGGTTGAGAAAATTGTATTCTTCTGCATTAGAATATAGTCCCAAACAAATATGAGAATTATTCATTTCATGTTCTACCTTTGTCAAAACTATTTTTGTGTGCATTATTGAACATATAATGTTGTATAATTAAGCTGAATGCCAAAATGTGTTTTTACTTTCAAGCTTTCAAACAGATTGGGGCGGGGAACAGGGCTACGTAGGCACTGGGACTTAGGCAGAGCATTCTGCAACAAACAAGGTCCGGCATGTTGAGTTTTGTGGCGGAGGAATAAACAACCCTACCAATACTTTTTTCTGAGACACACTACAACATCATGAAGCCCACAGTTTCAGGCAGGTGACAGGAAGTCAGGGTTAAGCCACATGATATACCCAACATATGCTAGGTCATGGGTGTATAAGTGGAACTGGGGGAACCCACCTTAAAAAGTGCTCAGTGCTGCAAGGGGAGAGAATAATCTTCCAGTTTCCATCCCACCTCACTTCTGCAAGAAGAAAAGGCGGTGGGAACGCTTTCTGCCCCATTTTTCTGGCTTCAGATGTTCTTCCTAGGGCACTTGGGGCCAGAGAAAAGGGTAAAACCTCCCTCCACACCATTTGCCTTTCTTCTGGCTAAAGTAGAGCGGAATAAAAACTGGGGGGACCTTTTTCCTCCCCACAGACCATGTGAACAACTTCTTTTAAAGGTGAGTTCACCTGTTGTACGCCTATGAGATGGGTCAAACACCTATGACCCAGGACATGTTCGGCATATAGTACAGTTTTTTATGATTTGTTGAAAGTTGCTTGCTTTTGGAGTTCTAGCACTGGTAACAGTGGGTTCTTAACAAATTTGGCTCGAGTCCTCAATCTGGGAATCGCTGATTGGATGTTTCTCCACATGATATACTGGTGTCAATTTGCATTTAAAATATTCTCAAAATACCAAATGTATAATTTTAGCATTATTTCCAGTTTTGAACTGCATACATTTCCTCTTGTACAGCTAGAGGCCATTCTTAGTTGTAAGCAATTGAACAGTGTGAAAGCTGGAGGTCTTTACCATGAACCTAGTAGTTTTGTTGTGTTTCTTGTGCCATTGTCACTTAACAGTTATAGCTTTTCAGGCATCTCTATGTAAAATAATAACTGATACTGCATCTGCAGTACAAAACCAGTGAAGATGATACCTCCAACCTATCCATAGAATCAAGAAACTCTTGGTCCTTCTCTCTTTTCCAATGCTGTAATTGTCAGAGAATCTGCTTTCTGAGTAATCCTTATCTCTGTTGTCACCCCAGATGTTGAACTGTACACGAAGCAGTACAATGGTAATCCTAATGGTGCAATGTGCCAAAGATGAACCGAAGACATACAGCTCACTCCGGTGGAGTTTTGTTCAGAAATAAGCGTTCAACATTTTCTATTCCTTGGCTCCGTCATTAATCAAAAGGGAGACTGCAACCAAGAAATCAAAAGGAGACTGAGACTGGAAAGGGCAGCCATGAAAGAGCTAGGAAGCCAAATCAGTGGATTCTAGATCAAATCAAGGCTGAACTAGAAGCTAAAATGACTAAATTTGAGACTATGATACTTTGGTTCCATTTTGAGAAGACCAGAGTTACTGGAAAACACAAGAGGAAGATCCAAGATGAGATGGATTGACTCAATCAAGGCAGCCATGGCCCTCAATTTGCAAGAGCTGAGCAAAGCTGTTAATGAAAAGACATTTTGGAAGTCACTAATTCACATAATCAGCACAAGTCAGAAGTGGCTGAATGGCACTTAACACACATATGTCTCATTCAGTTCAGTAGTGCTTACTTCCAATTCAGAGTGTACAGGACTATAGTCAGTTATGATATTATGGAAAATTAATTCACAGCAGGAAATGCAGGGATTTTGAGGCAATGGTGGTTCAAGAAGAAGACATGATGACGTGGTGATTAGTCTCATGAATAAACAAAGCACAGCTGTGGATATATTTCACCCACTGAGAGGCATGAGAGTGTTATCTCATTGTAGCACCCTCTGGAGGTAGGGAAACATACCTAGAGTTTCTGAGGTCTTGAGATCATGAGCCTAGTCACTGTTTATTTACACCAGTTACTTTATCAGTACAGACTCTTGAAGGTATTGTTCACTTTACCTACCTCAGAACCCCACTGTTTTACATAGGAGCAGAACATTTCTGCCTTCTTCTTTGCCAGCCAACTGCATCCTCCCATTTTCTCTTCCTTTTTCAGCTGGGCTAGGTTCCTGCCCGCTTCAACCAGTGCACTCTTTGGTATATTTTCTTTTGCAATGCCCTTATGTGTCCCAACTGAGGCTAAAATGGATTGTGCCATGTTTTAATAAATGGTCCATGTTTTCTTGAGCAACCTTAGAGCAAAAGGTTCAGTTCCTCTTAGGAGGCCCTGAACTTTAATGTACTTATTTTGCTCATTTTTAGAGGCTGTAGTGAAGAGTCAGAGTGAGGTGTTTTTACATATGGGTCTTGTTGAAGTTTTATGGTTCTGTTGTTCAAGAGCTCAGCCTAAGAACACAGCGGTTAATAGAAATACCTTGAGTTGAGCTCTGCCCTCTTCTCCTCTATTCCCTGCTCTGCCCCAAAGCACCTGGGCAAAGAGAGCTACTATCTGCCACCCAGGCTTGCTTTCTGTTGCTACACCCTTTGAGCTTCCTTGGACCAGACTGCGAAGGCTGCTCTTGATCCCAGCCTGTTCCACCCAGGTGAGTCTTGCTGCTGGGTCCAAGAGTCTGGCCTGGCTTTGCCTTGCCCAGCCCGGCCCGGCCCGGCCCGGCCCGGCAGTTTTTTTCTGGGTAGCCTGCTATACCAATACACATCTCTGCATGAACAGTTTTGGTCCTATAGTTCTGTTCCAGGAATTTATGCTAATTGTGATGCTCAATGTACCCATACACCCCTTATCCGTCTAATATTCTACCACTTTTTTCATGTGGTGGTAGAATTTGTGCTCTCAGAATTTTCTCTGTACCACATGAATTGTGTGAGATTTCTCCAAAGGGAGGATCAATCTGTGTATGCCCTTCTTTTTCTCTCTCCAAAATAGTTAGTAGAGATTCTGATCTTGTAGACAAGTATCCATGTGCAAAGAATGCCTGTTCGAAGGAGATAAACACTTTATGGTTTGGCTTTTTAAAAAAATCAATAGCTTATTCAGCAGTTAAATTAAACAAAAGAATGTCAATAGCACACACAAGGCTTAGCAGCAGAGATGTTGCTGTTTGTTTCAGTTTTTGCTTATGCAGCACCACTGAGATAATATATTAGGCTTCCAAAAGGTGAATGGCAAAATGAATGGTTTGTAATTGTGGAGCTAAAGTTCCAGCTAATGCTTCAGATCAGAAACATTAAGCCAGAGGAACCCAATGCTGGATAAGAAGGAATCTGTTTTCCTCTTGAGAAAATGTTATTAAAAATGTTATACTTTAACAAATGTTTTATTCATTGTGGAATTGTGTGTTTTACATGGAGATACCATATGTTTGGAACCACTCTGTGAATGGTAAGCCATGCAAGAGATTTGATCAACCAAGAGTAGTTAATGGTACTGTCATATAGATCCTTTGTTAGCGCACTTTGTAGCAATGACATAGAGTTACAGCAGAGTACTGCAGTCCCTTGTGTGAAGAGGTCACCCCGGCTTGCTGTTTATAACCCAGAGTGCAATGCAATTATACAGAACTTGTCATTGCTTTTCTTTGACATGCTGGCAGCTATTCAGTTGAATATCACTACATGATTTTTTTTTCTGTCATCACATGGTAAGATGGAATAGTTTGAAAGGTGTCTGCAAGGCCTTGATGTTGTGCACGATGGATTAGATTTGTTCAGAATTCAGATACCCTTACTGGCTTAGAAAGGATCCAACCAGTTTTTTTTGGCATCTGAAAAGGAAAGGAGGTATTTGGCTATCAAAAAGGCTATACTGGGGATTGTGGGTCCTGCATGTACAACATACAACATAGTACAGAGTCTGTAGTAAAAAGGAGAATTGAGCGAGAATGAGTAGGAAAACTGGCAGGCTCCATCCTGTTGTTTTTGATAAGAGTATGATATCGAGAGCAATATTATGTAGTGGTTAAGGTGTGAGATGAGGACCTAGGAATCCAAGGTTTAAATCCCCACGCTGCTGTGAAAGCTTGCTTGGGCCAGTCACCCACTCTCAATCTGGCAGGTGTTTGGATGGGGGAGACCTCCCATGAATACCACTGATGTGATGCAGAGACAAGGCATGGCAAATTCCCTCTGAACGTCTCTTGCCTTGAAAACCAACACACACACACACACACACACACACGCGCACGCGCGTACGTATAGTATCCAGCAAGAGTTACAGGTTCTTGGACATAATTAACTCATGATATCCCATTTGCACAGAACACAATGGAGAGTGATGTCTCTCTCTGCTTGGAAGATTACTGGGATACAGTTTTGTCACGACCAGTGAATTTCAACCATAGTACTTTTATGTTTGTTTTACATTACTTGCTTCATTGATTTTCACTTTCAGTCAAGTAAGGTCAGAGTTCCTTCCCCACAAATCTGTTTACTGGTACTCAGAGTGTGGGATTTCCTTGTCTAACACTTGGACAGCCCAATCCAGAGACCTGGGCAGCCAGGGACAGTGCCACTGCAGTGCCACCTTGCTGCCTCCAGAGGGCTTTCCAGCAGGGAGGGTGAAAAATGTATTCCTCCTCACTGATGGAAAGCCCTCCATAGGGTGTAATGGACTTAGGCCACCCAAAAGGTCAGCTCTACCTCCTCCTAGGAATGCCTGTGCCGTGTTCCTGCTGTGCTGACAGGGCTGGTGGTGGTGTGGCACTGCTGACGCAGCTCTGGGCACTGTGTCTAGGAGTCCCAGGGGCCATAGCAACTGCCTGTTGGTATGATTGCCTATCTGCTGGGGTAAGTGCCCTGGGAAGGGCAAATCTGCTGGCACAGGCACATTCTGCCTGCCCAAGCCAATTCAGATCCGCCCCCCCCCCCCAAAAGAAAAATCTGGACAGGGCCATCAGCAATTTACAATTCATTGTTTAGCTTAATCAGTATATGCATTGCATTTTGCTAGAATAAAGGCCTGGTCTCATCCCCTTGGCCCATTGGATTGATGCTTGTGTCATTCACAGATGTTTGGTGTGAAATTACCTTGTGGCATCTTAGACTCTATGATTGACTGTGTTAATTCCTCCTCCCGTTGGCTTGAAAGACACCAGCTAATCCAAACTGTAAATTTTAATCCCCCTGAGGCTCATATGTTTGACTTCCTTATTAGAGGGGAGTTGAAGAGACTTGTTTGGAAGCTGACTCGAGGGATTTACCAGGGATATTCTTAGAGTTAAACTACTACTATTCTTCATCCTTGTGCAAAGTAATTTTTGCAGGAAATTCACACTTGTGTATGCATTTGGGACTGTGGCTGTCATGCAACACAATAATAATTGACCGAGTACATTAGCAACTATTAATGGGAGTGAACGTACCTACCAAATCAAATGAGAAATATTTTTTCTGCGAATGTTGTAATGTAGATTTCTATATAAGAGTCATATAACATAGCTCTTCTTTTTAATGTTCACAACTTTTTTCAGTAAAATCCCTACTTTCTACATCGGGGACCTCACCGTTATCTCTTGGTAACTCATATTTTTTACTTTCAAAAGAATTATCATAAGAAGTTCCACTCTAATTTTATGTTAGAGCAGGAATACTCCAGGCATTTGTCCGACTTCATTCTTTGCTGTAATTTAATCTACAAAGGACAATTATTTTGTTGAAACAAGGATATGTAGCTCTGAGCAAAGTAAAGCAATATGACTAGTAACTGGCCTTCGTAGCCTAATGCTTTCAGTTGACAATATTACTAGATAATGGCTAAACAGTGGGACACACAGGAGAATTTGGGGGAAGGGCATATATTTCTACATCCTACACATTCCAGCTAATGTGCCTAGATCCTGACTCCAAGTTTGTGCCTTGTAGAATAAGATCTTGTTTAATTTGAGATCAATTGCACACAAGCCTTTACCCACCTGCCTGGCTGTTTGGCAGGCTACTGAATAATACCAATGCAAGGCTGTCTTTGGGCAACGATGCTAGAGAGAAGTGGGCTGGATTTTACCTGAAGTGGTGGGAGTGACTGGAAGGGGAGTGGGATCAAAACAGTGGCTAGTCTTACCTGCGACATGAGAGACCAAAACAGGTTGTCTGTAGGTTTTTATTGAATTATTGTATGTATACTTTATTTTAAATATTATCCATGTTGAAATGTTTTATTGCTTGATGTTTGCCATCTTAGGGATCCTCTTTGTGTGGAAATGCAGCAAAGATACATAAGTAGGATAAATTGATAATTTCCCACACCTACATGTACAGCTGTAGTTAAAGAAAACATCCCCATGTGAATGAAACCAATTTAACAACCAAATATTCAGCCAAGTAGCCACTATAAAGAGATTTTGGAATTGCTATTGACTCCATAATTTATATCAGGTATATTAATGAGATTTGCTATTTCATCTCTTTTGGCAATAACTACACCTCCTTTTGAGACTATAAAACTCAGCAGTTAATCACATCTGTAATCTGTCTCTAGTTTTAATTGAACTTGCAGGCCTCTCGCTAGCTAGGGGGTGAAAGTAAAGAAAAACATGATTGTCAGAAAACTAGATTTTAGTTTAGGTGATGCACTGAGCATAGAATTAATAGTAGCCAAACTAGACAGTATTACTTGTGGTTGGAAGACACGAGCGAATTTGTGTGCAGACTTAAATTACCATTTTAAGACTGTAACATAGGACAGATGGAGCACCATATTCTCCACCAGCAACATTTCTCCTTCCTTCATATTTTGCTTAATATTGATTTTGAGAAAGCATTCTATGACATTCAAGATCTATGACATTCAAGATCTCATAGTGTTATGATTTTAGTTGGAACAAATAATGATATTATGCTACTGTTCTCATTATTTAATGGACCAACATGAGTTCTTGCATGTTTTGTCAAAAAGCTGATGTTATAGTGAAAGGCATATACTGGACAGCCATCATCTGGAAATCATTCCTAAAATCTCTTCTGCATCCACTATTCAAAATTGTAAAAATATTACAAAACTATGGAAAGGTTGTACTTTATGTGTTAATGTTGTCCACATTTAAAATGATAAAATATTAAGTGTTTCTAAAAATGACCAGATTTATTACTTAATAAACAGAATAGAGGAGATTTCAGTTCAGTGAAAAACAGATGCACTTAGAAAAGCAGTAAGTTATATAAACTGGATAAACATTTTAAATTATGCATTGTGATTGTTTTTAAAGAGTATGCAAATAAAATTGCACTGCTTCAAGAAGTTAGATTTCATGGTTATATTTTATCTCAAACATTTGCTATCCTCTTTCATGAACTGATCATTCAGTGTTTTCAAGGACAGGCAGAAAAATGTAGAACACAATTTGTTGCCTATTGAAGTTCATTCACACTGAATCTTAGTAGAAAGTAGATGACATGCTAAAATTGTTCTTAGATTATCACTTTAGACTGCAGGTGGGTGATTGCCTGGTTCAGTTATTCTTCTTGAAACAAAATGCCTGGGCAGAAAGACACCTTTAGAGCCAACTTATTGTTTTATATTTTATGTTTTTGATCACAACTCCATGTTCTTTGAATATATGAAATATACACAATCTCTTGGTTAACTTTATTGCTATATTCTAACATGGGGATTCTGTTTAATTTAGTCAATTAATGCCTCTGTACCTTCAAGCAACTTACTGAAAAAGTGTATAATTATCCTCTGAGGAGCTGGGATCTTAAGATACCAAAAGCAACCAGAGCTATAACTCAGCAAACTTATTAGAATTCTACACTGAAGCAAATTATCTTCATAAATCCTTTTCATAAACTGCATAAAGCTTAAAAGGCCAGTATCAGCTCCTTGAATTGGGTCTGGAAGCAAACTGGAAATTAGTTAGATGAAACAAGACTGGAATGACATGGTTTCTGTGACCCATTCCATTCTTATTGCAATATGAATGGTAGTTTCTAAACAATCTTCATGAGTTGAATCATACGCACCACATTTCAGTAATCTAATCTAGATATTACCAGGGCACCAACCACAGCAGAAACATATTTTTAACCCAGGAAAGGCGGCTGATGACTCTGCAGTCAAAATTAGTCTTGTCTGCAGTCAGAATTAGTGAAATGGGCTCTTGGTCACCTCTGCCATCTTCTCATTCAAATATAGAGACTAAAACTATAGGCTGCACTTCTGAAATTCTTCCCTGTCCAGAAAAGTTATTCATAACACCTGGGCACCATCAGTAAGATAAGAAGCAGTTGTTCTTTCATGCTTGACTGCTTGGATTTTTGGCCAGTCCACTGCCAACTATGGATTAAATTGTTCTTTTGATTCCTGCACAATAAATTAACCTGAAATATAAATAACTCAATACAGTGTTTAGAAGTGGGTCCCACTTTGAAAAGTTTGAGAATGCTGTTAGTACTGTATATGTTAGGCAAACATCTCCTGTCAAGTATATTAATTTACCCAAGACATGCCTGGTAGAGAGCAATCAATTAGTGGAGAACATTGGGCTGCGTGGAAGGAAAGAATACAGGCATAAAATTAAAACCATAAGCAGATTCTACAGCATTTGTTGTATATAGAAAAAAACCCAAATATATGTAATTCTTGTCAATCAAGGAAGAAATAATCTTGTATGGAAGTTGTTGGCACAGTAAATGGGGAGCTATGTGGAAACGTTATTTTGATTCTGTCTTCCTTTTGTGTTTTTTCTGCTCCCTGCAATGCCAGTGAGATGAAGCAGAAGCTGGATGAAGAAGGTAACAAGTGCAGCATCCTTTCGAAGCAGCACAGCTTTAATGAGCGCTGCTGCATGCGTTGCTGCACCCCTTTTACTTTTCTCATCAACACCAAGCGACAGTGCCAAGATTGCAAATACAACATCTGCAAGAACTGCAGCTCCTACCAGAAGAAGGAGAAAGCTTGGCTCTGCAATGTGTGCCAGCAAGCCCGGTGAGTAATTGTTGTCTTACAATTAAACAACACAGATTATTATCATGTTTTATTGAATGCTGTTAACAGTGATTGAATGAGAAACTTTATGACACGTACTCTACTTGGGAAAATAACATTTTGCTGTGTGGCTTTTGTAACTCACTGCTTCTTTGGAGAAACATGTTAATCCTCCAATGGATCCTTCTTTATTCCTGGAGCATATGAGGTTTCTTTTACTATACTTTGGTCTGAACAGGATTCAGTGAACTGGAAAAAAATCAGTGTTATGGATTTTAGGGTCTCCATCGAGAGAATTAAAAGATATCATAATTCAAATTACAGTGGACTGAGGAAAAAATAGACTGATAGTTTTGTGTTGTGGGTTGTTTGGATTCAGTAAGACTTAAAGTGCAAAATAATATATCCTGCCAAATTTTATGTAAGTTCTATACAAAGGCATTCTCTGCATGCACAGCTTACCACCTATTTCCCCAGTGCTCAAATCTTGTGTCTTGGAATGTATTCCACACACTCCTGCTGAAAAGTATTATTCCTAATGATAGTGGGATGTCATCCATGATGCTAAAAACCAACTCTCCCCCCTTTTTTCTTTAGCACAGGCACTCTAACGTTACTGCGCCATTACATTGAAGCCATAATTTTAAAAAAGTCTCAGCCTCCATTTCTACCATTCAGAACTACAAATGGAAGCTTTAAAAACCCTATTAGAGCTGCAGGAACACACAATTGTGTCCCTTGCAAGCAGTCCCTTCCATTTCACTCACTCCTAACTATAGACACAGTGTATCTTCACCTTAATGTTACATTGGTTGTTCGATATGAAATTGACAAAACTGATCCTATTGGCCCTGCTTCTTTGTATCTGTACCTGAATGTTAACATTGCAAGCTCTTTGTAAATTGACAAAGCTGATCTAATCACCCCTGCATTTTTGTATCTTTGGATCTGTACTTGAGCATTAACATTACATATTCTCTGTGAGATTCACAAAGCTGATCCTGTCACCCTGCTTCTTAACTCTGCCTCAACATTACATTGCTAGTTTTGGAAAAATCATTTTGAATATAGTGGATGAGGAGGAGGGGGAGAAGAAAATGACTGAAGCGGAAGTTGGGCAACTACACAAAGGTGTGGATAAGGACCTTGTGTTTGGTGAGGCAGAGAAATAAAAGCTGTTCCAACATGATCACATGCTCAAGGAAAACTGGCTTGGAAATAGATAGAAAAAATCTTGGGAAAAGTGTTTGAGAAAACAACAGAGGAAAAATGAAGGGGAAATGTTTCCAGAACCAAATGGAGAGAAAACCATTCAGAACTCAAAGAAAAAAATATAGCATTTGGTGGCAAGATTTGTTGTAAAGAACTGATGCGGGAAAGGCCAATGTTTAAATTTCTTATGAATAAACAGAATGTATAATGCTGGATTAAAAATTCAGACTGTTTCTTATTACTACCTTACACTAAAGCATCTCTTCCTTAGACGTAGTCTCATAGATGTTCATACCAGTAACTTCTTTTTGATGGCACAATCCCTCCCCTTGCAAACTCCATACTAGGTGTGTGGTTTCTCAGTGATGATGCAAAACAGTAACACTGCAGCTTCATTGTCTGGCTTTCTTGTGGGCCTGTTTCAAGAGAGTGAGAGTCGGTACATCTCTGAAACGAAGGTAAATGTTCTTAAACCTGTCCAAATGTCACACCTGTTCAACGCCTTATTCTGCCCAAACCTGGACGATGTTCTCCTTATTCATAAATATATTGAACCAAAGGCGTGATTACAAGGTTGGTGAACGATTTTGCATATATTGAGAAGCATTACTCTGCATTTCCATCACTGAAAATAAATTCTGATGGTGTACCCTAGTTTTCTTCCTTTTGGAAGTGGCTGTAATGACATTCCCTAAAAATACATGAATTTGAGAGTATGTCATTAGATATAGCTGTAAATGAAAAATTGTAAATTTTGTAAATTCAAAATTGATTGAAGGGCTTAACGTTCTTTAGAGGTTGTGATCAGGCCCTCTCATATGGCAGCTTTCTATCCAGCAGTATTCGGAGAATAGCCAGTATTTTTAAGTAAAGCAAAAGTGACATGATTATTTTCATTTGTCATTTGTTTTCCCCACTGATCTGTCAGTCAGTAAGCTGATTACAAAATGTAAAATATGAATGATAACAGTTGAATCTAACAACAAGGGTTCCTTGTAAAAAAACATAATGCAGTGGGGCTGGGATTGAAGAACTGAATGAATGATCAGGTTATCCCTGATAGAAGTCACCCCCTGATCTGATCCGCTACATAATGGCCCTATTCTGTATGCAACAATTCTCTACTGAACAATTCTAGTTGCACATCTTGCAAAACAATAGAAGTATGGGGGCTGTCCTGGTAGCCTTAAGCAGACCTTTCCATAATGAGGGAGCTGCCACAGAGAACGTGCTTGAATGGGCAGTTGTCAGTTTTATCTGTTTGCAGGGTAGCATCTTCAGAAGGCTTTGCCCCAGTGAGCAAAGTTATTGCGGTGGAAAATAACTGGTGGTGTCTCATGCCCTTGAAGGACTTCGCGTGGTTGAAAGCATTGTAAGTGCTCCATAAGTGCTCCATAAGAAAAGGGGGGTGGGTAATACAGTGGTGACTCCACTAACTCAAAAATTGCTAGCAAGTATTGATGTATTGTTGGCTTGCTTGTGAGAGCTAGCAGAAATGGCAGCTATATGAACTGGAAGCATGAAGATGATAAGCCTGGGTCTTTGGCAAAATGTTTAATTGAGTGTATTTTCGACTAAACTTAAATGGTTGCATAGTTGATTGAACAAAGCAACTCAATCCACTAGCCATCTAACTCAGATCTACTTACTCTTGTAGCAACTCTCCATTATTATGGAAGGAAGAGGTATTTCTCAACCCTTGTGGCATTTAATCCTTTTTAGTTGAAAATACCTGGGAATTCAATTGGGGGTCTTCTGTGCGGCATGGTCTCTACCACTGAGTCCTAACTCTCTTTAAAATTAGTCCTTGAAATCCCAACTTCTCTGCTGAGAAAAAAAAACACCAGCTAATGTTTTTGGCAGTCTCCCTGGGCCTAAGGCAACATAAATAGATCACTTTTGTTTCATGAATATATTCAAATAGCTGTTCCTCCAGAAACAGCCAGTTCCTCTGATATTTTATAAACTGTGTAAATATATTGCATGACACTGAGTAAGCAGTTTCTTTTTCCCCCTCTTAGATCTTGGTGTCTCTCACAGCTTATTTTGCTTTTATTTTTAATTTCTTTTTACTAAAGTGGCTTAATTTACCATGCAGGTTTTCCCTCCAAAATGTGCAGATTTTCAGAATGTTCTCATATTTCGATCAAACATGTCCAGCGTATCAAATTAAGTTGATGACTCTGACAAGATCAATTAACAAGAACTATTTGATTCATCTCTAGCCTTTAAAAAATTAATTCATCTTGTTTACAAGACCATGTTGTGCTGGGTGTGAATTTTTATTTTGACGAAGGAACAATGGGAATAAATTCAAGGGTTGCATGAACACAGTTGAGGATAAATTAGGCTCTTTATTTTCAACCTTTACAGAATGCTGTAACTCTGGTGAGTGTTACCAGTGTTTTCTGCCGTAATATTGCTCTTATCTATCTTTATTGTGCCCGGGATTGCCCTAAAATAATGTTTGAACATACATTGAGCAATTCACAATTTTAATTTTCTGGTATTGCAAAAGAAGATAGATGTATTTTATTGGTAGAATGAGTATCATTTCCCCTAGGCCAGTGGTGGCGAACCTATGGCACGGGTGCCAGAGGTGGCACTCAGAGCCCTCTCTGTGGGCACGTGCGAACAGAGTGCCCCCCCCACACATCTAGGCTGGCCTGGGCTGCTGGGCTCAATTATTAGCATTAAACCTAAGACCTAGTTTTGGGGAAGCAGTGTAGGTAGCCCTGTTAAGCTCTGTTAAACCCCACTGATTTTCCTGTGAAGAACTAAAGCCCTCCGGGGGAGGGCGGTATATAAACCTAACTGATAAATAAATAAATAACCAATAAAGCGCGATCCTTAACCTGGGAGTAAGCTCGGTTGCTGGCAATGGGGTTTGTTTCTGAGTAAACCCTCCTGGGGTTGTGGTTCACCCGTTGGAAGAGTTGCACGGTTGCTTCAAAGGAAAGCCACCGACTACCACCAAACTTACTCCTGAGTAACGCATGCCTCGGACCCAACCATTTTTTCTAAACTAAAACCTCAGTATTCAGATTAAATTGCCGTGTTGGCACTTTGCGATAAATAAGCGGGTTTTGGGTTGCAGTTTGGGCACTCAGTCTCGAAAAGGTTCGCCATCACTGCCCTAGGCACATTCACTCTGTTGTGATCTCTGTGTTTGAAATTACATTGTGTAGGTTAAGGGCTCATTTGTATGAAATAGCTGCCTTCACTCAATTGTCTGACCCAGTGTTATTTTAAGTAAAGCATTTATTGAAGATTATGTTTTTATGATGTAATTAAAAAACTAGTTTAATTCAATCTGAGCTCAAATATAACATAACATAAGAATTGCTTCTGTAAAATGTTATTCTTTACTTTAATATATAAAGTGATTCAGACTGGGCATCAGCTCTTACGTTTTCAAACTTTAATGATGCGAAATGGGCTCAAGCAAGTAGTTCTACATCGATTCCAAGGATTCAGCAAATGAAATGTTAAGAAATAAGTATTTACTGTTACGTGGAATGTATTGTTGAAGGCTTTCACGGCTGGATTTAACTGGCTGTTGTGGATTTTCCAATGGAATTTTGTGATTGACATGTGAGACATGCAATGTTATCCTTAATGTAAGTGGAATTGTCATCTAACTGTTCAGATGCTATTGTGTGAGCTCATCCCTTTCCTGAAAGCCTCCATAGTCTCTTTCCTTTTCCTGCTTCCTTCCCTGTCTAGAGTTGGGACTGGAGATTTCCTGGAATCACAATAATTAGTTACAGAGATTAGTTCCCCTCGCCAGTTCCAGATTGGGAAAATGCTAGAGATTTGGAGGTGGAGCTTTGGGAAGCCAATGTTTGGGGAGAGATGCAACCTCAGCAAGATATGACGCCATAGAGTCCGTCCAAAGCAGCCATTTTCTCCAAGGAAATTGATCCTATATCATCTGGAGATCAGTTGTAATTCTGGGTGATCTCCAGCCCCCATGAGAGGTTGGCAGTCTTTGGCCCCCGAAAGGAAATAGCATCTTTAGAAGATGGAGTCTGTTGCATTGTACCCTCTGAGCTACCTTCCCTCTTCAAACCTCACCCTCCAGACTCCAGCCCCAAATTGCTAGGAATTTCCTAACCTAGAGTTGGCAATGCCATCTTCTTCCCACCCAACAGCCTACCTTCATCTTTCTTAAGCTCTCCCTTTCCCCACCCCTGCAGCCTCTACCTAAAAAAACAGCAGCAATTGTGACCCATTTTGTGGTGCCAGCCACTGGGTCAGGCCCACTTACATGGTATGGAGCTCTCAAGGACTCTTGGGCACCTCACTTTTCCCTTATCCCTCTTACCATTCTATTTCCTCTTTTCTTCTGACTGACAACCCCCATATCCTCTCTCCTTTCTCTGCCTTAATCTGTCTTTCTCAACCATTTCTCAACCTACCTTTTATCTGCCTCTAATCTTCAGCTATTTTTATTGTTATTATTACTTCATTTATACCTCACCTTTGTCCACAGTGGGGACCAAGGCAGCTCACATTATTCACTTATCCTTTTTATTTGCACAACAATCTTTTGAAGTAGGTTCAGTCCATAGTCACCCAGTGAGTTTCCACAACAAGATTGGGATTTGCACCTGGGCCTCCCAAGCCCTCCTCTGAAGCTTTAACTACTTCATTACACTGGAGTAGCAAGCAGCCAGACCTAGTTGAGACATGCAAGTTGGGTGGTATGTGGTTGATTCCAGGCCTGGTTGGTGACCTCCAGGTGGGAACCTGGAGATCTCCCAGAAATATAGTTGAACTCCAGACAACAGAGATCTGTTCTCCCTTGGAAAAATAGCTGCTTTGGAGGGTGGAATCTTCAGTCTTATGTGGCTGAGTTGTTTCCCTTCCCCAAACCATGGCCAAAATAGGCATCATAGAAACTGAATCCTGGAATACTGTGGATGTCTTGAAACAGCCTTTGTTTAAAGCTGCAGGCACTCCTTTTATCATTTTTTAAAAGTTCCCTATCTGTCTGTCTGTCTGTCTGTCTGTCTGTCTGTCTGTCTGTCTGTCTGTCTGTCTGTCTGTCTGTCTGTCTGTCTGTCTGTCTGTCTGTCTGTTTATTAGATTTCACATTTTTCTGCAAGCATGCAGCAGTGTTCAGTTTTGTAGAAAGATCTGTCTTGACCATTCAGAGTTTCAGAATCCAAAGATTTGGCTGACTTTGCTATTACAGTATAAGATATATTCTCCAGATAGTTTGAATATTTCTTTCCTAATTCATCCCTGTCTTCTCCACAAGGAACTCTAGGTTCCAGATACCGTTCTTGGAGAATTTTGTCTTTTTTTTTCTGTTCTGCTTTGGTCAAGGCCCTTTTTAAAGTTAGCATGAAACAGTACTTTTATCATTGGTCAAGAACAGTTCAACCGGCATTTAATAAGTAAGCATGCTATGCTAGCAATACAAAATATAAGCAGGGCGCAAGCTCACTAATTGGATTGCATATTTTTTTCTATGCAACTGCCCTGAAGTGGAATGGAGAAAATCAGGCTATTCCATGTGATGAATTCTAAATACTAGCTGCGTAAAAGCAGTTACCATGGGGAACAATTTAAAATGGTCTCCCCCGGCTATACATACTATTGTGCTTCCAGAGAACGCACATGACCGTTCAAATTGAGAGAGGGTGTAATTACAGATTTCAGAAACAATTTTTCATGGGGAATGTGACACCTTTTATACACAAGTGTCTAGTAACTTACAAAAAAGTAGTCGTGAGGATTTTTTTAGCATTTAAGAAGAAAACCTTAAATTGGGTATGCTAGAGTGATTTCAAGTCTATTTAGAAAAGTTGTGTGCCATCTTTCCAAACTTAATTGAGGTGACTCACAACTAGAACAATATAACAAAGACAATTAAAAATCATGTCAATAAAAGCAAATCAATAAAAAAACAAACCATGTGCCTGGTTAAAAGTGGGTAGCCAGTCTACAACTTTAAGAGCAGGAGTGATTCCATCTAGCCCAGGCAATAACTTTGCTGCCACATTCTGGATCAGGTAAATAGTTTTTAAAGACAACTCCACATAGAGGCTTGTTTGTGTGTGTGTGCCCTTCCCACAATACCCAGTATGTCATGTTAGAATTGGTATGCCATAATTGTGACTCTTTGTGTTGGTAATGCTTTAAAATGCTCAGTTCCCAGCAGACATTTTTGTTTTAGAATGCTCCGTTTGGGTCCTAGTGTCTACTTAAGAGAACTAGATAGGCACTAGGACCCAAATGGAGTATTCTAAAGCAAAGACGGTCTAGCATGTGCCAGATGAAGTTAGTTTTCTTTTTTTCTTTTGGTGAGACAAAGTATAATGACTGAATTAGTTCGTGACTCTAGTTCGTCCACATTAGTTCAAAAGAGTATTTATGTGGCCAAGTTTCACTAAGTTCTGACAATGAGGCACACTTGGAGAGACACCTTTTTGCTGACCCAAAAAAATTCAGAGTGAAAGAGTAATCACCCCATCAAAAGGGGGGGGGGGATTTCTGGGGCAGGTGGTGCAGGCCTATGCTGGCAGATTTGCCTTCCCAGGACACTTACCCCCAGTAGAGAGCCAAATCAGCTGGTGGGCACGCAGCCACCACAGCCCACCAAGATGCCCAGACACAGTATATAGTGCCACATCAGCATCTCCACACTGCCCTGAGTGCCAATGGGGGCATTTCAGAGGCTTGGACCACCCAAACTTTGTCTTTAGATACCCGGGGCTTGGATCAAAAGGTGGCATAAGTCCATTAAGGCTTTTTGGTGGCAGGGAGGTTTTGCCTCTAGGCACTGCTGAAAGGCCCTCTGGAGGTGGCGAGGCAGTGCCTGCCCTAGCTGCTGAGGGCTCCGGATTGGGCTGTAATTTTGATTAGAAGGAATGTAGCCTAGAGTCATAACTTGTGAAGAGAAGCAATAGGTAGCCTGTTTTGAATAGTTCTGATCCAGTCACTCTCAGTGCAGTGATGTTGCTTAGTTACTTGCCCGCCCAGTAGGGAATGATAAGGAGGCAGTGAAGGCAGAACTTTGAATGTCGTGGGCAACCTCTCTGTGGGTGGGTGCTCTGACTCACAATAGCCTTTAATTTCCTAATTAACTTTTTTTGGTGACAAACTAATAACACTTATAGGGCATTTTATTGTACCAGTCCCTGATGTCCTGACAAATTTGTATTCCACTGGAAGCACACTATAGCTTCATTAAATGTTGAGGGTTTTTTTCTCTTATAGATGCAAAATGTGTAGGAACTGCTAACTTAAAGTGCTGTGGAATACAGTCTTTTGTTTCCCTGTTCTGAAGTATTGGTCCAGTTATGCTTAATTTTGAGGGAGGAAGAACCTTCTGGTACTGACATAGCTGAAAACCTAGTGCAGCAATGGAGAAGGAAATCTCTAGTTTGAAGCTCACTATTATTCATAATTCCTTAGATGCAAGCCACATTCTTTCAGCTTCAGCATCCTCTCACTTCATATCAGAAATATGGAGATAATAACATTAACCATTGCAAGATCATTGTAATAGTTACAGAAAAAAAACAATGTAATAGTTACAGCCCAGCAGGTGGACCTGGCATGTATCACCGAGACCTGGGTGCGCGAAGGTGAGACCGTCGCCTTGGGCGAAGTCGCGCCCCCGGGTTTCACGTGCCTTCACCAATCGCGAACACAGGGCCGGGGGGGCGGTGTGGCATTGTTCATCCGTGAATCTATTCCCTTCAGGGCAGCCCCCGTCCCGGAAGTCACTGGCATAGAATGTGTCGGCTTGGAGTGGTTGGCCCCGGAGAGGTTGGCTGTTCTCCTGGTGTACCGGTCGCCTAGCGCACCGGGAAGCAGCCTGCCACAGCTGCTGGAGGTGGTGTCGGACTGGGCGTTGCGGTTTCCCAAGCTTATTGTTCTGGGCGACTTCAACGTCCATGTCGATGCCGCCTCATGTATAGCGGCTGCAGACCTAGTGTCATCCATGGCGACGCTAGGCCTCTCCCTGATAATAAATTCTGGCCCTCCACCCACGGCTGGGCACACGCTGCATTTGGTCTTCGGTCGGTCGATAAATCTGGTCGTGATCCTCTACTGGAAAGAGTGCCATGGTCCGACCATTATGCCCTGCATGGTCCGGGTGGGACTCTGCCGCGATCACTCCTCGCTTCTCCAGGCGACGGGCCGCATTTACGCTACCGCCTGTGGAGACTTTATGTGGATCCACTTGGCTTCCTCTTGGAATGCTCATGCGGGACCCTGAACTCTTGCCGGCACGCCGATGAGCAGGTGGAGGACTGGAATTCCCCCCCTGCTCTCCCAATGCCATCGATGCTGTAATGCTCCTCGGCGTCCTCTACGGCCTCGCTCACTTATGCACTCCATGGTATGCTACAGAGGAGTTGGCGCTCGGCATGAAACGTGGAACTTAGGGACGCCTAGAGCGAAGCGCGTGGAGGAAAAACTCTCCGGTGGACGAAGCCGCCAGCGTAACATCTTATAGGACGCCTTATGAAGCGCCTGCGAGGTGGCTTAATGAAGGAAGTGAAGAGGGCTTTCTTCTCCTCCTCCCTCGCGATCTGCTAGCTCTCGCCCAGCTTAAGAACTTGTTCCTTGATAATTCGGTCTTTGACCTCCTTATCGGAGAGATCTTCAAATTCTCAATTGAGCATTAGCTGTGAGGCATCTCATGAGCTTTTTTTTGGCGGATAAATTGCGCGCTCCACCAGGACCTTCCGGGTCCACATAGCTGGCTACAATTAGTGAACTGGAGACTCCTTCTGCCGTCTTCAGGCACCTAGTTTGGCTCCAGTTTTCCCTGCTCTCTGAAGCCGCTTGTCGACAGAGCCTTAGCTAGCTAGTTAGACCTACTACCTGTCCTCTGGATCTCGTGGCCCGCCCTGGCTTGTGAAAACCTGCCAGGCGGAGTTAATGACCCCATCTGTTGAGTGTAACTCAATGGTTCCCTTTGAGCAAGGAACCTTCCCCGGATGGGTTGAAGGAGGCGCAGTGGTCCACCCACTCTTAAAAGACCATCAACAAGCTAGATCCGAGATCTGGCCAATTACCACGCCTGCCTCGCCAATCTCTCGCTTCTGGGGAAGGTAATTGAGAGAGTGGTGTTGGAGCAGCTACAAGGTTTTCTGGACGATGCATCAGCTGGGACCCCTTCCAGTCCAAGCTTCCGTGCTGGGCATGGGACGGAGACTGTTCTCGCCGCCGCCACAGACACACTCCGTATTCAGCTTGACCGAGGTGGAACGGGCGCTTGCTGGTGTTGTTAGATCTCACCGCGAGCATTTGATGTGGTCGACACGCACCTTTTGACCCGCCGCCTAAGGCTGCCCCTGGAGTGCGAGGCACTGTCCTTCAATGGATTGTCTCTGCTTTCTCCGGGGCCGGAGTCAGCAAGTGAGGTGCGGGGATCAAGCCTCCTGAAGTGCCTTTTCCGCTTCAATGCGGTGTACCCCAGGGGGCAATCTACTATCCCCGCTGCTATTTTAATATCTATATGCAATTTTGCTCAGCTGGTACGGAGTTTCGGGCTGATTTGCATATCATCAGTACGCAGGATGACACACAGCTCGCTCTGTTGATGGAGGTGGGGAGCAAATCCACCGCTTCCTGGCGCTCTCCAGCACTGTTTGGAGGCGGTTGCTGGTTGGTTACGGCAGAGCAGGTTAAAACTGAACCCATCGAAGACGGGAGATCCTAGTTAGCTCGGCCGTGAGGGGGGGGGGTGGGGGCTGTTCCCAGCCGCCGGGTGTGGGAGGGGGGTCACTTTGGTGCCGCACTCCCTCCGTGCGCATGATGTTTTCCTGGGGGTCCACTCTGGATTTGTCTCTTTTCTTAATGGAGACCCAGGTGGCCCATACAACCCGGCTGCTTTTCCACCTTTGTCAGGCCCGACGCTGGTGCCCTTTCCTTCCCAAGCGGACTCTAGCCACTGTGATCCATGCAACGGGTCATCTCCAGACTCAGGATCTATTGTAATCCCTTCCGCTTCTACGCGGGCCTTCCCTGGCGCTTGATCCGGGAGACTAAAGTTGGTCCAGCATGCGGCGGCGCTGCTTGTTTTGCAGGTAGCGCCACCTGGGCACACACATTCAACCTATACTACGCCAGCTGCACTGGGCTTCCCTGTGGAATTCCGGATCATCTTCAAGCTGTGCTGGTACTGACCTTTAAGGCTTTACGCGGCTTGGATCCTGTATCTTCGGTGACCGCATCACCTCTATATGTCCCTGCGTAATCGCCTCCTCTTCTGGGATCTGTAGAGGCCAATCTACTGGTGGGCTGGTCCCTGGCCCTTCGGGTGATACGGGCTGGCCTCCCACACGGGCCAGTATAAGCATTTACGGCTCTGGCCCCGCCTGGTGGGAACGCCCCACCAACTGTCCGGGCCCTGCGGGACCTCGCTGAGTTCCGCAGGGCCTGTAAGACGGAGTTGTTCCGCCGGGCTTTTGGAGGAACCGGCCGTTGAAGGTGCCCCCCTTCTTTGGCCCTGACATCTGGGCCAACTGTCATCTTAGGATCTCGGCCCCATTCCTCCCTTTTGGATGGGGAGGGAGTTTTTAGAATTGGAGCTCTGGACGCCATCGCCCCCCCCTTAAGGGAGGGGTGAGAACTAGAGTAGTAGATTGCTGAACGCTAATCATTTTATTGTAATTTATTATATTTACTAGATATGTTTTTTATGATTGTCGCTGCATTTAAATGTTTTAATTGCCTATATTGTTTTCTTTTGTGTTGTACGCCCAGAGTCCTCCGGGGATGGGGCGGTATAGAAGTCCAATCAATCAATCAATCAATCAATCAATCAATCAATCAATCAATCAATCAATCAATGAGTGAGTGAGTGAGTGAGTGAGTGAGTGAGTAAGTAGTAAGTAAGTAAGTAAGTAAATACATAAATACATAAATACATAAATAAATAAATAAATAAATAACACTTGAGCTGTATAAATGTTAATTGTTGTTATTGGACCTCCAATTTGTTGGAAAGATGTAAAAGCTTTGTGGTAACAATTCCTCAGCAGTAAAATAACTGTGAACATAACGGTGCGCTATTCCTTCTCATTCCAGTGGGGCTTATTCAAAAGAATGTCCACGTCAATTGAGTGGTGTAAACCGATTGAGCCCAGTGGAAAGCTATTCAGTGGTGGGAAGGCTTTGTTTGTATTTTGACACCCTGCACTGCTGAAAAGCCCTCTGGAGATGATGGGGCAGTGCCCAGCAGCACTGGGCCTGGCCTCCCCAGGGCTCTGGAACGGGCGGCCCAAATAATGGCAAAAAGTGGAAGAAAGGGCAAAAGCAAGGCATATTCCTATTACATATTTTTCCAAATATGGGATCCTTTTTCCTTTTTTGTGATAAAGTTGTGTTTGACAGAAGACTGAAATAGGAAAGGTTTAAATTGGATATAAGTGGATAGTGTTTCCTCTTTTTTAATTTTTTTTTTAGTCTAAGCTGTCGGCACTGGTTTCTATAGAAACTCTGGGAATGTAAAGAGATTAATTTACAGTTCTGTGGACAATTTAAAACTCCAGTTGGAGAAAGAGGTGCTGTCAGATTAAAATTCTACCTTTTTAAAAAAACAATTTGCAGCTTGTTTGACTATGACCGCTGTCAGAAAAAAAATCTGAAAAAATTAGATCTGAGATGATGAAAGAAAGAAGATGGAGAAATGTAATAAAATGGACAGAAGATTCCAAGAAATGAAAGACAAGATATTGGAAGGCATTAAAAAACTAGACAGTTGTATAAATCAAGCATTTGAAAAATTAAAACAAACTAATGACAAAGTTAAAACTTTTGCAGGGAACTTTTAATAGACTTTTAATAGAGATCTGGAAAGAGAAAGGGACAATTTATGTCCACTGGAATTGAGAGAGAACGATTTTTTTTTCCAGATTCAGGATGGTTCCTGAGTCTGCAGATGTAAATAATAAATAATAAATATAAGACAAAGGATTGAAACTGCCCTACCTGACTTTCTGGAGGTTATAGAGAAAGATATGAAGACTGAAATTAATAAGATCTACACAATAAATTCCAGCTGTGCTGCAATGACAAAAATCACAAGCAATACACTAGTTCAGTGTGTGAGGAAGAGATCTTACCCTACAACAGCATTTTGATACAAGATTGAGTGTTGATAATGATAATGTAGACATAGTCCTTTTGAAAGCAATAGCTATTAGAATCCTCAGCAAGAGAAAAGAATACACCTTCCTAATTGAAAAGCTGAAACAGAAGAAGATTATGTTTCTCTGGGAAAAATTGGAAGATGTATCTTTTACCTTTAAACCTACAGTTTCAGATTGACTACAATTCAAAAAGCATAAGAATTCCTTGAAAGTTACAAAATGAACTTCAGTGATACAGAGACTTAAGAAGATTCAGATCAAGATCAATTAGAAATAGAGTATCCACAACATGGAAAGGAAGAGAAAAAGATTTGACTGGTTTACAAGGAATATTATGGAACCCAACTATGGATTATAAATTTCTAATGTGGAATATAAATTGAGCTAATGCTCTGCAATAAAGGAGAACAATATTTCTTCATCTGAAGGAGCAAAAAGCAAGGGATGTAAAATATTTGTCTCGTAAACCTTTTAGGTTTTAAAAAGTTTTAAAAAGAAGAATGAGATGTTCTATTATATACCAAATCCTGTTCAGATCTTACATGATGGTAGAGGTGACACCATGAAAGTGGCACTGCACCACCTCCAAGCGCTTCCAGGCAGCACAGAAGGGAAGGAAATTTTTAAAGCTGTTCTGCCGCCTAATTTGCCTCATAGGCAAAACAGACTTATCGTACATTCCACAAAAGTGTGGCGTAAGCCTGTATGCTTGGATGGTGCAGTTCCTGGACTGGGACGCTGGTAGAAGCTGACTAATGTTGGCTCTGTCTCAGAAAATGCCATAGCCTGCCCCCCCCCCCCCGCATGCTGGCATCCATTTGGACACCAGCATAGCTCCATGGCAGCTCTCACTTCTGGCTTTTCTTGCCACAGAGTTCGGTGGTATCCAGATGCCAACCCATTTGTTCCCTCTATTGAGGGAGTGCTCATGCCAGCAGAGGGGGCTATGCCCTCCACTGCCCCCCCCCGGATTGGGCTGCCCATGAAATTCTGCTTATTATATGATCGTATATAAGAAACAATTAGTAAAAATAGAATATCTTAGAGAACAAAGTTTATCTAAGATCACAAAAGAGGAAACCAGTATTAGAAATGGTACCATGACTGCTAGAGAAATTGTTAACAAAAATCAAACCAGGAGAGGCCCCAGATCTGATGATTTATTGGGCTTGTATTGTAGGTGTTTTGAAGATGACATTTTACAACTTTAACAAAGTACTATGAAATCCATCTTGTATGAAGGAAAGATTCCAGAGTAGTGGAACGAGACCAATATAACATTAATACCTAATAAAGGGGAAGACTTAACTCTGACAAGAAATTATTGACCAGTATCATTACTGAATAATGACTATAAGTTGTTTACTACAGTTTTAGTGTCACAAGATGTTTTCATGAAGATAAATGTGGATTTTTACTTAAAAGGCAGTTAAAGGACAATGTCACAGCTGTACTGGATATTCTGAAATATTTGTAGAAACAAAATAAAAACCAAGCCACTTTGATTTCTCTTGATGCAGAGAAAGCATTGATAATTTAACATGGTCTTTTTATGTAGGGTTTGGGAAAGTATGGATTTAGGAGAGATTTTTATAAAATGGATGAAATTGATTTTTATGTCACAGTCAACACAAATAATTGTTACTGGATATTTAATGAAACCATGTGAGATACAGAAAGGAAAGTTCTGGATGTACTGAATAGACATATAACACTTAATGAGACCAATGGGGGTATACAACTTAAGAGTCATATAAATTAAGAACATTTGTTGATGATTTGATGGTGGTTTTATAAACCCCTTTAAAAGGAGCTGAAGTTTTAATGTTGAAATTGAAAAAAAATGGTGCATTAGTGGAAGTTTTTAATATTGAAACTGAAAGAATTTGGTATATTAGTGGATTTTAAAATTAATAAACAGAAAACAAAGGTTTTAACAAGGGATATGAATACACAGGGTCAAATAGATGAATAAGGTTTTAAGACTGAAAAAAGGTGATGAAGAAGGTTTTAAAGTTGAAAAAAAGTAGAATATCCGGGAATTATGTTGAGAAATATGCACTGTATATTACCGTATTTCAAAATAATTACATTGAAACATGAATGAAACCAAAAAGATTTGTCAAGGTGGAATAAACTCCATTGCTGGGGAGAATTTCTGTAAGATGAACATACTAACCAATAATATTCTTTTTGTTTAAAACATTACCGGTTTTGGCAAATGGTATTCCATTTAAACAATGGCAGAAGGATATATCAGACTTTGACAAGGGAATAACCTTGAGTTAAATATAAAATATTAAAGGATGCAAATGAAATAAAAGGTCTAGGTTTACCTTCTGTGAAATTATATTTTTGCTGCTGGTTGCTTGGTTTCATTGAAAGAATGGATTATGTTGAGAAATAGAAGACTGAAATAGATATTGATGGCATGTCTATATATGTATAATAATGTTAAAGTTAACAATTTTTAAAAAGTATTTAAATACATATTATTAAGAATGAAATAATAGAGGCATGAAACATAAAACAACTCTACAATTCAAAAAACATACAAAATCATTACCATCTTAACATTCTGAACTAATGAGCCATCTAAAAGTAGCAAAGCGAATGGGCCTTCTAAAATTGCCGAAGTCCATCAGAAAATTGGGGAAGTTGATATTGTTAAAATTGAGAATGGGTAGCAACTCCCAAATCCTATTCCCCAACCACACTACTTCCTTTCAGCCCACCCAGCACACACACAATGATGATACAGAATTAGGACCATACAATGTCTTTTAAGGAAGCAGCTGTTTTGACATACCCGCCACAGACAGACAACCACTTGACAAAGAGGGTTGGCATAATTTTTAAAAAGGAAGAAAATAGATTAATTCAACCAAGGTTGGCACACCCAAAAACAGCCAGTGAAACAGAAAATCAACTGCAACAACAACCCCCCCAATAGAAGCTTAAAATGGAATCAGTGTGGCAAACA
The DNA here is from genome assembly GCF_021028975.2 of Sphaerodactylus townsendi. Taxonomy (NCBI): domain Eukaryota; kingdom Metazoa; phylum Chordata; class Lepidosauria; order Squamata; family Sphaerodactylidae; genus Sphaerodactylus; species Sphaerodactylus townsendi. The sequence goes on from NC_059435.1 coordinate 26,409,548, forward strand.
AGAAAAAAATCAGAGTAAATACAATGTGAATCTGGCATACATGATGACAAGTATTTGCTTTTAGTTCAAAATCTGTTCTCTTTCTCTCGTGCTCTTACTCCAGCTTTAAAAAATAACTGCTTCTCTGCCTAGACAGGATACAATCAAACTAAAACCAAAGAGACCAGATAAACAGTTGACATTACTATTTCTTGATGCAGAGAAGGCCTTTGACAAGGTCAATTGGGAGTTCTTATTTGAGCTTTTGAAAGAGAACAGATTGCAGAGAAATGTTTATAAAACAGATTAAAGGAACCTACAAGGAACAAACAGCTAAAAGAATTGCAAACTGCGACTTGACTAAAACATTCAATATCCATAAAGGTACAAGGCAGAGGTGCCCTCCATCTCCATCACCGTTTATCTTAGTATTAGAGTTATTAAATAGAAACATATGTGATAATGAAAATATAAAAAAGATTTGTCATCAATTTCAGGTATGTAAATTGGCTTTGTTTTAATGACTCTTTCTTATACTGACTCTGAACTTTGATGCGGTTTGGCTGTTTAATTGTAAAAGGTTACAGACCTCTTCTCTATGTGAAAGACTGTTGAAAAGTGAAAGGCAATGTATAACCGTCCATGTTTTCAGAAGACTTATGTATTTTATTAGGGCTTCCCTGTAGAATCACGGGTGCCATGTATAAAGAAGCTGCGTTCTGGAAAGATAGACACAAAAAAGTCCTTTTCTATTGGAGATAATTAAACCTGGAGATATTCCAGACCTGGAGACATCACTGACTGTGAATAGCAATGTTAAATGAACATCTTCTCTGTTATTAATGTGATTTTGCAATCAGCAGAAGCATTATCACTAAAAGATCTCATGCTTCTACAGGAATCAAATTGGGAAATTAATTTGTCATTTTAGGCAGCTTAACAAAATAAATAATGAAACCCCTTGCTATTTTTTCCCCAAAGCTCTCCGTTTTCAATAAATAATGTAGCAGCTACATTATTGTAACTCATACAGTGTTTGTAACTTGGGTAAAAAAGCAGGGAAATAATCCTTTTTACAGTTGGCATGAGTTTCTGCATAGGCTCAATGTGAGTAAAAGGAGCTGATAAAAAGCAATTCCCATGTCTTCCAGTTGAAGAAAAATAGCTTATGTAAGACTGTTTATTTTGTATTTCTTATTTGGAATAAGTCTCTAGGCAGGGTAAAAAAAAGAATTGATAAAATGTAATTCTCATGTCTTCCAACTTGAAGGAAATTGGTTACGTATATGGCAGCAGTGGATTCTGCCTTTCTTATAGCTTGGCTATTTCTGATATCTGCTTGAGCAATATATTGAGTACATGAACATTCATAAATGAATTTACACAATTTGAACGAAGGGGTTCATGCACTTCCTAATATAACTGAAGTGGTGTCGTGAGGAAACCAAGGGCTCCCAGTTCTATGACTGTGAAGAAATTAGGCTTCGTATCTTCAGGAAAAGTTAGCAGGCAAAACATAATATCTAAGGTGAACTGTTGTATAAGTTGGATGATAAAAATTATCCATTAAAAATGGCAAAAAGACTCCAATAATGAAGGAGGAGGAATAGGATCATAGTAAGGGACACCTTAATAGTTCTGCTCAGACCAATTTGTTAATGACTTCACTGCTTTAAATTACTATTTGAATGACATTACTGGCATCACTCAAACTCTGAGTGAGCAGTGATTGTTAAAGGGGATTGGGGTGGTGTCTCTGTCACTGAGGCCCCTTCCGCACATGCAGAATAATGCACTTCCAATCCACTTTCACAATTGTTTGAAAGTGGATTTTGCTATTCTGCTCAGTAAAATCCAGATGCAAAGTGGATTGAAAGTGCAATATTCTGCATGTGCGGAAGGGGCCTGAGAGAGAGAGGGAACCTTTTGCATGAAAGTGTCAGGGTTTTCTTTATTATTTTAAAGAGGCAAGACTAGTGGCGAACTGTGATTGCCAGACCAACCTGTAACTGTGTACCCATGTGATAGAGGTTGTGGAGGATGGTAGGGTCTCTGAGTGGGAAGTGTGTCATAACATGTTATATCAGCAGATGCATCTTAAACACACATTTATTGTGAGATCATTTCTATGGCAGTCATATGGAAGGAGGATTTGTAGGAAAAGAGAGGCTTCATCCTTCGTATCTACAAATTCTGTCCCCTGCAAATGAACCTTCAATCCATTTTTCCTAGTTAAGTTATTTCTATTGGTGTGGGATATTTGCAAGAGAGAATCAGCAGGAAGTCATCCTTTCCAAACTCCAAGAGGATTGTCTAGTAAGATGTACTTCTGCTTGAGAAAAAGGTAAGTCGCCTTACAAAGGTGATAAATAGCAGTTTCTAGGGAAGTTATGTCTTCTATAGAGGGAAACTTCCTGGTGATTCTCTTCAGTGCCTCAAAGGAAAATGGAAAATTTTCAGGAGTAAGGGGGAAAATGAACATAAAACATTGCTGAATGGACAGTTTTAATCTTCTAGATCAAAAGATCCAAACCATTCATATAAAATAATTTAGGAAAGTTGTAGCATAAATGTGAGTGTCTGTGAGATAAAGGAAATTAATTATTCAGAACCAGCCCTATTTAATTAATTTCTATTTTGTCTGAAAAATAATGGATATTACTTTTTGTAGGGTTTCAGTATAGCAATGAAAATTCAGAAGTTAAAAGCCTCACAAAATGCTAATACAAATAACTTGGAGATCATTTGACACCTCTAATTCACATATATCTTCTCCCTTCAATAGACACCTTGTGAGGTAGGTGAGGCTGAGAAAGTTCTGAGAGAACTGTGACTAGCCCAAATTCACCCAACAGACTTCATGTGTGACAGCAAGGAAACAAATCCAGTTCACCAGCGGTGGCTCATGTGAAAGAGTGGAGAATCAAACCTTGTTTGAGAACTTGTGGGATTTTATTAGATTAACTTTGCACCAGCACTTTATAAGGAACTTTTGAAATATTACTGATAGACCAATACATACCTCATTGGTGCTGAAGAGAAATCTGTAAAGCGACCCTGCTTGATCGCCACCCCCCGTACACACACACTTTATAATTAATATTTGAAATTTATAAAATATTTTCAATAGATTTCTCAGAGTCTTGCACAGCAATGGATCTGATAGACTAAACTTTAAACACATAGTAGCTGTATATTAATGAATTATTTATTGAATCATGTCTTATGATTTAGGATCCAATTTATGCTAAATTATTTATTTAGAACTGTTTACTCAACTGTACTTATGCCAATAATTTGTGTTGCTTTTGAAAAATAAGAAATTGGATAATTAATGTTCTGAGTTCGTTTAACAGTCCTTTTTGCCTTCTTGGAAACTGGGGGGGGGGGGGGCGTTGTTTTTGCTGTAATGGCTAAAAAGAAGAAATTATAAGTGTCACCCGATAAACTATAGAGAAATGGTTGTGGTACTTGTGCAGTCCCATTAGGTTTACTACACAAGCACATGCCTGCTGTGGAAAGATTTTGAAACTCAGGTGTAGAGAGCACTCTTTCTCTTGCCTCCATGCCATTTTCCTGTCTTTTCCAGTGCAAAAGGAGGGGGGCAAAGTCCAATTCTTTCCAGTCGAAATCACAGTTCTTCAGTTGAGTCTCTCACTGGTACTTGCCCATTCAGTCTACTCTGTGAAAACCATGGTCTTGAAAGCCACAACGTCAGCCAGAGTGAGTGAATTCAGGCCTTCTGTCATGATCGCTCCCTTAAAATTTTGACTCCAAAGTAGTATAACAGCAAACCCTTTAATCCCTGCCCAAGATAGTGGCAGAGTTTGACTTAAATGAAGTGCCTTCCATACCCACATAATAAAACTGGACTTCCCCTCTGCATTCTACATGTCCACAAGGCCTAAACTATTCTACCTGAACAGAATTTTAAATTTTAGAAAGGACAGTTAACATGTTCATCTCCCAGATCAGGCCACATATTATCACATTCCATTTCCAGATACATTGACTTATACACCCTTTTATGCTACCAGCTTTCATGAGTTGACTGCCCAATACACCTCAACACCCGTTCCACCTGGTGCAATCAGCTTTGACTACAATCTGTCAATGTCTTCCATGTCAAAGAGGCATGCAAGGCAGTGACCTGGTCCTCCTTCCACATATTCACCAAATGTTGCTCCATGGACAATGATGCCATGAAAGATGCAACAATTGGAAAGGCGGTACTCCTATTTGTATTCCACTAGCAGCTCCCACTGCCTTCTTAGACTTGGTAAGCAGTTCACTGCTTTCCCATATGGAACCACACAAGTACCACAACAATAAAAAACAGGATTCCTCTTGCCTGTAACTTGCTCATTAAGTGATCATCTGTGCAGTCACACCTCCCTCCTGTCCCTCTGTGAACTCTAATGATTATAATAAATCCAGCTATCTCCAACAGTGGCAGTGGGGAACTGGAGAAAGGGTACTTTCCCCCCTCCTTTAACACAGGAAATGGCAGGGAAGCACTGTGTGTATGTGGGGGAGCACACTCAAGAGTTTTTGGGCTTCAAAATCTCTCCATGATAGCGTTGGACATATGCAGGAAACCAAGTATGACTGCATAGATGACTACCCAGTGAAAACTGTTCCAGGTAAGTGCACACTTGTTTCCTTGTCAGTGTATAGCTGAATGTATTATGAGTCTTTGTGAGTCTTGAGTCTTTGAAAATAGTATTTTGCAGAAGTTGGAAAATCCTAAAGTTAAATTTGAAAATCAGATTGATTGGATTGCTGAATGATTACAGATTAATAAAAGAGATTTGAAAGAGTGAGCAAGAAATGAAGAACTTAAAAGAATCAGTGGGAGGTTTGAGGTAAAGATTGAAATATTGGAAGTTAACAGTATAGTCCATGAGGCAACTGTTGGGGTAATGAGAAGATGCAAGAAAAAGGTGAAAAAAACAGAGGCTGAGCTAATAAAAGTCACATAACCAGAGTTAATATAAGGAAGTTTTAAGAGGAAACTGATGAGGATGATTGAATGCAATATCTAGAGGACTTTTAATTGTTGTTATGGGCTCTGATTTTCTGATAAGGTAAAGTTTGCTAAAGTATATTGAGTAAATTATAAAATTGTTAGAAAAAGAAAGATTCCTGAAGATATAGTTGACACCTTTAATAATAAACAAGAGAAGCTAGATCATTATGCAGTAACCTCTTAAAATAGGCTGTGAAACCAGGTACCCATGGAGATCTTTTCCAATGGCCTATGCCTACTATTTTTTCATGTTGTAAGTTGCCAGCAGGCATAGGGGACATTTCTGGGCTGAAAGTCCTGTGGAATGCCCCCACCTGCACTGACACTGCAGCGGGTTCTGTGTTCAGGAACTGCGGAACTTTGCAGCCCCCTGCTACTGGCATATCTCCCCCTTGCCCTGGCATTGGGGGCACCTGGCTAGACAAGCTGTCATGCCACATCCACAGTTAATTCAGCTCCACTCTCCATGGACTCTATCTTGTGTGATGAGTGATGTCTGTTCAGATCATTTTATATATACCATCCACTGGTATTAATATTAAATTTGATTGAATAGTTGAATGCAGTTGGCAAGTGATTTATTGGCAAATGAAGTGTTTTGGAATAAAATGCAGTAAGAACTTCTGACATTGTGGTCTGGGGAGACCAATAAAGCTTTTGTAAGAGGCCTCCTGATAAGTGATACCTCTCTTTGTGACGAAAACTTGACAAATTGAGGAAGGCACATTTACAAAAAATTAAAACATTAAAGAGGTAGCATAAAACTGATGGCAGGAATGTACTTTAAAGGTTGGTCAGTGTTGAAAGATAAGAAGCTTGAAAAGCTTTATATGGCAAGATATATAAAATATGTTATTGTGAGGCAGAAACATTTCAAGATGGGAAAAGCCAGGAAATTTATGGCTTCAGGGGTGAACAACTAAAAAACACAACAAGCTAATACAGCAGTTCCAAAAAAGATGATTCCATGGCAGTATAACTAAATGCTATTATTCAGGGATTTGTGGAGTTTTTCAACCCAGTACTGGCATCCCTAATAATCAACATTCTGAAAAGTAAACTTTCTTTGGTGGTCAATGATGAAAATATTATTATTAAGTAAATGCCATAAAATGTAGTTCTGAAACAGAAAAATAACATTTTTGTTTCCAAATGGATCTGTATCCTAAATAGTGTATTACAGGAGTGGCCAAAATTGCTTGGAAATTATTTGGGGGAAAAAATAAAGCCCAGAATTAACTCAAAATAAGCTGAGGAAAAATGGAATGCGGGAGAGTTATACCAAATGTAGTTTCATTAAATAGTAGAAGTAGCAAAATTTTATTGTATTTGATCAAAGGCCTATACAATGCAAAACAGAGAGCAAGAAAAGAGTAAAAAACAAGGTTTAACCCTGAGTTAGAACTTTCTTTAGATTAGTTAGAACACAATCTTTCATTATTACAACAATGTCAACCACTCAGAGTAGGTGCTTTCTTTATAAACTCTCTAGCTGTAATCTTTCTTGCTGCTAATGCAGAGAGAGCTACTCTGTAGGTCATATGAGGGTCCGTACAGGGCTGAAGTGAGGGGGAACTGTGCCCGGGGCACACATGTGTCCCCGCCATGCCTGCCACGCTACACTCCGCCACGCCCCAGAACACCCCCATACTGGCGCACACCTGGGCACGTTGCCTAGTAAGGACAGCCGATGGTATTGTTTAGAAACTCATATGTGTAAACACCATCCTAGATAGTTGAATGAGCAGCATTGTTAATTGCAAGTACTATGCTTCAGGAGAATTGTTCGGTTTTCTCCTGAAAACTGTAACTTTTGTTTTAGTGTAATTTATGGATAGCACTTCTTCCATACAATATGTACCCAAATTGTGAAGCAGCCTATTAAAGCCAACTGCTGTCAGGGAGATTAAGACCATGTCATCTGCATAGAGCAGAATAGACATTTTTCACTGGTCGATAGAAGGGGATACAAATTCTGGACTGTCCAACCACTGCACTATATCATTTAGGGTGTTAGAAATTGTATAGCTTGTTATTTAAGTCGCCATCTGAAATGAGGCTATTTAGCTGTATGTATTTATTATTGTTACCATGTGTTTTGCTGTATTGCTAGTATGTATTTTTGCTGGGTTGTGAGCCGCCCTGAGCCCTTCGGGGATAGGGCGGGGTACAAATATAATTGAAATGAAAAAATGAAAAAAAATTATATACAGACTGAATAATAAGAACGGCATATTAGCACTCCACTATTTACAGTTTAAAAGCTTGCTTCTGGTTAAAATGCATAAAGAAGTTGTGAAAGACACAAAGTCACCCCAAGGGCAGGTAAGAGCTCAGTGGCACTCTGCCTTAATAGTGGGGGCAGATGGGCCAGGAAAGAGCCCTGTTTTCCCTGACTGTGTAGCCCTTTTGGCTGTGTAAGGTGGGCATTGGCTGGCCTTGGTTTGCCATAGTTCTTCCACCCGACTCCATCCATCCCCAGCTCTGGCATGCTCACCCTGGCAGCTTCCTTCTTGCTTTTTGCTCAGCCTCATGCCACAAAAAGTGCTCAAGTAAGCCAGGGTTTCTGGGGCTAGTCCATGTCAAACAAAATCACAGTTATCAGTCTTATTTGTCACTACAGCAACCGAAACTTGTACAACGTTCCCTAATGAACAACAGATTTTATAAGAATACTGTAGCTGTTGCCTTCAAGTAGTACATATTTGGTAAATGTGTATTATCTTGTGGTATTCAGTTTAAAGTTGCTCGCAGCCAATGGAATTGTAATATCTGAAAAGGGCCTTTGTGCTTGAGTTATGGAATAAAAAGGCTGATAACCACAGGTCTAAGTACAGTTCCCTTTCCTCTCACCCCTATTGATGCCCATTTACAATGACTGTATAAAATCAACAAATGCAAAATGTTAGTATATACACCTCTAGACATTTTTTAATCACAGTGGTTAATTTACCCACCCCATTTATTCTGTCCTTTGTTGTTGTAGTAGTAGTATATTGTAGAAATATTTATACAATACTTATACGTGCTTGTTTTCAGTACTAGGGTTACATTTGCATGTTTATTCTAATGCAGGATAGACTCCATTACTGTCCATGTTGGATTAATAGTCTGTTTATATGAAACGCTGAGGATGTAAAGATATATCCTGTGTCTGGGTTTTTTAAAAAAACTGCTATCGTTTTTGCAAGACTAAGCTTTAGGTGAGCAATTCGCTGCTGTCCTCAAACTACTTTCATGAATAGCTAGTGCTTTGCAGTCTTGGATGAATAATAATGGGGCTTGAAATAAAGTTAAAGTTGTGCCGACAAAAGTTGGACACTTAACATTCATTCTTTTTAATTCTAAATCAATGTGCTTGCAGGTTTTTTTAAAAGTTTTTTATCTAAAAGTTCACATGTTGTTCTTTTTCTGCTGCTGTCACCCCTTTACTTTCGTTTGTGCCTGTCTCGTGTTTTGTATATTGTATACCACTTTAGCAATTATAGAACCAGCAAACTACATGTTTGTTCCCAATTGCATTTCGGACAGGTTCTTGCTCTGCTGTTCCTTCCCCATGTTGTAAAAGCTTAGTGATTACCAGAAAAAGATACACTGTCTGTATACTAGTGTTACCTACATTCTCCTTGACAACGAGCTTGTATTTGCTTCTGGGCAAGACTTGGAGGGTTTGTACGGTTCCACGTGGCTCTAAAAGCCTAGTGACGTTGATCTGGAGTTCAGGTTGCCAACTCCAGGTTGAGAAATTCCTGAAAATATGTGGGCAAAGCTTGGGAAAGTTGGAGTTTGGGGTGAGAAGGGAGTTCAGTAGGGATGTAATTGAGAAAAAGCTCTGGTTGACATTTTTTGGGCCAGGGACCACCAGCAGGTTGTTACTCTTTGAGCATAATGCTCTTTTGAGGGGGGGGGGGCGTATTGAGAGAGGCGGTTCTACAGATGCAAAGGCCCGAGACCATTTAGGTATAGGGTTTTAAAAGTTAATTCCAGAACCTTGAACCTGAGCCAGAAATCCACCTGAAGTCAGTGCAGCTGACAGCACAGGTTGGATATGTGTTCTGCATGGTGTCCCTGTAAGGGCCAGTGAGCGGCATTCTGGGCCAGTTGAAATTTCCAGAACAGCCTCAAGGGTAGCTCTGTGTACAGCAAGTTACATTAGTCTAGTCAAGAAGTGATCATTGCATGGATCACTGTGATTAGGCTGGTGCAAGACAAGTAGGGTGCCAGTTGCCTAATCTGGCAAAGGTGGATTTGTGACTTGTGCCTCTATGGAAAGGTAGGCACCCAGGATCATGCCCAAACTCTGGACAGTTGGCATAGGTGTTAATTGTACTCTATCCAGAGCTGGTATCCCATTCCTTAATCTCCCTGGCTCAACCACAGGACCTCCGTCATTGCTGGATTTAATTTCAGCTGACTGTTTCAGCCATTTCACCATGGCAACTAAACCACTGGCCAGTAGATCCAGGGCAGCATCTGGTTGGCTACCCATCAACAGATACAGTTGGTTATCAGAATACTAGTGACAACCAGCATGAAACTCCAGACCAACTGGGCAAGGGGGCACATGTGGATATTAAATAACATTGGGAAGAGGATCTACTCCATGGCCAGGTTGGAAGCCAGATGGAAATGAGTCCAGAGCTGGTGTATCCTCCAGGAATACCTGGAGCTGGGGAGGGCAAATCCTCCGGCGCAGCCCTGCACTGTTTCCGTTGGTGAATTCAGACCCCATCCCCCTTGGATGAGGCTGTTAGTCATCATTAGAGACATAGTCTTAGAGTGTCACTGTAAGAAACAGAAGCCAGCACAATGCAGGGTCACTATTGCTGGGGTCCACATTCTTAAAGAACTGCCTCTCCCTGCATGTTCCCAGGAGGAAACTTTGATCTCCAGTACAAGGTCTGTTATCAGTCCTCCCCCCCCCCCCATCCAAACGTCTCAGGCATATTCTGCCATAGCCCATGCTCAAGCTTTTTCAGTTTTGCTTTTACTCATTTTTATGTTTTTACATCACTGTTACCCACCTCGGCTCCTAGGGTTCCTGGGAGAAAGGTGGTTATATGTGTATTTCAAAAATAAATAGCAAATATTGTACCTTTACTCTAGGTGAATCCCAAAATTACCCCTTTACTTTTTTCCAGATAAGTGGGTGCCTTTTCACTTCTATCAAGAAAGATGAAACATTGGACTTGGTAGACAGATGCAGACATAGTAAGAGCAAAACATGCCTTCTGCTCCTCTCACAGTTTGGCTAAAGCTTTCAGAATTTTTATTTATTTATTTTCCTTATTTATAATCACTAATAGTCCTGAGGGTGTGCAAACACATTCTGTGGCTCTTCCCAAGATTCTTGCTTTCCTTCCTTCCTTCCTTCCTTCCTTCCTTCCTTCCTTCCTTCCTTCCTTCCTTCCTTCCTTCCTTCCTTCCTTCCTTCCTTCCTTCCTTCCTTCCTTCCTGTCTTCCTTTCTGCCTTCCCGCCTCCTCCCTCCCTCCCTCCCTCCCTCCTCCTCCTTCCTTCCTTCCTTCTTCTTCCTTCCTTCCTTCCTTCCTTCCTTCCTTCCTTTTCCTTCCTTCTTCCTTTTCCTTCCTTCCTTCCTTCCTTCGGCTGTCCTTCCTTCCTTTCGGCTTCCTTCTTCCTCTTTTCCTCCTCCCTCCTCCTTCCTTCCTTCCTTCCTCCTCCCCCTCCTTCCTTCCTTCCTTCCTTCCTTCCCTCCCTCCTTCCTTCCTTCCTTCCTTCCTTCCTTCCTTCCTTCCTTCCTTCCCTCCCTCCCTCCCTCCCTCCCATCCTCCCTCCCTCCCTCCCTCCTTCCTCCTTCCTCCCTCCCTCCCTCCCTCCCTCCCTTCCATCCTCCCTCCCTCCCTCCCTCCTTCCTCCTTCCTCCCTCCCTCCCTCCCTTCCTCCTTCCTCCCTCCCTCCCTCCCTTCCTTCCTCCTTCCTTCCTCCTTCCTCCTTCCTTCTTCCTCCTCCTCCTCCTCACTTCTTCCTCCCTCCCTCCTTCCTCCCTCCTTCCTTCCTTCCTTCCTTCTTCCTTCCTTCCTTCCTTCCTCCTTCCTTCCTTCCTCCTTCCTCCCTCCTTCCTTCCTTCCTTCCTTCCTCCCTTCCTTCCTTCCTTCCTTCCTTCCTTCCTCCCTCCTTCCCTCCCTCCTTCCCTCCTTCCTTCCTTCCTTCCTCCCTCCCTCCCTCCCTCCCTCCTTCCTCCTTCCTCCTTCCTCCTTCCTTCCTCCCTCCCTCCCTCCCTCCCTCCCTCCCTTCCTTCCTTCCTTCCTTCCTTCCTTCCTTCCTTCTTCCTTCCTTCCTTCCTTCCCTCCCTCCTTCCTTCCTTCCTTCCTTCCTTCCTCCTCCCTCTCCCTCCTCCCTCCCTCCCTCCCTTCCTTCCTTCCTTCCTTCCTTCCTTCCTTCCTTCCTTCCTTCCTTCCTTCCTTCCTTCCTTCCTTCCTTCCTTCCTTCCTCCTTCCTTCCTCCCTCCCTCCTTCCTTCCCTCCCTTCCCTCCTTCCTTCCCTCCTCCTCCTTCCTCCCTCTCCTCTCTTTTCCTTCCTCCCTCCCTACCCTCCTTCCCTCCCTTCCTCCTTCCCTCCTTCCCTCCCCTTCCTTCCCTCCTTCCTCCTCCTCCCTCCCTTCTTTCCTCCTCCCTTCCTTCCTCCCTCCATCCTTCCTCCCTTCCTTCCCTCCTTCCTTCCCTCCTTCCTTCCCTCCCTCCCTCCCAGCCAGCATAGGGCACAGTTGAAGGTGCAATAATCCCTTTAGACTCCATACACATGAGTGCACCAGCAGTAAAGCTCACCGAGCGCCTCAAATGAAAATGAGCTCTTAAAAGCGAGGTGTGGAGGATGGGGAAATGTGATTTGGACTGCGCCAGGGGACAAGGATCACAAGCCAAATTTCCACTTCAGCCCCCCAGCAGACCTCGGCTTTTGTGTTGGGGGGGGGGAGGATGTGCAGGGGACTGATGACAGCTGGGCCAATTATTATGCAGTGATCTAGTTCCCATACACAAGCTGCACTGAACTCACCATGTGGCAAGATTTATTAGGAGTGTGGCCATCATCATGACATTATGGCATTTGATAATCTTAAGCAAGACTTTTATGCTGCTGGGAGCATTTATCTTTCCTTTCTGGAGTTTTTCATTGTTTCAGTTGCTGATTGCCCTGGATGCGAATATTACAACCATGAATGAATTCTGGGGATTATTGCAAAAACCTTCAAACTCACCTTAAAATCTCCTCTTCATTAGCCACATAAAGTTTTTAAATTGCATTAGCCAAGAGCTATTTTTCAAAGTGTGTCCTTGCTAATGAGAGGACAAGCAATAATCTATTCAACATCTGGAGGTTTCTGAAAAAGAAATCACTAAAGCCTAAATAATGCAAATAGCAGATGTGGACACCCAACTCTCAATTTTAGCACAAAAGCAGCTGTTGTAAAAATATCAGCCATATTTCCAATGTTTTGATTGAGGTGTGAAAAAGGATTGTATGAGTAATGTACAGTCTCGTACTTGTGAATAGCTGGTGGGTAGGGTAAGGATTTCTTGTTTTGCCTTACCACTGTCTGAGCTATTCACTCTCTCTGTGTTAATTAGAATGAGTGCTGAATTTGGGTAGTACAGATTCTCAGGTATTTGAACTGTCTCATACTCAGTTGTTTATAATAGCCTGCCTTATAGTTAACCAAAATAACCTACAAAAGTCCTGAATACAGAGAGGGAAACACTTTCTAATAGACTTAAACAGAGATGAAATATTAAACTGCTATTTTTCCCTGCATCTCCTTTTGTCTCAAAGTAATTCCTACCTAGTTCCCCCTACCCACCCACCCACCCAGTCCCTTAAATAGCAGCTAGATGCTCAGAAATGAAGCAGGAGGATAAAGTGCGGGGAAAAGCATCATTTGCTAAATATCTTTATGTCAGGCTGATAAAGGCATAGAAACACAATCGGACAATTGGGCAGTCTCATTGAGCCTGCTCATATGATGTACCACTGAGGTTCCCAACTAGTGAGAGAATGTCCCTTTAACAGAGGTTTAAAATGCATACATGGACAGTTGAAGCTTCTCATGGCATGGAGCTAAATAACATTGCTGCTGATCAAACTAATATTAAAGGGATAACTAAAGGGGCCAGTTTAAATATTGGTAATTCTGTGTATGGGTTATGACAGGAGGGAGGGTTGTTGGTGGGACAGAGTGGTGCCCTGGAGTGCCTTCCCGCTGAATTGTGCCCGAGGAGATTTTTTCCCCCTCCAAAATTCTAACAGTCAATTATGCTTTGACTGAGCTGCCTTTTCGTTTGTCAGTATGCAATGCAGTAGCATGAATGTGGTAATTTAGACTTTGAGTCTAAATTGTTACCCACCTTGGTTCCTTTGGTGCCTGGGAGAAAGGTGATTATTCAGACCCCACCCCCCTTGGATGACTTTGTGTTTTCCCACTTTTATAAATTAAATTAAACATTAAGAATGGTCTTTAGTTGTTCAGCTGGGGCACTTCACAGACTGGAATATTACCAGCTCTGTAAGGATACTCAATGAATCTTTTCCTTTGTCAGGAAAAAAACTGGCACCAGAGGCTTGTAAAGTTTAAATAAAGAATCAAAAGGTTTTATTTACAAGAAATAAATCAGTAAGTTTTTCTGGCAAAGGATAAAATTGAAATTATATACAAGATGCAGGTTCCTGAGAGGTTACTATTTTTCAGGTTGTTTCAGGAACCTTTTTACAGTTGATACAAGGTTCACACAGGTCCCTATCTTTAATGCCTTCATGTAGTTAACAGTCACTTAAATTCTCCACAAACTAAAGACCCACCAGGATGGGTGTTCAGTTTTCTGTTTGGCTCTCTAGTTATTGTGCTAACAAAACCCTAATTTCTACCCTCAGGTAAGTATAACCTACACAGTTCCTCAAACACTAACTCTGAGACAGTTTCTCCTCTAGTGCATCTATCTCACACGGTGCTTATCAGAGAAGGATGTGCAGTTTTCATCCAGGAAACCCAATCCTTTCTCTATTTACTAACTAACCACCTTCAGGAGCTTCACTGTCCCATACCTGGGTTAGTTTTCCTCAGAGAAAATCAACCAAACCACCAGTGTAAATACCAATCCAGTGTTATTAAGCTAGCATATTAATGCTCCAGTACCCTGGCACAGATTCCCTAACTTAAATCTGTCTTTCCTGGCCCTTTTCGAGAGTAACTCAACTTAGAACTGGCCCTCAACCTCCAGAGAATGGAGCTACAACAGACCAACCACTGGCTCTCAATTCAGTTCTCCCTTCAGAACTCTCAGTGCTCTCCATCCAATCACTTGGAGCTCAATGTTAACCCTTTGGGCTCTCAACATTCTACTGCCTAAATGTTCCTAAGTTTCTGTATACATCACATCAGTCAAGTGACAAAGCATAATATCCAGTACTTTTGATCCATAACACAGCAGACATTTTTCTCCTTTTGTTCTTGTTCCAGCAACTTGGGACCATCATCCCCACAAGGCTGAGAAAAGGATTTCCAAAGCTAAGTGAGGCACTCAAATCAACCCATGTCATAATGGTGCTGCATTAGATGAGGCTGCACCGTTTAGGACCCAGTTCCAGTCCAGCCTTGCTTGTGTAAATGTAAACAATTAATTATGTAAATTTACTCCAGAAAAATGTGTTGGGTATGAAACATTTTGTCCTTGAAGGACTCCTATTTTTATAGGTTATGAAAATAAGACACTCTGCTAGTTGAGCTTCTGTATATCATGCATCCAGTTGGGGCTGAAATGTGATGAGGAGGGGGAAACTCTGCCTCAAAGTGCTGCACCTTCCTTTGTCTAATGAAAAAAATATAGAATGAAAATTGCAACATCCAATCCTCCTTTAAGCCTGAGGCGAGCCAGAGCCTTTTCTAAATTGAGAATTCTGCAGATTAACTGAGATGTGATAGCTTTTCATCTGAATTCCAACTTTCGCCTGACTTCTGCTTGATTTAGCACATGCTTAATTTGAAGGATGTGTTCAAAAGCTGTCACTTAATCCTGTTTATATGTCCATTTTCACCTCTGATGATTGCAGCCCTATCACATGAAAGCTGAGTGATGTGAAACAGCTGAACTGGAAGGAACCTCTTCATTTACGAGAACAAGAATTGTACCAGCAATTGGGAAAGTAGCTGGAAATGCAATAAGCATTCATGTTTTGGATTTTGTATTGAATTGCTTGTTTGAATTTACTCCTTTTTTTAAAAAAAAAGATCATAGGAAAGACATGAGAGATGTGAGGGAAAGGCATTATAAGCTACTTCTATCTTTCTGTATCATTAGATTGCTTTCTCTGCATTTTGCTGGTGCTGCAATGTACCACACGAAGGGATTTAGAATAATTGTCCATTTCAGACTAAATCAGCTTTGGAATGAACCTACAAACTGCCTTTGCATGTAACCAACAGTAACTGTGTTTGCAGCTGTCTCACGGAGCTGTTTCAGGTGAAAAAAATGATGAAGAAAGGCTTAACTCTCTTTTGTCTTCTGACATGTTTTTTTTCTTCCTGGACTAGAGCGTGGAACTCAACCAATCCAGCTCACCTTTGACAAGTGACTCCCCTCCCCTCCCCTTCTGTCCTGCAGCTGTGGGAAAAATATTCACCTGGCTCTGGGGAGAGGGTAGAGAACATCTGCAATGATGAGGCAAATTGTCGAGTGCTGCAGTCCAGTAGTAGGTGGGAGTGCGCCAGGAGCAGCAGACCCTACTGGAGTGAGCCATACCACCAGGAAAAGCATGCCAGGGGTGGGGTGGGCAGGGAAGCAGAAACAGCCAAAGAGATGGCCTCAACCCTGCAGATCAAGCCTCAGCATCTGGCAACAAGGGCCAAGGGGAGTCGGGGCAGAGCAAGAATAGCGTGGTGTAGGTCCAAGGAAGGATGGGCCTGCTCCCAACCCCAAAGCCCTGGTTGGGGAGAGCCAGTTAAAGGGGTGGGATAGATGGCATAAGAGGGAGACAGGGAAAGGGGTCAAGGAGGAAGTAACCATCCAGCAGCTGAGGAACTGTGTGGGTCATGAGAGACAGGCAGTTGGTGAAACCTCCTCCCTCGCTTCTGAAGTCTCTGGGATGACAAGGACACTGGACGACGGTGCTGGGGAACAAAGGAATAAGGTGGTCCACCCCTCGGGCACCATAATTCTGATCCAAACCGAGCCTATGAGCATGTGCTACTGATAGACAAAAATAATATTGGGGATTCTATGAATGGATCGCCCATCTGATTTGCCCATGAGGTTAGGTATGCTAGGTACAATGACAACAAATATGTGTTTCAGGGCTGATTGTTGTGTTTCGTATGTGACTTTTTACTCTGGACCTTTCATGCTCAGAATTGGGGCAATTAATTTTACTCCCTGGGTCTTTAACATTACAGCCCTAGCTTGGTACTTAGCTGCAGGGTTGGCGTGTCCCAACTTTGTTTGCTGAGCAATCTGCTCCAAAGGACTTTTTCTCCAGTATTGCCACTTATTTTGAGCCACAGCTAAGTGGGGAAAGATGAGCAGAGCAAATTCAACAGATTGGATGCACAAATAGATTCCCAACAAAGCTGTGGTACGTTTTTGTGCCTTCTATCTCAATCTCCTGGGAAACCCATCACGACTTCAGCCATCTTGAAAACTCTTCTCCTCTATATAGTTTGCACAGATCACACAAAAGACACACAAAAGACACACAAGCACACAATTTTGCATGCCCCTCAGCTCATGTTCCTACAAGGCATGGAAGCCAACGTACCTTTTGTTGTTGTACTGCCTGGTCCACACACAATGGGAAGGAGGGTGAGAAGGTTCCTGGCTCCATTCTGCTCTTGCTCTGCCTCTCTTTTCCTTCTCTCCTTTTTTTTATAAGCAGCCCAAATGCATAGCTTATACAGCAAATTTGTCTCTCCTTCCCCTGTGCATTCTCAACCCCTGCACCCCTACCCCCCTTGGTTTACGCAAGAAACCTCATACACCCTCCAGCCAGTCTCCAAGCTTTACTCTGTCCCATGGCTCCTCCAGTCTCACCTGCAGCCCTCTGCACCTCAGAATGTTGGAGTTGGCCGTGGAGCACACCCGAGTCCACACCATGCTGCATACCTGCCTTGTGGCAGAGCCATACCACCTCACTGTGCAACAGGAGCAGTACACCAGCCCCTTCCTTGGTCGCCCAACACGAGGGCCACTCTGACCACCTTCCTGACCTGTGGTAATGGGGGGGGGAGGGAGGGGACAGGTGGCTAAATGTGTCCGTCTCCATCACTGCCAAAAAATCTTAAATGACGGAGATGGAGGACACACATGCAAACCTTCTGTCTGCTGGTTAGGAATCCCCAGTTCTCCTCCATTGGGTTCCACCCTGAATTGCCGCCTCCCAACTATCCTAAAAGCAATTTTCACTTATCTCTTGATGATGTCCTCCCAGCACCCCCATCAGGTGGACCGTCACCTTTGTCAATCCCAGGTTTAGAGAGAGATATTTGAATCTGAACAGATGCTGTATAAGAAAAGCAATTGTGAGCCGAATAGGCCCACTTGTTGTCAATAAAAGTGGTAAGAGCATCTTTCTCCATGGCGAGCTCTTTTCCAAAGCTGTTTGCTTTGCTCCACATGTTCCTGGGTGAGGAGCAAAACCCTCAGAGCAGGATGCCCCAAAAAGGACAACCATGTTGCTATATTAAAAGCTATTTGCATTTTTTCCCCTAATCGGGATTACAAAATTAATTTGCATCATCCATCCTGGTGGCTTTTTTAATCAAGATGACCTTATATCTCTTTTGCAAGTATATTCTTGCTTCTGCAATGGCACACATTTTTTTTCTTTATTATTTTCTTTGAGGAAAGAGAAACCTTCTTTCTAGATCAGAATTTTAGATAAATAGGAATCCACACCCCTATCAGTTTTTCGTCAGCATGGCCAATTGGCCATGCTGGTAGGGGCTGATGGGAATTGTAGTTCCTGAACATCTGGAGAGCCGCAGGTTCCCTACCCCTGTCTTAGACAATTTTAAATAACTAACGAAAAGTGCTTATGCTCCTGCTGTTGCTTTGTTTGGTACTATTTCTGCTAATTTGCATATTGACCAAAATTAGTTTCATGTTGTCAAGAAGAATGTAAATGGCTTTGTATTGTATTTAATGAGCTTATTAACGTCTAAAATAAAAAGCTATGATGCAAAAAGGGTTTCAATAACTATAATTGTTTTTGAATAGATCTGCTTCATCAGACATTTTCAATGACACCATTTTTTAACGTTTCTCTTACAAATGACAAAGGAGACTTAGATGGCAAAATAGAACATATTTTATTAAATACTAGCGGGCCCAGCCACGCGTTGCTGTGGCAATTGTCCTTCTCATCACAGTCCGCAACCCACACAGATGTCCATGCAGGTCCAATGATCCGCAGCATAGCCTTTTGGGGTGGTCAAATGGAATCCCTCTTTCCCTTTTCAATGCACATTGTTATATAGTGGTTCCTTGTGTTTTTAGTATAAGGTAACCCTTCCCATTCCACAACGGAACTGTCCAGAGTGTGAATCCTCGCTTGTTCTGTATGAGGGGTGGCTGGACACGCAATGCATCCTGGCTTGCAAGGTAGTGAACCAAGGGGCAAGCAGGCTATCCCAGTCAGGCAGCAGGAGAGGCAGGGTGGTGAGGCGCTCAGGATCGAGGTACCAGCTCCCTGGTTTCTTAAAGGGCACATGTGCAAAAGATAGCTGGAGCCGTAGTGTATGGTTCACCCTGGCACCCCACGGATTTTCTCTTAGACAGAAGAAGGTAAAACTCCAGCTCACTTTTAGTAAAAGAGAGCTGTGGCGAATATGGGTGGGTAAGTGGGTAAGTGGTGGTTGGATTGAGGGAGGGCAGAGTGAGGTGTGTGAGGATGAGCTGGAGTGTATTGTGTGGTAGCAGTAGGTGAGGCACAGAGAGTGAAGCAGCACTCCATGCGGTGAGGGGGAACCCCACCTGACGCCCTCACACGCCAAAGTGTGTATGTGTTTCACTTCCACTCATATGACCTACCAGTATTACCTATTTACTGTTTCCACTGCTCATCTCTGCCCATCTGCGGGAACATCCTAAGCCCTCAGGCCACAGACAGACAGGCTGCACAAGGAACATTCTAAGGGTGACAGTTAAACACAGCCTGCTTCATGGCCTGGTGCGCCAGGAAAAAGACGTTTTACCTGGCTCAGGTATGGACTTTCGGCAATTTGAAGGTCCGAGTACCTGCCTGCAACAGGGAGGAACATCCTGTGAAAATTTGGGGGCGATCCGTCCAGCAGCTTCTGAGGGAGACCATCAGGGACAAACGCACTGTTAGATTTTTATATATATAGATTAATTACCTCTGTTGCATTTCACGTATTACCTTGATAAATATTGCCAGTCTTGATTTATCTTACCACCAGAATTAATACTAGGGTTCTAACTATGTGACTGTATGACAAATTCTCCAGTGTGGTATAAGATCTTGCAACAGCCCCTAAATAGGGGCTTGGTTACAGTGATCCTCTGGGAGTATCTGTCCTTTTGTAGATGCTTAGTCCAAACTGTAGCCAGCATTGCTTATATGTGTTTGTGATGTTTCATTCTAGGAGTACTACTGTAACATCTGTCAGTTCCGTCCCAGGGGCTCTAGCTTGAGCTTTTTGAGGCAGTTTCAAATTGAGGATCCCCACACTTAGTATTCTGAGAATTTTAACATACGTGCATGGCTGCCTTATTGGATCAACCTCATAGCATCATTGCTGTCATGACAACCAGATCACTGCTGACAGATCAACCATTGATCTGTCCCAACACAGGGGAAAAAATTAAATGTTTTAATATTCCAAGCAGGTTGCTAGAATTTTGGTAAGGGTGTGTTAGCCTTGCCCTTGACACACCAAAATATATTATTTCAGAATATTTTCCTGTTAAACTACATTGGCAGAAGCCACCTCTCATATTTTTGTGTGTGTAGCAGTGTGTCCACTTAGAAGCAGGCCACAGGCAAAAGGTCTGTTTAGCAAGATTAAATCAATGAATGAGTTACTCCAGTGAATCTGGAAGCCTCATTAACTATGGACATGATCTTGATTACAACACCTCACTGAACTACTTTGACACAATAGACACTGAAAACCTCCTTGGTATCTGATGCTACATTTCACTACACCTTTTTAGAAAATGGCTCTGCAACAAATGGTTGCTTCCTTGCATTTCAACCTGTTGATACACTTTTCCTAAAACCAATCAAATAATCCCTTCCTAATCTGATGCCTCAGCCAAATTTTGAATAACTCCTAAGTGGAGGCTCCAAAGAGTTACCTCCTCTGCATAAAAGCCATTCTTGTGCATCCTGGATTTAATCTAAGAGCAATTGGACTCCATTGTCCCGGTACTTAGGAACAATAGATAGAGCTTTTGATTAACTCAAGCCAGCAAGTCCAGCATGGGAAATTCCAGAGAATTCAGGAAAACGAAACTTAAAACTCACTTGTTCCCGCCCCTACCTGGACAAAAGGGTATAAAAGTACTGTGCATCCCAACTCCAGTGCTCATTGCTAATCTGAACCTCCCTTGGTCTCTTGTTGGTGTGGAGGACACTCTAATTCATCCTTCGCTTCTGGGTTCTTAGATGCGCTTATCATTTGAATCCTTGCCTTATAGACTTTCTTCAGCTGATTTAGGTAACGTATAAGTCCCCTGCTTCCCCAAATCCCATTCTATCTTCCCACCTATCTCTTCCTCCCTATCTATATGCTTAGGAATTATGTGTATGTGCCTTAATGTCTCACTGTCTGATTGTTTGCAACCAAAACTTATATAAAAATATTTAAACTGCAATTTGGTCTTTTGTGAATTCTCTGCAGATACGTTTCAAGCCATTTCTGGAATACATAGTCTAAAAAGATCCCTACCCAGCCTGCCTCTAGCATTGCCAAGCCAAGTTATTTTCCCCATTGCTACTTTAAGATATTTGTGTGCTGTTACACTCTTATCAGCTGGTGGAGATTCCTTAGAAATAAGTCCACAACCTGTGAAAGCTGGGTAACAGGTGGCAGTGGTGATTGCAAATTCTTTTCAAAAAGACTTTTTAAAATGAATTTTATTTTGTGTGTTTTTTAAATTTTAAGATTTTAAATTTTAAGAACATCCATACAATCATATCAAACATATGAATAGTACCCATTTACAGGGTATCTTTAACAGTAATGTCAAAAGTAAACCAATTTGTGATTGCAAATTCTTTTTCCCCACTACCACCATGAATTTCACCCAGCTTAGGATAGTTCAGATTTGATGACTCTTAAAAGTGAGTCCCTAATCAACAGTTTAAATCATATGGCAGAAAACCAAAGTTTCCACTCTGTTATAAAATTAATTTCTCTCTAGGCTGAGGAGAATTTCCTGAGTCTGTAAAGGAGATGAGTCTTTTACCCTTGTTGAAAAAAACCCTCTTTGGATGGAGACACATGGCCAATTACCTTCTTTATTATTCTTGGGCAAAGGTGATAGAGAGACTGGTGGAGAGTGGAGTAATGCCAGGGTTTTCTATATGACTCACCTGCCTTTGACCCATTCAAGCTGGTTTCATGTCTGGGAGACTGCACAGTGCTCTTATGGGTGGCCTCCAAATACAACTGGATAAGGGAAATATATCCCTAACAATCCTGTTGGATCTTTTGGCAGCTTTTGACACATTATACTATTCAATTACTAAGTCTCTTTAAAACTGAGGTGGAATAGAAACAGAGGCGGAGCTGCTGGGGGATGCGCGTTCCACTGGTTTGTTCCACAGTTTTGGGAAAAATAGGAATAAAGCCTGTGTAGAAGAGTTCTGATTTTCCTACCTGCGTGGCAGTCATTTTCCTGGACCCTGTCCCTCAGGGAGCCTCTGCCATGAAAACTGACACATTCAGATGGTTAAATTCAGATTGCGATAAGGGCAAGAGGTTCTCTGAATTCCCAGCTTCCATTTAAAATGAAAATAAAGCATGAGCCTGTTCCTTCGAGAATATGAGGAAAGGCATAATTCTGCAATGGAAGAACCTAAAGACAGGGGCATATCTATTAAAAATGGTGCCCAGGGCAAGCACTACTGGTTCATGCACTCCCCAAATTCCATGTGGGGCTTGGAGTGTGCAGCTTAAAACTTGACCTAGCCAGGCTGAACTCATCATTGAACTGAGCACTGGCTCTGACCGGTTTTACACTGTTGGCTCCACCTCCAAGCCCAACCCCTACACTTTAAAGGTTGACCCAGTCCGGCTAACCAGCTTAGTGTTGAATGGGATGCTTGGTTCCTGAACTTATTTGTGGTGGGGCAAGGCCACTTGAATTCTGAGCTCAGTCTGATTGGGTTCAACTGTGTGTCCTGCACCCAGACTACACATTCTCCCCTTCCATGAACTCCTTACTTGCTGTTCCCTTCAGGAGCATCTATTATGATGCAGGCGTGTCTGCTAACCTATTCAAGTCCTTAATCAATCAGACAATTCCATCTCCTGTGCTATTAACACCCCTCCTTGGAGTAACTGGAGTACCCTCAAACTCTGGTTTCTGCCACTGGCAGAAGTGGACACAGATGTTAACTATAGTCCCCTTTTTAGCCCAGCATTTTAGGTTCAGTTTTAACCACAAACTGTTTCTCTACTGCCATGACTCTTACAAGATTCAGTTATTTTCCCACCACAGACTGCTGCTCCACCACTGACACTTCAGGATTCTCCCTCTGCAGCTTTCGATTATGCTCACTATTGCATCAGAGTGTATGGATTTTTCTCATTCCATTTCTTAATCTCCTGAGTCCCTTAAGAGGAAAGGAAGGGGTACCAAAATGTAAATAAATAAATAAATTGTGGTGAGCTGCACATGGAACAGCCATGCATGTATAACCCATCCCAGCTCCTTGGGTAACAACAAACACCTCTGTCATGTTTTTTTTTTTCAAGAGTAAATAGCTAGTCTGGGGGAATTGTGTTTCATATCAGGGGCATGGAGTGGGGGAAATAATCCTTCTCATCCTTACTCAATTTGTGCCTTAGTAGTTCCTCCTGTGTTGCATGTTACAGCTTCAGAGAGAGCATGTAAAAACAGCGGCTAACTATCTTCCATCTATACCATTGGGGGTGAACCTATGGCACGGGTGCCAGAGGTGGCACTCAGAGCCCTCTCCGTAGGCACGCGCAAACCCCACACACATGTAGGCTGGCCTGGGCCGCTGGGCTCGATTATTAGCATTAAACTTAAGACCTAGTTTTGGGGAAGCAGTGTAGGTAACCCTGTTAAGCACTGTTAAACCCCACTGATTTTCATGCGAAGAACTAAAGCACGATCCTTTACCTGGGAGTAAGCTCAGTTGCTGTCAATGGGGCTTGCTTCTGAGTAAACCCTCCTAGGGTCGTGATTCACCCATTGGAAGAGTTGCACGGTTGCTTCAAAGCAAAGCCACCAACTACCACCAAGCTTACTCCCGAGTAACGCGCGCCTCGGAGCCAACCGTTTTTTTCTAAACTAAAACCTCAATATTCAGGTTAAATTGCCATGTTGGCACTTTGTGATGAATAAGTGGGTTTCGGGTTGCAATTTAGGCACTTAGCCTCGAAAAGGTTCGCCATCACTGATATATACCAAGGACCTGGGTTCATTCTTGGATTTTTTGGGGACTATTTTTTTTGCCTCTGCACTCTCCTTTTGAGTGATTTCATTTGTTCTTGTGGTTCATGCTGGCATTTTTACCTGGAATTCAGTCATTCATTTTTTTATTTTTTTGTGTGCAGTTAAAATTTTGACTACTTCTCTATGGCCGATAGTACTGAACATCATAATATTTATTTTTAAAACAATCTTGGTGATAGGATGTGACTACATAATTACATTACATAACAATTGCTTGGGATTTAAAAAGGGAAGTAAAAGCTCCTAACTATCTCTTTCCTTTAAGATGAGTGTGACTAATGTTTTAAATGGGAATTTGCATTTTATCTAAAGAATTAGCACACACTGCAGTACAAGTAAGAGGGAGAAAATGCTTTCTTGTAGTAGATGGAGTCAGTAGATGGAGATTTTTCATTATGCTGGACACATGGAAAGACTTCATTTGGAGAATGCAGGAAGTCGCGGGCTTCTAAAATGCAGGTCAACATTAAAGGATTCTGAAATAAGTAGACAGTGTCCTTATTTCCTTTCTGAATAGACTTTTTATTATAGTATCTAATGTGATAGCTGCTATTCCCCCTCCCAATCCTTTCCACACAGGAGGAATTGAGAGGGACATTGAGACTTATAGAAGGCTAAGAGGCTGAAAAGCTTTATTTAGAGGAGTCATTGTAATCCATTGGAAATGCATGCAGAATAGATGCATAGAGTTTATTGTAAAGTTTAATACATAGGAGAAATGTCAGAGTGGGAGGGAAGGCGGCATGGTAAAACCCGATCTTGCCAGAAGCTAAGTAGGGTCGGTACTTAAAAGGAAGACTGTCAATGAAGACTCGGCAGGGGCAGTCAATGGCAAACCACCTCTACTTCCCACTTGTCTTGAAAGCCCCTTGCTGGAGTTGCCATAGGTTGGCTGTGACGTGACAAGACTACACAGACACACACACACACACACACACACACACACACACACACAGAAATGTCAGATGGTTAGCATTCTTGTAAACATGGAATTGGTCTACTGAATTTCCCAAACCATTTCCATCATAGTTTCAAAACCAACTGCATTTTATCACAAGCAAAGAAGTATGAAAATAGTGGTTTATTTCATGTAAATATATAGCCCTGGCCTCCTTAAGATTGTCACTGATTTTAGAACCAAAAGCTTAGAGTGCATTAGAGAGTACGAGGCCAGTTCTCATAATACAAGTTCACTATGGCTTACACAGTTCTGTAGTTTTATCTGATGACATTTGAACCCTAGAAGATCCCATAAAAGAGGTGTGGTTAGGAAGGCAACACTATATATATGAAATACATGGAATGAACCAGGAATGTGTACATAAATGTTATTTCACTAGTCAGTTCACTTTGCTGTATAATATCTGGTATTCATTTTCTTTACTAATTATGTTTGGAATCCTTCCCCCCCTTCCCCACTCCATTCGTTATTTCTTGTTTTGAAAATGCTGTATGTGAAATGCATGCTTTTTCCCCCCTCTCCAATTCAGCAGGAATTCTCTAGGATTGTATGTATGTATGTATGTATGTATGTATGTATGTATGTATGTATTTATTTATTTATTTATTGTTTAAACTTTTATACCGCCCCATCCCCTAGGGGCTCTGGGCGGTGTACAACATAAAACATAATAAATAAATTATTAAAATCATTAAAACAGCGGTTACATAACACTAATAATAATAATAATGGGTATCAAACGTTGAAGGAGCCTACCTAAAGTTTAGGCAAATAAAAAGCACTCCTATTCCAAAGGCAAAATTTCTCACTTTTACAACATAGTGCAGTATAAACTGGCATGTGACTAAGATTTTCTATATTTCCCAGGATTCTCAGATCAAGGCAGCAAGAGAGAACAGGATATCCGTTTTTAAATGCAAACCTAATAATGAGCAAAGGAAGCTAAACCTTATACTCCCCAAGTGCCTGGAGTGCTTTTTTTCCCCCCTGCCAAGCTGACTGCTGGCATACAAGACTGGCTTGGAGAAAAATATTTCATGTACTGGAATAAGATACATGAGGAGACAAGATTTACTTCCTCCTCTCGCCAACATAGTCCAGTTAGGTTTACAAATAGACTTATGCTATCCCTGTCCTTTACAGGTGACTGTAACATGTGGATTACCCAATTTGGGACTGGAATGAAAAAATGCCATCTGTCTTTCCACCATGACCTAGTCAGACCCTCACAGTAGCAGTTAAGAAGGACATCAAGAAATCTCAGCTCATTTAGCAATTCTTTCTTATATACTGTATATACTCACATATAAGCCGAGTTTTTCAGCCCTGTTTTAAGGCTGAAAAATGTCCCCTCGGCTTATACACGAGTCCTGGCTCTTCAGGCCTCTGCCAAGGCTGGGAGCGTGGCCGGGACGACCTCCCTGTGGCTGCACAAGCCGCTTGTTGCTGCTCTCCTCGGAGGGTGAAGGGGAACCCTGGCTGGCTGGGCTTCCTCAAACCCTGGGAGGCAGAGGGAGCTCCTTATTTGGGCAATGACATCAGGGGGAGTCACTGCCCAAATAAGGAGCTCCCTCTGCCTCCCGGCTTCCCACCTTCGGCTTATACGCGAGTCAATACATTTCCCCAGGTTTTGGTAGTAAAATTAGGTGCCTCGGCTTATACACGAGTCGGCTTATACACGAGTTTATACGGTAGAGAAATTTAACCCTTCCTTATCACTGACTACCTACATCTTGTCCTTCTAGCAACATCTGAACATTATTCTATCCCCCCACTCAGTCGAAAAATCAAATAAGCTGCCCACTGCAACCCCAAGTTGTACTACAGTGGAACTTCGGTAATCGTTGCCTTTGGTTTTCGCCGGTTTCGGTTTTCGCCAGTCACCCAGCCGTTTTTTTGCCTTGGTTTTTGCTGGGCACCTCCGTTTTCGGCTACGCCATTTTTGTAAATTTGCTACACCATTTGCGTAAATTTATGATTTTTGCCGAGCATCGCCAGACGGATTACTGGTGGAAACCAAGGTTCCACTGTATTTGTTTCTCTCTCCCAAGTCTGCACAGCCTTGTCTGCCAGCTAGCACAAGCAAAGCTCCTCTTGTATCCTTCAGGGCAGACACACTAACTACCTGTTCCAACCCCCAAATTTGTACAGCCCTGCTTATCTGCCTATGCATACAAGAAAACATGTGCAGCTGCCAAGCAAAAGTAGCTCTGGAGAATGAGTCCTACCACATGCTTTTATTGAATCAGAAAGCCCTGTCATGGTTGCTCCAGTCCTAAGAACACATTCCTTGGAATAAGACTCATTGAATAAAATGGAATTTATGTCTAAATTGATCTGTTTAGAATTGTGCTATGAATTGATTGGAGGCAATTAGAAAGCCATGCCAATAATGTTAATTGGGACAATCCTGTTTGTCAGAAATGTCAGTAAACCCATGGCATTAACTGATCATCTTTTGGCCCTTCACTATCATTCCCAAACTGAATGCAATGGTGAGCTACCAGAATAGCCGTATGATTGAAACCTTTTTGATCATTACTATCAAACACTGGAAATGATTGCAGTTGGATTAATGATATTAACTATATTCGAGAATGGTTGTGATTTGGGCCAGATTTTGATGCATTTGATCAAGGCTCGCATCCCTAGAAATAACTGTGCCATCATCCATTCACGTTTAACTTCCTTTGTTCTGATATAATCAGAGATATTGTGGGGAAAAACATAAATCTTTCATGGAATCTTAAGAATTGGCCTGACTGTCATATGAACATTTGTAGGCAAGAACTTACTTTGTAATATACATAAGATTATTTTTGTTTTGTTTTGTTTTGGCTGAATGTAAGCTAAAGATAAACAAGTTAGGAATGAAATAATAAAAAAATCCCCATGGAATTCTGCTTGCATTACATTCATGTTAATAAACAAGTTTGTTCAGTTTGTAATTTGTTCTGTTTGTAAATTGGGCACACAATAGGAAAAGAACAGCATAGTATACTAATGGATGAAAATAATTCATGTCCGTTAGAATGTGTACAGTTTTTTTTTATTTTTCCTAAAACATGGTCATCTAAACTTATTCAGAAATCCAAATGTATTGAAAGAAATCCCAGTTAGGCTATTTTAATAATGTATTTTAAAAAACTTTTACTTCTCTTTTCCCCAGACTGTTAAGAGCCCAGTCCCTGGAATGGTATTATAATAATGTGAAAAGTCGCTTCAAACGGTTTGGAAGTGCAAAAGTCTTGAAGAATTTATATAGAAAACATCGACTGGAGAGTGGAGCATGTTCTGACATACTAGGTAATTTAAAATTATGCCTTTGGTTTAGCTCTATTTTTGTCTGATTAAACTTCTTATACCAAATTTTTTAATCAACATGTTTTAATAAGAGGACAAAATTGTTTATTTTTTCAAGTATCTTTAACTCAACCCTTTCCCTAAGATAACATTTTCCTTCATTGGAATTCTTCTGTATTAAGTCTCAGGAAGAAATGAGTCCACGGAAACAGAAAATGCTGTCATGTTTTTTTTTCTTTTTTAACAATCCCTTTTTCAGGAAAGATTTGTGAGTAAAAGTTGGTCAGGATTTCTTTTATTTATATTCTGTTTCTTCAATTTAATTCTAGGTAGCCTATATAATATTCCTAGTTAATCTCCATTCATTAATTAGTTCCTGAACTGCTCAGTACGGATAAATTGAGCCCTCGCCCCAAATTCTGTTCCTCTGTCTTTCTGGTATTCCTTTTTGCATTGTATTCCTTTGCTTCTTCATTCCCATTTGGCCAAAACACCGATTAGGATAAATTCTAAAGTTACAGCGATGAATGATGCAGTTGGTCACAGCTTGGAGCTCCTTCTGTTCATTTACTTTCCCCACTTCCACCACCCATATTACTGATGTCCTCATTCGATTAATAAAATGCTTCCAAAAAGGCAAACTTGATATTATTGTATATGTAATCTGGTCAAATGCTTTTTATGTAGTGTTACTATCAGTGGAATCAAGTATTACTGGTTCCCACCAGGAGCCTTTCGTATAACCCAGAGTTAGAGGGTGAATTATAACCAGTGATGGACAAAACGTCTCAGGTTGTGGTTAAGGTTTAGGCACAGCCAGTAGAAATATTTTCCAAGAAATTTAGAAAGTACGGTGTTGTTTCTTGTGCCTGTTTCCACAGTTGCCCAGTTTATTTTTAAAGCAATTTTTGTAATTTTTAAATTCAAAGCAGCTGACAAAAATTAGGTTCAAACTACCAATCAGCCTGCAGAATTTAATTTTTTTTAATCGTGCACAACAAAAAGAAGGCAAATAAAAAGTGTATTGTCCTATTTGCAGCCTTGGGTGGTCAAGTCACAGCTGACTTATGGTGACCCCATAAGGTTTTCAAGGCAAGAGATTTGCCATTGTCTGCCTCTGCATAATGACCCTGGTATTACTTAGTGGCCTCCCATCCAGGTACTAACCAGGGCTGACCCTGCTTAGTTTCCAAAATCTGGCAGAAGCCCATTTATTTATTTATTTATTTATTTATTTATTTATTTATTTATTTATTTATTTATTTATTTATTTATTTATTTATTAGATTTTTATACCGCCCTATCCCCGAGGGGCTCCGGGATATATTTATTTATTAGATTTTTATACCGCCCTATCCCCGAGGGGCTCCGGGATATAACACTTTGTAAAGTAAACACTTTGTAAAGTAACACTTTGCCTCCCCCAAATACTCTTCTTATACAATTTTATTCTTAGCATACCTTAAAGGGAGGACATTCCTTCCTCTAATGTTTTGGCAGAGTATTTCACAATACATAGAGGCACTATTGAAAAGGGTCCCCAGTGTCCCCTCTGTGACTGATTTCATGATTTCATAGCAAAAAGGGATAATAAGATAATCAAAACCACTATTCAAGTGTATATATCACCTAAGAGTTCCAAAAAGCCTAGAAACCATCCTCTAGCTCTTCCATGACATTTCAGTCCTCCAAGAACTGAAACTGATGTACTCTCCCCACATTGTTTGCTCCCTTTCCTCTTGCTCATACCTAACTTGCAGCAGTAGGTCAGGAACAAGAAGAATTCCCTAGAGGTGTCTGTACAAACCTTTCCCTCTCTCTCACCTTCTGTCTCTAGTCCCACCAGAAGGGAAACAAAACACAGTAATTATTAGACCCTCAAATTGATTAAACCTTTCTTTAAAATTCAATATGTGGCTGTTATTGTGGCTGATATGGATTCTTTTTTATGGACATTTTCCAAACTAATTTCTACAGTTTAAAAAATCCAGAATTCCCAGTGCACCAGTCTGTTAGCATTCCTGTTCTCCTCTCCACCACCACCACCACCAACAACAACAACAACAATCTCATCAAATCATCAAATTAGTACACTGATTTCAGATCTCTCCTGAAAAATGTGCATGGATTTGAATTTCAATGTAACACTTTTCATATGTGTTTATTTGTAGAAATCATGGGTTGGATAAGGTGCAGTGTAAGCAGAACTGTGCTCCATAAGCAGCAACACTCACATTTACCCACCCATGGATGAGTTCTGTGTCCCCCAGATAGTACCCCTACGTGTCACAGAATCCCAGGATCATCATGAGTGTTGGAGTGGGGGAAGAAGAGTTGGCTAAAATTGCCCTATTCCTTTCTTGTGAGCAGATCATGAATATAAGATAGATGCCCTGAAAAAAAGAGGCTGGCATTTTGTTTCTTGCTTGTTCTACATCTCTCTCCTACCCAAGCCTTGCTTATAACAGGGGTTTGGGTAGAGGTTGAGATAGGAGTAGTATAGAGAGAGGAATTCTCTTAGCTCCTGTTTCAGTAAAAAACCGTTGCTATTGATGGGGAAGATGGAAAGGTAGTTTTCAGCCTGGAGTATGCAGGGCTGTTTCCTGACTGGTTAGATTACTCCTTTTCTTCCCCATCCTGACTAACATGCTGGGAGTAATGGAAGAAAACTGGCTTCTTAACCATATGGATAAGGCACTGTTTCCTACCACCACCCTCAGATTTATGAGAGTTTATATCAGCTTAGAATAAATACCTTACCTCTTTTATTGTCACTGGTAATGTTCATTTTTCTCTTCTCACTATGACTGCAAGATAAGTCCTCTTGTTCCCTTTGATATAGAAGCAGGTTAAACTGTCTCATTTTTAATGAAATGGTTCCCTTTAAAATCCATGATCTATTTCAAGTCCAGAATGTCATCTTCAAAGCTAGTCTTCTGTATTGGCTTTTTGTGAGCAATCTCTCCTTATTGTTAACATCACAGTCTCTCTTTTACTTGAGCAGATGTTGTCTGAGTACAAGGATTAGCCTGGTGTGAGAGATTTTTCCACTGAAGGAAATGCTTTTGAATATAATTAAGCCTTCAAACAGTTTTCTGCACCATGTCTTTGTGTGAAGGATCTCTCTCCCATACTCCCTTCCTGATGTTACATATGACATTGGAAAATGATAACGATCATGATGTTCTTTTTGACCAGATGCCGGAAGCTTCTGTGAGGGAACCATAGAAAATGAAGGAAGTATTTGTGGCAGTGATTCTACATTCTACAGGCAGACAGAAGGTAATTCTCTTAGAACTATATCTATTTTTTAAAAAAAAAAACTAGAACCAAGCAGTTACAGATAAATTGCTGAACAAAATAACTACGACCAAAGAAGGGTCTTTGCAAATGACATCAGAGTCTGAAGAAGATCACATTTTTTGAATCCTAAATTTAGATGATACAGATCCCATCCTCTAAGAGGAGTGCTTGCCACTGGTACAAGGAACCTTTCTGTGATATAAGGCAAGTAAGAATCACCATAAACAGGGAAGTTTTGGGAAGAAAATGGCTTCTGTTTTCTCTAGGCAAGTGCCTTTCATTGGTCTGTGAGGGCAGGCAGCCTAGCTAACATGGGCTAGGAACTGTGGATTTATTTGCAAAGCTCTTGTAATCTCAGTATCCTTTCTCCCAAATCCTGTAGTGGGTTACTGGATTTTGTGGCTCATTTTGTGACAGAAGAAATTCTAGTCTCTGGTTTGCAGCCAATTTAGGAGGCCTTCCCTTGTAACCTTTTCAATTGGTTTCTCTTAAATATTTTCTCTTACATAAAATTGAATACGGGTGTGCACATCAAAAGAAATGTGGTAATTTTGAATCCAGATTTCAGGAAGGGCACAGTTTTCATTGTTCTGAACTTTAAGGAATGCCCTTACCTTGCTTAAAAAAATCCATTTGGGGTGCTTTTCAGGCCTGGAAATTCTTGAATTTGGGATCTGTTGTTTCTTATATGGGAATCAATATGTGGGTCTGGGTTGGCTGTTTTTGATCTAACTGCCAAAAATTGCAGGAAATGCCAGAAGAACAAACAAAACTAGGCCAGAGATCAAAGGCAGGCCCTATTTTTTTCCAGGGAATTCTGAGTTTTTCTGGGTTCGGGTATCCATAACCTGGCCTAACACAGCCATATTTCTGTATACTTTTTGTCTTTGGATAACCTGGCTGCAACCTCCTAATGTTGAATAGGATTTTTCTTCTATTACACCTTCATTTTTTCAAAAACAGAGTCAGGAATTGTAGAGACATAAAACTGTACCCCACAAAAGTTCTTTGGGATTAGCAAGGACCATCGTAACGTTATATTTTGTTTATGTTGTGGAGTTTCCAGGCCGTATGGTCGTAGAATTTGCATAGAAAGATTCTCCTCCCGAATGTTTTGCCTGCATCTGTGGCTGGCATCTTCAGAGGATCTGATGTTGGGAAAGCAAGTGGAGTATATATATCTGTTGAGTGTCCAGGGTGGGTGGCGATGCAAAGAACTGAATAGTTGAGGGCAGTCTGATTAGGTGCATGAGTGGTCAATCGAAGATTATAAGCATTGGGAATAACAATGAGAATTCGCAAGGTAAACAGCTGGTGGGAGCATTGAATAGTATCTTGGTTTTGTTTCTCTTTGTCTATATCATCTCTAGGGAGTTGAGTTGAGCTATTAGATGACTGTCTTTGACTCTAGTAGTTATCGATGGCAGTTAAGGCTTGAAATTATTATAGTTTCTTCCTTCCTGTTAAAATTGTCCATGTGCTTATGGATTTCAATTGCTTCTCTGTGAAATCCATAAGCACATGGACAATTTTAACAGGAAGGAAGAAACTATGAAAATGAACAGAACTTGGCTGCCAGTGTTGAAAAATACTAGAGTCAAGACAGTGTCTAACCAGCTCCACACAAACACAGGATGACCAAAGACAAAAGAAACAAAGGCCAGGATACTTCTATTCAGATGCTCCCACCAGTGACCTTGCGATCTCCATTGTTACTCCCATGCTATAGTCTTCATTGTTACTCATACTTCTATTCAGATGCCCTCCCCCAACTATTGACCTGGTTGCCTTCTTTTGTTACTCACAGACAATGTTTCTCCACCCACCCTGGACACTCCAACAGATATATATACTCCACTTGCTTTCCCAACATCAGATCCTCTGAAGATGCCAGCCACAGATGCAGGCGAAACGTCAGGAGAGAATGCTGCTAGAACACGGCCATACAGCCCGGAAACCACACAGCACCCAAGTGATTCCGGCCGTGAAAGCCTTCGACAATACGTTATATTTTGTATTCAAGAGTACAGATACAAGCCCCCCCCCCCCCCCCGTTTTGAAGTTTGTCAGCATGGATAAAATTGCTGCTGATGTCTTCAAAATATGCACAAGCTGAGTCCAATTCTTTCCTATTTGAAGGGATTTAAAGGAGCAAACAGCACTTTCTATCTATGTATGTATGCTTCCAAACTGATATTATTGAGGGGCAGTTGAAATTTTTTAATAAGCACTTTTGTTATAACTGTTTGTAAGTGGCATGTAGTCATGTTAGTAATCATTCCAGTCATCATGCAATGTAAAGGGGAATGGATGCACTACATAAAACAATGCAAAAATTCTGATCCGGAAGGTTAACCAGCCTCACCTCACATTTTCATAGTTTTGAATTGCTTGTAACTGAAAAAGCTTTGAATTGCTTACAATTGAAAATAGTGTATGTGAAATTATGCACTTATCTCTGATATGATGTAATATTGGATGATGAAATGTACATATGAAGTGTATGAAAACACATGATTTATTGTAAATTTCCATTTATAAACTGACTCATTAGTTAAAATATACCACGTGGTTGCGGTGATAGCCTTGTTGCATTTTTGCATTGTTTAAGTAGTAATCATTCCAGAACATCAAATATAAGGTCAGTTGTTCAAAACACGTCTTTATTCATCTTACCTCACACAATAATAGCCTCATTACTTTATACAGCCAGATCATTACTGGGGGGTGGGTTTTGTTTCTGTAGTGTGAGTGTGATATTAATGCATTCAGTATTGTTGCACAAAATGTAATATAAAAAAATTACCTCCCGTAGCAACTTCGACCTAGGTCAGTACCCTTCTCAGGGAACTGGGTCGAACCTATTTTACTCATGTGCGGAATCGCTCTCTCTCAGCCCCATCTGCCTCACAAGGTGTCTGTTCTGGGGAAAGGAAGAGGAGAAGCCATCTTGAGTCTCCTTACAGGAGAGACAGGTGGGGTATAAATCAAAACTACTACTCTTCCTCTTCTTCAAAAACAGCTCCTTTCAGGTCATATTGACTAATGCCCAAGGTTCTTTAATAATTTTTTTGTAAATATATGTACTTTCTGTCTTTTATAACACATGGCTGAATTTGTTTGAATAAGTTTTCACTGCAAGTAAATTGTCCCTTTGGAACACCATGATCCAGATTGCGTAAACTGATGCATTTAGCTGAGGGTAGAGTACTATGGATTGTTTGAAGAAAGAGTCTGATTTTCCCTTCCCCCTTAATTATCTACATATTGTCTTTTTATTTTATTGTACTCTTTGCCTAGGACACAGCATGATAGATACTCTCGCTGTGGCATTGCGAGTTGCAGAAGAAGCCATAGAAGAAGCTATTTCTAAGACAGAGTCATACAGTGACAGCTTGGTAAACAAACTAATGACAATAATTATTTAAATTTTTTTAATCCCCCCCCCTTAATATATTTCTTGATAGCTCCTGCTAAACGGGCAGGGAAATGTTCAGAATGTTACCACCTTATCTTACGCCATCACATTATTGAAAAGCACTGCAATGTCATGTATTTTCCAAGAATTATTTCTATAGCATGCCATTTAGACTTGAAGTATACGTTCACACACACTGAATAATGCACTTTCAGTTCTTTTTCAGTGCACTTCAGGAGTCATTTGCCAGTGGATTTTGCTGTTTCAACACAGTCAAAACCAGTTGCAAAGTTAATTAAATGTAGATTCGAGGTGCATTCTTCAGCAAATGTGAAAACACCACAAGGGCCCAATAGCTATGCTTCCCCTCCTCCTTCCTCCCAGTACTACCATTGAGAAGAGAACCCAGCACACTGTATTTCCAGGAAGATGGAGGTACTGTGACAATACTACTTCCGGCATTTCCCTAGTCCAGGGGTAGGGAACCTGCGGCTCTCCAGATGTTCAGGAACTACAATTCCCATCAGCCTCTGTCAGCATGGCCAATTGGCCATTCTGGTAGGGGCTGATGGGAATTGTAGTTCCTGAACATCTGGAGAGCCGCAGGTTCCCTACCCCTGCCCTAGTCCTTAATGGAGGGTTTGAGAGTGGCCTCTTGCTAGGACAGTGCAGGGTCTGCAACTCCTGTCCTATGCTAAAACCTCTCTCTAAGATGCACATAGAAGTCTTGGACTAAGTCTGTTGATTGAGTCCAGGGGATGTAGCTAAGAAAACTCTATTGTGTGTAGTTGGGCTCTACAGACAGGGCCGTGGTGTGTCTGTACTTTGGGTATGGTAGGACTAACTGTTATGGGCTTGCCAGTGCTTCACGTTTATTGTAGTGTAATATAATTGTGAATCAGGCCCAAATGTTCAGGTAAATTTAGAGCTTTGTGTTGTATTTTCTTTTATATGTATGGCTATGCTGTCAACTTGCAACTGCCTTATGGCAATCCCAGCTAGGGGCTGCCAAAAAAATGTGAGAAACTGGTTTGCCACTGCCTTCCTTCGTAGAGCCTTACTTGGTGGTCTCCCATCCAAGTATCAACCCTACTTAGCTTCCAAGATCATATGAAATCATGTTGACTTCACTCCAATTAAAACATACAGATATTAAAACGTACTTAAAAACACTTAAAAACACAGATATTAAAACATATTTAAAAACAATAATAATTAAAACCCCATCTTAATAAATGGTGCCAGAAAAGAAAACCCGTCAT
Source organism: Sphaerodactylus townsendi (assembly GCF_021028975.2). Taxonomy (NCBI): domain Eukaryota; kingdom Metazoa; phylum Chordata; class Lepidosauria; order Squamata; family Sphaerodactylidae; genus Sphaerodactylus; species Sphaerodactylus townsendi. The sequence goes on from NC_059435.1 coordinate 26,445,475, forward strand.
CGTGTGGGTGAATAGTAGGGGACAGAGGAAACCAAGGGGGTCAGACCTTCAGAGGGGCTAGCAGGAGAGGCCAATTGACATAGAACCATCAGTGTCCTCAAATGTAGGCCCTTTGCCTGTCCTACAGGCCCTACGAACTAAGCCAAATCCTGCAGAACCCAGGTTTCGCCTACAGAACCGTGTCCTGGCATCAGTGAGGGAGCAGTTATGGTTGGGAAATGACATCAGGGAAACAGCTGAGTTTCCTCCCTGATTCCAGTTCCCTGAACCGCACAGGTATTACTCTTTTTAAAAACTGCAGGAGAGCTGCTCAGAGATCTCTGCATGTGGCATCTGCTGTGAGTCTTAGCTTATAAGTTAAAAGTGAACATTTTAATGTGCATTGTCTGTGTGCAGGAGAAACAGAACGAAGCTTGTTATTTACGAGAGCACAAGGAGGAGCTGATAGAAGAGCTGGCTACTACTATTGTCCAGAAGGTATGATTCAAGAACTGTACTTCTAGGTGAAATGCTACTAAAGATTAGTATTTTTAAAAGTTAATATTTACTCAGAAATAAATCATGTTATGTTTAGTGGGCTTATTCCTACATAAATGTCCATAGCCTTTACAACCTTGTTATCCTAAAGTGATGTAACACATTTGATTTACATTTTTTTCACAACTTATTATGTTTTTATGATAATAGATGAACACTTTTTATTTACAGCAATGATTCCTTACTGTACTAAGTGAGCACTTAAATATAATAATGTTCTGGAGCGTTTGTAGGATTTTCGGGCTGTATGGCCGTGTTCCAGTAGCATTTCCTCCTGATGTTTCGCCTGCATCTGTGGCTGGCATGAACACGGCTATACAGCCCGGAAATTCCACAACACTCCAGTGATTCTAGTCATGAAAGCCTTCAGCAATAATAATGTTCTGTTTAATAAGTGAAAAAATAGGCAAATACGTACGACGCCTTGATAAAAATTTGGTAGGGCTGCCAGAATAGGGCCATACAAAATGGTAGAACTGTCTGAGGCTAGCTGTCTTCCCTGCTTTACATCATCAGTCTTCTTCAAGAAAATGTCATCATTTTTACCCTTTTTTTAAAAGCACCTCCAACAACTCTCTTTTAATAAATGAGATCATGTTTCTTAAACAGTTAATATTATTAGCACGCTTTCTCTCTGTATTTCCCAGAAGCTTCTCTTTGCATAAGGTAAGTTTCAAATATAATATGTAATAAACTTTCAGTGGAAGCAAAGTAATAATAGTAGAATATTTAGGTCCTTGTAACTCTCAATTTCTGTACAAATTCTGGGGATTCAGATCATGCTAGACAAGTATTCAGAGTGCAGACTGTCAAAAATTTAAGCTGGCTGGAGCCAAAAGTAAAGCCGGTTTTAAAATATCTGTTGTGCAACCTGATGACACGGCCCCAACACCGAAATCCTAAAAACATTCTTTCAAGGTGGTTTTAAGCCTCTGCTTAGGATTGCACAGTGAAGTCCCTTTTGGATGGTAAAGTTTTTCACTGAGCTTCTCCTCTTGCTTGCTTTTTCACGTGGCTACAGATTATAAGAAAGCAGAAAAGCAAAACTGAACAAGTGGACCCTGGTTTTGAATGCCCACAGTCCAGAAGCCGCGGCTGGACTGCTGCCTCGAATCAAAGCATGCTGACTTCCCCGGGCAGTCGCAGAGGATCTTACTCATTATGGGTGAGCTACTGAATTTGTTTTCTTGGCTTGGTGAAAACTAGTGTATAGAAACAAAAAGGATAAGCATATCAGGTGAAGTGCTAAATGATGTAAGTATAGGAAGCTGGTAGCAAACCCCCCAAGGGGAGCACCGTTTTGTGTGTCTTCATTTTGCTCATGAACGAGGAGTCAAAACTGAACAGAGTGTGGCAAAAAAGTTGAAGCAGCCCTGCAGCTTTTGTATTCGAATCAAGGGCTGATTCCGCATGGGCCAAAAACAGTGGTGTGAAAACAGTATAAACCCTTTTACACCATTTTCACACCGTTTTCTCACTTCTGTTTTTGGCACAGGTGGAATCAGCCTAAGAATACAGCTTTTCTCAGGTACTGATACTGGGCTGATACTGGGAAAGATGACAGCCTTTAGTAGATACAAGTAAACATTTTTATCCCCCAATGAGATCCTCCCTGAATGTTTGCCCAAAGCAGGGGCTCGATTCCACACATTCCGGATTTTCATAGATTGCTCATTTCTGCATGATGGCTCTAATTGACAAAGTACTGTTTGAGTGCTTGTGTGTTCACTTGCAGTGCACATTTATTACTCCTTCCAATGACAAAATTACTTAGTATTCTATGATAACAGAAAATTAAGACGAGGAAGATTTATGGGAACAAAATATTTACTTATGGGAACTTAAGTCAGAAGATACCTGTTGTGTTTTGTCACAGATAAATATGACTGAGTCCCTGCTTCTCCTATATTAGTAGTCCTTATTGTTGCAGCTAATGATGTGACTTCTGGGCTAAAAAAAAACAACCTAAGAAGTTTTTGTTTCTTCAGAAAAACAGACATTTATACATTAGATTAGGTGGCAGTTATAATTATATTCCTATGTTTTGTGCACATGAAGTAGTTCTTTGGATCCTACTATTAAATTATTGTTGGTTCATCAGGGCATAAGTGGGCATATGACTTCAACCTAGGTTTTGCATTGTGTTACAGGTTTTATACTGCTTTATGACAGACTGTTTTAGACTGTTTTAGGAATGTGCATTATTGATTTTTTTATAGCCCTTTGATGAATTCAGTTTATTGTTTTGATGAATATGTTCACTTCGGATGGGTGTGCAAGTCTTTTTATGGACCACGCAAACCAATTCTGCTTCAGTAAACACTGCTGTATATGAGCAAGTTTGTATCAGGCTCACCATTTCAGTAAAGGGTGGAAAGTTGTGAAGTGGCAGGAGCATGGCAAGAAAATAATTGGGGAGGGTATGTATCAGTCATCTTGAAATTTAAAAGTCTAAATGTTAATCTGTCATGCTAGGAGACTGCCTCATTGAGGCAGGGGTGTACACTGGTATACTGTGGGGGGGCAGAGGATGCTGATGCCCCAGGTCACGGTGCCACTAAAACATACCACTTGAGGGGCGCATTTTTTGCCCCCTGCCCCGAGCAAGGAACTGAATTGGGCTTGCTGGGCCTCTAGGCTCCCCCCCTGCCCTTGCTGCTGCTATGGGGCATACACAACAGCTTCCCCTTCTTCACTTGGCCGCTTTCTTCCCAGGCATGATTGATTAGGGTACAGAGCAACGTGCCTGTTCCCACTCTGCCATGGAAGCTTGCTGATGACCTTGTGCCAATAACAAACCCTTAGCCTCAACCCTGGCAAGTATTTGGATAGTGGACCTCCAGGAAATGGCAGGGGCATGGCATGGAGACAGGCACTGGCAAACCACATCCGAACGTCTCTTGCTTTGAAAACCCTTATTGGAAGAAAGGCAGTTCTTATCTGTAGCCAGCTTGTTTATAAATTGTTTATTTGTTCCACACATTTATTTCCTATAGTAAAATCCATTAGAGGTCGGGCTTTTTAGTCTGGAAATAAGTGCACATTGAGCTTTTTACAAGGACTACATTAGCATATGAAATTTGAGCTATATGTTCAGCTGCTTTACTCCTCATAACCCTGATATAGCAAACTAACATAGCATAAGAATTTGTGTTGAATAATAGGCTCATTTACATCAATGGGCATTTTAATGCCTTTGGCTATGGAACGGAATTATAAAACAAAGCTTGCATTCAATAAACTTAACAAAATGTGAATATTTGTAAATGGAAAATGATATTTCAGTTTTATGTGCAAACTTCAGAAGCTATTTCAACTCTGCTTGACTTTTATGTAATCAGTTCTAAAACAGTGTCAGATAAGATGTGACAACATAATGGAACAAAATATATTACAGGCTATAACAGTGAACTTTAAAACTGATCTGGTTTCTCTAATGTCTAACATTGCTATAAAAGGTTTTTAGATAAAAATCTTTTTTAAAAAGCGAGAATCTCTGTGCTTTGTAATTGTTAAACAGCTTTCTTCAAATCTCTGCTGTTCTGTGCCCACTGGGTTGGATCCATTTACCTTATCTGCTAGTGGAAAATGGTAGAAGGGTAGACTCACTTGAATGCCTTCCATTGTACATGGCTTTTTGTAGATTCAAATCTCATGGTCTCTGGTCTAGCTTTTCTGGTGGCTAAGGGGACCTCTTTTCCCTGTTATAATTGCAAATGCTGTAAGGCCCAATCCATTGTCATTAAAGGGTCAAAGCCTTAGTGGCTCTGGGAGCCTGAGAAGCCAGGCAGTCAACCTACTTCATTTTGCGTAAGAGCAAGTGAGCAGCCAACATGATGTCTCTTAGGCCTCTTCTGCAAATGCAGAATAATGCACTTTCAATCCACTTTCACAATTGTTTGCAAGTGGATTTTGCTATTCCGCACAGCTGCGAAGTGCACTGAAATAATGTCTCTTAGGCCTCTTCTGCATGTGCATTATTAGGCCTAAGTGCATTATTCTGCATGTGCAGAAGGGGTAGATCATGTCTCGGGGCTCACACAGCAGACAGAAGCCCCCCTAAAATCCTTAATCCAATGGTGTTTCTAGGGGAGGTCAAAGGGACCAGATGCCCCAGGTGCCACTTTCAACTGTCATGTGGGTGGCTCATTCAGCTAGTCCCCCTACCCTTCCCCCCAGGAGCAAGCAGGGCCCAGCAGGGCTGACACTTCCATAAGTGAAGCTTCCCATTTGGCCAGGAGGCAGCCTTGCAGCCACGTACCCTCTGCGCCTACCTCTCCCTGGGCCCCCAGCAGAAGCAAAGAAAAAATGTATCTGCCTGGCTCAAACAAGCAGCAATAAAACCATAAACTTTAATAGAAATAATTAAAAACACTATATCCAATGACCCAAATATCAACAATGGAAACAATAATGCAATACATGAACAAGACAAAAAAAAGGGATCCTAAAATATGCACAAAAGATAAGTCTCTGTATCAATAATATCCCTTCAGTGAGAACCTTGCTATTCAATTGTAAGCATCAAGCAGACCTCCGGTAATCAAATCCACTTAAATGGATAGAATGTTTGTCCTTCATCGATATATTGGATGCTTGTTGCTCTGATGATAGAGGCTGCCTTGAAGTACTCTAGTTGCCAGATGTTCCACTGGATGCTACGTCAGGACATATGCTGACCACATGTAAACATCAGTAGATATCAGTAGTGGTAACCCGGGTAAGTTAAGCACTTTCAACCTCAGTCTTCTTCCGCCACAATTATATACAGAAGTTATCAAGGCATCTAGCCCTAAAGTGTAACTTCAGAGGATGAAGCATCAAAATTCTCCAACCAAATGCATCTAAGCATAATGGATAAAGCATCCTTAGTCATTTTCTTTTCTTTCCCTGCTAATTACTGAGGATGCTTCAGCCATTATGCTTAGATGCATTTGGTTGGAGAATTTTGATGCTTCATCCTCTGAAGACGGAGGTTGAAAGTGTTTAACTTACCCAGGTTAGCAGTTCTGATATCTATTTATGTTTACACGTGACCAGCATATCTCCTGATGTGGAGTCCAGCTGAACATCTGGCAACTGGAGTACTTCCAACTTTTGATATTTATTTAGGCTTCTGCATGGCCAGTTTATCTCTTTTCATGGTGTCCAGGTGAGATCTGGCAACTGGAGTACTTTGGTTTTGTCGTTCATCTGTGTGTTTGTGTGTGTGTGTGTACTTCTTTGATAGTTTATACAAATATTTTTTCAGTCATTTCCATCTTAGTTTTGTGTTTCTTTAAAATGTATTTAAATGTATTAGGTAGATAGGCAAAGCCATTATTAGATAGGCATTGTTTAAGAGACCAAGGTAGCTCTCAAAAGCCCTGTAAATGTAACATTGTACAATATTATTTTGTCAGAAATGGCATGTAGATTACAACACTTGAACAGTGGTTTGTTGCTTTCTTAAATATCTGAAACTCTTTATATAAGTGTGCTTTAGACATGAAGCTAGATTGAAATCATGCAGGGAGTCGTCTGTACCCATGTGCCTCAGGCAAGCTGTCCAGCCATTATTGTCTCAAACACTTTGCCTCCAAAAAAAGGTAAATTATAGCCAGGCTTATAATTGCCCAGGACATTAGAGACCAATGATGCAGAGAATAGACCAGCACTGTTTATACATGGCTGTTTTGCTCCTACTTGTCTTCCTACTGCAGTACTGTATTAGGGAGCATCCACAGGACACTATCTGCTCTGGTTCTGTGCCCACCCCTCACTGTGATCTTAACACTGTTACTATGGCTGATTCCGCATGGGCCAAAAACAGCGGTGTGAAAACAGTATAAACCCTTTTACACCATTTTCACACCGGTTTCACACTGCTTTTTTTTCGCCCATGCGGAATCAGCCTAACTTTTGGAAAGATCTCAAATACAGTGTTTTGGACTGATCACACCTTTGAGCATGTAGACAGAAGAGAGTGGATTTTGGGGGTCCTACCCAAATCAGTTCCTTTTACCTATTTTGATCCTCCCCTGACCCCAGGGGCATAACGAGGCAGCCCTGGGCAAACTGTAGCCCTGGGCAAAACCTGAGTTGGATGCCCCCCCCCCCCAATGGGCGGCCACTCCACCACAACCAAATTTTTTTTGCACCAGGACATTGGTGCCTACAGGGGGTGAAGTTTTTAAACATATCAGTACTCAGGTTTTAAGAATATTATCAGGGAGACTGTCCTTATAGCTACCCCCCCAAAGCTTTCAGGTGAGGTTTGGTTCAAGGAGTCCAAAGTTATGGACTCCCAAAGGGGGTGCCCCATCCCCCATTGTTTCCAATGGGAGCTAATAGGAGATGGGGGCTACAGTTTTGAGGGTCCATAACTTTGGCCCCCCTGAACCAAACCGCACCAAACTTGGGGGGGGTAGCATAAGGACAGTCTCCTGATGATACGCTGAAATAGTGGTGCCGCTAGCCTAAAAACTGCGCCCCCTGCAGGCCAAAAATGGAAAACCACTAAAATACCCCAAAACGAACCCAGCATTTTGATGCCCCCCCACAAGGTGATACCCTGGGCAGCTGCCCACCTTGCCCAATGGGCATTACGCCAGTGCCTGACCCCCAACATGATCATGGTATCAAAAAAGTGCCCTTGGCCCCCATGGACTTTTCATGTAGAGATTCTGTGTTTTCCAGCCAGTAGAGAGCAGAAGGACAGGTTGCACCTCTTTGTGGTGTTGGGGGAGGGAATGGAGAAGTTGGGGGGGGGGTGCTCTCCTTCTTCCATGTGAGGTAACACTTTAGGCACCCTTGTGTAGGGATTCCGAAGTCCTCAGACTGGCCCTGGTTGCAACCATGTACAAGTTCCCTGCCTTTTTTATTTTATATGTAATTCTACTTTTTTAGACACATCATTATTAAGCAAGTATTCCTGTAAGGATTACACCATATATAACTTTTGTACATTGCCTGTAGTGCTACCAGCCAAATACTGAAATGACTGTGCATGCCTTCTCAGAATAAAAGCGGACATAGCCAGTTGAAATATCTGTTTTGGCTTTACCTCATTTTTGTTTGGTGTTTTCAAAAACAGTTTTCTTGACTATCAGACTGTAAATTTCAGGGCAATCCTAGGCAGAGTTACACTCTTTTAAGTCCATTGAAGTCAACGGGATTGGGATGCTGTAACTCAGTTTAGGATTGTCCTGTAAGCCTGGTCCACTCTTCTGTGGCATATTTTGAGAACCCCAATTTATAAGGGGAATCATAGGTTTGCTTACACTGCCACCTGCTGAGATAGCTGTTTATTACAGTAAATATTTGAAATAAATGAATCAAAGAGGAAAGGGTTTGCAAAAATAACTTCATTTTGGATGGATTATTTTTGAAGTTGTCTTTACATTTGTTTTTGTTGCAAGTTCAGAAAACTGATGCCTTGCTGAATATATGAAATGTAGCCATAGATGCAACTGTGTCAAAAATGTACCATTTAGAACGAGTGACTATCAGCCCTTACCATAATTTCAATTCCTGGTGCATTATTTATTTGTTCGTTTTTCTATTTAAGACCCAACAGGAACTTTAAATGACTTATAATCAACTGCGAAAAAATTACTATAAATTTAAAACACAGATTGCCAATATAAAGCATCACTAAAATGCCTGCTGTGTGGGTATTCTTCAATTTTCAGGAATGTGTCCACAGAGCATGAAAATTTATACTACCATAAGTAATGAATTGAGCTTGAAAGGTGTTTCCATAATCTTTAGACTCTGTCGGGTACATTTTTGCATAAGGAACTTCAGAAGAGTTCTTAATTTTTCCCAACACATTGGTTGGTTTTGAACATGGTAGACTGGAAGCTAAGAAGTTCTACATCTACAGAGTTGTAGATAGTGTTTTGTGATTTTCTACTGGACCAGGTATTAGTGTTGTGTCATATGTTCCTCAGAAATCCCACTAATAATGTCAAAACTTTTCTGACTTCCTTTGAAATGTCACAGATGTAGCATCGGGGAAGCCTTGTTCAAATCCCTATGATTTATCTTCTTGTTTTATCTGCTGTACACCGCCCAGAGCCCTCCGGGGATGGGGCGGTATAAAAGCCTAAAATATAAATAAATAAATTAATTAAAAAATTTAGAAGAGCAGAATCAACAGAACATGGTAGCATTGTATGCCAATCACCTCTCACATTATTGTTTATTTTCTAAACCTAACATTTTATTTATTACAACATGAGAGTTACATAGTTACCCCCCCACTTTCCAACTATGTGATCAAGAGATTGACTTTAGATCTTGATTTTCAGTATGACCTTTTCAAAATACTCAATTGACTGAAAAGTCATATTCTTAAATCTGTCTAAATTCTGCAAGGGTAGAATGCAGCCTTTCTCTCCCAGAGCATTCAAACTGGAACTGTAAAATGGTCCCATGTGAGCTGCAATCTGACATGAAAGATTGCTATGAGACATTATGGATACCATGTTAGCCAGTATCTCAATGCAATAAATAACTGAAGAGCTTGGGTTCACTAATGCTTGAGTATTTGGGTCACCTACAAAAAAAATGATCTTGATGCCTCCAGCTATCCAGACTATAAAAAATAATAGAAATTTATCTCTGATATCTTCCAAATATCATTAACCTCAGTTTCTTGCAAGTTCACTCAATCGCTATCATCCAACTCTATTTGAACTAACACCTTATAACTGCTTCAAGCACTCATGTATAACTTGGGCTCAGGGCTCTGGAAGGATCACCTTTTCCTGACTTAGCTTACTTTTCTTTAGGTGCCAGACCAAAGTATTTTTCTTTACCCATGCTTCTAACGAACAGGGGATTTTAACATTTCTTTTATAGTCTGCTCTTACGCCGTTTCCGCACGGACGCGGAAGGGGTCGGGTCGGCGTATCCCACGCCGACCCGACCCCTCTGGGACCGTTTGCATGAACGGTCCCAGAACCGGCTGGGACGATGGCGCAGAGCTGCGCCATCGTCAAGGCGACCCTCCTGTCCTGCAGCCCTCTGGCGCGTCGCTGAGGCCAGGGGACATGACCCCCCTGCCCTGCGCGACCGCTCAGGAGCCGCAGGGCAGAGGGGGCGTGTCCCCAGGCCTCGGCGACGCACCGGAGGGCCGCAGGACAGGTAGGTAGAGGACGGAAGGGGGGAGGGCGCCTTGGAGCGGCAGCGGCTCCAAGCCGCTGTTTTCCGAAAACCTCGCTTCCCAAGCGAGGTCGGAAAACTGCGGCTTCGCGCCGGTCGGGCGGAGCGAGGGCGGCGTGGCTGCGAAGCAGCTGCGCCCCCTGTGCGAATGGCTAACGCCGTCCCCAGGGCGCAATATTCCGCCCGTGCGGAAGGGGCCTTAGTCTGGGAACTGCTTTATTAACAACATTTCAGACTGGTGTGTTTATTTTTAGGTGTTTTTATGCTCTGGCTTTTAAAAATTGACCTGGAGTATTGTTACTGGCATGTTTTTATTGATATGATTTTATCTCGTTATTCTACTGGCTTGACTTCAGTTCAGTCTTTGTTATGTCTCACAGGCCACTCACAGCAGAGTAAAAAAAGATAACAAATAAAAACATTAATATAAAAGTAATGTACATAAAACCACTCCCCACAGCACTCATCCTAACATATCTAACCGGTAAAAAGGTTAAAATTTGGGTAAATTATGCACTAGACATTGGTATAGCTCAGGGGTCGGGAACCTTTTCCCCTCAAAGAGCCATTTGGCTCCCCCTCCCCCGCTCCCCCGCCCACTTGCTCGCTCGAGCCCCCCCCCGCCCGCTCACCACCACCCCCCCCCGCCTGCAGGGCAGGCGTAGATGGGCCCGGCGGCTCGGCCTGGCCGGCCGCCGGGCGAGTGAAGCGCCCGCCCTGCTCCTTGCAGGGCGGGTGAAGATGGGCCCCGGCGGCTCGGCTCATGGAGCCGCAGAACAGCGGCGGAAGAGCCGCATGCGGCTCACAAGCCGCGGGTTCCCGACTCCTGGTATAGCTTGACTTGTTTATTGTACAATTTGTTTCATTGACTTGACTGGTTTCATTTTATGGTTTTAGTTGTTAGTTGTTTCAAGCAGGTCTGGAGAGGTGGCATACAAATGTCCTAAATAAATAATTGCATCCATGCAGGTCACCCTTTTGCATCCATGCAGGACAAAATTAGAGGTCTACTCAATTGCTTAGTAACCTGTTCTACTTTTCTGAGTTTATGGCATTGGCGAATACCAGGAGACTGGGGGATACATGATGTCATTCCCAGAATGTCCTACTAGGCAGCCGTCCGTAGTCTCTGTGGTCTTTATTATAGAAACCAGGGGAAATTCCCAGAAAGATGCTTGTGAATCACCACTAGGCACGATTGCTGCTCGGGATGGGGAGGAGCGAGGCCAGTGATGCCCCCCATTAAAGGAGGGGCGGAAGGGAGAAGGAGCCATGCTAGAGAAGGACTAGCGTCACCAGAGGAAAGGAGGGGTGAGCGAGACTTTAAAGCAGCTTCCCCTCCTTTGTCCCAGGCCATGTGCTCGTCGGCTTACGATTTGCCCACCCACCTCTCCCTAAATTTTTTATGTTAATGCATGCTTATTTTGTAGCCCTGGGCAAAACCTGAGTTGGGTGGCCACTCTACCATGACCAAATTTTTTTGCACCAGGAAATTGGTGCCTGCAGGGGGTGCATTTTTAGACATATCAGTACCAAAATTTCAGTGTATCATCAGGAGACTGTCCTTATGCTACCCCCCAGGTTTGGTGAGGTTTGGTTCAAGGAGTCCAAATTTATGGACTCCCAAAGGGGGTGCCCCATCCCCTTTTGCTTGCTAAGGAGATGGAGGCTACCCTTTTGAGTTATGGACCCCCTGAATCAAACTGCATCAGGACAGTCTCCAGATGATATCCTGAAATTTTGGTGCTGATACATCCAAAAATGCACCCCCTGCAGGAACATCCCAGAAATCCCAGAAATTTGCCCAAGAATTTTTGTTCTGCACTGAGTTTTCTTCTGTCAATGGGGGTTGCAGGCTGGGGGCGGGGCACATTTCTGAAGGCACAGTCTCAAAACTTTCATGGTCTCATCAGGAGACTGCCATAATGATACCCCCCAGGTTTGGTGCAGTTTGGTTCAGGGGGGCCAAAGTTATGGACCCTCAAAACTGTAGCCTCCATCTCCTATTAGCTCCCATTGGAAACAATGGGGGATGAGGGCACCCCTTTTGAGAGTCTTTGGACTCCCTGAACCAAACCTCACCAAACTTGGGGGGTAGCATAAGGACAGTCTCCTGATGATACGCTGAAATTTTGGTGCCGCTAGCCTAAAAACTGCTCCCACTGCAGGCCAAAAATGGAAAACCACTAAATGGAAAACCACTACAAATACCCAAAACCTTAACCTGCATTTTGATGCCCCCCACAAAGTGGTGCCCTGGGCAGCTGCCACCTTTCCCAATGGGCATTATGCCCCTGGTCATAGCCCTGATGATTGGCAGTTTGACTCTGGAAGGGAAGGGAAGGGAGCTAGGGAGCGATTCCTTCTCCGTGGGAACGGCAACAGCGGCAAGAGGCGACCGCCCCTGTGGAACCGGGCTGAAGGGGAACATCTCTGGCCAGGAGCGTCCGCCTGGCAGAGCCCTGCAATAGAATGAAGCTCGGGATGAGGCATCCACCCTGCTGAGCTGTCGCACACTTCTGCTCAATAAAATGGCTATGGCCAATTTATTACCCCAGCAATTGAGTAGTGTGTATTATTGGTAAATGGACTCGCACAAAAAAAATTCCACCCTCGGACACCAATGTCACTGCCATTTTGTATCCTACTCCTTGTTCCTCAGAGGTAGAAAATTGGGACTGGGGTGGGTAAATCCCCAAATTCCCCTGAGCATTCCTGCTGATTCTGCTAAAAGCACTAGCGCTACAGTTTCTAGGACAGTTCTAGGTCAGGTTTTTGGTGTCATGCCAATAAAAGGTCAGTGAAGTCAAAAAAGCACAAGAGCCTCAAAAATGAAATCTACAGAAGTCTCTAAAATCAATACTCCCCTATTGTACTTTTTAAAAGCATACAGTTCATTACAAGGAAGAAATGTGATTATTTCAAAATTGATTAATCAGTGGGATATAATTTGCTCATGGCAACCATCCTTTGAATGAGGGCTTCCAGTGGTCACTTGAGCAATATGCAATAATTGCCAATTAGGGGATAACTGCCTCACTTGAAGTGATCGTTTGAATATATCTTAGGAATAATCATACCACTTCAGTGAAGTGCAGAAGAGTATCTTCAGAAATCATATGCAGTAACTATTTAAGAGACTTGAATGCTAAAACAAGCAATTCAAGTTAAAATGCCTCGCTAGCAAATCCACCATTACATAATCCTCTATTTTCCTCTGTTAATGGACATGATTTGATTACTCTTCTTATATACCAGTGGTTCTCAACCTTCCTAATGCCTCAACCCTTTAGTACAGTTCCTCATGTTGTGGTGACCCCCAACCCTAACATTTATCTATTTTACAGATGGAGAACACTGATGCAGAGAGTCTTAGGCAACCCCTGTGAAAGGGTCGTTCGACCCCCAAAGGGTCGTGACCCACAGGTTGAGAACCACTGTTATATACCTTCAGCATTTTGAGTTGTTAATACTGATTCTAAATGGATCTAGCCTCGTGGAACTCTCTCGCAAGTGAGACCTAGTTATATTTATCATTTATTTACTTCATTTGTAAACCTTTCACCACGGTGGGAACCAAAGCAGCGGACATTATTTTCATTCGTTGGCTTCAACTAAAGCTTTTGTAAAAAAATTATTTCCACAGAGATCTCAGTCTGCATTCTCGCTGACGAATGAAGATGCATCAGGCAGAGATCCCGACCTCACATCTTCTGTGGCGGAGAGTCTTTGGAGGCAACCAAAAGGCTCCATCAGGAAACAAAAAGAGCACAGTTTATCCGCATTACCCAGCTGGAAGAGTGTGGACCAATTAAATGAACCAAGTAAAGGATTATAATACCTGACATAATTGTTCTGTATGGAAGTAGATGTAATTTAAGCAGACTGCTAGAAAAGCCACTTTTTCCTGGCCTTTAATCCCTGAAGAACAATAAACCACCACCCAATTAAACTGTTATTGATTCTGAATTTTCTGCTTGACATGGCCACGTGTCTTTGGGAGGGAAGAAGTGACTAGCATTTCTGGGAAAGGTCATGATTCAGTATAAGTTTGGACATCCTGAATATCTTTGCTTGGTTGAAAGTGTTTGCTCATGTGAAAGTGTTTGCAAACAAGACAGGAATATTAGATTCTATTGCCAAGAGGGAATCATATTTCACAGACATGCATCTTACACAGGCCAAGTCTAAATGATTTACCAGTGGTAATTATTTCTCCTGTGTAGCTTGATCAGAAAATCGTGCATGGATGCAGTATCTGTTGACTCATGTAATTCCTTATCTAGCTTGGGATGCATACTTTTCCTGCATGCATATGCTTCTTGTTGAATCTTAGTAGCTCTGTCTAATTGAGTGCGTTGAGTGCCATCAAGTCACTTCCAACTTGCGGCAACGTTATGAATTAATGGCCTCCAAAATGTCCCACTTTTAACAGCCTTGCAAACTGAGGGTCATGCCTGGCTTTATAGAGTCAATCCATCTTATATTACGTCTTCCTTGTTACCTGCTGCTTTCAACTTTTTCTAGCATTATTATTTTTCCCAGTGACTCTTATCTTCTCATTATGTGACCAAAGTATGATAGCCTCAGTTTAGTCATTTTAGCTTTTGGCCTTGATTCGATCTATCTAATAAATAAATATCTAATAAATAGATATTTTAATACGAGAAGGCAATTTGTGCAAATATTGTATGTGTGGAATAAACACTAGCAGACCATGCTTGTATGAATTTAACAAGTCAAGCATTGATTACTTCAAAAGATTAACAGGGTAATTCTGTGCATATTTACTCCAAAGTAAGTTCCATTTCATTCAGTGGGGCTTACTCTTGCATAATTGGTCTCAGGATTTCGGACTTGCAGTTCATTCCTCAGCAGAGGTCTAGCCTTCTAAATCCACTGAAATAAGTGGGCTTAATGGGATGTAAATCTGTTTAGGATTGCAATGTTAGTTTTGGAAAAGTTCTCAACCTGTTCAGTGTGGAGGAACTATGTTCCTAGAGCACTATTCAGTGTTTGAATTAAGCAGCTGTTTGAAGTATAACTAGACCATGTTTATTTAAATAAATATACAATTAAAAATAAAAAAAACCTTCTTATTCCTATCTTGTTAGCATTTTCAACTTTAGTAATGTTTATGCTCCAGGAGGAAATGTTTCCAGAAGAAAACTGTAGTTTTTAAAGATATATATATTTAGTCCATAATTAAATGCTATAGTGAGCATAAAACAAGAGCAAATGAAAATCATTATCCTGAATTTTAGAAGTGTATGAGCGTTCAATGTCTGGAAACTCAAACTCATCTTTTTACCTACCAATATATCAAATGACAGATTTAATTCATTATGCATGAAAGGCAATTTAAGACTATGACACACAAAGGTACTAGTTTAACCTGTATTTTCAAGATCTTGTAACAGTCAAATTTGACATTAATGAGATTTTCTACTTATGATCATGTTGAATTGCAGCCTGAAGTGTTGATTCTATCTGTGAAGTAACACGTCTATGTACAATGAAAATCGTACTTGATCCTGCAGTGGTGATCCAAGCGGGTTTCTGCACAAGGATTACTTCTGTGTCAGGAACTGTAGATGGAAAAGGAGGTTCTTTCCATTACTAGATTGGAAGCTCACGAAACACCTAATAGATGTTTATTTCTGGCAACTTTAATTGGCTTGCAAAGACAGCAGGTGCATATAGGAAAGTGTAGGTCAACTGATGTGCTAGTTACACACAGAAACATGCATACACCTGTTCGCAAATGGACACAGAATAAAGAATTGACTCAAGTTCTTTGGATATAAGAAGGGAGCACAACTTCATTTAATTCTAGGGATCTGCAGAAGGCTTGAGCACCAATAGAAACTATCAATAAATTCCAAAATCTTTTTTTTAAAATCGGTAAAGGCAAATAGACCCAATATCCATCAGCTTTCTTCTGCTCTTACTGAAAACATTCAAGTTAAAAAAATACGAACCTGAATTTTTTTAGTTTTCTCCATCTCCTCCATGGGTGGGGAGCGGGAACTGTGAGGGGAGAGAACTTCCCCCCTCGCTCTTCTCAACGCACACAGGACTTGAGATATACCAAAAGGAAACAAATCTGCAAGCAGGGCTGATCTACATCAGCCACGCATGCAGGATCTGACCCGCTGCCCTCCACCTCTCCTGCCCAATCCTTGAAGGGCTTGGACAGCAGAGGGATGAGGGCAGTGGTGGGATTCATCAGGTTCGCACCACTTCAGCAGAACTGGTTGTGAAAATTGTGCTTGTAAACAACCAGTTGTTAAATTATTTGAATCCCACCACTGGAACCAGTTGTTAAATCATTTGATTCCCACCACTGGGTGAGGGGCAATCTTGCATGGTGGGGCTGCTTACCCCCGCATGGAGGATCAGGCCATTTCTGCTCCCGCCTCTACTGTCCGAGCCCTTTGGGGCTTGAACGGTGGGGGGGGGGGGATGCCCTGCATGGGGGATTTCACTCTCTCTCCTCCAACCCCTATTGTCCAAGCCCCAAAGCTGCTCTCTTGTTTCATCCCTCCCCACTTCATCTCCCAAGCCCAGGAGGGTTTGGGGATGGAGATGGAAGGGGGATCTCTCTCTTCCCCACCCATCTCCAAAAGCCTATAAAACCAAATCATATTTGGCTTTATCAGCTCTACAAGGCTGGGTTGTTGTATTGGGAAATGAATCACCAAGCCTAATCTAAAACATGTAAACATACTGAATCACCAAGCCTAATCTGAAACATGCAAAATAATTAACAACAATACTGTGCAGGTGATAACTAATCAGAAGATTGCAGAAGAACCCAGGTATCCGCTAGTATGAGCATCCATGAAATTCTAGGTGAATCCAAAATGTTCCCAAGCCAGTGTGTTCTCATTGCCAGTTTAACTTTAAGGAAATTAACATTCTACTGATGGATATAACAGTGTAATATTTGCTTATCTCCAATGGCCTCCATAATTTTCATACCTTGAAGACAAACTCACTGGGTCAAAGCCTGCTAAGTCATTTTGTTGTTAGATCTTTATGACCCAGATTGAAATCTCTTAGAAATATTATTTCCTTAGAACATATGAGATACAGAATAGTAAATTCCTTTCTAAAATCCTCTCCCCCACTTCCAGCAATTGAGAAATATACCTATGAGTTTAAGGCAGTAATTAAAAAATTAAGCAATTAATTGTTGAATAACATATTATTTTTCTTGCATCTTCATAGCTCTTCCATCTGTTTTACAAAGCACAGATGGGAACTGGGTGGCCTTGCAAAATATCGCTTTGCCTCGCCCTCGAATGATCGCCAAGCCAAAGAGCCAGGTATTCAGAGTCCTGGAGAGCGAATCTAGTGTCGTGTCTGTTTACGATGAGATGGGGTCAGATAGTGAAGGCGACTATGACTGGAATGTGGCATTGAACAAGCTACAGCGAAGGCCCAAGCCATTGTCCGAAGAACAGCATTGCGTCGATCCCCACTGCAACTTGGAGTGGGCTTACAGCAATGACCTGCACCAGCCTGTGACTTCCCCTTCATCTGGACTATTTACCAACACTGAGACAATGTGTTCTGATTCTGAAACATCGTCTGTTGGCTCTTCAAGGGATGCTGGAGGATCCAGTCATCTTCCTTGGACACAAAGGAGGACACGTCACGATAAACCCAGAGGAGAAAAAGCACAATTACACGGAGAGCTAGATGTAAATTTTAATCCACAGACTGCCAGTTTAGACTATTCAGACAGCAGTGAAAGCGAGGAAGCCTATTATGACTTAGAAAAGAGATCGAGGAGGTGGAAAAAAGGCAAGGCTCTTTCTGAAGACTTATGCAAAGGCAAAAATCGTTCAAAAACCCTCAAGAAGAATTTGAGCACAAGTCAGGTAATTAGAATTTCAGTCATTCGATGTGCTGTTTGCAAAATAAAACTAAATCTCTGTCCAGCTGCATAAAGATATCATGGTGCTCTAAGCATATTCAGCCATAGGTCTCTGTACTAAATCCTTACTCACATTACTGATATTATCACAGTTATGCCAGCGCTGGAAAATTGTACTGAATTAGCTAAACAAATCTGGTAAATTTCTTTGTAGCAGGATTTGGCAGAATATATAACATCCAAGCTACACTGCTTCCATAATAGCACAGCGTTTTTGTAAATCTTACTTGGTAATGCTCGTTCAGACATTTCCTGATCATAGGTCTCCTGGAGATGCAGCTCTGAATTTAAAATCTACGGGAGGCGTGGATTGTAGAATCAGCTTTAAAAATGAGATTCCTCCCCTGCTGTGAAATGCTATGGAAATGACTCAGGCTGCCATGTATATGTTGAAAGTGCAGTGCACAGAGAGGCTAATGGCATGAGGGAGAAAGCGAAGTTGCTGCAGCTGACTGCAGCGTGGTGTAGTAGTTAAGAGCTAGTCCTCTCTAATCTGGAGAACTGGGTTTGATTCCCCGCTCTGCCACGAGCTGTGGAGGCTTATCTGGTGAACCAGATTAGCCTGTGCACTCCAACACATGCTAGTCACAGTTTTTCAGAGCTCTCTCAGCCCCACCCACCTCACAGGGGGTTTGTTGTGGGGGTGGGGGGGGAAGGGAAAGGAGATTGTAAGCTCCTTTGAGTCTCCTTACAGGAGAGAAAGTGGGGGGATATAAATCCAAACTATTCTTCTGCTTACAATCCTATCTCATTACTGTGATCCCTCTGCTTATATTTCTCATACCATAGTGGGAAATGTAGAATCTTCAAACCCAAGAAGTAACAGAGATCATGATGTGTCCACCGTATCAAGACGTAGCTGTCCTTCTGAGAAAGGCTGTCAGTCCTCAAGAAGAGAGCCTGTGACTGGCCATTTCCTCCCTTTGGCCCCTTCACATGTAGAATAAAGCACTTTCAATCCACTTTCAATCCACTTTGGAGCTGGATTTTATTGTGCGGAATAGCAAAATCCAGTTTCAAACAATGGTGGAAGTGGATTGAATATGCATTATTCTGCATGTGATGAAGGGGCCTTTGTTTAACACATGTAAGTTCTCAGCTTTAAAGTAATAGTAGCTATTTGAAGCTAGCAGAGCCAGGGACTTCAGTGTTCTGTTGGGGAGTAATAACTGATCACTGAGCAACTGGAAGACTCTTGTGTGATTTATATGTATGTCATTTTCAAATTATCTGCTCCTAACTCAGAAGACTATCTTAAAATACTCAAATCAAATAATGTATGGAATCAAAATAACCTAGCATCGGATAACAAGCTGTTATGGGGTAGTCTGAGCTCTTTTTACAACAAAGTAATGTGTTTGTCCGTTGCACAATTTATTGTCAAAGACTTAATATTCCTAGAGGTAGAGATTGACAGGGGGGTGGGCGGGGCTCAACTCACATATTATAGGAAATCTTTTCCTATGTGAGGGTAAGTATTGGAACTATGGCATTAAAAAGAGTTTCTTGTAGGATCTCTTCATAATTGCTAATAGAGGAACAGTAAGATTTGATTCACATGTCTCCACTAGATGGTGCTTGTATTTAATTAACCACACTAGAAACAGGCTGGGATTTGAAATTCCAGATGCAAGACGTTTATTTCACTATATGCTTCATGCTAACAACTTCATACATAACAAAAAGAATTTCTCTGAGCGCTTCCCTCACTGTTTTATGTACATAATGAATATCACCACAGACTGTTTTTTTTCCCCAGTTGAATATGTAAAGAAAAGTGCAAAAGAAACTTTCAACCCAATCCAGAATTGGAGGCCAAAGCAACTCCTGGAGATGGTACAGACCCAAGTCGTAAAATTTGCCCTATACTCCCCATCCCGTCAGTATTGGAAAATTACCAACCATTTCCTGGAGGATTTGTTTCTTTTTTAAAAAAATATTATATAGGGTGTTGTGGGTTTTCCAGGTTGTTAGTAAGTATCTATCATATACTTACTAAGTCATTGAAATAGATTATAACTCCTAGCAGAATTTATTTTAATAAGATTTATGATTGTTATAAAAAGGAGTTTTGTGATACCTTAGAGACTCAAATATTTATTTCAACATCAATGATTGTTGAATAATTGCTAAATAAATGCTTGCTGGATTAGATCTTATTAATAAACATAATTTATTAACCAGGGTTTCAGTGGTGATCTTAAGTTAGCATCATCTAACCTAACCAATGATGACTGTTGTAAACTTTAATTGATTCATAAATGACCTGGAAGTAGGGGTGGGTAGCGTGGTGGCCAAGTTTGCAGATGATACCAAATTATGTAGGGTGGTGAGAACCACAAAGGATTGCGAAGAGCTCCAAGCGGACCTTGATAAATTAGGTGAGTGGGCTCAGAAATGGCAAATGCAGTTCAATGTAGCAAAATGTAAAGTGATGCACACAGGGGCAAAAAATCCAAACTTCACATACACATCGCTTACAGGGGTCAGTGCTATCAGTCACAGACCAGGAAAGGGATTTAAGGCGCCTTTAGTTGATAGTCTCCATGGGAATGTCAACTCAATGCATGGCAGCTGTGAAAAGGCAAACTCTATGCTGGGGATCATTAGAAAAGGAATTGAGGAAATAAAACTGCAAAGATTGTCATGCCCCTTTATATAAAGCAGTGGTGCGACCGCGACTCTGAGTACTCACAGTGTCCAGTTCTGGTCACGATCTCAAAAAAGGATAATTGAAGAGATAGAAAAAAAGTGCAGAGAAGGGCAACAAGGATGATTGAGGGACTGGAGCACCTTCCCTATGAGGAGAGGCTTCGCAGCGCTTGTAGGGACTCTTTAGTTTGGAGAGGAGGCGGCTGAGGGGGGATATGATTGAAGTCTACAAAATTATGCATGGGGTAGAAAATGTTGACAGAGAGAAATTTTTCTCTCCTTCTCACACATACTAGAACCAGGGAGGCATTCATTGAAAATGCTGGGGGGGAGAATTAGGACTCAATAAAAAAGGAAACACTTCTTTCACCCCAACGTGGTGATTGGTGTTTGGAATATGCTGCCACAGGGAGGTGTGGTGATGGCCACTTAACCTGATAGCTTTAAAAGGGGCTTGGACAGATTTTATGGAGTGAGAAGTCGATTTATAGCATACCAATCTTGATCCTCTTTGATCTGAGATTGCAAAATGCCTTAACAGACCAGGGTGATCGGGAGCAACAGCAGTAGAATGCCACTATGCGTTCACATCCTACATGTGAGCTCCCAAAGGCACCTGGTGGGCCACTGCGAGTAGCAGAGAGCTGGACTAGATGGACTTTGGTCTGATCCAGCTGGCTTGTTCTTATGTTCTTATGTTCTTATGATTTATCTCTCTGTGACTAGACTTTTGCGCATTTCATTCCTCACACTTATTTACTACCATTCCTCTTAGGAGCCCAAGGTAGTGAACATAGAAGCCTCCCCATCTTTCTACAAATAAAGATGGGAAGAAGCTACTATGAAAATTAGGCATCACAAGCCAAGGTGTTTTCATCTCGTAATGTGGTCTGTCAGCATCCCACCACCATCCATTCCCCTCTCTTAGAGGGCCATTCTCCTGGGTTGTCTTTATGGTAATGAAATGTGCCAGCCAGACACAGAATGTGATTCCAGTCCTGGGCCCTATTATTTTCATTTTCTTTCTTTTTCTTGGCTGTCAAATTGCAACTGACTTATGGCGACTCTATAGGGTTTTCAACACCCAAATGGACCTCTGCCTCCCTCTCCATCGTCCCTGATCCAATGACCCTACTTTCAGTGTTATCTTGTTATAATGTGACTAATAAGTGGCAAGGCTGCATTCTTGAAAGTCCGTCACAACCATTTTATAGTTAATTTTATTTTTCATTTGTTGAACACTGTTTACAATGGCATTTGAAAATGGCAGTAAATAAATAAAACCATGTTAAATAAGGAAACGTTTCCTATTCTAAGCCCTGAAGGAATCTAAATGTTTATTTACTGAACAAAAATGAGCTTGGCACATCTCAAAGAAATATGCACCGCTCAGATAACAATAATCCTGTTCTGTCATGAAGAACTGTGTAAGATATCACATGAAGTTAAAAAGCTGCGGTGCAAGATCAAAAGTGGAGTTGAATCCTCCGGGGACTGGATTTGTATTGAACGCCTGCTGCTCAGAAATGAAAACCCAATTTATGTAGCGTTCATCAAGGTGTACTTCCTGCAGTGTAAAAGAGTATTGCAAATAACTTCTGTAAATACAACTTTGATTTTCTTTTCTTTGAGATCTGTTTGCTGTCACTTTTCTTGTTCTGCCTTGCTCTTTAAGGCATCTGATGATTTATCAGAAACTGACATCAGCAGTGAAGACCAGCACCATCAGCCCACGGCAGACTCTATGGAAGAGAAGTTCAAATCAAGATTATTTGAACTAGTTGCTAAAATGAGCGATAATAAGGAATCTTCTTCAGAGGAGACTGTGCTGGAGTCAAAAACAGAGTCTGAGACCCAGAAATCTGGTTTGTCTTCTGAAGAGAGTGGCAGATGCGTTCAGGAGGAGCTAAAGAAGGTGGGTTGTACCTGCTTGTTGAATTGTTGGCTCCCAAAATATTTGAACCGTTTTTCAAATTAGGATCCCTGAAAATGCACCTGCAAGTCACCCCCTGTTTGAATTTGTTAATACCAGACAGATGCTGACACACAGTCCATTTTGAGCAAAATGATTACGCAGCATGAGTCTCTCGGAGAGGCTTAGCAGGAGCACTCTTTTCCCCACAATGGGCTAGAAGCAATTGTCAGCACCTGCTTTAATGGTTTCATTCAGTGAACGATTTGGAAAAAAATATTGGTTGAAAACTGTAAGGTTAGAAAAGTTATAAAATAAATCTGTAAGTAAAACTTAACTCAAATAGAAACATGTTATTGGAGCAAGAGAGGGGATGTGTTATTTGGTGCTACAGCACATGTAAAATTACCACAAGTCTGCTTCTCATCTCTCCATGACAGTTCTTCATCATCCTGGCAATCCGTGTATATGGACTGCTAGTATCACACTGTAAGTCTAGAAGAAGAATTTGGATTTATACCCCACCTTTCTTTCCTGTAAGGAGGCTCAAGGTGGCTTACCAGCTCCTTTCCCTTCCTCTCCCCACAACAGACACCTTGTGAGGTAGACGGGGCTGAGAGAGTTCTGAAGAACTGTGACTAGCCCAAGGCCACCCAGCAGGAATACAGGAGTGTGGAAACACGTCTGGTTTACTGGATAAGCCTTTGCCACTCTGATTCAAACCCGGTTCTCCAGATTAGAATCCACCTGCTCTTAACCACTACTCCATGCAGGCTGTCTACACACACACCATCCTCACACACACTGTTCAGCTGCTAGAAACATGAAGGAGCAGCATTCAGTCTTATAGTCTAGTGGTGCTGGCTCATAATTTTTGTGCAATGTTATGGCTGGTAAAGGAATGCTAACTATAGGCAGTATGTATTTGGTGACATCTCATATTAATGGTAAACTCAAACTGGGCTGAAAATACTTGGTTAATTTTCTTAATTAAAAGCCTTTCTTAAAGCTTTATTTTAATTTAGAACAATTTTAATACTTCATGGAAGCAACAAAAATAAAATTCGAATGAAGCAGACAAGCTAATTTTCAATTTCTCTTCTGCAAGCTTTCATAAGCCTGTACCAGGCTAAGACTGTGGTTGGCTGTTAATTGTCTCCCATCTTATGGCAAAACTACTTCTGTGGAAGAAGTGTCCCTGTGTATTTTAAAATTGCCTATAGGTGCATTTTCAGTATTATTGAACAACAGAACAAATATTCCCCATTTACAGTTTTCATACTACTCATGTGTTTGTGTTCCTTTTACCTCAGCTGTCTTCTAAGGTGGAAGACATTTGTATGCTATTTAACCTCTCCTTGTATGCTTATTAGCTTATCCTTTGTATGCTTTTGGGTTTCCAAAACTTGCATTAATCAAAAATTTGACCAAAAACACTTGACAAGGTTTTATTCAACTTAAAGTGCATTTACAAGTATGTATGTTATTTGCATTGCATGAAATTAAATTTGCTCATATCAGGGCCCAAGCCAAGATAACTGTTTTAGTTCCAGCTGAAATCATCTGTGGAAAATTTTCCTGGAGTCGGTAATACACAATTTATTTTGTATAGGTACTCTTGTTTGATGCAAATGGTTGACAAGAAATTCACTGTTTTCCATTTAAAGTTAAAATATGACTATACAGTATCTCTTCCATGAAAGAAGGTTTGATGCACTTTATATATCCACTGAATGTTTATTACAAGCCAAGACAAATGGATAGTTGTGAAGTTCCAAGCTTCGTTTATGCTGCAGGATTTGCCTTCTCTCAATCATTGCCGTTTCTCTGGAATGCGTGCAATTGCTACATTTTTG
Source organism: Sphaerodactylus townsendi (assembly GCF_021028975.2). Taxonomy (NCBI): domain Eukaryota; kingdom Metazoa; phylum Chordata; class Lepidosauria; order Squamata; family Sphaerodactylidae; genus Sphaerodactylus; species Sphaerodactylus townsendi. The sequence continues at coordinate 26,469,527 of NC_059435.1, forward strand.
AAATCAGAAAGTTTAATATCAGAAACACCCAATAGATAATTTGCATCCCCATCCAAGGGGGGGGGGGATCCGCCAAAGGGAGTGCCATGTGGCTGTGCCGGTGGATTTGCCCTCCCTCAGGCACTTCCCCCAGCAGAGGGACAAATCCATCGGCATGTGGCCTCCGTGGCAGCAGGACAGGGTGCCAGCATTCCTCCACTGCCGAAGCCACCACCCGTGTAGTAGGAGCAGTCCAAGGGCATGGCCAGAGAAGGATCCAATACTTGTCAGCTCCCTCCTAGCCATTGCCACCGTAATGCCGGCGGCCCAGACTTGGGACTTATGCTACCCAAAAGGTGGTGTAATTCCATTAAGCCCAAGGGCGCTTCCTGGCAGTGCGGAGGCTTTTTCACATTGCAAGCCTCCCCACACAACCGGGACACCTTCATGGCAGTGGCAGCCTGGCACAGCCGTGGCACAGTAGCCAGGCACCTGGCCTCTTGGATGGGGCTGCCTGACATTCATATAGAACAGAGTATTCTGAAACCTTCAATTGTTAATTGAATCATTAATGGATAGATTTTAGAAGTATCTACTTCATATATTTGCCAGTTATACTGATGCATGTAATGATTGTGTTTTACTTATACTTACAAGCATTTACAAGCATTTATAGATTAATTTAGTGTTATAAAGCAACTGATTGAAATTTCATTCACACTAAGGCTGATAATAATCAGTTCAGTCTCGCTCTCTCTCCTTGAATTAGACCTCTTTTAAAAGAAGAAATGTAAAAATGCTTTCCACACAAAATGTGGAATTACTTTCTTTAATAACAGTTACCACCACAGCCAACTGTAGTAAATAATGTTGAAATTGATGTTTGAATAGTTTGTAATACTGATTGGATATTGAACTTATAGTTCAATTCTGATGTGATATAATAATAGAGAACAATTTCCTTTCCCATTGACGAAGACAGGTTGTCCTTCTTTCCAACAATGAATGGTGGCTTTTGGAGAAATGGTCCCTCAATCCTTAAAAATATACCTTCTGTGAGATTCATTGCATAAATCAGTTTAGCCGGTGATTAATTGACGATAGCAGTTTGGTTGGGAGTTCTGGTTATCAGTGTTTGATATATTAAGGAAATAAAAAGTATTTTTATTGCAGCTGATGAACCTTTTAAATACCTTTTCATTTAAATTCCCTCTGTATCTATGCCAATAAAGGCTTGCTGAAAAAAAATTCCCTCTGTCTTAGAGGGAGGGAGGCCATTACTGAGGTAGAAAAAACCTAATTCGTTAGGCCCACTCATGTAGTCATGATAGTCACATACTCCCTCAGCAGATTGGTAGATTGTACCATGAGAAAGCCATTCCAGTGAATTAACACAAAGGTGTTAATTCACATGAAACTGTGTGTCTGGTGGCAACTTTTAACTATAGGCATTAACCGTCTTTACTGTTAACACTTATGTGTGTTTCTGTTTTCCCTTCATACCATAGTTATTTCTGAGTGCCTTGTCTACATCTTCTAACTGCTTATCTTTCTTCTCTACTTTTCCACTTAACTGCTGTCCAACTATCTAGGAAAAACAAAAGGCTTTTGATCTCCATCTTAAACTTCAGTTTTTAACCTCAGCACTACAGCAGGTGAGACTGGTCCATTTTATCTGCATCTGGGTTATCCCTTCTTACACTATTGGGCTTTGTTCCATTTAATCATTACTCTTGCATTAGCTCACTCTCTTATATTCTTCAGTTCTTGGCAATGATTACGAAAATCATATGACTTTTTTTAAAGTAACAATTAAATGTGTTTTTCTTCTTGCTCCTGATTTGTTTAACTAGAACCTCCCAAAACCAAAAGTAAAAAGCCTACTGGCTAGGTTTGCATTATTTAAAAATGCCAATCAGCTGCTCAAAGGGTGTTTGTATTGATTCTCCCCTCTGTGACAAACCTCTCATTACTCCCAGCCATGCGGTTGCTGGAGATTTTTTTGGGAATCCAAACTATATCTATATTGCCTCTGCAGACACTTTATCCGTCCCCACCCCTTCCTCCAAGAAGTATATATTGTTCTGCCCTCCATTTTGTTCTCTCAAGAACCCTGTGAGGTAATTGAAGATGAGAGAAAGTTACCCAGTGTCACCCAATCGACTTTCATGGCTGAGTTGACATTTGAACCTTAATCTCTAAACCCTAGTCTGGCATGCTAAAAATGCTTGTTCTCACACTGGTGAAGCATTGGTGATCAAACCTTTTTGTCTCTTCCTCATAAAATGGGAGCCAGACTTTTGCTGCTCCCCTCCCTCCTTTCCTTTATACTACAATGGCATTAGTTGAACTCTTTAGGTATTTCAGTGGATGCTTCCCCATCTCTACTCGAGTAGCTCCCTATGCTGCCAAGGCTACCTCTCAAGGCTGGCCATTTCATGATGCGATGCCCTGGCTTCCCAATTTACATGTCATCAAAAGGTGCAGTTGCTCTGAAGCTACCAGGGAATGACACGCGCTACTAGAGGGGCACAACAGTGGCAATGCGCATAACGCTAGCGACAACGCAGTCAGCCTCTGTAGTGGGGAGTGCCGGGACAAATCCTCAAGGCTACTTGGCTACAGTAGTGCAGGGCAGAAGGTAAGTGGGAAAACGCCCAGTACCAGGGTTAAAATCATTGTGGTGATGCAGAGCATGATTTTAGAGTCAATGTTTAGTATGGTTACACTGAAATACAATAGGTGCACCAGATTTTCCAAGCTAGCACCACAGGGAAGTCTGCAGCCTATGATCTTTTCCTGGCATTCACAAGGCAGGGGTAATATGCACAGTGCCCAACTCTATCCCCAAACACTGCTTGTTTTTTGCAATACCTTAACACAGCCTATGCACATACAAGAGAATGTGTGTAGAGTTCTCTCCTTGCAATCAGGAACCCTGGGTTCTAGACAGGTATTCCAGTAAACATATGTAGTCAAGGGGCAGATCTTGCTGACAGAATCCTTTCCCCACGCACATTCATTTGTTCCTCCTAGAATTTCATTATTAATTTCTCTGCTATTGCCTCCTTCCGGCCAACCTCGTATTTGTATGGCATAGCTGCATAAAAGAATGGGATGTGATAAGATAATTCAGTTATCCCTGATATAGGGTTTCAATATTCTTTCCCATCCTCTGAAATCAAAATCCTTTGTATTTCTGTATGATTCACTGTGCTTGGCTTACTTTCTCCCATCCAGTGACTCCTTTGGGGGCAGGTAATTCCTATTGATTAGGGTTGCCAGCTCTAGTTTGGAAAATCCACCATATTTGCAGGGTAGGTGTCACAGAAATTACGCCTTCAATACCTAAGTCATAACAAAGTGAATCTCAAACCATATTCAACAATTTCTCAATTTCTTTCCATTAGATAACTTTAGAAATAATTTCCATAAATTCAACAGATGAAGCTAAATGTTGAGGTGCTATGAAATCTCCAGATATGGTTTTATTTCGTTATCCTTTTTCAAACTCGTATATGTTCCGATAGAAAGCAATGTTTCACAATGAAGGCTCTTCTTAATCTCAGACCAAATGCTGTTCTCTTTGCCAGCAGGTTCTATTCAGAGAGCTAGTTTGGAAAATACCTGGAGATTTTGGGACTGGGGGAGGTTTGGTGAGGGGAGGGTCCATAGAATCCATGCTCCAAAGCAGCCATCTTCTGCCACAGAATGTATCTTGATAGCCTGGAGGTCAGTTGTGATGGTAAGAGATCTCCAGGTCCACCTGGCAGTTGGCAACCCTGTTACTGATGGACCACAGAAATATCTCAGGGACTGCATTGCCCCATATTTCACTTGGAGAACTTTATGCTCTTCCAATGGAAATCTTCTGGTGGTCCCTGGCCCTAAGGACATTAGGTTGGCCTCAGCCAGAGTCAGGGCTTTCTCAGCCCTGGCTCCAACCTGGTGGAACTCTCTGTCAGTAGACACTAAGGCCCTGTTGGCCCTGTCCACAGTGCCTCTAAGACAGAGATGTTCTACTAGGCCTTTGGTTAAAGCCACCTGTTATTCCACCACTATTAACCCGCCAACCACTATCCATCATTATCATAGACATAAACTGTGAATATCATGTATAGGGATATAGAACATCTTGCCCTTCTCCCTTCCAGTATGATTATTTTCCTGTTCAACCCCATCGTTAGATATTGTTGTCTTGATGTTACTTGTTTTTAATTCCTATTTAATTGTTTGATTTCATATGCTGTACGTCACTCCAAGCCTAACTGTGGTTAGGGGGGAGAGAAATATAAACTTGATAAAATAAAATAAATAAATCTTTAGTAATAGTGAAATGTGCATCCAGTTTTACAGAAACTCATGCCAACTATCAGAAGTTTAGAAGTCATGGCCCTAAAAGTATGTGGTTATAAACTTCCTACGTGCAACGTAGCACAAGTGAATTGTAGTCAAATTCCTTTAATGTCAGTGGAGCTTAAATTCATCACAACTGAATCTCATTCAGTTGCTTTAAGTTATAATTAACATTTGCCAAATTGTGTCCATTATATTTAATTCTGCAGTTTTCTAGGAGGTGGCAAAATCTTCATCAGAGTTAATGTCAGAAACTGTTGGTGCAATTAACAATAATATGATCAGAGCAATGTTTTCATAAAGTCTGAAGTGAATTATGTAGCTTCAAGGCTGATGAATCAAAGCACAATGTGTTACTATCCCCTAGATGAAGACAACTATTGATTGAAGAGCAGCTACTGCCTGTAATCGTGATGAAGCACCTTAAGAATAGCGCTTGTGATGTTTGCATGGTGATTAAGGAAATGGTCAATACTGCTAGGGACCATTAGAGAGAGGAAAGACTTTTATATACTCATTTTGTGTGCCTCGTTGTTGATTTGACATTTGCACTGAGGTAGCATAAATCACTGTTTAACTCAGACTCCAGGGATCTTGCTATCACTAAACTATGACCAAAACTTTACAAGTAAAGGTATGGCCCAACCACAGTTTAGCACCTCTGCCACTGATTTAATGGAACAAAAAGAAGCTCTGCCACTGAATCTATAGGGCACACAAGTTCCTGACACTTCCTCTTGCTTCACACACTATAAACCTGACATTTGAAAAGCTAGACAAAATTGGTGAGCAAAGGTGTCGTTATGGATGGACATTTCTTTGTTAGAAAGCTCACTGCAAAGCCTACGCTCATTTTCATCCCAGTTATATTGCTTCGTTAAATGACTAGTTTAATTTTTTTACTAGAGGATTTGTTCTGTGCCTCTCTAAAATCTGCTCAAGGTGACTAACATAATAAAAATAAAAAATAATATGAGTTTTTAAATGGTTAAGGAGGAAACCATCACCGTCTATTTGTTAAAGCAGCAGTACATTAAATAGGTATTCCACAATGAGACCTGCATTCCACCACTAATAAAAAGACCTTTCCCTGGTCACCACCTCTCTCATTTCCATGGGGAAGGTGATAGTACTTGCATTAGCTAGTGAGATGGACAGAATAGCAGGAGGTGGTCCTTCAGATATCACCTAGTGATCACTCAGATAGACGGACGATTTGAACCTGCATCTTCTAGAACTTAGGGCCTTTCCCCACTTACCTTAAGCCCCACGCTACTCTCCTAAAGTAGCATGGGGTCCCCCTGTACTCCCCACGACAGGGGCGGTGACAGCGAAGCCACCCCGACCCTGCCGCCATCCCTGGCGTTGGAGGAAACGGCGCCTTTTGATGACCCCGCGCAGAGTGTGGGGTCGTGGGGACGCCCGGGCGCTGAGAGCAGCGCGCGGCATAGGGGGGATCCTTGTGAGTGGGGAAACGCCCAGAGTCTGATCCTAATCTAACCATTGGAACCACACTGGCTTTTGTGGGGCTTTTGTGGGGTGGCTGTTTTTAAACAAGAAAGCAGCCTGGCCTGGGTTATACCCTGTGTGGAGTGCATGCATATCAAGTGGTATCAAATCATCAGTAATCCTATTGCTGATGAGTCCTCCCTCAAGAGCTAAAACAGTCCTGGAAAGGGCCCTGCACTTTCCTCTGCCTTCCTTTGACAGAAGCCATGGCTTGAAGGCAATACTGTTGTGGTTACCTAGCAATTGCTGCTGAGAACTGCATTTCTTAAGTTACAACTACTGCTTCATTGTTTTGGTGGGTTTACCTTCCCCCATGCTGCTGTTGTGGTTTAAGATTTCAGATTTTTCTGCAAAGCTGGGACATTTCTCAGGTTTGTAGAATTATTTCTTGTCTGGATTTAAATATGCACATGTGGAGCCATGCTGAGAATTAGATATAGTAATTAAGGGGAGAGCTATTGGGGGAAGGTCTGCTTTCCTGCATTGAATCTAAAGTGAAAAAACAGAAGGTGAATGTGACTGAAGGTGCTTCCGCATGGACAACCTTGTGGAGTTGGTATATATTAATTCACTGTAGCTGACCATTGTTAACATACGGCTCACTGACATGGAAAATCATTAGTTTTAGAATGGCAAGACTATAGCAGCAATCAGAAACTTTTTTTCTTAGAATGGCCCTATAAAAATTAATTACCAACTAATGGGTTGCAGTGTTTACCCACAATTAATGGTGGAAGAACTGATGGGAAGTTCCTGCCAATGCTTCATGGTCATTTAGCTGTCCTGTTGTAGTTGCAGATTGTCTGTCTAATCCCTGGCTGTAAAACAGAGTAGATGTGACAGCTGTCTTTTAGAATCACCTCTAGGCAAGTTAACCTTGAACCTTCCATCAGCAAAAGAAAAGAGGGAGAGAATAAATGCCAGTGAAAGTGGTCTTTTACCAGCACCAGATATTCACCTATTAACCCAATCTTCCTCTATTCATACTGATTTTAGGGTATATATATTGCACCTGTGTATTTCAACTATAAATTTCAGTTATAGCTTTTTCTTTTTGCTGTCAAGTCACACCTGACTTACAGTGACCCTGGTGAGGTTTTCAAGGCAAGAAACATCCAAAAGTGGTCTAGCATTGCCTTCCTCCGCATCACAACCACGGTATTCCATCCAAATATTTTCCAGGGTCAACCCTGTTTAGTTTCTGAGATCTGACAAGATCAGGCTAGCTTGGACTAGCTCTACATTATTTGTCCCCAGAAAAACTCAACTGTCCTTTGATTCAGAATTTTCACCTCTACTTCAAGCTAGATTAATTGAGCAGCTGCAGCTCAGAGGCTCCCACCGCACATGCAGAATAATGCACTTTCAATCCACTTTCACAATTGTTTGCAAGTGGATTTTGCTATTCTGCACAGTACAATCCAGCTGCGAAGTGCACTGAAAGTGCATTGTTCTGCATGTGTGGAAGGGGCCAGAGAGAAGTGATGTTTAAAAACAGTGATCCAGAAATATTATACTTTAGATATTAAAAGTGCTGTGGATCTGTACAAATTGTTGTTCTTGGTTCTTCTCTTTTCCCTTTTTCCATTCTTTCTCATGCATTCTGTGTCCATATTTCCAATCTCTACTGTTTGTGGAATTGCTGGTAAAGCAGAATTTGAAGGTTGCTTCTAGATGGTGATTTTTCCCTGTGTGGAGTGCACGGATCCAGAATTCTGTGGGATTTTCCACATGATCTTGTCCTCATTGACTTGGGGTCTTCCTGGGGGACCATAAAAAAATCCCAGCATGTTAAAGGCTTTCCTTTGTGCTACCTTTTGTTCAGGTCTAAAGAAAAACTTCAGGCAAAGAATTTGCACACTTTGTCTGTAGTCGGTACAGGGAGAACAAATCTCTGCTTCCCAAATGGCTCTGTATCCTACCCTTCAATAGGGGTTTCTGGGCCCAGGAGGACCTGGCACAACCTTTGAAGCCTCTTGTTTATGTGCAGGTGCTGCAGAGGGAAAGGCAGAGGGTGGGATTGAGGGGGCAGCAGGAAGGATCGGGGAAACATAGCGCATAGATGTCACGCCTGTGTTCTTCAGTGCCACTTGATGGTGCTTCTATGGTAGGAGCATGGTTTTGTAGAAACATTCCAGTGTAGAAGCAGCTCAAAACTGGGACTGTAAAAAAATCTGGCTAAACCATGGGGTTGCTTTGCTTAATGCACTTTATGCACAGGTATATTTTTTCAGTCATTCTCAGATTTGCAGTATATAATTAGTGATGTAAAACCATGCCTCGAAACAACAATTAGAACCACAGTAATGCAAGCAAGCGCATCTTCATGCCCGGAGGTTTGGACATAACATTCTTGATAGAGGGATGGTACCATCCTCTCACCCAGTTCTGTTATTGTAAAACAGCCTCTTATGCTTATCAGCAACATATCAGGGGTTGTAACCAGAGGTGGGATCCAACCAGTTCTCACCACTTCTCTAGAAGTGGTTACTAATTTTTTCTGAGTGCCAAGAAGGGGTTACTAAAGCAACCTCCCTGCCCAATAGGGACTGGAGGTGCGTGTGTGCGGCAGCGCCACTATTTGAATCCCACCACCATCGGAACCTGTTATTAAAATTTTTGGATCCCACCACTGGTTGTAACCTTTTACCTGCAATAGGTTATAAGATAAAATTGTTACCATTCTTTTGTAATTGGTGATATTCAGTATTTCACATCAATTTGTCAGCTCTTTTTGTAAAGGAGTGTAGCAAGTCATAAAGAGCTAGGACTCAATAAATAGCTCCCAGGTACTAGCTGGTTTATGGAACACAAGAAAATAAGGCACAGTGTACGCTTCTTTGAAGCAGGAAACATTGTCAGTATGGATGTACTTTGATGTAATCTTGTATCAGCTCTCTCAGTGTCTCTCTCTTGGCTTTTAATTCAAGCACTAAAAAGGCTGGTATGGGGGAGCATCCAGAATAACATTGATTTCCTCTATTAGTATTGATCTTTTTCAAACTAATTAGCACTTGCAGAAATACATGCAAAACATAAGAAATCATGAGTGGTACAACAGGCCTTTATATTTCAAGTACTTTATGATCCAAGTACTCCCAGTTTGTAAAGAGAAGAGTCATCTCACTGGTGTAATTATCACTTCGTGCTTCTCAGCCAAGAGAATGATGCTTCCAACTTACTGCTTCTTCTTTTGTTCTGCGTCGCTTTAATCTAAAAGCATCTGTATTTTTTTCATAGTTCATGGGAAGATCAGTGTTCAAAGGCACTTGAAGAACATTTGTTTAATACATATCTCAAGCCTTTTAACTAGCTGCCAGAGACTGAATCATGGATTCAGAGCATGTGCTGTTCCACTGAGTTTGCCCACTCTTAAAATATGTATGTGTTCACTAGTTCTATTCATTTCTACTCTGTGTTTTCCAGTATTTTAGACCACTAAGGCAGATTGCAATCTGATTTAAAACAATTAATAATAAAAACAATTAAAAAACCCTGACTACAGAGAAACAGAATATTCTTAAATATTTCAAACAAAGAACTCATAATTGTGAAAGAGTTGCAATCTGCCAAGGGGATAAATACAAAGTTATTCAACAGAAGGTCAAAAAAACAGGCACCTGGCATAAGAACACTGGGAGAATATTCTACCTGTTGGGCACTGCAGCCAAAAAAGCTCTGTCATTGTTACTTTTCTGTAGTGGTGTCTTCATTATGGAACATTCTCCCCCAAAGAAACATTTCAGATGCATGGTCAAGACCTTTCTGCTTCAGCAGAGCTGAAGATTTGGGAGCTAATAAGCTTGGGTTTTGGAATGGAATTAAACATATCTTTTGTTTTAAAATGGACAGGAAAGAAAAGAAAACATTCCAAATTTTTATCATGGAGAAACCCATTAGTGTACAGGAGATAAAGCCATTCAAAGCAAATAATTTACATCTCTGTAATTACCATCTGTCATTATACTCTGTTTGATATAATACACACTTTTAGCAACTATTTAATAAAATAAAATAAAATAAAACACTGTGAGATTCAGTGTTTATCATAAGTGACTATACAATTTAATAGACATAAACTACCACTGATCTAACAGCCTGACTATAGAGTATGATTTCTATGTAGAGATTAACTAGGTCTATTCATGCAGAATATCCATAGGGAGGGGCTATAGCTCAGTGAGAAAAAGCATCTGTTTGGCATGCAGAAGGTTCCAGGTTCAGTCCCTAGCGTCTCCAGCTAAGGATCCGGTCACAGATGGCATGAAAGACCTCTGCCCAAGACCCTGAAGGTCTGCTGCCCGTATGAGTTGACAATACTGACTTGGATGACTGACGGCCTGATTATAAGGCAGCCTTCTGGGTTCATGTGTTCAGAGCCCTTCAGGGATTGGGCAGTATACCAAACCCAATAAATAATAACAACAGTGAGGTGGTAGAATGTTGAGGTGATAGAATGGACTGCGCTATATCAAACCAAAGTGGGGGAATAGCATCTTTTTAAAAAAATTCTCCACCATGAGAGCATGGAAAAGCTCTCAAAAGGAGCCTGAAATGGTAAGGTCCATTCTTTCAACCTTTATTATTCCATCTTTATTGTTCCACATAGCCTAAACTATTAGAATATTCAACGAGAATGTAGGTAGCCAAGTGTGCTGGAGAACATGGATGTGGGTTCCATGCCCTAAGCAGATATTAGGAGGGATCTCTCTGTCACTAAAGTAATTACAAAGCATTTGCACCTACCTTCTAACACAAACTTGTTTATCATTCAAAACAGAAATACTCCGCTGTGTCTCTCTGCAGCATATCTACGGAGGTTTTAAAAGTCATCAATGCAACAGAGGAGCTCATAGCAGAATCCTCAGAGCCTTGTGATATTCCAGCAGACGCTTGTGACAGAGGGAAAGGGGAATTTCCATTAGGTACAGACCCTATCAGACTTGACGAGCAGCTCACAACACTGGAAGAAAATGTAAGAATGTCACATAGTGGTATGTGCTTATGCCAAAATGTATGTGTAGGATTTGGGGGTCATTCTTGGGGGGGGGAAGCAAATACAAAATTATGTAAATGATCCAATCCAGTCATGTTCCAAGTTGAACTGCAGACCAGCAGTTCCTGAGTGGCTGTTCCTCACACTGAAAGACTAAGGTCTCGCTGAAGCAGCATCTGGCAGCATTATTTACTAAGTATGAAGAAATACATGGATAATCATCAAATAATCAAATGAACCAAATAATCATCTCCATGTTGAAGCAGCCCTTGAAGCCAGATTAAACGAAGTTTCTGTTTATTCTTGTGATACACACTAGCTGAATCTCAAAAGAGATATCCAATATGAAATTAATCCCAATCTACAGCTGCTGAATCTGCACTTTTGTTTTGTTTTATTTAAAAAGATTCTGGAAGCCCATGTCTTTGCTCTGATTTCTCCAAATTGAACCTCCCTTTCTGTTTCTAGCTTAGAGACTTTAATGGTGAAAACAAAAAGTGCAGACCTGGATAAATGTGTTTTTAGTAAGAACTTGTGATCCTAACACCTGAAGGTGTGACACAGCCTAACTCAGGGGTCTGCAACCTGCAGCTTTCCAGATGTTCATGGACTACAATTCCCATCAGCCCCTGGCCATGCTGGCAGGGGCTGATGGGATTTGTAGTCCATGAACATCTGGCGAGCCGCAGCTTGCAGACCCCTGGCCTAACTGGATGCCAATAAGTGGCTCCATGGTAGTAAGTGTTGGAAAAGATCTTTCTTGGAGAGGAAGGCAGATACCTAGTGTTAGATTATTCCAATAGGAAGGCGAATAATGCGAGGATCAGGATTAATGGTAGTTTAATCTAAAGCACCTCCTTTGTATGCGGAATATAAGTTTCAATATTTGCATTTCCAGCTAAAATTGTGGCAGAGAGTAGGTGCTGGAAAGTCAGTTCTCTGCCAGAGAACCTGGAGAGCCACTGCCAGTCAGAGCAGACCATATTGAACTAGATGGACTGACGGCCTGGCTCAGTTTGAAGCAGCTTTGTGTGTTTATTATAGCTTCAGGTGTGTTTGTAGGTGTACCTGACAGCTGGAGGCGTATATGGATTAGAGAACCAACTCAATGAGCTGGAGGATGCAGCACGCAGAATTAACAGCATCACTGCAGAATCTGAGCTGGCTGATTTGGAGGACCAAGTGGCAACGGCAGCAGCACAAGTTCATCACTCAGAGCTTCAGGTGAGACGAAGTACCCACTTTTCTTCCTTGCAAGGACAATATGACATTCCTGTCTTTTGCTTGAATCCCATGATTGGCCTCAATTGTTCACCTTATGAGCATATCAGAAATACATAAAAAGGCATTACCAAGAGGCACAGATATGTTTGAATCTGGATGTAATTATTTTTTTAAATTTGGAAACGCACAATATTACAATATTTTACAGAATATTAAATGTATGAATAAATACACAAATAAATATAAATTCTTTATCACCTATTTATTAATTTATTTTTAAAAATTATACTTGGCCTTTCTCCCCAGTGGGGACCCCAAACGGCTTATATATTTTCCCTTTCCTTCATTTTATGCTCATAATAATGCTGTGAGGTAGGCAAGGCTTAGTGTGGCTTGCCCAAGTTCACCCTATTCATGCAGAATATCCATAGGGAGGGGCTATAGCTCAGTGAGAAAAAGCATCTGTTTGGCTCTTTCCAGGATCTTTCTTTGACAAAGCACAAAAAACTTCCTCATGATGTTGTACAGACATTAATTGAATAGACATTGTTTCTTTCATTTGCCAGGATGAGATTTTTTAAATATAATACATGGTAGCTGTATTTTAACATTTTTGGTCAATAAAGGTATAATTTGGTTATAAATAAGCAGATCAATTGAGTGTAACTTCCTCCCAAATTTTCTCTGTCCTATGAATATATGGTTTAAGATTTCAGATATTGAAAGCAGAATTTCAGCACTTACAGTTGCAGGCCTAAATGTGGCTCCGTGTGTTCACCTGATGAGAAAACGTGACCAAAAGCAGACAAACCAGGTGAGACAAAAACAGCATGCAGCTATCCTGATCTGGCAAGGAAGCCTCATGTGGCAGTCCTCCATGTGGGCAACCAGTGCTGCACATCCGAGTGCTGCACCTGTGCCTAGAGTGAGAACCAGCTCATGGGAGTTGGGCGGAGGGAGCGGAAAGGATGACACAAACACATTGTGCTGGGAGGAATCTGGCCACAATTTTGTTGATTACAGGTTCCTTGGGTCTTGGCCCCACATGACCTGGGACAGTAGGTACATTTGACAGCCCAACTGCTGTCAGCACCTTCCCCAACCCACCTGATGCGGTAACCAAGGGCAGAGAGTTAGTATTAGAGCTGGAAGTAGTGGAAGCTTCTTTTCTTAACCATCCCCAATCAAGGTCATGAGTTATGCTTGACCAGTTGCATGCAGTTAGAATGGGAAAGGCAGCCAAATCCAAATGTGAGGGGTGAATCCCCCTCTGGAGGCAACATGGGTTTATGCTGGTGGAAATGCCCTCCCAGGACACTTACCCTGGCGGAGGGGCAAACCCGCTGGTGCCCAGCTGCTGCAGCACCCAGCTTCACGTCAGCACTCCCACTCCGCCGCCAACTGTGTCGGCATGGTGGGAGTGTTCCGAGGGCATTCTGGGGGGTGGGGCCAACCTTAGCCTCCAGAGCCCAATTGACCCCCATGCATCAGTGGAATTGCTGGCAGAGATACACCACAATTTTCATTGGAAGTGATTTTTTTACTTTTTCATGCTTCCTTCACCAGGGGAAAGCCCACTGAATCTAGCAGAGTGGTCCCAAAGCGGTGGCGCCCCTGCCCGCCTGGCAGTCTGGATTGTGCTGTGAAGCCAGTATTAGTAAAAGTCATATATTAATAAATTGTGGGCTTTCCTCTTCAACAGATGCACACAATAGATACATCCAGACAACAGAGACGAAAACTTCCTGCTCCGCCAGTGAAAGGTGATAAAACAGAAAATGCATTGTGTTCATTTGTGTTCTGTTGATATTGTCATAACAGAGTATTATGATGGCAAACACAGAAATATTTTGAATTAATAAAACCTAGTAGAGATCCTTTTTGCTGTAAAAGTGTCAATGCTCATTCTGAAAGTTGAAAAAGGTCAAAAGGGGTTTTGCTTACTTTTTCTGAATATTTTTCATATCTGAACAGCGATTGTTCAAAAGAAACCTAGAAGACTTTTCCTTCTAGTTGTAGTTCTTTCTCAATCTCACCATCCTTCCTGCTAACTGAAACTGTGATTTATTTCGCCATAGCTTACTACACAGATGGCACTTTATTACGAAATATTATAAAGCAGCCCAGTTATTCCTTGGCTTGAATCCACCAGTAATTTCCACTGATGGAAATAATTTCTGTTTGAGGATCCCTCATTTCCCTCTTTCCACTGCAGCCCAAAATAAATGCTGCTTTCAGGGGACAAAGGAGCTCTGGGATCAGAATGAAGGGGGAGTTGAAAGAAGAGAATCTGTAAAAATGGCCACTTCTGTCCATCTGTAGAAATCCTCCTTTTGGTCCAAGCCATCAGGTTATGGCTAAACAGTTTCCTAACTTTGGCACAGGTGCCAGAAATTTCAACTGGCTTAAAGATACCCCGTATCCCCGTTTGGGACTCTTCAGTTTGGAGAGGAGACATCTGAGGGGGGGTATGATTGATTATGCATGGGGTAGAAAATGTTGACAGAGAGAAATTTTTCTCTCTTTCTCACAATACTAGAACCAGGGGGCATACACTGAAAATGCTGGGGGGAAGAATTAGGACTAATAAAAGGAAACACTTCTTCACGCAACGTGTGATTGGTGTTTGGAATATGCTGCCACAGGAGGTGGTGATGGCCACTAACCTGGATAGCTTTAAAAGGGGCTTGGACAGATTTATGGAGGAGAAGTCGATCTATGGCTACCAATCTTGATCCTTTTTGATCTGAGATTGCAAATGCCTTAACAGTCCAGGTGCTCGGGAGCAACAGCCGCAGAAGGCCATTGCTTTCACATCCTGCATGTGAGCTCCCAAAGGCACCTGGTGGGCCACTGCGAGTAGCAGAGAGCTGGACTAGATGGACTCTGGTCTGATCCAGCTGGCTTGTTCTTATGTTCTTATCTTTACTAAAATGTAATGTTGCAGAGAAAAGACTGGACTGAACTGGACATAAGTGTCCATTAAGTATGCTTTCATAAATAGAATGTCCCTTGTCAAAACAAGGTGGTGCAGAGTCGATTTTGTTTCTTGTCATTTTCTTTTATTCAATTTGGTGAAGGCTGCTGCCTAATCTTTTTCAGATGAAAACATGGATGCCTCTCCAGTTAGTCCTGACAGAACTTTTAACAAGAATTTCATGCTTCAAGGATCTCTGACGCAAAGAACTAAAGAGAGAAAAAGCACTGCCAAGGATTTAATGGTAAGTAAGCACTGAGCTGCGGCTCCCCATTCTGTATCTTAAGAAGGCAATGTAAATACTACCTGGTAACCATAAGGAAGTGCAAGTCAGGTGAAACAAAGATTAGGTATTTCAATTTTTTTAAAAAAACTTCATATATTCTTTCTCTAAAGACCTGCTCCAGAAATTTCAGCATTTCAGATTCCTTTTGTAAGTTTTGAATTCCAGAATTCAGATGTCTGTAAAATGTGATGAATCTTTCAATAAGTTTCAGATTTTAATTGTATAAATGTCAAAGTTCATAGCAGGGACAAAACTTGCCCTATTTATGCACTTAGTAAGATTTTTTGAAAATTCAGAATTTGAATTTCTAGTTTTTTATTATTATAAACCCACATTGCGTTTGGAAATTTTTCTAGATATTTTGCTTTTCTCCTCTGCAAAGAGGGCCTATATAGGGAAGACATCATATTATGGATGCAAAGTCATGTATTTAATGACTCAGTACTCTAGATCATAAGATTAATAGCCTTAAAAAAAACTGCACAGCCTTTATATTGTCTCCCTTTTAATTAAGTATTTCTTTAATTCTTTTCTATTATAGGAACCATCTATAGGGTCTGCTGTAATGTACTAGAATTACAAAGTTCTACTGCCAATAACACACTGCCTAAGGCTGCACACTACAGTGCCTTTATATAACAGCCATTGTACACATCCAATAAAAATGGACCCTCAAGAACCCACAATGCCTCAGTAATAGGGCTTTGTTTGGATACCTCACTGAGAAAGCTGTTCAAGTCTTCAGCATTGTGGTCTTCTGTTGGAAACTCTGCCTTAAAGTTCTCATGAGACTCCAAGAAGGACGTTGAGTTTCAAGGCTCCATGTTTTAAGATGCACTTTCCCCCCCACATTGTCAGTTGTACTGAAATATCTTGTCTTTAAAATACATTGAGGTGGATCCTAACTACCGTCTTTGCTGCATTCCCTTCCCCCCACAGTAGTAATTTCAGACCTCTAAAGAGTAGATACCAGGATAATGGGATGATGACGCCAATGAGGACTGAAGAGACTGAAATGCAGAGGGGGCAAAATCATGCTCTGTCAGCTTCCCTTTTCACACTTCACCCCCCTCCTCCAAACCTGCATAGCTGTTAATCATAGTGGGTCTACATTGTGAGGATCAGAAAGAACTGCAGGACCAGAGAGGAATGCAACAAAGATCTGGATTTCTTCTGTTGACAGTAGTTGGGATCCAACCCAGAATGTTTTTGTATTCATAAATCATTCATTATTTGTCAATCGAAGACCAAGAAAGAATGCAAATCCTCCAGTTTTGTGACCCATGTTTACAGATATCTTACTGTTCATACAGTCATAGAACATATGCCTTGCCGAGCAGTTTTAAGTATTCCAGGTATAGCTATTAAACCTGAAGAAAATTGTGGGGAGTAGTGAGAAGGGAGGAAAATTATTTAGTGGGCCTAGCCTGGTTAGATAAGCAGTTTTCCTTATTTCATTTGCACTTATATTCCATTATGGCATGTTCAGATATATGATCTTAGGACACTCACTTGCTAAGGGAGATACGTTTGCTGGTTAAATGGACATTCACGTGGAGCAATATGAAACCTATTCTATTTCCGGGAAACAGCACTTTTTAAAGACCCAGAAGGAAGTCAGTCATAATTTTCCAGACCTGAAATGGCTCAGAACTCCACAATTTAGAAGCCTAATCAAATAGACAACATTACACAGGCTTGAATCCCAGCAAAAAGGACTGCCAATGGAAGGATTTCCATTAGTGGAGGATAATTTTGGCCCCTCCCTCTTCCTGCTGCAGGCCAAAAACGCTGCACCCGGAAGACAAGAGCACCTTCAGGAACAGCATGAAGGGGGAATCAGAGGTGCAAACTTGGAGGAGGGAATCTGTGAAAATGTTATGTGGGATCCATCCCATGAGTCTTCTACATCTCTGAATGCAAATTAAATTATAAAGTTGGACTGTTTACATGAATGGCTTTTTGGCAATGCATATTTGCAGCTTTATTATCAGAGCTAGATAGTCTTTTTTTACTGGAAGAGTAATATTTATTTCTGTGTTCACACCAAAATGTGCGGAAGGAGCTTTCAGATTTTTGTTCCTCTCCAAATAATTCTGATTTTCAAAAATTAATTGTTCAGTTTCAGTGCTTTCGATGACTATAATCTAGGCCAGGAACATGGCATCCACGGGCACCATGGCACCCACCCTTTTCTGGCCCCCAACAAGTGTGCAGGGCTTTTGAGAGTGATGGGGCTTTTGAGGTCTGATTGGCTGTGCAAATTCTGAAAACGTTGCTTTTGTGGCAGCTGCCACCACAGCACAAAGCTCTTAAACATTATGTCCATTTTTGAAAAGCCATCCTATTAAACAGGGCTTTTGCCCAACATGCTTAAGAATTATTATTACAGTTATACATACTCATTGCCTCCTGTGGCAGCCCTTTTTTGGTTGCATCCACCACCCTCTGCAGGAATTCCAAAAGTGCCCACAGGCTTGAGAGTGATACCCTTCTATGCCCGGTGGACTTAGAAGAGGGCATCTCTGATTAGGACTGCTCTGTCAGGTGGTAAATCGTGGTGCAGCAAGATGATATCCTTGGGCTGTCTCTTAACTAATTGCTGTACATCTAGAACTCTGAAGTTTCTTGCCATCACATTTCAAATCTCATTACACCCATACACAAGCATCTGAAGGCTAGAAGAAAGCTCACACCTTCATTAGTGGTAAGAATGAAAAGCTAGTAAAAGCAAGTTAGTGATTTTGACTATGTACCTGCAGTGTTAGTTTCATTCATTTCTGTTGGGTTTGTGTACTTCCCGTATCCATGTTTCCCACGAACATTTGCTTTTTCTTCTTATTTTCACTGCAGCCAAAATGAAACCTTCACAAACATGCATGAAATTTTCATCGTCTCATATAAGGCTTCAGTAGAATTTTGCCAGCAATGTATAAAAATTCACTGTCCTGGTGAAAGCTTCTTAACAAAAGTAGGGGTCTGATACAACTGTAATTACTCAGTTTCCGTTCTCATGTCTCTTTCTGTACTTGTCGAAAATACATTCCCAGATTCTTGTTCCTGCAGGTTTGCGTGTTAATGAAATGTCAATAATGAAGACTGGTCTACATATTTGACCAGTGATAATATTAGCTAATCCTGTGTATGTAATATTGAATCAAGACATGACAAGTTTTAATAGATAACTCTTTGGCTTTTGTTACGTTGGTGTGATATAAAACAAAACTGAGTTTGGAATAGAATGTTTTCCATAAGAGGCATGAAAAGCAACTACAATTGTGTTCAAATGTTAAACTATTCAGTCTTCTTTGACTAAAATGTGTACTGTGTAGGCATTGCAAAAAAATATCTCCACCTACTATAAAGCATTTCAATTTTTACAAAGATTTACTTGTGCCAAATGTGCAAAGATTTAATTTACTGTTTAAAGAAAACCATAAAAATGTATGTTATAGCACAGAAAGAAGTATTTTGTCATCAAGTGATTTCAATCCTTAGTGTTAATATTTATATTTAGATTAATTTTTTATAAATAAGAAATATTTTAATGGTTTAAACAAATGAAGACAATATAACAAATCTGTCAGATTTGGTTTGAGTGGAACTTAACGCTTGCCTTGTTGTTGTGATCTGCATTCTTGTCAGGAATATTGTCAAGAGAAATGATATAAAACAAATGATTTATGGAAACCAGTTGGCTTTTGGGAACCCTGATTCATATAGAAAACATGCAACGAAAACTTAGAATCCTCGTATGTATGTTACTTCTGCTGAAGGCAGAGTTAGGATTTGAGAACAGCTCAGCTCAATGAGTTGAGAACAGCTCATTGATGTAGTAAGCTCTGTAGCAGTAGAGTATTAGGTCTCGAACCTTGAAGCAATAAACGGACTCTGTATTGTTGATCAGTAGCATTCATGGATAGGCATCAAAGCACCCAGCTTGACAAAGCCAGTTCTGGCAAACCTGGCTTTTGCTATCCCCTTTATTCCAATGTTAGTCCTCCCTCCATTTTCCCAAGAAATGTGAGAAAGAGTTAGTTTGGTGCTGAGGCGCTCCAAGGTCGGCAACAGAGATAGAGAGCCACCTGGTATCCTGCCCCCATGAGATAATGGAAACAATCCCAGTTCTCATGAGACCAAAGTGTCAGGGGAAAGCCTAGTTATCTGTTCAATGTGTGAAGCCATAAAGTAAACGTTAGGAACAAGATCTATCAGACTATGGCCGCACAGCCCAGAAACCCACAACCATAAAGATCAAGGAAAGAATGCCCAAAAAGACAGTGGTAACATATAGCATATGTATAGTGGTTACATATTTCTTGTAGCAATTACACTGAGATAGGAATGCATCTCAATCACCTAGCTACAACCCCCCTGATATAGAGAAGCTAACAGACCTATCCCACCAGACCATGGAAGGTTCAGTTAATTGGATAATGCTTCTAGATGTAACTGGAGTAGCAAGTATCCCTCAGAAATAGGCTGTTGCCCAACATAATTGACTGGACCCTTTTAGAATGTACTCTTCAAGCATATCATCATGTTTATTTGGCAGGCCCACTACTGACCTGACATGAGTCCTTGTCTCCAAGACATTTTAATGCCTTGGATGGGAAGTCAAATGGACTCTTCCTCTTCCCACAAATGTACATGTAGCCCAATTCACCAGGAAGGTTTCCTGTGGCAGCCTCACTGAAAATGTACGGATGATGGTGGTGCTCTTGCACAGCACCCATTTCTTTCAGTGATGCTCCACAGGAAAATGACCTGGTGAATTTTGCTGCAACTTCTGCTGTAATGCCTTTCCCCCACACTCCTTTGACTGAGGGTTCATGTTCATGTATTATTGATAACAGGACTAAAAGCAGTCAAGTGTTAGCATTTCACTCCATTTAATATTGGTGGTTACATAACATTTAAATCAATATTACTTTCCTCCATAACGACATACAAATAATACAGCTATTTATAAATGATATAGCCAGTACAATTTTCTATAGTTTGCTTCAAATGCGCATATATTTTGGTTGATGTTTCATCACAGTCAGCAATTGCTCCAAAGTTATCACTTTGCTCAGGTCATACCCATGGATGCTGTAAAATCATCCCATATCTAGTCATATCTGATAACACTCTCATCATGGTATATGCTGACCTGGTTCTGCATGGATATCCTGTAATAAATGGCTGGTGTTGCTATCTCTGATACCACTGATTGCCTGTTGATAGTACTTAATCCATGTTTCCCTTTTCCCACCCCCAATTTTGATTGGTTTAACCATTTGTTTGATGAATATGCACCATAAATCCTTGTTCCCAACAAAGAATTATACTGAAGCCATAAGAACATAAGTAGAGCTTGCTGGATAAGACCTGTTGTCCATCTAGCCCAACATTCTATTTAAAACAGTGGCCAACCAGTTGCTTGGGGGTGGGCAACAAATGGCATAGAGGCCAAGACCTTCCCCTATGACTTTAGAGATTTGTTGCCTCTGTATATGGAAGTTCCCTTCAGTCACGGTGGCTAGTTGGTGCTAATGCATCTTTCCTCCATGAATCTTTAAGAAGCCCATGTCTAAAAGCAAAAATACCTTCTCCAAAAAAGGACTGTGAGATGCAATTTAAAATCAGCATGACTTTTTAGGTAGGGCATTCAATTTTTGACCTTCTCACATTACACAAATTATCAGAGGAGACAGCAGAGGAGAAATAGGCAAGAGCAGAAACATGTACAAAGAAGATGGTGCCCAAATGAGGAAAAAAGTTTATTTCTAATAAGTATAGTGGCCAGGAGCTGAATCACCAGACGTCGCCATCTTCTTCCAGTGCTTCCTCCAATACTTCTTGCTCTCGTAATGCATTCAGTATCAGATCCAGGCTGCTTCCAGACCTCAGGCTGTTCTGGCCAAACTTCAGCTGCCGTTTTCCAAACCGACCGATAGGTCGAACTCCCCGACCTACGTACCAGAAAGGATTGATCTCAGGACCTGGAATTCAGAACCATTGGTGAAGATGAGCATCTCAACCCCTTTCTCATTCAATACGTCACTCTGAATACAGTTTCCTGAGCTACAGTAAGTAATTCAAAAGGTTTTTTGATACACACACACACACACACACACACACACACACACACACACACACTGTATCAATAAACTCAAGAAAGGTACATGCCTTCTGTCTTCTTGAGAACACTGCACGTCACAAAAGAAACAGAGCTAACTGGAGTGCCTGAAAGCAAAGGACAAGATGACAACATTCTCCATACACCTCCTCATGGAAGTCCTGTTTTCTTTTTCTTTCTTTTTTTCTTTCTACATTTATACTTCATGTTTCTCACCAATTGGGTGCACAAAAAATCATTCTCTTCCGAATTTTCTCCTCATAACCCCTGCCAGCTGGATTAGGCAGTGTGTGACTGGCCCACGATCACACAGCGAGTTCCCATGGCAGAGTGAGGATTCACATCTAGGTCTTTCAGTTCCTAGTTTGACACTCTTATCACTACACCACACTGATTGCAGGTGTGTGTTTCCACTGAACCAGCACTATTGCCTAACCTGCTTGGACTTGGACTTAATTTTTTGTAAAGATGATACAGCATTGCCCTATTGAGGTTGGCTACAACTCATTGTCTTTGGAGTGGGAAGGAATGTTTCAGACTACACTAATTCAGGTGGATTGGTTTAATTAAATCCTTGCAATAATTCTGCAATTTAGTGTGGGGTGTAAAAACTAACTGAATTATCTTTGTCCTTATGATATGTGCCTTAGTAGAACACTGAACATTTCTGAAAAAGGGCCCAACCTAATTTTAAAAAATTAGAACATAACTAACAACCTTCATAAAAGATTCCAAATATAGCTGACAGGTGTTCCTCAACCCAAATGAATATGTTACTTTGGTTCATGGCTGGAAATTGGGTTAACATCATTATATTCCTGAGATTGTTTTCCCCCCCTCACTCCAAACCTATGAATACATAATTGGGAATAAGTTCTAGTTTACTTAGTAGGATACACTTCTGAGTAAGTTCAGGCTATTGGTCACTTAAGAAAGAAGTTGCAATTGTATTAACCGGTTCATGGTGTATTAACACACCCTTATGTAGGTGTAATTTTAGACAAGTCGGTCCTCTGAAACTGATGTAAAAATGTTTGGTTCTATTATTTAAAAGGGTATTTGCTAAACTAAATTCAGTGGGACTTTCTTCCTGGACTTTGTCAAGTGCTTAGAACTTCAACCTTCATCTGCTAATATGGTTAAGTACCCTTAATTGATGAGCTGCATTTCAAAGGTACAGCGAGTAACTCCTGTGCTCAGATGCACAAAGTGTACATAAATTGTCCTATCTAAGGAAAGGAGCTTTGACTCTCAAAAGCTTATACCCTGAAACTGTTTTTGGTGTTCAATTGCCCTGTTCAAAGTGTGTGTGTGTGTGTGTGTGAGTGAGTGAGTGAGTGAGTGAGTGAGTGAGTGAGTGAGTGAGTGATATTGAATCCACTTGTGGATGAACCCCTGCTTAGAATGTCGATTCTGTTAATCACACTGATGATTTCTTGAAAACTAAACCAAGGCGTCTGGGTTTCTGGATTACATGGAGACCGTAAGACCTCTGCTAATTTTAAGACTTTTTGATCTGAAGTGTTCAGAGGTGTGCGTGTGCTGGTTTCCCATCAGCACAATCCCTCCCCCAAACAAAGCATGTGGTAAAGCATGGGTGGACAACTGTGACAGCACTTTGCTCCAACCTAAAAATTGTCTGAGTTCATTATGGCCTAGGTTTAAGTGTGTCAGGATGGTTAGAATGCTCCCTTTCAGCCCAGAGAAGGGCTGAGGTATTGTGTTCTATACTGGCCCTCTCTGCAAATTATTTCTTCATCAATCTTCATCCTTTATTCTTTCAAGGTCTTATGGCTGTGGAATTATCCCTGAAAGTGTGTAGGTAGTTCCTAGTGAAATCTCAGAAGTCATACCAATGGCTATAAAAGGGAATTTAATGGAATGAGCTGCTTATTAGATATTTTCAGTTTTTACATTACAGGGTGGGATGGGGGAGGTCCTGTCCAATTGTGGTTACTGGGAGTGCATACTATGCACTATAGGGTACACATGACCACCATTTTGTCAGCAGAAGGAATGCATGTATTTTCCACTTTCAATATGTGTGAACCTGTACACTGTACACCGAAATATTAGTATTCAGTTTTTGCATAATGAAGCTTGAAAATCCACACACTTGCCTGCTCAGCCAAAATGGCGGTCACATAGAGTGGAATCATCACTGGTAGCATGCACTTCTGGAACATACAATTTGTTTCCCTCAACATGGCTTCTGAAAGGTGTATTGTCTCCAAAGATGTAACTTTCTGCTCTTCAGTATCTACTTCTGCATCGTGGTCTTTTCATTACCTGACAGGAATTATTTTTTCCTCCATAGGTAACAAAATAACAGTGACTTTCCAGTATAGCTTGAAAATGCTGTTTGGATATTTTAGATATGCCAAGACGTATTTGAGATATTTGCTTATCTTTGTTAGAAATGTCTTTCTATTGACATTCATTTTTAATAGTAATTTTGCTTTTTAAAAAATCAAGCCAACAGACCATAGTCTCAGAGAAAAACAAAAGTCCAACATGAAAAGTCAGGAATCTGCTACCTACTTCTGTTGTCAATTTGATGGTTGAAGGGTCTTCTTTGGCCTGAAGTGAAGCCAAGGGATAGCAACAGAACCAAGATGTAGATTACGATCTGCTTTGAGCATTTGGGTTGAGGAGAAAGCTGGGTTGAGTAAAACCGTACAGCAGGAGCCGGCATGATGAGTCAGCTATGGAAATATTAGACATAAACAATAGCCAGGGGGTTACATAGAAGTGAACCAGCTTTCTATTTTTTTAAAAAAAAAACCAGTTATCATGTAATTGATAAGAACACACTGGCAATTTTGTGGTACATCAGCAATTCAGGTGGTCAAACAAAGATGAATAGAGAGCATCTATGAATGTATCCATAAATATGAAATCTGCTGTGATGGGCAGTTACTCGGAGTTCATTCACTCTGCCCTTCCAGTTGATAGGAATAAACTGAGGCCTTTCCCAGTGTCCATATATTGCTGCTGATGTACTGACTGGGCCACTCACATAGAAATATATAACTACGAAATACCCTTGAGCCAAACTGAGATCCATGATTAGGATCTCTCACAGATTTCTAACTTTTTTTTTATTAGCAGTTCCAAAAAACTGCTCTGAAGAACAGGATGTTTTGAGGGAAGGAGTTTACACTTTCTTGCCATGCCACAATTTGAAGTAGCCTCAGCAAAGCAGCAGTTGGCTGTGCGCAGGAGAAAAAGAGGAATCCTACCCTGTCTTTTCCTTGCTGCTGTCAGAACTAATTTCAGTTTCAGAAAAGCTAATTAAGTCATGAATGAAGAAGCTCAGGCAGGAAGAATTAAAATCTTTCTCTGATCTTCAAAGCAGAAGCCTGGAACTGCTAATTAGCTTTTAAACAAACTCATGTTGGATCTTTTTGCTTCTTGATCTTGTAGATTGGTTTGTAGCTGAATGGATCCTTTCTTGGGGGGGGGGCAAATACATATACTAGATCAGGTGTAGGGAACCTGCGGCTCAAGAGCCGCATGCGGCTCTTCTGCCCTTGCACTGTGGCTCCATGAGCCAAGCCGCTGGCCCCATCCTTGCCTGCCCTGCAGGCAGCAGGGCAGGCGCACCAACTGCCCGCGGAAGGTCATGGGCATGCGCCGAAGGACTTCCCCTCTACGCCTGCCCCGTTGGAGCTGAGGTGGAATTGCTTTCCCAGCGGCCGGCGAGGTCGTAGTCAGCTGGCCCCATCTCTTGCTCGCTACAGCCCTGCAGGCAGCCAGGGCAGATGCATCCATGCGCCTCGAGAATGAGTGGAGTAAAAGGTAAAAAAACCCCAATATATACAGTGTTATCTTTATTTTAAATGTCAAAAATTATTTGCGGCTCCAAGTGTTTTCTTTTCCCATGGAAAACGGGTCCAAATGGCTCTTTGAGTGTTAAAGGTTCCCTACCCCTGTACTAGATAGTCAAGTTTTCAGCTATGCATGGATAGGACTCTGTCCCAACAACGCCATTTTAGTTCAGACATCTCTCCAGGAAAGGCTGTAAGTTTTTAAGGATGTCTTTAAAAGCCAGGAATCATTTCCTTAAAATGTCAACACTCTGCTGCTGAAGAAAATTATGTTTTCAATGCCCTATCATGATCTTCATAACTTTTGTTTGGTGACCACTGAAAACACAGTGAGCAGCCCATTCTTTCTCAGCCTGGAAAAAGAAAGTACCAACCCATAATCCAGCATGTTTGATAGCACTTTGGAGGAGGGAAATAATTTTCTGGTGAATGCTGTGGTACTTGAGAAGCTGTAGCATTAACTGGGACACCAGGAGGTCATGGGTCAGGACCTGGAACACAGTCATACCCCCAATGCCTGCTCTTGTGTGCCTTTTAAGAAGACCAATAGAATGAAGAATCAGCTGGGAGGAGACTGGCTTGACTCATTCTGTCCTGACCCTTAACCAGTCTTTCAGCCAGACCATCTGAGTATAGCAATGTCCTTGTTAGCTAATCATTTGGGGAGAACGGAAGGTCAAACGTATTTCATCCATCTATGTAATCAGTAATCGTGATGGAGTTTATAGTGGCCCCATGGCATTCAGAGCCAATGGCAAGGCAGGTCATGCTTAGGCTAAAGCAAATGAAGTTTTCAGAACTCAAAACCACTAAATGGAGAAACAACAGAAAGAGTTTCTGACACTGTTACTCTATATAAAATTGCTCTCCTGAGGATTCTAATAATCCCAAAGATGCTCTCCTGGGAGGAAATTCATTTTAAAAACTCTGCATAGAATTACATTGCAAGTAACTTTTTGCATATTTTTTACATATTTTGGTTATTGTAAGCCACTTTGTCTCTATAAGAAAAGAGAGGGAAAATGCTTCTTTAAAAAAAACTTAAAATTAAACACAAAATGCAACACAAAACATAAGATTTTATACTCCCAACTACAGAAACAAACAAAGAAGAAGAAGAGTTGGATTTATATCCCCCTTTTCTCTCCTGTAAGAAGACTCAAAGGGGCTGACAATCTCCTTTCCCTTCCCCCCCTCCCCAAAAAAACACCCTGTGAGATAGGTGGGGCTGAGAGAACTCAGAAGAACTGTGACTAGCCCAAGGTCACCCAGCTGGTGTGTGTTGGAGTGCACAGGCTAATCTGAATTCCCCAGAGAAGCTTCCACAGCTAAAGCGGCAGAGCGGGGAATCAAACCCGGTTCCTCCAGATTAGAGTACACGTTCTCTTAACCACTATGCCACTGCTGCTTCTTTATAATTTATATATATAAAAAAAACCTAGAGCAGAAGTGAGCTTTAGTTAGTCAATACTCCCTAACGCCAGAAACGAGCTGGACTTGATCGCCCCTCAAATTTTTCACATGACGTTCCTCCTGTTGCAGGGCAGGTAATGGGACCTTCAAATCGCTGAAAGTCCTCATACCTGGAGGCCAGAGTAAAGATGTCTTTCCATGCACTAGGTCCCAGGCTGGCTGTGTTTAACTGTCACCGCCAAGAATGTTTGTGCAGCCTGTCTGTCTGTGTGGCCTGAGGGGCTTAGAAATGGCTGTGCAGATGGGCAGAGATGAAAGGCGAGTGAAAACAGTAAATGCGAGGCAATGCACTGTTAGCGGTGTAATATGAGTGCGAAGTGAAACACATACACACTTTGCCATATGTAAGGACGATTCAGGTGGGAGTCCCCCCCTCACACGCAGGTAACTTTCACTTCCTCTGTGCCTCACCCACTGCTACCACACACATACACATCCGAAGTTCAAACCCTCACACACCTCACTCCTGCCCTCCCCTTGCCACATCCGAAAGCCAGCATCTTACTACCCACTTCCTCACCCATATTCACCACAGCTCTCTTTTACTAAACACGAGCTGGAGTTTGCCTTTTTCTTCTAAGAAAATCCATGGGGTGGGGGCGAACCAACATTACTGGCTTCGCTTCTTTTGCACATGGCCCTTTAAAAACCCAGGGAGCTGGCCTCGATCTGAGCACCTCACCACCCTGCCTCTGCTGCCTGACTGGGATAGCCTGCTTGCCCCAGTTCTGCCTTACCCAAGCCAGGACTGTGCGTGTCAACCAGCCTCATGTAGTCAGCCAGGATTCGTGACTCCCTGGACAGTTCCGTTGTGGAATGGGAAGGGTTACCTTATACTAAAAACAGAAGGCACCACCATATATCAATGTGAATTGAAAAGGGAAAGAGGGATTCCATTTGACCACCCCAAAAGGCTATACTGCAGATCATTGGACCTGCATGGACATCTGTGTGGGTTGCAGACTGTGACGAGAAGGACAATTGCCACAGCAACGCGTGGCTGGGCCCCGCTAGTAAGTCATAAAAGCAGTATAATAAATAATAAAACATACTAAAACACTTTGTCTCTTAACTTACTATTCCAAAACGTTATGAACCACAAACACTGATGAATAAATGTATCAGAACATTGAAAAATTTTTCTCTGGGCCTTTGATAATAAGTTAATTAGTTAATAAAGCGATATTCCATATAGGGTTGCAAACAAATTGTATCCCACCACCTACTCACTGGGCTCCTGATGTCCCCAGCTTCTTAGTACTTAATAATATTAAGTTTTAATGTAGAAAGCTGTTTCTGTGTTCAGTGCGCTTCAGATACATTTTCATGTAAACTTCACAGCAGTTTCATATTTACAGTTTCAGAGGAGAGCTGTGTTGGTCTGCAATAGAATAACTCAATTCAGACCCATTAGCACCTCAAGAGACCAACAAGATTGGGCGAGGGGGGCGGGTGTTATGGCAACCCAGAAGACTGTTCAAGGCAAGAGATTCATTTGCCATTGCCTTTTGGGCATAGCAATCCCCCAGGTCTTTGGTGGTCTCCTAAGAACATAAGAACTAGCCTGCTGGATCAGACCAGAGTCCATCTAGTCCAGCATTCTGCTACTCGCAGTGACCCACCAGGTTCCTTTGGGAGCTCACGTGCAGGATGTGAAAGCAATGGCCTGCTGCTGCTGCTGCTCCTGAGCACCTGGTATGCTAAGGCATTTGCAATCTGAGATCAAGGAGGATCAAGATTGGTAGCCATAGATCGACTTCTCCTCCATAAATCTGTCCAAGCCCTTTTTAAAGCTATCCAGGTTAGTGGCCATCGCCACCTCCTGTGGCAGCATATTCTAAACACCAATCACACGTTGCGTGAAGAAGTGTTTCCTTTTATTAGTCCTAATTCTTCCCCCCAGCATTTTCAAT
Organism: Sphaerodactylus townsendi; assembly: GCF_021028975.2. Lineage (NCBI taxonomy): Eukaryota > Metazoa > Chordata > Lepidosauria > Squamata > Sphaerodactylidae > Sphaerodactylus > Sphaerodactylus townsendi. Next base: position 26,498,194 of record NC_059435.1, read on the forward strand.
GTATGCCCCCTGGTTCTAGTATTGTGAGAAAGGGAGAAAAATTTCTCTCTGTCAACATTTTCTACCCCATGCATAATTTTATAGACTTCAATCATATCCCCCCTCAGACATCTCCTCTCCAAACTAAAGAGTCCCAAACGCTGCAGCCTCTCCTCATAAGGAAGGTGCTCCAATCCTTCAATCATCCTCGTTGCTCTTCTCTGCACTCCTATCTAAGTACTAACCAGAGCTGACCCTGCTTAACTTCTGAGATCTGTCAAGTTCAGGCTAGCCTAGGCCACCCAGCTCAAGGCGAAAGTTAATATTAGCATCCCTATATTGGGGTGGGGTGCGGGGTTGGAACTGAGAAACAATGGTTTGCATTGTTGATGGTAGAGAACCCATCCAGTGGCAGAGGAGAGATTCCTGTTTCATAGCTCTGTCTCTTAACCTATGGTAAGTTAATAGGTTCTACGTATTTTCTAATTTCAGGTTTTCTCTGGAGCCTAATAGTATTATTGCTAAAGCTCTGTCCTCTGAAAGACCCTAGCATGGAGGGCCATTACCATGTTAGCTTCCTATCTGCTCCCCACTACTTTGAATGGGATTAACTGGGGCTGCTGTTCACTAAACAGGAAGCAAAGACATCCCTCCCAAAGGAAAACAAAATGCCAGGTTTTCAAGAGGTTTGACTCTAGCTGGTGTACAAAACAAATAACTGTTTAACTAGTTCAGCTGGGCATTTTTCTCAATGAGTTGTGAGCATATTTTATAGATGACTTTTCCACCATGCTAGAAAAAATAGGGGCAGATGTAAATGGAATGTCTCGACTTTAACTGAGAAACCTAAACTTTTTAATTCAGTGCCACATAATTACTACATTATTGGCATGAGAATAAGTCACAAATACACCACATCACTTTGTAGCAAGGAAAGCACAGAATTCCTGTTATATTTCTATGACAATGGAATAAAGTTTCACCTATTTATTGCATGTTTAAAGATTAAGACTGCAATATTATGCATTTTTATTTGGGATTCATGGCTCCAGCTATCACAATGGCACATGCACATCAAACAATGGGGAGGCAAATCTTGTCTCACTAGATGAATGAAGAAATGAAGGAAAGGAAATGAGCTATGGCAAAAAGACATCCGCAAAGAGAGCCAACCAGCCAGCCATCTCTATACCTCCAAAAGCAACACTTATCCTTTTGTCACCCTTCGGAGTCCATCAGTTTTAATTATCATCGATGCCTGCGTTTCATGGGCTATTTTTCATGCACCTAGAGAAATCAAGAGCAAAGGCACTCTATCTCCTTGAAACCCACACTTACCTGTTTCCACAGGGTTGTTCTTCGGGTCACTTCAGAATCTTCCCCAGATGACCATAGCCGGACTTTTTATAGCCAGGAGAGCTGGCTGGGGGGAGGGGAGCGGATGAGCAAATGCCAACTGTATTGATGTGCAATGTTTTAAATAAAAGGAAATGTATTCTAGTCATGCTATCTCAAAAGCACTGATCAAGAGGCAAGCTGGAAGTGGGGTTGACAATGCATGCAATGGGGGCACCTTGTTAGCTTTGAACCACTATCACTTACAAAGCTTGGCAAAGCTTGGCAAAAAGGGACAGGGAGAAGAGGGGAGGGAATGAGTGATACTTCAGCTCCATCGATCTGCTCAGAGCTGAAAAAGCAGCCGCCTGCTCTCTGGACTCTATTCTGAGTTAATGCTCCCCCCTCCCAACACAACGGACCAGATTGCTTTGCCTCTGGTCATTAAAAATGGTGCATGTTCAGAGTCACTTTGGGTTTGATTTCTTTACGTCCCACTCTTCTATCAAGGAACTCAGGGCAATGTATGCAGTTTTCAAACAAGAAAATGCAATTAAAAAACTATAGCAGCAGCATAAAATCACAATGACAGTGTCGTCCAAAATTAGTAAAACAAGAAAAGCAACAATAATTCAGACATAAAACTAAACAGCTGCAAAAAGATGCTAAAGCTAACAAACCAGTGATGGTAAAAATGGATCTAGGCGGTTAGGCTATGCTAATATGTTGCGCTCAACCCTTCAAAGACCTTCCAGCAATAAAATCATCTTCCAGCAATAAAATCATCTTTAGTGCAGAGAAGGGCAACGAGGATGATTGAAGGATTGGAGCACCTTCCTTATGAGGAGAGGCTGCAGCTTTTGGGACTCTTTAGTTTGGAGAGGAGACGTCTGAGGGGGGATATGATTGAAGTCTATAAAATTATGCATGGGGTAGAAAATGTTGACAGAGAGAAATTTTTCTCTCTTTCTCACAATACTAGAACCAGGGGGCATACATTGAAAATGCTGGGGGGAAGAATTAGGACTAATAAAAGGAAACATTTCTTCACGCAACGTGTGATTGGTGTTTGGAATATGCTGCCACAGGAGGTGGTGATGGCCACCCACCTGGATAGCTTTAAAAAGGGCTTGGACAGATTTATGGAGGAGAAGTCAATCTATGGCTACCAATCTTGATCCTCCTTGTTCTCAGATTGCAAATGCCTTAGCAGACCAGGTGCTCAGGAGCAGCAGCAGCAGCAGCAGAAGGCCATTGCTTTCACATCCTGCATGTGAGCTCCCAAAGGCACCTGGTGGGCCACTGCGAGTAGCAGAATGCTGGACTAGATGGACTCTGGTCTGATCCAGCAGGCTAGTTCTTATGTTCTTATGTTCTTTATCGCATGCTGGCAGGGCATTGCTGTGTATGTGTGTGTGGGGGGGTGGGGGGTGCTGCTGCTCAGGCTTTCTGGAGGAAAGGAGTTCCGAAGCCTGCAGTCCTTTTTCCCCTGACCCCCTATTTTTCCCCCTGACCCTCATACTCAAGACAGGCATAAGGGAAAGTGCGAGTCTTAAGCTTGGGCAGATTCATATGGCACAGGCAATGTTCCATTCCAAGGTGGATGGATTTATTTATTTGTATTTATACCCCGTCCTTCTCCAAGGGGCTCAGGGAGGCATTTGTTTAGTTATATCCTTTATTTTCATGTGGCTTGAGGCAGTTTACAAATCCCGATTTAAAATGTGCAGAATAAAATAAAACTGAAAATCCACCACCCCCACCCCCGCACCAATAAAATCCCTGAGTCTGTACATTAATAAAAGCTTGGCACCATCAGCTGTGTTTCCCCCGTACTTTGGGGTTTCCCTCTCCTGGGCCAATCAGAACTTGAGGTACAAATTCAAAATCTCCTCCAAGAAAGACTTTTAACTAATTAAAAAAGTTTAATGATTTGTTGCACTCCAAAATTAGTTCTGTGGGGAACTTGAGGTGCTGGATGCAATGTGGAAGAGACTAGGAATACTATTATCAGAGGCAATGCCATACTGACTCCGTGTCAGATTATTCCAGGAATGTAGTTTGTGTTTTTTAACTGTCCAGTTCAAAGAGATAAGATAGTGCTTTCCTAAAATCATATTAATCCCTCCAAAATAGAAGGCTGCAATATAATGTTTAGTTTCCACTCTCAGTTTATTTCATTATTTCCTTTTCGCTAACAATATAAAACCAACCCCTTTCTTGCATTTCTCCATTCAGCTTCATAGACCCATTTGATTCCATATAATCTCTTCATTTGTCCTGTTAATTAGCTTGTAGCCTATCCTCCAATGAGCTGAGGGGACTATTTTACCTTCCAAATAGCCCTTTGTAGGTAGCAGAAACTTGAACCTACACGAATGGTGTTTTTAATCAGTAAGTTTGAAAAGGAGTCTCAATGATGTGCGTAAAGCACCTGTGAGACAGGTTGATGAGTTTTCAGAAGCCAGGTGTGAGGGTCAGTGCATTTCTATCCTCTCATGGACATGATGGTCCTGGTATAAACTGCCACACCAGAAAGAACGACCAGTGCATTACGGAAGCTAATTGTTAAGAAAAAACTTAACTCCCTAGCAAAATACCGGATGCCAAACCTAAGGTCAAATTACATAATAGATGGGTAAATTGCCTGACCGGCATCCCTAAGCAAAGACTGAGGCTGGTTCTATTTAAGTGTCTATTTACATATTTACAGGAGCTCTGGAAAAACTCTAGTCACTTGGAAAGCAGAATGTGGTTCTTTAATACCCTTTCATGATATCCCAGAAACCAAACAGCTTGGTTGCCGGTTAGGGATAAGGCAGCGGTTCAGGATTGCCTTAGTGTTACGTTGATAAACACTAAAGCAAGCCGGAGCCCCTGTCCTTGTCTTAAAACTAACATGAACTTATTATTTTTATTTAATTTATTCAGTTATAAATAGATCCCAAAATTGGAACAAAAATAAATTAAATAAAAACAATTAGTTACGGTTAGGGTTAAGGCAAGGGCGGCGGTTCAGGGATGCCTTAATGTTACGTTGAGTTCTAGGGCACAGTCCGAGAATAGGTCTATGATCAGTTTTATGTTTCGTGTTTTTGTAATGCCATTGTAACGCCGTTGTAACGCTGTTACAGCCATTACAAAGACGTCGTAACCCCATTATAAGGCTTAGGTTAAGGCAAGGGGAGTGGCTCAGGCTTGCCTTAGTGTTACGTTGAGTTCTAGGGTGGAGTCCAATATTAGAATGATAGTCAGTTTTAGGTTTCGGATTCTTTCCTTTTTTGGGAACAATTTTTGACTGAATAAATTAAATAAAAATAATAAATTAGGATTAGGGTTAAGGCAAGGGCAGGGGCTCAAGGATTGCCTTAGTGTAACATAGAGTTCTAGGGCACAGTCCGAAAATAGGGCTATGGTCAGTTTAATGTTTCGGGTTTTTGTAATGCCATTTTAATGCCATTGTAACGCCGTTGTAGCGCCATTATAACGCCGTTACAACGCCGTTATAAGGCTTAGGGTTAAGGCAAGGGGAGCGGCACAGGCTTGCCTTAGTGTTACGTTGAGTTCTAGGGCATAGTCTGAGAATAGGGCTATGGTCAGTTTTATGTTTCGGGTTTTTGTAACACCATAGTAACGCCATTGTAACACCGTTGTAACACCGTTACAATACCGTTACAATGCCATTACAACGCCGTTGTAACGTCGTTGTAATGCCGTTATAAGGCTTAGGGTTAAGGCAAGGGGAGCGGCTCAGGCTTGCCTTAGTGTCACGTTGAGTTCTAGGGCGCAGTACGAGAATAGGATTATGGTCAGTTTTAGGTTTTGGGTTCTTTCCTTTTTGGGGGGAACAATTTTTGACTGAATAAATTAAATAAAAATAATAAATTAGGATTAGGGTTAAGGAAAGGGTTTGTCTTAGGATTGTCAGGATTGTCTTAGTGTAACGTAGAGTTCTAGGGCACAGTCTGAGAACAGGGCTATGGTCAGTTTAATGTTTCGGGTTTTTGTAACGCCATTATAACGGCGTTGTAACGCTGTTGTAATGCCATTGTAACTCCATTGTAACGCCGTTATAAGGCTTAGGGTTAAGGCAAGGGGAGCGGCCCAGGCTTTCCTTAGTGTCACATTGAGTTCTAGGGCAGAGTCCAATATTAGAGCGATTGTCAGTTTTAGCTTTCAGATTCTTTCCTTTTTCGGGAACAATTTTTGACTGAATAAATTAAATAAAAAAATAAATTAGGATTAGGGCTAAGGCAAGGGCAGGGGCTCAGGATTGTCTTAGTGTAACATAGAGTTCTAGGGCACAGTCTGAGAATAAGGCTATGGTCAGTTTAATGTTTCGGGTTTTTGTAACACCATTGTAATGCCATTGTAATGTGAGTCTTTAAGAATATTAAGTCTCCCAATCTAGTGGCTCCAACTTGCCAAAACACGAGGGTTGGTGAGCCTTCTCCCGTGATTCACACATCTCCTATGGGTCCCTCAGTGTTAGACACCCAACATACCGCCACACCAGTGAGAATCCAGAACTTTATTGATGCGTGGAAGAACTTGGAACATGCAATAGAAAAAACTGCTGGATCCCAACATCTGGTTAAATCCCCCTCGAATGTTGTTTGGAGCATCACAAAAAGACTGCCAATTTGGGAACTATTTCTCCATCCTCAACAACTTTACCCTCGAACCTGCACAGCCAAAGAAATTCGCTCCAGTTTTTCCCTGGACCCTCCACTCAGTGTTATATGGACACTAGCTCCCCACCACCTGAAGATCTACTAGTTCCGCTGTCTTCTAATCATATTCACTCATCCAGCGCTACTAACTCCACCCACATTCTTCACACTGAGAGTGCTCCCCCACATGTGGCATTGACTCATCTGGAAATGGATATAGATTTCTGCTCAACAAGGGTGCTTCATCTGAGAATAGGTCTATGGTCAGTTTTATGTTTCGGGTTTTTGTAACACCATTGTAATGCCATTGTGACACAGTTGTAACACTGTTATAACGCCTTTACAATGCCGTTACAAAGCCATTGTAACGCCGTTGTAACGCCGTTATAAGGCTTAGGGTTAAGGCAAGGGGAGCGGTTCAGGCTTGCCTTAGTGTTACGTGGAATTTTAGGGCGCAGTCCGAGAATAGGACTATGGTCAGTTTCACGTTTTGGGTTTTGTTACAATTTTGGGAACAATTTATGACTGAATAAATTAAATAAAAATAATTAGTTACGGATATAAGCCTATTATCTGTAATTGGCAAACCTGTCTCTTTAATGTACTGCAGGTGGGGGATGTAAAGAATACATCTTCACATGTACACACAAAAAATCTTTTCCCCCCCATGAAAGTAATTTTGTTGTATGGATGAGCATTCAACCATTTTTTCATCTAATCACCTCCAATGTAAAACAATAGGGCCCACATAAAGTTACAAAGCTCAAGATGGGACATGGAATTTTCCTAAAATTACAGCTGATATTTACCAAGATCTGTATATATCTGTTTTAAAATGGCTTGTGTCTTAATTTGTGGAACTATCATGTAATTTGAAAGGCCTATGACTAACAAATAAAGACTGATTGATTGATTGATTGATTTGACTATCAAGATCAATTTCCCTGGAAGAAGTACCTTTGGAGGATGGGCTGTATGGTAAACCACAGAATTTACGGGAAAAACTGGAACCTTGTGGCAGGTATATATCCAGCCATTGCTCCACCAGCTGCACTGGCTCCAGGTGGAGTATTGGATCAAGTTCAAGGTTTTAGTACTTGACATACACAGAGCTGCCACATGTTCTGGGGACCAAGCATTGTATCTTCGGAACCGATGCCGCTTCCTCACTACTAGCTCTGTTCATCATGGTCCCTGACTTGAAGGAAATCCAGCTGACCTCAACCAGCCCCCAGTCTAATGGAGCACTCTGTCTGATGAGACCAGAGCCCAGCGGGACCTAAAGCAGTTCCACAAGACATGTAAGACAGAGCTGCTCCACCAGGCATATGGTTGAGGCAGCCATGTTTATCTATTCTGGCCTCCTCGCTCACCATCCACCATCCGTCCTGCCACAACCTCTATTGGGAGAATATATCAGGAGGCATTTTTTTATCCTCTCCTTTATTGATTTTTAGAGCTTATTGATAGTGTTTGCTCTCTAGGTTAATAGCTTTTAAACTGAATCACTGTTTTAAAACTATTGTCATTGTATGTTATCCTGTTAGTGTATTGCCGTGAACCGCCCCGAGCCCCAAAGGGGAGGGACCCTGTAGAAATCTAATAAAATGAAATTAAAAAATTAAAAATGGAAGTGTGATCCTACTTTCCCAGCTAAGTCCTGCTCCTAAATCCCCCCCCCAAGCTCTCTGCTTTCCTAGGCTACACCCTCTAAATTTCCGTGAATTTCTGCCATAATCCGTTGAGCAACTCTAGGCTCACATAAAGCTTACTACCTCAATGTACATTCTATGCTTATTCCATTCTTCTTCCAAAGGTCTCCAGGCAACACACATTATTCTCCCTTTCCCATTTTTAGTTTCACAACAATCCTGAAAAGTAAGTTAAGTTGAGAGAAGCTGGACAAGAGCAGCATAACTGAGTGCAACTTTGAACCTGGATCTCCCCAATCTCAGCCTTACACTAACCACTATGCTAGGCTGACTCTTAACCTGGGCCTGACATTCTTAATAAGTCTTCCAAAAATGACGCACAGACCCTGGAATTCATGTACACATTCTAGTGTTGTTGTACTTTATTCAATGGATGCAAAACCCATAGATGGACGGAAAAGAAGTGCTTATAGCTCTTCTAAATAGCTTGCCCCCCGTCCATTGACGTACTATGTTGGACTAAGAATTACCAAGCCTTTTTAAAAGTGCTATTTAAGGGTTAGGGCTTTGACACATTTGGATTTCTTTCCGTGATCTGAATGCTAAAATTGTGCTGCCATCACTGACAGGGCAAACAGACAGAGTGATCAGCCTAATGCACTATTAGTGATGTCATGCGACAGATTACTTGTTCCAAAGAGGGAGGGAGGAAGCACAGATAGTTGACAAATCACATCCCTTGCGGCAGTTTTCCGAAGTAGCAAACTTTTGATGTGTCGTGTGCTCTCTGCTTGCCTGCTGGAGCTTTGAAGTTCTGGCTGAGCTGACATCTTAATTCCCTAGAGGCAGTCAGAGTCTGCATATCCAGTTCGAGGTGGGGATGAAGGGTGCTGACAGCATCCCTCACGTTGCATGGTATGGAATTCTTTATACTATTAATGGCTCAGTGGTTCTGTGTCATATCATGTAAGCAAACACAGACATAGAAGGTATGGAAGACTTTAGTAAATAGTAGATAAACTAAACTTGCTCTACTGCACATATATAGGGATACCCTTGAAGTCACAATTGGTTAGCATACTTCAGTCTTCTTCCTTCCTCTCTTCCACTAAGAAGGTAAGAGCAGGGAAAGAGAGGCAGAGAGGCAAACAGCCAGGACAGAACTAATCATGGGCTTCAGAAGTAGGAGCTAAATCTAGGAATAGCTATGAAGTCTGGCAAGCAGTCTAAAGGCAGCCAGGTACAACTCAAAAAGTCTCTATCGATGGGATTCATACCCAATCTTTCCCCAAAAGACACCTGCATATCTATTGTTGGTTGACGGAATTTCCTGGCTGACCTGTCCATGGTCTGTTACGGAAGTCTAATAAGTATGGAACTGACAGAAGGTGTGTGGCTTGTCCACTGCTCCCACTCAAGTTTTTTTTTTAAATTGAACTTTCTTCGCCATCATCTCTTCTAAGATTAACCCAGTGAAGGATCAGTGGGCAATATTTGCCCACCTGGAGATCATGAAGACAGCAATGCCAACTAATTAACCTCCTTCAGTTCTACTACTGCTGAGGATGGTCGATCTCCCTATTTAGGTTACAGGCAGCCTTTGATAAAGGCCTTTACATGCATCATTCAGAGAATTTTGGCAGAATCCACTCCAGGAATCTTGGAAATGACAGAAACTGTATGCACCTTTTACAACGTCATCATTGCAGCTGAAGTTGCTGTGCTTTAGAAGAACTAGAAGTGTTTTGCCAGAGAAGGACAGCAGTATATGCACCAGATCTGCGCCCCCCCTCCCAGGCGTGCGCCCGGTGCAATGTGCACTCCCTGCCCACTGGTAGCTCCACCTCTGGTGGTTGGCATCTTCAGATGCAGGTGAAACGTCATGAGAAAATGCTACTAGAACACGGCCATACAGCCCAGAAACCACATAATTCTGGCCGTGAAAGCCTTTGACAATTTAAAACATTTTCTTTTTTTTACTTTTCTTAACCAAGGCTGTTTCTGCACGGGCAATTCATGGCGGCCTGGAGACGGTAAAACACCGCCTCCAGGCTGCCATTTCGCAGACGGGGCTTAGCTGCAACGCAGCTCGCCTTCACTGCCGGGGTCGTCTGAAGGCGGCGTTTCCCCAGAGCTTCCCAGCGCTCTTTTGAACGCTGCATGAAGTCAGCTGTCGGCTAACGGCAGCGGGCTTCATGTCACTTCCCCACCTGGCACTTCACGCCCTCGGAAATTGGCGCCGCCGGTGGCCTGGGGACGCTTTCATTCCGCGCGCCTGCTTCAGGCGCAGGCTGGGCGTGGTCTCCAGGTCTTTGGCGACCGGGAGGTCTGGGACAGGCTGGTCGGTTGGGCGCCGGCGCCTCAGCGGCGCCGCTGCCCAGTTATGCCTGGCGACCGGCCCATGCGGACGGTCCTTCCAGCGCGCTTCAGGGTCGGCGCCAGCAATGTCACCTCGCCATTTCCGCCGCCGTGCGGAAACGGCCCAACATAGAACCTAGTAATACAACAAAACCATGCGCTTATTTAAGTTTAACAATTAACTTTTTATTTTTTTTCTCAGCTTGCCAACCCCAAGTCCATTTCTTTCCTCTTGTAGGTGGCCCAGGAGGTCTCCAGGTGAACTCTTGATCCACTTGCCTCAGAAGATGAAGGTCTCAAGAGAACTCCCACCAAATAAACACAGCCCTGAAACAATAAATTCTAAATTTTACAATACAGAACAAAAGTCTCCTTCTTTTATTAGTTCCCATACAAATACCATAGTTACAGTAAGCAAAGTGTTTAAGAGCTTGGTGACTGGGTGGAAGGAAGAGGTCCAGGACAAAGCTATGCTCATTGGCAACTATGCCTACTTTGGCTGTGAAGCAAAATTAAATTCATGTTAGAAGTGGTCTCACTTGCCATGGGGAGAATAGAAAGTGAAAGCGGGGCTTCAGGAAATGCATCCATACAAGAAACTTGTAACCCCGTTCATTTGCCCCCAATCATGCAGCACATGCTTTGTGCATTATCAGCCAATTCCTCACAGATATGGACGTCTAAGACCATGGTGGGTTTTAATCCTTTAATTTGATCCAAGTAACTGATTTTATTTATTTATTAGATTTGTATTCTGCCCTCCCCCAAAGGCTCAGGGTGGTGAACAACAGCTGCAATGACACTACCAATAATCATCACATTAAGCAATAGCCATCAAAGAACTGATAGGCAGCCATTCATTATACTAGAATCTTTTGTTGAACTGCAAAAAAAGGCAGTGAATTTGCAATGAGATCACCTTGATACTTTTTTGCAATCTATTTATTCATAAGGAATCAACATTTTTGTCACAATTTTTGTCACCTTTTTGTTTGTGGGGGGAAATGACTAAGATTGCAGCCCTCTGCAGCCCTTTTTATTCAATGTGACTTGGTCTCAGTTATGGATACATAGGACTGTAGAGCTTAAATTTATCTTCCAGCTGCAGAAAACCACAAGAACCTTTAAAAAAATGTTAGTTGATATAAAAGCACCATCTAGTGTACAAACACAGTATAATTTCCCTAGTTGTGCCACAAACTATATAGTTAGACAAACACTTTGAGCAAAAAGTCAGAGAAAGTTCAGTTGTACATTCTTAAAAGAAATATTTCCTTTGACACCTATGGCAAGATATTCAAATACTGTCAAAGTGTACAGGGGAAGCCAGATCTAAAATTATCAGTCAGAATCTATGGAAAGATTTCACAATTCCCATTCAACTCTCTGTTATCACACAGTTGTTTTATTGTTATTTTACTAAGATATGTATTGCGACTTTTTATAAACACCATTTTGAGTGGTATGTTGTCCAGGAAAGTGAGTGATACATTTAAAATAGTAACGTACTGATTTCCACTTCCATTCATTTGTCACAGGAAAGGAATGGTGCTTTTAATTAGGTAAACACAACACTTCTCGATAAGAGAGGAGAAAGGCTGCTCCCATATGCCAAAAGAGTAAGTAGATTGTTTTTAATAACATATATACTAGTGTTTGGATCTTATATTTTCTGTTGTTATATACTACAAGAAACTTGCAGGAGCGGCTATCCCATTCTCTCCACCGTTGCTTCCTCCCCTTTCCCCCTACTTCTCTCAGTCTCTCACTCTTTCTTCCTCCTTAGGGGGGAGGGGGCAGTGGCCAAAATGCACCCCCCACATGACCCAGGTGAAAGGCGCCTGGGGAGAATGCCCCCTTCTCTCCCCCACAGTATGCCTCTGTCCACCCCTCAAATATCCAGGAATTTCCCAACCTGAAGCTAACAATCCTTGCCAAGCCTGGCCCCAAAGGCTAAAATAGGCTTCAAAAGGGCTCTGCCCCTTTCCTTCCCTTTACACACAGAAACAGATGGCAGGAATGCTGTGGTTGCCCAGCAACAGCCACTGAGGGAATCCATTTCTTTAAATTATAGACATTCCTTTTATCATTGTTGGGTTTTCAAGCCGCCCATGTGTGTATATATGATTTCACATTTTTCTGCAAATGTAGAGCATTGTTCAGGTTTGTAGAAAGTTCTGTCTTGACCATTCACAACCCCAGTCACTGTATTTAAGTATCTAAAACATTTGGTCAACTTCGCTATTAGAATATAAAAGTTTGATGCACTTTTTCTCTTCCCTCTCTTCTTTTAGAGTCTAAGATTATGTTTCACTTTATGCATGGATTTATTAAAGAATTGCTTGGAATTCTCTTTGCATTTTCTTATGAATTTCTTAATAATAAAAATAAAGGCCAGCTTTGGAGTCCTGTATGCTCTTCTCCTGCTGCCCCCCCCCCCCCAAAAAAAAAACCCCTAGGATTTGTTCTTTTCCAAGCTAGGAGATGCACAACTGGCCAGATGGAATACTTTCACCTAGAACATCTCAGATTCATTTAAAAAATAACAATGCTATCTGAACAGTTCCCAGTGCACAATGCATATGCCTCCAAAAAGTGTGCATATTCTACTCCAGATTGCTGGATCAATATTTAACAAAGGTGAGTATGGAGTTGTTTTGTTCTGTGCAAGCATGAAGCATGGACGTAAGTGTCACCCCCTACAGATCTTAATCAGTTCAGGGGCTGCTGGACTCACTCAGGGACTGTCATTCCATTCTGGGGGCTGTCAGTGCAGTCCTACAGCAGTTTATCTGGTCCCTGGTGTCTGCCATTCCACTTTGGAATTGTCATTCCAGTTTCAGAGCAATGATACTATCTATACATCGATTCCTAGAGGCCATCATGCCACTCAGAGCAAGTTCCTTTTAACTCCATTCCACATTTCCTTTGCTACTTGTCTGTGTATTTCAATGGAGCCCATGCAAGTCAACTGACATTCCTGGCTTCTATTATGTCCAAGGGAACTTCCAGCATCTTCCATCATACCCATTAATCATTCTTGCACTTGTTTTCATGCATCTCCTGAGGTCTTTCATAAGGTGAGGGGCACAGGCTAACAGGATGGGGCCATTCCCAGGGCCATTCAGCTCAAGATCCTGGTTTAAATGCCAGAGTTCATTTTGCAGCATGTGAATAGACAGCACCTTTGTGCATATCTGTTGTACAACAGGTTTGCTAGAGTAGGCAAGGCATCTCTTGTTAGAAAGTAATCCTCTGCAGGCAGTTCATGACAGTGCATATTTACTATATACTGCAGAAGACCAAGATTAGGGCTTCTATATATATTGGTTATAATCGGGAATCTGCTAAAATTCTGGGACACTGTTGCACATCATCCTGGCATACCCCTCTCCCAACTCCTCAGCTCTCCCATGCACTGTCTGACGTTGTCCTTTCCACAGTCTCATCCCTCTGGCCCCCCAATAATTCAATCCTTTGCAGTGAAACTCAGGACAGCAAAGACAATCCCCCTCCCTCTGCCAAATAACGGATAGGATGGGGATGGGGAGATTTAGGAAGAGGAGCAGGAGGAGAGGAGACGGACTGAAAAAATTATTCTGCCGTGCCCACCGGGAGTTGTAGTTCTTTGCCCAATCCGGCCTTGAGTGTGTTCCTGAGAAGGACTCTGTTTCCCAGGTACCCGCGGGACTCCCGCTGCAGTCACGTGGCCTCTTCTTGGACGAAGGAGAGGCCAAATACCAGCTGTCGGCCATTTTGTGAGCGGACATCGCTGCTGCTGCGCCCGTTGCTGCTATCGTCACTTAGGGTCTCTCCCGCCGTCCAGGCCTTATCGGTTTGACGTGTCTCTTTTCCCCCCTCCTGCACTGCTGCACCTGAGAGAGCCCCGGGCGAACCCAGCCGCGGCCTTTTCCCCCCGAGCAGCGCCCAGCCACAGAAGCGCATGTCCACTATCCAGAACCTCCAATCCTTCGGTAAGAGAGCGGGTCCCTTGGCCCTCTGCAGGTGCGGTGCAAACGCTCGGCCGGACTCCTGCTCTCTTTCGGGTCCACCTCGGTGTCATTGCAAGGCTTTTGTTACCAGGCTGGGAAGAGCGACCGGCTTTGACCTATTGCTCAGCTGCCGCCTGAGATCAGGCAACCCCACCTCTCCCCGCTTGACAGCTCTGTAATGGCTACGCTTTTGATAAGGAGCAACCGCTGGCAACCAATTCCAGGCTCTTTAAATTTAGCTTTGGAAATGGGATCACCCTTCTCCAAGGTTCATGTACACCTGGCCCCTGCAGCTACCGCTGTCAACCTTCTGACTCCGGGGCTGTTGCTTGCAAGACAGATTTCTGCTCTCTCCCATTCCTCTTTACGTCCTCCTTTGTTAAGAAATTGAGGCTGGGAGTAAGTCTTAACTTGAAGATTCCTTCTCTCTCTTTCTGGATTCTGCACAGCATGTTTATAACGAGTTGCAATAACGGGTCATAAATCTGTTTATGTGTTTTTAAGGCTTATAATGTTTATATTTTTATATTATTTATTGTTTTATATGCTTTTTATTTGTAAGCCCCCCTGAGTCCTTCTGGAGATTGGTGGGGCATAAATGCAATAAATAAATAAATGAATTTGTTTTCCATCTATAGAAAGGGAGAACAGGTTCATTTATAACGATTGCAGCTCGTTATAAGTATACTGTGCGGAATCTCAGTCTCTGTCTCTCTTCTCCAACAGGAATCTGGTTGGCACTGATGCAGCTGTGCTTCTTTCCAGCCGTTCACTTTGCGGTCCTTCCCCCAGCCTGGCCCGTCTTTGTTTACACGATCGACTGCTGTGTGAAGGGAATGCTAATAGGAGACTCATTTACTTGAGGCCTGAAAATTTAGGATTTTCAGAGCTTAATTGGTATGGTGGTGGCTTTCTCAAGTCTGCTACCCTGGAGGCTTGGATTGTTTGATAAGGAACTGGATGTAAGTTGTACTAGATGTAGCAAGGGCAGTGTTTCAAATTATTAGCAGGGCTGTTTAAATCTGCTGAACCAGTTATCACTGGTGGGTGTACAGAGGTTTGCTTATCTGTCCTCAGTTTTTATTGTAAAAAGCATGTAGCTAACCTGTCAAGAACATAAGAATGCTGTCTTGTTCGCTTTCAAGCGGGCAGGGTCATAACACAAATCCTCACTTATCTTGTGGTTGAGAGATCTACATAGCTCCTTCTCTGCATAGTTACTTAGGTTATGCAGCGGTTGCTCCTGCTTCATCTATTCCCATCTTATTTCTAAGGAAGCAACATTTACAGTTGTAGGAAATCCCACCCAAAATAGTGATGAGAGATCATATTTGAGATACTTTTCTTGATGCTTTGTAATCTGTCCAGGCAGCTGATTGTTTGAGCCTTGCAAATTTTCTCCTGGCTTTTGCTGGTGCTGTATTGGTTGTGAAATGTCTTTCCTCTCCCTCCTTTGTTGATTATTTTCTGTGACAAGAAGCTGAATCAGACAGCCCCCTGGTAACTATGTCTCAAGCTACCCTCCTGTGACACTCCTGTGGGCTGTTTTACTGAGGAAACCACAGTAACCTGTTTGACAGTACTCTCCTGATCTTCCTATGTCACAGGCGTAGTTCTCAATGAAGTGGTAACCTCTGTCAGGCTTTCCCCATTTCAGGGTAAAAGGGTCATTCTTGGGTATTTCGATATAGGGGAGAAAAGGAATTCATACACCTAGCAATCTATTAAGTTTGGTTATAAGGCTAAGTTTAGCCTTCCTGTTGTCTAGTCCTGTATAGAAGAGTTTTTACATGGAGTACCATTTGCTCATGATCACTACTTGCCGTATGAAGCGGTAATGCCCAGACAGGATACTTTCAAATGGAAGTCTCAGTTACTGGAGGTCCTTCTCTTTGCCTTCTGCCTTTTCTGCTTTCTGCCTTCTGCCTTTTCTGCCTAATACTGAAGTTGTAGTTTGCTGAGTATGACCTGTTCTATTCTGCTCTTATCGTGGAAGCAGAATTGTTTTGAATTAAAAATAGCCCTACATTTCATGGATTTTATTGCATAAATCTTAAACTTTTAATTTGAAAATCTAGGCATCTTTTAAGGTGGGTATGAATGCAGAATTTATAAGCTGTTGGTCCTAAAATAGTCACCTTGAAGATAGGTAACAGTTTCATCTGATACAGAAACATTGTGGGAAATAGATATGATTCCCTGATGTCATACAATTTTGCCTAAAATGTGTTTTTAAGGTTTTGGTTTGTGAGTCACTCTGAGCCCATCTTGACAGTGGTGGGCAGAATATAAATAACAAAATAAATAATCCCTTCATGGAGGATAATCAAGTAGGCATGAGAACTAGATTATTGAAGCTGAGTCTACACAGCTAAGGGGATACCATGGGGCTTAATTTTCCTTGGGGTTATGGCCCAACTTCCTGTTGTGTTCTCTCAGGCCCTTCACAACACCTATCCCGTCTTTTAATTTTCATACACCTGGTAAGTTGCTGGAGACGGCTCATGTGGCTGAATACTTCCTTTCTTCTTCCCTCCCAATGTTTGCAATACCATAAATGTTTGGGATATCATAAAGATGAATTCTAGCAGTCTCCCTGACAAGTCAAGATTTCTGTTGTGTGGAGGAGCATTCAGCTCCATGAGCTCTCACCTGCAATTTGAAGTGGTATGACCCAGTCACTTGTGTACCACCTCAGAACTCAGGTTTCAGGTTTGTTTAAATGTCTGAATAAGCCAATGTGATAAGGTGACATGAAACCTGTATTAGCTGTGAAATACAATCTGGATGCTGTGTGATGGTTTAAAATTATGAAATTTGGAAATGGCATTTGCTGGTACTACATGTCCTTGTTCCATGGCTTGTGTTTGGTCTTTATTTTGGATGTGTGATTACCTAACTTTATGAGGCATGGAACCTCTGTAGGGTATTTCATGTGCATCAGTAGACAAATCGCGTAGGACCTGGTGCTTGAAAGATGGCGTTTGAATCTTTCACCTACAACACAGAGGGAGTTGGACTGATATGGGGGAAAACATCTTGAAGGTTTAGATCATTTAGATCTTAAGTTTAGATCATTAAAGTTTAAAGTCTTGAGAAAGGGAAAGGTGTTATCTGGGATGACTATCTATGAAACTTGTAAATATGGTGTAGTTAATGGATTTAAGGTCAAAAAGTGAGTCATAGGGTTTATTTTAACCAAATGTCTGTTGGAATGGTACCTTTTGTAGAGTACATAGTTGCTAATGTCCAATTGTTCACTATGGCTACTAGTTGTTCCTGAATACAGGTAGATGTGCCTAGTATTCCCCTATTTACATATTCTTTTTTTTTCGTGTCTGCAGAAGTCTTTAAAGTAATGTTTGAATTTCAGGAATTATATCCCAATATGAATCTTAGCGAGAAATTGGACAACTCTTTAAGTAACCACTTTTCCTTAAGTCACAGTATATTTTTTTCTGTGGATGGTGAACAAACCTAATTGGGTGACTTCGTGTTAAGAAGGAGGCCTGGAGCCATCATGGCTGCATGAATGTATGATTTTGAGGGTTTCCTCCATACATCTACTTTGGGCTAACATGTGAATTTTCCATCCCTGCAGACCCCTTTGCTGATGCAACTAAGGGTGACGACTTACTCCCGGCAGGGACTGAAGACTACATCCATATAAGGATCCAACAACGAAACGGGAGAAAAACACTAACTACTGTTCAGGGAATTGCAGATGACTATGACAAAAAGAAACTTGTGAAAGCTTTCAAAAAGGTAAATTTGGGGGCAATTCTGAAGTGTTTGTGTTTGCCTGGTCTGTTTTAACAACCAGCTTTAGTGCTTCCTTCAGAAACTGCATTTATTGCTCAACAGTGGCAAATTCTGAAGAAGAAGAAGAGTTGGATTTGTATCCCCCTTTCTCTCCTGCAAGGAGATTCAAAGGGGCTTACAAACTCCTTCCCCCCTCACAACAAACACCCTGTGAGGTAGGTGGGGCTGAGAGAGCTCTGAAGAACTGGGACTAGCCCAAGGTCACCCAGCTGGCATGCGTTGGAGTGCACAAGCTAATCTAGTTCACCAGATAAGCGTCCACAGCTCAAGTGGCAGCGCGGGGAAACTTGGTTCTCCAGATTAGAGTGCACCTGCTCTTAACCACTGAACCATGCTGGCTGTCTCTTAAAATATATTGAAGTTGTGCAAGTAGGAATATTGTTAGGAGAGGCACCTCGACAACACTGCTGCTGTTGCTCTCACCAGTTATGTCAGAAAATATAAATTGTTTGGTATGTTTCGTGTTCATGTTCTGCTTCTCTGAAAGAGTAGCAAATGAGTGAAACTGAAATAGGGAGACCACCAATATGGTGCAAAAGGAGACATCATTGAGGTTATAGCAAAGAAGTTGCATGGAAGTTATTGGAGACATGTGAAATGGAATACATCTGGTTTGTGGGTGTCAAGCTAGGAAAGAAGGTGGGTGTAGCAGAGTAACCACTTAGCTCCCGTAGTTATGCAACTGCAGTAGAATCTTAACCCCCAAAGTCTGGAACATCTGCCAAGATATATGATGCATTGGAAGAGGGCAGTTCTGAATCACTAGCTATGTTCTAGATCAGGGGTGTCTAACTCTGGCACTTCGATGTTCATGGATTACAGCTCCCATCAGCAGAGGCTGATGGGAATTGTAGTCTATGAACAGCTGAAGCGCCAGAGTTGGATCCCCCTGTTCTAGATACTTGTCTTATGACGAACAGCCAAATTGGCAGATTTTGGTAGTCTTTTGTAAACAGTCAAATAACTAAATAAATACACTCTGATATCTCTCTCCACACACACACACACACACACACACACACACACACACACACCCTCCTTAATATGTGGAATGTTTTCTTTGCAGAAATTTGCCTGTAATGGTACTGTGATTGAGCATCCTGAATACGGGGAAGTGATCCAGCTTCAAGGTGACCAGAGGAAAAACATTTGCCAATTCCTCCTAGAGGTGAATGACTGCAGAATTAGCAGTTCAAATTGCTGATAAACTTGAACAGCAGAGTAGACCCAGAGGGCTACTGTCCAAAAGTATATTGGAAGCTTTGGATTTGCTTGTAGCCCAAGAATGAAAGAGTGGCAATCTTGTGGTGTGTCATTGTCTCCAGCTGTGAGACATTTTGCTATCCTAACTAAGTAAAGCAGTGTTGTTTGAATTCTGGGGGACAGTGGAATATTGATAGCAGGGTGTCTGCCCAATTCACTCATCACTGTTAGCGTGACCATTAATACTTGAATTGGCTTTATCACAAGAAACCTTGCTCTGTTCCGCACGCTCTGTTCCGCTTGCTCTGTTTCTTTCTCTCTCTGAGCGCCATTGAGGGGGGAGGGTTGCATTGGCTCATGGGAGCAGTGGGGCAGCCACACTGTCAGGTTCACCCTCTCCAGGGCACTTACCCTGGTGGAGGGGTGAAACCACCACCATACAGTGCCCACTACCCTCCCCCAGCACTGGGATGTGGCGCAGGATACTGTGACGACATCCCAGCAGCCCTGCTGCTGCCAGCAGAGCAAGGGGGGGGGGTCCAGAGGCATGGCTGGGGGAGGAGCTGACATTAGTCTGTTTCCTCCTGACCATTTTGCTGGTGGCAGCGAATTCAGACTGATGTGACCCTTTTGGGGAGGCTTTTCTGTTTATTCTGGGTGGGGCTGCCTCTTTCTTTGTTTCTTTCTTTCTGTTTCTGTGTCTCAAAAAAGCCACTGCCTTTGCCTATTTTTGTACAAGGAATTGGATGTTGCATGCTGAAGTTCCCCTCTTGTGATGGTTCTTAACAAGTTCACTGTCTCGCTTATGCATTGTTTTGAGGCTCTGCTTCTGACTGCATCAGCTTATTACCATTTGTTTCTTTGTTCCAGGTTGGCATTGTTAAGGAAGAGCAGCTGAAGGTTCATGGCTTCTAAAATGTGTGTACTTACATGAAGAACTCTGAAGGTTTTGTTCTTACCCAAACTGGCTACTCTGTGAAATATGATTCTTTGCAGTAAATGGACTTCCCATTCACAATCTGATTTGCTTTTGCATGACTACAGAAAACATATGGAGTGTAGACTAGAAACACATAAGAAAACTGCAGTAAGATGGTAACACAAGATCCTTGAGAATTTTAACACATTTCCAATGGAAATGTTTTACTGCTGATAGTTCAGTGTATTACTTTTCACCTGATTTAAGTGTTGTATTAAAACCATGTGTGTTGCAGCTTAAATAAAAGTCTGTTATCTTATCCTTGAGGACTATTGTTAATGTATACCAGATACTCAGTGAGCTGGTTGAAGAGTCTTAGCACCACCTAAAATTTTGGGGAAGTAGGTAAAACCTTGGAAGTATTGACATAAACACAATTACTTTAGCCTTTGAAGGATTTCAAAGCAATATGAGGTTGGGGTATAACACAGATCATATGGACTATTGCTTACTGATATCACAGTTGTGTACTGTTTGTTTGGTAAGGTATGGCTTAAATCCAGGGGAATCTTGCCACTTCTGGAGCTCAGCCTGTGAGGTGCCTTCATTTCTAGGCTTCTGTAACACTAAGCAGACTTTAGACTTCATGCTTCTAATAATGGCTGAAGGGTCATTAATCTCTTACACACCACAATCGTTTAGTCATGGCTGTTGTTAGTAAGAATATTATTGGATGGTCTTGCTGACGCCAAGCGCTGGCTCCCGCTGTTAGCAGGGAACTTTGGAAGGCAACCCAAATTTGGAACGCATTCCATTAGCTACTGAAGAATTGCATCAACTGCTCGTTCTTATTTTAAACACACGGCACTATCCTGTTCCCCACCCCACCACCACCACCACCAGTTTTTTAAAAATTGTTTCGCTTTTGGGTCTGGAGGCATCTAATTTATTTTTTTATGATGTTTTAGTGAATGCTTGTGCTGGTGGTATAAAAATTTTCCCAGATGAAATACTCATCTGGATGTCCATTCCCAAACCAAAATGTTTCATTTGCAGACTTGGCAAGAAAAACACAGCCACCTTGAATTTTAAGGTCAGCATTAGCATGGTCCTTTCTCAATTTGAAGGCAAATGACTTCTAAATACTTTTAGCAGTGGCCTCTGCCAATTATTTCATCTGTTCATGGAGAACTGTGCATATCTAACTGCCTGGTCTGAGCTGATACCGTTACCAGCATTTGGCAGCAGCCACAGAAGAATCATTAATACAACATCATCTGCAAAAGTATATTCGTCTGTTTTTTTGGATGGACTCCAGCCTGTGTTAAATTGCAGTGAGCTGTGACACATGGTCCGACAGAGAAGCGGAGCCATTCGGGTAAATTTAGAAGTAAACATTTCTAGGCAGTGGTCCTTTATGGATCGCTGCCTCTTTGTACCCTGGAGTTTGGCTCATATTTGTAATGAAGGTGGAATTTGCTTGAAGAGATAAAACAGTTGGTGACTCATGCTGGCATTTTCATGCATTCTGGTTATTACGGGCCTTTTTTTGTTGTAATTCCACCTAGGGTGTAGAAATTCCCTTTTCGTTCTTTGGGAAAGCACAGCAGTGAATGTGCTTCCCAGTGTGTTCAGTGCAAATACTTTCTGTACCCTTTGCTATTTGAGAGAGCAACACTGGAGAAGACGGGAGAGTGAGGAAACTTAAAGGATTGTCAGGGAAATGGCGAATTTGTCTTGCAGCAAGAGTTCACATTTGTGAGTTAAGATGACATTAGCCAGACCACCAGGCTGACTTCCTCAACTCTTGACCACCTGCTTCATTCATCTGCAGTTAACGGCTGTTTGGTGCAGACCTGAAGTCTATTCATCTGGAGTGCCTCTTCTAATTCCCTGCACATTTACCATTGTAGGACTGGGGGAAACTTGGCAAAAACTAGCTTGAGTATCATTATCATGGCTGTGAAGATGGGAAGACAACTTCGACGATGAATTCTCACAAAAGAACAACTGATCCTCACGCTGTAAAGTGGTTTCTAGCAGTACATTTTTACAGTCAAGTTTAGGAACTACTAACCAGCTTTAGGTAAAGCATATTAATTTCTTTGTAACTTCCAAAAATGTAGGCAGCTGTACCTTACCATGCACACCAGATTCAGGTTGAAGTGAGTGCATGGGCAAATGCGATTAGCTTATTTATGGCTGCTTCTGCATTGAGCACACCCAAATGTTCATATCTAACAGTCTTTTCCACTACAATGTGTACTGAATAGCCAGAACATCAGCATGTCTTGTTGAATTATTTCAGTGACAAATAAAGCAACTGTATACCTAGATAGGCCGTCTTACTTTGACAAAGTTAGAAAGGGGCGTTCTGACCCAAACCCAGGGTTTAGAACTATTTGATGTGTTAAAATAGTTTCTGTTTTGATTCCACTAAAAATGTCTGAGGCTTGAGGTCCTGAGCAATTTTAGTAACCCTAGAGAAATACTAATCACTATGTGGAAATATCTTCTTGTTTGATGTTTTGGAGACTTGTGGAATATTGAGGTTGTATTTTATATGAACCTAAAGCGGCTAGATCATTTGTGGAAGTAGTTCAAATGTATGTATTTTCATAGTAATTTTCCCTGGTAGGGTCCTTTTTGATGTAGATCTCAGGGCTCTTCCAAGTGGCATAGCAGATGCATAGCCATGGAACAATTTCCTGTATAATTCCCTCTAATGTGATCCCATTCTCTAGCCCTAACCTTGCCTTTCCCACTTATCCAGAATACTGAGATAGACCGTTTCTATTTCTGAAGAGTGGTAACCGAAAAGGTGTGTTACAAGAGCATACAACTGACATGCACGGTTCTGTACTGTGGGTGCATAGCTGTCCAACCTCTAGAATTGCTCCACAGCTGCCAGTAGGGTTTTGACAGCAAACATCAAGGGAAATCTGGGTACTTTTGGGGCAAAAGTTAATGCTAAATTTATTTCAGTTTGATTAATCAGGCCCCTTAATTATCACACATTAATTTATCGCATGTTACTTAATGATCCCCTTAATCATCACACCCCTCATCTAATTGTGTTGGAATTACCAGCATGCACAAGTAAGAAGGCCATACCCCAGAAAATATGTTTCCATCCTGCTTAAGGCATCTGAAGGGCCAATATCCAGGAGGAAGAAGATTTAAAGCTACAAGCAACTTGCTGTAAACTTTAAATACATGTCTACCTTAAGTAGGGCTAGATAAGATTTTGAGCTTATGTCATGGTAACCTAATAAATTCAAATTAAACTTCAAATAGAAAACTTCCTTTCAAAGTTTACCTGTGCCCTGTTGTGAACACCAAATATCTTGAACATTGAAGACAAAAATAAGCACTGAGGCAATATTCATAATATTTGAGGACACTATTGTTTCCCTGTGTCTGTATTTTGAAGGTACCACAAAGTACCACAAAGATTCAAATGCTTGTGTGAGGAGAAAGTGTTGGGAAATAAGCTGAGGCTGAAAAGACAAACAAAAGGCACAACTCTTAAAAGGCAGGCCATCAGTTCCTTTCCCAAACATGCTATTAAACCTCCTGTGAATTGTATCTTTTCCTGGGCTGTGCACTCCCCCTCTTGCCTCACTGTTTAAATGCACACTTCCTTCAGTTGAGGGAAAAATTGGTAGCCAAAGTGTCCTTTCTCTGATAAGGCACAGAGAATGAGGTATTGCATACTGGTTATAATGAAACATGAAGAAAAAGCTGAGCTGTTCCTTTCCAACAGTGGTCATCTGTTTCCCACAAGGACACATTTAAATAAAAGTGGAACATACAAGGAGAGGAAGCAACAGTAAGATCTGTGTTTACCTGTTCATCTCTTCAAGAAGGAGGCTGAGAGAAGATCTAATCTCACAGTTGCAATACAAGCAAAGGGGGAAAGGAAGTGCAATTGTGAAAGATAATTTATTTTTCTGTCTGAAGAAGGCCTCTTTTTAAAGTCAAGGTTGATAGGGTCTTTGTGAAGAAGATACACTGCTCAAAAAGAAACCACTTTTTGTTCCATTGTGGAATGTGACTCAGACTTAAACTCAGTCATAAGAATAGCTGTATTGCATCATGTCCATTGGCAGGGGCTGTGGCTCAATGGAAGACCTTCTACTTTAAGTCCCTGGTTCAATCCGCAGCATTTCCAATTAGAAAGGATCAGGCAGTTGATAAGAAGGTAAAGGTTTGAGCACCAGGTCATTACTGACCGATGGGGTGGTGTCGCATCATAATGTTTACTAGGCAGACTATAGTTACGAGGTGGTTTGCCACTACACTTTGCCCACAGTAAGCTGGGCACTCCTTTAACCAATCTCAGAAGGATGGAAGGCTGAGTCAACCTTGAGCCTGCTACATGAAACCGGCTTCTGTCAGGATTAAACTCAGGTTGTGAGCAGAGCTTTGACTGTAGAACTGAAGCTTCCCCCTCTACACAGTAGGTGATGTGAAAGATCTGTCCGCTCTTAGTGGGTAGCGTGGTGGCCAAGTTTGCAGATGATACCAAATTATGTAGGGTGGTGAGAACCACAAAGGATTGCGAAGAGCTCCAAGCGGACCTTGATAAATTAGGTGAGTGGGCTCAGAAATGGCAAATGCAGTTCAATGTAGCAAAATGTAAAGTGATGCACATGGGGCAAAAAATCCAAACTTCACATACACGCTACAGGGGTCAGTGCTATCAGTCACAGACCAGGAAAGGGATTTAGGCGTCTTAGTTGATAGTTCCATGGGAATGTCAACTCAATGCATGGCAGCTGTAAAAAAGGCAAACTCTATGCTGGGGATCATTAGAAAAGGAATTGATAATAAAACTGCAAAGATTGTCATGCCCTTATATAAAGCAGTGGTGCGACCGCACTTGGAGTACTGTGTCCAGTTCTGGTCGCCGCATCTCAAAAAGGATATTGAGGAGATAGAAAAAGTGCAGAGAAGGGCAACAAGGATGATTGAGGGACTGGAGCACCTTCCCTATGAGGAGAGGCTGCAGCGTTTGGGACTCTTTAGTTTGGAGAGGAGGCGGCTGAGGGGGGATATGATTGAAGTCTATAAAATTATGCATGGGGTAGAAAATGTTGACAGAGATAAATTTTTCTCTTTCTCACAATACTAGAACCAGGGGGCATACATTGAAAATGCTGGGGGGAAGAATTAGGACTAATAAAAGGACACACTTCTTCACGCAACGTGTGATTGGTGTTTGGAATATGCTGCCACAGGAGGTGGTGATGGCCACTAACCTGGATAGCTTTAAAAGGGGTTTGGACAGATTTATGGAGGAGAAGTCGATTTATGGCTACCAATCTTGATCCTCCTTGATCTGAGATTGCAAATGCCTTAACAGACCAGGTGATCGGGAGCAACAGCTGCAGAAGGCCATTGCGTTCACCTCCTGCATGTGAGCTCCCAAAGGCACCTGGTGGGCCACTGCGAGTAGCAGAGAGCTGGACTAGATGGACTTTGGTCTGATCCAGCTGGCTTGTTCTTATGTTCTTATGTTCTTATGTTCTTAGTCTGAGTCAACAGCACTGACCTAGATGGACCAATGGTTTGATTCAGTATAAGGCAACTTCATTGTCTCCGTCTGATCCAATGGCTGATGAGATGTCCCTGGCAAGTCTACAAGTAGTCTATGGAGGCCAAAGTCTCCTTCAGCTTGGCAGTTTTCCTGCACTGGTATTCAGAGGGTTACCATGGACATTCCATATATATAGCAACTGATCAATAGTCGTGGATATTTATTTTATTTATTTATTGGATTATTAGTCCACTTCCCCCACCTCACCCTGTTTCCACAGTGGGTTACATAATTTTTCCATATTATAAATCAGATACAATATACACTAAATTAGTAAAATATTGTATGATGGCATACAAACTAGCACCATCGAATAATGCAAGATGTAGTCTAGCAAGGATGGAAGGATGCATCTGGTTCAGTTGGTCTTAACATCATCAGGGACAAGAGGGGGAAGGAGAAGAGGGAAGGCAGGCCAGCTAGTGATGGATCAATACTGACACTATCTTCAACTACAGGCTTGGTGGAATAGCTCCATCCTAGAGGCCTTAGGAATTGGGCAAGATTCCTTAGGGCTCTGGTCTCATTTGCCAGAGCATTCTACCATGTCGGGGCCAGAGCCAAAAAGGCTCTAGCTCTAGTCCAGGATAGCCAGATAATCTTCAGGCCAAGGATCACCAGCAAGTTGAAGATGGAGCAAGCTTATTTTCTGCTGTTCAGAGACTAGGACAAGGAGCAATGGATTCAAAGTGTAGGAAAAGAGATTCCACCTAAACATTAGGAAGAACTTCCTGACAGCAAGGGTTGTTCGACAGTGGAATGCACTGCCTTGGAGAGTGGTGGAGTCTCCTTCAGAGGTTTTTAAACAGAGCCTGGGTAGTCATCTATCAGGAGTGCTTTGATTGTGTACCCCTGCATGGCACAATGTTGGACTTGATGGCCCTTGTGGTTTCTTCCAGTTCTATGATTCAATTCTATTATTCTAAGTTGTTATTTGCCTAGCATAATGCCTTTCGGCGGTATACTGGAGGAGGTATTCTTGCAGGTACAATGATCCCAGACCATTTATGATGGATTTATTTTTCATGAATTTGTCCAATGTCCCTTTTAAAGCTTTCTAAAGTCGTCAGCATCCTCAAGCCCTGTGGCAGTAAATGCCACAAATGGTAATCTTCATTGAGTGAAGAAGTTATTCTTGGCAGGCTTTTAGAGATTTGCTCACCAAAGAAATATATTTTCTGTTTTAGTTCTCTTCCATGCGGCCATTTTATCAAACTAGGAATATAGCGTCAGATTTGCCATCTTAACAACCATGTAGCTTTTGAAACAATACATGAGACTTTTGCAGTCAGGAATTCCAGAACCATGATGGAAGTATTCATAGGAGGAAAAAGCAATTTCCCTTGTCACGCAGCACACGGAAGGAGTCCCTCTGCAGAACTAAATGTCTACTGCAGTAGAATGAATGCCAATAAGCATAGAATTCAGTCCTCCACCAAAGTGAATGTGGAAAACAATTCTTAGTGCATACCTGAGTTCCGGAGCTTACCAGACCATGCTAAATATCTGTGAGAAAGTATGGCACCTGAGTGGCTGATTATTTTGGCATTCATACATATTAACCTGCTCTATCAGAACTTTGTATGTTGTATTTCTTTTTAAGAGCTGTCGTTGGAAAAGTGTCCATTCAGAACTGACAAATCACAGTTTTTCTGTCAAGATTGAAAATATTTCTCCTTACACTGTGTAAAACTTTTAAATGCAATGACTAGTCTTTTCAGACTATTGTGTCTCATACTCTACAACAGGGGTCCCCAAACTACGGCCCGGGGGCCAAATGTGGCCCCCTGAAGGCATTTATCCGGCCCGCCAGGCATGGCGGCGATGGCTCCATTCATGTGCAGTGGGGGCTCGAGGAAGAGGAGGAACCAGCCCCAACGGCTGTTGATTGCAGTTACATGATGGCACCCCCAAATCTCCATGAATTTTCTGACCCAGAGTTGGAAACCTTACATGTGGCAACGCCTGCTCCGCCCTTCCCTCTCAGCTACTCCATGTGTTGCTCTCAGGCTTTCTGTTCCGCCTCACTCCCATTGGCATCAGCCAGGTTGGCGAATCGCTCGCTGGCTGCTAGGGAGGAAAGAACCCAGGAAGATATCTGATCCTGGGTTAGATGGAATGCTTCATTGGGAAAGTTCTACTTTTTTTTTTTAACAGGGGAAGGTATTCCACAGCCTCCCCAACAATATTTGGAGCCCACCCTGTACTTGACATACTTTGGTCACTGTTCTAAAAACAGACCGTGACAGAAAGGCTGAAAGGTGAAATCAAACATTTTACAATCATTTGTGCATAGGAATTTGTTCATAGTTTTGTTTAGTCCGGCCCTCCAACAGTCTGAGGGACAGTGAACTGGCCCCCTGTCTAAAAAGTTTGGGGACCCCTGCTCTACAACATGAAAGAGTTAAACATATCTCATGCTATACTTTCTCCTCTGGGTTTCCTGTTTTAAACTCTTTCTTAAATAATAGGTATCCAGCCTTGTAATATCATTTTGACCTCTGATGGGAATATTTTACTATTGAGGATTATCTAATGTCTTGTTTGAGATCTTTGAAAAGCGTCTGCATTTTTTCTGGACCTTCTGTGCTTGATTCTTATCTTCAGTTGAGAGTTCAGATGGGTTTTACTAATTACTAACTTTGAAACGATTCTCTTAAACTCCTAAGAACTGTGACTAGCCCAACATCACCCAGCTGGTGTGTGTATCTGAATTCCCCAGATAAGCCTCCACAACTCAAGTGGCAGAGCAGGGAATCAAACCCGGTTCCTCCAGATTAGAGTACACCTGCTCTTAACCACTACGCCACATTTGGAATGTATGGTACTTCTGATTTATGCCTAATAAAGGTTTTTGGATTGGATTGATTGGAAATAATAGGTTTAAATTTTCTACATTATTAAAGTTACACTAAACAACTGGCTGGATACTATTTTAAACAATTTATTTGTAGCTTGGAATATGATGTCCAGATATGTGGTACCAACATTTTTAAAGCACTATAGGAAGATGTGCATTCCTCACTGCTGGCGAATTTATCATTGGAAAACTACTTGGTATTTCTCATAAATGCTGCAAAAGTTGAGCTCAAAATCTAAGAAGCAAGCTCAATTGTTCCTTTTGGAGCAGAAGAAGAGTTTTGGATTTGTACCCCGCCTTTCCTGTCAGGGGACTCAAGGCAGCTTACAAACTTGTGTCCCTTCACCTACCCGCAACAGACACCTTGTAAGGTAAGTGGAGCTGAGAGAGTTCTGAATAAACAATGAGAAACCCAGCAGGAATGTTGGCGTGAGGAAACAAATCTAGTTCACCAGATAAGACTCCACAGCTCATGTAGAGGAGTGGGGAATCAAACCCAGTTCTCCAGATTAGAGTTCACCTGCTGTTAACCACTTCACCACTCTGGCTTCATCATGCAAACTCTTCCCACATCCTAGAATGTATCCTTGATAGAAGCGGGCTAAAAGCAGTCGATGCAATGAAGTAGTGAACTGTGCATCCCCGCCCCCTCCTGAAATGTGCGAAATGGACAAAATGGTCAGTAGTACTAAAACAATCTACCCATATATACTCGTGTATAAGTCAACCCCCATATAAGTCGAGGCACCTAATTTTACCACAAAAAACTGGGAAAACTTATTGACTTGCATATAAGTCGAGGGTGGG
This sequence comes from Sphaerodactylus townsendi, assembly GCF_021028975.2. Lineage (NCBI taxonomy): Eukaryota > Metazoa > Chordata > Lepidosauria > Squamata > Sphaerodactylidae > Sphaerodactylus > Sphaerodactylus townsendi. Next base: position 26,527,396 of record NC_059435.1, read on the forward strand.
AAATGCAGCAGCTGCTGGTAAATTTCAAAAATAAAAATAGATACCAATAAAATTACATTAATTGAGGCATCAGTAGGTTAAATGTTTTTGAATGTTTATTTCAAAGAAAAACAGTAAACTAGCTCTGTAAGCCCTGATTCTCCCTTTAAATCCACTCAGAAAGGGGGGGGGTGATTTAAAGGGAGAATCTGGGGAAAATTTGAGGGTGCCTGTCAGGGGAGGAATGTTTATGTTAGCAGTACCAACATTTAAGAGTATCTTTAGGAGACCCTCCTGATGATACCCCCCAGGTTTGGTGAAGTTTGGTTCAGGGGGTCCAAAGTTATGGACCCTCAAAATGTAGCCCCATCTACTATTAGCTTCCATTGGAAACAATGGGGGATGGAAGCACTCACTTTGTAGTGTGTTCTGAAGGTATGGGCAGTCATAATGGTTTTATTGGGTCACAGAAAATGCCATCAATTGTGGCCATGTAGAGTGGATTTCTGTTGTCATTGTAGAGAACCTGATGGATGAAGTTCCATGAAGAACAACCAAAGCTTGGCCTAAGGGATTTACGCTCTGATCAAGTTTTCATTGATTGTCACCCTAAGTGATCAAACAACTTCCTGTTCATATATCCCGAGTCCTTCACTAATTGCAAGAGGCTTCTTGATTTGAAATTCATTTAGAGACAAGTTATTCTGACTCCGTACGAATTGCCGTTACATCTAGTATCTCATCATTTCTCCTTACCAATTGATGATTAAGAATGGCTTCATTCCATTGACTAATGCCAGAACATTTTTTTGACTGACTGGCTACAAAATTACTCAAAGCATGAACAATGACCATGGTTTTAAATTTAAAGCAACTCCTTTCTCCAAGACCCTGCAGCTCTTTTTCAGCAAGAATGAAACAGCCGTCTATTCTGCAAAGCCAATGAGTTCTCAGTAGGAGACTCTAAAATATATTGAACGTAGTGATTCCAGGTGCTTTACTAAAGCACCCTGTTTCTCAATGGAATTTTCCAATTCAGACACAGATAATAAAGTTTACTGACATTCTGTTGGAATGCAAAGTCATATCCTGTCCTTGCTCGATTGTCTTGTTCTGAGCATAGTTTATTCAAGTTCGAGGGCAGAAGTCTGAAGGCTACCAAAATGTTCCAGGAGGAAAAAAAAAGACCAGACAGGAGAAGACAAAGAAGAGCAACGTTGAGAGTTTATTGAGCTTTTCAAGATCCCCCTGTATTTTGTATTAGGATCTTGTCTATAGAGATTCTATTTAAAAATTTATGGAAATTTCTCAGTCCTTGGTGGGGAAATTGCAAAACTTGCAGGGATCTAGAAGAGCAAAATAATCTTTCAGCCTTTCACCTTGTTCTCCTTAGTCTTCTCCTACCAAAATGCTCCAACACTTAATAGGGTTGCAAAACAGTCTTGCAAACCTGCTTGGATACATGAATAGGAACTGTGATCTATACTGCTGACTATAGCTTATTGTAAGTATGATCCTATTTATGTAATTTCTGTACCGCTTATTGTATCATGCGAATGCTTGTGCTCTGCTTTAATTCTTTCAGTCGATTCCAGGCATCTAAAATCCTAATGCATCGATTACGGAATGTCCAGTTTTGTCAACTGTACTAACTTACTATGTGTAATCCACCTTGAGTTCCTGTGAGAAAGGTGGAGTGTAAATAATGTGAATAAATGAAAATTAAATAAATGTTGGGACTATTCTTTACCTTTGGCCTATAGTCTGAACACTTATTTCCTCATTGATACAAAAACAGCGAGCCAGTCAGTGCTGGCTGAACTGTTTTGTTATTTTATTATCTGTGTCTGAATTGAAAAATTCCATTGAGAAACAGGGTACTTTAGTAAAGCACCTGGAATCACTACGTTTAATATATTTCAGAGTCTCCTACTGAGAACTCATTGGCTTTGCAGACTAGACGGAAGTGAGGACTATTTTAGAGATGCTTTCCAGTCCAACCATGTAGCGTAAGTGAAAGAAAGAAAAATAAGAAAGAAAGACTCTGTTTTCTATAAAGACGTTAGTAGATTATATATTCCTCCGCCACAGAACAAAGGATGTCGGACCTTCTTTGTTGTAAAATGCTCCTTGTGGATCCTAGTGCCTCCCTATCCCTGCTTCCTCCCCCCACTCCCCAGTCTGAAAGTTTGAATGTAAAAATACATTTTGGCATAAGTGCTCCTGAATCCAAGTACCATGTTCAATAATGCACACAATAATGGTTTTGACAAAGCAAATGAATGATAATTCTCATATTTGTTTGGGACTATAGTCTAATACGGAAACATACAGCTTTTTCAACTGCTGCACTTCTGACCAAACCAACATCTTTATGTGGAACAGGTATAGGTAGGTACGTACGTTTAGGGCCCGAGTAAACTGTTTTAACTGGTTGTTGTGGGTTTTCCATGTCCACAGTTTACAACAGACTTCTCTCTGTGATACACCTCTGAAGATGCCAGCCAGAGATGCAGGCGAAATATTAGGAACAAGATCTACCAGACCACGGCCACACAGTCTGGAAAACCCACAGCAACCTGTTGAATCTGGCCGTGAAAGCCTTCGAAAATACATTAAACTGCAGCAGTGGCGTAGTGGCTACGAGCAGTGGCTAAGAGCAGGTGCACTCTGATCTGGAGGAAACGGGTTTGATTCCCAGCTCTGCCGCTTGAGTTGTGAAGGCTTATCTGAGGAATTCAGATTAGCCTGTACACTCCCACACATGCCAGCTGGGTGACCTTGGGCTAGTCACAGCTTTTTGGAGCTCTCTCAGCCCCACCCACCTCACAGGGTGTTTGTTCTGCGGGGGGTAGGGCAAGGAGATTGTAAGCCCCTTTGAGTCTCCTACAGGAGAGAAAGGGGGATATAAATCCAAACTCCTCCTCCTCCTCCTCCTTTTCTTCTTCTCCTTCTTCTCCTTCTTCTCCTTCTTCTTCTTCTTCTTCTTCTTCTTCTTCTTCTTCTTCTTCTTCTTCTTCTTCTTCTTCTTCTTCGATTGTAAGCCTCTTGGGTGGATACTTATTTTAATGTATTGTCGAAGGCTTTCACGGCCGGAATCACTTGGGTGCTGTGTGGTTTCCAGGCTGTATGGCCGTGTTCTAGCAGCATTCTCTCCTGACGTTTCGCCTGCATCTGTGGCTGGCATCAAGATGATCCTCTGAAGATGCCAGCCACAGATGCAGGCGAAACGTCAGGAGAGAATGCTGCTAGAACACGGCCATACAGCCCGGAAACCACACAGCACCCAAGATGCTTATTTTCTTTCACCCTGCAATATGCATTGATACTATATTAAAATGAGATGTTGGAAATTCATGGTAATTGTTTTGAAGGAGCCAGCAACCTTGCCTGAGATACAGTGGCAGTATCCAATACTAATGTTGGCACTGGCTTCAACTTTGATAGTCTGGAAAAGCAGTGTTTTTTCCTCACATGTGTGCACTGCAGGTTTCAATCTCTACATCCAAATAGTATCTTCCTTTTTTTGTGTGTGGAAGCAGAAGCCACTGAAGTATTTAAAACAGAAGTCTAATAATACTTCTGACTGAAAGTTTCCAAGTAATCCCTCAGGATTAGAAATCCATTTCCAGGTGTCCACTTCCCTGACGAAAGGGGATTAAATGTATGTTGTGATGGAAATAATGTGCTTCTGGATCTCCCACAAGGAATTATTTGCTTTTTCCTGTGACCTTAAACAACCTCGGGTTTTCAGATCTCGAACATGAAATACAACCTAGGGATTTAAAATGCAGATGTGCTCAGCATCGCAACCTTTCACACTATGCATTTTAGGCAGGAAGCTAAAGATCTGTAAGGTTTTGAACGTTCCTTTTTTCTCCTATGAACAGGCATTTCTTTCTTATTGCTAACACTTTGGAACAAGCCAGAGGCAATCATAATAATATTCAGCTTTAAATCCTTCTTAGATATAGGCCAAAATGCAAAACAGTTAAGCACCGTGAAATTAAGTGAATTGATATATCACAGTAATGAAGTAATTGAAAAAATCAGTTTGAGAAGGGGAAAAAATAAATAACCTCACTCCAATGAATATATGGAAACCTGGACCCGCTCATATATGTCTTCTACTATCAGTGGATAAAGGTGCTACTGGAGCAATAAATGAAACAGCTCTGGTTCCAGGGATGGAGATATAGTAGTGACGCTGCAGACATAGTAGTGATGCTCCGAGAATGCATCTCATAGCATAATTCCAGCACTGGCTGTGATGATGATCCACCAGGTGATTATGGCTAGAGAAGAGAGTATCAGATTCAGTTCAGACATTTCCTGTTTCATTATGGCAAACCCAAATCTTCCAGTTCCTCTAAGTCTCTTGTCTCCTCCAAAATAGGCTCAAAAGCCCTGCAAACTTTTTATCTGGAGTGGCATGCCTGTACAGGAGATACAACTTTTCTGTTTCAGAAGAAACACCTGCATAGCAATGGCGTAGCGCCAATGGGACTGGGTGGAGTGCAACACCCCGGGTGGAGCAGCAGAGGGGGTGTGGCTGGGCACAGAGGGGAAGTAGTGGGGTGTTCCAAAGCGGGAACGGATGGCACTGCGGCAGGGGTACAGGGTGCACCCAGGGCACAGTTCCCCTTCACTCCACCGCTGCTGCATAGAAAGCACAGGGTACAGTTACGTCTGATCCCTTGGCTTCCCCAACACTGTCATCATGTCTGAAGCGTTTTGAGCAGGGCATAACTATCAATCAGCTGCCACTGTTGATTTGAGCCACCAAATGAAGACCAACAAATGTACTCCAGATAGCAGTGACTCAAGGCTTGTTCACACATTTTGGCTTTTTAGGTGGTCCCAAGGGGACTGCCATGTATGAATGAGCTTTGATGCTATGTGGCTGGTGCATAAGGCCTGGCTTCTGCATATCAGGAGGGGAGATTATAAAACGGGAAGAAAGCAAGTGTGGTTTGATTTTGGCCTTGTATTTAGCCCGTAGTCCTCACTTCCAACTGAAATAAAGCCAAAATACCTTGCAATTGCATTTTTGCACATATTCTTCCCTTTTACATTTTGCACTGATTTTCCTCTCTCTTCCTGTCATTGTTCCTCTATGTCAACATTTAGCTTTTCCTGGCCGCTGTTTTGCTTTTTTTTGGTGTTCTACATCATAATGTACCCTGTTTCCCCGAATATAAGACATTCCCTGAAAATAAGACGTAGTAGAGGTTTTGCTGAAGTGCGAAATATAAGGCATCCCCCGAAAGTAAGACGTTGCAAAGGTTTTGTTTGGAAGCATGCCCGACAAACAGAACACAGAAAAATAAGACATCCCCTGAAAATAAGACATAGCACATCTTTGAGAGCAAAAATTAATATAAGACACTGTCTTATTTTTGGGGAAACGCGGTACCTAATGTCAGTATACATATCTTGGTGTAAAAAGAATGTATACAATTCATTTGCATCACTGAGACAAGGTGAGGCATTGTATTGTTGGAATGTCCCTAAATCTTGCAAAATGCAGTTTTCAGTCTGTTATATAAAATATTTTGTTTCATGCAGTATTATGCTTTTGTAACAGCTTTGTACTGCTCTGTACTTTGTACTGCTTTTTCTTTAAAAAAAATCTGATAGCTCAAAGTAAATAATCTAACTGATGGAACAGCCTGTTTTTACTCTGTTGTCTGCCGGAGCTTTCTTCAACCAAGAGATGGCAGCATAACCTCTGTTTTACCACAAGAACTCTGGCGTGACACCCTTCCCTGCCCAATGGATTGCATGGCAGAGCATTTTGCATTTAAAATATGGTGCTAATCAGGGAGTTCTTCCTACTTCTGAAGTGTTTTTAAAAGTTGTCTTGTTGCTTTTTTTTTTGCATTGCCAGAATATGAAGTAATTTAGATCCTCACAACCTTTGTTGTACTGCAGGCTCTCACTCATGGACCCTCCTTAGGGTTGCCGGTTCCAGGTTTAGAAATACCTGAAGATTTTTGGAGGTGAAGCCTGAGGAGGGGAAGATTTAAAGAGAGGAGGGATTCCAATGGAAATATAATGCCATAGAGCCCACCTTCCAAGGTAGTCGTTTTCTCCAGGTGAACTGATCTCTGTTGCCTGGAGGTTAGTGTGGGTTCCATTATTTCCTATGGGCAAGCATGCATTCTCTATGAGCGAACATATATTGTCAAGGGGCAGTCACTGTCCTGAGTTTTAATATGTCCCAAATATGCCGGGTACAACCAGTGCTCGAAGGGGGAAGAAAGATGAGCAGGTGACAGCTGATTCTTCTCTCCACTCCAGCTAGTTTGTTGCCAGCAGTTCCTCATGTGATCTGCTAACAATGGATTCTGTTAGGAGCGCCACAGCTGTTTATTTGTTCTTGGTGTGTTGGCTGCCCCTAGCAGTGATCAACACTTGCTCAGATAAATGCTTGCTTAGCTCAACAAATTCAAGAATACTGGCAAGAAGTTGCTGTTTATACTCTGAGGCCCCTTCCGCACGGAGGTGGAAGGGGTTGGGTTGGTGTAATCTACGCCCACCCGACGACGCTGGGACCGTCTGCATGGACGGTCCCAGAACTGGCTGGGACAACGGCGCCGCGGATCGCCGTCGCCCGGCCGACCCGCCTCTTCCCCGTCCCTCTCCTGTCGCCTCCATCGCCCTGCTGGCCTCCGTAGACCCGCCCACGCTGCCCTCCGACCTCCAGGGGTCGGAGGACAGCGAGGGAGGGCCTTCGGAGGCCAGCAGGGCGACAGAGGCAACGAGGTGAGTGGGAGAGGGACGGGGACAACAGCGCATTCCCGGCGGTGCCGTTTGCACCGCGCCGCTGGGAATGCGCTGTATTCCAAAAACCTCCCTCCAGGAGGGAGGTTTTTGGAGGCGGCCTGAGGCCGCCCTGGGGGAGGGGGAAGGGAGTCAGGTCGGCGCTGCTGCGTTTTGGCAGCACCGCCTGTGCAAACGGCTCCCTGGGGACAGCGTTTTTGCCGTCCCCAGGTCGTCGTTATTGGCCCGTGCGGAAAGGGCCTGAGATTGGCAGCAAGTTTTCTGACCAGAGCAAGAAAGTGTTGTTTTAGTTTTGCTTTGTATAATTCTGCCAAAGCTGCCATTGTGGGAGCATTTAGTGTGCTGGTGTAACCCCCAATCAACCATTGAGACAGCAGTATCAAGAGAAGAATGCCAGTTTAATGCACCTGGTGCAAAAAAATGTTGTTTGGTTGTGGTGCGGGAGAGACACTGCCCATATGCGCCCCCCCCCCGCAAAACTCAGATTTTTGTCCTGGGCTCCATTTCCCCTAGCTACGCCACTGACAGAAGGTATTTTATAACTGTATTCATCATATGTTCTGGTTTCCCCTTCCCCGTAGAAATGATACTGGATCATTTGTTTGAGCCCCCCCCCTCCCGTGGCAATATCTATGTGATTGTGTGGTCTGGAAAACATCTATGTCAAGTATGTTTCTCACTGACTTTCCTCTGATCTGTGAACTCTAAACCAGCTGTGCATGAAGATAAAGGATTGATTCAAAAATTCTAGTGTTACAGAACAGTATTATTTTCCAATTAGTGAAAATTTGATTACCTAGTACTGCTTCCTAGTGTTGATGTGTTTTGGATAAGCCCATGTGAGTGAGCTCCTTTTCTGTGACTTGAAGCAGCTGGCAACACGGAAAGGGAGGGGCAAGGGGGAAAGTGTGGATGGCAGTGCGAAGGAGCGGGAAGGCTGGCTATGCATGGATGGAAGATGTCTGGGGCAAAACTGTGCTCACCGGCAAATCTGTCCTGCTCTGGCAGTGAAGCAAATTAAAATCATGCCAGAAGTGGTCTTGCTTGCCATGGAGGGAATGGAAAGAGAAAGTGGGGCTTGAGGAAATACGTCTGTACAAGAAATCTTGCCATGATAGACATTCACCCCCATTACATAGTGGACACTTTCTGCATAATTGGCCCTTGTCTACCAACTCCTATTTCTTTCCCAATTGACTGTTGTTGTTGCTGAAGGCTTTTAATATTTTCATTGCCTTAGGAAGCATGATGGTGGCTCTACAACTTTTGAGGAATTGACTTTCAGTTTGACATTCTCCTATCAAATTGGATTCAGGTGGGTTGCCATGTTGGACTGAAGCAGTAGGAAAGCGTTTGAAGAAGTATCTGAAGCAGTGCACAGGCATCTGAAAGCTTAAACCGAGAATAAAACTTTCTTGGTCTTAAAGGTGCCAGTGAACTCAAACTTTCCCCCCTATCAAGTTGGTATGCAACAAAGTCTGATCTGAGAAAGGGCTCAATGCTATTGGGTCTGCTCTGGGAATTCTTTCTATGCTATCAAAAACTTTTCATTTTCTGCCTCTAAGCTTGCTGAACAAGAGAGCTTGCAACTCCCTTGAGAATAGTTGGCAAAAGGACATGTCCTCATTGTTGAAAGATTCTATTTCCCAACAGACTTGATCTCCCACGTCTATTTTTCAAAGTTAAAGTCATACGGTATGGAAAGAGATGCTGTTCATCAGCCAGACTTACCTGAACAAGGTTCTATCAAATTAACTCAGGTATAGTGCTCCGGTCCAATCACACCTTTTCATATACGCTCACAGTGCTACACCATATTAAAGTTATATGCTTTATCAGCTTTGGAGGAACCATTGCTCAGACCTAGAGCGCACACTTTGCAGCAGCAGGCTCCAGGTTCCCTCTTAGCCATCTCTAGTGAAAGGAGTTTAAGGAGCAGGTGTTTGAAAGCTGACTGCCACTCACAGGAGACCATATTGAGCTTGATGGATCAATGGTCTGACTCATCATAAAGAAGCTTTCTATGTTCGTATCCAAGACTGGCAGTTGTCAAGTTTGATCGTGAATAAACAGAATGCCATTAAGTATCCGATTTTTTAATTTCACTTTTTCCACGGTGACTACGTGCCAGTAGTTTTCCACTTCTGATTTCTGTGATGATACAACATCTGCTGGTGCCCATAGATTTCTCATATGGATCGAGCTGTTTCTATATTCCAGCTAATCTGGCAGTAAATATCACAGGCATTCCCTATAGAGATTTCACTCCATCTGCTACATGAGCAGGAAGGTTAACACGCCACAGAAAAATAGAGACAAACAAGGAAGCAGCTGAATGCCAGCCAGTCCAGCCAAATGGTTGATTCCAGTGTGTCTGCCTTCAGCAAAATAAATCTCTTTCCCCTTTATAATAGAAGAGGCAACAACCCCCACCCACCATGCACACAAACCAAGACTGAAATGGTTTTTGGCCATCTAGGCAGGTTCTCTGTCCCCTCTTCTTTTTTATTTGCAGAGCTCAGAGAGGGAGGGGAAAATTATGTGCATCTGCATACTTCCCTGTGCATGATGTCTTAAGGAAGGAGGAGGCACTCTAGAAATAAAGCCAAGCCAAACACTGACAAAACATTAAAAATCTCTAAATCCTGACCTTAAGAAGCTAGAGCAGTGGTTCTCAACCTTCCTAATGCTACGACCCTTTGATACAGTTCCTCATGTTGCTGTGACCCCCAACCAGAGGTGGGATCCAGCAGGTTCTCACAGGTTCCCGAGAGTAGGTTACTAATTATTTGTGTGTGCCAAGAGGGGGTTACTAATTGGTGATTTTGCCACGTGATTTTTGTCTTAGTTAAGCCCCTCCTCCGCTCCTCAGCAGTAGCACGTAGAACTTGAAGCAGTCTAGCAGGAGGTGCGTGGCAGTCTGTGCCTGCGTACATTCGTTTCCCGCCCAAGGACCGGCGCAGTGGCTGTGTCCTTGCCACAGCTCCGCCCAGCAATGCCTCGCTCCCAGAATGCCCGGCCACACCCCCGTCGTGCCCCGCCCAGCCCCATTGGCGCTACGCCACTGTTTGAATCCCACCACCATGGGAACCTGTTACTAAAATGTTTGGATCCCACCACTGCCCCCAACCCTAACATTTATCCATTTTACAGATGGAGAACATTGATGCAGAGAGTCTTAAGCGACCCCTGTGAAAGGGTCGTTCGACCCCCAAAGGGGTCCTGGCCCCCAGGTTGAGAACCGCTGAGCTAGAGAGTATACCACCTAGCAACAATATACCACCACCAAAGCCATCAATGATATACTTTATGAGGCAGGCTTTGAGGCATAGACCTAATAAAGGTATAAATAAGCAGCAAATAGTTTTATCGAGGTACATAAGAACACAAGGCGAGCCCTGCTTGATAAAGCCAATACTTTGTCTAACCCAGTATCCTGTTACTTCAATGTGGTCTAGAAATCCTTAAGACGGGGATGAACAATAGTTTTGGAAATGCTGAAAGTAGTTGGAAAATTGTTTTGCTTCCCATATACATACTTTTTTTTTTTGGCATGGCTGAGTTCTGTTCAAACAAATTTTGCTGGCTTTTCAAACATATACCTCTTTTGTTTCTAGTACTAGAAAAAAACACGATTTTGTCTGGATCCTAACTTAAACTATAATTGCCATAAAGGTAGCACACCAGTTGTCATAAGTTGAAGAGTTCCCTGACATTTTTGATCTTCCCTACCATTAAGCCCAAGGGGATCTGTCCCTCGGTCTCAAAAAGCATCCTCACTCAGAATGCAGTAAACTGTGACCCCCCCCTTTCCACAGAAAAGAAAAAGAGTATTGAAATGTTGAAATCTGGACTAAGGGCAGCCACTGGAGTAGTATCATCAGTGCAGTTAAGTATATTGTGGGTGACCAACAGCTGTTCATTACTGGTGTGGATTCTGATGATTTCTGTCCCAGGCATACACTCCCTGCCTAATAAGCAATGGCAGAGCCTTGTGTTCAATGAAAGCTATTGATTTACCTGCAGCTCCTGACAGGATGGTGCACACATCAACCTGAAAGTCAATAAAGCAAGCAGAGGAGATGAACTTGAGATAAGCTAGGGAGGGAGAATAAAATCAATGTTAATGTGATTGCCATTGCCAAGAAGTCTTCATATTAGGAGAGAATATTTAAAAAATGCAAAAGTCACTTCAGTGGATACCTAGACCCAGTAGTCCTGTTGAGTGGCAGTTGTGTTCATTTATCCAGCAATAAATATCAATGTAGGTTTCTTACAGTATATAGGATAGAAATCACAAAACAAACTTTCCCCCCCCCTCTGGGGTAATAGAAAGCAATAATAATAGGATGTATTTTATAGTTTCCACGGATGGTAGGACACTTACAGCAGAGAAGAGTGGGGAAAGGTCAATTTTTACCAAATTCCTATTCCTACTATAGACTCCTATATTATTGGTCAGCATCACCACATTGAATTATACCCAGAAATTGTTTGGAAGCCAAGGTAGATGAGCCAAGACTGGAGTGATATGGTCCCTAATCCACCCTCCAGTCAAAATCCTAGCTGCAGCACATTGTAGTACTCTAACCTAGATGTAACCAGGGCATGCACCATACTGGCCAGATCTTTTCTGCCCAGGAAAGGCTGCAATTGGTCAACTAGTCTAAGCTGGTTAAAGTAATTCCTGGTCACATCTGCCACATGCCTAGTTAGTGGTATGCCTAGATCCAAGAGCATTCCTAATCAGGGGTGAATCTACAATAAATAGCACCCAGGGCAAGCAGTGAAATTGCCCCCCACCCCACCCGCGCTGCCCCAGAATGCTATTGGAGCAAACAGCAGGGCTTTGCTGCCTTGCTTTTAAAACAACCAACCTGACTGATGGACTGCTGCTCGGCTCCCCCATGTTTAAGATCACACTAGATGTGGCAGTCTCAACTGGACACTTCTGTATTTGGAGCATGTGAGTGACTTCAGGCCAAGGCACCACATGACAGCCTCCCCACTCCCAAAATTGAAAAGAAGAGAGGCCGGGAGCTCATGCAGCCTGCTCTCCCTGCATCTTTTCACTCTCACCAGTTTCCCCAGGAATAGTAAACAATAAGACAGCACGCCTATGCATACTTTCTCCAGAGTAAGCCCCTTGAGCAGCAGTGGCGTAGTGGCTAAGAGCAGTGGCTAAGAGCAGGTGCACTCTGATCTAGAGGATCCGGGTTTGATTCCCAGCTCTGCAGCTTGAGTTGTGGAGGCTTATCTGGGGAATTCAGATTAGCCTGTGCACTCCCACCCACGCCAGCTGGGTGACCTTGGGCTAGTCACAGATTCTCGGAGCTCTCTCAGCCCCACCTACCCCACAGGGTGTTTGTTGTGAGGGGGGAAGGGCAAGGAGATTGTCAGCCCCTTTGAGTCTCCTGCAGGAGAGAAAGGGGGGATATAAATCCAAACACTTCTTCTTCTTCTTGAGCTCAGTGGGGCTTACTTCAGGTAAATGCCCACAGGCTTGTCTCCTGCACTTCACCTAATGAGACCTAAAAGTGATGGTCTTGCCTAGATCCTGTTCTAAACATTTCCAAGGCGTTCCAGTCGGTTTCAGTTTCTTCTCCCTGAAAATCAAGCCACTGTTCTGCTCTTGTATCAAACATACTTGCAAGTTTGCACCATGGGTGATAGGCGGCTTTAATCAGTTTTGTTCTGGTGGTCACAGACTTAACACGGCTCTCCGCACTGGAATTTGCAAACAAACAATCTGGGTTACTTAAATGAGCATCCACTTGGGTGGACTATTTTTTTCTTTGTCAGTCAGATCTGCAGCTCACGAAATGAACTTAATTCCGCTGGAAAGCTGGGAGCAAGACAGGGATGGAGCAAGAGGCCTGCCCAATCCCAACTCCCATGCAGCTTTGCAGGCTACTTGCTGATTGCCTGCCAGTTACATCCTGCCTCTGCTCATGTCTGATGCTTCCTTGCCCCACTGGCTGCAGTCACACCCACCTGAGAGAGAGGTGCACCCTGCAAAGGGGCACTCCCAGTCATCTCCCAGGGTGGCCTCTTGTCCTCGCCCCCAGTTTCTTCCCAGCCATGCCATAGGAAATGAAAGGCACACAGGCTCAGCTGCCAAAGACTGCTGTGGCAGCAGCGGCAAGGTGTGTCTGTAGTGCCCAGGCTCATGGGGGGGGGGGAGTATCAGATGGAGAGAATAGGTGCACAGTTTGGTGGGGGGAGTTCAGGGGGGCTGGGCATGGGGGTGAGAGGGGGGAAGACATGGGACCAAAATGCACCCCCTATGTGACCCTCTCCTCTATTAATCATTTCGTGTTCAGATCAGACCCATCATCAACTTTATAAGTGAATGGGTCAGAAAAATTGAAACAAATCATGGCTACAGCCGTGACAGCTAGTCTGATCCTAAAAACATTAAAAAATTTTAGACAATTCAGTAGGTATGTGTAGTTTCTCAGTGTACATTTTAGGTTTGATTTTTTTTAAAATAATGCAGTTGGATTTTTATTTTTTGCAGCCTTGAACTTAAATAAGGAATGAATGTTCTGTAAGGAACAGGCATACTACTTAGAACACCTAAGTGTTCTGGGAATAAACTGTTCTTTAATGCTATTTCTGCCCAGCTCAATAAGATTTCATTGTTAAGATCATCTAGAGGGAAATAGAGTCTCTTTCCAAGGCATTTGTTAAGTGGGAGAAGCGGATCTGGAGCTCTGGTGAAATTCTCCTCACTTCCCATGCTGATAACCAAAGGGAATATGATAAACAAATGCATTGCCACAGGTCTGTATTTTGCAACCAATTCCCACTATGGAGCCCCACATGTAAGGTATAGTCAGCCAGTACGAATGGAACTTAAAGAAAGGATTAGCTGATATCATTGCCTCATTAATAATTCTAAGTTTGTACCTGTAGGTAACCTGGGAGCTGCCAGTGGCTTCCCAGGTGCTACAGAGTAGCTCACTCATCCTCTGGAAGACCCAAGAAAAGACTGCAAAAAGATCTGCTCTAAGTATCTTCTTTTTTTCCCAAAGAAAAAAGCCCCTTTCTGTATCATGGGATATTTCTCTTCACTATGAATGTGTAGTTTTTCAGTGTCATATCACAGGATACTTCTCTGTGTTGTTTAGCGGCTAACTTCATTTCTGGTGCATCTCCTAGTCTTTGGTCTTTTTCTAGGACAGAACAAAACTTGGTAACTTGCTGACGGAGCAGGTTGTTTGTGTTCTTTTTCACTAGTACCCAGAAGTAGCTTTCATGAAAGAAAAGGCTGGCATAGATTTGACACTACTTTCGAATTCCATTTGGAAAGCTACACATATAGAGCTAATGGTTGGAAGACAAAAATAAATATTTTTTTTCAATTCCTGGAACGGTTACATAAGAATCACATCACTGAATCAATTTAAAACATGTCTGAGTCAATAATCCTATCTTCAACCATATTTTACCAAGAAGTCACAATCAAACTATGAAGGTGAGAAGATCTGTGTTGCTTGTCTCCATCATCTGAAGATGCTTGAGTCAGTTATGCACTTGTGGCCTCTTTTGCATTAAGCAACCCTTTGGGTTGGATTCTCTGTAACACACATATTGTCCCCTCTACTGAACTTACTGCACCCAGATCAGAGAATCTCCAAGGTTTCTGGAATCCCTGAAAGCATGACTTTTCCTCTCCCTTTACAAGGAAAGCGAAGGGAAATAGCACATATTTGGCTTGTATTCAGTTTTCTTGCTCCTCCCTGCCTTCCCCTGCCCAATCTACAACAGCTCTTCCCACTCTTCAGGGCAATAATTCAGAGTGATAGAAAGAGCTTTCTTTTTTATTTTAATGCTGCCGGTCTATTGCTGGAGCAATGGACCAGTAAATCTACATGAAATTGACATGGTTTAGCAAAATAATGCTAGATCCAAGAGTATACACACTCACATAAAAAAACAGCAGAGAGCAACCTCCCCAGCTGGAGGTTGCAAGGAGAGAATGGGTGGGTAAAATGATGGCTCGGCTCAGCTGAGGACACTTCGCAGCAGAACAATCCTATTTAAACAAAAAGGGGGGCAGGAAACGACTGTGAAGCTGACAGCTTCAGGATAAACATTGCATGCATAAAGGGCCCCAGTTGTATCTTGCATCTGAACATATTGTGTGAACAAGTAGAAGAAGAATTGGTCCCCTCCCCCAATTTTTGTCTACTGTAAGAAATCTCAAAGCATCTTACAATCGTCTTCCCTTCCACCCCACCCCACACACAACAGGCAGGTGGAGCTGAAAGAAGCAGAAAGAATTCTGAGAAAACTGGGTCCAACTTAATATCCCTCCAAAGGTTTCTTGTGGAGGACTGGGAAATCTAATCAGATTCCCTGCTTTTCCACATGAGAAGCAAGCTCTAATCTGGAGAAGCAAACTCAGTTCTCCAGATTAGAGTCTGCTGCTCTTAACCACTAACCATGCTGGTTCTCATCCGTTTGTCTTTCCTAAGGCTACTATCAGCTTCTCATGTATACTACGATATTCTACCTTCACTGAATCACAGACCTCAAGATAGTGTTCTTAGAATTCCCAGGAGACACCAGCCTGGCCCAGTTCTCCTTATCTCCAGTAGGCATGATACATTGGAAGGGAGAACTATGTAAACCACTCTGGCCCCTCCCCACTTGGGTGAAATGCAGGGTGGACATGAAGTAAAAAAATAAATACAAATGTTTGTCATCAGAAATAAAGTTTGCTGGTATTACAAAATCAGCACAACAGCCATTTCCATTGGATTTCAAGGCTATATCCATTTTTGGTGTAACTTTCCTTTCCTCCCAAATTGGATGTAATTCTTAGGGATTTTGCATTCATCCAAGGTATTCCCCCTAATTACAGGCACATCAAAGAAATTGTCCCTGTTCTATAGGCATATGCAAAAAATTCATAGAAGAAAAGTTGGCACTTGATCAAGACAGAGGGAAGAAAAAGATAAACCAAAGTGGAGACACGCACAATTCCAGCTGTGTGTCTTAAGTCATGGCTTAACATAGCAATCAAACAGTAAAGTCTCAGCATTTGAGAATAGGCACTGTCAACGCTTGATCTCCATTACTGTAAATGTCTAGTATTGCATTTCTAAAAATATCGGGCCATGAAGTCTTTTCTCGCTATTCATAATTTCGTGACCACCATTCCCTCTTTTTGCCCTTTTCTGAACTAAAAAACCCCCCAGTTCCATTAGCTTTTCATCATGCTTCTCTATCTCTGCAATATTCTTTTGAGATGGCATGACTAGAACTTTCTAAATGTAACTGCACCACATCTTTATACAGTTTCCGTTTTATTTTTGAAACTAAGTCAAGGAAAATGACTTTTGGAATTGGGATTTTGGAATGCAGTTTTCTCCTAAACCTTAATTTTCCGAGGCTGATTCCCTCAGTCCCAAAACAGTTCTAAGGCAGAAACTCAATACTGGACTACGTTGTCCATGATTGCATCCATTTCAGATGCACATTAAAAAAACTTTACTCAAAACAATAAACTGACTTTTTTCTATGCTAAGTTCTTGAAAGACTAAGGAACCTGTTGTTACTCCCTGGAGCTCCCCTTGAGAGTCAGTGCGATGTAGTGGTTAAGAGCAGATGGACTCTAATCAGAACTGGGTTTGATTCCCTACTCCTCCACCTGAGTGGTGGACTCTTATCTGGTGAGCTGGATTTGTTTCCTTGCTTCTTCCAAATGAAGCCTGCTGGGTGACTGCTGGGCTAGTCATAGTTCTCTCTGAACTCTCTCAACCCCACCTACCTCACAAGGTGTCTGTTGTATGGAGAGGAAGAGAAGGTGGTTGTAAGCTGCTTTGAGACTCCTTACAGGAGAGAAAGGGGGTATAAGAACATAAGAAAAAGCCTGCTGGATCAGACCAGAGTCCATCTAGTCCAGCACTCTGCTACTCACAGTGGCCCACCAGGTGCCTTTGGGAGCTCACATCCAAGCTGTGAAAGCAATGGCCTGTAAATCCAAACTCTTCCTCTTCTTCTCTTCTTATATAATAAATAGCATTAGCTGTGACAGCATTGATCACTGGTTACGCAATCAAAAGTGCGGGGGAGGAACAACCTTTGCCCAACCTATATCTGATGCTGTCAGAGATGAGATTGCTCAGTTTGCAATTGCATGTAATGTGTGGATCTTGCCACTTGAGTGCTGAAACCTTATTAAAAAACAAAGCCCGCCTTCCCATGACGGGGTTCTTAGTCTGTGTCTTCTTAGGAGGACTATGAAGATCAGTGAGAAAACTGCCTCCAGCACACTTCTCTGCCAGAGGCCACGTCTTTCTTTCCTGATCAAGAAATATTACCAATGCAGGCAGTGGTGGGATCCAAAAATGTTAATAACAGGTTCCAATGGTGGTGGGATTCAAACAGTGGGGCCGCCGCGCACACGTACCTCCAGTCCCTATTGGGCAGGGAGGTTGCTTTAGTAACCCCTTCTCGGCACTCAGCAAAAATTAGTAACCACTTCTAGAGAAGTGGTGAGAACTGGTTGGATCCCACCTTTGAATGCAGGTTTTCCTCCCACTTAAACAGTTCTTCTGTAGCTTAACAAGAGCTGTTCTGAATCCTCGTTGGGAAGACCTGAAATTGTATAGACCGCACTATTATTGTTCTGCTTGGAAGTTAATACCCTATTGATTTCCATAAGCAGTATAGCTCTGTTGCCTAACGCCAAACTTTTCAAAGAAAGTAAAACTGGAATCCAGAAGCTCCCAGAAGAAAGTGGCTTTGAAATGCAGCTCTTTTAAGGGCTTAAACAACCTTTCACTGTGTCAAGTATTGAAAGTTGTCTGATTTATCAGCAAAGTATCTGTTTCCATACCCATAAACGTAGAACTGGAAGAAGAGAGATGCAAATAATCGCTACCATTTCTGTAACAGCCTTCCCTGTAGGCACCACTGTTGTCATGTGATCAATGTTAAGAAACATAATCGAAATTAAATTGTTACCTTAGGTATCATCACAATAGCTTCTACTCTGGTTTGGAACATGAACTACTGGTTTGCAAAAGGAGTTGAGATCTTTCTCAACAAGAAAATTTCTATTTCTCCTCCAAATTAGACTTTACTGCTTAAATAAGGAAAACATCAAAAATGGATACTCAATTGTGATCAGGTTAAGGTGAATTATTTCATCTCATACCTGCTTCCCATTCCTTAAAATTGGTTAAGTCAGTTAGTTGGTTAAGTGAAACATCCTTTCATTGTGAAAAGAAATCCTTTTGGCCTTCATGGTGAAATAGACAAAAAATGGGGAAAAATAGTCTAATGTACATTAAACATTAAATTAATATCTAGCATAGTGTTTTCCAACCTTTTTGACGTCACGGTACCCTTGACCTCACTCTTCATATCTCACAGTACCCCTGCCATCCTCCCCCACCTTCCCCTCCCAGTTCCCCTGCTTGCCACCTCCACCTTCCCCTCCCAGGGTAAAGGGAAGCACAGGAGGTGGGGGGTGGAAAGTGGCTGCTGACCTTGCGGCAGGCCCTGCCCCCTGGGCCAGCTCCGTATCCTTGCTGGTGCCAGTGGGAGACACCACAAAAGTGAGGGGGGTCGTTAGCATTGCCTTGGTACCCCTGGGACATGCTCACAGCACCCCAGGGTACCACAGAACCCTGGTTGGGAATCACTGATCTAGCATATTAATTAATCTTTTTAAAATAATTGGCCAAGCAAATGGAAAATAGGTCTTTTGTGGGGTTACTAGGCATGATAAATAAGCAATGTGTGTATGAACTGGTTGGGAACTTCTCTGAAGCATCTGGCTGACCATTATCAAAGGGCTGAATGCTGAGCTAGACAGTCCAGCAATGTAACCCCATCTGGCACTATTTATGCTCTAAAGTAATCTAGGGTTGATTCCACTCTGTACACAAAATGTCAACATGTTATCAGTATTCCAACAAACTGCACTTCAGTAGGAAAGAAGCCATGAATTGTATCATTAGAGGGCAACTGATGCTGAAAGGCAGACAAAATAGTCGGGGGACATATGTCCAGGTAGACATCACAGCATCTTGGAAAGTACCGGTACTGTCAAGTCACAGCTGACTTATGGCAACCTAAGTAGCTTGCCATTTCCTTTCTCTGCTTAGCGCCCCTAGACTTCCTTAGTGGTCTCCCATCCAAGCACTAACCATGGCCAATCCTGCTTTTGAGATCTGAGAAGATCAGGCTAGCTTGGGCCATTTAATTTGTGGCCTAAATAAAATGTTTGTTGTGCTTTATTTTCATTCCTCACTTTCTTTGCAAACCACACAAAATCACAATCTGTAGAATGCTTTTAGACATTTAAACCAACCAACCAACCAACCAACCAACCAACCAACCTACCTACCTACCTACCTACCTACCTGCCTGCCTGCCTGCCTGCCTGCCTGCTTGCCTACCTACCTACCTACCTCTAATTTTGAATTCCTTTTTTAAAAAAAACAAGTATACATTGTTATTATTTTGTATACAAATAGGCATTACTGTATATTTGTTGGACTTGGAAGTGGATGCCATGATTAATTTTGCAATGGAAGAAGGGATCTGATTATTTCCCCTTCTCACTGTGGGCCTCTGACTCCCCCTTTCATACTGTTCATACATAGTCATGGGGCTAAATGGAAAAGGGGAGAACCATGTACATTAATCAGAGTTACCTGGAGGAAGGTTTGGATTAAAATGTTCTGTATAAGCTTAACTGCACTTGTTCAAGGATACTTTGGAATATTTTTAAACATTTCAACTGTTCTAAAGCCAGACACTTGAAAACTGATGCTTATCCATTGACTAGATTAAATGTTGCATTCCAGTCAATGTAATCTTTCAGTTCATAGTTCTAAAGAGGGGGGACCTGTTGTACTCTCACACTGATCTGTCCCTCAAACTGTTCCTTTCATTCTTGGACTTTCAAAGAATTATGAGCAGCAACATAGGTAGGTAAGTAGGTAGGTAGGTAGGTCCCTCTTATCTTGGAAAAAATTATCTGCACAACTGATATTGCAATAGTTTTTCATTTGAAAATGTCTAGCCATTCTGCATATAATATAAACACTTAGAACACTCCTGTGAAAACAGGGGTGTAAACATTTACCACACGAAGAAGTTATCAGTATTGTTTCAAGGCCAGAGAGAAAATTGTGAAATCCAGATCTTTGTGTAAAAAAGTTTTAAAAAACCATAAATAGGACTTGGCAAACTGGGATTGCAATGTTCCTCCTAAGGATTCAGGAGTGAGCCATACCAAGCCCAAGTAGGACTTAATTGTGAAGCATAAATCATTGTGAAGAGAAAACTTTGCAAGTGCTATGCATCCCCGGTGGACTTGAGTTTTTTATCATGTCACGTTACGCTAACTTATGTTACAATAAGTTCTGAATGCTTGAGATGGAATACCAAAGATCTAAGTCCCAGGTGAACGACAATTCATTCCAAGCACAGATCGGAGTTCTTTGTGTTGGAATCAAGATTTTTTGGGGGAGATGGAAGTCTGATCTTTCAATTTGTTAAAGGAAATGGTTTATAACTGAAGGGCATCCTTTAAATCAGCTTTCTGTCATGGTTTGCTCTCCAAGGGATTCTGGTCCTCATTAACAGAAACAAATCCTTTCTTGAGAGCACGTCTCAAAGTTGCAATGGAATCGCTTTCTGCTGCTTCACCAGTTCCTTGAAACAGCTGTGGGAAATGGCCCAGTGGAGTCTGAAGTTTCAGACGTGAAATAATGTTGAAGTGATGAGATGCTTTCTAGTGGGGCAAAAAACCCTTACAGTAATGTAGTTTTTTTATCTTGCAAATTAAAACTTGAAGACTTAAAAAGAAAAGGGACGGGGGGCAGGAGATGGCCTTACAAGACATGGGTAAGGACAATAACTAAGATAGGTTGACAGAACTGTGAAACTTGGACATGCAAGTAAACAAGGCGAAGATTATTGACTAGATTGACAATTATGAAGATGACATTATTTTTTTCAATATGATGCTAAACTTATTATAATGTAATAATGCAAGTATCTCATTGGGACACAGGAAATGGAATCTTCAATTATATGTAGCCCCTCCCCTCAACATTTTATTTAAACACAAAATGTAGCTAGGGAGGCTGTAATCTACCATAGAAGATCTACATGATCACCTCTTCTGTACCAACCTTACATGCTTTGTCCTGTTTTATGTCCTGTTTTAACACCCACTCTGCCCTGTATTTTGTTTTATTTTTACTGATAAGCCTAATAAAGGTCAGTTGAAGTTGATCTACATGCTGGTTATTCTGCTAAAAGTCCTCTTTCACATGTTCCTCTGGTAGATTAGAACTGAGGGAGCAAAGGTGGCAAGGGATAGCTCAGTCTCATCAGATGTCGTAAACTAGGAAGGACTGGTACTCAGGTGGGAGACTATCTTGATTTTCAAGGAAGATTCTGCAGAGGAAGGCAATGGCACAACTACCTCTGCTTCTCATTTGCCTTTAACACCCTTTGCTGGGATCCCCATAAGTCAGCTGCAACTTGATGGCACTTTGCACACACACACAGATTAGCAGTGAGACCAAACAAGATGTTTGGACCTCCAAATGGCCGTCACTGGACTGGAGGCCGTAATATATATCTGTACTACCATGTAGACTTATCCCCAACCTGAAACAACTTGCCCCTCTCCCCCAAGCTACAATTTGCTCTTTTTGAGGAAACATACAGGCATATTACACCCCAACCTGGCAGCTGTGGCCAGGGGTTGTTAGAAGGAGAACCACATAGAAAAACAGTTCCAAGCCAAACTGAGAGCTGATGTATGACTGTTGTGGTCATACCCTCTCCCTAGGGCTGAGTGGTCTCTTCTTGACCCAGTATGGACCAATCCAGATTTTAAAATTGGGAATAAATCATTTTAATAGAAAGCCTTGAACAGATAAGGAGGTTTTATTTCAGACCAATTGATAGGTTATAAAGATGAGTTTTTGAGATTTTCTCAGCTGAGGTCCAGAGAAGACTTGTCAACTTCTGCTGAATAGCAATTGCAATAACTGCTAATATCTAAATATCTGCTAATACCTAAATATGGGCTAATTCCGCATGGGCCAAAAACAGCAGTGTGAAAACAGTGTGAAAACGGTGTAAAAGGGTTTAAACGGTGTAAAAGGGTTTATACTGTTTTCACATCATTTTCACACCGCCGTTTTTGGCCCATGCGGAAACAGCCATGGCCTTGAAACACTAAATGTTTCTGCATCTCCGTTACTTATGGAAATTCTCATTGAATCAATACAGAAAATAGAACCTACCATATTGATTGATTGATTGATGTTGATTAATAAATGATATACAGAGTTTCAGGAATAAATGGAATAAAGATTTAAATTGTCCTACTATGCCAAAGCATAATACCTGTTGTTTCTATTAATCTGAAGCTGTGATGTATTTAGCAAAAATTATGTTTAGGATATATTGGACACCACAATGCCTTTTAAATAAAGGATTAAGTGTCTAATTGCTGGCGTTGTAACTTAAAGGATAGGTCTCTTAAACATATTTTGTTGGGTTCACTCATTTGAGTTTTTTGGGAAGAAGTCATTACTCATTAATTTTGTATTAAAATATTCATTGATATATTTTTTAGAATGCTTATGTACTTTTTAACCATTTGCCTGCCTCCTGATGGCCAACTGATGGTTAACAATAGTGGACCCTCCATGCCATTACTGTAGCTAAAGGACTTAAATTACAACATTGGAGAGATAAATGCCCACCTCCCACAGTCCATTGGACTGAGGACCTTACATCTTTATCAGCATCTGAACATATGGCATATAGATAACTATTGCGCTGGACATATTTTTAGATATTTGGAAAACTTTTATAGAAGCTTATTGAAGTCGTGCCCGCGAAGTCGCAAGGAAGAGACGAGACGCGGAGATATCATCTGGTGGAGAGAGCCAGCAACAGGAAGCGCGGGATCCCGTGATCCTGGCAACTCTGCCGTGTGCTCGTCCCTTGCACCTTTTATTAGGGTTTCACTAGGGGCGTGTAAAGGGGTCGGACAGGCGGGAGAGCGGGAGGTCGGGAGAGCGGGAGAACGGGAGATCATCATGTGATGCATGATCTCATCGGGCTGCTACGTGCAGGAGGAAGCATCCGCATCTGGGTCTAATCCTCACCTGAGGGCAAGGGCCCTTTTGTCCCTTTGTATGGGACACCTGGTGACTGCAAGTCAGGCAGTTCATGACCCATGACTCACGGGAGGCGGGGGGGGGGGTTGGGGAAGCGTGTGTGCTTCCAGAAGGCCGTAGCTGGCACCGGCATTCCAGGCGCTCTTTCTACAGTTCTGCTGGGTTCGCGGGCTCACCCCTACATCTCCCCGTTTCTAACGTTTTAGGAAGGAAGCCGAATTAGTTGGGGCAATTTAGGGGCGACGCTTTGCCTCTCTCCAGGAACTCGCTCGAGCTGGCTGAGCTGTTTGTGTAACATGAGAACCTGGTTTCGATGTAGGGGAAGGTCAAAGGGTTTCTTACAAACGTTACAGGCAAAAGCAGATATACACTGAACAAGGCAGGACCCAACAACAAGGGATACAATCAAACCAATGAAGAATTGTAGCAAACAGAACTTAATCCATCCTCCTGGCAGCCAGCTCCAAAGGGCAGACCACCAGTGAGGCAACACATCGTACTTCAGATTAGATACAATATCTTGCAATTCACGCACTTTCATATGAATCAAATGGGAATTATCAGAGAGATTAAAACAACACACATATTATGTTACATTCTCTCACAGCCTTGGTGATGCAAACAACAACAAGTAATCTATAGTGGCACACTATCTAGGGTCGCTGATCGAAAGCTCCTGCTGCTTTCGAGGAGGCCAGAGCATCCAGGTGAGCAAACCGAGGTGGAATTAATGGATTTCTCGCGAAGGGCGCAGGCCAAACGGCCAATAGTCTTAGCGTTGTAGGAAGCGAGTCCGGGGACTCTCACAAGGGAGGTCGCGAGGGAGACGTATTCTGCCTCGGAGAGGGCAACCACATTGCTCCGGCAGCCCGGGTCAAGAGGGAGGGTGGAGTGACGGCGGCACTTGGCCTCCCGGGGCGGAGCCTGTGGCAAAACGATAGTGAGGCGGCTAAGGCAGCAAAGAGTCCCAGCAGAAAGACGAGCGGGGATGTAGTTGAAGGTTCTCTCCCCGCAAGTCCAGAACCAACCTTTGGGGAGCAGTGGATGTTCCACGCATTACCACGGGGAATGTCCTCCATATGTGTGCAGTCTCCAACTGGCCGAAAGCCGGTGAAGGGGGCTCGGACAAGCTGCGATGCTCCCGCAACATCGATGATCGCGGGCACAAGCGTTGGACTCGTGGTTGACGGCATGGTTTTGGTGATGAGGGAGAGAGCACCAGCTGGGAGTGGCTTGGACGACGTGGTCCCCAGTCGAAGCTCATAGAGTACCTGATAGACGAGGGCATTCATGAAGAGGCTCAGGCCAGACTCCCCAAGGAAGTCTCCAGGGGCTTTGGCAGATGGGGAAGCAGGGCAGGAGCTCAGCAAACTCCCCCCACCACCCCCCCAGATATTGGCCCAAGCAGAAGTTGACGCAGACGTTGGCAGTGGCAATGCCGAACCGCTCCCAGATGTTGGCTTGATTAAAGATCCAAGAGGGGTGACCGAGCCACCCGGCAGGGAAGGCAGCAGAAGCAAGCAGCAGATGATCGTGGACTCGCGGAATTTGCAGTAAAAACCGCATAAGATGGCAACGCAGAGATCCTCGGGTGTCTCGGGGCTGCCCCGTTGTTGCAGCAACTCCCGAGCCTGGCTGAGGTCGCTGCCTTGACGCCCCCCCCCAGGTCATCCGGGTCCTCGGACCCGTTTCTGGCGCTGGCGGCAGTCTGCCGTCCCGTGTCAGCGGGGCAGGGTCCTCCAGGGAGATCCGGCTTCCATCTCCTCGGGATGGGGTTGGTTTCCCTTCTGGTACCACTCCATGGGCTGGCTGGACATGGCAAACTGGAATCCACCGGGGACCTGTAGGGAGAAGGATTGGAAGCCATACCCCTTCCCCAGGTTATGAGGGGGGCCGGGCCCCGCCAAGCTTGAGTCTTGGCACTGGTGAAGTAGTGGACCTGGGCTGTGGGAGAGGCCTCTGATTGGGCCCGAAGCGCCTCTCCATGGGGAGCAGGCTTTGCAAATTCTAAGTAAGTGATTATGGTGAGTAGCACTGTTGATATAGTCAGCTGGATGAGACCGACCAAAAGGGGCTACCTCTGGCAAGGGGGCCACCCATTCCCCTTTCTTTAATTTGTTTTGGACATGGACCGGGGAGGCACGTAAGGCGGCAGTGCGCAAGCTCCTATGGAAAGTTGGCTTCAAAAGCGCCATCAAGATGCGTCAAAGTGAGGAGGTCCGAAAGCCCCCGGGGAGGGGGGTAAAGCGCTGACCGTCAAGGAATTGTGGGTATGCATTCTTAATTTGCAGGACAAAAGGAACTTTGGGAGTGCGCTTCAGAAGAAGGGGATGCATCAGGAAAAAAAGCAGGACAATCACACACTTGGGCTGCTAGTGTTTGGGACCAAAAGAGTTGGAGGAGGTTCCATCTTGGGGTGGATGTACTTACCATGACCAATGGAAGGTTAAAGACAAACCTAGCGCTCAGAGAGACTGGGACCCGCACTCCTGGAGTATCTTTTGGGGAAATGCAGCCGGCCAAAAACCACTCCTCTTAAGGAGGCGGTTTCACATGCAGCCTGGCGTCGAACGTGGTATTGATAAAGTTGCCAGGCGCTCGGCAGCCATAACCCAAGCAGGTTTGTGAGTGGATTTGATGGCGGCAGCCCCTTTTTAACCTGGGGCCTGTCCTGGCAGTGCTGCGGTACCAGGATGGGCCCAGATTTTAATCCAGGGAGGGCCAGTCAGCCAATTGGCCCTCCCGCCTTTGCTGGTTGAAAAATTAGAAAAAAAAGGGGGGGGGAAGAGCTTCTGAGCAGGAGTCCTAGGGCTGAGACGGGGAACACAGTCGGGGTTGGGAGGTGGAGATCTCAATGTGACCGGCTGCTGGCTGTTCTTCTTCTGGGCAGCGGCCATCACCTCATTCAAACGGCGGTCTTGGTGATCCGTGTGTGTGTGTGGGGGGAAAGTAGTGGGAGTGGGTTTATCCAACCCAGACTAAGGTCGTCTTGACCTGACTCATGAGATCCCTTCCCCACAATTTAACTTGGATGTCCAAGACGATGGGGCTGGACTGTGAGGTTGTCAGCTGAGCCCCGGGCTGCAGACCGTGAGTCGGGCGGATGCTCCATCTCGCCGGTTCTGTTTTCCCCACACCCCCAAATGCGCTGGCAAACCTCTGTTGGCCACTGATCAGGCCACTTTCGGCTGCTCTGATGATGGTTAACCGCCGGGCGCCGGTGTCCACAAGCCCCTTTGAACGGACACCCTTCTATGGCGCAAGCTCCAGGTATCGGGCGGGAGCTACCGATGGGCGTGCTCCACTGCCAGCCTCGGTGGTGTCGGGCTGCGCCTCGATGGCTACTTGGGCTCATGGCCTTTATTGAATCGGCGGCAGGCAGCACGTGGGGTAGGAGGATCAGCTGTCGCGCAGCTTCCAGATCCTGCTGGGCAATTCCTGCGCGGGATGTTTGTCCACACCTTGAATGTGAATGGCTCCCTCGGTGTGTGGAGTCAGCAGCTGACCCCTGGAACGCACTGTAAACAACCCCTGCTCAGTGGCGGAGGCTTTGGGCATCGGCACTAATCCGACAGCCTCCGAGGGAATGGGATCGCTTGGTACTGGGTCGAGCAACGCGAGGATCTCATGGGGAAACTTGAGGGAAAGAGGTGTTGGGTGCAGGTGAGAGAGATACCACTGGAAGGGAGGTGGTTTGGGCTCGGGCCTCGGTTCTTGGGAGTCGGTTCAGTATTCTCCTCCTTGGTCCTGGGCTGGGGAGAGGCCCGGGTGCGGAGAAGTTTCCCGGCGGGCACTCGGCTTCTCCAGTGAAAGCCCTCCCAACACTGGGGCATTTGGTCCTGGGCTTTCCCGGGGGCCTTTTGCCTCCTGGGGGAGGACTCCTCCTCCGCCAGGGGTTGTAAGTTTCCCCCCCCACCGGGCGCACCTTGCCAATCCCTCCGGAAGTGTCCCGGCTTCGCCGCAGTTGAAGCTTACTTCCGGGCCTTGGGGCTGTCCCCTGGCGGTGAGCAGAGTGCTGGGCGGCTAGGGAGACCCCTGGCCTCCGATGGGGCAGAAGATCCGATATCCTGGCAAAGCCTTAAGCATATCGGCCAGTTCGGGGTTTCTTCCCTAAGCTTCCGTGATGATAAGCTCATGCCGGCACTCAGCGGAGGCGTTCTCCTTGGCAAGGCGCATGAGTGGAGCTTTGTGCTGGGCTACGCCGTTTGTCGACCTGTTCTGCAGGGCCTCCTGGAGCCTGTTCAGGAATTCAGCATAGGGCTCCTGGGAGGCTTCTGCCCGGATCGTTGGAGAAGCTTCTTTGAGTTGGCTGTCCGGGTAGTGGGCATCTTTCAGAAAACGCTCTTTGTAGGCGCAATCAGAAGGCGAATCCGTAGGGGTGGGCCTCCCGGGTAGGACGATCTATGCGCGATTGGGAAGGGTAGTGAAAGCCAAGCAGCCATAGAGCTGCGCGAGCAGTATAGGGCACCGGCCAGAGGTTGCTCCTCTGCTTATGCATTGCTGGCCGGTACTTCGGCTTTCCCCCCAGACGTAAACATATTGCGCCCGGGGCTCAACAGCATGTGGAAAGTAGTTTTCCAGGTCCTCCGGAACCATTCACGGATTCTCCGCATGACTGCCTCCAACATGCCTCTCACATAGGGGCTGGTAATTCCTCACGCCCCGCATTGCCTTTGGCGGAGCCTGTGTGAGGAGACATTGTAACCTATGGGGTGATACTCTCGACAACTTCGCTGGATGACGCTCTATCTTCCCCACATGGTCGCGTGAAGTGGACGGGCACAATAGCGAGTGAGGTCGGCATCGCCTTTCCGTCAGGGTTTTCCTTCCTCCGCCCAGCATCGAGTGGGTTAATACGCTCTGCTAGAGTTTTCGAAACTACGCTCCATTACGATGCATGCGTTGACGGAGGTGTGGTGGCTTCGGAAATGGGAGGGGGAAGCGGAGCAGAAGAAGCGGAGCGAAAAGGGAGGAGGCGGCAGGGACTCGCGAGAGTGTGAGCCGGGAGGAGTTTGGAATGGAGGCAAAGGAAGCAGAGTGAAACGGGAGGAGGACAGGTGTCCCTTGTTTGAAGTGGATAGAGAAAATTCCGAGGTTGAAATTGTAGGTGAAAGATCGAAGAAGGGAGATCCATGGCAGAGAAACCATGGACCTGCAGGCCTGGATGGCGACATAACATTGCCTCCAAGCGCCAGTAGCAGCGAGCATCGGGCGAAAGACGCAGGGCTCTCTGTGCAGAGTGCGCCCGATGTTTTCCCAGTCCTTAAGATTCAATGTCCCCCTCTCTGGGTACCATGGACATTGCCTATCAATCTCCCCAACCACTCAAGGCAAGCAGATCCCTTTTTTTCCTTACACCGGAGACTCTGGCTTTCGTCAGCTGTTTTCGGATTCGCTCAACGTGCTTAAGTCATAAGCCGTGCTTTTGCAAGCTCCCATACTTTACCGGTGGTTCGTCAGACGAGAGAGAGTCCTAGAATGCGGGTCCGAGGGATGCGCCGATCCAGCAGACGGTGCGGTTTAATTCCGAGGAGGCCCGCTTTCCCCAGAAGCCGCATGGTAAGCTGGGCGGAGGTTCGGAGATTCCCGGGTTTCCGCACCAGCTAGGTCGTGCCCGCGAAGTCGCAAGGGAAGCAGACGAGACGTGGGAGATATTCTCATCTGGGTGGAGAGAGCCAGCAACAGGAAGCGTGGGATCCCATGATCCTGGCAACTCTGCCGTGTGCTCGTCCCTTGCACCTTTTATTAGGGTTTCACTAGGGGCGTGTAAAGGGGTCGGACAGGCGGGAGAGCGTGAGGTCGGGAGAGCGGGAGAACGGGAGATCATCATGTGATGCATGATCTCATCAGGCTGCTACGTGCAGGAGGAAGCATCCGCATCTGGGTCTAATCCTCACCTGAGGGCAAGGGCCCTTTTGTCCCTTTGTATGGGACACCTGGTGACCGCGAGTCAGGCAGTTCATGACCCATGACTCACGGGGGAGTGGGGGTTGGGGGAGCGTGTGCGCCCAGAAGGCCGTAGCTGGCACCGGCATTCCAGGCGCTCTTTCTACGGTTCTGCTGGGTCTGCGGGCTCACCCCTACACTTATGTGTAGACCTATGTGTGTGTGTGTTAAGTACCATCAAGTCACTTCCATTGTGACAAGTCCCTTAATCATCTTACTTCAAGCACATCTCTAACAAAATCAAAAGGAAATCATATTTGACGTTTAACTATCCTTCTCCCTGTCAAAAAAGAGGAAGGACCAGAAAATCATACAAATCAATAAACAAGCCATGTCACAAAAAAACAGGATGTGATACTTCTAAGCAACATGCACACGCACAACCTTAAGAGGACATTTAACATTTAATATAAGAGAGAGACAGCATAGTTTTCAAGCATTACCGCAGCAATCCCGAGGATCCTTTCCTGGGAACAATACTAATTCAATAACATAAACCTTCTTAGGATTGCTCTCGTTCATGCCATCCTTATACCCTTTTAATCCCATTGACTTCAAAAGACTTAAAATGATACGACTCTGCTTAGGATCATGCCAAAGGTTATCTAGTACATCACCTCACCCAAATCTGGCTGATATCTCTGAATAGAATGACCCCCTGAGATTGCATTTCTGGTATATTTATCAGAACCTTATCAGTTGTGTGTTCTCTAATTTTTCATAAAAAATTCTTGTCTAGTCTAGGGTTTTTGAAAAAGTTTTTATTAATCTACTTAAAACGAATAAGTTAAGAAGCAGTATGAGGTACTGAGAGAAATAATGTTTGGCTGCCAGGTAATTTAACTTGAAAACTCTTTCTGCAATCATTGGGTGAAAGATACTGAAGTTGTACATGTTTCTCTTTAATAGAACTGCTTTTGAAGGGCTTATTCCCAGTGGAAAAATCAGTCTCCTTAACTCTCCAGCTGGGGCATCATTTTATAACCCATGCAGAAACAATTTCCATGATGCATGAAACCAATTACTCTGGATACGTGACCTGACGGCTGCTATAGGGCTAGATCCTTGGCTGTTGGATCAACATAGATCCATTTGCAGTTCAGTGCCCTGCTGATAGTTACTAATCGGTGTTAAGAAGGTATTCTTTTTTTAAATAATGGTTTATTTTCTCACACATAGATCAAACAGACACAGCACACAAACAATAACAAAAAAGAAAAAATACACCTCATTATACAGCATATATTGACTTCCAGCTATCTCATCTTTGATTGAAAATTAACTCCAGGTTCATGCATATAGTTAAAACATTTTAAAATATTTTCTAGTGTTTACAATCTACTGTTTTCTTCAGCATTACTTCTCTGCTATTACTTCTCTGCTATTACTATTTGAATAAATTTTCAAAAGATATTCCATAAACCAGTGGTGGCAAACAGAGTCACCTCCCCCCCCCCCCACACACATATAGGCTGGCCTGGGCCGCTGGGCTCGATTATTAGCATTAAACCTAAGACCTAGTTTTGGGAAAGCAGTGTAGTTAATCCTGTTAAGTGCTGTTAAACCTCATTGATTTTCATGCAAAGAACTAAAACACGATCCTTTATCTGGGAGTAAGCTCGGTTGCTGGCAATGGGGCTTGCTTCTGAGTAAACCCTCCTAGGGTCATGATTCACACATTGCAAGAGTTGCACGGTTGCTTCAAAGCAAAGCCACCGACTATCACCAAACTTATTCCCGAGTAATACACGTCTCGGAGCCAACCGTTTTTTCTAAACTAAAACCTCAGTATTCAGGTTAAATTGCTGTATTGGCACTTTACGATAAATAAGTGGGGTTGGGGTTGCAATTTGGGCACTCGGTCTCGAAAAGATTCATCATCACTGCCATAAACGGTTTTCAGTTTTCTACAAAATACTCCAAACTGTTGCCTCTTAGTAGTGTCATCAGCTTTGCCATTTCTGAATATTCTGTAACTTTCTAAGTCCAATCCTCTTTTGTTGGTATCTTATTATCTCTCCATTTTTGTGCATATAAGATCCTTGCTCCAGCAAGGAGAAGGGATTCTTAACCTTAGCTTTAAAAGACTTTTCTTAATCTTGGTGGTTGTTACAAGCATTTTAATTCATGAAAAGCAATCTGGGCCCAGGCATCCTTATACATTGTGCCTGGAAAATGAAATGGGAGGCATGATGGAGGTGCTTTTCATTTTGTGTCCTCTCTACGCCCCCAGAACTGATAAAATCTTAATGTGGAAACAGTTGGGCTGGAGAAGGGAGAAGAAATGAAAATGTGTATGTCAGGCATTGGAATACGCAAGTGAAGCAGCTGCATTTCCTATTCCTTTTGCATTAATGCCACTTCTAAAGACACTGTATTTCATGAGCTGAAATAATAAAAAAGGGGAGCTATTTCTTTTGCTGGTCTTCCCATCCACTTTTTTATAGCTAAGTTTTTATTTTATTTTTTAAAAAATAATAGCAATACATTTATTTTATACACATGTTCTGTGTTCCTCTGAGTTTAAAGTAGATTATGCAATTCAGAACCACAAATCTGCATGTAACAAATTAAAACCATAAAGCAGACTTCAATAAAACTCTAAAAAACAAAAAACATCTAATTAACTGTTACATACATGGCTGACTTCCACATACATGGTCCCCTGCATTTGCTCACCGTAAAAAGACCCTCTGACTTATCCGCCAGAGGCCTGGATAAAATATCCAGTTTGACATCAAAAAGGAACCCCTGAACTAGTAGGCTTTTCCTCTCACATGTAAGTCACCCAATTTCTGGAATCAGTCTTGTAGCTACCATGGGGGAGGGGGGCGCTACTGCACCCCGGGCATACACCATTGGGGTCACGCCAAAGTTGCACTCCTCTGAAACTGTTGTTCATTGAGTATCTTCTCTGCTGGCTTGCATGGGAACCAATGTACAAAATTCTAAAAGCTTTAGCATCTCTGAAGTGCTCTTCCTCCTCTCCATCTGGAGCCAAGTGCCAGGTGTTTCCCTCAAACAGTCACGTGACTGAGGCAGGGAGAGCACTTCTCCTCAGTTAACCAATCACTGCGATAGATCAATGTCAAAAGCCCAAAGTGGGGACAGGAGAGAGAGATGTTTACCTGTCTAATAATGCTTTCCAGTTGCCAAAAACCAACTCTTTTTCATAGCACGATGTACGAGCCAAGCCCTCTATCCCGGTGTTCATGCAGGCTTGCAAACCGGATGGCTAACAGCCCACAAGCTTCTCTAGAAGGCTTTCTCTCTCTCTCTCTCCTCTCCCAAAGCAGCCTTCTCAGTGAAACACTTTCACTTTCAGGGACCAGGAAGAAAGCAAAACAAATCCAACTGCTGGCAAAGTCACAGTCCGACCACTTTTATTCACAGCAGTTAAAAACAGGAAGAGAAAAACAATCTTGCAGGTAGTTGCACTACTGGTTAAAATACCATTTCAGTACTGACTAAAACAAGGGCTACATGCCCTAACTTAACTACCACCCTTCTTGCACAAAGGACAAAAGAGTTTCTGCCTTTCCCCTTCCTCCCTTGTGCTTATCTACCCTTTCCTGTATCAGCACCAGCTGTTTCCCTTTTAGGGTGATAATGATTATGTCTTGCCGGCAGTAATCCAACTGGTGGTGCTGTTCTAACTTACAATGCAACCCTTGCATACACATGGTCATAATATAAGGTGACAAGATGGTCACCTTTGTAAACTGGGACGGGCGGGTAGGCGTAAATGGGAACGCCCCAGAAGGCAGTGCGCTCCTGCGGCTGCACGCACACTCCATTTCCCGCCCTGGCACAAATGGGAACGCCCCAGAAGGCAGTGCTCCTGCGGCCGCGTGCTCGGGAGGCTGCCGCACTGCCTTGTGCTCCAGAAGGCAGTGTGGCAGCCTTCCAAAAATCGGGACACTTCAAAAAACCCACGGGACGCGGGACAAATTGTTTTAAGGTGGGACTGTCCCGTCAAAAGAGGGATGTCTGGTCAGCCTATCATAACAGAAAGCTATAGGCCAACCATTACTAAAGAAGCAGTAGTGATGATAAATCAAGCAAGTATACATCTCTCTCTTTCTCCTTCTTTCTCTCTCTCTCTAAATCCAGGCAAGCAAATAAAATATTTACTAGCAAAATATAAAAAAGATCATCTTACACTATCAAATATTTAGCGATCTCTCAGTGGGAATTATAAAATTTTGTTGATAAAGGGCTGTTGGGAATGAGGGAGAAGCCCAGAAGCAGCTGGCTTTACCTTTGAAGAAATGCATACTGTATTTCAGTTGTTCTTTGAGTTTTCAGGCAATGTACTCCCCCCCCCCATACTGGTTTTTTTTGTTTAACAAATTGGTTCAAGTATTCAAGGGTGGGGCTACGGCTCAGTGGAAGAACCTTTTCTTTGCATGTAGAAGGTCCCAGGGTCAATCCCTGGCAACTCCAGTTAAAGGATCTGGCATCAGATGATAGGAAAGACCTCTACCTGAGAACCCTGGATAACCACTGCCAGTCTGAGCAGACAATTAAACTGATTTTAATGGACTGACAGCCTGATTTTATATGAGCCATTTTAATGTGTTCATGTGATGCAGAAACAGAGCTGCTAGGAGGAGAGCAACTGTTTTAGTGGAGAGGCTGTAGGACTAGGTCAATGGCAGAGCCTCTGCTTGGCATGCAGAACGCCCCAGGTTCAGTTCTCAGAATCTCCAGTTAAAAAGAACCAGGCGGTAGATGTAAGGATGGCAATCCTGCCTGGTTCTCTCCCAGCCAGCTGGCCTTGACGGAATGCCTCCAGCCGGGCGACGGGCCAGATTCGGCAGCAACAACCTTGGTGGACGGCTTATCTTGCTGTCCAGGATGAGCATTCCGTTCTCATGAGATGGGCCCGGATGGCCCAGGGAGGGGGGAGGGCTCGGGTACGTTATAACCTGTAGTTTGGGCGGGAGGTCTCATTCCTGCCTTGTCGTGTGTGTGTGTGCTTTCTAAGATGTCTGAATAAACGGACTTATATTCAAAAGCCTTTTATTTCTGCTCTTTGGAATTCCTTACAGTAGATGATGTAAGACACTTCAGTCTGTGACTAGAACACTGCTAATTTGAGTAGACATTACTGACCTTGATGGACTAAGAGTCTGATTCAGGAGAAAGCAGGTTCATATATTCACAGATTCGTGTAATTTAACCCATTCATCACTGGCCACATTGCTCATCAAATGAGTTAGCCACTCTTGTACTCTGCAGTGACCCATAGGTATCTGTCTGATTTTGCCAACAGAGAAGAAATATTGGGGTCCTGGGCAAGTCATTAGAGCATGAAAATGCAAGTTGGGCATACCTTAAGGCTTAGACAATTGAAATCAATAGGCAGGCTGTGCAATCAAGAGGGGGGAGGTTGGATATATCTCTGGAACCAGCGGAGCCCTGCACAGGCATGGGTGCCTGCCCACCCTGCTGGCACAAGGGGCAAATGTGATGGCACAGGGGGGTGACTTATCCTGGCAGGCGGGCACCATGTAGCTTCACGATGCCCCA
This sequence comes from Sphaerodactylus townsendi, assembly GCF_021028975.2. Classification (NCBI taxonomy): domain Eukaryota; kingdom Metazoa; phylum Chordata; class Lepidosauria; order Squamata; family Sphaerodactylidae; genus Sphaerodactylus; species Sphaerodactylus townsendi. The sequence continues at coordinate 26,561,823 of NC_059435.1, forward strand.
CCCAGAAGCCGCCATCCATGCCAAGGCCCTCCAGTGGAGAAAGCTGTCTCAGCTTGGCTGGGGATGTTCCGGGTCAGGCCAGGAGGTAGAGGCAATCTTAGTTGGTTTCCACTGTCCTCCCAGCCCCTGTGACCCGGTAGAGCTGGTCTCGGAGATATTCCATGTTTTTCATCCCCACCCACCTGCCCAAACTAACTGTAAGTATCCCTAATTCTGGCCTGGTCAACACATGTAGCAGAAGGCAGTGGGAAATGAGTAGGAGGTAGGAGGAACTATACCATAGACTCCAAATGATTAGTTCACATTATTAAAAGCTAATCTTCATTTTAAAAAATCCTTGTATTTTCACAAAATTAACTAGTTTTGATTGTCCATGAGGGGATTTTCTAGCAGCAATTGGGAATGTTTGTCTATGGTTATAGGATGAAAGCTGAACGTAATGTGTATAAACTTGTGGTATAGCAAGCAATATATCTTACAATACATCTTTTAATAATTTACAGCATACTGTAATAAGGCTTATAAACAAAACCTTTATAAGTAAAGGTTATAGCTGATGCTTCTTTGATAAAAAGATATAACAAAATGAATTTTTCAAGCTTCTCTTTGCAACTTTATGTTTTAAATACTTGGAGTTTAATGTAGCTTTCAGTGACAAAAGACAGCAAATAAATTACTATTTCTCAGAGTGATTCTGTGCCTGTATTTTTAACAGCTTTCTGAGGGACAAAGCATTTGGTCAGGGAAAGTGCAGTTTAAATTTTTGCCCACATATTATTTCCCTTCCTCTTTTGGATGCACACTTTAATGTAGAGAAGGGGTTTGTGTGGATCAGCAAAGCTGAGAGCTATACTGTAAGAGGCCTAGACTCTTGCAAGAGGCTAAACTCCTTACAGAATCACTCAAGGCAGAATGGTCACAGCTGAGACACCAGACTAAGATGTATCCTTAAGATGCTTGAATGACCCAACAGATTTGTAATTGTCTGGCTGAAAAGATGTCCAGTTGTTATCATGAATGCAAAAAGAAAGTCCAAAGTTGTTTGATGCATGTAATAGAAACATGGAACATGAGAAGGATGAATCAAGGTAAGCTTGAAATTGTAAAACAAGATGAAACACTAAAACATTTCAGTACTAGGAATGAATGAACTAAACTGGACGGGCTTAGGACATTTTCAACCAGACAATTACAAAGTGGGAATGACAATGGGAATGACAAAAACAGAAGACATGGAGTTGCTTAATAGGGAGGGAAGACATAGCATAGACAGTCAGGGGCTGACCAAATATTATCATTCAGACTTCAGGAAAGACCTATCACCATAACCATCAGTCAGGTTCTCCCCCCCGCCCGCCCACTTAACCCCAATCACAAATTCCCAGAGTAATACATAATTTAGCCTAGCAATCAGAACGTTCACCCTGATCTTTTCTTCTCAACATGGACCAAGAATCGGGGTTTCTGACCATTTGTATCTCAAAAGATCAAGAGTAAAGGGTAAACTTGGAGCTCATTGTTCTCACTGAAACCAAGAACAGATCCAGAGAGAACTCAACCTTACCATCAGACCTCTTATGCAGGCTTCCAGGGATGGATGGGCTCTTTAACTTACTAGGAAAGTTCCCAATAGGTTGCTGCCCAGAGGGCCACTGACAATCAAGAGAAACTGGTTTTGGTGGGTTTTCTGGGCTGTGTGGCCGTGGTTTGGTAGATCTTGTTCATAACATTTTGCCTGCATCTGTGGCTGGCATCTTCAGAGGTGTACCACAGAGAAAATTTTTTTCACACTGTGTCTAGTGAGAAGGGAAAGTTTAGAGGGGTATATTGTCCATGTCCCAGGGTAGGGAACCAATCAGTAAGTGTTTGGGTGGAACTTGCTATGCAAAGGTGTGGTTGAGTGCATTGTATTGCGGGTGGGGTTATCAGCCCATTTTTTAAGTACTGGTAGCCAAGTTTTGCTAATTTTCAGAGTCACTTCACCATCACCATCACTATCACCATCAATTAAACTTATTTATAATTACTGTTGCTGCTAAAAAAAATTCTACTTATCCTATCATTCCTCTTGGTTTACAAACAAGCAGTGGAAATGTCTAAAATCCTATAGACTGAAATTACTGGGCCACACCCTCTCAATCAAGCTAGCATATTTCTAGTGTAGAAGACTTCCCTCCCGCTTTGCCAGTTTACCAAGCCAAAATGGCGAGGGATGACAGATGAGTATTTCCTCAATTGTAAATGTGCACATTCACAGTCCTTTAAAAGGCTGTTTTCCAGCAGCTGCTATGAGTTTGAGGAGAAAGCCAAGTTTGGCTCAAAGAACTGGGACCTGACTTTCTACAAAACGTAATGTGTAATTTGGCTCTCCTGTTCAGTCTTCATTTTTTAAACGTTCGCTCTAGTGTTGATTTTTCCACTGAGTGAATCCATGGCTGGCCAGTAAGTTAATTGTGATTGCTCTGGCAGAAACATGGATCAATCCAATCCAGTGAAAATCAGTGGCATTTGTTTTGTGTTGGGTATAAATAAGCCCACATATGGCTCATAATCTTCCCGATGAACTCTTCTCACGCTTTTCTCGCCCTGTTTTATGCCTAAAGACAAAAGCTCTGTTAGGTAGCAAATCACATCAAAATAAGTTTCCATTTGCCTTCTGCCTTATTTATCATCAGGAGAAGACTTTGAAGTTAAAATGGCCCAGGAGCAAGCCAAGCTGAAAGACCCCTTGCACTGCTTGAAGTTAGCTTGAAGCCAGTGCTCAGCTCAGACCTGGACAGGGACACTAGTGATGGATGTTGCCTCACTCATTGGTCGATTTCACACTTGCGCTATCGACCTAAGTTTGAGCTGCGTTTGACCTAAGTGCTCCGCACAGCCACTGGGATCGACGTGGTTTTGTACCAGCTTCGCCCCGCGTAACGGTCAAATTTCCGACTCCAGTTGGGAACTACTACTTTTTCAGGGAACCACGCTCGAACTCAGCTCGATTCCAGTAAAGTGCGGAATCTCTGGTGCCAGGAGTCCCCCATTCAGCCAATCACAGCTGAGTGTTTCGGGCATGCATACAGCTGGCCAATCAAAAAAACGCCACCTTCGTCCCTCCATTCCTGTGGCAGTTTTTTTAATAACGTGTGTGGGGATAGACGGAACATAGCCGTAGAACAGTAGCCAATCGGAACGGAGCGGCGAAGAGGCACAGGATGATTCCGCCCTCCGAGCTGGGATCAAGCTGGTTGCAGTGGGGAACAACAATGGCTTTGACCTAGGTCAGTACCCTTCTCAGGGAACTGGGTCGAACCTATTTTACTCGTGTGTGGAATCGCCCATTGCCTCCTCCTGCACTGATGCCAATTGATCTGATCTATACAGCTGGCAGATTTGCTGGTGCTTACCCCTGCTTGCTGCCATCTTTTAGGAGCCCACCAGGGCCCACTGGGAATATTCTCTGTAAATTAGATGACCAATCTGCACCTGCTCATGATGTTCTTTCCCCCAGTCGCCACACCCACTGTTCCAAGCATTATTTCATGAAAGAATAATTGGAAAAAAATTACACAGAACTAAAGGTACTTTTCTGTAATGTAAACATATTTATAATTAAGAAATGGGCCTTCTTTGATAGGTCTCATTAAACTAAGTAACATTAGCTGTACTGGTGAAAAATACCTCCTTCTGTAAACACTTTAAAATTTAATAAGGCTTTTTAAAAAAGAAAGAAGAGAAGAGAAGAGAAACAGAAAGCCAATAAAACTGTGGATTCAATAAAAATGAATACAAAATCACTGGTAAAATACAATTGTGAGAAAATGACATAAAGAAGAAATAGGAAGCCTATATATCACTCTGGCCTAGGCAGGAAATATTTTTAAGAAGTTCTGAAGAGATTTGCTATTCCAGACAAAAGGGATTTTATTTCTGCCCATGATCTGAGCATACAGACCATCATTTATAATAAAATCCCTTTATGAAATGGTGGCATTTCAGTTACTACCTAAATTAATAGTTTTCTTTTTTCTCAGCACACCCTTCTAAGTGATCCAAACTATTCAAATATTTCCATCGTATATTTCAGCTTAACCTGTTTACTTGGAATTAGGCTTTTTGCTTATTTAAATTTAATGGCCTTTCTACTATGCTGCATTGGCTTTCCAGACATAGTAGTGTATAGGTAGTAGTATAGGGCAATGTGATTAACAGACAGAACCCCTCTACATTATTAATTGTACATTATTATTGTATTGTACATTATTATTGTATTGTACATTATTGTACATTATTATTGTATTGTACATTATTATTGTACATTATTAATTGTAGTTTCATCATCTGGGAAAATTTGCAATAACTGATTGGTCATTGACACTTTTCCAAATTCTTCTACAGATGTAGACTCATGCAAAGTTCCTGACCAGTAATCACATCAAAGAGTCCCTGTAATACAAATCAGGAATTCTGAGGCTATTCAGGAAGCTATTTGGCTACTTGGTTCTTTTCATGAAATTCTACCTCTTAACCTTCCTCGCTGTTGATCATCCCTGGCACACAGATGTCATTCTGCTCTCAATGTAGTAGACATTAGTGGACAACCAGATTGACTGAGGTAAAACGAGCCCATCTATTTGCTTTGCTAAAATATCCTAGCAATACTAGTGCAGAATATAATTGTCCTTTACTGTTGAACTTTCCTATCAATTGATCAAACTAAAGAACAAACTTAAGACCTGGACTCTGGACCACAGCTCTTTAATCCTGTGGTCCATCATCCATATTTTATTACAGCCTTACATCCCTTTATCATCTCTTGCCTGAGAACAAAGCAAATGTTAGCTTTAGGATTATGTACAGACATACATACTATAGAGTATTTACAAATATTCTGTTGCAATCTTTTATTTATTTAAAATTTTTAAGTCAACCTTTCCTAAGCTGGGTCAGTTTAACATATGACAGATCAATGAATTACAGATCCAATGACCAGCCGCTTCCACCAACAGTGTGCCAGTTTTTGAGGACTGTATGTCACACATGATAATGCCTGCATTGAAATCATAAGGTACTGAACAATTAGTCAAGCTTATGGTCAGCTCCTTTCGATATGAATCTATCAGTAAGGTCCTTACCCACATGATGTGTTTGCATCACTTGTTACTGGGAGTGATATTGGAATATCCATGCCTCTCCATTTCCCATACCACTTCAGGTAGTGACTTACACTAGGCAGTTATTCACTAACTCAGGTTCTCATGAGGAGGAGGAGCAGCAGTGGCATAGGAGGTTAAGAGCTCGTGTATCTAATCTGGAGGAACTGGGTTTGATTCCCAGCTCTGCCGCCTGAGCTGTGGAGGCTTATCTGGGGAATTCAGATCAGCCTGTGCACTCCCACACACGCCAGCTGGGTGACCTTGGGCTAGTCACAGCTCTTCTGAGCTCTCTCAGCCCCACCCACCTCACAGAGTGTTTGTTGTGAGGGGGGAAGGGCAAGATGATTGTAAGCCCCTTTGAGTGTCCTGCAGGAGAGAAAGGGGGGATATAAATCCAAACTCTTCTTCTTCTTTTCATGTGCCTGCATTGCGTTATATGATATTGCCATGACTGAAAAACTACAACTACAGACAATGAGAGACAACTACATTTTATGTAGATATTTTTATGTTCAGAATACTGTTATAAAACATTTTTTTCTTCCAGTGCACTTACCTACTTGAATTTTATTTGCCACGTTGCCACCCACTCACCCAATTTAGAGAGATCCTCTTTGAGCTCATCACAGTGGGCCTCAGCTTTCACCATCCTGAGTAATTTTGTGCCATCTGCAGACTTGGCCACTACACTACTTACACTCAATTCCGGATCCAGATGAGCAGGTTAAATATACCAGCCCACAGTGGCATACCGCCCAGGGGAACATATGGAGTCAAATGTCCCTGGGCGGAGGCAATTTAGTCACATGAGGGGGGGGGGTGGAAAACCCTCCCACTCCTCCTCCTCCCCCCAGGGTTTTTTACATTTTACATTTTCCCTAGATACACCTCTCAGCCACCCACAGAGCAGGGGGCGCGCACATGCTGGGGAGGAAAAGATGACCAACTTTGCAAGGTGGAGGAGATGTGCCCTCGGCTTCCTCTTCATTTCCACATCTCCAAGGCAAGGTTTGAAGCGCCACCAGATGCCAAGCGCTCATCAGTCTCCCACCCAGTCAGAAAGGAGCACCCCGCCCCATAGCCTGAGGGGCTGGAGGGCATGATGGGGCTCGAGACCCAGGCACCACTCACCTGCATTGTGTGGGGGTGCATTTGGCCACCTGCCACTGCCTGCCTGCCTGCCAGCCCGCCTCACCTCATCCTGACACCCACCTTGCTTGCCACATTCTTACCCATCCTGCTTTCCACTCGCATACCTGCCCTACTCACTCACAGCTTTCTTGCTTGCTTGCTTGCTTACCACTTGCCCCATTTGCCCACCTCAATTTGGGGGAGGCACAATTTTTTTGGGAGAATGCAATTTGGGGGAGTGTCCAAGCAGTACTTGCCATGCACGCACTGGCGTAATGCCCATTGGGCAAGGTGGGCAGCTGCCCAGGGCATCACCTTGTGGGGGGCATCAAAATGCTGGGTTCGTTTTTGGGTATTTTAGTGGTTTTCCATTTTTGGCCTGCAGGGGACGCAGAGTATCATCAGGAGACTGTCCTTATGCTACCCCCCAAGTTTGGTGAGGTTTGGTTCAGGGAGTCCAAAGTTATGGACTCCCAAAGGGGGTGCCCCTATCCCCCATTGTTTCCAATGGGAGCTAATAGGAGATGGGGGCTACAGTTTTGAGGGTCCATAACTTTGGCCCCCCCTGAACCAAACTGCATTAAACTTGGGGGGTATCATTAGGGCAGTCTCCTGATGAGACCCTGAAAGTTTTGAGACTGTGCCTTCAAAAATGTGCCCTCCACAGCCTGCAACCCCCATTGACAGCAATGCAGAAAACTCAATGCAGAACAAAGATTCTTGGGCAAATTTCTAGGATGTTCCTGTAGGGAGTGCATTTTTGGATGTATCTGCACCAAAATTTCAGGGTATCATCTGGAGATGATGGCACCCCCCAAGTTTGGTGCAGTTTGGTTCAGGGGGTCCAAAGTTATGGACCCTCAAAGGGTAGCCCCCATCTCCTTAGCAAAGAATGGGAAATGGGGTACCCCCTTTGAGGGTCCATAACTTTGGACCCCCTGAACCAAACTGCACCAAACTTTGGGGGTACCATAAAGACAGTTTCCAGATGACACCCTAAAATTTTGGTGCTGATACATCCAAAAATGCGCCCCCTGCAAGAACATCCCAGAAATTTGCCCAAGAATCTTTGTTCTGCATTGAGTTTTCTGTATTGCTGTCCATGGGGGTTGCAGGCTGGGGGGGGGGGACATTTCTGAAGGCACAGTCTCAAAACTTTCAGGGTCTCATCAGGAGACTGCCCTGATGATACCCTCCAGGTTTGGTGCAGTTTGGTTCAGGGGGGCCAAAGTTATGGACCCTCAAAACTGTAGCCCCCATCTCCTATTAGCTTCCATTGGAAACAATGGGGGATGGGGCACCCCCTTTGGGAGTCCATAACTTTGGACTCCTTGAACCAAACCTCACCAAACTGGGGGAGTAGCATAAGGACAGTCTCCTGATGATATGCTGAAATTATGGTGCTGATATGTCTAAAAAGGCACCCCCTGCAGGCATCAATGTCCTGGTGCAAAAAAAAATTGGTCGTGGTGGAGTGGCCGCCCATAGCGGGGGGCATCCAGCTCAGGTTTTGCCCAGGGCTACAGTTTGCCCAGCGCTGCCTCGTTACGCCCCTGCACGCACGCCATTTTCCTTCAGGTATGTCACTGCCAGCTCCTTGTGGGATCCCTCCATAGTGAGAACTGTTAATTTATTCCAACCCTTTCTGTCATTTAACCAATTTTTAATCCATAAATTGACCTGTTCATTTATTCCATGACTGCTGGCATAATAACAACAATCACAATAACTTTAGCAACAAACAGTGCAAAAAGAAAAGATTTTAAGTTAAACTTTTCAGCAACTTGCTCTCTCACATAATATGATTTTAAAGACCTTCTTAAGTCTGGCATAGATGAAGTTTAGCACATCCTCCAATAAGCAGTTTGATAATTCTGAGGTCATAGAAGAAGATGGCCAATTTTTCACAGAGGGTGTATTAGCTGCAGGAGGGGAATGATCAAGAGGACCTGTTCAGCAGAGCTGAGATAATACCACAAATTCATGCCAGGTAAGGTGGTCCTTCAAGTATTTGGGTTCCAGATTATGAATGGTTTTAAAAGAAGAACTAGCACCCTGGACATGAAAATATATAGGATTCTTTTACAACATCTGCTGGTTACGAAAGCTTGGCTGGCCACCCTTAAGTTCTGGGTTCGCCTGTGCTTTAATTCGGACACTGGTAGCCTTATCAATCATATCCTCCCCCAGCTCCATGGATCTAAGTGGCGGTGGGCAGTTGAAATTAAAATACTTTCCCTGGGATTCTCCTGGGAGTCTTTGCAAATGCTACCTCCTTCCGAACTTTTTTTTCAACTGAAAAGGCGACTCCTTGACCAGGAGCTACAAGTTCTACAAGACCAAGTGCGAAGTAACTGTTCCCCCTTCTTTTTCAATATCAAATTCAAAACCAATCTGATGGCAGACTATCTGAGTATACTCCAAGAGCCCAAGCTTAGATGGATATACACAAGGGCTCGTTGTAATTCCTTCCCTTGTTCTGTACTCCAAGGGAGGTTTCTTAAAATTGACTCGCAAGAGCGGAAATGCCCCCACTGTAGTGGTGCAATCCATGGAACATATAATGCTTAACTGCCCCAAATACGAAGAAGCTAGGGCCAGGCTTTTGACTCTTCTTCCTGCTAAGTTTAAGGAATACTCTGTTGCTGGGAAGGTTGCATTCCTACTAAACAACTCTTCTTCTGTGATTTTATATTCTGTAGCTAGGTTCCTTTAAGGAACTTTGGAATAATACCTGTGGTGGTTTTATGTATGGAACATCTGTCTGGATAATGCTGGTTGTTATATTGGTTTTATGCCTAATAAAGGTTTTATGTACGTATGCATGCATGTATGTATGTATGTATGTATGTATGTATGTATGTATGTATGTATGTATGTATGTATGTATGTATGTATGTATGTATGTATGTATGTACGTATGTATGTATGTATGTATGTAAATAAATATCAGTGATTAAGAGAAAACTTTGTTAAGAAACTTGTCCAGTGCCTTTCTTCTACTTCCCTCTTTTCATTGTCCCTTTTCCTCCTTCTTTCCTTCACAGCACTCCTTCTATCAAACAAATATAGCAAAATCTTCATATGGGTCTTTGGAAGAGTTGCTGAATAGTGCACCGGCTGAAGCATCTGAGGTATCAGAATATAAACAGGCATTGGCAACAGAACTTCCTCTGCTTACAGTCAGGAGATTCAACAAATTGTGTTTGCCATTTGTGTAAACTGAGACTTTCATACAAAACAAATACTAATGGGTAGATGGGAATGTGCATTTCAAAAAGCAGCAACACTGGGAATAACAGGTGGTTGTTTATGAATGCTTTGAATATACTCTTAAGAAGTGAATGCATTGATTTCTGAACTCAGAGGAGCAATTTTATGCAATTGTAAATATTTTTCATCTGAAATCTCTGCAGTGTATTTTATAACATTTGCTTAGCAAGACAATGCAAACTAGGAAAGAGAACAGTTGTTCTCAAGAGCTTAAAGTATTATTTCTTAATTTTGTTGAACTTCAACACAGAACAACCCATGGTGGCTTAAAGCAGAAAACGTTATTGTGTTTCCAAAGCAGAATAGCATCCTGTTCATCCTCTCCCCCACCATTCCTGCCAATTAGGACAAAAGCATGTGGGTGTGCCACATTATGCTGTACACTTTTTCAAAGGAAGGTTCAAAGAAGGGGTTAGGGGATGGTATATTAGAAATAAAATCAGTCTTAGAAAAAATCCTCAAGCAGAATCTTAGTTCAGATTCTTTGAAATGATCTGATACTTCCTTATATGATAGTTTTTCAGTAATAGATGCTATTGCAACTTGGAATTTTATAGGATTAAATAAATTGTGGAAGTATTAGAACTGCTGCCTACCAGCTCCAAGGGGGCGGGAGGGGGTGCAACGCACCAGGCGCGCGCCTCTCTGGGGGAATGGAGAGGGCGTTCTAGGGACGTTCCGGGGGTGTAGTGTGGCAGAATGAGGCGTTCCAGGGTGTTTGGGGGTGGGACAGGGTGGGACGGGGATGTTCCAGGATGGGGCAGGGCGGAGGACGCACCGGTGCACCGGGTGCTTTTCCCTCTTGCTACACCTCTGCTGCCTACAATGAAAAAGTAAGAGTTCATATTTCACTTTTAAATAGCTGGATTTCAACAATGACACATTAAATATTTGGGGTATGGTACAATGCAATTTTTTGGCAATGTTTCAAGTTATCTGTGGATTAGATAAACAGGAATTAGTAGCTTAGTAGGATAATTCTTCTTCATACCATGACCAATAGAAGTCCTTCCCAAACCTAGGCCGTTTCCGCACGAATGTGGAAGCGGCCGGGTCGGTGTACTCGATGCCGACCCGATGACGCTAGGACCGTCCGCATGGACGGTCCTAGAAAGAGCCGGGCAGCCGGCGCCGCAGAGCGCCGCTGCCTGGCTGACCCGGCGTGTCCCCGGGCCTCTGGCACGTCGCTGAGGCCTGGGGACACGCCCTCTGGCCCTGCGCGCCAGCTCCAGCGGCGCAGGGCAGGGGGGCGTGTCCCTAGGCCTCGGCGACGCGCTGGAGGCCCGGGGACAAGGTAAGTACAGGGAGGGAGGGGGGAAGCGCCGGGAAGCCGCTGCCATTCGAACAAGTGTGCTTCGAAGTGCACTGGGGAAACGCCGGCGTCGGGACGTGCGGCCGGCGTGAGGGCGGCGCAGTTGCGACGCAGCTGCGCCCCTGTGCGAACGGCGGCCTGGGGACTGCGTTTTTGGCCCGTGCGGAAAGGGCCCTAGATTTTACTCAGGGAATGGTCATCTCAGAAATCCATTGATTTTGCCATTGGGGTACATTAGTACCTCAACAGAAAAGTGTTTTGGGGGACAAAATATCTCACAATTTTTTTCAGAAAACATTGATCCAGGGAAGCATTTTAGTTACTTTACAGAGATACAGCCTCACCCCTCATAACCTGATAACTTGCAAAACATTTACCTCACCACAGAGACATTTTCTCAATATAGAAAAAGTACCCCAGATATAAACAGAGATAGCAGTTATTAATGTTAGATGGGGGTTTTTTTGCACAATATTTTTCTACCACAAGGTAAAATGGAATTTGGCCTGTGATAAGAGTATACCACAGAATATAGTTTGTGAAAGTGTTTTCTTCTCATAGCACATTAGTAGGATTGATACTAATAACAGGGAACCAATAATTCCTATCCAGTTGCCAACAAAAGGGCATATATAAATTTAAAAGGAATCCATCTCTCATTTCAGTGTCTGACTGATGCTGTAGCATTTCCCCCCTACAGCCCAGCTTGTATGAAAGAACAGACCAAACAATTGGCTAGACTGCTTCAAACCTCTCAAACTCTTGCTGTAATGAGGTTTCTAGGGAATCTTGCATTCAATGTACAAAAGCATTTGGCATAAAGATCCAGACAAAGGGAATCATAGCTAGATCACTAACAGACCTCACATCCGAGAATGAAGCGCCCATCTCACTTCTTCAAGCATTATATACACACACTCTTCAAAGAGAGACAATCTGTCACAAAATGCCACATAGCTCATAAATCATCCTTTTCTTTAAAAGAAATTTGAAAATATTGACAAAAGGATTTGAATAACCACAGCATACATTTTCATTCACTACAATTCATAGGCTGCTTTTGCCCACACCTAAGTAAACAAGGAACTATTCCACTGGAGGCAAGAAAAAGAAATCAAGAGTGGGGAGTGATTGATGCAGATGGGATTCATCCAGCGCCAGTAAAAATAAAAGCAATTCATGATGCCCCGGTGCCGCACTCAAGGCAGGAACTTCAGGCATTCCTGGGGCTCCGAAACTTTTATCATTTGTTCTTGAAGCATACGGTTGTTGTGCAGCGGTGGGATTCAAATAATTTAACAACCGGTTCTGGTGGTGGGAGTCAAATAATTGAACAACTGGTTGTTTACAAGCACCATTTTAACAACTGGTTCTGCCAAAGTGGTGTGAACCTGCTGAACCCCACTACTGCCACTGTAGCAGAACCACTTCGCCGTCTCTTGGAAAAGCAAGCCAGATGGGACTGGACCGGCCAGCATGATAAGGCTTCCCAAGATGTGAAACAATTGTTGTCATCTGACAGTGTGCTCATGCATTTTGACGAACAAAACCCCTTGATCTTGACTTGTGATGCTTCCCCATATGGGTTGGGAGCTGTGTTAAGTCATCAGCTAGGTGGAGATTCTTGTGAAGCTTTTCCTTGCACATTCTGTATATACCACGGCAGAACCAGTTGGAGCGAAGCCTGCTTTGCAGCTTAGAACAGCATCTAAAACTTAAGCAAATAGTCCTGCTTTGAACTCTCACACATTTCAACAAAACTGAAACCACGCCTATCTTTGGGAATGCATGCAGTCTTTTGACCTGCATCACAGGACACAATGGGCTGAGTACAGATTTTCTTGGACAAGCTTATTGCCATCACAAAGACGGAGTGAAAAGGTTCTAAAAAGAAGGCCTTTTTGCTGCACATTGGATCTAGAAACTGCTGCTTTTTAATACAAAGAATTTAATGATCTTTTATGGCACTCAGTTGTTTGTTGCAAGCTCATGAACTGCAAGTAGCCTGCCTTATTAATTTTTAACATTATTAGCAATTCCTACGTACCAAATAGTTAATTGGTTGGCTGAAATAGGAATGTTTCATAAACCTTTAAAAAAAGGCACTTGAGACCAGTTTTTCCAATAGTTACGAAAGCCTGCTTTGAAGACTCCAGATTTAAGCTGATGGTAAAGTCTGCCTCCCTGAGGAATCCAGTTGATGAAAATCATTGAAAGCCTAGGTTTCAGCTTTTCCTCTTTGCTGCATGAACATTCCCTCCTCTATTTTAATGGCAGAATAATGGCTCCTGCACAGTGTACAGATCTGTTGGGAATGTTCATGCTACATCGTTAACATTGCTCCAAAAATGCTTAAAGCATCAGAAAGTAGGTCAGTGTCACATATGAAAAGCAGGGGAGGGGCCGAGATAGGGATGACACATTACACTGGATAAATAAGCTGTACAGGATAGTGGGGTGGTGAACTGACCATATAAAGCTATATACTCAGGCTGCCATTAGATGATCTAACCCAGTACTGTCTACTCTGTCTACACTCTAAGGTCTTTTCCAGACAGTCAGCATGGTGTAGCAATTAAGAGTAGGTGGACTCTACTGTGGAGAACTGGGTTTGATTCCCTGCTCCCCCACATCAGCCGTGGATTCTAATGCGGTAAACTGAGCTTGTTTCTCCACTCCTGCATTCCTGCTGGGTGACCTTGAGCTAGTCACAGTTCCCTAAGAACTCTCAGCCCCACCTGCCTCAAGGTGTCTGTTGCTGGGAGAGGAAGGGAAAGGAGTTTGTAAGCTGCCTCGAGTCTCCTTACAGAAGAGAAAAGCAGGGTATAAATCCAAACTCTTCTACCCCTACAATCTGAGGATTGTAAAACAGATCTAGCTCTTGCACTTATTGTCTTCTCCCCGCACGCCACCACAACAAACTGCAGCTTTAAATCATGGAAGACACATTGGGTAAAAAGGATTGAAGGTTTTTGTTGGAAGTGAAGGACTTTGTGCTGCCTCCTGCCTCAGTGGCAGAGGAGGACTGATTAGTGAGTCAGATAGGTAGAGGGGTCGAGACACTGAGCATCTTTTCCCTGCTACTCTGACACTATCCCTTTGATGTGTAGATTGCTACTCTCAGGGAACTTCCTCTGTTCCTGCTCCACACACTCCAACATTCCTGCATGCACACTTCTCCATCCTGCAGCAGACAGCATCTCTCACCATCTAGCTAGTTAGATTGGAATAGAGAACTCATCTCTTCACTTTCCTATCTAGAGTGGAACTGTCTAATAAAGACTCTTCATATTAGTTTGAATCTACAAACTGGCTCAGAGTATCTTTTGTTCTAGGTACACACACGCCTGGATAAGCTCCACTGTGTTTTGCCTCTATGCACTCTGATGTAATGAAAAGGTACCAAAGAGAAATATATTTTTTCATCCAATTCCCTTTCTCTGATTTTTAAATCGCACCTAAGGCTGATAATCTGTTTTTAAAAAACCTTGGAAGATCTTACTGATAGATTGTTCACCTTACATCAGATCCTTCTCTGGAAATGCCAGGAACAAACCTGTGATACATGGAAACCAATCATAGGCTGGACCATTGTGTCATGCTTGTGCCCCTCCCATAATAGCAGTGTTGTTGGAGCTTCTGGATACATACTTCTGTATATTATCAGAACAGATAATCCGATGATGAGCAGAGGGACAAATCTGGATGACCAGGAAGACCAATATGGTATAAAAGAAGATTGACTTCTAGTCAGAGGTAAAGAAAAAGGTCAGAAGAAGAGATCTCTCGCATACCAGGGAAGTTTGGTGATAGTCACAGTCTATTTTAATGACATCCCCTTAGCAAGCCCTGCTCATTATGGCATCGCAAATGTATAAAAAGAATGAACTAGGAAGTGATATCCAATGAGAAATTAAGTGCAGGAATCTATATGCCCAACAGTAAGTTCATTAGCTGTGACAAGTCTAGGTTTAATTTCCTGCTTTCATTCAGAGAAACCGAGCTAAACTGACATGAGCATATTACAAAGTGTCATATTTGAATGAGCACAAGCTGTTGTTTCAGGAATTACACAGCCATTAGATCTGCATTCTCATGCAATTGTGGTAAATTAGATAAATCGTCAGACCTCTACAGAACGGCTGCCTCCATTATTGCCACTATTTGGTATTCAGATTGGGGGGATGTTGATCATCATCGGTGTCAGCGTTATCATTACAGTCAATTGTAGTCTTAACATATTCCACCTCACGTGCCTTCTTGGCTCCCACGAATTGGATTTTAAAGGCAAATAAGAAGAGTTTAGCTGGATCCTCGGCACTGGGGCAACAGTAAGTGTTGCTGGGTCATATTCTCAGCCACGGTAAGCATGATAAGAGCTGCCCTTCTGTCCTGCAGATTAATTTCCAAACTGATACAGATATTGATGGATATTCATACTTTTGCCAAAGAAAGTGAGAATAGTCAGGTGCGAGTTTCCTATTCATCCCCTCCAGTGCCATCTGTGATACTTTTTGCATTCACTCTTCCCATGATTTCTTATAAGCAGTTATCAAGCTGGAGGTACCTAAGTTTACTTAAAATCAAATTCCAATAGAATACTGTAATGCCTTCTAAACAACCCTCCAAAAACTTTGGCAGCCATGCCAAAATCCACCACTATGCTTTTGATAAATTGGTCATGCTTTTTCCCTGGATCAGAAAATATGTTTCATTATGATGCTTGCATCAGTATGCATTATGTGGAATCATTATGTGGCATCATTATGGCTATCTGAATCTGCATTCTTAACATGGGAACATTGACTGGTGCCCTGAGCATAGGTTGCATGCTGTAATGGGCAAATGTAAATGACTTTGCCGCTTGGAGCTTCATGGGAAGGACTGATGATGAAGGTGGAAAGCCATGCCCTTTTTATTATGGGAATATAAAGGTAGATGGAACTGCACCCACCTTTGCTTTTCTCCTTCATCACCTGCTTTTTCAGAGGGTTTTTCTTCCAGGCTTTGAGACTTCCAGCCTTACGTGCTCTCTCTGCACCCATTTGTAGCTATTAGTTCTGTTACCCCTCACTGCTGACCATCCATTTGCAAGTTCTGGACAAAAGCATATTTTGGTTGCCAAGCAACTACTGAACACAGTCTCTCATCTGATACAACTATATAAAACTTGACAAGCTAGGGTTAGAAACAGTGGGGAGGCACAGCAGATGGCTCTTAGATGTCTCCCTTAGGTGATTCCATCTGTTAGTGGAAATGGCTGCCCTACACCTATGTATGAAGTGTTAACTATTTATCCAGCTGATTTTCAATGTATGGTCCACTTTGCAAAACTTTTTCCTCATTCAAGGCAGTGAAGCTTTTCTGTGGATTTGCACTGTCGATATTCTTCTGAACAGTTCAGTTTATGAGCAGACTGTAACAGAACAGATAACATCGTTCAAAAAATGTCTTGCTGACCAGCATTAGGAATGAAAATCAATGGGGGGAAAACCCTCTCATGTTGACTTATTCACACACAAAGTGTGGATCAGCCTTAATCATCTCAAAACTCTGTTGGATCAGACCAAAAGTCCATCTAGGGTTCGTTTGTTTTAACAGTGGCTAGCTAGCCAAATGCTTTTAGGAAGTTTGCAAGCAATTCAACAGTGCTTCCTTGTTGCTTGCTGCTTTTGGACTGGGAAATTCCATTTAGCTATCATGGCTAATGATAGCCTACCCTACAGTTTTGATACATAATCATATAGATGGACCAATATTAACATTTTAGATCAGTGGTTCTCAACCTTCCTAATGCCGTGACTCTCTGATACAGTTCCTCATGTTGTGGTGACCCCAAACCCTAATATTTATCCATTTTACAGATGGAGAACACTGATGCAGAGAGTCTTAGGTGACCCCTGTGAAAGGGTCGTTCGACCCCCAAAGGGGTCCCGACCCCCAGGTTGAGAACCACTGTTTTAGATCATATTTTGTCATTATTTTAATTTAACTTTTTTGTAAATATCCCCCCACTTCCCCCCCACACACACACACTATGCAGAAGATAAAAATCCTCCTCCACATCTCCACCAACTGTAGTGATTAACAGATTTTATTCAACTTATTTGGGATGAGGTATCAGCAACATAAAGCCTTGGTAGTTTTCTTTCACAGCAATCTCTCTGTTAAGAGTGTGTGCGTGTGCGTGCGCGTGCGCGTGTGCATGTGCATGTGCATTATCATTATTTCCCATTTTGCCTGAAAACTATTTCCTGTATTAAGATTTATAGTCCATCTTTTCAGTTTTAGCTCAAGTATCTTACAATGTAGTAGAAAGTCACAGCTGACTTATGGAGACCCTCACAGGCTCTTCAAGGCAGGAGATGAACAGAGGTGGATTGCCATTACCTGCCTCTACGTGGCAACCCTTGACTTCCCTGGTGGTCTCCCATCAAAGTACTCACCACAGCTGACCCTACTTAGTTTTAAAGCTGAAGAAGAAGAAGAAATGTTGGATTTATATCCCCCCTTTCTCTCCTGTAAGGAGACTCAAAGGGACTTACAATATCCTTTCCCTTCCCCCCTCACAACAATCCTTTCCCTTCCCCCCTCACCTACCCTGTGAGGTAGGTGGAGCTGAGAGAGCTCTGAAGAGCTGTGACTAGCCCAAGGCCACCCAGCTGGAATGTGTTGGAATGCACAAGCTAATCTGGTTCACCAGATAAGTCTCCACAGCTCAAGTGGCTGTGCAGGGAATCAAATCCGGTTCTCCAGATTAGGGTGCACCTGCTTTTAACTACTATACCACACTGAAATCAAGCTACTCTCAGCTGGCCAAATTAGGACTAACTTTAAAAATGTATCATCCAAAATTTTAAAAATCAAAACATAAAATAGTGAACAGATCTTCCATAAAATGGTAACATTTTAGCAGTACCCTTTTTTGTTTCTCTTTTAATGAACATACATATTTCAGGCTCAAGGAATGGCAACATTGCCAAATGCTCTAATGTTACACATCCATTAAAGGTTGTTAGGTTTGCTCTAATTTTAGCATATATGCTGCAGAAATGCAAGGAATTTTCATCAGTGGAAGGGAGAAATAAGTTTTACTAACTCCCCTCTCCCACAGCATACCACACTCACTATCCAATCTGTTCTCAAATCTCATCTGGACCTTAGGAGCAGCATGCCAGTGAGTTCAGGGACTTGCAACTGGGGACAGAGATACCTGTTCAGTTATCAGAGCACACTGGATCATACTTTGAATCCAATCTATTGATGAGACTGAAGAATCTCAAGATGCATTGATCTCGTGAGCAGATCCTAGTTTATGCAATACATACATCAATGAATCTCTTGTATCCCAAACATAGAAAAATGCTATTTGCTGCACTGAATTATAATTGTAAAAAGATTGAATCAATTACTTGTATCCAGCATCTGCTAGCAGAAAGCACATGGCAGAATTGGTTTTACTGACTTCCCCTTCCCACTGCAAGCCACTGAGCTTACCCAGATTTTGGTCTTGCGAGAACAGCCTTGAGAATAAACGAAGGGGCAAAGTGGGAATCTACAATAGACAGGGAAAACAATGGAAATCACTGGCCCCACTTCCCAAGGACATAGGTAAGGGGGGTTTCTCGGGTTCAAACCCCCCCCCCATTGCATGTCCGAAGCTCCGCCCCCCCATTTGTGGTTTTTTTTATTTTAAAGTGTTGTTTCGGTTTTCGGCTTGCAGGGGGTGCATTTTTAGACTAGCGGCACCAAAATTTCAGACTATCGTCAGGTGACACTCCTGATGATACCAGCCAAGTTTGGTTCAGGGGGTCCAAAGTTATGGACCCTCAAAGGCGGTGCCCCCATCCCCCATTGTTTCCAATGGGAGATAATAGTAGATGGGGCTACCCTTTAGAGGGTCCATATCTTTGGACCCCCTGAACCAAACTTCACTAAACCTAGGTGGTATCATCAGGAGAGTCTCCTGCTGACACCACCCAGGTTTGGTGAAGGTTGGCTCAGAGGGTCCAAAGTTATGGACTCCCAAATGGGTGCCCCCATCCCCCATTGTTTCCAATGGGAGCTAATAGAAGATGTGGGCTACACCTTTGAAGGTCCATAACTTTGGACCCCTGAACCAAACTTCACCAAACGTGGATGGTATCATCAGGAGAGCCTCCTAAAGATACCCTGAAATTTTGGTTCTGCTAGCTTAACAATTGCACCTCTGACAGCAGGCACCCCCCAAATTTCCCCAGATTCTCCTTTTGAATCCAACCCCTTCGGCATGGATTTAAAGGGCGAATCCGAGGTCCCCAGATTAAACCTTGAAAGTGATGCTGTTTCAGGGTGGGGGATAATCCACCCCAAAATAGCATCACTTTCAATGTTGTTTAAACTGGGAAGCCCAGATTCTCCCTTTAAGATGGATTTAAAAGGAGAATCTGGGCTCCTTAATTTAAACACCATTGAAAGTGATGCTGTTTGGGGGTGGATTTCAGCATCACAGCAGCCACCCATGGGGCGTGGGGCACAAACCTCAGGTTTTGCACCAGGCTCCATTTTCCCTAGCTACCCCTCTGACTGGAGGGAAGGGAGAAGGGACTGCCGGCTGCCAGCTGGGAGCCCAGCTGGTGTGGGGGGGGGGCAGGGCAGGGGAGTCTGCCATCTCTGGCCTCAGAGAGCTGCTTTTATAAGCACTGAGGCCAGGGGTGGGGCTTGGGGAGGTGTGCACAGTAACTAAGACTTAAAGACACTTCTATCTGTGGAAGAGGCAGTGACGTAGGTATAGACTTTTTATGGGGGGGTTCAGGGGCAAGTGGGGGCGTGGCATTGCCCCTGAACCCCCCCATAAAAAGTCTATACCTACGTCACTGCCTCTTCCACAGATAGAAGTGTCTTTAAGTCTTAGTTACTGTGAGGTTGGATCCAGCCACACTACCAGGCTCAAGAATCTTTCAAGTTTGTCCCATGTCTACATTGTTGATGCAATAACTGGTTTTTTATATTTCATTATCCTGCTTCTTGTATAACCCCTCATGCAATACTGTTCTGGAAATAAAGTATGCTGCAGAAAATTGATGTGGGAATTAAATCACTGAAATCAATTTCCCATCTCATAGTCCAATAGTAGTGAAATATATTTGGACATGGAATATTAGGACATGAGGTTTTCTACCAAGGCAACAGAGCTGCATTGTATTAAATGATTCACAAAGTTACTTAGATAAATTATATGGATTCTGGTCTCTACTACTATGTTTGGCTTACTGTTATGTTAAGGCTTATGCTTGCAATTCTACCAAACTAAAAAACTTTTTAGATCTGACCAACTTTGTAGTTCTTTTTCTCCTCCTTTTTACTATAATTCTTTGAGGGTATACTTTGAGGGTACACATATGTTGTTAATGTAGGGTAATCATAAATCAAGTTTATCTTTCCTGTGTTTTGCCTGATCTCTCTGATTAAGAATGTTTCTGAATATATCTGTTTCTAGACAGATGCCTTCTACTAGGCTTCCAAACAGTGAAATACAATCTGGATAATCTATATATATATAAAGCTAACAGTGTTTTTGTTGATGACAGTATACCTCAGTAACTGCTGGGCCAATTCCTCTGAAAATTCCCAGCCACTATAGTCAGTCAGGCGAGAGTGTTTTTAGATATTCACATACCTGAAATTTCACACCTGGCCCAGGTAAAACACCTTTTTCCTGGCGCTCTCTGGTGAAAGACATGCAGCTGCCTGTGTGTAACTGTCACTTTTAGAATGTTCGTGCTGCTTAGAATGTTCACTCAGACGGCCAGATATGAGCAGTGGAAACAGGACACAGGCAGTATCTCGAGTGGAAGTGAAACACATACACACACATACACACAAGGGAGATGGAAGGGAGGGAGGGAGGGAGGAGGAGGAGGAGGAGAAGAAGAGGAAGAAGAAGAGGAAGAGGAAGAGGAAGAGGAGGAGGAAGAGGAGGAGGAAGAGGAGGAGGAGGAGTTTGGATTTATATCCCCCCTTTCTCTCCTGCAGGAGACTCAAAGGGGCTTACAATCTCCTTTCCCTTCCCCGCTCACAACAAACACCCTGTGAGGTAGGTGGGGCTGAGAGAGCTCCAAGAAGCTGTGACTAGCCCAAGGTCACCCAGCTGGCATGTGTGGGAGTGTACAGGCTAATCTGAATTCCCCAGATAAGCCTCCACAGCTCAGGTGGCAGAGCAGAGAATCAAACCCAGTTCCTCCAGATTAGATACACGAGCTCTTAACCTCCTACTCCACTGCCACTGAGAGGGAGGGGTGGCATCAGAGGTGGGATCCAGCAGGTTCTCACAGGTTCCTGAGAGTAGGTTTCTAATTATTTGTGTGTGCCGAGAGGGGGTTACTAATTGGTGATTTTGCCACGTGATTTTTGCCTTAGTTATGCCCCTCCTCTCAGAAGTAGCGCGCAGAACTTGAAGCAGTCTAGCAGTAGGTGCACCGGCGTGCATGGCAGCCTGCGCCTGCGTGCATTCGTTTTCCACCCAAGGACCAGCGCAGCAGCTGCGTCCTTGCCACAGCCCCGCCTAGGAATGCCCCGCCCCTGGAATGCCCGGCCACGCCCCCGTCATGCCCCGCCCAGCCCCATTGGCACTACGCCACAGTTTGAATCCCACCACCATGGGAACCTGTTACTAAAATTTTTGGATCCCACCACTGGGTGGCATGCAAGGGAAGAGAGGTAGGGAGAGGAAAGGGACGGAGGGGGAGGCATGCAAGGGAAGAGAAGTGAGAGAGGGGAGACAGTGAGGGGTGCATGCAAGGGAGGAGAGGCAGGGGGCCCAGCATCTTGATATGACCCACCCACCCTAGCGGAGGAAAAGGGAATGGAAGGAGGGGGAGGGGTGGCATGCAAGGAAAGAGAAGTGAGGGAGGGAAGAGAGTGAGGGGTGGCATGCAAGGGAGGAGAGGCAGGGGGCCCAGCATCTTGATATGTCTCACCCACCCTAGCGGAGGGAAAGGGAAGGGAGGGGTGGCATGCAAGGGAAGAGAAGTGAGGGAGGGAAGAGAGGGAGGGGTGACATGCAAGGGATGGGAGGGAGGGGCCAGGCACCCTAGATTCCCTGAATACTGTGGTTAAAGTTAAGAAAACCAGGCACGCATTACTCAGGAGTAAGCTCTGTACAGCAACCGTGACATACTTTGAATGGCTGTGTCGCGCCCCTCAGAGGGTTTCCTCAGAAGCGACACCCATTGCCACCAACCAAACTTACTCCCAAATTAAGGATCATGACCAGCCAGCCTAGATGTGTGGGAGGGATGACTTTCCATCTCCCCCCCCCCCCGAAGGAATGCGGGCACACACATCACTGACATCACACAGTATCAGGCT
The DNA here is from genome assembly GCF_021028975.2 of Sphaerodactylus townsendi. Classification (NCBI taxonomy): domain Eukaryota; kingdom Metazoa; phylum Chordata; class Lepidosauria; order Squamata; family Sphaerodactylidae; genus Sphaerodactylus; species Sphaerodactylus townsendi. Next base: position 26,584,032 of record NC_059435.1, read on the forward strand.
GAGTGTTTGCATGAGCACGTACTGCTGGCCTCTGCAATAGATTTGCTGCTACTGTTCCTTTCCCATTTCACCACAATAAGCCACAGCAACGCGTGGTCGGGCCACGCTAGTTATTAAATAAGTTGCTACAATAGCATCCAGTCCAACACTGTTGTTATTGGAGCATTGGCTTTAGTCTCACACTGTATATTTGTTCTTCTCTGGAGTGATGGTTTTTCCCCTCTGAATTATTTCTCTCAAATCTATTGCCACCCCTTTTGATCTACTAGGATCTCCAAGATAAATAGGACCAGTAGCCTTGTTCAGCACTGAGAAATCAAGCCTGGTTATTAAAAAAATATAGCATATAATAGCATAGTATTTCTATATTACTGGAATAGGAGAATTATCTATACATCTTAATCAGTGGTGGGATTCAAATAATTTAACAGCTGGTTGTTTACAAGCACCATTTTAACAACCAGTTCTGCCACAGTGGTGCGAACCTGCTGAATCCCACCACTGATCTTAAGCCTACCTTTAGTCTCAGGAGTTTACGGCAGCATGCCTGGATCTCCCCCACCCCATTCTGTTGTCCCAACAACCCAGACTATCACTACAGCTATTCCTCTGACCCCTTTTAAAGTCTGGGCTGTAAAATGAACTATGATACAGGGCTCGTTTGGTATGTACGTACGTGTGCACAACTACTGTACCATATGAACTCAAAAATCTGCTGCTAATGTGAGATATATTCTTGTAAAAAAAATCTCTAAAAGATATTATCTTGGGCATGAAGCCTTAGCTATTGTTTGTTTACATAAGATTGTAAAAAAGCAGGATGGATTTTTATTTGCATGAAAGCTAGAGCATTTCATAAATGGACAAAAATAAGATGATCTGGATGCTAGTCAACCCATGGGGAGTAGATTCTTCTAGATCAGAGACTGGATCCAGCAGAAAAACTTGCAGAAAAATCTTTCCCCATCTTCATCCCATACAGTCCTGCTGTTTGCTCTGAAAATTGTCTTCGAGGGTTAGGAAAGTCTCACAAACAGAATATGCCACAGTAGGGGGTGGCTATTGGGACAAGCAGGAATCAGGTGAAATTTGCCTCTTTCTCCCTGCTGGCAGCTTCTACAAATATATACTTACGCATTCAAACACAAAAACATACAGTACAATTCTTGCTGGGGGGTGGCGGGGAGATTAAATTCACTCTAAAAACATGCAGGGTGCACGTAGACCTGATGAAGATCACAGATCTCTGTAATTACTATTTTATTTGTTAAAAGAGGATGAGGACACGCTTGTTAAAAAATGTCTCTTCCCCTTTAAAATGGAGCTGGGATAGACTAGGAATACTGTGTTAAATGCCCTCTCCAATTGTCAGATGGACCTAATCTAAACTATAGCTGTGGTGCTTGCAATTTGCCTTATACACCCTGATGGAAGTCCATTACCTTTGTCAGTTCTGTTTGTGCACTTGAGAGTAGGAGACTATAAATTCTTGCAGGCAACAATTCATTTCCTGCTTGAAAATGGTTTAAAAGTTGTGCGGAGAAAGGGCAATTATTGGACCTTCAGTGTAGCAGGGCCATAGGATGGCTCTACCAGATCTGCCTTAAATACTGCAATTTTTTCCGAAGAGTTCTTAATTCTAAAAACCTAATAAATGTTTGTAAAAATTTGTCAACCATATACAGGCCAATTTATCCTTTCTTCAGGTTAACAGTGTTATTCAATACCAATAGCTGTAAAATATTCTCAGTAGTTGGCGCCAGAGTACTTTACTATTATTTTGCACAAGGTTTCGTTCTTTGGTATTATTTGGCAGGTTTTTATGTCATCTAAACTTATGATTATGCCTGATTTTATATGCAGACTTCCTCATCACTGTTTTGTTGTATATTTTATTCAACTCATTTTAAAAAAATCTTATTTATAATGCACATTTTAATGTGAACCTTTTTACTGGTCTGCACAGAAAAAATCCAATAAGAAATATCACAGGGACTCAGTATTACAGGATGATAGAATTGCAACTCTGTTCTGTCCTTGGCAAGGAAAATGCAATTATTCCCCAATTTCTTGCTAGCAAATGCTCTCTCAAACCTGTACAGTGTCCTGGCCACTGTTGCAGCAATAGCCGTAAATGTTACCATCTTGGCTGCACAGGGTCGTGTTTCAAGACTAATTCATCCCAAGTCAGGAGTACCTCATGCTTGTGTGGATGCCACATACATTAAAGGAGGGAGCATTGGACCTAAGCAGTCCGTCTTCAGAAAAAGAGGTAATTTCTGTACATTTCCTCATTCTGAAAAATCTGAATAAATACATACTGAGGAAAAGAAGTCCCTGTTCAGGGGGGTAGGTTTGTCATTTGCCCACTCCAACTTAAACCCCAGCCACCAGCCCTTGAGAAATTGGGGAACAGGAGAAATAATGAACAGTGTATGAATTTCTCCTTACCATAGACCTTTATCTTACCATAGACATCAGGGGAAATTCTTCAAGTGTCACCTGGAAGTGAAATCACATCCCCTCAGGCACTGTGATTGCCCTTAAAATCTCCCAGCATTTGCTGAGGCAGTCTTGGAAACCGTATTCAGGGGTCACAGAAAAGTGTAGACTGGAAGGACTTCTGGAAGAGAGAAAAGAGGGAACCTAGACTGTGTACTTAGTTGCATCAATCTGCTTAATAAAAGTCAGTTTTGTTTTTTGTCGCTGGTCTGGCAAGTGTAAGTCACTTAATCAGGAGGGCTTAATTAGCCTTCTCAATACACATATTGATGCTCCTTGAATTTGGCTGCAGGGCTATTCCAGCCCTTGCAAGTTCTAGCTGCTCTCAGTTCCACCAAGGGGCAGGAGTTTCTGCTCTCATTTGGCTTCTGCCCATGGTATTCTTGGCTTCCCAAAGAAAGTCACCCAGAATGATTGTGAAGACTTGTATATTCATGCAACTCTGTTGACATAATTAATGCATATTATCAAAGTATTATTATTTTTAATTGACTTCACTGGGAATTGAAAATAATGTATGCATGGATAGGGCAACTCAGCCCACATAATGTTTCCATGGTACCCATGTGGGCATACTCATTTGGAATAATCAACCAAGACTCCTTTATGCCATTTATGGCCCTTTTCCCTTGTATCTTGACACCAAGAGTTAAAGGGCTAAGGAAAAGAAGCAAAAGTTAATTGCCAAGAGTCCAAGATAATATGAGCAATACACCACTGGCATTTTAGCAAACACAATTTTTGCATTTCATTGATAAGAATAAAAGCCACAGAAATGTTCTGTATCGCGGTCACGAATGATAGAAGATTTGGGTTCACTGTCTATTCTTATTGTTTATTCTGCCCCAAGAAGTAGATTTTTGAATGACATTTTGAAATATGTGAGCAACCAAGAAAATGAATTATGATCTGTTGTTGTTGTTTTTTTACTGAAGATGAACATGCAAGTATTATATTATGAATTTATAGATGGATGTGAAGTAATCTTGTTTTAATTGAACAGCTAAATTGCTTGTAGTATGGTAATGAGCTAAGGTTAAAACAAATGAACAGATTACATATCAGACGCCGGTACATTTCTTTACCACAGAGGGATTCAAATGTTCCACGAATTATAAATTTTAAAAATGCAGTACTAGTTCTCAGCAGGACAAAGCCCTGCAGAACTTGTTCATCTTGTTAGCTTTCGATTTGTCAGGGTGAAGAGAGTTGAAATTGGTATGGGGAGTAGTTCTCCTTAATATTGTCATGTCCTCAATGGAAGTACAGTGAAGAAGCTAGCTTTGCACAGAATTTTCCATCAAATAGCTATGGTCAGATTTACATGCAAGAAGGAAATTTTCTTTTGTTACAGACGTTTTATGGGAGCATCCTCAGCAAGATCCTAAGGGAGAGCCTGTCATGGGTTTGTTTGTTGGCAGGGATAAACAAAAACAATGTAGCCCAGCTAAAGTCAGAAATATAGTTTCAATAATGTGGTCTAGACAAAAAAAGATGGAGATTGAAAGCAAATTTATTCTGCCTGTCCTTTAAGAAGGCACCATAAACAGGGAAAGAGGAATGGTGGTTCATTTCCCATGTAATGTTACCCCTTTCTCAGCCATTGTTAGATGCTTTTGCTGTTTTCTTCCTTCCTGTATTCAATGAATTTATTTACAATTAAAGACACATTTTTTTCCATTTCATTAAATGGGTGGTCAACGTGGTCATTCTGCACCACATTAAAAAAACAAGCATGATGTAGTGGTGGACAGTGGTGATCTGGAGAAGAAGATTTTCCTCTCCTCCATATGAGCAACAATTTCCTGTCTGGTGAGCCGGATTTGTTTTCCTGCTCCTACACATGAAGCCTGCTGGGTGACCTTGGGCTAGTAACAGTTCTCTCAGAACTCTTTCAGCCCCACACATCACATGGTGTCTGTTGTGGGTAGAGGAAAGGAAGGAGTTTTTAAGTCGCTTTGAGACTCCTTGCAGGAGTGAAAAGTGGGGCATAAATCCAAATTATTATTCTTCATCCACATTTCCTGAAAGATAAGAAAGAGACACAGGAAATGCCACTGGGAAATATCAGTTATTAACTTTAAATTCAAGTTTTTTAAAGAAGTGGTTTCATTTCTAGTTCCAAACAAACATATCAGTAGAAGTTTTTGGTGGTGTCAAGGAGTAAAAAGTAATTATTTCAGCTGAAGGTGGCGAACCAAAAGATTGGAAAAGTAACCTCATTATTAGTTTGGAAACTGGGCTTGCTGGGATATTCCAACAGCACCTCAACTTTTGACACAATTCTATCCTTTATCAATGTATCCAGTTCTGTTTTTTTTTAAGCAATTGGCACCATCACTGCCTTGTTACCTAGCTTAACAGTTAGAATATATTTTTAAAGAAGCAATGGGGATATAACTCGGCTTGGCAGTGCGAAAGGCAGGCTAGGTGGGATCTTTTAGACAGGTATACCAGAATTGGCTTTTGAAACGTTCTACATAGAATGCAAAAGAGAGAAAATTGTAGTTTAAATCTATATATATATAAAAGCTAACCATCTGCCCCCAAATTTTCACATGACGTCCCTCCCTGTTGCGGGCAGGTAATCGGACCTTCAAATTGCCAAAAGTCCATACCTGAGCCAGGTACAACGTCTTTTTCCTGGCGCACCAGGCCATGAAGCTGGCTGTGTTTAACTGTCACCCTTAGAATGTTCGTGCCGCCTGTCTGTCTGTGGCCTGAGGGCTTAGAATGTTCGTTCAGATGGGCAGAGATGAGCAGTGAAAACAGTAAATAGATAATACTGGTAGGTAATACGAGTGGAAGTGAAACACATACACACTTTGCCATGTGAGACGTCAGGTAGGGTTCCCCCCCCCTCACACGCATGCAGGTAACTTTCACTCTCTGTGCCTCACCCACTGCTACCATACAATACACATCCAGATCATCCTCACACACCTCACTCTGCCCTCTCTCAAATCCAACCACCACTTACCCACTTCATCACCCATATTCGCCATATCTTTTACTAAACACGAGCTGGAGTTTGCCTTTTTCTTCTAAAAAAATCTGCGGGGTGGGGGCCAACCAACACTACTGCCTCTGCTTCTTTTGCATGTGGCCCTTTAAAAACCCAGGGAGCTGGCCTTGATCTGAACGCCTCACCACCCTGCCTCTGCTGCCTGACTGGGATAGCCTCCTTGCCCCAGTTCTGCCTTACCCAAGCCAGGACTGTGCGTGTCAACCAGCCTCATGGACAGAGGATGCGCACACTGGGCAGTTCCGTTGTGGAATGGAAAGGGTTACCTTATACTAAAAACCAAGACAGCACCATATAATAATGTGAATTGAGAAGGGAAAGAGGGATTCCATTTGACCACCCCAGAAGAAGAAGAAGAAGAAGAAGAAGAAGAAGAAGAAGAAGGAGAAGAAGGAGAAGGAGAAGGAGAAGGAGAAGGAGAAGAAGGAGAAGGAGAAGGAGAAGGAGAAGGAGAAGGAGGAGAAGGAGAAGAGGAGGGGGAGGGGGAGGAGTTTGGATTTATATCCCCCCTTTCTCTCCTGTAGGAGACTCAAAGGGGCTTACAACCTCCTTGCCTTTCCCCCCTCACAACAAACACCCTGTGAGGTGGGTGGGGCTGAGAGAGCTCCGAAAATCTGTGACTATCCCAAGGTCACACGGCTGGTGTGTGTGGGAGTGCACAGGCTAATCTGAATTCCCCAGATAAGCCTCCACAACTCAAGCAGCAGAGCTGGAAATCAAACCCAGTTCCTCCAGATCAGAGTGCACCTGCTCTTAGCCACTATGCCACTGCTGCTGGGGATCATTGGACCTGCATGGACATCTGTGTGGGTTGCGGACTGTGATGAGAAGGACAATTGCCACAGCAACGCGTGGCCGGGCCCCCACTAGTTTTTATATAAATTTTGTTTGCAAGCAATCATACAGTGAGATGTTAAGGCACATACACACAGTTCCTAAGTATATAAACAGGGAGGAAAAGTTTTGGATGATAGAGTAGGAGGGGAAGCGGGGACCATATGTTACCTAAATTCAGCTGAAGAAGATCTAGAAGAAGGCAAGGATTTCTATGCCAGCACAGAAACCCAATGCAAAGGACCATATCTTGTCTCACACCAACGTGACCAAGAGAGGTTCAGGCTAGTATTGAGCACTGAGGCTCTGGTGTGCAGTATTTTTATACCCCTTTGTGCAGGTAAGGCAGGAAATTCAAACTTAGGTTTCGTTTCTTTGCAACTGCTTGGGGTTTCCTTGCTGGACTTGTGGGGGTGAGCTAATTAGCAGCTCTATCTATTGTCTCTACTTCCTGGGACAATGGGGTCAATTGGTCCTAGATTATATCAGTAATACCTTGAATGGTTTATGCAGAGGTACTTCCTAAAATCTCTGCCTAGAGTATTCAAATTTGGCTGAGGCTTGAGTGAATCAGGAAGGGATTGGTTGTTAGGGAGATCGTATCTAGAGGTTGAGGAAATGGTTTCTCAAGAGCACATCAGATATAACGTTTAGTACCAGGGAGTTCTCTGGGATCCATTGTATCACAATAGCTTAGCGGAGTGTGGTAATCAAGATATGCCCATGGTCAATGAGGCTTCCAGATTCTATTGCCTGGAGTAACTCATGCATTGATTTAGTTTTGCAAACAGACCTTTTGCCTTTGGCCTGTTTTTAGATGGACACGTTGCAACCTACACATACAAACATAGAAACTGGCATTTTGAAGCACACAGTGTAAGGAATAATATGAAAATCCAATATTTCATAAAGCAGGAGATAAAGGCCAGGATTACAGCATCCTGTTGTAAGTTTCAGTAAGTTTATGCATTACATGAAGAAATACTTTTTTTGTCTATTCTAAATTTGTTGTCTGTATAGTGATTGGGTGATTGCAAAATGTAGCATTATGAGAGAATTAAAATATATTTTATCTCCATCTGTTTTTTAGACACTGCATAATTTTATAAACATCTATTGCAATATTATGCATAATTTTACATAGCTCTACCATGTCTTGTTTCTATTTCTGTTTTCTAACTTTATGAGAAGTTTTCTAACTTCATATAAGAAACTCTTATATGACTCACAAGCAGAGAATGAAATGATGAAATGAAACTTCTTAACTTTGCTAAACAAAAGAGTAATAAAAGTTGTACTGTACCTGACAAGAGTGGAGATACTCAATACCCGCAGGACACAATAAGATGGACCTGAAAGAATTCTTTTTCTAGAAAGCTGTCCATAGATTTTTTTTAAAAAAAAACACCTCCATTCAACTTCAAGTTATACATATTGATTTTATCTGAATATGAGACCTCCACATTGCAATAGTTTTCCCACTTTTCAAGAAAAATAAAGCAACAAACCCTTGAAGTATGCATTTTGCCTTAAGATTACATGGGAAGATAACATTTCACATAACATTGCAGCAAAATGTGCATATAGTTTATCCTAACTTTGTGTCTTGGGATTTGTATAGCTGTATTGTCGTTTATGACACAAACATAGTGTATGAAGAACTATTTATGCCTAATAAAGGTTTACTGTACTATTGCAGCAAACTGAGGAAGAGAAAGAAGTGAGGGTCAGTTCAAGTTGAAATCTCAGTTAAAAAGCATGTTAAAAGATGACTAGAGATGGGGCAGGAGTTACTGAGCTCTGGGTAGAATTTGCCTCAAAGGATGCAGCTATTCTTCCCCACCCGTTCTCATGGGCATGGAAGGGAAGAAGGAAAAGAAGACGAGTTTGGATTTATACCTCACCTTTATCTCCTGTAAGGAGGCTCAAGGTGGCTTACAAACTCCTTTCCCTTCCTCTTCCCACAACAGACACCTTGTGGGGTTGAGAGAGTTCCAAAGAACTGTGACTAGCCCAAGGTCACCCAGCAGGAATGTAGGAGTGCGGAAACACATCTGGTTCACCAGATAAGCCTCTGACACTCAGGTGGAGGAGTGGGGGAATCAAACCCAGTTCTCCAGATTAGAACCCACTACACCATGCTGACTTTTGTGAAATGCCATAGTTTGCAGACAGGGGTTGCCAGCAATCTTTCTGCCAATGTGATGAGCTTTGACATGGGAAGGATAAAGCCACCTGCCCAATATTTGACAGGAGCGACCCATAATCCAATGAAAAAAATTCCAAACAATGTATACAGCATAAGTGTCTCTCTGCCACTTGTGGCTGTCTGAATGCCTTACTAGTTGCAATGAACATTATTGTTTTGTTTGTTTTCATCCTTTAACACTCATCCTCTTACACTCTCATTTTACTCAGTAATCCTAATTAGGCTCAAAACTGCCTGCTCTGTTCTCAAGATAGCAGTTGTCAAAATTCGAGTTTTAAAATATTCATTTATTTTCAAATGCTTAGCTCCCTCGATGCTTGAGCTTCAGCATTATTTCCTCAGCTTCCTTTTCACAACAAATAAAAACATATCTTTGGACAGCATTCTATTTACTAGGGATTTTGCTGAAAGATATGAGTTAAGATAAAATGAACGTACAGGGATAATGTTTATCTAGCTCTTTTCAGTTGTCTCATATTAAAAATCATTTCAAGTTCTGCAATCAACACCAGCATCAACATATGCCAAGATTTTGCAGAAATATATGAATAAAAATAAAATGAATGTACAGGTTATGCAGCCAAGACCAGCATCAACATATGAAATGTATACTCAATGACATCTAATGACTTCAGTATCATCAGGGACTTTTGCTTGAAGAGAACGTCAATAATCTCCAAAATGAAAGAGTTGTTTGGCACCCCCAAATTCTCATGGTAGGCACCTGGAATTCCAAGGTATTATGCCAGTAGAAAATTCCAGAAGAATAGCCACTTTGCAATGCAATTCTAAGAATAATTTCTTGGGACTAAGCTCCATAGAGTAGGATTGAAGTAGACCTGCTTTAAATTATGCTGTTAAGTATGCTACAGCCAAAATAACAAGAGAATTTTGTGGCACCTTAAGAACATAAGAACGAGCCTGCTGGATCAGACCAGAGTCCATCTAGTCCAGCACTCTGCTACTCGCAGCAGCCCACCAGGTGCCTTTGAGAGCTCACGTGCAGGATGTGAAAGCAATGGCCTTCTGCGGCTGTTGCTCCTGAGCACCTGGTCTGCTAAGGCATTTGCAATCTCAGATCAAAGAGGATCAAGATTGGTAGCCATAAATCGATTTCTCCTCCATAAATCTGTCCAAGCCCCTTTTAAAGCTATCCAGGTTAGTGGCCATCCACCGTCAACTGGCAGCATATTCAAACACAATCACCGTGAAGTGAAGGAAGTGACTTTTTTATTGAGTCCTAATTCTTCCCCAGCATTTTCAATGGGTACCCCCCTGGTTAGTATTGTAGAAAAGAAAATTTCTCTCTGTCAACATTTTCGACCCCATGCATAATTTTATAGACTTCAATCATATTCCCCCTCAGATGCCTCCTCTCCAAACTAAAGAGTCCACCTTAAAGATGAACAAATTTATTGGGCATACATTTTCATGAATTCACTGAATATCACATTTAATTCATCTAATGACATGGGTTGTAGCTCACAAAAGGTTCCTGCCATAATAGAGTGTGTGTTTTTAATATTTGAGATGCTTCAAGACATCTTTGTCATGGAGAATACCATTTGAGGCCAGTAAAGAATTTGGTCATGTTTCCCTGCTGTTTCCCTGCTATTTGTGAGGCAGCTACTTAGAGTTGCCAAAACTAAACATTTTCTTTTTTATTGTTTCATTTTGCATCTCTTTGGGCTTTTCATCATGCTTGACTTACTCCTGATTTTCTTAGCAGTCGATCCACAAGCACTGGAATTGGTTTGGGCATGGCCAGAGGTGGGATCCAACCAGTTCTCACCACTTCTCTAGAAGTGGTTACTCATTTTTTTCTGAGTGCCGAGAAGGGGTTACTAAAGCAACCTCCCTGCCCAATAGGGACTGGAGGTGCATGTGTGCGGGGGCGCCACTGTTTGAATCCCACCACCATCGGAACCTGTTATTAAAATTTTTGGATCCCACCACTGGGCATGGCTCTTTCGCACATCTGCCCGCCCTCTGCATATTCACGGTTGAGGAGTCAGTTTATTTTTGTCCACATGGACCTGAAATAGTCAGGGTTTTCAAGAGAGGATGGTGTTGTCATCAATGGTGTCACAGCTTCACTCCCCCTTTTGGTTTTTGTGCATGATGACTTTAGGGATGTCAGCCTCCAGGTGAGACTTGGAATTGCAGATCATTGCCAGACTATGGAATTCAGTACCTGTAAAGATAAAGAATGGGGAGGGGGGTTCTAAGGCATTGTACCCACTGGGGCCCCTGTGCCCAGATGCCACCCAAAATCTCTAGGAGTTCCTAATCTGAGTTTGGTGACTATATGCCCCAAACCCCTTCTGGTAGCCAGGGAGGACCTGGCGACCTTAGCGTATATCATAGCTTCACTTTTTAATGGCACTAAAATAACATTCCTTCATAGAGATATAATGGAAAAATAATATTTCTACAAGGGAAGGAGATAGAGACTTAAAAAAAAAGAGCAGGAGAGTGAGCTGGGATTTTAGAGATCCTACTAAACCTGGCATTATAACCTCATATCGATATTGTGTTGTTGTTTTTAAAAATCAGAGGGAAGGGGAAAAGAGAGAGTGGTTTGAAGGTGAGAACAGTCCAGTCATCAAAAAGTGAGCTGGAGGTGAGTGGGGGCAAGAACATCAACAGAAACATTACGAAGGAAGAAAAAGGATACTCAATATCAGTTTCCAAGAAAAGATAAGGGGGGAAAAAAGATAAGGGGATAAAACAAAAAGGCCCTTTGTTAGTAGGTATGAAAAGCCCTGCTCAGTATCCAGCAACATTTTCAACTTCATATTCTAGGTTTCTGTGGAATTGTTGTCTTGTACACTTTAATGGACAGGGCAGATCACCCATGCCTTAATAGCTACTGGACCTCTCCAGAGGAGGAACATCATTTGCTCTGTCCAGTTTATTTTCATTGAGAAATACATCTAGATGGGAAGTCCTGCACCACCTCAGCACCATCAGGATGATTCTGGTAGCCCTTGCAGCGCTCCTTCCCTCTGGTTGCTGTTTGCACAATTCAGGGAAGCTATGAAGGCTCATTGCTTTCTGATCCATGCCACTTGGGAGATATGCCTGTTAATTAATCATTCTCAGAAGAAAAGTTGCACTGTTGTGCTCAAGCAAAACTGAAAACAACAATTAAAAATTGTGACCTTGTTAAGACTTTATGGAAAATATTTTTTGAGAAAAAAGATTCAGGCATTTATGCACTTGAGTTTTGCCTTGCAGCCAGCTTACTTCATCTTAGACTTTCCTTTATGCATTGCTTTTGCCCTCCCTAAAGCCACCACAGTGCAAAGCAGAGAAGCTTCACAGTTTCCAAATGCTGGCAAAAGGTGAGCAATTCTGTTGTTTCTCTTTTCCCTGTGATGCAGAATGGCCAAACTGGAAGCGTAATTCTTTATCTGGGTTTTGTTGTTACTTCCTGCCTTCCCCAGCTCACTCAAGTGTTTACCCCACTCTAATGGCCACCATTTCTGAACAATCAAAGGGCTTGGGTTTTTGGTGTTTTTTTAAAAACACTGCAGGTTTAACATAGCAGCAAGGGACGGGTCTACTGAACTGTTGGACATCAGCAGAAAAACGGGCAGAGAGAGTTTACAGAAAAATAACAAGGCATGCAGGATTTAAACTTTTGCTCCTGTTGGACTGGCAGGAATATTTAAGATAAGAAGAAAAGTGCCCTTTTAAGATGCAATAGTATAGGCAAAAGGGCCCTGCAAGGATGGCACATTTATTGTATATAGATGTACACCCTGCTCCACCCTTTTTATTGGGGTGATTTTGTTTGGTCCTACTGGGTGGAGAGCTTCGTTTCAGTTTCTAGTTCTTGTGGCTAATGCTGATGGCTGAAAGAGGTGCTTCCTTGCAAATAAAAGCTTGTCCCTGCTGAATGGATCTACAAACTGTGGAGTCCTCCTGCCAAATCTCTGTCGTAAACAGAAATTGCAGGAAAACCCCACCACAAAGCAAACAGCCTAGAGGCAAGTGGTAAGTGTACAAAAGCCCTCCGTTGTATTTTTAGACTAACCAAAGCAGGTAATAGCCCATGAAAGCTTGTGTTCCCTAAATTAAAAAAAATGCAGTTAATCTAAAAAGTTAATGTAAAAACGCAGGGCAGACAGAAGTGCAATAGATTAAATGACAATTGGCAATATGATCTGCTTAACAAAATACACGTGAACAAATAGGAAATTTATATTTAATTTATTATGAGGTAAGCTGTGTGAAAGTTTCCCTATTTTTTAAAATAAACATCTTATTTCTGTGTAATTAAAATCTTCTATTCAGAGCATTCAATTTAAAATAGTGCTTTTGGGCAGAAGTATGGTTATATTTCTTGAAAAAACCATTAATTGTGATCATATTCAATCTTATTTACTGTAATATTTTACAATCTGCTGTTGTTTCAAAGCACTTTTTCTCATTCTAATTAATGTTGCTGATGTTATTCCTGAATTAGTCATAAAGGCAGTGCAGCTAACTGTGTGAAATCACAGTCCAACAAAGCCAGTCAGATATGGCTATGTAAACCTGTCACTGGAGGCAAAGGTCCTAAATCCATCCCAGAAAATTAAAGGCTACACAACGAATGGAATTATGTCAAATGCTACATAGCCAATGCGATACTATTATGTTAATTTAAAGTATGGGAAGTGTTTCATAAACAAGAAACAAAATTCAGATAAATTTCTGAAAAATCAGAGGGAAGATTTTTTAACACTGTCGACACTTCAACACTTTTTAACCTGGCAGGTATCATCAGGAGAGTCCCCCAAACAATCCCTGAAAGTTTGGTGCTGCTAGCCTAAACAATGCGCCCCCTGCAGGCCAAAAACAAAAAAACACTAAAAATGTTTTAAAAACCCACAAACGGATGGGCAGGGCTTCGGACATGAATGGGGGGGGTTGAACCCGAGCACTCCCCCCCTTACCTACGTCCTTGAGTGCAGCAGATTAGTAGTTTATGAAGCAGAAGACTGGCTGTCTGATGTCACTTTTTCAAACAATACATTTTCCCCCTTTTCTCCCACCCCCCCCATTGCTTCTTCTTAGTTTTTTCACACAAACAGCAGTAAGTTTCACACAAACAGCAGTAAGGTCTGATGTCACTTGACTTCTGAATCCTAGGCAATTTATAAATGTCCTGACTGATACTGCTTTTAGTCACACACACACACACCCCGTCATCTCTCTCTCTTTCACACACACACAGAGTTTATGCCCTGCTCTGCTGTAGCCAGCCTTGCACAATTTTATGAAAAATGATTTGTATCCCACCTTTTCTCAAACCTCAAGACAATGTACAATTAAAACATTATTGAAAAACAATAGAATAGAATAAAACCTCCTTCCCTCCAAAAAACAAACAGCTAAGCCCCACCATACTGGAAAACATTTGAAGTCAGATCAGATCTTCGCTATCTTCACTACAGTTCCCCTCACAGACTTCTTTCTAGCTCTAATGCTGAAAGAACTGCCGTAGGGCTTGAGCAATATATTATTTTTTTGCAAAGGCCTCTATGGCAGCCTAGTAAAGGAACAGAATTATGATGCCAATGAAAGTAAATGTAAATGATGCCCAGAAGGGGTATCTTAAAATTCCAACATTTCCAGTACATCAGGTTTCCATCAGGCTACTCTGCAGAAGAATATTCCAGAAATAAAAGCAGGCTGCCTGTCAGCAAACAGTAACCCGATGATCATCAATGTCACTTCCCCTGTCCCCATCATATTTCCTCTTTACTAATCAGCCAAACTCAATTGAGCCAAACTGCAGGGAAAAATAAATATCCTTACTGTTAGTCCACAGTGGCGTAGAATACAGGAGAAGCCACCCTACCGTGTTTCCCCGAATATAAGACAGTGTCTTATATTAATTTTTGCTCCCAAAGATGCGCTATGTCTTATTTTCAGGGGATGTCTTATTTTTCTGTGTTCTGTTCGTCGGGCATGCTTCCAAACAAAAACTTTGCTATGTCTTACTTTCGGGGGATGCCTTATATTTCGCACTTCAACAAAACCTCTACTATGTCTTATTTTTAGGGGATGTCTTATATTCGGGGAAACAGGGTACCATGATTTTCAGTATAAGAATATTTTTAGAGAAAAAGAGGAGGAAACCACTTAGGTAATCAATCCTGGATCCAAGTGTAGCCTCTATTTAGTTAGCTTATGTTCATGTAGTCAAATCAGGTAAGGCTAATTGCTCTTTAATCTGATTTGTGCTACTTATATCTCATGATTTTTGTCACCTGTCAGATGTTTCTCTCTCGGAAGGGTGCTCCAAACATTCTACAAAGCCTCCCACAACAGATTCCTGCTTTATCCCTATGTTAACATCCATTCAGGTGTGTGTATATTGAGGTTTGATTCAATATAGCTCCAGCTGAGACAAAATGGAGTCCAGCCAGAAGACAGCTGCCATCTAAGGAGGGCTGACTCAAACCCAGAGGCAGAGCGAGGGGGAACTGCACCAGGGGCGTGCGCATACTCTGTACCCCTGCAGTGGTGCTGCCCGCCCCGCCCCGCCCCGCCCCGCCCCAGAACACCCAGAACACCCCCGCAATGCCTTCCACACCCCGCCCCCGCCCCGATGCACGCCTGAGACTATACGTGCCACCACTAACTGACCACAAAGTGGGGAAAGGCATGTGCTAATCAGGTTGTTGCCACAAAACAAGCACCCGAGTGAGATCAGGGCCCTGCGAGACTTGAATGGTTTTTGCAGGGCCTGTAAAACGGAGCTGTTCCACCAGGCTTTTACATTGAGCTAGCCGGATCTGAATTGAAATTAAACTGTTGTCATGACCTCCCAAGGAAGTGTAAGGATATTGGAAGGTGCCATCTTTGTAAATGTTTTTAAGTTGTTTAAAGCTGTTTTTAAGTCATTTTAAGCTGAAATATTTATGATGATGTTGTTTTATGGGTTATTGCTATTGTTCACCGCCCTGAGCCCTGCAGGGAAGGCAGGAAATTTGTTGTTAGCTATGACTGTGTTTCATCACAGTTTGTGCTTCCAACACAAACAGGTTTTCTGATCAATAATGTAAATATAGTTCCCTCTTGATAGTCACATTATAGCTAAATGTGCACTTGCTGTTTACTGAGAGAAGTTTCTTATTGCTGATTTTGTTGTTGTTGCTTTATCTAGGTTTTTTTTAGCTCAAATAATAAAAATGTTTGGAAGTGATGGCTGGTTGGACGGAAACAGAGCAAGGTTAAAGCTGAATCAACGAGAGCCCAGAGATTCTCTGGCTAGAGCCATGGGGGGGGGGGGGGAATGTGGGGGGATTTCCGGCTACTACGGTGTGGGAGGGGTCTCATTAGCCACCGACCCCCCTCCGATCCAGCAGCCTGGGGAGTCCACCTGGATTCCGTCTCTTTCAATGGAGACCCAGGTGGCCCATGTAACCAGGGTTGCCTTCTTCCATCTTGACGGGCCGGTAGGAAGCGGCCCTCTTCCTCTCCCAGGCCGGACCTGGCCACTGTAATCCCATGCAAGAGTCACTATCGGCAGGCTGGACTATTGCTACTTGCTCTCTGGCGGGCCTTCCCTTGGGCTGAGTCCGGGGTGAAACTGGTCCAGCATTGCGACTTGCGTCACCTCCGCGGGGAGGTGCTTTTTTTAGAGATGCATCATGTACCCGTGTTGCATGCCAGCTTGCACTGGCTCCCAGTTGAGTTCAGTTTGTCTTCAAAGTGTTGAGTGGTAACCTTTAAGGCCCTCAGCGATTACTAGGACAACCATAGGTACCCTAAGAGACGTCTGGCCCCTTATGTCCCAGTCGGTCTCTGCGTTAGAAGGCAGAAATGATGCTGTGATCCAGCCCTCTATGAAGTCACGGTTTGGCCTCCACTAGGGGCCAGGGCATTCTGGCATTGGCCTGCCTGGTGGAATGCTCTCCCACCAACTGTCAGGGCCCTCGCGAGTTTAGCAATGGTCCGCGCAGGGGCCTGTAAAGACTTGAGTTATTCCGCGGGCTTTGGAGGAGTCAGCTGCTGATAGGGGTGCCGAGAAACAGCTACAACCAGCTGTTCCGCTTTGTAGGAAGGGTTTTAATAGCGGGACACCATCTTTATTTTAATTGATACAGAAATTGGATGCTGCTTTTAAATTGTTTTAATATTTATTGTCTTATAGACACTGTGTTGTAAACTAGCCCTGAGGCCAGCCTTCTGGGAGGTGTTATAAAAAAATAGTAAATATTAAATATAAATAAATAAATAAATAAATAAATAAATAAATAAATAAATAAAATAAAAAGTATCACTACTAAGTTAAACAATTGAAATAGTAGCTTCATAGTAGCTACACAGTATCTTCTTCATGCTGAGAAAAGACTTGTGCAGCATGCCTGGCAATTCTCCCATATATCATGTTAAGCTGTGCTGTGAATATTTTACCAAGTACAATTATTTCTGCTGGTCTCCATGCGGCAACATGGTGCCCAACCAGCAATATGCTCTTTTGACATAAAAAACTTCTGAAGCTTTCTCTTTGATTCAAAGCGATTGCAACTTAATATGTACTTAAAAAGAAACCTTGATAAGGCAAAGTATGAGTGACATCAGCTGTCTTTACTTAGTACTTTCTAGTCAATACTATTGATCTACTGCTGAAAGGATTCACTATATTTTCTTTCCTTTATCAGGACCTTGTTAGCACACATGACCTTTAGTTCCCTCTAGCTGCAAGAAGCCAATTGAACCTGCTGAAAATGAGAGAGTATCCAAGCTTATATTTCTTCCTTGTCTTCATCTATGATAGATCATTTGCACCAATTTCACCATCATTAATATGTCACTGTCTTATAAACTGAGTAGCTTTCTGGATGATTTAAGTCAGGGGTCCCCAAACTACGGCCCGGGGGCCAAATGTGGCCCCCTGAAGGCATTTATCCGGCCCGCCAGGCATGGTGGCGATGGCTCCATTCATGTGCAGTGGGGGCTCGAGGAAGAGGAGGAACCGGCCCCAACGGCTGTTGATTTCAGTTACATGATGGCACCCCCAAATCTCCATGAATTTTCTGACCCAGAGTTGGAAATCTTACACGTGGCAACTCCTGCTCTGCCCTTCCCTCCTCGGCTACTCCATGTGTTGCTCTCAGGCTTTCTTGTTCCGCTACTTCTCACTCCCATTGGCATCAGCCAGGCTGGTGAATCGCTCGCTAGCTGCTAGGGAGGAAGAACCCAGGAAGATACCTAATCCTGGGTTAGATGGAATGCTTCATTGGCAAAGTTCTGCTTTTTTTTTTTACAGGGGAAGGTATTCCACAGCCTCCCCAACAATATTTGGAGCCCACCCTGTACTTGACATACTTTGGTCACTGTTCTAAAAATAGACCGTGACAGAAAGGCTGAAAGGTGAAATCAAACATTTTACAATCATTTGTGCATAGGAGTTTGTTCATAGTTTTTTTTAGTCCGGCCCTCCAACAGTCTGAGGGACAGTGAACTGGCCCCCTGTCTAAAAAGTTTGGGGACCCCTGATTTAAGTTAAGCAATTGCTGTGTGGGTGCGAACTGGGGTTGAGCTCTGATATTTGTTTTCAGTGTTCCTCTTTTATGTGCATCCAATCATAATTATTTCAGTTAACTTCATATGTCTATCTGGATTGGACAGTTTCATGAAGGATCTAGTTCCATTTCATTACATACAACAAAATTAAACAAATGAACATATAGTATTATATCATATCAGCAACGTTTGTGTTTGTATTTTGGGAGGGCAAAGGCATAATGCCTTTCACCAAAGACACAGGACTGAAGGACATAGTTCTCCCCACTATTGATTGAGTTCAAATTACACTAGGTTGTTCAGGTAGAGGCCTTGGGGTTATTCTGGATCTAGCTTTATTAATGGAAAAGCAAGTTACTATACCTGCAAAAAATGCTTTCCACCATGGGACCATTATCTTGATACCAGAGGCATAGTGGGGGAAAGTGGTGCCCAGGGGAAAATGGCACCCTCCGCACCCCATGATAGCTAGGCCTCCACGCCCCCATGCCCCCATGCTCCCAAACCCCGTGGTAGCTACTCCCCCCACACCCCCCTTACTTGAGCCGGGCGCAATCCTGGGCAGCCCAGTGGGGCAGGGGTGGGGTAGCCCTGCTAGGCTGCTCCTTCAGCCTCTGCCAGCTGAAGGAGTAGCCTGGTGGGGCCAGGGTCAGGGCCAGTCAAGGGGGGAAGGGGTGTGTGGGGAAATTTTGCACCCCTCCCCTGTGGGTACCATCCCCTCCTCCCCCGTGCTGACTTGAATGAGCCAAGTTGACACAGAGGAGGAGGGGTGTGGGAGTGATTTTGCACCCCCTATGTGACAGGATGGTGGGTGCCTGGGGACATGTGACTCCACATGTCCCTGTGGGTGCTCTGCCCCTGCTTGATGCAGCTGACCTGGTCAATAAGACTACTGTAATGCACCATACTTTGATCTCCCCTCAAAATCTGCTTGGAAGCTGCAACTAGTCCAAAACGTCATTGCTTGACTGTCAGCAGGAGTTAGATGGAGGGTGTATATTACTCCCATTCTGAGGACATTCCATTGGCTGCCTATTTGCTGCTAGGCTTAGGATATTAACTATTTTATTTTAAGGTATTGACTATCACATACAATGCCTTCCATGGTCTTAGCCATGAATTATGCAACCTTGTTCATGTCAGCAGGGGCTTTTAGAAGAAGTGGAGGAGGAGTAGTTTGGATTTATATTCCCCCTTTCTCCCCTGTAAGGAGACTCAAAGGGGCTTACAATCTTTTTTCTCTGCACCCCCCCCCCCTAACAAACATCCTGTGAGGTGGATGGGGCTGACTGAGAGAGCTCCAAAATCCACAACTACCCATACATGTGGTTTCTCCGTTGGGCAGGAGCCTTGTGGAATGGCTTGCTCAAGGAGGTCAGAAAAGCTGCCACTCTCCTCCACCCCCCTAGACATATATAGATGCATTTTGACCCAGACTAGGAAGCTGTGGAACTGAAAAACCCATGGATATCATATGTCTGAATATAGGACATGAGAGGCTGATATGAATTTATAACACATAAGCTGTTTTATTTTTCTTTAATGGGAAAATGGTGAAGTCAGGCTGTCACGTTTAAACTTTGCAAAGTGAAAAGGCAACGAGGAAAACTTGTATAACTATAGACAATATGTCACAAGAAAGTAACTGTTTTGTTCTGACAGGTATTTGTAACTGGTGAGAGAAAGCACTTGGCTGTCAGTTCTTAGATAAACAGGCACAAGCTTAAATAAACAGGTGTAAAGCCTGTGAAGGCAGGAAAAGATCCACAGGCTCCAGTGTTCTTTCTTTAGCACTTGGTAGGGATCATCCCTTTTCCTTGGAGCTATTTCCTTCAGGGGAGGACTGCTGGTTTCACTTCTCTATCTCAGGATCCTCTTTGATCCTCCACTTCTCTCCTTCTTGCCGTCTAGCTGGCAACCTCTGCCTGCCACTCTCAACTGCCCCTCTCCCATTCAAACTGCAAGGTCAGTATGCAACTTTCCCACCTTACTTCTTTAATCGCACTTCCACTTCAGATTTCTCCTTCTCTCTTTCACATTACATTTTTTAAGTTAAAACAAATGTAGGAAATGCTCACAGGATTGTGGATTTTATGCCAGCGCTGCCTTCTTGTGCAATAGGCTTAGAATAAACCCTGGCTCAGAGAGAATATTGATTCCATACCTCTTTCCTCTTTCCAGTGTCTGCTTCCTCCTCCCACCCCCACCCTAGACAATGTAAACATGTACCAACCCAAGGGTTTGTTTCTAGCTGTGGAACTAGACACAGTAGGAACATCTAATTTTAAAATGAACTGCTTCCACTAGAAATTATTCATTTTCCTCACTGATTACTTATGAACCAAATGTGTTCAACATTTATCTAGTTATTTTTAGCATAGGCTATCACCCAAATCAAACATACTGCATTGCCTTCTAATCTGCTTACATCTTTGTTGTTGTTTATATGTTCAATAATGATTAGAAGCAGAAGAAGCAGAAACAGAAGAGGAAGAAAAGTTTGGATTTATATCCCCCCTTTCTTTTTTGCAAGGAGACTCAAAGGGGCTTACAATCTCCTTTTCCTTCCCCCCCTTTCACAACAAACACCCTGTGATGTAGGTGGGGTTGAGAGAGCTCAGAAGAACCGTGACTAGCCCAAGGTCATCCAGCTGGCATGTATTGGAGTGCACAAGCTAATCTGGTTCACCAGATAAGCCTCCACAGCTCAAGTGACGGAGCGGGGAATCAAACCCGGCTCTCCAGATTAGAGTGCACCTGCTCTTAACCACTACACCATGCCAGTTACTCTCTCTCTCTCTCTGGCCCCTTCCGCACACGCAAAATAATGCGTTTTCAAACCACTTTCACAACTGTTTGCAAGTGGATTTTGCTATTCTGCAGAGCTTCAAAGAGCACTGAAAGCAGTTTGAAAGTGCATTATTTTGCATGTGCGGAATGAGCCTCTGTCTCCTCCCATTCTTAGAACCCAAGGTATTATTCTAAGTTTACGGTTGTGTAAAAACAGATTCAGAGTTCTCTTGTGCTGGCTCTGCATGTACCCCCACCCCCCCAACTGTTGATTTCTGTTGTTGAACTAGTTGTTCGTCTAACATTTCCTGCACTTTCTAGCCTGTTTTCTACCGTGGTGACAAGTGTCACTGCTGCCTCTGTATCCATGACCTCAGGAACTGGGCCTAGATGGCAAATTAATTATAGATTAATTGTACAGTTGGGATCTGCACCTGTTGTAAGGCAATACACTCTTATTTATTGCTATTGATAGTCAAGTGTTCTGTCTGCCAAGGAAAACTCTTTGTGGCAATCATATTGCAGACTGCCAATTACATTTTAAATTAATATTTCAATTTGAATGTGGGACGAGGCTGATGAAAGACTCTCTGGAGATGAGTGTCAAGACAAAGAGTTTTTTCCTCCACAAGCTGAGCCTGGATCCTAGACCAATCTAAATTCCAGAGTGGCTTTCAAGTGCATACCTGTGCAAGTTTCTGCTGACAAAATAATTCTGCCCAGCTGAGTGAAACACAGTGGGTTTTTCCACACAATTCATTTAAAACATTTTGAGACAGGAAATAAGTTTCTTCCATGGAGTTCTACATGGTTTTTTTTTTACCCCCAAACATTTTGTTTCCAGTCTCAAAATGTTTTACATGGATCCCTTTTTAAAATGATTCTCTGGCTGAAAAGTTTCCCACGCTTCTCTGCTTCCCTGAAATTCCTCCCTTGTGTCATTTTCTGACTGTTCTTGGCTGTTTGCAACACTTCTCTGTTTGTTCTTTTGGGGGGGGAGCAATTTTAGAAGTAGAGAATGCAGTACGAGGCTGTGAAGCTTTGAAACATCAATTCAACACCGAACTAAAAGAAAAAAAAGGGAAAATCACAAAGTGGAGGTCAGGGATTATTTTAAGGAGGTGATTGTGAACAAAAGGAAGGGGGGACTGAAAATGTTTTACAAACGTTTTAGGAGGTTTGTGCAGAAAGGGCCAGTGTTTCTTATGGGTGCATTCCTTGGCAATATGTGCACCTGAGTGGACTGTTCTGCTCAAGAAGAGTATTTTTTGCTAACACTGACCTTGTCCTTATCAATATTTGAACACTGTGAAGTTGCTTATGCAATCAAAGGCCCCTTCCACACACGCAAAATAATGCGTTTTTAAACCACTTTCACAATTGTTTGCAAGTGGATTTTACTATTCCATACAGCTTCAAAGAACACTGAAAGCAGTTTGAAAGTGCATTATTCTGCAAGTGCGGAATGAGCCAAAGTGACTTCAGTAATTTTATCCTGACCTGAATGGTCCAGGCTAGCCTGATCTCCTCAGATCTAGGAAGCTGAGCAGGGTCAGTCTGTGAATGGGAGGCCAGGATTGCTTCACAGAGGGGAAAATGGCAAACCACCTTCAAATGTCTCTTGCCTTGAAAACCATATGGGGTTGCCATAAGTCAGCTGTGACTTGACAGCACTTTTCTTCTACTAAATGTCACCCCAAGATTATTTTCCTGAGATGATAATGCCTGTTGATACTGACAAACCATTCATGTGAGCTTTCATTTGGATTTTCTTGGGGCAGCCACAGGTTATTGTATGGCTTTATGGAATCTGCAAAAAGAAGATGTTTGTCATTATTTTTATTTATTTAAAATACATATTACAACCACTTCCTACTAATGTTGAGATGGCTTGCAATAGATTAGAGACACAATCAAATAAGAAATTATACTAAAAAATAATGTAATGTCAATTACCAAAAATATAAGAACAGCACTACCAGTCCATCAATTTACAATCTAATCTGCAAAATGGCCAAGTAAATAATGATGCTTTTTACCTGGCATCTAGAATTCAGTAAGATACATGCTATGCAGATGGTCAAGGAAAGGAGATTCCATAAATAAGTTGCCTCTACCAAGGAGACCCTGCCCTTAATGGCCACCAATCTTCCAGAATGTGGGAACCCGGAACAAGCTTTCCAACAAGATTTCCATAACAATTGGAGAAACTGTCTTCAGAAAGTCTAGCCCCAGACGGTTTAGGGTTTTATAAGCCAACAGAACACTTTGAGTTATGTTTAGAAACCAGAGTTGCCAGACTCACCCTTGGCAACCAGTAGGAGGAGATGGGGGCAGGGGTGGGGGCATGAAGGGGCAGCCAGTACCAGATTAATCTAGTAGCAAAAGTATCATGTGCTATGGGCTGCATGTTTTCAAGGGGCCTGCACTAAATGTTTACAAGCTGTCTGGTGAAATCGGCATCTCAGTGTATTCTCATGATCTGGTAATGCTGCTCTTAACTTGACGGGGGAGCTCATGCTAAATCTAGAAAATGCAACTTTTAAAATTGTAGCTTTCTTACTTTTGACATATGCTGGGGGCAGTCATCAATGATGACTCAATATCATAGCTAGGAAAAACCTAGAAGTCTTCTTTCTCTTCTCTAGGAATTGCTAGAAAGGCTGTGGTAAAACCAGATTTTTCCTGGAAATGACAACACTCCTCTCTAGGAATCACTAAAAACTCTATGGTCGTTTCTGCACAAGCATTTAATGGCGGCCTGGAGATGGCAAAAACGCCATCTCCAGGCCGCCATTCGCACAGGGGGCGCAGCTTGGAAGCGCTCTTGTTGGGGAAACGCTGCCTCAAAGCCGCTGCCGAGCGAACGGCAGCGGCTTTGAGACGGCTCCAGCCGCCTCTTGTCCCGGACCTCTGGCGGCGTGCCGCTGAGCCTGGGGACACGCCTTCGCCCTGCGCCGCTGGAGCAGGCGCTGGGAGTCAGGGCGTCCCAGGCCTCCGGTGATGCGCCGGAGGCCAGTCATGCTGGCTCGACGAGGCCCGGTGTGCTCCACGGCGCCGGCTGCCTGGCTCTTTCCAGGACCGTCTGTGCGGACGGTCCCAGAGTCGTCAGGTCAGCGTCAGAAACGCCGACCCGGCCGTTTCCGCATTCGTGCGGAAATGGCCTATGGTTTTACCATCACATTTCTGGCAGTTCCTAGACAGAACTGACATCACTTCCAATTTCCCTTTAGAAGGTATCCTATGCCATCAGCCCGATTTCCATTTTTTTATTTTTCTCCTACTGAGGGACTTGCCACTGTGCTAGAAAGAAACCGATAGCCAGTCTTTATTATCTGATCATTGGAGCAACTATACCTTCATTGAATGTACCAAATTTTAATTACGTTACACTAGTAGAAAAAGTTATGAATGAAACTCAAGAGATACAAATACCAAGAGATTTGTGCTGATTTTTATGTTCAGTTGCCTAAAATCAGTACTTTCCTTAAAACTTTGCTTTAAAATCTTTTCAGAAGTTCAGTGATGGATTTTTGAAGAAGGGGGGCATACAGTTGGGGACATAATTCTTATAATATAAGATGCAGCTTCTTATTGGGTACACTTCACTTTTGTTAAGGGATAGAATATATTAATATGACCAACTAATCAGCTGCAAGTGGTATGCCAAGGATTTCCATTCTTTCTTATTTGCAAAAGAAATCCCAGTAGAACAATTAAGGGCTATGGGCAGAAAAATGGTATTGACAATTCTAATTTATGCCCAGTGAAGGCAATGCAGTTTAATGAAGAAGGATTTTGTTATATGTTTTAAAAAATAACAAAAATAAGAGCATGCTTCCTTTTTGCTCTTTATCAAGATTGGCTCTAGATGTTTTCAGTTCAAGTAAACTACTGTGGGGTTATTGAGGAAACCAATATTGGAAGTAAATCATTAAGAACCCAAGAACAGCACTGCAAAAAATGAGTTATATGGACAACTCTCACAGTGCAACGTAGTTATAAAACAGTTCATCACGCAATCCTCGTTCAGGTACAGTCAATATCTGTACTTTGAGCACACTGGACTATTTAAACCACCGCTATAATCCATCTCTCTCTTTTTTTGCCATCAAGTCACAGCTGATTTATGAAGATCCTGTAGGGTTTTCGAAGCAAGGGACATTTAGAGGTGGTTTGCCATTGCCTGCCTCACATCACAACCCTAATATACGTTGTAGGTCTCCCATCCAAATACTATATTCTGTTTCAGAGCAAGATGATAGTTCAGTCAATTGAGATGCAGTGGTCGAGAAAGTTGAATGCTTCCGCATTAGAATATAGACCTGAACAAATATGAGAATTATCATTCATTTTTACATAATGTCTTTGTCAAAACCATTATTTTGTGCATTATTGAACCTGGTGTTTTGATACAAGAGTATTTATACCAAAAAGTATTTACTTTCAAACAGATGGGGAGAGCAGGGCATGGTGGGCACTAGGACCCAGGTGGAGCATTCTTCAACAAAGAAGGTCCAGCATGCTTTGTTCTATGGTGGAGGAATATACAATCTACTATCATCTTTATGTGGAACAGAGTATAGCTTGAGTTATGGCTGAGAGTGTGTCATTGGCCCAAGGTCACCCAACAAGCTTCCATGGCACAACTGGAGATTTGCTATGAACAAAAAAAACCAACCCACCCACACAATAGGCTACTTCAGCAACGTATATAAAGGAATCAGAGGAAACACATGTATCCAAAAGAAATGCACAGCAGAAGGTGAAAACAATATAATAACAGCAAACAGACCACAAAATGGAATGAACTGAAATGTGCAAGAAGCCGCAGGAGAACAGGTAAGTCCAATAAGTCCAAGTGAACAATACTGCAAGGCAAGCATGCAGAAATCGAGATTCTCCACCATGAGGGGATTCTTCATATGAGAGAATCTTTTGTGGTAGATTCTTCAAGCCAACAGGTGTTTCAAATAAGGTTAATTACGATAATTTAGGATTGGATGATTCGACTTTTCTTCCCATTTTGCAGTTTCAAGACTGCTTCATCAGCAGAACAACAAGTTTAAGCCAGCCAATCATAGGTTTAATTAGCCACTACAAAATTAATTTCTATAAAAAAGAGAACAATAAATATCAAGTATTATAAATCTCATAAATATTACAAAAATATAGTTGTTTAGAAATATTCATCGTGCATATTATTTAATATCAAAAATAGAATTATATGTTATAACAGAAGTTAATATAGGCCTGCTTACATATTGTAATGGCTATAAATTCAAGTCAGTATAAGGCTAGGCTCAAATCTCCAGGCTCAATATAAGGCTGGTTTTGCCAAGTCTGAATCTGACACTTTAACATTACACCATGGCAGCTCTCATCTAATCTATACAATGACTTCATTAAATAAGTTGTTTAATGAGTATACACATACATTTGGAAATGAAAGAAAAGTCACCGGCCAGAAGAACCCCTAATTCCTTGCATTACTTCTGTTCTAGCAAGAATGCCTGCCAAAGACCATCAGTCGGTCTGCTAGAATTATATGGCCGGTAAAAATGCACCTCTTTGGTCTGGCATTATCATACTGATCTCCCTTTTCTGCTTTGCCTTTCAGTTTGGAAACCTGAAGGAAGTACCTGTGCTTTATTTACATCAAAGTACAGTACCTGCTTGCAGCTATCACGGCATATTGAATTTTGAGAGCTCTAAGCCCCTTTGGGTTATAAATATGCTAAACAAATGATAAACCATGCAACTTTTCACTCTTGATGTTGCTAAGATTTAAATCACAAGTCTACTGATGGGAAGCAATATCTCCCATTTCTATTGTTTATTTATTTACATACTTATGCCCCATTTTTCTCCCCAAGAGGAGACCCATATTGGCTTACAGCATCATCCTTCCCTCCAACCTTTTCTCATCAATGACAACAACCCTGTGTGATAGCTTAGGCTGACTGTGTCTGATTGGTCCAAGGTCACCGGGTAAGCTTTTATGGCACAATGTGGACTCAAGGAAGAAGGGAACCAAAAGCAAAAAGGCTAGGAACCAAAAAGCTTGAACTAGAATAAATTAAAAACATAACAGTCTCTTTGTTACGTGCACAAATTAATATAAAGGTTACAAACGAAGACACGCAAACAATTTTTGAGTCCATGTCATTTTCTCCTATCCACAGTGTTAGATGGACAATATAAAAAATTCCCAGTACAGAGAGAGTTTGCTTGTGTGGAACAGGGAAGGTTGAGAATGTTGAACACGTCTTGATTTGCTGCCTTCTTTATGGAAATAGTTGAACCAAGCTAATCTTAACAGTAGTCCAAGGAGTACATGTTCAGCTCAGGCCAGATTTTTACTGGAAGATAGCAACCCATGGAGAACAGGATGCTACCCGTTCCTAACTCTTTTTTCCCCCTTTGGACATTCCTTTTTAAAATTACCTTTTGACATGTCAAGATGTATTTTCAAGCTGATGTTTTTGTTTGGTTTTCATATCACGTCTGCTTGTCTTCAAAGACAGCTCATTAAAAGTTTTAAAACAGGAAAACTATATGTTGCTGGAATCAGCAAGATGAGCTGAGTTACAACCATGTACTTTTTGGGCTGAAAAGGCACCCAGCAGCAGAGCCTGCATAGCAAATGTCCTGGGAATACCTTTGTTTGTGTGAACATGTTGAACATGTTTTGCTTTGCTGCCTTCTTTATGGAAATAGTTGAACCAAACTAATTAATCCCCATCTTAACAGTAGTCCAAGGAGTACATGTTCAGCTCAGGCCAGATTTTTACTGGAAGATAGCAACCCAAGCATTACAGTGTTCGTTGCTAAATTCTGTGCAGTGGCCAGTAAAATTTGTCAAATGCATGTAGATCCCAAATAGTATTTATGGAAGTAAGAATCCATTTGGTTTTAATATTTATGAAATTACATTTTATTGTACTTAGCTGTATTTGTATTATAACTGTTTTATAATTTTGGTCAAAAAATTTAAGCAGTGTTTGAATTGGGTATGCTGGTCTTTCCCTGCTGCTCTTTGGCTGTATAAAATTTTGACGGACTTACAGTTATATAGCAATGTAAAAACAATGCTCAGTAGGGATCTGTATACAAGTTCCATTCAGGTTCAGTTCTGCCTCATTTTGCTTATTAAAATACGTTGAAGTTCTTCAATATTGGTTTAGCACATTTTCAAATTTGTTTGTCTGGTAGTCATTTGCATTGATTCCAACAAGAAGTACATTGCACTTATAAAATTGCTGTCTCACAGTAATGGGTATGAAATATCAGACAAATACTGCTATCCCAAGTGATGCATCCAAACTGTAGGCAAAGAAAAGAAGCGCTCCCAATTTTAGGGGCAATTAAAATCCATACTTACTGAGTAGGCTTAGCTGGGGAATACTCGGTGCAGTGAGGTTAGGTAAAGCAAAGCAGGGTTTTATACCCACTGCTAATATAGGTTCCACACTGGCAGACTTGTGCATAACCTGGTCCCCTAATCTTGGTCTCCTTTATCCCTATGGCTGATTTTAGGGAAATTATGTGTTTCTTTATCTGTTAGAAAATAAAAGCTTTCTGCAAACAGATGGGAGAATGGAATATTGTAAGACCAGCTATTTTGTTCTACAGAATGTTCAAGCAAAGTCTTTCCTTCTTTCCCAGACAACTCCTCGTATGTCAGAAAGCTGGACTCAGTGTTCTGGTTAAGAACATAAGAACATAAGAACTAGTCTGCTGGATCAGACCAGAGTCCATCTAGTCCAGCACTCTGCTGCTTGCAGTGGCCCACCAGGTGCCTTTGGGAGCTCACATGCAGGATGTGAAGGCAATGGCCTTCTGCTGCTGCTGCTGCTCCTGAGCACCAGGTCTGCTAAGGCATTTGCAATCTGAGATATCATGAAATCTGAGGTTGCATTATATCCGTGGCTTTACTTAGCTTTCAGTTACCATTCTGGGGGTCGAAAGGTTTAGGGAAGGAGCAGCAAAGGAAAAGAGTAACTCAGCTGATACAGACATCCTCTTCCATCCTGGCTCCAAGAATGGGAAATGTAAATATGGCGGCAGAGGGTGGGGGTGTGTGTGGAATCTTAAAGCTGAGTATAGTTTCAAACATAGTGGCAGTGTCAGGAGATCTGGCCTAGATGTTTGGAATTCAAAGCCAGATGAAATTGCATTTTATTAATTATCTTTCCAAGGGTCACAAACAGGGTATGGTTGCACTTCATTTTGATGAGTTATTTCCCAAATGCACCATTTCCCCCCATAGAAAACAAAATCCTGCAAATTAGCATGTGAAGTCAGTTTTTTCTCTCAGTGGGTGAATTAAAATTCCCTGTTCCCATTTATTTAATATTTAATCCAGTCCTAACCAGATTTATTTAAAAAGTCATTGTACTTTATAGGATGACTTGGGTCTCCAGGTACAGATGGACAGTTTTTCCGAATGGCAACCATACTTCCTATATGGTGGTCTCCTTTGCAATACACTTTGGAAAATATTAAAGTCACAGCTCATTCTTTGGTTTTCTCGGGGGACAGTGTTGATGCAGACTAGCTTTTCCTGACAGATATCGACTAGTCCTGGAAGGTCTCAGATTGCTTTGCCTCTTCCGCTGGTCTGTTGAGTCTCAAGTGCTAAGTGTCAGTTCTGGCTGAATTATTCCCAGGAAGGACAAAGAGTTGGGCAAGTGCTAAAAGATTTCTAGTTCCAGCACTTTTTCTCCTGTGGGCAGAAGTCTGAATCATGTATCCCTTTAGACTCAATACTGCTATCAGGAAAAACAAAACTGCTAACTGTGTAACAAAAGAACAAAATAAAAACCTTCTACAGGCATCAGTAATTATAGTAAATAAGCAAAATGGCCTTTCCCAGCCATTAAAACAAACAAGGCAATGTATCAAAGATATTCCTGTTCAGCCTAAAATAATGGTTAAGATAAGTATACATAACGCACAGCTTGTAGCTATGATTGCCAGAGATGTTAGATCTTGCTGCAAGATGGACATTCTGATTAGTTAAGAGGAAAATAAATTCTATTATCTACAGATTTATCTAGAGATTCTGTGTGATTGTTCTTTGTTATTCTTAAAACTAAAGTACACACAAGTAGCTTAACAAAGACAAACTTAAAGTATGTTTATTTACATTTATTTGGACAAATAATTCAAGCTGTATTTCTGCTATGGCTGCATTCAGACATCATGATCAACAGTGTTTTAATTAAACTCTTGTTTATTTGACATCCTGAATGGAGGTTGCAAAATTGTGATTTATTGCTATATGCAGACCCAGGGTTCCGGACTATTGTTATGTATTTGTTTTGTTAACTATGGTTATTGCTAACCAGTTTCTCATTATGTCCTAATTCAGAAATCTCAGTTTATTTAGTAGCACCACTCTTGGAGTCTCCTGCATATAGTGTCTGCTGCACAGAGCATCACAAATGGATAACCTCATCAGCTCTATTCCCCTGTGACAACAATTGCAATCAGCCTACAGGTGATAGTTTTTGAAGTGATCCCTTCTGCCTCTCTGCCATTTTTCTATGCTCTCCTGGTAATGACTCAATAAGCTGCCCTGCAGCTTCAGATACTCCTCAGTAGAAATTTAAAAGACATTCAATCTAGTTTTTGTCTAGATTGCATTCTCGAAATTGCACACAACATTGTTATAGTCAAGTTCACAAACCACTTGTTTCCATACTTTCCTCTCCCATAAAGAGAGCTCCTCTTTCAATCCCCCCCCCAATACACACACACACTTTATATCCCAAGAGTGAGTGACTGATTGAGGGACTTGGCAGCAATCATCTTTCTTCACAAGCTTTTATTTTCTTAATTACGTGTAATCCACTTTGAGTCCCTGTGACAAAAACAGGCTATAAATAGTGTAAGTAAATAAATAAACAAACTTGTGAGAAAAAACAGAATCGGGGAATGCAGCAAGAGAAAGGTGATTGTGTAAAAAAAACCCCTATTTTCTTTCAGAATGAAAAGGTTTAGGGGTGCAGAGAAGAGGCTAGGCAGAAGGAGGGAGGGGGAGAGTGGCTGAAGTCTGACAGGATAGAGAAAAGCTATAGATCTGTTTCACAGGTTAAAAGGCTGGGAATTCAGAGCCACAGGTGGTCAGAAAATTACTTGTTACTGATGATCTTTATCAAATAAGAAGGTTTGGCATCTTGGGCTCTTCCCATATGATTTATGGCAGCCAACCAATAGCAAAGTTTTCCAGCTTCCTGACAAAGCATAATAACCTGGGATTCAACGTGGAGCAAGCAATTTCCCAACTGTTGTTTGTGAACAAACTATGGACTTTAACACATCTGGCAGAAAAAAACAAATTGGTTTAAACAAACTACAGCTTATTACATTTAACAAGAACCTGTGTGAACAGCTCAAATGCTTCAGGATGTGCCAACTTCTTCAACTCCCAAATCAGTTTAAGGACTGGGACTCAACACCCACCACCAGCACTGCCAACAGTGTGTGAGCAGAAAGAATTTTATTATGCACACCATGCACAGGAAAGCATTATTTCTATCCTGCAGCAGAAACTGGAGTGCCACTCTAGGGAGGATATTTGGGGTGTGTGAAGAGGTTGCCAGTGGAAGCTGGACCATAAAATACCTTGTGCACCCTTTGAATTCTAGCTAAGACAAATGATTTAATTTGATCCAAAATTATTTATAGAGCCTTTTTCAGCTTAATTATTTCATGTTTTTAGCATTCTTTCTAACCCTCTGCTTTCATTTATCATGTTATCTTTGCAGTTATTTAACTCTAAGCATGTATCATTATTATACACTTATATCTGCCATGGCTTCCCACAAAGAATTGTTGGGAATGTATAATTTACAGGAGGTGCTGAGAATAGTCTGTGATCACTAGTATACCCCCAAAAGAAGCACAATTCTGATTGGTTTGCATGGGGAAAATGAGTGATTATTAAAACAATGGCATGATTCCTTGGTCTGTCATTACAAGAAGAACATTTCAGATCCTCAGGCTTCTTGTACAATGACTGTGAGACATTGAATTCCAAAATACCAACACCCTTGTACCAGTGTAATGAATGTACTGTCAGTGCTAATCCAGCCATATTAATTGTAGAGCTGCCCTAATTCCTGTATTTGCAATTGTAAGGAGATCTCAATTAAGGACTGGGCAAGCACCTGAAAAAGGCAGTGTCTTCTTTCATCCTTATAGAGCAGTGATGGCGAACCTATGGCACGGGTGCCAGAGGTGGCACTCAGAGCCCTCTCTGTGGGCACGCACAGAGTTCATCACGCACACACACATCTAGGCTGGCCTGGGCCACTGGGCTCGATTATTAGCATTAAACATAAGACCTAGTTTTGGAGAAGCAGTATAGGTAGCCCTGTTAAGCGCTGTTAAACCCCACTGATTTTCATGCAAAGAATTAAAGCGCGATCCTTTACCTGGGAGTAAGCTCGGTTGCTGGCAACGTGGCTTGATTCTGAGTAAACCTTCCTAGGGTCGTGATTCACCTGTTCAAAGAGTTGCACGGTTGCTTCAAAGCAAAGCCAACGACTACCACCAAGCTTACTCCCGAGTAACGCACGCCTCAGAGCCAACCACTTTTTCTTAACTAAAACTTCAGTATTCAGGTTGAATCGCCGCATTGGCACTTTGTGATAAATAAGTGGGTTTTGGGTTGCAGTTTGGGCACTCGGTCTCAAAAAGGTTCACCATCACTGTTATAGAGCATTCTATGGACCAGTCGTATCCATGACACCAATTAAAAGGTAGTTGGTGTAATGCAGCGGGCAGAGTTAAATAATGTTATAGTGGTGCAAGCCACCACGTTTACAACTGCAATTAAAGTTGACCCTTTGAATTGTGCTATTAGAGAGGTTCAAAAACTTTTAATCCAGCATTGGACAGAGGGAATCTGCATTCCACAAAGACAAAATGGTCTATTCTGCTGAAAGCGCTATTTGTGTGAGGTACACGAGGTACACTGTGTGAGGCACGTTGATCTGTAAAGGTCAATTAAACAGAATTTAGGTGAATGAGTTTCATGAACACTGTGTGTGTGTGTGTGTGTGTGTGTGTGTGTGTGTGTGTAGTTTGTGTGTGTGAAAAGAAGGGAAGGAGGAAAGAAGGACTTCTTGAGACTGAATAAATAGATGTCCAAGTATTACATGGATTGCGTTCACGGTTTTCTGGATTTTTGCTTTTCGAACCAACACAATTGTAAATAATGCTTATATGATACCTGAAATCAGTCAATAAAAGAAAGCATGGGGTGTTTGGGATTTCCAGGTTGTGTGAGCATGGTCTGGTAGTTTTTGTTCCGAACGTTTCACCAGATCTATGGCTGGCATCTTCAGAGGCATGTCATGGTAAGATGTGTTCAAAATGACAAGCTGGCACAGCTCTGACACCAAATGCTGGAAAAACTGCTCTTGACTCCACTCTGGCCCCTTCCACACACGCAAAATAATGCATTTTCAAACCACTTTCACAACTGTCTGCAAGTGGATTTTGCTATTCCACACAGCTTCAAAGAGCACTGAAAGCAATTTGAAAGTGCATTATTGTGCATGTGCGGAATGAGCCTCTGAGTTTGAAAATCTTTGTAACATCCAACTTGATGAAGAGTTCTAGTCATCTCATAACTTTCTGCACTATGATGTGTCCCTGTAAAAGGCGTTAGATTGATTGTGCTGTGTGTTGATGGGAGTCAGCCCTGCCTTGTCATTCAGCTGCTCAGCGCTTCTTTACTGAGCAGGGGCAGATCCAGTCGAGGCAGACCAGAGCAGGAATGCCTCGCCTCAGTTCCACTCTGGCATTATAAAATCAAACTCTTCTATCCTCAACTGAATGAAGCACAAGTTCTTTTTTACAGGCACTTTCCCGTCTTTTTGCTACTAAAATTAAAATGAAATTCAAATCAAAGACTTAGTTGATGTGGAAACAGCTGGAGCAAGCTGATTTGTACATTGGCTTTAATTCCTATTATTTGAAACTTTTGAGCAGGACACTTTGTGTTATGCTGACCAGAAGCTTTGTCAAAAGAGTTTTGTTTTCAAAGCCAAGCAAATATAAAGATTTGTCGCAGCCGCTATATCAAATATAGACGTTGCAATGGTTTTTACACGTACCATATTGGTTAATTAACCTGGAAGCTACAGATTTGCATGATTCCATAAAGATAGCATTCTGGTTCTATGATGTGTTATGTGGTCGTTCTTGTCTGTGGTGAAGTATGGTCATGGGGATGGATTTGGATCCTGAGAGACCCAAGTTCAATTCCCCACTTTGTCACATTAGGGTACTGAGATGACCTTGGGTCACTCCCTCTCTGCCTAACCAACCCCACATGCTGTTAACTGTGAGAATATCTTAACTTAAAAGCTTCCTACTTTAACTAAAAAGCTTTAACTTAATGTGAGATACTCTGTTCAGAGGGTTAAAAACAAATTCTGACATTAACGTGTTCATAGGGGGAACTATTGTACTCTCTCTCCAGTACAGGCCACTGAAGCTATAACCAACTTCAATAAATTTTGACACATTTAATGCATCTCTTATTTAATGAACGTTTCATTGCACTCCTGAAAAATCTTCCCGGCAGGAGAGATCCTCAAGTCCAGATGGATAGAATAAAGGTGTCCAAAAGTGCAGTGGGATGGAAGGTGCGTGAAATCTATTTCAGGCAAACATCACATGCTATAAATCAAGAATAGAAGCTTGGGCTCTGCTCCACTGGCAAACATGTAATAGTTTTACTTGGACAAGTGGCATGGCAGACAGTGTATTTTCTGTTCGAAAAAAATAATTTGATAAATGCATGTTGTCTTTATGAGCTGCGCTATGGCTGCACCAACATTAAGCAGTTTCAATTCATTTTTTATTGATCTAAAATATTTACCTCTCACTCTCTCAGGTAGCTAACAATGCTTAATTGAAAACAAGAAAACAAATGAATGATGGTGAAAGTTGGTAACGTAAAATTAATGGGAGCAACAATAAAAATTAAATGCTCCAATGAAGGAGCAGATATAAACAGAAAAGCAACAGGCACTCTGCTTAAACTGTTTATAAACCAAAATAGAGATTAAAAATTCTAGGAAGTTTGAGACCCTTTGATCCTATGAGAGAATGTCTGAAAGACACATGCATCAAAAACTGTATGAAGGAAGAGATTCGCACATAATATGCACTTTAAAGTATTGTTCTAACATATTAAGTATAAAACTTTGGCTCAGTGGTGTTGATTATTTTTACAGTAAGTAAATATCAGAAATGGTAGTAAGGTCTTGTTACCTACATCTCACTTCTCAATGAATAACTTCCTAGCATGGTCTACCTTAGAACACCAGCTATTTAAATGTTATTGCACTGAATATTTCATTAAGGATGTTCACTGTGCTTGTTAAATGCATAGGATCAAAGCTGAACACTTAAAACTTTCATGAAATGTATGCTTGACATTAAACACGAACTTTCAGATGAATTAGATGAAACCAGCAGAGCCTTGCAGAACCTATATGCCCCCAAGGGACTGAAAAAAGAAAGACACGTTGTTTTGGATAAAAAATGGTAAACAAGTCTTTTGGGGAAAAGATCATGAACTGTAGATCTTAGCCATATTTTAAGGGGTAATTTAAATTCTGAAATATCAGGCAGATGACTTCATGCAAGAAAAACTGCAGGAGTTCTTACCAATTCATTATCCTAATTTAACTCAGTAGTGATTCCCACACTACTAAACTAATATAGTGGTGCCTTTATTCAACAGCCTACTCTTTTACTTTGAGAGACACCCATCCCTGAAGTTCCTTCTAGATTCCCCATGCCCACTTCACAAACAGCTCCAGACAGAGTATTTAGGTTATACACTGGCAGGGATGCAGAAATGTCTGTCGAGCAGCACCACTCCCTCACCATGCACATATAAAGTGCTGTCAAGTTGCAGTCAATTTATGGCAACCCCAATAAGGAGCTTTCAAGACAAGCAAGAAGCAGAGGTGATTTGCCAATGCCCAGTTTTGCTGGTGCCGACTTATGCCAGCAAAATCAGTGGGGCAGCGCATTGACCTGCGTACACCATTTGGACGGGGAAAGGGGCAGCATCCCTTTTTGATTGCTGGTCATGCCACAGCAAACTTTTTAGGAGAGGATACAGCTGTGCCACCCCTGGCTGCTCCACAACTATTCCCCCTTGGGATTCACTGCCCATCTCACAGCAGCTTGAGAATGAAAATCTACTTTCTTTTCAAAAAGAGAAAACTTCCTAAAAGTCAAAAAAACCCTGACAGAATGGATATTTTTATCATCTCAGCAATGTTTAAAATTAGTAGAGCAGGTGGCAGAGCAGTGAAGAGCATTCTCCAACTTGTACAGGTGATATCAGAAAAAAAGTTCTCTTTTTTGCAAAATTGCCTCACAGAATATATATGCTACAATCGGAGGAATTTTTAGATGTTCTTGATTCCTATTAATCATCTATAGCATACACCTCATTTGAAAAGCTCACTGGTTCATGTTTTCAAATCACAGCATGAGACTTTTTCTTTATCAATTTTTGGTGACTACTGCCTGAAGTTCTTTTTGTTGTTTCCATAGCAATTGGGGGTTTTATGGGGACGGGTTAGTAGCCCAACGCTCAATCCTCCTTTTTTCGCATCCGGGCTAAGAGCCTACGCCAAATCTTGAAGATCTGATATTATGACCAGATTACTAACAAAGAGGTGCTTCAAAGGAGTGGCATGTGCAAACTCCATACTATCGTTGCACACAGAAGACTTCGACTGGCTGGCTAGGTCCTTCGCATGGAGAATGGTTGGATCCCAAAGACAGCAATAAGGTGGATATCTCCTGATGCCAAATGACAGCAAAGATGTCCACATAACACCTGGAGGAAAACATTCAAGCAAAACCTGAAGGCACTGAAATTGAATGGGAAGAGGCTGAAACTCGCCCAAGACCGGAAATCCTGGAGAACACTTGTTGCCTGATATGCTACTTAGCTGCCTAGAAGCATGAAAGTAATATTTTAGCATTTTTAGAGCTATCTTCACTCTATGGCTTCTTTGTTTAAAACTGAGATGGGACAACTGAAAATTGATACATAACTTCCTTTCTTCATTTGCTAAAACTGTACTTTAGCCACATTCAGGCTTTATCTCAGAATCATACAGTTCATGTCATTCATACTGAAAATTGAAGTCCACAGATTTGTGACTCTTTAAACACCCGCAGGGAAAAACAAATCCATTCCAGCCAAAAGGTGTCAATTGAGGATTGTTCCAGCTTCTTTGAAAACATAGCATAGCTTTGTTTATATGTTTCTGGACTGGAGCCCTTGCAATTTTCATTTCTCATATTTCAGAAGGATGGTGAAAACCATAACTGAAATTTCAGCCTGAAATGCTTAGGAGAATATTAGCTTCATGAGGACTTGGTAAATTAATGCAATCCCCCTCTTCCATCTTATCCACTCCACCGACGAGCCTATTTACTGATCTATGGCTGAGAAAGTTGGCAGAGCCTCATATCTGTTTTCCCAAAGCATTTACATATGAGCTCATTGAGTTATGAAAAAACAACACAATTCTCATCATAATCAGTATAAGAAAACCAATTCTCCATCTAGAGAAGAGATTATTGTCCCAATCAGACAGATTGGAAGAACAAGTCAAAATGCAATGGCCTCTTAAGGAACAACATGAAAGCAGCTTTAATATATTTAAAGAAATCTCATTGGATCAACCACATGCTTCTACCCTTGTGTTTTATACTAGCCTCCCAATGTTCAAGTGTTTATGATTCTTTTTTAAAGAACATGATTAACAGCTAAGCATTCACTATAAAATTCAGCAAGGAACTAAACTATAAAGATGTAGAGAGAGTTATTATGACTAGGTAAATATGAGACTTCATGTTAACAAAAATTAGGTCATCGAAGGCTTTCACGGCCAGAATCACTGGGGTGTTGTGTGGTTTCTGGGCTGTATGGCCATGTTCTAGTAACATTCTCTCCTGAGGTTTCACCTGCATCTGTGGCGGGCATCTTCAGAGGATCTTCTGAAGATTAGATCCTCTGAAGATGCCTGCCACAGATGCAAGCAAAACGTCAGGAGAGAATGCTACTAGAACAAGGCCATGCAGCCTGGAAACCACACAAACCCCCAAAAATTAGGTCGGTTGTTCAAAGCAAAGGAATGCTGAAGAGGCACAGAAGGCTGATGCTTTACATTGGAATTGTGTTTGTAACAATCTTTTGACCACACAAGACTTCTGAAAAGTCTAGGTTACATATCTCAAGCAATGGAAATAGTTCTGATATCACATTATTTTCTGGGGCCAAAAGAGGAACCCATTATATTAAAAATAGATGAGGCAGGCTTATATATACATTATTGCCCTGACTTGGATGACGCAGGTTAGCCAGATCTTATCAGATTTTGGAAGCTAAGCAGGGTCAGCCTGGTTAGTATTTGGATGAGAGACCACTAAGGAATTACACAGCTGCTATGCAGCAGAAGGCAATGGCAAACTACTTCTGTTAGGCTGTTTCCGCATGGGTGGTAAACAGCGCCCCAGGGATGGCAAAAATACTGTCCCTGGAGAGGTGTTTGCAAAGCAGGCGCTGCTGCAATGCAGCAGCGCTGTGCTCGTGCCACCCAAGCAGCGCGGAAACGCTACTTTTGAACCTCATGCCACGAGCAACATTTTTCAGAAGTGGCACCTTCCACCCGCTGCCTTGCAAACAGCAGCGGATGGAAGGCAGTGTTTCCCTCCTGCCTTCCCCAACCAGTTTACTTACTCCTGCTGGCTTCCGTCACATTGTGGAGGCCAGGGGACGTGCCCCCCCCCCCCGGCCTTCATATCCAGAGCCATTGCTCTGGCCAGGGTGTGTGTGTCCCCTGGCCTCCACAATGCGACAGAAGCCAGCAGGAGCAGGTAAGCCTTTGCCTGCACCCCTACCGGGACCGTCTGTGTGAACGGTCCCGGGGTGGGGGGTGCATCGGCATCATTTATGCCGATGCACCCCCGCTCAGCGCCTATGCAGAAATGGCCTTTGTCTCTTGCCATTGAAGACCCTATGCAGTCACCATAAATCAGCTGCAACTTGATTGTACTTTACATGCACACATATACATTAGTAAGGAGATGCTAGTAGAACTCTTGCCCTGACCTGGATGGTCCAGGATAGCCTGATCTCATCAGATCTCAGAGGCTGAGTAGGATCAGTCCTGGTTTCTACTTGGATGGGATACCACCAAGGAATACCAGGTTTGCTATGCAGGGGAAAGCAATGGCAAACCACCTCTGTTAGTCTCATACCTTGAAAACCCTACTTGGTTTCAAAAGTTAGCTGTAACTTCACTGCACTTTGGGTACTTTTGTGTGGAAAGCTCTGTCAAGTCACAATTGACTTATGGTAACCCCAACAAGGGGCTTTCAAGGCAAGTGATAAACAGAGGTGGTTTGCCATTGTCTTCCTCAGCACAGCCTTCCTTAGTGGTCTCCCTTTCAAGTACCAACTCTACTTAGCTGCCCAGTTCTGATGAGATTGGGCTATACCATGCCACCTTCCCTCAATAGAACTTTACAAATATGCAATAGAACTGTTGTAGCTTTTATAGCATGGCTGAGGGGGAGGAGATTGCCCTCTTAGGACTGCACTGTCTGTCATGTAGCAGCAAGTTTCGGTCAAGTTGAGCAAGGCAACACTGACCTATAAGAAGAACAAGGATCATTGGGAGCGCTTTCAAATGGCATGAGCAGAGAAATGAATACTGACTGGACAGAGGGACCAGAGCTGGGGGTTCAGAAAACCCTTGGTTTTCATTATCCCCATCTGGTAGAATGTCTGAAAAGAGTTCTGGATGCTCAGACCTGACTTACAAGCCTATACACATACATATCAGCGTATTCAGTCTGCCCTTGTACTGTTTCTTAAAGAGCTTGTATGGCTGGCCTGCAATTACCTTGACTAGTCATGCATTAAATGTTTCCTTGTCTGATAACCCACAAGTCCCCAGATGAGAAACCACTGTGGCCTATGAAATCAAAGGTATTCATTCGATTACTCCAGTGGATGCAGGTATCTGCTATGACTGATTAGGAGTCATACTGGCATTGGCAGTTTTGCTGCTTCTCCAGAGAAGAACTAGTGGTGAAGCATGGCAGTTAGATTCCACAGACCAATGGTGCTTCATTTAAAGAAGAAAGATCTGTAGCTCAATGGCTTGTAGAAGGCCTTAGCTCCAAAACCCAACAGTTGCCAAGTGTCCAGGAAAGTCCAAGATCCTGGTGAGCTACCACAAGTCAGAGTATGCAATCCTGAGCTAGTTTGATCCAGCGTAAAGGCAGTTTCAGATGTCCTCAAATGGTCAAGCAGAGATATTTGGTGTCAGGGTCTTCCTCTGTCAGCTCTGTGAGAAAAAAACACACCTCAACCTAACCAGTAGAGGGAAATGGCTGCCACCAAAACAGGCACAGCACACTCTCATTTCTCCATTTCCCCACTCTATTGGTATGGTATCCTAATGTAAAGTCATCTCCACTGAGTTTGTTAGATCTCACAAATACTCTAAGGCTCATTCCGCACATGCAGAATAATGCACTTTCAAACTGCTTTCAACGCTCTTTGAAGCTGTGCGGAATGGCAAAATCCACTTGCAAACAGTTGTGAAAATGGTTTGAAAACGCATTATTTTGCGTGTGCGGAAGGGGCCTAAAACATTTCTAAAACATGTTCAGTCCCTCCTTACAACAATGTATGTCTTTACTCACTTGAAAGTATTCCTGGCCACCAGTACATGATTTCTCTCCCCCATCCTCCTTTTATTATTAGTTCTGTGTTGAAGTGATTCTTCAAAGTTTCACAGTCTCATGCTGCATTCTCGTATACTCGGTGCTTCAAAGATAACCTCCCACCCCCCACACACACCAAAAATAAATAAATAAATAAAATAATAGAGAGATGCTGCAAATAAACAGGTGAGAGGGAATGGAGTGAGCTCAGAAAATGGCACCAAGGCAGAAGTTCAAGGAAGTGGAAATATGTGGGACACGTAGTCAATAAATTGAAAAAGCAACTGAAGACTTCTGAAATGGTTTCAACCAGAGAATTGTTTCAAAAGGGCATTCCTTTCAAATGTTTTGAAGCTGGGAATAAAACTGTTTGGGGGTAAACACAATGTGGAACTCCTTGGAGGAAACATTTTATTTCCTGCCTCAAAACATTTTAAAAGGTCTGTGTAGAAACAATGCTTATCTATGCATACGGTTGCAACCTGAAGATATTAGTATTGTTCTCTGTTTAGGGAAAGCTTCATGCAAAGACTGCCTCAGGTAAAATGTTGCTCAGTGAACTTTTCATCACTGCAATGCACCACCATGAAATGTGGCATTAAAAAGCATAAGAGCACGCAAATCCCAACAGGATGTCTTGCTTCCCATCAGACAGGAGCTTGTAAGGGAGACATATTAACTGTCAGCAGAGAAGTCTGCTGTTATTAATTAATGGCACTGATGTTTCTTTTTACTGAAATGGAACCATGAACTGTGGAATGTAAGCCATCCTCTGAGAGCAACTTTCTATGCAATGTTTTAAAGTTCAGGCCTCTATAGGATTTTAGTTCCTTAGGGTTTATTAGAGTGTCTCTATGTTGCAGAATCTGGTTCTTCGTGATTTGTTCGTAAGCCACTGAGCTCCTTTTGTTATTTTGCTACAGTTTTGCTTTCTTACTCTCAAATGTCATAGTTTTGTTTAAAATTTGCCATAGCAATTTCCCATTTTGTTATTTTTCCAGGCTTCTTGAGGTGACTTTCACACCAGCCTCTCTCCAGGGCTGCAAGCATGAAAAAAAACTAAAAGAAAAAAAACTAAAAAAACCCAAACCCATATATTGGATGCAGCTGCTTTTTCCCTCCACTCTTGAACTATTATTTTCATCAGCAAATATTATGAGCACCATAAATCCAATGCTTAACAACAGTTCACACACATACTCCTGCACCCGCTTCCCACACACATACAAACTCGTCAACAAACAGCCCCAAAGGAAATATGGGAGAGATGTATTTAGAAAGAAAAGGAAAAGGGAGCAAAAATACAGAGAACCAAGAGAATGCATTGTACAGAATGCAATATTATTAGGACGGCTGAAGTTTGGATTGCCCGTCCTCTTATCCAAACATGGGCTGAAGGGCAAAAGAGCCTGTGGAAAAACCCATGGATCCAGGAATGTTGGGTTGGGTTTTCCCACAGAGTTGTCATCCTGTACAGGTTTCCTCAAAAGTAAGTCCAGGTTTATTCAATAAGGCTTGCTCCCAGGAAATGTTCTGTGGCACATAGCCTGATCCTAGTTGAAAACTTTCATAAAGTTTATTTAGAGCATCAGCCAGGGCTAGACTGATGATGGGTTAAACATCCTCTAAATAATGTTCCGATCTTTTCCTTTGCAGTTTGAACAGGTGATAAATAAATAAAAAATGAATGAATGATTAATGTGATCCTGCTCACAGTCGAGCTGCTTAAATCAATGTGATTAAAAACCCCAACTGCGGATGGAGTTGCGGCTGCTGCTTGTTACTGCAGGTATACAGAACAAGGTGCAAAATAATAGAACAGCATCTAAATTGACAGGCAGCCCAAGGAAGATAATTTATCATTCCAAGGAGGGGCTGTCATGCTTTTAAATGACTTGACATCACTGCTGAATTGAAATATGTTAGTCCAA
The DNA here is from genome assembly GCF_021028975.2 of Sphaerodactylus townsendi. NCBI lineage: Eukaryota > Metazoa > Chordata > Lepidosauria > Squamata > Sphaerodactylidae > Sphaerodactylus > Sphaerodactylus townsendi. The sequence goes on from NC_059435.1 coordinate 26,626,654, forward strand.
CGCCATGAGATTGCACACCAGATCCTCGTATTAAAAAAAAACCATGACTGCCTTCAGCATTAAATGTTTCCTCAAACCAATTGAGAAGCATCACAGTGCTGTGTGTGAAGAATACTCCATAAACGCAATTATTTGGTCCTGAATTTCCTGTATTTAATTGAGGGCAGCTGCAATCCTGTGCATGCTTTCAAAGAAATACATTCCTGTGAATACAGTGGGGTTTTCTTTTTGGCCGCTAAACCAAGTTGTAAATCCGGCAGCAAGTTGTAGAATGAAATTAGAAACGTGAATCTACTGTGTTGTTCCCTGTCTTTATGGTTTGATTCTTGCGACACCACACTGAGAAATTTGAAAGAAAAAACACCTTTGGGATTAATTCAGCATTGATGTAGGGATGAGCCCCTGCCACAACTCCAGTAGAGCCCTCCCCAGAAAGAGTTTGCGAGGAGCAGCTCTGTGCCATTTGTGTCCTTCTGGGTGCACACGCTCACCTGTCCCCCAGGCCCCGTGAGTCACAGGTCATGAACTACCTGATTCACGGTCACCAGATGTCCCAGACATTAGCGGACAAGGGGCTCTTGCCCCCAGGTGGCATGGATTAGATCCAGACGCTAACGCTTTCCTCCCGCACGTAGGCAACCCCATGAGTCATGTACTGTACAGTATTCTCCCGCTCTCCCGCCTCCCGATACGCCCCCCTTGAAACCCTAATAAAAGGTGCCAGGGACTAGACCACGACAGAGTTGCCAGATCCACGGATCACGCTTCCTGCTGCTGGCTCTCTCCACCGGATGATATCGCTGCGTCTCGCCTCTTCCTTGTGACCCTCGCGGGCCGACTTCAATTTTTTTTAAAAAAAGACTGACCAGTTGTTTCTTGCAACAGCCCTATTCACATGATGCAGTGAACACATCCACAACCTGCATGAATGTGTGTGGGTACACCTGTTTGTAAGAAAGAAACATCAAGGATGCACATTAAAAATGTGTCGACATAAATGTGTTTTAAATCACATGTTCAGCTGAAGAGGCAAAGCCGATCAGATTGTGGGATATTCGGCATGGTTGCGGGAGTTCATAAGATTAGAGATATGAATATGACTGGGTAGATATTTTTAAAGTTGCTTTGGCAGCAAGTGCTACCACACGTAGCACTTTGTTCGTGCAGCAAAGCTGTTTGTATACAAAAAAATATTATAAAAAGTATTCTGTTTAAAAAGAGATTCTGCCTAAAATGTTGAAAAATTACCATTAGAGTTATATATGACTTCACTCATAGCATTTTGGAGTTGCTGCCTCTTAGGGCAGCTATTTTTGTCACCGGTTCCACTTACGGCAACAGCCATTTTATGGTTGTGTCCACTGCCCTGTTCAGAATTCTAGAAGAAGAGGAAGAGTTTGGATTTATACCCCACCTTTCTCTCCAGTAAAGAGACTCATGGCAACTTACAAACTCATTTCCCTTCCTCTCCCCACAACAGACATCTTGTGAGGTAGGTGGGGCTGAGAGAGATAGATTCCAGACAGCAAATGTATAACAGGTTGCAGTCATTTCAAAGGAGCCCATTTTTCTTTTTCCTGTTCACATGCGTGCTGCACAGGCAGCAATCAGAGCCCATGGAAAGTATCTTACCAAAAAAATCATTTTTTAAAGGAAGACAAAACACCTGGGGAAAATCTGCTCATGGAGTTGGCAGGAAATATAGTGACATCTTTTCAGAAAAATGACATGGGCCTCATGGGAAAAAGTAAAAACGTTCCACTGAGCCACAATTCTGAGGAAATGCACATTTCAGATCAAAAATCTTATCTTTTTTTTTTAGTACTGAGGTAAATTCTATATAAAACAACACTTTCCCTTTGAAATGAGTAATCTATTCTGCCTCCTATTTGATTCATATTTGAAGCTCTGGTTTCTTTTAAGTTACAAAAATGCCTTTAGCAAAACCCAAAAATGCACACAAGGATAACAGGCACTGTGCCTGGATCAGCTCAGTGAATGTGATTAGTGAATACCAGGAAAAGAAAAGACAGTTTCAGATCAAGTAACCTCCTATCCAAAGCCAGCTATCTTGTTCCAGAAACATCTTCACCTAAACTAAAGGCGTCAGCATGCTGAGAACAAAGACACAGAGTTCAGTCATCCCATATATAAAAATATAAAGTCTGTAATAAAAGTAACCCCAAGAAATCCTTAGTCCCAGACTGCCATTCAGAATGTAGTAAGGCTTAGTTACAAATGACTTCACTTAAGACAGCAGGTTTTTACCTGAGGAAGGACCAAAAAGTTAACAATAGCAACTTCACCCATACATTCTGTGCAGCAAAACAATACAAATAAGATTTCTTTATTGCTCTCCTTGCCACAGAACTCCCCCCCATCGACCTGATTTCTGATCAGTTTCAGTTTCAGAAATGTAGTACAGTTTTCTAGCTATTTGGCAAGGTTTACCAAATGGTGATGTGTGCATCATGTTTGATTGCCAAACATATGTTGATTTTAAATTTCAGTGAACCATTTGGCCTTTCACTGTTCATATTATGAGCTCTAATTCTCTTTTTGCAGACAGTCCACCAAATGTGGAAAGACTGTAGCTCAGTGACAGAATATCTGATTTGTGTGCAAAAGGTCCCTGGTTCAGTCCCTAGCACAGTGGTGGCCAACCTATGGCACATGTGCCAGAGGTGGCACTCAGAGCCCTCTCTGTGGGCATATGCGCACAGAGTTCATCATGTGGGGCAAGTGGAAAATCACACCCACACACACACACACATCTAGGCTGGCCTTGCTTCTGAGTAAACCCTCCTAGGATTGTGATTCACTCATTCGAAGTGTTGCACGGTTGCTTCACCAAGCTTACTCCCAAGTAACGCGTGCCTCAGAGCAAACCGGTTTTTCTAAACTAGAACCTCAGTATTCAGGTTAAATTGCCATGTTGGCACTTTGCGATAAATAAGTGGGTTTTGGGTTGCAATTTGGACACTCAGTTTTGAAAAGGTTCACCATCGCTGCCCTAGCATCTCCAATTAAAAGTGTCAGGGAGTAGGTACTGTAAAAAACTATTACCTGAGGCTCAACCCAAAGCAACCCCTATTTTTTCACAATGGTAGTGCAGATGGAACCTGGACATCTTTCATAGCCTTAATTCATCTTCAAATATTTCCTTTAAGATTGGTTGTGGCATTGTCTTGAAAGCATATTCATTCAGTCCTTATGATAAGTTCTTGAACTGAAATGGCAACAAAGTAGAAGTATTCATGTTCATATTATGCAATTTATAGAGTAGAATAAAGAGGAACCAGTTATAGCAGGTAAGAAAACCTGTACCTGTTGGGGGAAGTATCCTTGCAAGACCAAAGAGTTTGCAAACTAAAGGTAATCCAGAATTAGCAGGGCTATCCTCAGTAGGTCTACTTAGAATCCTACCCAGAATACTATTCAACAGGGCTTACTCCTAGGAGAAAGATTCTACTCCAATTCCTAAGAGTGTTTTGTTTTTTTAAATTAACAATGTGGTCAATTAAAACTCCCAGGACAGCTGGAAAATATGGCTGTTCTTATTTTGTAACCACAGGACACTTGAAAATAATGAGAATATTTTTCTATGGAATTTATGGAAACTAGATCTACCTAATCTCACATCAATACTGTAATCAAAACCTACTCCTGTGGCACAGCAATACACAGATCCATGATTCTTTTTTAAAATAATCTTTTGCAGACTGAATACACTAATGAAATAGAGAACCTAGACCACTACAAGATTCAATCGGATGGATATTGAAGCTCCCAAGTGGGCATCTTTCATTGATTTAAATAGGTTTGGGGAGCAGTCCATCAAGACAGAAATCTGCTGCCTGCCTTTCATGAGAAAAGAAGGAGACTGAAAACAATCCGAAGTGCATTGGCTGGTACAAAAAGTAAAATAATTACTGTTTCTGCATTAACAATGTCCAAGCATAGTGTGGTTCACTTGTCAAGTATTATATTTAATTGAGTGTCTTTTGTATCTTCCCTCATTTACTTGGGTCTACCATAACCTGATTATTCTTATTCCACAATAGAAACAATTACTCTTGTGCAGTGCCCCAGTAATTGAGACCTAAACAATATTGTCCTACACAATTATACTTTGTGTGTGTGAGTGTGTGGAGTAGATTGAAAAAAAACCCTCATTCAGCTGTGTTCTTGATGGAGTTTTGGTACAGGATTTGAAAAGAAATACTTAATTTGTGTTCTAATATTCCAGGTGGGTTCAGAAAAACAGATTCAGCTACATAGTACATTTATTTAGGACTGCCATCTTTTTAGAAACTTTTCACACATCACATCGGAATATGGAAGTTTTGTTTTAGGTGTACTCATATACCACCTGGGTACGCTTATTAGAGGGACAGCACCGAGCTTTCTGTGAAGTGTATGTTCTCTCTGGTGCATAACCCAGCTTTCAACAGCATGGTGTGTACAGGGCCTCCAGATTTATTTGTTTATTTGGATATTTATACCCTGCCTTTCTCCTCCATTTAAACCTCACCACAGCTCTGTGAGATAGATGAGGCTGAGAGAGAGTAATGGGTCTACAGTCAAAAACTTTGTCAGCTATGCTAGTCCACAAGAAAAATCCAAAAATTTAGAATGTGATCTATATACATTCTGAGGGGAAACATATAACAGTGTGCAAGCTTGCCATGTCCTCAGAATTCTTCTTCAGGTTGACTATTACAAAAAAAGAAAAAGGAAAATGAAGAAGCTTCAGGATATGGTGAAAATTCCTGAAGAGAAAGTCGTTACCCAAGATTGACAGCTATCAGATTGACTGGTACTAGGTTTGTCACTAGATCCCCTTCCTGACTGGAGGAGCAGTCTGTTGGTGTGTAGTATGGCTTGCTGCAGTGCCATGCCTCTAGATCCTGCTCTGGAGTAACGGCAAGGTGAAGGTCCCATCTACCACAAGGGTATATTGGAGTGCTCCAGCAACCAAAGCTACCATTTGCTGAAGTGCCAAGCTTCCTGATTCCAGTGTAGACTCAGAAATAGGGGGGTTTCTGTCCACTGCCCAGGTGCTTCACTGCAATAGACTCCATGTGAGAGATGGTTTGGCACCTTTCCAGGGCTGGGACAGACAGGCATCCTGGCAACTTCCTAGGCATGCTTAGAGGGTGGACCAGCTCTGACGTGTGAGGAAAACACACATTGTATTTTCCCAAACTGAAGTGGTCCTAAGGTTCCTGATTGCCCAGCTATATGTTACATAAGGTACAAGTAGCCTTTCCTAACATGGCAAACGTTGGTATTAATTTGCTGAAGAAACCTACAACAAGACCCCTTTCTGGGCAAGAATACTGTTAAGTTAAGTTTTTATATTGTTGATTTGCTGTTGGTTGGAACATCCATGTTGTGAGCCGCCTCGAGCCCTTCGGGGATGAGGCGGCCTATAAGTGTAATAAACAAACAAACAAACAAACAAACAAACGAATGAATGAATGAATGAATGAATGAATGAATGAATGAATGAATGAATGAATGAATTTTTTAAAAATGTGATGCATTCCAACTTATGCACAATCCTAACTTATACATTACTCAATAATTACTGTTATGTAAAATCTGGTATTTCTTGCATATGCTTGTATTTGGGGCTCCAGAATTTTTTTTATTTATTTTACCAGTACACTTTTTTTTTTGCCCATCACTGAAGTCCCTGGGCTTTGATGGTTACAATTATGATTTCCAGTGGCTTCACTAAAACTATTTAGCAATCCTGTCATAAACCAATTGTTGTTTATATTCTGGTTCCATCTGCACCACACTGCATTCAATAGCCTATAAAGAGCACCACAAAAAGAACAATTTAGCCTGGGAGTGTTATAATAATTATTATTTAAAAAATTGATCAAAAGAAAAGTTTAAAAACCCTCAAAACTCTTCCTGCAATAAAACTCTGTTGTTAACAGCTATGGTAACTTTAGTGTATGGTGCAACTAGAAAGTTTTAAACAACTGAAATTGTTAAATGATAAGTTATTAGATGCAGATAATTTACATGATATTAGACCAATTGAAAGCAGGCCATTGTTCGAAGCAAAAGTCGGGAATGAGAGAAAATAATTGCCCTTTGATTTCTGCCTTCATCTCTATGTGGAAGTTTAAAGATGCCATTTGCCCTTTCTTTTCACTTTTGAACTTTTTGTGAGCAACTGAGGCTGTGCTGGTGCAGGAGAGACTGAACACAGACCTTAGACAGAGATGAGGGGGGTTCTCCTCCTCCCCCCCCACCGCCACTGTACATATGAGAGATCGATCTAGCGATCTCTTGATCAGTGCATTTAGGGAAGCAGGAAGGAACCAATAGCATGGGGGGTGAGGGGGAAGACATGCAAAGCACTGGGAGGGAATGAGAAGAAGGAGAGTTAGATTTATATCCCCCCTTCCTCTCCTGTAAGGAGACTCAAAGGGGCTTACGAACACCTTTTCCTTTCCCCCTCACAACAAACACCCTGTGAGGTGGGTGGGGCTGAGAGAGCTCCGAAGAACCGTGACTAGCCCAAGGTCACCCAGCTGGCATGTGCTGGAGTGCACAAGCGAATCTGCTTCACCAGATATAAGCCTCCACAGCTCAAGTGGCAGAGCGGGGAATCAAACCCGGTTCCTCCAGATTAGAGTGCACCTGCTCTTAACCACTACACCATGCTAGAAGACTGGCCATGGGCAGAGAGAAGATGCCCAGGGCAAAGCTATGCCCACTGGCAAATCTGTCCCACTCTGGCAGTGAAGCAAGATTTAAATATGTGGTTTTGCTTGCCGTGAAGAGAGTGGAAAGTGAAAGTGGGGCTCCAGAAAATATGTCTGTACAAAAAAATCTTGCTGTGGCGAACACTGGCCTCCACTATGCAGCAAAGATTTTGTGCATAATTGACATGTGTTTTTTGGTGGTGCTTTATACGTGACTTGAATATTTGCATTGAAATGCTTTTCAGGAGAGTCCTATGTCTGCTATTGTATGCCTGCTTTGAATTCAGTAGATTTCAGGTAAAGTTGCAATAGTGACCAGTTGACTTAATGTACCCAGAATCTGGACATGACACCAATATCTGTTATGTTCGTTGGCTTGCACAGATCCCCAACGTTCATTACCAAAAAAGAGAATTCTCTCAGTCTTTTAGATATAGAAGACAGGGATAGATATGGATAGCCCTTACTAGCCTTCTGCTGCCAGATTTCAGAAGCTGGCAAATATTTGTTCCTGACTAATATTTGGATGGGAAACCACCTAGGAATACAAGGGTTGCTATGCAGAGGAAGGCAATGGTCTTGAAAACCTGACTGGATTGCCATAAATTGGCTTCAGCTAGATGGGGCTTTACATACACACATAGAAGGCAGATTGTGAAAGACATTTTTCTGCTTACTTTTTACAGTGCGGAAAGGGCTGCCCCACCAGTGGTATAGGAGGTTAAGAGCTCGTGTATCTAATCTGGAGGAACCGGGTTTGATTCCCAGCTCTGCCACCTGAGCTGTGGAGGCTTATCTGGGGAATTCAGATTAGCCTGTACACTCCCACACACGCCAGCTGGGTGACCTTGGGCTAGTCACAGTTCTTCGGAGCTCTCTCAGCCCCACCCACCTCACAGGGTGTTTGTTGTGAGGGAGGAAGGGCAAGGAGATTGTAAGCCCCTTGAGTCTCCTGCAGGAGAGAAAGGGGGGATATAAATCCAAACTCTTCTTCTTCTTCTTCTTCTATCAATGGGGAAGCCGCAGCTGTGATTGACAAGTATGGGAAGTGCAAAGGACTATTTTAATTTACAATTGCTAGGAGAACCTGCAGCAACAATCAGTCACTCTCCCAAGGCTTTCGGCATATAGGCTGTCCCCTCTCCTGCACTGCACAATCAGACTAAAGCCCCTGAATGAAACTCATGTGATTGTGAACCTTCCAAAAAAAGGAGACCCAACTGCAGAAAGAAAATGCTATGCATGTACAGTGGTACACAGTGGCTCTATAATCCAATTACGTGGAGTTTGAGGAATGAGAACATGGTCCTGCTGCCCCTCTAGGAAAGCAGACAGACTTGTGAATTTAATCTAGGAAGGCTTGGAAATGTGGGAACATTCAACTTGATTGAATGATCAGTTGTTCTAATACACAGCAGCGCTTTATGTAGGATGATAATAGAAAACTACTTGGAAGTTTGACAGGAAGTTCACATAGTCAAGTGAAATTGACAGCCTTTCTGTTTGTCAATATTTCTGTGGAACATACTTCTAATTAAGCAGCTAGAAGGCTGGAATTTGAGCCTTCGGCCATCCTTACCTACTCCAATCAATTGTAACTGTCAAGTAAGCTTTCAGTCACTTAATACAAACTTACACTAAAAGCAAGTCAAGAACAGATGCAAAATACAAATGGGTCACATAATAAAACTTTCAGTAAGAAGTGATGTTACATAAAAAAAGATGCCTCATTAAAAAGAGAGGGTTGGTTTTTAAAGAATAGTTTAAATTTGTGTCTAAAGCAAATAGAACTTCAATTGTAGATACATGCACTTAATAACATGCGCTTGTTAATGGATTTTTTTTGTTATTTTACAGATGGGCATTGACTTTGTGGGAAGAGCTTTGTAGGAAGAAAAAAAAATTACACAAACAGCTCTAAGGGAAATACATTTTGAAGAGTTATTCTCATTGCTTTGGAAAGTGGAATTCCTGGCATTAATGCCAAGGAACAATTTGCTCCGGCCCACTGGAATTCACCTGAGCCAGGAAGCTCCACTGGGCACTGAAAGGATTAACAGCCAATAGGGAGGTAGAACACTTCAGTATGTATTTTTGGCCACGCCTCCTCAGAGCTGGCTTTTGGTGCTGGCTGCTGCTCATCCTCCCTCCCTTTAGTCATCATAGGATTCGCCAGTTGCCAATCAAGCCAAGCAGGAATTTTGAGGGTTCCCCTTAACTGACCTTGGAGACACTTTTTTCACCTGCTTCATGATGGCGGGGTGAGGGTTGGTTAAATAGACATGATAATTTGAATATGTAGACCATAACTAGTTTTGACAGGCTGATCATGGTAGGAAGGGGTGATCTATAAGACATCTGTAGTAGCGGAGAGAGTGCCTGGAACAGTGTATCACTGGCTGTGTGGTGGGTTGCAGTTTAGAAGGAGGGGCACTTAATGCTGAGCAACATCTTTCCCACCATGGTAGTGGTTGTGTGGCATATCAGGTGAGGGAGCTGGGGCTGAACGTCTCTTGGTACATTGTGTGCAAGTGATGATAAAGCTAGCAAAAGATGCCAACGGTGTTTGGAGTCAGGGGAGGGTCTGTCAGAAAAGGTAGGCATGAGAAAGCTGCCTTTGCACAGCCTACCTATTTAAATATATTAGCATATTTAAATGATGCATATAACTTTAATTAATTAACTAAATTAGTCATGCCCAGGTTTCAATATGTATATTGTATATTAAATTGAACCAATAAATAAATAAATAAGATGTAGTCTCACATCTTCTTTGAACAGAGGCCTGGAACAAATATAACACTTATAAAGTCAACATAAGCTATCAGTTTAAATATGTGATTTCTTGTTAATGGCAGTATTAAACAATGCCCACACAACATCCATTTGACCCCCCCAAACACACACACACATTAGGCTGTAAGCAATTTTTTATTTGAATGATTATTAACAAAGTCTACCCCTTGCATTGTTGGATCCTAAGTTGTCTTCACTGATAAAGATTTTTTCCTGATGGAAAAAAAGTTGGATGTAGTGATTACTATTCTAGAGCAAGACTGCACCATTTCAAACATTTTTCTACTATTGGCCCAAATTAGAATAGTGGCCCTTCAGAACAGTCTTGAGTACAGTGGAGCCTCGGTTTTTGTTGGTAATCCGTCCGAAAAGAATTGATGAAAACCGAAACCGATGTAAACCAAGGCAAACTTTTCCATAGAAATCAATGTAAATCCAATTAATCCGTTCTAGGCACTCCAAAAAACATACCAAAAACACATTTTTGGTGAATAACCATAATGTTTAATGCTGAAAACAGTAACAAACAATAACACTAGGACCAGCTTCAGAGCCAGTGGACCAATGTCGCACCAGAATGCTGTCCAAAGAGGTCTGTTTCTGATGCCTCTTTAAGATTTGTCTGAAATGGGGCAAGACATTGTCATTAAACAAGTTGCAGACACGGTCTGCGACAGCTTTGTCCGGGTGATTTTTCTCCACAAACCCCTGCACCTTACTGCAAATCGATGAAAACTGAGACAATTTTTTCACTGAAAAAATTGATGAAAACCGAAACCAATGAAAACCGAAGGCAATGAAAACCGAGGTTCCACTGTATTAAGCTGACGACAAGCCCAATTTGTTTTATATCATGTAAGGCAATCCTAAACAAAGTTACATTGCTTTCAGCTCTGCTTCAAAGTATATTGCTAGAGCTCTCTTTATCCTTGGATATCATGTTACCTATTTTAATAGATCCTGTTCTTAAAACTGCACTTACAACTGAGGAAATTCATAATTTTCTTTTCCTGTCTGATCTATCCTGCAACAAAAGACATGTCATTGTGTTTTTAAAGTATTTGCTAATGATCATAGATTTAAACTTAGAACTTCTGCAAGAACATCATTGTTTATTTTTACCTTCAGTCTTGGATTTCCTTTCTTAGCCCATTCAGGAAGCTCATGGCAATGGAGAGGAAGGTCAAGACTGTGTGACCCATAGCTCCTTGTCATTTTTAATAAGATGTTCTGTAGTATCTACTTTTCCTGTGCCATTTTTTGATGCTGTATCAATTTCTATGGCAACCACAGCAATGAATCAATCCTTCCCAAAAGCCCGAGCAATAATATGTGTATGCTTATTTTCATGGGTACAAATATCAAACATATAGCAACTCTGTATTTTCACCTCAGTTTATACCATCTCACTACCTTATGTTTTATATGAATGCAAGATCTCAGTTCAGGGCTTGCTCATACTGCTCATGGACATAAGTGAGGCTCTGCAGTTGGTAGCAGTTGCATAAATAATATCCAAAAAGTGATGTGCCTAATTTGGAAGGGGGACATACATGTGTGGAGCAGGCACACTGAATAATAAAAGAAAAACAGATCACAGATCCAAAATCAAGTCAACTATGGACCATTTCCAGGGGCGTAACGAGGCAAACTGTACCCCTGGGAAAAACCTGAGTTGGATGCCCCACCCCATGGGCGGCCACTCCACCACGACCAAAATTTTTTTTTGCATCACAACATTGGTGCCTGCAGGGGGTGCATTAGCTCCCATTGGAAACAATGGGGGATGGGGGCACTCCCTTTGGGAGTCCATAACTTTGGACTCCCGGAGCCAGACCTCACCAAACCTGGGTGATATCATCCGGAGAGTCTCCCAAAAAATCCCTGAAATTTTGGTGCTGCTAGCCTAAAAACTGCGCCCCCTGCAGGCCAAAAATGGAAAACCACTAAAATACCCAAAAACGAACCCTGCATTTTGATGCCCCCCACAAGGTGGTGCCCTGGGCAGCTGCCCACTTTGCCCAATGGACATTACGCCCCTGACCATTTCCCCCAGCACTGAATTATAGTCCACCATAATAATTAATTGGGGATCAGTGTACACCATGTAAGCAGTAAAAATTACATTGAAAAAGGCTCATAGCAATGGCTGTCTCTAAAGTTTAACAAAGTTCTTCCATAAAGTTTAGTGTGAATATTGTGTATATCAACATCAATCAAGTATATCAAGGTATCTAAAACAGATGCTGTTAACAATAGTAAAGATCATGTATGATAAGAACATAAGAACATAAGAACAAGTCTGCTGGGTCAGACCAGAGTCCATCTAGTCCAGCACTCTGCTACTTGCAGTGGCCCACCAGATGCCTTTGGGAGCTCACATGCAGGATGCGAAAGCAATGGCCTTCTGCTGCTGTTGCTCCCGAGCACCTGGTCTGCTAAGGCATTTGCAATCTCAGCTCAATGAGGATCAAGATTGGTAGCCATTGCCAAAGATCGACTTCTCCTCCATAAATCTATCCAAGCCCCTTGATAAATGTCCACTATGCTTATAACCAGAACCCAGATGTGGACCAGTCTCAAAATCACTTCCAGGCTAGTGGAACATGAATTTCATATGTCCACACTTCCAAAGATCCCAAAATTATGGTCAAGATTTGTACAATGGCAGTAGTTTGAAAGCCCTCAGGGACTGCAGTCTGCTGTCAAAACTCTGCATGAAGTCCTAGGATATATACAATATACACAATACACCAGAAAACTTTATGGAAGAACTTTGTTGAACATGAATTATAATCCGACAGCAAGTCAGAGGCCACATGTTAAATACCATTAAAACTAACAAGATGGCCTTCACATATGGAAATATTTATATAGAGACATGAGGCTATCTTACACTGAATCACTGAAGCAGCACCAAACTTTGAACTTTGAACCCCCTGAACCAAACTTTGAACCCCCTGAACCAAACTTCACCAAACCTGGGTGGTATCAGTGAGAGACTCTCCTGATGATACCTCCCAGGAGTTTTTACCATCTCCTAAAGATACCCTGAAAGTTTGGTGCTGCTAGCTTAAGAATTGCACCCCTGACAGCAGGCACCCCCCCCAAATTTTCCCAGATTCTCCTTTTAAATCCACCCGCTTCAGCATGGATTTAAATTGAGAATCTGAGGTCCTCAGTTTAGAAGAAGAAGACTTTCTCTTCTGTAGGAGTCTCAAAGGAACTTACAATCTCCTTGCCCTTCCTCCCTCACAACAAACACCCTGTGAGGTGGGTGGGGCTGAGAGAGCTCCGAAAAGCTGTGACTAGCCCAAGGTCACTCAGCTGGTGTGTGTGGGAGTGCATAGGCTAATCTGAATTCCTCAGATAAGCCTCCACAGCTCAAGTGGCACAACAGGAAATCAAACCCGGTTCCTTCAGATTAGAATGCACCTGCTCTTGACCACTACACCACATTAAAAGCGATGCTGTTTCGCGGGGGGGAGGGGGGTTAATCCACTCCAAAATAGCATAATTTTCAATGTTGTTTAACTAGGGACCCCAGATTCTTCCTTTAAGGTGGATTTAAAAGGAGAATTTGGGCTCTCTAGTTTAAACACCATTGAAAGTGGTGCTGTTTGGGGGTGGATTCCAACATCACAGCAGCTGCCTGTGGGGGGGGGGGGGGGGGGCAAAACTCAGATTTTGCACTGGGCTCCATTTTCCCTCTATGCCTCTTCCCAGGGGGGGGGGCAGAAGGAACTGCCAGCTGCCGGCTGGGAGCCCAGCTGGTGGGGGGCAGGGGAGGGCAGGGCAGGGGAGTCTACCGTTCCTGGCCTTGGAGAGCTGCTTTTATAAGCGCTAGGCCAGGGGCAGGGCTTGGGGAGGCGTGGCCATGCCCTAAGGGTGGGTGGGAGTGTGGCCCTACCCCTGAACCCCCCCCCCTTAAAAATCTATACCTACGTCCCTGATACAGCAGCCTAGTTTTCTCCTCTGGGGAGTGGAAAGCCTGAGTAGTCTTCTTTTTCTGATTGTCCAAAGAATGAGAAGTCCATGATTTCCAGTGGAGATCTCTATGTGCAAGGTACAACAGGAGACACAGGTCTGCTTTGACTTATTCATGTTGGATAAAGACCTTTTATTGATTGATTGATTGATTGATTGATTGATTGATTGATTGATTGATTGATTGATTGATTGATTGATTGATTGATTTTAAAAACAGCTTTTATTGAAGCATTAGTTATAGATTATTTCCCCCCCTTTCCCCCCCCCCCACACACACTCAGGGTCAAACTCCATGGAAGTTCCATGCACCTACTGTTCCAGGGTTTCCTCCATTTTGTTCAAGCCCCTCTATCTTGTTATTGGGACTATTCCAGAACCAAAGGCAGGGGACTAGCAAAAAAAAAAAAAATCAGGGCCTCACACTAGAGTTGAATAAACACCACCAGTATTTGCTTGGATCAATCCTGACCTGACTTGTTCAATCCTGTCTTGACCATTTTTCTGCCAACTCACTTCTTAACTATTTTCATTTGGGTTTTATTCTTTTTTTTTTCAGTCCAAACGTTTTTTATCATGTAATTCTTTTCATGCATTCTGTTCACTGGCTACCTTTTAATTGGCTTTGACATTCAGTTCAATATTTTGTCATTCTTTGAGGTACATCCATTCCATGGTCCTATCTTTTTCCTTTGATCTCTCTTCTTCACATAAGTCTTTGTTCTTCACATAAGTTTTTGCTTTTCTCAGCCATCTTTCTGGCTTATTGGCAAGGCTTCTTTGCTCCCTGTTGAGCGTTTTACCTCCTGTGAATCATTCACTCTCCTCCGGCCTTTAAAAATATCTCCAAATTATCTGGGTTTACTTCTTTTTTTACTTTCAAGGTTAGATTTGGTCATCATTTTTTCTCATCCTATAGCGCTCGCTATTACATACAGCACCTGCCCCACATGGCTTTTGTACATAAAGATCCCATGACAACCAGCATAGCCTTTTGGGAAGATCAAAGCAAATCTCTCCTTCCTTTTTCATCATTAGAAAAATTGGTTAACTCCAACCCTCAGCCTTGTCCTCGTTTACCTTCTTTTTTCTTTTTCAATTAGATTGTAAGCTTTTGGGTAGGAGAGAAGGCGGCTGCAACATTTTGTCATATCTCAGAAGCAAAGCAGGATCAGGACTTGAACAGGAGACCACAGAAGAAGATTTTGCAGAGAAAAGTAATGGCAAACCACCTATGCTTCTCTTGTTGGGGTTGCCACAAGTCAGTTCCAACTTGATGTCACTTACATCCATCATAAGCTTTGGGGCAAGGTTATCTTTTAACAATAAATGTGACCATTGCTTAGTTATACGAACACCATAGAAAATGAATATAATTCTGATATCATACAACTGGTTGATACAACAGGCAGATTCTGAAAGATACAAGGAAGCAGCTCCTGTTGTTTGGTAACAGTAATAAATGTTTGTAGGACATCAATTACTTATTTCATGACATCACCACATACAACTACAGTGTCAATAATAATTAATGTACAATCACCCATGTATCTAATTCAAATAATTAATGTACAATCACCCATGTATTCTAATTCAAACTAGGGCAGTTACATCAGGGTCCCCTCATATTGAGGGGTCCTGCCATCCCCCCCCCATGGGGGTAGGTTTTAAATTGGGGTCGGACGCCTTTTATTATGTATTATGGTTTTTTGCTGTTTTATGAGTTTTAAGCTATTTTATGGGATGGAGCCTATGTGTTTATATTTGTACGACCGCTCCTGTTGATGTTGTAGTGAATGTTGTTCACCGCCCGGAGCCCTTCGGGGATCGGGCGGTATACAAATTAAATAAATAAATAAATAAATATAATAATAATAATAATAATAATAATAATAATAATAATAATAATAATTTATGTAATGTTGCATAAGCATTTTAGTTTTTATTCTATTCCTCTGTGATTGCAACTGACCTCAATATTCTCTTCAGTACAAGATACAGACATAATAAAAACTATCAGCTCCTGTCAAAGATCTTCATGAAACCAAATTTTAAAAATTACCACCTTCTTTAGTCTCTTTTCAAATAGGACAGATTCCAATCTGCAGTGAGCATCCAGGTTAATGCAGTTTGTTCTGCAATAGAACAAAAGTAAAAGTTTTAGAAAAAGCAAAAAGTTTTAGTAAAAGCAATAGAACAAAAGTAAAAGTGGATGGCTGTTACTAAGAGAGTTAGGCAAATCTAAGCGGGCAGTGACATCATTAATCACTTTAGTAATCTGAAAAGGTCCCACAAATCTCTTGCCAAGTTTGGAATATTTATGCACGTCTCTGAGATTTTTTGTAGATAAGTACACCCAGGAGCCCACACGCAGAGGAAAATCCGAGCGGTGTTTATCCGCTTGCAGTTTTTGGGAGTCCTTTGCTTGTTGTAAAGCGGTCTGGACCGACTTCCATCCCTCGGCTAGGGATGAAATCCATTGTTGAAATTCTGGGGGGTCCAAAGCTGCTGCGGGTAGTTGTGGCAACGGCGGGAAGGAGCGACCAGACACAATTTCAAAGGGGGTTTTCTTTGTACTACTATGAACCGCATTGTTGTAGGCGTACTCCGCAAACGGAATAAGCTCGCACCAATTGTCTTGGTGGTAGTTGGTGTAACAACGTAAATACTGCTCTAGGGTTCTGTTCGTTCTCTCCGTCTCGCCGTCACTTTGAACGTGGTAGGGGGCGGCGACGGCCGGGGCGGCCCCCAACAACCCCAAAAACGCTTTCCAGAACTTTGAGATGAATTGGGGGCCGCGGTCGGAGACCACCTTAACGGGGGCGGAATGGAGACGGTAAACATGTTGAATAAACAGCCGTGCCAACTTGGGAGCGGAGGGGATGGAAGCACATGGAATAAAATGGGCTTGCTTAGAGAATAAGTCTACCACCACCCATAAAACCGTGTTGCCATGACTTTCGGGCAAATCTGTAATAAAATCCATGGAGATGACTTCCCAAGGGCGGGAGGCTACCGGGAGAGGTTTCAATAGTCCATGGGGCTTTCCCGGGATGGTTTTGGCTTCTGCACAAACCGAGCAGCCTTTAATGTATGCCTCAATGTCTTTGCGCATTGCGCGCCACCAGAACTGCCGGCGGGCTAAATGCAGAGTTTTCAAAAAGCCAAAATGTCCAGCCGAACGGGCATCGTGGCAAGCTTCAAGAACCTGCTTGCGGAGGGGGGGAGGCACGTACCAACATTCCCCCCTCCGCCAAACTCCATTCTCCAAACGCAATTGGGAGTCTCCTTCGGCCGCTGGAGGCTCGTGCAGCCCCGCCTCCTCCAGTTCCCGCAGGAAAGGAGAGACGAGACTGGGAATGGGGGGTGGAGGAGAAGTGGACGTTTGAGATCGGGTGACAGCCAACCCCAACTGGGAGGGGGAAAGAACAGTGCGTGGAATGTCTCGTAAGGCAGCTCCACCCCCCTCCCCGGGTAGGCGCGAGAGCGCGTCAGCCAGTTTGTTGGTTTTCCCAGGGAAAAAATGGACTGTAAAAGAGAAACGAGAAAAGAAATCGGCCCAACGAAGTTGTTTTGCGGACATCTTGAGGGGGGTGGAAAGAGCTGCCAGGTTTTTATGATCCGACCAAACTTGAAAGGGGTGCTTAGCCCCCTCCAGCCAGTGGCGCCAAGTGGAGAGTGCTACTTTGATGGCCGCAGTCTCTTTGTCTCCCACAGTCCAGTTGAGTTCGGCACCAGAGAATTTTTTAGACAAATAAGCACACGGAACCAGCCTACCATCTTTATTTTTCTGCAACAGGGCTGCCCCAAGTGCTTTGTCCGAGGCATCCACGTGAACCACAAACGGGAGATCTGGGTCAGGGTGCTTTAGGATAGGTTCGGAGGTAAACACAGATTTTAATAGTTGAAAGGCTGTTTGACATTCCTCAGACCAGGAAAGGGGGGCCCCGGGCTTGGCGGACAGTGGATCTTTACCCTTAGTGCGTAAGAGGTCTGTGAGAGGGAGAGTCAGTTCAGCGAATTGGGGTATAAAGTCACGATAGAAATTAGCAAAACCAAGAAACGACTGGAGTTCTTTGCGGTTGGTGGGAGCAGGCCATTGGAGGACTGCGTCAATTTTAGCAGGATCCATTTTTAAGCCCTCGGGCGAGATCCGGTAACCCAAATAGTCAATGGAGGTCTGATGAAAACAGCATTTGGAGAGTTTGGCAAAGAGAGAGTTGTCAAGCAAGCGTTTCAATACCTCTCGAACCAATATTTCATGCTCTTCTATGGTTTGTGAGTAAATTAAAACGTCATCTAAGTATACAACAACTCCCTTGTACAGTAAATCATGGAGAACTTCGTTGATAAGGGCCATAAAAGCTCCGGGGGCCCCACTTAACCCGAATGGCATTATTAAATATTCAAACTGTCCAAACTTTGTGTTAAACGCAGTCAGGTGTTCATAGCCTTCAGCAATTCTGACTCTGTAGTAAGCTTCTCTCAAGTCCAATTTAGTAAAAATGCGTCCTTTGCCGAGTGCATCTAAAAGGTCCTTGATCAAAGGCAAAGGATATTTATTGGACAGGGAGACCGCATTGAGACCTCGATAATCTGTGCAAAGCCGTAAAGACCCATCTTTCTTTTTGACAAACAAAACGGGAGCAGCGTGTGTGTGTTTGGTAGCCCGCCGTATGAACCCGCGAGCAAGGTTCTTGTCCAAGAAGGCACGAAGTTCCTTCTCCTCATTGGGACTCATGCGGTAGATTCTACCTTTGGGTAGTTGTGCCCCTGGTTGTATGACAATTTTACAGTCAGTGTCTCTGTGGGGTGGCAACTGATCGCATTCCTGCTCCTGAAAAACTCTGGCTAGATCATGATATGCAGGTGGGATGCCAATAGAATCGGGAGCAATCACTGAGGAAGCCAGGGAGGGGTGTGTGTCAGGAGACGTTGGGTTTTCTCCCCAATTCATGTGTTCACCGCAGGGAGGGTCAGTGAATTCTAGGATCCGTTCTTTCCAAATGAACTTTGGTTCATGTAACAATAACCAAGGCATGCCCAAAACTATGGAGTGTTTGGCCACTGGCGCCAAAATAAAACTAATTTTCTCCCAATGGTCGGCGCAACGGAGGAGAACCGGCTGTGTTTTGTACTGGGCCGGTCCTTCGTTCCCGAGGGGGCTGCCGTCCATTTGGGTGAATGGTATGGGCTTAGCCAGGGGAATTCGGTCCAGACCTAGCTCCTCTGCCACCTGGGGCCGCATTAAGCAGTGGGAGCAGCCGGAATCCACAAAGGCCGAGGCTATAATGCGAGTGTGTTTAGCGGGGTTGGCCAGAAATGCTTGAACAGTAATGGGAGCGCTGCCTTCACTCACCGCGTCAGGAGTCGGGCCCATGTCCATGGGGGCTGAAGAAAGGCAAACAGCTGCTTCCCCCTCCTCTGGGTCGCCTTCGGTAACCGCTTTAGACGAGCCTGTGGGAGGCGGCCCTGACCTGCGTGGTGGTTTGGCAGACGGAGTGCACGGAGCTGGAGCGGTTGGTTTTTGTTTCTTGGGACAGTTGGCGGCTAGATGACCTGGCCCTCCGCAGTAAAGACACAATCCCAGTCGGCGACGGCGTTCAGAGGTGGTTTCGGTAGGGGCGGCTGGGCTTGACTTGGTGGACACAGTAGTGGTTTTTGGGCGTGGGCGGCCTCCTTGACGAGCGTATTCCAAACGAGACGCCACTTGGGACCCCAACTGGATCCAATCTGCAATAGTACGAGGAACCCGAATTAAAAACACCGTTTCACGTAGCTTGCCGTCCACAGCATCCGAGAAGTATTCGCATTTCATGCGTTCAGGCCACTCAGGAGGAAGTCGAGCAGCCGCCGCACGAAATTCACGGGCAAATTCTGCAAACGGGCGGTTGCCTTGCTGGATGGTTTTGATGGTGCGGATAGCTTCATTCTCGGCGCCTGGATCTTGAAAGCGCGCTCTTAAGGCTTGGAGGAATGCGGGCACTGTGCGAGAGTCCTCATCCTGCAAATCCAAAAGAGTCACGAACCAGTCGGCTGCTGCCCCATCCAAGACTGAGCCGATGTCCCGTATTTTTTCGCGCTCAGACCGGTATAAATCATCATAGTCTTCCAAGTGGGCATTGAGTTGCAAGATGAAGTAGGGAAGTTTGGAAGCGGTCCCATCAAAACGGGCTGGTATCGGGGGCCGGTAGTAGCCCCGTTCGACGGCTCTTGGCGCCTGCTGGGGAGGTGGTTGCGCGGGTTGAGCAGGTTGGGCAGGCAGCTGTTGTACGGGGGGGGGCGGAATCGGGGGCGCTGGCGGTGCCGCTGGCGTTTGGGTGGCAGGACCCAGGTACGTGGCCCCCCTGGCACCGGCCTGATCAGTAACAGCATAGACTCCAACTTGGGGCTTCCTGGTCTGCTGCCTCCTTAGTTCCCTCTCCAACGCAGCCAGCTCCCTCTCCTTGCGAGTCAATGCATCCTGGTGCGCATGCAAAGCAGCTTTTTCTCGTTCCAATTTAGCCAGTTCGTCCCGTTTAAGGGCTTCAGTGAGCTCGCTTTGCGTGCGCAGAGCCTGAACGCTTTCGCGTTGCCGTTGTAAATCCAGTCTGGAATGTTCCAGGACTTTATCATGGACTGACAGATTCTGGGCATATTGTCGTTGGAGCGCGTCTTTGGCACGGTCCAACTCGAGCTGGACTTCTTTACGTTGCTGTTCCCGGTCCCTCTGCAGGTTTTCGCGCTCTTGCTGCAACTGTGCCCGTTCCTCCTCCCATAGCTGGCGTTCACGGTTCCATGCCGCTTGGGCATCTCGCAGTCGCCCCACTTCCTCATCCCAGTCCTCTCTCGATGGGAGAGGAAACCGGTCCGGCTGGGAATGCATTTCTGCAAAAGTAAAAGTGACACAATAATATGGCAAATGACCAATTCACTCATGTTTCAAAGGTAGCTCTGGCATACCCTGGAGACAGACTTATTAAGCACATAAGCCATAGTGTAACATTTGCAATTTCAGGATGGAGATTTGGACAGAAGATGCAGGTGAAATGCTTATCTCCACTCCAAATTGCCACATACAGCCCACAGCCACTCCCTCCTGCAGGGTTCCAAAATTATGTGTGGAGAGGCAAGTTTGAGTCTGAAACCCTGCTGAGGGGAAAAGTGACAATTTAGAGCAAAGAAGCAGAATTTTTAGAACAGATTAAACAAATGAGCCACACTCCTGGACTCAGGGTGGGTGGACCAGAGGGAAGGACCCTTTCCCAATATCTGTAAGTCAGAACCCCATCCCTGGCCACACCATACTTGCACCTGAATGGCTGGCAATGTGAGGTAATGTGGGCCCATGTCACCACAGAGGCCCTCTTGATAGGCCAATGCCCATGCCCTATGTCTCATCCATTTCTACCTCCCATTGGTCCTCAAATGAGGCCCCAAGTAAGGAAGGAGATCTATCCATGCATTCTCCCACTGCCATATCTGTTTTGGCCCTAACTTCCAAACAGATGAGAAGGAGGGCTAATTTACAAGTTGCAAAGTCCTCATGGTGTTTGGATCCTCATAAGGACTGTGGACCTAAGGAGAACAGGGAGTTCCATGCTTCAAACTTAATTTCTGGAGGCACGTGGCCCAGTTTGGACTGGGACTATTACATAAAAAGATGGAGCTTTTGCCTGGGAAGCAGGGAACTTCCAGGAAACATCTGACTGTCTGAATGTAACATAGTTTGTGCTATTCCTTCCAGAACAAACTCTTCCACAGTCTGGAAATTATGCAAGGCTGAACTTTTAAAGAAGAGTTTTCCACAGATGGCTATTATGTTTCTAAAGGATTATTGTATGATGCTTTTGCTTATGCATTTTTAATTGATTTTATTGGTTTTAATTTGGGGCTGTTGGGGAAAGAAATTTAAACGAATACATCAGATAAATAAATGACAATAGGCATTCTGCTTATGTGAATATAGTCTTGTTTCTGAGAAGCTTGCAGAAGAAACAGTGTGTATAAATGTATTGCTGAAGGCTTTCATGGCCAGACTCAACTGGTTGTTGTGGGCTTTCCATGCTGTGTGGCTGTGGTCTGGTAGATCTTGCTCCTAATGTTTTGCCTGCATCTGTGGCTGGCATCTTCTGAGGTCTATCACAGAGAGAAGTGTGTGTTACTCTGTGTCCAGTGAGAAGGGAATATCTAGTGGAGTATATATTGTCCATGTCCCAGGGTGGGGAACCAATCAGTAAGTCTTTGGGTAGAAACATTCAAATACTTTGAGACTCCTTACAGGAGAGAAAGGTGGGGGTATAAATCCAAACTTTTCTCCTTGTTGTTCTTGTCTGCCTGTTGGAGCAGAATGGGGTGCTCTTATAAAGTATAAATTCACTTTTAACAATCTGATGACCCAGCAGTCTTGGACAATTGAATACATATGACATCCAAGCCTGAGTTCATCCCCCTGAGCTCATCTTCTACACTCTGTTCACATAGAGATGTTAGTACATTGTATAATCCTCTGCCACAGAACAAAGCATGTCGGACCTTCTTTGTTGTAGAATGTTCCGCCTGGGTCCTGATGCCTATCTAGCCCTATTCCCCTCTCTGTTTAAAAATTTGAAAGTAAAAAATACATTTTGGCATTAATGCTGTTGTATCAAAGTACTATGCTCAATAATGCTTGTCCAACTCTTATCAAAACACTTGAATGTATTTCGTTCAGCTGCCCAAAATACAAGCCTCTGAGGGATGCTTTATTAGTATGGTTTATATGTAGCTGCTCTCCAAAAACAAGCATTTTAAAACTACTGAATAGTAATGATTCTTTGGTGCTGGGGAACACAGCCCAGTTTCTATTGCAGGTTTTGATGGTAAGAGATATCTAACCTACTTTGTCTTGATTTGTTTGCCTTTTTCTGCTGTGATTTTTGTCTTTTGGTTTTTTATGTTTTATAAAGGTTTTGTACTACTTGTAAGAATAAGGCAGAAAATAATGGTTTTAACAAAATGAATAAAAATGTATAAAAATGTATAAAAATGAATGAATATAAAAATGAATGATAATGTGTATAAAAATGAATGATAATTCCCATATTCATTCAGGACTATATTCTAATGTGGAATCATACAATGTTCTCAACCCCTGCACCTCAACAGATTGAACTAACATCTTTATGTGAAACAGGATATACCTGTCTGCATTACTGTGAAGTGTGAGTGAAGCCTTTGCACATTATTTAACAGTTGTGAATAGTTTTTGCAGTATTTAGGATTGCTTTTTTTTTTTACGGGGCTAGTACATTTTCCCAGCTGGAAAAGCACAATTCTCCTTCTAACTAGCATGTTCTGAACAGAATGCAGTTGCAACAGAAAACTGATAGGGCCTGTTATATTACTACAACTCTGCCTTGCAACTTCTCAAGTACTTATGTGATGTAAGTTCTAACACATAAACTCCCACATAAAGGCATTTTAAAAAAATTCTTAAATTGTGTCTCTAGAGTATTAGCCACTAAAGGGTTAGCAAGATTTAAAAATTCTGCACAGATAACAACCTTTCATCAATAATGCCCACCATGTTCTCCAAAATTTGGACTTGTTCCCTTTGGAAAATCAATCATTTTTTATTCAGACACAAATTGAGGGATAAATATACATCTTGTTAAACAGGCCATGTATTGGACAATAGCCATCTCAGAAATGAACACTGGCTTTCTGTGTTCTATCGCATTGTTTCGCTCATCTTTTATCTTAAAAAATGGCATTGTTAAGGGGAAAGAGCTCAGTGAGTGAACTGAATTGGCAAGTTCGAAGTGCTGGTCACTGAAAAGGGTTGCAACATCCTATCTAAATGTTTCTGCATGTTGGGATGGTTCCAGGTACAGTTTTGTTTCTTGTTAAATGTGACGTCAACAACACATGCTGAGATAAAAGAAGTCTAATGGTGGGGTTTTGGATGATTTGATTGCAATGAGCATGTAAAAAGTAAATAGATCTGTGAAAATTGAAGAGGAGAAGTGAAACTCATCAGCGTGCACCCTTGAAAACAGTAGGGGAATAATTAACAGTGTTCAAAGAACTCTTCTATTTGAAGTTTTGTTACACAATATGGAAGTCTATACGTTTACTCATCTGTCTTTCAAAAGTTAGTGCTGGGAAGAAGAAATGGGTTTCACACACCTGCTTCCATGTGCCTATTCCAGCCAGTTCATTATGGAGAATAAGGTTATGCTAAATACAGGAACCATTTTGATTAAATCCAATGGAGCTGCATTTCCAAACTGTGAACTTCCCAAAAGGAGTCACCAGGAAAACAAAACAAAAAACCCTGAACAATCGGATTGTGCATATGATTTAAACACAACACTGCAAAGAATATATAATGAACTTGGTTGTCTTCTTCTGCCCTGTTCTCTCTTAGTCCCACTCATCCACCATCTGCTTTCTGCTCAATGCATAACCTTTCCATATGGCTCCTTTTGGCAATATATCACCATGTCAGCATCTGAGTAACTGCATTAAATGGGTCCCCACACGGGCACAGATGTTCTCTTTTTCCAAGGCACAAAATGAATCCTCGCAACTACTTTTGCCTCTATAAGATGATCATTTTGCATCTCCTTGTGGTGGGATCAACACAGAATTGAGTCTTACAAATACATGCAGCTGAATTCATTTAAACATTCATAAGCACAGAATGGACCTCTCTCAGAAGGAAATTAGGAAAGCCTGATTCACAACTTACAATTGGGACACAGTTGCCACCAAGAAGGCAAACAACATGAATACCATGCAGTAGAAAAATCTCCTGGATAGTAGCTGTGACTAGCTGCACAATAAAATAGAGGTTTAAAGGTCCAAGTCAGCCAGTGGAAAAAGGTGCTATCACAACAGTGCAAGGGGAAACTTCCTAGGAATGGGAAAGTGCCCTGATTGGGTAAGCTGACCTGTGCCCTGATTGGTTGAGTGACCAGCTGATTCAGAGAGGAAGGAGGTATCTCTTTGAGAGGAAAAGTTTTGGAAGCTTTTAGGACTTGAGTTCCTGTGAGTTAACATCAAGTCCCTTAACTGCATGTGTTAAACATCAGCTCTGAGGGGATTTCAGTCAGGGAGTGGATCTGACTTGAAATATACTGAGTTCAGTGTGTGCTGGAAAGCAGAAAATACAGACAGGAGAACTGGGAGTTTTATTTAGTGGTTAAGGCTGAAGGTGGCATCGTAGGAAGACTTTCAACAGGTGACCATAAATAAAAGGGAATATCTTCTGGATGAAGAATTCCTAAGCCCGTTAGTATGGGAATTATACATACAGGTGTATATTCCAGTCTGGAGTATTAGTGTTCTGCTAAAATTATCTCAGGAGGACAATTTGTGTAAAGTGGGTCGCTAACAGTGTCAAGGCTGTATGTGTACTTTGTGAAAGGGTACCAGCCTGTTAGAACCCAAAGTTCTCATGAATCTATTAGTAACATCTAACTCAGTGTTTCCCAACCTTTCCCAACACTCTTCATATCTCACGGTACCCCTGCCGCCACCCTCCACCTTCCCCTCCCATTGCCCCTGCTTGCCACACACCCCACCTTCCCCTCCCAGGGTGAAGAGAAGCACTGGGGGGGGTGGCAGCTGCTGACCTTGTGGCAGGTCCTGCCCCATGGGCCAGCTCCATGTCCTTGCTGGCGCCGGTGGGAGACACCACAAAAATTAGGGGGGAGGGGCGGTAGTGTTGCCGCGGTACCCCTGGGACATGCTCACGGCACCCCAGGGTACCACGGTACCCTGGTTGAGAATGGCTGATCTAACTACACCATCTTAAATAAAGGAATCTCTCTGAACATCTAAGCCACTGAAGAAAGAACCATTTGCCTGTTAACAAGTGTAAAGGGTGCAATTAGCAAGCTTGATTTGCATGTGTTGGGTGGGATCCACCCATTTAGCATATGAGTAACTGCACAATAGCATAATCAATTAGTGAGGGCATCTTCATTGTAGTAGCCTGGCCTTTTGATCCCTTTGATTGCTTACTGCCTGGAGACATCCTTTTTCTGGGTGGAGTTTATTAGTCACTGTCTTGATTCTAGTATTTTTCAGTACTGGTAGCCAAATTTTCAGTTTTTCAGTACTGGTAGCCAAATTATTTTCATGGTTTCTTCCTTTCTGTTGAGATTGTCCATGTGCTTCTGGATTTCAATGGCTTCTCTGTGTAATCTGACATAGTGGTTGTCAGAGTGGTTGTCAAATGATACTCTGTGCCCAGCTTGGTTTATCACATGTTCTGCTATGGCTGATTTTTCTGGCTGGATTAGTCTGCAGTGCCTTTCATGTTCTTTGATTCATGTCTGGGCACTACATTTGGTGGTCCCTGTGTAGACTTGTCCACAGCTACATGGTAGACTCCTGTAGAAGTTAGAGGGTCCCTCTTATCCTTTGCTGAACATAGCATTTGTTGAATTTTCTTATTGGGTCTGTAGATTGTTTGTAGGTTATGTTTCTTCATTAGTTTCCCTCTATGGTCAGTGATTCCCATGATGTATGGTAAGAACACTTTCCCACTAGGTGGCTGTTTCTCTTTATTCCTGTGGCTTGTTCTTGGCCTTGCAGCTCTTCTGATGTCTGTTGTAGAGTAACCATTAGCCTATAGAGCCCAGTTTAGGCGATTCAGTTCGTCTTGAAGAAGGTGGGGTTCACAGATTCACAGATTTAAATAGAGCGGCAGCATAGTGCAATCAGTGCCATTTCACACACGTGTTCTCTCACACAGCCCATCTATCCAAAGCCTGGGGAGGGGGAGAATTTCACCTACTGCATGGATGCAAAAGTTTCTCATCAGGACACATTAGATAAGTGCACAGTATCTCGAGCTATTATGTTGTTTTATTATCTTTATGCCGTCATTTCTGTTTTCAAAATTGTTCCCAATGAGAAGTGCATCAGCAGCTCGAAATGCATTGGGTTGAAGGTTATTTTTCTGTACTTATCTTGGTACCTGATGAGTGACTGTCTTTTTGCACTGTACAGGTTCATTCAGCCTTCTTGATGCTTTGCCTTGAACATGAAAGCCACTGACAAAATTGCTGCTGCAGAAAGTGATTTATCTAATGATGTGTCCAGTTGTCTCTGAGCAAGGGTCAAAATATTCAGGATCCTGGTGATCTGGGGTCTATAGCAATACCTCAAGTCATATATTTGCCTGCATTCTGAATACTCCAAAATGCTCATTAATGGAAACAATAAACATTAGAATTATCCCCAATTCTGGCAGCACAAACCATGATATCTACTGCTACAATAGCCATTTTGCCCAGCTTTCCTAAAAATACTTGCCTGAGAATAAGTTCTATTAAATAGAACTGAGTAGGCATCTGAGTACACTGGCATAAGCTTGCTCTCTAAATGTTTCCATGTGAACCCAGGAAAAAAGTTTCTTTATAACTATTTCTACATTAATTTTACTTATATTGATCTGGTCCCTTGTAATTTTAGTCATTACAGCATCCATCAAGGCAGTGTGATGGGGGTGGGATTGGTGGTGAAAAACATGATCGCAAATATACCTAGAAATGGCATAACTAACAGAGACCCTGTGTGGTGTAGTAGTTAAGAGTGCATCTAGAAGACCCAGGTTTGAATCCCCACTTGTTTCATGAAAACCTGCTGGGTGACCTTGGGCTGGCCATACACTCTCAGCCTAACCTACCTCACAAGTTTGTTGTAAGAATAAAACAGAGAAGAGAATGGATAAGCTGCCATGGATCCCCATTGAAGAGAAATGGAGCATAAATAAATTAAGTGTGTGTGTGTGTGCTCACACACACACACACACATATACATAAGACATGAAAATATTTTCTTGTTTGAAACAGACTTGGGTTCATTTGACTTCATGACATACTGAAAACCTGGTCTGCTATTTACTATGGAACTCATTCATACTAATGTATATTTTTCATACAAAATGGCATGTCATACAACTATTTTCTGGCTATTTTTGTTATATGCAAAAACATCTATTCTTTTTCCTATGCAAGCTTTTTATTTTTAAAGGGTTCTTTACCACTAAATGTGTACATTTGCTAATTTAAGAATTCACAATTATGCATTTTCTACTAAAAATACCATTTAGTCAAATCTACTTTTCTTGCTCCTTAACCATTCTAGTGTAGAAGACTTCCAGATGCTAATTTTGGGAATATTCTTTGAACTCTATGAGACACGGTTCTCATGCAGCCCTGCAGCAGTCCAGATATATCATCAAAGTTGGTAAAACAATAACCTTACTGAGGAAAACAAACAAACATAATCTCACATTTCCAAATAGGAAAGCCTTTACAGATAGAGACTGGTGGGCAAATCAGAGTTCTCCTTGCTCTGTCCATGGTACTGAATGTGGATCTTCCACACAGGACAGATAGTTTGAAAATAAGACCAGTGTGAGAGGACTCTTGAATATTATTTTATTCTGGAAAATGCAATCTGGAAAATGGTGAGTTGCCCAGCATCATCTAGTGAGACTGTTAAAACAGATTTGACCCCAGATCTCCTCTACCTGGAGGCCAGTTCGCTACATGTTACATTACATTGGCGGTCATGAAGTAAAACAGAAGTGTGGTGGGCGGCATCTTAAAAACTCACATCATTTATTCCAGCATGAGCTTTTGTGAGTCAGAGCTCACTACTTCAGAAGCATTAACTACCCACTTAACAGTGCGATCCTAGGGTGATTAAAAACTCTTCAAATTCCACTGACATCGGATGATGTAGAAAGATGTAACGTTGCTTAGGGCCACACTATGCGTACATTTGCGTACATTTATTTCACTTTATCTAAATGAATACTAGAGATACAGTAAACATTGATAAGCACCACGGCCATTGAAACAGTATTATATAGCAGGTTTATGTTGCATATTGATAGGAACTCAAACCAGTAAGCCAAGCAAGGAGGAGCTCATCCACTTTTATAGACACTGAAATCTCCCCCCTAGCATTGTCCCACTAATGCAGGGTCCACTGCTCAGATTTGTAAATGCCACTTCTCTGTAGACCCTGAAATATTATGGATGCTATAGGTTGTTTTCTACCAAGCTGTCCAAACCACTAGGCACATTGATGTATTACAGTCTGGCTCAAGCAGCCAGATTTTGAGGGGGTATCAAAAAGGCAATAGGAGCTTCCACTACAGGCTTGATGGGAAGTCCAGCATTAACTGGCTTCCAGAGTCTATCTGTGGACTTCTGTAATTGCCATAGTCGAACATGGAGGGTTTTGGAAGAGTTGATCGATTTTTCTGTTTACATGATTCATTTTGAACGCCTGGTAACTTAAGTGTTCCTTCTGCACATCCCACTTCTCTCTCTAATGAAATGAGGGGACACACCAAAGTCATTGTTTTCCTAGGGTGCCCCAAACCCTTGGACTGGACCTGCTTTCCTGTATGTTGTAGGAGGGATCAAAGCTCTCCCAGAAACTGGGGCCTGATGTCTGACTCTAATGCTCCTGCCAGTCTTCCTTTGACTATGACTGTGGTTGCAGTGAGACTGTGGCCAAACTGGACACTCAGCATCCTGCAGGATGGATGAACCTGACCTACAACCCACACATTTTTGTCAGCTGACTGTCAGCATTGTATTCACAACCTGTTAGTATTCTGATCATTATCACTTCTTAATATGTTGGGCTTAACAGGTTTTCCCTGCGTTTAGAAAATTCTCAGCATGCTGCAGTGAAGGAAGAAGTTCCTTTGCTTTTTTTTTTTCCAGATTATATAACTGGGCCTGGGTTCCCTTTCCTCTCCATCTGCTTGCTTTCTAATGTATTGATGGGGCAGCCTGAACCCACAGCTGCAATATAAACCAGCCAAGAAAGTATCCTTCAGTCCCAATAAGAATATAGCGCAAGGAGAGAAAGCACAGGAGGGTCACGGGCAGTGGTGGGACTCAGCAGGTTTGCACCGCTTAGGCAGAACCGGTTGTTTAAATGGTGCTTGTAAACAAACAGTTGTTAAATTATTTAAACCCCACCACCAGAACGGGTTGTTAAATTATTTGAATCCCACCACTGGTCATGGGCAACCTCAAAGAAGTGGGGAGGGGGGGGAGTTTTGCTCCACGGTGGCCCTTCTGAATCTTATGGCAGACGCCAGTGTGCCCACACCCATTACTGGTATCCGTCTCTGGTTTCTTCCCGGGCTTATCGTGACAGCCCATTGCCGATGGTTGGACTTCTTGACAGGCACAGCGAGACTGACAGTGTCAGTCCAGGACTCAGCAGCGCGGCGGGCTTGAGAGCGCCATACAGCGCTGTTCTATAGGGCACTTTTCTCGCACCCCCCCCCCCAATCCAGCTCTTATTCCTCGCGGGTCTTTGCCGCCCCCTCCCCCGCTGGGCCCCCCTCCTCACTTGGGGGTCCCTCCCAGCCCTCCCCTCGGTCTCTGTCCCGCGGCCTCTGCTTGGCGCCCTCCGACGTGCGGGCTGCGCTCCGTGCGTCTCCGGAGACCAGCCGCTGCCTTCCAAGGGGGGACGGCGCGCTTGGCTTCTTCTCCGGCTCGTTGGCCGCCCGGGAGGCAGGGAGGGAGGCAGCGCGGACGCCGGGTGGCTTCGCCCAAAGTTTGCCCGGGGTCGGCTGGGGCCGCTCGCCTGTCCGCCAGGGCGGGTCCCAACTCCAGACGGGAGAGCAGGTAAGCGCAGAGGAGGGGCTTTGGGGGCCCCTCCGGTTCCCGGGCGCGGCTGGTCGGGGCTGACCCGCAGGGGCCGACCCTTGGCTGCTGTGCTCTCAGACAGCCCGGCGGCAAAGCGGAGCTCCGATCAATGGGACCGCGGGACTGTTTGCTCGGCGCTTAAGTGGATCCGCTCCTCGCGTCGCAGGGTTGAGACGGCTGAGCTCTTGTCACGCTTCTCTTAAGTCCCTGGGCGGATCCCCCCCCCACGCCTCCCCCTCCCTCCCGCCCGCCCACGCCTCCTCCCAGGTGTAAGAAGCCCAGCCATAGTTACTGTAAGGTGAGGAGGACTTTACTCCCACTTGCAGCCTTAATGCAAACAGGAAAGCGCCAAGTAGGGTCTCCGGGGTTGCCTTTAACTTTGGACATGGCAGTTGACGCTTTTTCTGGCGTGAAGGTCAATAACACCCCGTTAAATCACTATTAATGCGACAGGACTTCTGTCGCCAGGTCAGTTACCATCCCTCCAGCTTGGGAAGTCATGACGCCAGCTTCTTTTGTTATGTCCTAGCTAGTTTAGCTCCTTGGAGAAATCCTGCTTTTTAAAACGTTTTTGCCTCACTGCCCTTTCCGGAAAGAGGCAAGACTTGAAGACCTCAAAGGGCCACACTTCCTCTAGACGTGACAAACAAGACAGACCAAGAGGGAGGAATCCTGCCTGATTCTTCTTGTTAGCATTTCCTCCCACCTTAGTATCTGTTCTTTACAGGGTACTTGGGGCTCTCCCCTTGTGTGGGGGGGAGGGCTGGGATTTACACAACCTGCGGCTCTCCAGATGTTCATGGACTATAATTCCCATCAGCCAGTTGGCCAGGCTGGCAGGGGTGATGGGATTTGTAGTCCATGAACATCTGGAGAGCCGCAGGTTCCAGACCCCAGCTCTAGAGTCTAGACACACTTTTTAAAAAAGCTGACAAAACAGGGCAGAAAACTATCTCTGTTCCATTAAAAATCCCCCAGCCCCTGTATTTTATTTGCCAGTGATTTGTGGGATCAAGAACACATAGGAGGAAGTGAGGGAAATTACCCTGCCTCATCTCAGCAGGTACTTACTAACCAGAAGTATCATAATTTTTCATCCAGAAGTCTACTTCCCAATTAGGCTGTAATAATAATAATTACAAGCCACTCACTGCATCTTCCCTCCACTCCCAGTTGTCACACGCATGACATGCAACGTGAAAATAATAGTTTATAAGCCCGGCAGGAAAAACTCCCCACTAAACTGGTCTCAGTCCATTATGGTGAGGGGGAAAAAGCTGTCAGTGTTGGGCACCTGCCAATGGATGGGCTGGGTTTAGCTTGATGGGTTACCCAAGGAAATCGTTCAGGCCAGTTTAGCCTCTCAAAGATCAACCATCACACCTAAACTGAACAAGAGAGAGCAACTCGTATGCCAACACCTTGTCCTGCCCATGAGTTTTGAATGGGTCTTATTTTTAGAAGAATTTACTTCTATGTAGTTCTTGGGTCTGCAGGACTAAACAAGATGGGTTTTACCAGATGGGGGACTCTGTAACACTTGAGGAACAGCAGCCAAATACCCAAAATTATCCCACCAAACAGTTCATGTCCATATCAGCCAACTTACAGTTGAAGGCCAGGGAACGTGTCTGTGCAAGAGAGAGTGAATGAGAGAAGATTTACAGGAATCCTGTCAGCATTTAAAAAAAAATACCAGTGCAATTCTAAGCAGGTTTACATGCAGAGTTATGGGAGTTATTCCCTACAAAATGTATTTAGGGTTACAATCAGACACATTTTTGTTTACTAAGGTGGGAGGAAATGTAGTTAGGGTTACAATCAGACACATTTTTGCACATTGTGTGCAGCTTGATATACACCAACTCAGAAATATACCCAGTTTTGTTGAACAGAGCTTATTCCCGTGCAGTGGTTGCCCTACGGAACAATCCAATTTCTTATCTACCCAGCAGTATGTTTTAAAGAGAAATATATACATATTTGACAGAGCAGATGTTGAGGCTTGCAGACCAGGCATCCGATTCCCTTGAATTAGGATGTTCTTGTACGTTTCCTCGCATAGCAAAACCATTCATAGAAAGCGGATGGACGGAAGTGGGTGTTAGAGAGGCAAAGACCCAGTGAGGTAAGGGTTAACTGCTTTCCTTGGAGAGTCCGTCCTCCGCTTCCTTTTGATCCCCCCCTCCACTGTAAATCATCTGCCCCATGCTCGCAGTGAAGCGTGTATGTATGTGGTACATAACTACGTCAGACCAGTGCAAACAAATGACACTTGGAAGAGATGGGCTAGACTATTTAAGGGGCAGCGTTTGAGGGTGCAAGCATAATCAAGAAGTTGCCTGTGTTCACCCATCTAAAACAAGAGCCCACATCTCCTTGAAAAGGTAGGATGCTATTGCAGGGAGAGATTCTGCTCTTTGTGGCGGGGACAGTGAAATTGTTGGTGGTCAGATGCCTTCCTGACTTACTTTATATAGTCGTAGACTGGGATTCTGTCTGAGGTTGTAAGGGGGGAAAATCAGTTCTGATATTCAGTATTGTCGGAGGCAGTTGCGTGAGAATCTCCAATTTAAACTGCTTTTCTTAACCATTTGCTAGCATGTGATATGTCTATTAACTGTATCTGAGCATTAACTGAGCATCTCCAATTTAAACTGCCTTTCTTAACCATTTGCTAGCATGTGATGTGTCTATTAACTGTATTCTGGGAAAACTTCCTTGACCAAAAAAAGAAATCAGTTGGGTTTTGCTGTTGCCTTATAAATTAGGATTCTGGCTGTATTTGTTTTTAAATCCCTGCCGCATTGTAAGGGAAAGCTGAAGAAACTGTGTAGAGCTGTGAGGAATTTGGCCTCTTATTTTTTAATGAAGCTCCTATTTAATGGTTTCCAGTAGGTGAATGGCCATGAGAAAAATGATTTAAGCATCAGTCTGTTTGCTTGTTAATAACTCCATTTAAGTGAATAATTTATATGTTACAATATTAACAGCAGGATTCTTTAAATAACCCCTTTTTGACTCCTGGTTGCTAACAGAGTATAGAAATACAGGATGTAAGATAAAAGGTAACCCTCTGTTACTTTAGAGTTCTGAACATATGATAAGCTGTAATACTTTTTAACATTTAAGAAAGTTTGCAGATTTAAACATGCCGTGGGCTATCTGACACAACTCAGCCAAATTCTACTTCTAATAACTTATATACTAGATATAAGATAAAATGTAGCTCTCTGTTACTTTAGAGTTTGGAACATATGATAGGCTGTAATACTTTTTAACATTTAGAGAGTTTGCAGGTTTAAGCATTCCGATGGCTATTCGACACAACCCAGCTAAATTCTGCTTATTTTGATGCAAATGGAAATAACATGATTAACAGAGCAATCCCAAGTACTGGATCCTAAGAGTTTAAGTCCTGCATAAGTTTGTTCTCATTTAAATCAAAGATGTTTAAAAGAACATAGTTTTAGCTGAATCTCATTTCTCAGATTTATAGGTAAAATACAGTGTGTAAGTAGTATAGGTATTTGAGAGCCAGCATGGTGTAGTGGTTAAGACGAGGTGGTCTCTAATTTGGAGAACCAGGTTTGATTCCCCACATTTCCACATGAGTGGAGGACTCTTATCTGGTGAACCAGATTTGTTTCCCCACTCCTACATTCTTGCCGGGTGACCTTGGGCTAGTCACAGTTGTTCAGAACTCTCTCAGCCCCACCTACCTTATATATAAGGTGTCTATTGTGTGGAGGGCAAGGGCAAGGACTTTGTAAGTCACCTTGAGTCTCCTTACAGGAGACAATGGTGGGGTAAAAATCCAAACTCTTCTTATTCTTCTAATACATGGCAAATAGGTTATGTGCATTTTTCTCTCTCCCTCAACACACACACAATTTACATAACAGGGTGCAACTCTGTGATTCTACCTATCCAGTAATCAATTGGGTTAAAAAAAGCATTGTTTCCAGTTCCTTCTTTCAGTCAAATTGGTGATTCTAATCTACGATAACAAACATGAATCTGAACAATGGACAGTTATATTTATTTCAGAAGCATTAACACTGACAGTATAATGATGCAAGCTTGGTTACACAACATTCTGACCCACACACTTGTTGGCGGTAGCACAGAGATTGTAAAGTGTAAAATATCATCTAGTGATAAATTACCACTTCTGTACTAAAATGAAACCTGTCATACCACTAAAAGAGTAGGGAGTGGTTCTTTCATGGCTGGGGTATCCCTCAACATTGCTGTGCGTGAAAATTTAAACACACACACAAAGGAAGCAATGAATGGTCACAGCCTGACACAGAAAAGGCACAGATCGCTCCAACCACACTCGCAATAGATCAGTTATCTTTAGTTATGGCCTGATCAGTGTTGCTGTTTCTTCTGCCTTGATACACAGTTGACTACTGTTATCCCTTCCACGTCGCAACTTTCCCCGCTGCAGTTTTGATATATCATAGGTCGGCATAAGAAATTGAATGGGGTGTTTTGAGGAAGCTGCAGCTGACACACGGAGGCCAGTAGATGACACAGAAAACGTTTAGAAGCTCAGAAATGCATAAAATATATGTATAGCATTCTAGAAAATCAACCTATTTTATCTTTTAATACTATAAATATGCACATTTTTAAAGCTAAAATAAAAGAAAAAGAAAGAATTCAGACTTATTCTGTGGTATGAAGGGAGGGCCAAAAAAATTTATGTGGATTTCCAGATTGTGGGAGGCGCCCTACCCCTAACCTCAGTGATGTGGAAGGGACAACCGTATATATCATTGTTAAGAACATAAGAACTAGCCTGCTGGATCAGACCAGAGTCCATCTAGTCCAGTACTCTGCTACTCGCAGTGGCCCACCAGGTGCCTTTGGGAGCTTGTTGCATAACACCAAGCCTTAATTTAGAAAATCCCGCCATTTTCTCTGTTTTGAAGTGGATGTGTTTTTCAAGAGAAGAGGGAGCGGCGCATGGCAATCAGTTCTGGCTCTGACATCCTCACCTCCTTTCCCTCTGCAGCTATGTACCCTGGGATCTGCATTTGCCTCCTGCTGGCTGTCTTGGCCACCAGCTCCTCAGGGCAGCAACCTTCAGGGTCCCACAATGCCAACCCCATGATCAGCGACTTTGAGCAGACCCTGGCAGAGAACCACCGGCATGCTCGCACCCCAGCCTCCGGTAGTCCATTGAAATCAGCCCTGCAAGTGGATGGCAACATGGACCACAAAGCCATCCTTGAAGCTCTGTTGGCCAAATACCTCCAGCAAGTCAGAAGAGGTACCCTTGGAAGCGTTTTTGTCTTACATGCCCTTTTCTTTGGTGTCAAAGGAATTTCCCTCAACATGTGAATAGATGGTAACTGAAGGTGATCCCGTATAATCTTTGCATAGTGGTCAGTCAGTAGAGTTCAGGGGAGAGGGCTCCCTTTAGCTAAATGGGGTCTTTACCTCAGTACATGCCAGGGGGGCTTAAGTCTTCCAAACATGGGGAGGTATAAAAGTCCCATCCATCCCTACTACCTTTTTATGTTTTTTGTTTTGTTTTTGGTCAGTTTTGCTCAAAACTTTTACCTGGTCTATCCTCCCAAGTGCATCTTTCTTTTCATCCATAATAATTAAATGGCACTTCCAAATGCCAAGTGCCAGATGCAAACACCATCATTGTCAAGTATGGCTTGTAAAGCCTGGCTGAGAATTGCCATGGCTGCCATTGGTGCTTGGAAGAGGGCAGGGAGAGGGGAAGGCTCAGCATCGGTGTCCAGCGCAGCAGGCGGGGCCATCCTGCTGCCAGCATGAGCACATGACATGGGTGGAGGGGGCGGGGCTGCCGCCTTATAAGGGCAGACTGGGCCTTCCCATGCCTCTCTTCTGCTCAAGCTGCAACAGCTTGTCCGACCCACCCTCCCTTGGTTTTTTGACCCTGTAGTGTTGCCCTGTTGTTTCGTTGGGCTTTGTTGTTATTTGCATTCATCCGTCACAGCCTGGTGAGTTGCACATGGGGACTGATCCATTAAGTGGAGGAGGAACAGCCTGCGTCCTGGGCCTCCCCTTTTGGTGGGGACCTCCATAAGAGGCCTGGTGGGTGGTACTGAGCATGTGGACCGCATGCCTGGGACGGGGGCTGCAGATGGCATGCCCCCTGGCAGCAAGGGGAGTTCATCCAGAGGGCAGCGCCCAGATTCTGATTTAGGGCTAGTTTTCCACAGAGTATCTCTGTGGATGCCAATGAGATTTTTAGATGACAAGAACTGAGAATGGCATACGTTTTGTTTGTAGACATGCTATTTCCACAAAAATTATTTTTAGTAATATACAAAAAATTAGCATTTATTCAGGTTACATGCACTACTAGGTTCTTGAATCTCCCAGTTAGTTTTTCTGTTCATATGAACCATGCATATCTCCCTATCTCCATAATGATCTATATCTTATAGTAATATATTTTATATAGAACTCATGTGTTCCCATAGAATGGAATACTCCCTTGATTTCATGATGACTTTAGTAAGATTCATGGTGCAACACTACAGAGTTCTAATAGCAGAAGGTTTGTAATAACTCTGGAGACCCTCTATAATTTTCATACTATGTGCATGGAATCTTGGGTTCAATTCCCAGCACCTAAAGGTTCAAAGGTGTGGGGGGAAGAAAGCTCTCTTCGCTGGAGATCTGGTTCCAGTTACAGGAGATAATGCTGAGCTAGATGGACCAAGGGTATAGGCATGTGTCACATGTTGAGTAGAGAGTACCAATTTGTAAAACCCAAGGCATGTGACATTCCAAATCTAATATTCTGCCTGCCTTGATACAAAATCTGAGGTCAGCTAAATCCACATCTGGCTATTTTTGCATTTCCTAGAGCAAGATTAACTGCAGAGCAGACAAGACACTGCTGAGAATCAGCTACACTTTTCTGTCACTTGGAGAGCAGCAGTTGATTGCCACCTTTCCAAGATATCTTTCATTGGTTCATTCCTTGCAGTAGAATTAAGCCAGGCAATAGTTACACAAATGCACCAGACGTTTCATGTATTAGAGAACTGTTTGAGATTGGTGCACTTTGGATGAAACCCTGCTGCCTGCAGAGTGATGCATGACGGGTAAAGCATCCAGATGTGTAAAGCAGATTAAAAAGTAGCTGAACATTCACCCTAGAAAAAAAGCCAAGTTCAAATGAGTTTAGTTTAACCATATTGACTTTTCTGTTAGGTATCTTCCATTCTAATGCAAATCAGAACTTCATGCAGGGCAAAAATTCACTGCTCAAAGCTTTCTCATGTTAAAGGGATTTTTGTAGGGGGTCTGGGACAGAGGCAAAGCTACCAGGGGACAGGGGCGCGCGCGTTACTCCGGGCGCCCCCTTGTGGGGCGTGCAAAAATTGCAGGTTTGTTTGTTTGTTGGTATTTTTTTAGTGTTTTTTCAGTTTTGGCCTGCAGGGGGTGCAGTTTTTAGGCTAGCAGCACCAAAATTTTAGAGGTTTTTTTGGGAGACTCTCCTGATGATACCACCCAAGTTATCTGAGGTTTGGTTCAGGGAGTCCAAAGTTATGGACTCTCAAAGGGGGTGCCCCATCCCCCATTGTTTCCAATGGGAACTAATAGGAGATGGGGGCTACACATTTGAGGGTCCATAGCTTTTGACCCCCTAAACCAAACTTCACCAAACCTGGGTGGTATCATCAGGAGAGTCTCCTAAAGATACCCTGAAAGTTTGGTGCTGCTAGCTTAACAATTGCACCCCTGACAGCAGGCACCCCCCCCCCCAAATTTCCCCAGATTCTCCTTTTAAATCCACCCCCTTTGGCATGGATTTAAAGGGAGAATATGAGGTCTCCAGTTTAAACATTGAAAGTGATGCTGTTTCAGGGTGAGGGAGAATCAACCCCAAAACAGCATCACTTTCAATGTTGTTTTTAAACTGGGGACCCCAGATTCTCTCTTTAAGGTGGATTTAAAAGGAGAATCTGGGCTCCCTCGCTTAAACACCATTGAAAGTGATGCTGTTTGGGGGTGGATTCCAGCATCACAGTGGCCGCCCATGGAAGGGGGACTCAGATTTTGCTCCAGGCTCCATTTTCCCTAGCTATGCCTCTGGTCTGGGAACAGCTCTTGAAGCCACACTTTGCAATATATTTAATTGTAACTTAACTAGCCTTTTGTAAAGTCACTTGGGAGGATGCCATTAATAAGTCAGGAGCTGGGGGGAGGATAGTTAAGGATAGTATGCTCCAAATTTTCTGTTCCAGATCCCCCTCCCCAACAATTTAATAACCTGCAACGAGAAAACTGCTTGAGGGATGACTTAGATCAGGTACCCAGTCCTCTGCTATCGTGCAGAACAGCATCTTAAACAAGAATGGCTGTCAGACCACCAATACATTTGCTGGTGTAGCTCAGTCTTGAGCCCTTGAATAACCTCTATTTATCAGGACAGAAAATCCTGACAAAGATAGGAACCAATGGGCTGAGGCAATATATTTTGTCATGTGCAGAGCATCTTAATATGAGCAAGTCAGGTCAGGAAAAGGAAAGGAGCAGCTGAAATCCCACCTTGATCTGTAAGGAAACTCCCATCATTTCTGTAGAAGTTCCTTCCAAACAGTTGTCTTCATAATTGCAGCCTAAATCACACGGAGTGTCCAAGGCTTGTCCAATTACTCCCACGTTGCTAAATTCACAGCAGAAAATGAGAAAAGTGTTAAGAAATGAAGTGAGTGAAGGACAAATGGGAGAAGTTCTAACTGGTTTAAGAAGGGCAATTGTCATTTGAACAACCATTTCTTAGGCTTGCACTTTGTGCCTTTCGGGTAAAAAATTCCCTAATGGCCTCACTTATATACATTTACTCACAAAACTTCAATGGAGGCCCACTCTCAGGCACAGCAAAGCCCACACTTCACAGTTCCTGTAACTGCACAAAGCCATCTTCTAAATGGAGGAAAAATTTGGGTAGTTTTATATTACTTAGTGTCCTGAAAACCATTTGCGTCATTTCCCCTTTGCATTCCGGCCGTTCAGGACTAGATGCATTAATATAGTATCAGTAAGGTTTAGCTGTGCACGTATACCTTCTGGCATTTGCAGTTATATTGCTTTCAAGTAAGTTTCAGCATCAATGCCTCAGACATAATCCACTGAGCCACGTTGCTGCATAATCTTCATTTCTTCCATGAGGAGTTATTTGGAAGCGCCCTTTGAATAGCAATTGCATTTGAAGACAAGTTCCTTTATTGACCCATTCCAGTGGGACAGCCCTGCCATTCGGTTGCAGCCAAAAACAAGAGGCTTGTGGCATTGTGAAGACAAACAAGGTTATTGTAATATACGTCGTATGGGGCCTGGTCCATGAAAGCTTATTCTACAATAAATCTGTCAGCTTTAAGATACCATGGGACCCTTTGCTGAATATACTATATGATGATAAGGCTGCCAGGTCCCTCCTAGCCACTAGCAGCAGATGGACAGTAGGGTTGCTAGAACCAGGTTGAGAAACTCCTAGAGATCTGGAAATACAACCCAGGGAAGATAGAGACCTGAGTGTGGGGCAATGCCATAAAGTCCACCCACCAAAGCATCCATTTTTATCTAGGGGAACTGATCTCTAAAGTCTGGAGATGACCTGTAATTCTGGGGATCCCCAAGTTCCACTTGGAGGCTGGCATCCCTAGTTTATGAAGGATTATGGCCCTTTCCACACAAATCTCCTAAAACATTAATAAAACATTTGTAAAATGTTTTCAATCATTCCTTTTGTTTGCACTCACTCCCTTGAAATGATTCCTGGATGCCATTTTGTGATTTCCCCCTTTTTTTTTAGTTCTGAGTTGAATCAAAATTTCACAGCCTCATGCTGCATACTCTACCCCCTGAATACTCAATGCTTCAAAGATTGGCCCCTCAAAAATAAAAGAACAAACAGTAAAATGTTTCAAATAAACAGATGAGGGGGAACCAAGTGAGAAATGTAGTCAATAGCAGAGCAACAGAAGAAGTTTTCAAAATGTTTCAGCTAGAGGACCACTTTAAAAGGGGATTCATTTAAAACATTTGGAGGCTGGAAATAGAATGTTTGGGGGTACTAACAATGTGGAATCTTATTGAGGAAACATTTTATTTCCAGTTTTAAAAACGCTTTCAATGAATTGTGAGGAAAACCCCACATATTGAGGATGTTACAGCCACTCTCGAAAGAAAGGGGGGTTTATATAAATATTGTTGCTCAGGCATGAGCAAGGTTAGATGAAACATTATGCTCAGCAAGGAATAAAGAAAAGTGCAAACCAAACCAGCAATTTTCTACTATCAACAAACAAGGCTTTTCACAGTCAGTTTTTAAAAAACCACTCAGGACCATGATCCTAGTTACAAAAGAAACAAGAATCTTGGTAGTTTATCCATCATGGCAAACAGAATATTGTTTGTACCACAGAAGATTTCATAGATAGTTTTGTGGTAGGTGGACAGTGAGGGAAGGACAGAGAGACAGAGATTGCGGACAGAGAAGGAAGTGTGGTTTATATCAGGTGCACAATGAAGCTGAGAATGAGGTTGAGCTTTGGAGCACCTATAGAGCATTGCCGACTTTCTTTCTAGGCTTCCAAAAGCATTAGATGTTATTGTAAAAATGGAAGATGCTGTGTCTGGGGCCTATGCCTTGATTTGAATAGATGCATAGATATTGGGTCATGACCAGTGGTGGGATTCAGCAGGTTTGCACCACTTCGGCAGAACCGGTTGTTAAAATGGGGCTTGTAAACAACCAGTTGTTAAATTATTTGAATCCCACCACCGGAACTGGTTGTTAAATTATTTGAATCCCGCCACTGGTCAAGAGTACTCATAATTCTGCACTGATACTGTTCCATAGGGAAAGTAGAGCCAGAAAATGGCTGTATGAAAGCCAGAATTCAGAAGCCTCTGTGTCATGGTCCAAGTCTGGTGCTAAATACTGCATTTGTTTACCCAGAAGCAAATGCAGTAGATAGGACTTTCTGTCTTACACCCATGCTTCAGTTTGCAGCCTATGGACTGTTTGCATGAAACAGCAATGATAAGGTTAACTCTCCTTATTGAATTCATAATGCCAATGCATTCTAGATTACTTTAACTTTAGTGATTAAAGAGCTACTCATTAACTCCCCCCTCCTTTTTTTGCATTTTGTGCATTTGAGAACCAGTGCAGTGAACACTTCAAGTGTGAGACTAGGATCTGACACACTCCGGTTCAAATCCCATCTGCCATGGAACCTTGCCAGTTGGCCTCAGGCCAGTAACATGCCCTCCTCACTTTAATCTTCACCACAGGGTTGTTTTGAGGATGTAGATGGAGGAGAGAAGAACAACATAAGGTGCTCTGGGCCCCCAACAGGGAGAAAGGTGGGGTATTGTGAACAAATACTGTGAACTTTTTTGAATGTAGGGCCGTTTCCGCACGGGCAGAAAATGACGGCCTGGAGACGGTAAAAACACCGTCTCCAGGCAGCCGATACTGAGAGCAGCACCCGAAGCAGCCTTGTCATGCTGCCCGCCCACCTTGACCTGGAATGGCGTTTTGGCGCTTCCTGGCTCTTTTGAGGAAAGCGCGCGGTGGCATGCCGGCTGA
Organism: Sphaerodactylus townsendi; assembly: GCF_021028975.2. Classification (NCBI taxonomy): domain Eukaryota; kingdom Metazoa; phylum Chordata; class Lepidosauria; order Squamata; family Sphaerodactylidae; genus Sphaerodactylus; species Sphaerodactylus townsendi. The sequence continues at coordinate 26,668,440 of NC_059435.1, forward strand.
CGGCAGCGGCTATCGACCCCACCCGGCACTCACCTTGTCCCTATGGGCCTCGGCGTCGCCGAGGAACCTGGGGACCACCTTACCCCTGCGCCCGCTCGAGCAGGCAGCGCGGGACCAGAGAGCGTGTCCCCAGGCCAGCGGCGATGCCAGGCTTAATTTCTTGAAGTTAGTGAGCGCCAGCTCAGCGGCGCCCGGCTGCCAGCCTCTTCAGGGCCGTCACGTGCGGGCCGGTCCCAGCGTCTTCGGGTTGGCGCAAAAAGCGCCGACCCAGCCGTTTCCGCTGCCGTGCGGAAACGGCCTAGGTTTAGCTTGTGGTTTGGAATGCTCATTTTAGAATTTGCATTTTAGCTTCAGCATTTTTTACACTGAATATCTATATCCTACCTATCACTGGACCTTTCCGCACAGGCCCCTGAAAATGATTTAAAATCATCTGCAAAACGTTAGCACAACCCCCTGTTTGTCCACACTCAATCTCTCGAAACGATTCCTGGCTGCCATTTTGTGGGCGTCTCTCTCTCTCAGATCTGTAGATCTGATGCTACGAGGCTCCAAAGCCTTGTGCTAGTATTCTCCAGAGATTGTGTCTTCGAAGCTACGAAGACATGATCCTCCCCCCCAATAAAAAAAACTGACGTAAATACAGTGTGAGACCACTGGGGTGAGTTAGAAATGGTGCCAACGAGGAAATCCAGTGACTGCAAAGAGCAGTAGGAAACATTTTAAAGACCTCTGCACAACAACTAAAGCAAGTGCAAACATTTTGAAAACATTTTCAGAAAAAGAATGGCTTGAGAATATCATTCAAATAAAACATTTTAAGACTGGAAATAAAATGTTTTGGGCTAAAACCTATGTGGAACTTTTCAGAGTTTCTGCCTCAAAACATTTTATTTTGGATGCGCAGAAAGGGCCATTAAATTACAATCCCTATCAAGGGTTTTCTTTTGCATAAAGAAAGACACTGGCCCAATTCACAATGCTTCAGGAGACCAAATAGAGTGATCCATTCTAGAAGAATAGATCATTGAGAAGGTTTCCAGGCTTGCAAACTACAAGGGTAGTCCTCAGAGTTGAATGTTCGAAATAATTGTGAAATAAGATGGAATAACTTCTTACATGTGTAAGTTGAGCTCTCTGGGTACAAACTGGTGTTAAGACTGTCACGCCATGCTGGAGGAATAAATTCTTGTACTTTTCTTGTATTTCTCACTTCCACTTTTCCACCAAGGATAACACATGCTACACTTTCAATTTTTTTTAAATCTTCCCCCAAACCTCTTGAGATAGGTTATGTTGCAAAAAGAGTGGCTATGGAGGACTTTTCTTGATTTGCAAAAAATAAAATTAAGGCTCATTCCGCACATGCAGAATAATGCACTTTGAAACTGCTTTCAGTGCTCTTTGAAGCTGTGCGGAATGGCAAAATCCACTTGCAAACAGTTGTGAAAGTGGTTTGAAAACACATTATTTTGTGTGTTCGGAAGGGGCCTGAGACTAGTCTCTACAATGCTGGCATGGTGTTTTCTACTATCTCAGTTGTAATGCAGTAATTTTTTATGCCCAGTGTGAACACCACCATAACCCAGCTTCTTCAGTCTTGAATACAGATTTTCACTACTTTATTAGCATGTCATATGTGGCATTAAGCAGAGAGCATGTTAGTTGTGAGTGTTGGTGGGCACCTGGATCTGTAGAGATCTCTGGCCATGACAAATGATAACTGCATTTTGTTAACATTGGCGGATTCTTCCCTGACATTTTCACTTTCTGCATCTATTCCTCTGTCATTTTGCAAAACATCCCTGCCCTTCTGTCAAGCATATATGCACATCAATATTGCATCTGATGAAAAAGACTTCCCAAAAGTTCAAGCCATGATTAGATTGTTTTCCTGTCATGTGCCACTGAAACCTTGTGTTTATAATTATTTTGCCGTTGAACTTGTGTCACTTCTAATGTTTTAGGTTCTCCTGGAAAGATCTCTGCAATTGGATTACAGGGTTTTGACCCAACACACAGGATAAAAGACAGAGACTACATGGGCTGGATGGATTTTGGACGCCGCAGTGCTGAAGAATACGAGTACTCTTCTTAGAGAGGATCAGGTGATCCTTAGGAGAAGTGAAAATTAAGTCTCATACCTGTACAGAATGAAAAAAAATTGTCATCCTTTTCAAATCAGTGTTTTAAAAACATAACTTATTGATGTAAATTTGTCTGTAAAACTATAAAATGCAATATATTATATAAACATATGCAGAATTTTCAAAGAAAATTGCCACTTAACGTTTCTTACAACTCACTGTTGACATATTAGAATCGTTTCACTCATCCCCTGTTGTCTCGTCACAAACAATATTGCTGGGGCATCCTTTACGTTTGTTATTTGAACAACTATTTGTTAATCTGAGCAACTTCCAAGGAGTGTGTATATTTTTTTTAATGGTTAAGAGCGTTTGAAGGCCATTTGTCCAGATATTGCTACAGTTAGGACAACTGTCTTATGGAGAGCATATCTGTGGTCATGGGGATTCATTTAAAATGGAAGGCAATCAAGTTTCCAGTGAATAATTATGAATGCTACACCTGCCGCTAAAGTCGCCTTTCATTTTAGTTGTTTTCTTTTGTTAATTGTATGTGAAAATTCTGCTAAAATAATCAGTCCTGGAATAAAACAGAACATTTCTTGCTTCATGGTGAGTGACACGTTTGTTCCAAATGGCAAGATTATTTATTTATTTATTTATTTGCTGTGGCTGGAGCTTATGGTGATGAAAAGGGCAGTCAAGTAGCCAACTTATGGCACCCATGAGGTTTTTAAAGCAGGGGCTGTGCAGAGGTGCTTTGCCATTGCCAGCCTCTGCATAGTAACTGGGCTTCCTTGATGGTCTCCCATCCAAGTACTAACCAGGATCTACCCTGCTAAGTTCCAGGATCTGATGCACTGCAGCCAATATGGTTATTTAAATACCAATATTACAACACACAGGAATCAATTCAGATGTGAAACAAGCTCAAATCCCAAAAAGATATCATATCATATGCATGTTTCCCCACAGTGTCTTTTCAGAACTAATTTAATAATAATAAATTACATTATTCCATAATGTATTTATATTTCCAAATTACTTCAGTTTGAGAGACCAACAATATTTTGAGAGACCATATATTTACAAATTACTTCAGTTTGAGAGACCAGCATTCCAACAACATACTCAGAAAAGGACAGACGGAAAGAGGATTGTGAAATAAAGTGTATTTTGGTCAACATTGCAGGCTGGAGAGGAGAACTCGCTCTGCAAATTACAAAGAACCATATTCATACTTACCATAAACAGCCAAATGACTATTGCATGCCATATGTGCTACCCCAAACACATTCAAATAAAATAATACCGCTATTAATATTAAACATATAATGATAACCTTTTAAATGACCAGAGTACCTCTGTCCATGTAGGCTCTGCCCTGCTGAAACTTAGCCACTGAAGTGAGAGGAAGGGCTTCCCATTCAGCCTTCCTGCTGTCCCCTCAGCATGAGGAAAAGCAGCTCAGGAGAGAAAGTAAGAGTGCCAAAGCACCCAGTGGAGAGCAAGCTGGCTGGAGAGAAAGGGAGTAAAATTGCCACCCACCCCACCCCACTGTGACCAACTTCCTCTTTTCTTGGATGACTTCTGTGGTGATGGTAGAAGTTTTGCCCTCTTGTTTGTTGCCAGTTTGTTCTCCTCAAGACAGATAGGAGGTTGTTGGAAAGGGTGGGCCTGCTTCATCCATCCCTGACCCACAGTTCAGGGATACTAGCAGCTTACCCTCTGGCAGCTATTGCTTCAAGATACAAACCACCTGTCAGCTGCAAGGCGTACTGGGCAATGGCCTGTCCCCCATTCCTGGAATATCGGGTGGATGCTTCATGTGGAATGATAGTCAGAAGAACCACAAGTGGCAGCTGAGCCACAGAAAGAGTATCAGTTATGATGTACAGATTAGGTATTATGTTCTGGATAGGATAGAATGAAGTAGACAGTTAAATTATGTTTCAGGAGAAAAGAACAGATTGGAAATGTGGTTCCTGTTGGCTGGGGACAACGAGTTCTGGTGAAATTGGTTATTACTATTCCTTTCCAGGGCCGTTTCTGCATTACAGCTTGAAGGGAGTGCATCGGTAATATGGCGTAATGCACCCCGGGACTGTTGCGTACGAAGCGGTCCTGGTGAAGCGGCGAGGAAGGCGGGCAGCCTGTGCAGAATGAGCTCGCCATCCTCGAAGCATATACGATCCCTCCGACTTTCCGGTGGGTTGACCAGGCCAGGGGACATGCCCCCCTCCCCTGCGCGACAGCTCTGGAGTCGCAGGGCAGGGGTGGGTGCGTCCCCTGGCCTGGGTGACGCGCCGGAAGGTTGGAGGGATGGTAAGGCATTCGGGAAAGGGGGGGAAATTGCGCCTTCCAGCCACTGCCGTTCACACAGCAGCGGTTGGAAGCCTCTGTTTCCGAAAAACCTCGCTCAGGGAGCGAGGTTCGGAAACAGCAGCTTTGTGCTGCTTGGGGGGTTGTGAGGCTGCTGCTGCTGTGATGCAGCGGCGGCAGCCGTGTGAACCCCTCCCCAGGGACACTGTTTTTAGCATCCCTGGGGGCAGCTGTATATTCCACCACCCGATGCAGAGAGAAACAGCCTAGGAGTTGAGTTGGTTTTAGTAAAAGGAGCCAGCTGGGAGGTAAAGCTAAGTTCAGTGGGACAGTTAATAACAGCGCAGTGGAAAGACAGGAGCGACAACAACAAAAGCTGTCACTCCCAGTAATATTTAATGCGAAATTGGCAAAGCCTTATGCAAACAACTGATACAGTCCACAGGACTAGGCACAAGGGAGGGAGAGGTTTCTGAAAAACCTGTTACCTCCCCCAGCTCCATGACTCCTTCCCCAGCTCCATGGCTCCTCCCTAAACATTGGGAGAAAGAAGACACTGTGTGATTCTCTTCCATATTGCCGTGCAACCTAGACAACATAAGGGGAGAACACAGGAGCAAGTTCTCTCTGTGGTCTGGGGGTGTTACACAGAAAGTAAGTAAGTCTCTTTGCTTCCTTTAACGCTGAAAGAGAAAAATGAAGGAAAGGGACAAAGGAGAAGTTCCCCCCTCCCACAACATCTAGAAGCCTGCCAATCTAGGATCAGACTCCAAGCTTTGTAGGCGTTCTTGGGGCTGAGCATGGAAGACAGAACATCCACTTATGGTTTTCCTGCTGCAGGAAAGACGCAGGAGAACAGCTCCCATGCGGCCTCAGCTGAAAAATGAAAACAATGTAAGCAGATTATTCCCAACTTTACAGGTGTTATTAGAGCTGGGAGAGGACACTTGGACTGACCCTGACATTTTGTTGCAGGTTCCCTCTTGCAGGTTACAAATTCCAGGCAATCAAGGATCATTTCATATAGATTAGATTATTTACTTACTGGTTTTATAGCCTCCTTTCTCGCTGAGGCTCACAAATAGTTTGCACACGTGCACTCACATATTGGTTTTCCTGTGTTTCATCTATTTATCATCTTTGTATTGAAAAAAAAAACATATTTGGGCAGCATATACCACAAAACAGAAACAAAATAATCCAGTAAATCCTGAGTAAGTAGGTGCAAAGGTTGCAAACGTGCAGTAATATAATTAATTTTAAATGATGCCCTTAATGATCCTGGGGCACAAGTAATTCAAGCAAGTCAGGTAATTGTCAGCAGGCATAAACAGCAGCTATGCAGCCAGCCACAATGCTAAATGTTGCCACTGACTTGTGCAGATGCAAAAAAAACCTCACAATACTGTTGATTTTAAATTGCAAACAAATCATAGGAGGTGCTTGACTCCGTAGCAAACAGAAATTGTCAACAGGGTGAGCTTGATTTTTATACACACTCATTTTGTAAACATCAAAAGAACCTTGACTCATATAGGGAGAGATGGTCCTTCAGGTATGTGTATGCCAGGCTGTCTAAAGGTTAGAACCAACACCTTAAATGGAACCCAGAAGTAAAGTGGCATTCAAAGGGCTTGGACAGATTTATGGAGGAGAAGTCGATCTCTGGCTACCAATCTTGATCCTCTTTGAACTGAGATTGCAAATGCCTTAGCAGAACAGGTGCTCAGGAGCAGCAGCAGCAGCAGGCCATTGCTTTCACATCCTGCACGTGAGCTCCCAAAGGCACCTGGTGGGCCACTGTGAGTAGCAGAGTACTGGACTAGATGGGCTCTGGTCTGACCCAGCAGGCTTGTTCTTATGTTCTTAAAGCAACTTGTCTAGAACAGACCAAAATTCTAATCAGGTACACCTCAGAGGCCAACATAATTGTCCAGAGTGTAATTTTTAAAACCAGGTAGTATTCAAGTTTTTAACTTAAAAAGTTGCCCCAATTATTCAGTATGGAGTAGTCATAAGGATTGTTTCAGTTAATGAAAATACGTATCGTCTTCTTCTATTCTTTTTGCAGAAATCATTAAAACATTATTTGCTGGCATAGCTCTTCATTCAGACCTGGGCCAACCTGGAAGTTAAAGCAATAAAGTCTATCTAGAGAGAAAGTTCTCTGCACTTTCTATAAATTAAAATATAATCTTAGCAGAAACTACAACAGCAGGCTTAAGGGCAGGAACACCTTCAGATTATTTTACACAGTTAGGTAGGGCAACCACAGTCACAACACACAAATCCCATCCAGAATACTGGCGTTTCCTCTTAACATTCTCAGCTTGAGCCTAACAAGATGGGCGGCCCAATCCAGGGGCAGTGAAGCATGTCCTGGAAGTGGTGTGCACCCGCACCAATACATTCGCCTATCTCGCCAGTGTAAGTGGCACCTATACCTGTGGAAAGGGCAAACAGGGTGCCAGGTGGGCACTATACAGCTCCACAGTGCCCGACCAGAAAAGCCTGCCTCCTCCAGAACCATGCTGGCATAACGGAGGACACCAGTGTGACTGAGAGCTGGCTAGGGGCATTCGCAGTGGTGGAGTTGATTTAGTTGCTTCCACCAGGTTTTCGGCCTAGGAATGTCCCCCTCCTTGGCTGCAGATTTACACCACCGAAAAGTGTTGTGTAAGTCTGTTTGGCGAATGGCTCTATTCGGGCAGCGGGAGGGTTTTTAAATTTCTCTCTGTTCTCTGCCACCTAAAGCCCATTTGGAGGCAGCACAGTGCTGCTTTCACTGCACCGTCCCTGGCCAACATGAAGCTTCCCCACTGGTCTGATTTGGGTCGTTGTTTTGGCATCGGGTTTTGTCATTGCTTCCACGTCTGCATCTCATAACCAGTCTGAAGCCAGACTGAAGTTGCTCAGGGAAAGAAACATGCTGCTTGCCTGATAAAAGAAGTTTTTAAACAGTTCTAAAACTGGCCAGATTGTCCTTATTTAAGAAAGGCTTTTTCAGAAGTGGTGCAATACTGCTGTGTTCAGCACACGGTGGAAATTTCCTTCTTCCCAAGAGCAATTAATAATTCCAGCAGAAGTCCTTTCTGCTCCTACTGGCTGGACTTCACTGCCAGGACCGACAGTGATCTGATTTGCAAGTTGTGACTTTCACAACCCCAAGCGACCTGCCAACCTCAGAAAGAGAAAGCAAGCGGAAATTACTTGGCCCCAGGGGCGTTTTGGCAATGGTGACCTTGGCATGCCACAAGGCACCCTGCCTGCCTTGTAAGGTTCAGAAGGTCATGGTGCTTAAAGCCACAGAGATGGTCTTCAGCTCAACATCAACAACTCTGTAGACATGTCAATCAAGCCAAGAAAAGGGATGATATCAAACATCACAGCTAATCTGAATATCATACAGTGTACCACATATATACTTGTAGACTCTTCAAAGTCCAGGCTGATATACTTTCGAGAATCATGTGAAATCTTGTTGCCTGACATCAAATATTAAGCTGATGTGGGGCAAATTTGATTTAATTGGGTATTATATATTACAAGGTGGGGACCTGCAAAGAATCATGGGATAGAGGAGGGACATAATACTTGCCCATCAGGCTTGAGGGTTACAAATTTTAAGGGTTTATTGCAAAGAGCATCAACATCTGCTTTGAGAGAAAATTGTGAAGTGCCACTAGTGTAAATCTAATTTTACACAGGTCTCTGAGAGCCCTCTTGTGGCAAACTGCAGATAGCACAATGGACGAAGTAAAAATAACCATGTATACAGAATATTAAAAAAAAACCATGCATACAGAATATAAAACACAGATGTGACCAGTGTTAAGGTTCTAGCTTCATTCCATCAGGTACACATCCCAGAAAGGTGGGACAGTCTGCACTGAGGAGAAAGCTTACACAAAGTTTTCTTGAAATTATAATGGTAGACATGTAATGCTAGTTCCTGTGAATATAAGGGATGTCCATGGATTTTTGGTAAGGCCACTGGATGAAGGGGCTAAACAAACTATTCTCCACAGACCCTTTACTAATGTTAAAATTTGCACGATTAGCATTTAAAAAAAAACCCTGCAGGAGATCTTTATGAGCAAACTTCCCTGCATTTTTTGATAGGACACTCTTTTGCTCATGAGGTTTATACAGATTTACAGCCCCATCCAAAGGGGGAGGGTCAAACAGCTGTCAGGAGACGGTGTGGGCCTACACTGGTGGATTTGTTCTCCTCAGGACACTACCATGGTGGAGGGGCAAATCTGCTTGAGGCCAGCCGAATGTCTGCACCCACACACACCACCACCAGCCCTGCCAACATAGCAGGGGCATTCTGGAGGTATTGCCAGGAGTGGAGCTGATGTTAGTTGGCTTCAGTGGTGGGATCCAAAAATTTTAGTAACAGGTTCCCATGGTGATGGGATTCAAAATGTGGCGTAGTGCCAATGGGGCGGGGCGGGGCACGACAGGGGCGTGGCCGGGCATTCTGGGGGTGGAGCATTCCTGGGCGGGGCTGTGGCAAGGACTCAGCTGCTGCGCTGGTCCTTGGGCAGGAAACGAATGCACGCAGGTGCAGGCTGCCATGCATGCCGGTGCACCTTCTAGACTGCTTCAAGTTCTGCATGCTACTGCTGAGAGGAGGGGCGTAACTAAGGCAAAAATTAGTAACCCCCTCTTGGCACACACAAATAATTAGTAACCTACTCTCGGGAACCTGCTGGATCCCACCTCTGGTTGGCTTCCACCCCAGCTTTGCCTCCAGATACGCAGTGGCAAGGGCTTGGATGTACACAACACTTTTGGGTGGCATAAGTCCATCCAACCCAATGGAAGGCTTTTTGGAGGTGGGGAGGTTTTACTTTGCATTGTGTCTCCCCCCACTGCCAAAAAACCTCTGGATTAGACTGCCCATGTCAATTCACAGAATACATATCAACTCTTCAGTGTATGAGAGTCAATCTAGTTAAGTATCAGTTTAAAATAAATCTTTGGTTGTTGAAAATGAGACACTGAACTTCCCTTGGTGGGCTGAAACACCCACAATTGGGCTCCCAATATTCTTTGACAAGACTGCCTTTCCCTGCATAGCTGTGTCCTCCATCTTCATTTCAGCATTTCTACCTTTAGACTTTCCTTTTGGGAGGTCTCTTGTCCTCTCTTTTAGATCCCTCCTTCATGTGGAATAACTCTGGCTACTCATATTTAGATTACAGTCCACTCGTACCCCTAGATCTTGTTCACACATACAGCTAGAGGTGCGAGGGGGAGAGCAGATAGCCTGCTAAATCCTGTGCGTATTGCCTGCTGAAGAAGATTTGGAGGAGAGCTACGTGAGGGATTTATGAAATGTTTCTCCTGTAATTCTTACTAGCTGAATGAAATATGTGATCTTTGGTATCTGCCTTTTAAAGAAAGAGAGTTAAGACAGTCATGATCAGGAGTGAATGAGGGTGGAGAATGTGCCCAGGACCCACATGACTGTGGGCACCAGAGCCTGGCCATTCCATTGTGAGGTAGGAGGAGGGCTGCCACCATCACATGATACCCTGCCAGGCCAGGAACACACTGTCCCAGGAGAAGCCCAGTGGAAGGCAGATTTGGCCAGGTTCCTCCCCCTGAGCTTCCCCCACCTCCCCATGGAGTGCCAGGCCTGTCTAGCAGAGGCGGTGTGGCAGCAGTGTATATGCTGCAGAGGGTGGCCGGTAAGACACACTCTGTCCCAGGAGAAGCCTGGAGGTGGGTGGGGTTGGTCAGGTTCCTCCCCTGCGCTTCCCTCCCCCTCCCCCTGGGCACCGGGCCTGGCCGGCAGAAGAACTGGAGCTCCCTCATCAGACGCACAGGCACTTACACATATCAAACAGGTTAGATATGCCAGAGAAACACAGCCCCATCTGTAAATTGATATTGCCCATCCCTGCAGAGGCTGATCTCATGAGAGGGGCATGCACAATGTTTTTTGGGGGTTCAATTTCAGTGCTTGCTGTGGGTGCCATGCCTGGTCATGATATACGAGTCATCTCTACTAGCTGAGGATAGAAAGGTGAGGAAGGGAAGGGACGTCCTGAGAAAAAGTACCATCAAGTGCAAAACGTTGTGGAAAGCAGAAATCCTCTAACCATTTCCTTTGTTACCAGATATTCATTAAGGTTCTGATTCCTCAAGAACCCTGCTGAAAATATTAAATAATACTGAGGTGACCAGTGGTAGTCAAGACAACTAGATGATGCCATTCCCAAGGCTTACAAACCCACAGTTTGTAAGCTCATCAGAAGATGTTCTACATCAGTGCTGGCAAAAATAGCAGAATGATGTTGGTGTGGTTAGATATTTGTGCTGCTCTGTAGAGGTGACTTGGTATACAGGAGGCTCAGAATAAACACTATTGAATAAACTGGGATTTATGAATGCGGATATAATGAAACAAATGAGACTTGCACAGTGATTTAGATGCCCAAGTTATGCATTTACGAACAAACCTTACTTTGTCAAGCATCCTGCATTTGAACATTGTGATAAATGGAAGATTAACAGAATGTGGTTTGTATGCTCTAGTCCTGGGGTCTGCAACCTGCGGCTCTCCAGATGTTCATGGACTACAATTCCCATTGGCCATGGTGGCAGGGGCTGACGGGAATTGTAGTTCATGAACATCTGGAGAGCCGCAGGTTACAGACCCCTGCTCTAGTCCATCGTGATGTTTAAATGAAGCCAATGCATGCTTGATCAATTCCAACAGCATGAAGGCAAAAGACATCACATCCCCAAAATGGCCTGGAAACATCACTAAACCCAAGCATGTGTGGAGCTAATCAGTCCCTTGGATGGGTACTATTCAAAAGGCCATGTAAGAACAGGATAGGAGTATAAAATACTTAAAGAATCTCTCAGCAGGCTTTTAGAAGAAGAGTTTGGATGTATATCCCACTTTTCTCTCCTGTAAGGAGACTCAAGGTGGCTTACAAGCTCCTTTCCTTTCCTCTTCCCACAACAGACACCTTGTGAGGTGGGTGGGGCTGAGAGAGTTCTGAGAGAACTGTGACTGGCCCAAGGTCACCCAGCAAGAACGTAGGAGTGAGGAAACACATCTGGTTCACCAGATAAGCCTCTGCCACTCAGGTGGAAGAGTGGGGAATCAAACCGGATTCTCCAGATTAGAATCCACCTGCTCTTAACAACTTCACCACGCTGACTCTCGATTTCATTGCTAGGTCATAGTTCAAAAACAGAACTTGCAACTGTGCTCTGAAAATCACGGCAGTATAAAAAAAAGTGGGAAACTCCCTGGTTGGAGGAGTCTGAGCAAAGCATTCCGTTCTGCTTCCCAAATGAAAGACTATCTGGAATCCCTTACGTTCCTGCTGACAGCTGAGGAAACAGGCCTTCGATGACTTGCATGCTTGGAAAGAAAGGCAGGAAATGTGAATCATCCACAACAGAACCTTTATTGGTATTATTGATGTCCAATGATGAAGAGAAAAATGTAAATGTCATTTTTGTTTTCACTACTTACTTCTCTGGTATACGCTAATCTTCTGTTTAAATAGTACATTCCAATGGAATCATACTGTCTTTTTTTTTTGTCGTTGTTCCTCAAATGGTATCATGGTCTCCAGTTAGACGAAAAGGTCCTCACACATTCATCATCTATTCAAATAGTTAAATCTATTGGTTGTCTTAAGATACATTCAGATAAAAAGATAACGAGTTACATACTTGTAATGTGCACGCATACAAAGAGCAAGTAGAGCCCATGGCAATGTGCTAAAAACTGTAAGTCCATTGAATAAATAGAAATGGAAAAGCACATGCGGCAGTCGAGTGCATGTGCTGGCTCTCGCCCCCCCCTCCCCCCGCTCCCCAAATTCTCCACCTTCCTTGCAATGTTGAGGCTGTTTTGCTTCATGTAAAAACACACATCTCATTTGTCATCCATTAAAAGCAAAATACAGTCCATGATACAAGTAATTATTAGTGCTAATGATTCAGTAACAGTCGGGCACAAATGGCAATGCACAGTAGTTACAGGTAGTGCAGTACTGGCATCAATAAATAAACTGGGTTTGATTTTAAATTATCACAGAAGAACAGCGATCCACGCAAACCCAAGAACGGCAACCATTTCAAAATGGAAGCTGAAAAATCATTCTGACACAGGACACAAACCACCCAGAAGTTCTCTTGGGCAGGCCCCACTAAAAGGATGGGAGCTGCCCATCAGGACTCTTACGTGGCTCTCGTTTGTCAGCATGAGTTTGTCTAAAGAGAGGTCGGAGGCCGATGGGGGACCATCTTATCTGTTCTCGATGTCTGATGTTATTTCAAGTTTTTACTCGCAGTAGTTGGGGAAGGAAAACTAAGGACAAGGACTTTCAGTGGTATTAGGCAGGTGAAGTAAAGCCACTCACTAATAATATGTAGCTGATATGGAAACATATACAGAAAAGAAAAAAAAATTAACAGTATTTAAGTACAAATAGTCTAATCCTTTTTTTTTTAACTATCCGCTGGATCGTTTTTATACCTCAAAATCTGGACAGAAAGTGAAAGGCAACTCATGTTCCCTTTTCCTTCACCTGCACCACTTTCACTAAATATTTTTCCTAATTATTCTCTAAGGACACATCGCCAATACTGTAGTACATTCATTTACATTTCATTTTGACCGAAGTCACAATCAACTTTTTTTCAGTAACTTTGGGCTCTCAAGACTGAGGCTGTCATTTTGACCTCGTGAAAGCAAGAAAACATTCGAAGGACTTTCTCTTTTGTGGCAAAGGGTACGTTCTCCATGTCTGTAATTAAAGCATTTTTTCCTTCTACAATCCAGTGCAGTACTGAACACAGAACATGAACGTGCTAAAAACATCAGCAGCTTTTTTCCCCCTAGACTCCTAGCAGGCTTAGCGGTCATTCTGAACATATTATTTCAAGTTTATTGTATAAGGGGGGAAAAACACCTTTTTTTGGCTAGGCATAAGAGCAGTGAGTCTGCCTATTCTCTCTCCTCCACAAAGGCAAAACAAAATATCGGAATAGTAAGTTACTTGCTTTGTCGAACACACCATGAACATCAGCCATTCTTGAGCTAAATGAAAGTTACTCAGTGCGTGCTGACATTTGACAAATATGAAAGCAAGATTGGTGATTCTTTCCTGATAGGGCTGGTTCTGATGTCAAGCTCGGGGAACTAGAGAATCCGCTAGTTTTTCTATCCGATTGCTTTTTTCAGTGCAAAGAAAAAACAAAACACCCTTTCAAAAGATTAGCAAGTTAAGTTGTCAAAACAGTGTCATGATTCATTTATAATACATCTGGTAAGTATTTACATTCTGTACAATGTTTACACATTTTCCCCCATTAGGCACAAAGTTGATTTGTCAAACTCAACAGCAAATGGAAGAAAGACCTTTTTTTTAAAAAAAAAAAACAGTCCAAAGGAGGATTCTTGGTACCTCTTTAGAATACCACCAGCCATACATTTAGCCTTTCATCGTAAGCTAGTCTGTTTGGGAAGCTTAGCTCCCATTAGGATGCCTGGAGTTAGGGTTGATGGCCCTTTCATCTGCATGCTGGAACCCACCATGGTTGGGAAGCTACGATTCCTTCTTATGCCACTGTTCAACTGAATGCCCCCAATAGTATTCGTCACAGCAGGACTCAAAGGCAAGCCTTCTGGCACTAGGCCTCCAGGAACAAAGGCCTTGGCTGGTCTTTGTGCTCCACAGAGAAGAGGTCCTCGATCATCAGTTACCGTAGGAGCTTGTGCTTGCCCCGAGCTAACTACTTTGGCAATCCCAAACTTCTTAACTTTGTCTACTAGGTTAAGGTTGGAGACAGACACGTCAGTCTGACTCTCGATATTCCTGATATTCTTTTTGTCCCTCACTTCCTTCAGCATGGAACTGGCCGGTTTCGAAGCCAGGAAGTTGTCATAAGGGGGGCTCGTGCACTTGAATTCAAAAGATGGCGGCGAAGAGGAAGGCGTCTGCATGGGTGAATTGGGAGGAGTGGAAGGAATGGCAGCCATTTTCGGAGAGTATGTGCTCAGGAGGGTGCTTCTGCCAGCTCTGTCCCAGCTCTGTGGATTGTACACGGCCGCTGATATCCCACGCTCCTTGAGAAGCCAAACCAGCCCCAAAGATGTGCTCATAGTAGTGGTGGACTCCCGAAGGTTGGTGGAGGATTCAACCAAACTCAGACGCCGTGGAGTGCATGGAGTAGCCACTGGGGTGCCTTTTAAATTGCCAATGCTGCTACAAGCTGGAGTAGGTGCTGTGTTAAGGCTGTAACAAAAAGCAGAAAGTCAAGTGAGTGTTCTCCAACTGAAATCCTAACAGTCAAGGATGTTTGCCTGCTTACCTACCCACCCACAAAGGGTCACACAAAAGTGAGCTTTATTATTTGTTTATTACATTTAAAGGCCACCATTCCCCTTATGGGCTCAGGGAGGGTTTTGCTGGTGCTGTCTGTCTAGGATGGCTGGATTAATGATTCCCCAAAAGCCACTCTCAGGCACACTTTGAATTTGGTGTGCTGTTACACTGGATCATGTTCTCATAAACTTGTTTTGGCCAATGAACAGGTACAAGATTTGCATTTGCCAAAACAAATTGATAATTCGACAATAGGCATTTATAAGTCAACTGACAGGCATGTTTTCCAGGTTTTATCTCTGGCTGCAATAAAGGCAGTACATGTTCCAAACTCCTGGTTACCCAGTGGAAATGGAAAGAGAACGGTATCAGCAACTGCCCACAGTTTCCATATGAGGCTCCTAAGTACAATATCTCTATAACCTGGCTATAGCTACATAACTCCAGAAGTGCCTTTGCACCTCTTCTGTGCATCTCTGAAAGCTATCCATAATGGACACACAGAGGAACATGGCTACTTTAAAAATGAAATGTACATTTTGGCTCATATAAGTGGTAACATTAGAGATTAGAGGAAGGCAAAAATGATGGGCTCATAGTGTAATTCTCTTCAGAGTAACTCCAGTCTAAGCCCATTGAAATGAATAGGCTTAGACAGGAGTAACTCTTTAGGACTGCACTGTTAGTGAAGAAGAAGAAGAAGAAGAAGAAGAAGAGTTGGATTTATATCCCCTCTTTCTCTCCTATAGGAGACTCAAAGGGGCTTACAAACTCCTTTCCTTTCCCCCCTCACAACAAACACCCTGTGAGGTGGGTGGGGCTGAGAGAGCTCAGAAGAACTGTGACTAGCCCAAGGTTACCCAGCTGGCGCATGTTGGGAGTGTACAGGCTAATCTGAATTCCCCAGATAAGCCTCCACAGCTCAGGTGGCAGAGCAGGGATTCAAACCCGGTTCCTTCAGATTAGAGTACACCTGCTCTTAACCACTACGCCACTGCTGCCCCGGGTACTTAGGTCCGAAAGTAATCTTTGTTCCCTGTTTGCATGAGGCAACCTGCTTTCTACATACAATAAAATAGAAATATTTGTTAAGAGGTTTGCAATTTTTGTCATGTCAGTTTCTTTCACTGCTCCAACTTATTTCTATCTGAAGGCATTAGAATAACAACAAAACACATTATATATAAGAGTCACATTATATATATATCATCTTACCAACAATTCAAGAGATTTAGAAATCCTGTGTCGCGCAATCAGCTAGTTCAATATTATATATATATAAAGTCAGAAATGAATGCTTTCAGCTTCTGACACATACCACTCAAGAGAGGGCTAAGTTAGTAAAAATATTAGTGGAATTTGTGAACTTTTACACAGGCACATGCTCAAAAAATTGTTTTACCAATTTCCAATCAGTTGGAGAAATCAGGACATTCCACAATATCAGCTCTATACTAAAAACTGACTCGTGGCTGAAAGCTACTATTACACAAGTTACACAAAACTCCAATCTCATACAATTAAATGTCAGATAACATGTCAGAAAACTGTGATCAGAACTCAATTTCATTAACGGTGCGGAACAGGCAGTGTGCACTCAAAATCAAGCAAACAAAACACACACACACACATGCAGGTCTGTCCAAATGCTTGGCTGATTCTACTGATTACTATAACAGAGGGCACTTGCATCTCTTTTCCCAACCTATTGGTTGCTCTTTGGCAAATTCATATTTAATGGAGTCTCAACAATTAATAAATTCGGTTGACAATGTAACAAGAGCAATCTATGGCTCATTCCGCACATGCAGAATAATGCACTTTCAAACTGCTTTCAATGCTCTTTGAAGCTGTGCAGAATGGCAAAATCCACTTGCAAACAGTTGTGAAAGTGGTTTGAAAACGCATTATTTTGCGTGTGCGGAAGGGGCCTATGATTCTTGGCTGGCAAATCACAATTTCTAAAGTTCTCTAATATCATGATTGTTATATGTACTGCTATATATTCTGAAGTATTATGAATGCCATGTTTAGTGAACAATGTTCTTGTTAACTTTGGAGAGTTCCAGATTTGAGTCACTGCATTTAAAAAAAAATTACATATTCTTCAGATACCAGACACATTGGTGAGAGTTAACATTGCGCAGTAAAAGTAGGGCCATGAACACATGGGGAAATGTTCCAGGCTCAGCAGAGACTGATGCCATTTTTGACTTCTGCATTCACAGGACTTGCTAGTCTACTGGTAAGACAGGCCCATATGCAGTAGTGTTTGAACCAATATTTTTAGTCATGTGAAGCTGCTGGGTTCCTGTAATCATTATCTGAAGGCCTAACCTTTGTGCCCCATTATCTCAAATTAAATGGGTGAACACGCAGGACAGGGCTTCCACTGTGGTGGCACCTCAAATGTAGAACAACCCTCCTCAGAAACACTTGGCTGGTGCCAAATATGACATTTCCAGTGCCAGCTAAGTAGATAATTGTTGTCCTGGCTCACTGCTTAATGTGTCTTTAAAGTGATTTTAATGTGTGATGATTACTTATATTGTTTTTAATTACCGATAATCCACTTCATTTCCCTTTGATGGAGAAGGCCGAAAGGAATAGTTGAAATAAATGAACAAAATTTCTACCTGGGTTTACAAGAATACACTTGGCTAAAAAAAGGGGAAACAGCTATGCATATGGAATGAACACTGTCTGTCGGGTTCTTGAATCTTTTATGGGATATTGCTGCTAGTTCTGTGCAGTATACATGTACTAACCACTATTTCCAGCAGGAGGAAAGTATTCTGTGGATATTCATTCCTTAGGTCAAGCAGACTTTTCTCGTATTTTATGTGACACTAGATAGCTTCCATGGATATAATACTTTATATAATTTTGTTTAGAGGCTAAAGTGCTTCAAGTGTCACCAGGACAAATTGTCTTAGTAAGAGCAAGAGGAAAGGTCAGAACAGACGGAGGCTTAACATACAGAAGTGGAATGCTTCCCCAATCATTCATAACATTGATTCAAGATGGACATAAAAGTTGGCTTGTTGAACCAGTTTTATGAGTAGCTCAGAAAACATCCTGATTCGAGTACTTAACAATACCACCACTGTCTGTTTCACTGACAGTATTAAGGGACATTATTCGCACGTATTGCAAACTCCTGGAAGCAACAGAACAATTTTTTTTTCTCTCCATTTGACTAAATCACTGTACCCACATATCAAATTATAACCATAATTCACAACTGTGTTTTCCTGTGTAAAAAAGACAAATCCAGTTGTTACTGTGTAACAGAAGCAAAATATCCAATGATGTGTGGATGTAAGCTATGCTTAGATCCAGAGAATAGGGGTCTACAGGCACTGGAGGAACGAACTAGAGGAACTAGCGGGATCAGAGGGGGGCAGATGACCCAGGTGCATTCGCCTGGGTAATGTGGGGGGAATTTTGCCCCCCTCCCCCAGCCCTCAGGTGAACTCCCCACCACTGGTGCTGCACAGTTGCCCCCACACACCCCCAAACCTTTTACTCCTCCGAGGGGCACCAGCTGGCATCACACTGGGAGCGTGGTTAAGGCCAGGGAAGGGGTGCACCCCCCTGATCTTAAGCCCACCCCAGTGAATTGCAGCCCAGCACCGCTTGGAGGAGAGAAAGGTTTGTTGGGGGTTTTTTTTTGCAGGGGCGGCAGTGGCAGTGGTGGGAGTATTACTTTTAATTTCAGAGCATGCCATAAGAGTGTGCATGATCCTTAGACATTTTCAACCTCTTCCACTTCCTGTACTTACTCATAAACTGCACAAACAGAAACAGGCTCATTTCAAATTATATTTAAACAGAATTCCAGCTATAAACTAACTTTGCAGCAACTACTCTAAAGATAAAATCAGATAAAGTTGACTATCTGAGTTGCATGAATTCAGCATGTTTTATCGGCAAGAATGCCAAGGGCTTTTTTTAGCTGGTGGTATAATCCTTTGCTAAAAAGCATAGCCTTGTTGGATGGAAGAGGGAATAGCCAAAGCCCATCCTGAGAAGAAAAAACAGAAATGAAAACCCAAAGCAATATTGTGCCCACCAGTCAGTGTTAGACCATAGGAAGTCAGCACTTCACTATATACTAATTTAGAATCTTGGTTAGAAGGTCACCTCAGGTTAGAATGTCATGTTAGAATGGAAAGGGATAAGGGCTGATTTAAAAAGTCTTCAAGTTAGCTGGTGCCACAAATACTAGCATTCCTTCTGTATGACTGCTGCTCACCCCCTGTCACGCCTGGTCATACTGTGTGCCCTACATCTCTTCTCAGCATAAGGTGACATAAAGCAGTTTCATCGTCTTCCTCACATGACCTGTGAAGAAGCATCATTCATAGTTTAGGGAGGTCTTCATCTCCAGTCCTTATGCAACGATAACATTATTAGCTGCTCTTCTCGGTCAATACTGAGCACAGGTGCAGCAAACCTCACAGCAAGTACATTAATTGAAGTACTTTAATTGGAGTACATGAACTGTTCCGCTTAGTGACAACTGCCTTTTACAGAAATTGACATCATATGAAAAGAAGTTCTCAGCAAGCCTGCAACAGTGACATTGGAAAAAGAATTGTGGCCATAATCTACTCTACCCACGATTGCAGCGCATGTCTGTTTGGCCTAAGGAATCAAATTATGTCTGGCTGTCGTGGGTTTTCTGGGCTGGGTAACCATAGTCTGGTTGGTTTTGTTCCTAACATTTCACTCACATCTATGGCTGGCATCTTCAGAGAGCCAGTGTGGTGTAGTGGTCAAAACCGGGTGGATTCTAATCTGAAGAACTGGGTTTGATTCCCCACTCCTCCACCTGAGTGGCAGAGGCTTATCTGGTGAACCGGATGTGTTTCCACACTGCTCCATTCCTGCTGGGTGACCTTGGGCTAGTCACAGTTCTTCGGAACTCTCTCAGCCCCACCAACCTCACAAAGTGTCTGTTGTGGGGTGAGGAAGGGAAAGGAGCCAGTAAGCCAAACTCTTTGGGTATAAATCCAAACTCTTCTTCATGGTAAGGTGTGTTTCTCTCTGAAGAGAAATCAGACCATGGCCACACAGCCCCAAAACCCCCACAACAGCCAGTTTATTCTGAAACTGAAAGTGAAAAGTCTTCGACGATATATTGAATCACATTATCTTTTTCCAGTTTTTATGCTTCAGTAATCATTAAGTCATGGGGCTTTCTCTAGCAGATTTTGGGCCCATCTTGCTTTCCTTACTGCAGCAGCTTTCTCCTCCCTTACAAAGAGGTATTTGTTTGCTCTCTTTTTCCCCCACCAAGATTTTCCAGTGTTCTTCAGACCACCACAAAAGTTGTCTCAAAAAACATGGGAAACCACTGGATGAGACCATGACTGGCAACCAGCACTGTGCATAAGGGAGGGGGGAAATGATGCAGTTGAAAAGGCAAGCTGAAGCCAAAACCTTGTGCAGAAAAGCCCATTTTCCTTGCCCATACAAGCAGGAGAAGTCTTTTCTTAGTAACTGTTCACAGTGCTGGGGTCGCCCTGCTCCATTTTCATACATGACAACAGAAATGGTGGTGGTGGTGGGGGGGTGGTGTGAGGCTTCAGGTCTGTCTGAAAAGAAGAGGGATGACATTCTATCCCATCTTGAGCACTTTCTTCTCACTCCATGAACATAGGTTATATTACATTTCAACGGGAGGTGAAATTATACGGAAGCTACTTCCATATAATAGTAGTTACTAGGGTTGCCAGCTACGGGTGGAGAAATGCTTGGGAGATTTTGGGGATGTAGTCTCAAGATGGCAAGGTTTGGAGAGGGGAGGGACTGCAGTGGACAAAATGCCCCAGAGACCAACTTCCAATGCCGCCATTTTCTCCAGGTGAACTGATCTCCGTTGCCTGAAGATCAGTTGTAATAGCGAGAAATTTCCAGCCACCATCTGGAAGTTGACAACTGTAGCAGTTAATCATTTAGGTTCGTACCTAATAGTGATTAGTGACACAGAAACATTCTGGATTTCTTTGATGGTTTTGGATATGTAGCTACTACAAGAAGGGTCGAGATGAGCTGGGCCAGGTGAAGCTCAGAGCATACAGAAGGTGACTGTGAACTGCTCTCCCTTACTTGGCTAGACTTAGGCTTTCCTGCTCACTGGGACCCCTTACCTTGGAGTGACTCGTGTGAGCTCATCGGAAGGATGCAGAATGCGGCAGGTGGTAAAGGTGAAAGTGGAGTTGGTTTGTGACATGCACTTCCCAGGATGGTGTACTACATTTGAAAACAAAAAAAGCACATTCTTTGCATTTATAATAAAAAACGAAAAGAAAAAATAAGTTCTTTGTGCTCAAACAGATGTACAAAAGTGATGCAATATTTCACACAGGATCTGTGCAAGGGAGGCGAAATGAAGCAGATTTCTGATTTGCTTTGTATGCTATTTGCATTTTGGGCAATGGTTGTAAACACTAGAGGTACTGATTTGCTTGTTAATGTTTTACATTGACATGGATGTCTTAAGGAAGAGGCTGTCCAATCCTGCTAGCAGCATGCCTAGAAACCACTTGCTCTTGAAGGGCAGCTCTTACATTTTAGGAACATTGTGGCTGCTGCTTCCCCTATGAACATTTTCCATGCCACTCTGATAACGGATTATTATGTGGGAAGGACCCCAGCTAGGATGGCTTCCTGCTAAATCACTATTTCTTTCTTTCTTTTGCAAGTGGTAAGACGGGTAGAAAAGTCTAAAAGATGTCTTCGACGACTTCAGGGCACCTGCAGGCCGCTGCAACATTACAAACATTCGTTTCAGCTTCCCTTACACTGATCCAGGCAAGAATATTCCCATCACATTTTGTTTCAGAAATGGATCCAACTATACATGCAAGAAGCTTAAAAGGTAAGCACTAAAGCAGGTTTACGAAATCATGATAAAATATACCACTTTTGAATCCAAACAAAGACAAAGGTAATAACTGTGGATCCACTGCTGTCCATCTGCAACATTTCCTTGGCGTCTACCCTCCTCCCACTATCAAGGACAGAACATTTGCAGTTGCACCAGATAGCAATTATGAGCATTCATTCATAAATATTTTCTGTTACACCAAGCAGGAAGGGGGTTGCAGAACAGTGTCATGTGATACTGCAACATGTACTTACTCATAGGACTCTTCAAATTAGATCCGAATTGTATCTAGTTCTTTACTTCAAATTGCTATGAAGTGCATCTGTCGAATACATCTTGAACCTGGCCACAAAGTATGTCACGTCACTTAAAATTCCATTACACCTTCTCCTCATATTACTTCTACTCAAAACATGCTCTTCATGTTCCACCCTATGTTGGAGCGAAAAGGTGTATTTTCACTTACTATGTGTGACAAACTTATTTGCATTATTCCAAGCCTATGAAAACCGCAGAGATGTGAAGGAAATACCATAAGATATTAAAAATACTGTTGCTATCCAATAAGGCTTGTGGATCCTGTAGGCATTGCAAGCTACACTATATCCTCTCATCTTAGTTCATAAGCCCCTCATAGCAAAATCACTGCGGAGTGAAAGTCAAAATGATTTTCCAAAAGGGTGTATTCCCATTGCTTAGTCTGGGAAGGTGTGTGTGATAGTGTGCATATATACACCTGTAGATGTAGAGATGCACATTACTTAAAAGTACAGCCTTCTTGTTCTTGGGCTATATTTCCCTTGAGGGGGTTAGCACAGACATTTTCTTGCCAGTTTTGGACATTTTCAGGGATAAGGCTGACAGCACGCATGTCTTCAGCAATGCTGTCCATTCACCGTTTCTTTGGTCTTCCACGTAGGTGGTGGCCTCCAGAATCAAAGTTTATGGCCATTTTTGCAACAGAAGTCTTCTCCAGTCGCATAATGTGCCCAAACCACCAGAGCTGTGCTTCTCTCATTTTCTTTGTTATTAGTGTAATTCCAAGTCTTTATTGTATGCCTTCATTTGTAACACAATCGAAAAGAATCAGGCCAAGCATCCACCAGAGGATCTTCATTGCCATCACATGAAGAGTTTGTTCATGTTTCCGAGTCGTTCGCCAACATTCTGTTCCGTATGGGGCCACAGGGGGGATAACTGTGGTGTACATTTTTCCCCTCAGATGTTCAGATGTTCTTTTGTCACACAGAACTCCTGTGGTTTGCTGCCACTTCATCCATGCTGTATTAACTCTAGAGCAAGCATCTGGTAGGGTATTCCTATCTGCTGTGACCAGGGATCTGAGATATTTAAATTGAGTGGTCTTCTTCAAGTCCCAGCGGTTAATTTGGATTGTTCCATCTGTTTGAGGGCCACATTTGAGGTATTCTGTTTTTTGTAAATTTAGCTGTAATCCATAATCAGCTAATCTATTGTTCCACTCATGTGTTTGTTGCTGAAGAGCCGCACGTGATTGATTAGCAAGAACCACATCATCTGCATAAAGCAGTGTCTAATATGATTCTTACATGGTTTCTGAGGCTCTGATCCAGTACCCTTTCAAAGATTTTCATGGCATGGCAAAGTAGCCCGATTGGTCGATAGATGGAACATTCACAGACGTCTCCTTTCTTTTTCCGAACGGGTATAGTTATGTTCGTGGTCCAAGCTTCCGGAAGTTTGTTCTCTGCAGCAATGCGGTTGAAAAGTGATGCTAGAAATGTGCTGCCATTTTCCCTAAGCATCTTCCAGATCTTGACTGGGATGTCATCAGGACCAGTTGCCTTTCCACTCTTCATTTTCTTGATGGATTCCCTCACTTCCATGGCTGTTATTTGTGGAACTGGGCCGAAGATGGGAGGACTTAAAAGTAGAGTAAATTTATTAAAAGGCTGACGACAGAACATGGGCCAAGGAAACTAAAGGAATTTAAGAAGGGAAAGTGGGTTCAATTAAACGGGCTGTTACATGTAAAGATTAGCAGACAATTATAAGAATATGTATCTTTTCTACCTTAAGACCCTATGAGTATAATAAAGAAGTGAATGCATGAAAAAAATATTTTAACCATTGTCACTTTCCCCACCACCTTTGTCACACATTGATGCAATCATATTGATTTTCCCCCCTGACATACTTTATGGATAATTTCAAAACAATTCAAGGAGGGTCATGCACCCAACCAGTTCATAGAAGTACAATCCCAAGTTAAAGACCACAGCAAAGAGATCATGATTGCATAGGCTCTCTCGCTTAGTAAACAAAGCTCGTGTGTTAATGGTGTTAAAACGTGCACAAACATCCATGCTGGTGAGATTCCCTGCTATGTTTTTTTCTTTCCTTCCAACCAACATTCAACATGTCCCCAAAGTGCAAGTCACATTTTAGTAAGACAGGAGATACGCAAAGGTTTGACAAGCTAGTTACCCACAAACCACCCTGAACTCTCAGAGAGGTCGAGAAATGCACAAAGGTCTTCCCTTGCTGTGTTTACATTTCTTCCACGATTTGAGGGGAGAAAAAAAGAAACCGTAACTTTAAAAAGTCTCATGTGCAGCCATGCAGACCCTCAGTGCAAGTGTGCGCATGAAGGAATGAGAAGCTGACAGGTGAATGTGCCCAGATAAAATGACAGTCACTCAAATTTGAGCTCATGTTCCCTGTCTTTGCAAGAGCTCGCCACAAATGGTTGTGTATTCTAAGATGTCTGTTGATACAAGTTTACAAACATTATCTTCATCAGCTCAAGTACTGAGACTGTTGATAGTTCTGACGCCTCACAGGGGGATCCCCGGCATGGTGCCCATGAGTGCCATGCCAACTCCTGATGACAACCCTTATGTCACCTGCTTTAGGAAATGGGTGAGGCCAGGCAGGGCTTTTGCCCAACCAGGCTTCTGATTGGTTGTGCAGATTTTTAAAAACAACAACAACATTGTTTTGGCAGCAGTTGCCAGCACAGCATGAAGATCTATACTGTGTTACTGAAGTTAAGCAGAGGCAATCATTTTGTGGCTGGCAGCCATCTGTTGCTGGGCCTACCGTGCCCTGTCAAGACTCCAAATGTCTCCCCAGGCTCAAAAAGGTTGAGGACCCCTGCCTTAGGGATTAGCACAGAATGAGCATGAATAAAAGAGGCAAGGCCTAGCAATCATGATTCTCTTCATTGTCGTGGAGTAAGCAAAAAAGTAAATGCTAGAGAAAATCTGGATCCATGAGAGAAAAAAGTTATTTGGGAGAAAAATTATGAGGACTTGACACAAATCAGTGCTATGTAATAAAAGAGACCAAAGCAAGGATAATTTTAGATTAATTCCAGGTATATGTACTGGATAGCAAAAACAAGAGATACCTTGTGGCACCTAGAAGACTTACTGTGCATAAGCCTCAACCTAAAAATTCTTATGCCACGATAAATTGGTTACTGCCACAATATTCTGTTGTTCTAGATTGCACATGATTCATCCTTAGACTTTAGCACAGGAGCGATTCCTGTTCCTCAACCATTCCAATCTTGTTTTCCCATCCGTTATATCAGAAGAGATCTAGCTGCCCTAAGCAAAAGTGGGAAAAAACCCCCAACCAAACATACTCATGGATGTTAATGAATATGCAAGATAGGAAAAGGCTGCTAAAAGTGCTAACTGAGCCCAATAAGAGGAGTTTCAGAATCAAAGATAAATCAGCTTTGAGAGCTAAGAGGTGAAGATATCACTGGGGAAACTTGCGTAACAGCATCTTCCAGAAGTCAACAGCGTAGCTTTTCACATGATTGTAGCATTCTCTGCCCTTTGAACACAAAGGGAAAGAGTAAACTTCCTGTAAATTATCAGATTTCCAAAAATGTATGAAAGAATGTCCAAGGATTTCACTCCTATGCCAAGTTAATAAAAATAGTAACATCTTATTAAGCTGGACAAACAAACCACAGACAAAGCTTGGCTACTGAGCCAAGGTAATTTGTGTGGACTCCCAAAGACAGGAATGGGTTCTCATACATTCCATAGCCAGGGATATCCCATGTCCCTGGCACCACCCATTTGATGACGGGGGGGGGGGGGGGGGGCGCAAAATCGCACACCAACATGATTAAGCTGCTGGGAGTCCCCCACCTCTATTGCATGCTGGAAGGGCGCAGAACAGCAGCAGCCGACTCCAGGCCAGGAGTGCCCAGTGGGCCCATGACAGGCTCCTAGCCCGGCGCCGGCTGCTGCCGCCCCCTGGTATTGGGCCGCTAGGAGAGGTAGGGGGCCCCGGCAGCAGCCGGCGCTGGGCTGGGAGTCAGCTGCGGGCGAGGTCTTATTTTTCCACGCCCCCACACCTCTATTGGAGGGGGGGGGGCTGAAAAAACAAGGCCTTGCCCCCAGGCACCGTTTCATCTCAGTATGATTATGATTAAATCCAGTATGATTAAATCCAGTGCCACAACACTGGGATATCACCCTCTGTAAAACAGGCCTGGCTCCCATTTTTGCAGCCTCTCTTTCTGCCACAGGATTTTGGAGTAGCTTTTGCAGGGCTGCGGGAAAGGATTGTGGACACCTCCAAATTGCAAATTCTGACATGCGTGTTCACATGAAGTTACAAAGCAGTATCTCCATGAACAACTTATATATACTGTGTGTAAACATTTCAGAGTTCTGCAAGCATCAACATCTTCTTCAGTCCTTGAGTCGTTTACAAAGTTTGTAGCTCAAGGCCTCAATATGACCGCTATTCTTATTTCGAAACAACTGCCTCAGTTCAAGAACATATTTTACGTTGCATAACAATCAAAACAGTCCCTATGTTTGCTAATGCTAAATACACATTGGTTTAAAGGCAGTAATTGAATTAAATGGTTCGATCTGAATTCTACCACCTTTGGATTAGTACCTTCACATGGCCAGAAGTGAGGTTGCTGCACTCCCTCCCACAAAAAGTATTTAAAATTTTCACTGCTTCCTTAACAATCTATACTATTTTATTTTAAACAGAATGTTTTTGCTTGGAAAGTATTTGCTTACACTTTTTAAGTTGAGAATGTGATTGAAAACAATTAATTGCTCAAGAGGGACCAAAGACGTGAATGTTCCATCTTCAAGGGCTTAAAGAGGGCCCTACAGACCCATTTGACCTAATCCCAAATTCCAAATGGCAACAAAATGCAGAAAATTAGTGTGGTTTAAAAAAACAACAATTTGGGTCACAGAAGAACCTATTTATAGAACAAGTTTATCACTTAGTAAAGACTCTGCTTACCATAATACACTAGCATTTCAGCAGTGCAGAACATTTAAATATTGAATCTTATCCCCCCTCTATCTCTTAAGAATGCTGGTTTATCACTCCCTTATTCCGGCTTTTACACTCATGATCTCTCAAAAAGACAATTCATCTACACCAGGGGTAGGGAACCTGCGGCTCTCCAGATGTTCAGGAACTACAATTCCCATCAGCCCCTACCAGCATGGCCAATTGGCCATGGTGACAGAGGCTGATGGGAATTGTAGTTCCTGAACATCTGGAGAGCCGCAGGTTCCCTACCCCTGATCTACACTGAATTAAAATGGGTTGTTTTAAGAAACATATCCAAAATCCACTTTGGATTAACACATAATATTAGGTCACTGAAATGCTGCTTGTTCGCACAGTCGGGATGTTATTGGAAAGCAACACCCCCCCCCCTCCCCGTCCCGCTTCCTTGGAGCATTATGCTACTTCTTGGCATCTCCCAGAGTTTACCTCTATTTCCTGCAATTTTCTCCAAACTATGGATTGCAGCAAACCCATGTGAAAGGGAAAATGCAAATCTTCCCAATCCTATTGACATTGCTGCAGTTTTATAGGTCCAAGTCTTCCATGGTAACCATTTCCTTCCCAAGACCAGAGGACCTGAAAACTGGCTACTAAATACCATTGTAGTATCATAATGATCTATCAGGTTCTCCGAATTCCCAGATTTTTTTAAAAGGAATGTTGTACAAGCTTCTAGCTATGAAATTTTATGCCACAATAACTGTGTTAGACTTGAAAATAAATCAAGACCTTGTCAGAATTTCTCACAATATTCCGCAAGGATTACAACTATGTATTCAACATACCAATTGTTGCTCCCCTTCATCTCCAACATCCAGTCCAATTTAGTTTATCTCCACAGTGAAAGGGACTACAGGTCCATGGACAACATTCTAAGTGCAATCCACAGGGAGGGGGAAGTGGGGTAGTTCAGTGGCTGGAAACAGCACCCCCTCCAAAAGGGGATTTAGGTGGCATGGAAAGAAGGGAAAACAGTGAAACCATTGGCCACTCCAAAACCCTGTTGCGCAAAATGACATATGCCACACTTTTTTGTGGTGTTAAGTCAGCAGCCAACAGAGAAGGCATTCCTGGGCTGAAAGCTCTTTAGAAGCTGACCAATGTTGGCTCCTCCCCTGGGAACGACCCTGCCACGCCAGTGGGCACCCGTGTTGGCCCAACCCTTTGCCACCTCAAGTAGTCAATTCCCTCCCCCTGTGGATTGCTCTGTCCATCTGTAAATGCAGAGAACCTGAAAGACTGCCTGTTATAATGTTGTGAGGATATTCAATTGCTCACTAAAAACAAAACAAACCCTGTAGACACATTGTGTCTACAGCCGCAATGGGAAAACCCATACAAGGCCATCCTCATATGGAAAACATCCTAGTTTGTTACAGTAAACCCAAAACAAACAAAACTTTTGAAGTGCACTACAAGTTGCACTTGCTTTGATGGGGCGGGGCACTTCAACTGGTCCTTAGTAGTTAAAATTGTCTACTCTGCAACTGGCTTGCACATGTGCAGTCCCAATGTGGGGCTATGTTGAAGACAGAAGATCAACAGATTTACTGCTTACAACATCAACTTTCACAGGCAACAACATCTAACGATGAAGCAGTGCCACACAAATTCTGCAGTAAATCTGATGGCTCTGAAGGTGCCTCAAGATTCTTTTTCATTCTCATATGAATAGATTCTTCTGTACACACAGGTTATCAATGTCTCTTATTATTGATGCTCTAGCTTATTTATTCATTCAACTTCTATCCCAGCTTTTCCCAACACAAATCATGATCAAGGTGGCTTCTGCCTGGGATATGGAATGGCTTGGGATAGCCTGAACTCATCAGATCTCGGAAGCGAAGCAGGGGCAGGACTTGGATGGGAGGCCACCAAAAAACACTTTGCAGAGGAAGGTGATGGCAAACCTGATAAAAGTGATGGTGCTGAAACTCATAGCTTCCATTATTCATAGGTACTCTTAGATGGATAGCATGTACACAAACTACTAACTTTTCCTTGTTCTCAGCACCTAACTTCATCACATGCTTTTAGCAGCCTTCTCGTATCAAACTACAAAACATGAGGTAACCATGCACTTCTAAAACAAATAAGAAGAGCAACAGCAATGATTTGTTAGAAGTCCTTGTGAAACAATACTGTGTTAATTCTTGTCTGCGCTACTGTGCAGCAACTACACACAAAGCGACATTGTGGACGCTGCTCTGGAGAGATGTGAGAATGGCCCAGTAATCCACATCCTGTAAACACTGCAGTTGTGCTGGACTTAACGAGGTCACCTCCGAAACAGACCCTCTGCATCATACGCTTTTCCAGTCGCATGGTTCCTGCAGACATCTCCTCCTGGAGAGAAAGCCTGAAGGAAGACGACTAGGCAATTCTCGCTGTCTGAAACAGTCACTTGTGCTTGGGACCTCTCACCTGAGGTCTCAGTGTGCTGAACTGGCGTTGAGGTAGTTAGGCCCTTGAATGTAATGTCACCTGTCTCGTCTTCTTCAAAATCATTAAGGCAGTATACTTCATCTACGTCGAGGTCCAGAGTCCGGAAGCCCTTAGTGACAACCCCAGGCCGAGGGTCTAGGATTCCCCCCAGATGAGGCTGAGCCAGCTGCTGCCAATGGTGCAAAGTGGCAGAACCTTGGGAAGTAACAAAATAAAGACAGTCAGGATGGTTGGAAGGGGGACCTCTCTCCAAGATTAGGTGAGATCAAGTCCTCCATTGGCCTTACTGGAGCTGCTACTAACACGTTACCCTCCATTTCCAACATCGTTCTGTAAGAATCTTTGAGGGTGGATACTGAGATGCCACACAACTGGGCAAGTTTAAAAATTGCTAGTGGATAAGACCAACAGCAAGATGACAATGTTCTATACATTATTCCATGACAATTACTGCAGCTGCTCACATCTTTAAAAGGGTAAAATATGATTTTTAAAAATGATTACCCATATTTGCAAATGCAAACACAAAACATTTATGGGTTTGTTTTTGAGAACTAAGATGACCGGAAGAAATCAGGAAGGGTGTACATGAAACTAGAATTTATTACCGGAGGCTAAAGCAAAAATAGCACAAGCACAACACAGAACAACACACAACCAATTATATATTTATATGTCAAGGTTAGAGCTTTTGTTTATTCAACTAACCAGCTGAACTGATTGGCCAAGTAAACTCTTATATGAAAATAACTTGCTAATCCATAAAATATGTGGCACTGTACCTGTGGGTATACCCTTGAATGGAATGTTTTTTTTGGGAGGAACAAGTGAATTATAAAAATACATGACACAAAGAAGTAATGAATTTTTAAAAAGTTGAAGCATGTTGGATTTTACCAGAAGGAATTTTTTGGGGGCGCGGGGTGGTCAAGCCATGAATTTAAGTTGAAATTTACCTCTGTCCATCATTTATAAAATGAAAATTATGAAGACTGTTTTCAATTTAGTGATATAATTTTTTTAAATATGGCAGAGTGACTTCAAGAAGCCACAACCATCACCACGTACTAAGGAAGCAACTGTCCTGTAAACTACACAAGGTAGCCTAATTTGGGGGGGGGGGGGATTCCATCCCCTACATATAAGAAAAAAACATACAGTTCTAGTGTGCTCAGACAACTGGATAGTCTCCACTGAAATTTAGCATCCTACATTCTCTATATATAATTTGAAAGGCATGTCACAATTGCAAAAGATTCAAAATATTTCTTTTTACTGATGTGATAAAAAACTCAATGCACATTAACTGTAATACAGATAAATTAACTACAGTCAACAACATTTTGTGTGCTTCCCTGACATCTGTAAACTGATTCTCAATCTGTCCTGGAAGTTAAGTAGATGGTTTTGTACTTCCACCACTCAAAGAGAGTTAGCTTGTCTCAGAGTAACATGGATTGCAACATGGATAGCATAACTTCAGTTGTCAGGTGACCATCTCAATAAAAAAGATTTGTGAATTTCAACCCAAATTCTGGTAAACACAAAAGCAACATATTACGATATGTTCCTAATGCTCTGATAGCAATCCTGGTTTCTTCGGCATTGCTACTAAAATAAGAGAACTATATGCGACAGTTATGGAATCTGTTTGCTGGAGCAAAATTGGGATGCCAGAGTGCTCTCATGAGTCTTCTCCGCCGTTATACACACACAAACATTATAGGCAGGATACAGATGGATTTAAGTGATTAAGGTCATGGCCAGAGAAAAATTTATATTTGGAGAATCTATAAAAACACAGGGCTTCTAACTTTCTCTTTCACAAATCTGGCTTAATTTTGAAAGGGTGAAATGCACTTTGGGTTGGAGTCTACATAGATTTGCTTGAACACAAGAGGACAATCTCCCTTCCCACTAAAGTCTAACAGCTCAACCCAATGGGGGAGGGGGTGCTGAATGGCCACTGCAGTTGGTGCAGGCTCATACTGATGTGTCTGCCCTCCTGGCAGGCGTGGTGCTTAAGCTGGCCAAGAGGGCAAACAGGGAGGCATGTTGGCACCACGGACCTTCTTCTGACCACCACTTTCACAGCTGCACGACCCTAACATAGCAGCTGATCCAGCTGGGGGTGTTCTGGGGGCATTCCCGGATGTAGAGACTGGGCTTTGGCCCTGGGAAAATCTTTTGAGTGGTGTGAGTCCATTTAACCCTAGAAAGGGCTTTCTGGAAGCAGGTTTTTTTTCTTTTTCTGCCTCCCCTTGCTACTGGAAAGCCCTCTTCAAGGGCAGGGCAGCAGAGAAACTGTCTTTCTGGCCGGCCTCGGACCATCCAGAATTGCCCCAGGCACCCCGCCCATCACCCGTCCAAAATGCAGCTCCTAATGAATGGGGTCTCCTAGGAATAGGTATGGGGAACTGGAGATCTTCCACAGGTGGGTTGATGGGAAGAAATTAATCCTTTCCTGCACCTGTAGAAATTGACAGACTCCATCTGCTTGAACAGGAATCACATAAGCACAAAACATTTTTGATTCCCAGTACCTGGGAATCTAAAAATCGAAAATACTCCAAACTATCGAATTTAATATTTGCATACAAATAATTCTTAAACTGATAGGTGACTCTTTAATGACAAGGACCTGAGTTCCAACCATGCAGTTCTGAAGCCTTAAGGACGTTTAAGATTTCTTAAGACAGATGGCAATTTCTTACATTCTCCTCCTGAATACAGACTTCAACCCGTCTATTCCTCCTGCTCCCAATTTTGTTCCTGGGTATCAGTGGACAAAAAGTATCCACATTGCTGGCTAATCTGTAATGGAGCCTTCTTTCATTTTTACCTACATGCAACTAAAGAACCCATTACCAGTTCTTTCATAACAAATTTTGCATCCAACAATGGTCTTCACAGGAAGCAGTTTAACAAAACATTGGATTTTCTTGAATATTCTATTGTACACATCTGTTTACATAGACACAATGCACACTAATAGACATGACACTCAAATGTAAAATACAACAGAAACACAGTTAATATCAAAAAATAAAAAAGTTATTCTAAAATATCTTTCCTCTGTGGCTTCCACATTTCAGAACTATTTTTCTAAGAGGACAAGGACTAAAAATTCACTTCCTCGCCGAAACAGCAACAAAACCACATGGTAAACACTTTTTAAAACTTCAAAAATGGACTATAAAAAATGGCAGAAAAGGTTCAATGGATTAAGAAAAAAATGAAACAACTTAAAAAAAATCAAGAGACAGAGAGAAAGATCATAATCTTTGATTGAAAGTTTATTGAAGAAGAAAGCAGAGAGATGAGTGGATAACAGAAACCTATTACAAGGCTAATGACTTTTGCAATTTAAGAATTTCAGAGGAGTACTATAATAACCCAAAAGGGAAGATGATCTTACTTGTTGATTATTTTAAGCTGGTTGCATATGAGTGCCACCTTCATACAAAATAAAGCATTTCCTCCCATTAAAAAAGTATGATTATGCCCCCCCCCCCCCCCAAATACTGGTCAAAACGTATAGGTATTGCTATCTTGAACTAGTCTAAGGACTTAAAAATTAAAACAAGCAGTGGAAAGATCCATGCAAGTCACAAGCCCCAAGACTCTAATGCAACAGCCATTCAAGTACTTCCATAAGTGCCATTTATTTCTCCTATGAAATTTAACTGAGCATTGGATTGTAGTGCATATGAACCATACAAATTCCTTAACAGTACTGACACACAGGTCTTATGATTGTCAAATGTGTTGTGCTGTTTTGTAGCAATCATTTGGAAATCCACAGAATAAGTTAGGTACAAGGCATCTGGGAATGTTGCCTCAGGCACTGAGCAATAACACTACAGTAAAAAAAAAAGTATTTAAAGCATTTGCTTCAGTCTAAGGTCCCTCCAGCCCCACCCACCCACCCATCCATGCACAGAAATGAGTGAATATGTGACTGGACAGAGGAAAACAAATGAAATTGACAGTTATATGAATATTCTACTGAACTATGATTTTTGATTGAAATATGATTTAGGCCCCTTCTGCACGTGCTGAATAATGCACTTTCAATCCATTTTCACAATTGTTTGCAAGTGGGTTTTGCTATTCTGCACCGCTTCAAAGTGCACTGGAAGTGGATTGAAAGCGCATTATTCTGCATGTGCGGAAGGGGCCTTAGACACAGCACACACAATTTGACTATGGAAGTTGATTGCCCGAGAAGCCCTTCAAACTCTTCCTTTTAAAAGAGTTCAAACAAGCAACGGGGATGGCTATCTCGAAAGTAAAATGAATATGTGTTACAGAGATTTCCGGCTTCCTGTTGGTGGAGAAGAGACCACAGACCATCACTAAGGAGAACAGATAAAGGCCGAGGTGCTTTATTATCACCTTCTAGGGGCTTCACAATCTGAAGCTTCTCTGGGAGGTATGAACGACTGCTGATGGACATTCCTGAATATCCAGTGAATTCAGAAAACCTGGAGTGAGTTCCCAACGACATGATACTCTCTGTCGGAGTAACAGCGCCACTGTGGAGTTGACCCTTCTCTGCCAATTCTCTTAGCTTCCTTTCCTGCTCTTCTTCAAAGAACTTCCTCTCTGACAGATAGTTTTCTCTCCGAAGAGACAGCCTTCGGAGAGCTATTTCCAGGTCGCTAGAGCCAGGAGTTCCTGGAGTTCCAGGCTTCTTCTTTTCTTCATTTCTAGGAGAGAGAGAGAGAGAGAGAGTGGGCAAACACACACGCATTTTATACGGTTTCACTTTAACTGATATTCTGCATATGTGCATCAATAAGAGTCTTAAGGAGAACAGCCAAAAGACTGGTATTTGAAATCCTAATTCTGTAACTATACAGCGGAACAACTGCTTGACTTGCAGTGCTAAACACACTTTTAAAATGATGAATTCATACCATCTAGGAGTCATCAACATATACCTTGGTGTAGAGGTCTGCAGAACATACAACTGGGTTATCAATACATATGTAATAACCTGATCCATATCAATAGGTGGCAGGAAAAGCTGCCTTCTTTTTCTGCCACTGAGATCAACATAATGTGATCTTCCAAGGGGGGAAAAATATCGAACCTTCAACCTGGTTTCAGATACATAAGGCAAGCAGCTTTTTCACTCAATTCCCCTCCACAATATAGCTCCCATTCCTTATGGTTTCTAATCACGCAGGTCCGAATATTCTTGTTTAACCTCTTTTGGTGGCCAAACAGATTGCTGCTTTCTTTTTCCAACAGCACAAAAACTTATTAGATCCTACTGACAGCCATTGCCAGTACCATAACAATTTGCCTGAGTACTATTTTGGAGTTTAAATTAGTGAAATACACTACTGGCGTGCAAGTATCTAACAAACCTATATGTCGCACTCTGGTTCATCTTTACAAAGAATTCTAAAGACATTATTCTTATTTCAGGGATACATGTAAATAATTCAGGTCAGCCAGTATACACAGTACTGACCCAGAGTCAGATTCAGTTTCTAGGATGATGCTATTAGTCTTGTTGTCTATTACAATATTGGAGATGTCTCCTCCATAGAAACTGGATCGTGGTGTGCTGAGGCAGCTAGAAATGACAGAGTTCATTGCTGAAGACTGGTTAGATCCTGGGATGTTCATTGGAGATGGGGTAAGGGATCTCTGCTTCACCACCTGGTTGACGTTTCGCACTGTGTCAAAGACTTTCTTGTGATGGCTGGAAAAGAAAAAGTGAATTATCAACAAAAGCAAGCCAGGTGATTATATATATACAGCAATGGCATTTATCATGGCCTATGATTACTCAATCCTATGATCAGCAATGGAAAACTTTCTATATTATTGATTGTTCTGCAGAAAGAGAGAAAGATTGTAAAATAATAATTTTCCACATTCTTCAGGATCAGCTACTTGTTGAGTTTGTAACTCACTATTTGATGCCAGAGAATTTATTCCAAGCTGTGGCTCTTCTCACTGCTTGGACAAAAACTGAACCCGAAGATCCTGTATTGGAAATGAGATCACTATAGTCCATTTCAGAAAAAGATGTTGTATGTTCCTCCGCCACAGAATTCAACATGCCAGACCTCCTTTGTTGTAGAATGCTCTACTTGGGTCCTAATGCTTACCTATCCCTGCGCCCTGCCATCCATTTGGAAGTTTGAAAATAAAAATACATTTTGGCATTCAGTTTAATGACATCAAGGTATCATGCTCAATAATGCACAAATAATTATTTTTACAACGGCAGCACATAACAATGAATGATAATTCTCATATTTGTTCAGGACTATATTCTACTGTGGAAGCATACAATTATGTTGGCCACTGCACCTCAGCTTACTATACTAACATCTTCTTCTGAGACAGAGTATAAAATTCTGAATTCTTTCTTGTATAGTCAAGAAGACTCCAGCACTGAAATAAAACACAAGGACCCCAGTACATTATCTTATTCCTGTGGCAAGTGGAGCATGAAACCCCAATGTCTTCACTGAAAAAGAGGAATAATTAAGAAGTGGTAGAAGCAGTGGTAGAAGGCATGGCCTACTGGAGCTTGCACTGTCACAATAAAAAAAGATTTCCATATGTTTGTGACTTAGGGCTGCTTAAAGCCACTGTAAACTGCTCTAGAGGGAGGGAAGACAGAATGGTACAGTCCAATCTCATCAGATCTCAGAAGCTAAGCAGGGTTGGTACTTGGAAGGGAGACTTCTAAGGAAGACTGTGCAGAGGAAGGCAATGGCAAACCACTTCTGCTTAATCATTTGCCCTGAAAGCCCCTTGCTGGGGTCGCCATAAGTCAGCTGTGACTTGGGAGAACTTCACACAAACTATCCCACATGGCAGTTGGCACCACATAGCAAGCTATATGTTGTTGTTGTTTTTTTCTGGTTAAAATATCTATTGTGTCAACGTTTTGCAATGCATTGGTCCTACGTTAAGTCGGGAGAGTCGGGATCATCCAGATGCAGCTCTTTTCGCATTGATCCTTCAATTTCTGCAGCCAAAGAATCCTGTCAAGACAGTTTTAAACAGAATCTCGTTAACATGTGCGTTTATTTCCACAGGTCATGATGGTAGCCAGATGCAGCTCATCTAAAAAAGAACCTCTATGTGCTTTGAGTTCTTACAAAGCAATCCTTCACCCTGCCCCATAGCAAAAGAAAGCACTGCCATTTCTGTTTAGCGGACAAGTTTCCGCTAAAGCGGTTCATGAAAGGCAACCCTCACTCCATGATATGGAAAGCTCCACAGCTAGCCAATTCTGTTTTTAAGGTGGAACATCTTTATATATATTTATGTACATTTACAGTTTGCGAAGGATACCTTTCCAAATTAAATTATCAAATGAAAACACTTAATTTTTCTGCTTGTGTCCCACAAAATCTATGCCATGATGGAGTATATGAAAGTAAGCTGCTGTAAATTTTCGTTGTGCGTGCACAATGATAATAAATGCTTATGCTTATGCTTAAGCTGCCCCACTCCACAAGTCCTTGAGGGTTCCCTACCATGCAAGTGTTTTTGTTTCCTTTCTGCCTCTTTGGTATTGTTGTAGTTTAATAATTTTTCATTTAAAAAATCAGAAGTCAATTCCAAAATATATTGTTTTAGGATTAAATATATCATGCACAAACAATATGGAACATAAATCTCTTTCAAGTGTACATTCTACAGCGCCTAAGATTAGGGTTTGCACAGTTGCTGTTAAAAATGAAACATGGGTTTTTGTCACTTTAAATACTAAAATATTTTATCTGACACAATGTGCTGCCTTTTGAAAGAAAAAGGCTATTTTATTAAATGTGCAATTAAATTCCTTCACAAAAGGAGAGATCCCTGAATAACATTGCTGGCTCAGGGACATCCATAACTAATTTCAGTCTGTCCAGACAAGCAAAATTGCTGAAATCACATTAAATGCAGTTCTTGTAATATCCATCTAGTCTCAATCGTAATTCATGGCCATGATATCTTTGTTGAGAAAGTGGATTTTTTTCCTCAGAAAGATTGAATCATTGCCATCTTTTAGAGTGCTTGGAAAAATTTCCCTCTCAAAGTAATATTTTACAACAGCTAGCCCTGTCTCAATGAGATTTAAAATGGGTTTATTAGCATGCAGGAACTTGGGCTTCACCTCTATTTAACTGATTTAAATTGGTGACCCAGTGGCGTAGTGGTTAAGACCAGGTGTACTCTAATCTGGAGGAACCGGGTTTAATTCCCCACTCTGCCGCTTGAGCTGTGGAGGCTTATCTGGGGAATTCAGATTAGCCTGTACACTCCAACACACGCCAGCTGGGTGACCTTGGGCTAGTCACAGCTCTACGGAGCTCTCTCAGTCCCACCTACCTAGTTGTTGTGAGGGGGGAAGGGAAAGGAGTTTGTAAGTCCCTTTGAGTCTCCTAAAGGAGAGAAAGGGGGGCTATTAACCCAACTCTTCTTCTTCTATCAGTGTTTACAGAAATACTGGCTGTCGTGGGTTGTCTGGCCTGTGTGGCCATGGTATGATAGTTTTTGCTCCTAACATTTCACCACAGAGGGAAACACATCTTATTATGACATTTCTCCAAAGATGCCAGCCATAGATGTGGGTGAAACATTAGGAGCAAAGACTACTGTACCACAGCCACACAGGCCAGGCAACCCACAGCAGCCCGTTGATTCTGTCTGTGAAAGCCTTCAACAATACATTTTACAGAAATAATGTATTTCCTTCAGCTAGCCAAAGCAGCATTGGACTTAGCAGAGGATCAGTTTTCTATTTCTTGTTATGCTTCTCACCATGGGGAAAAGGCCTAAAGAGTGGTAACGGCGTGAGATGGCATTTGGCATCGTCTTGTTCCGAAGGTTCTTCAGCTCTTCCTGCGCCTCGTGAAGCATTTCCATGCACTCGGCATACTTGTCTTCCAGCTCTCGTAACTGTAAGGCAGAGAGCAGAAGTGATTCCTGTGTCTCATGGCTAACTACCGGCATGAGTCAAAAACATTCATGGGAGAGAAAAACACTTCTCCAGTCCAAATGAACGGTATGCGTTTACAAATATTACAACCCACATATCCAATGAAGCTCAGCCTGAATCTATTTTCTAGATGGTTGTAACAGATGATGAAGGTTCCCATGGTTGTTCAGTCAGCTGCATAAAGGAACACAAATGGCACAACTCTGCTGCATCATACATTAATTATTCTGCTTCTCCTAACTGTGGAGAAGGATAAAAAGTGACGCAGGGCCCACAGGAAGGGTTAGCCCTTCACCACTGAGTGTCCTGTTTAGACATGCATTAACTTCTGAGGTTTCAAGAACTTTTGCCCAGACATATTCAAGTAGCTTAGACAGCAAAAAGAATTAGAATTCATCTTTATGAGCAAAACAGAAAACGAGAGAATTCTGCACAGGACTGAACTGTTTGTTACATTATTATTACACTAAGTAAATAAATAAATAAATAATAAAATTATTATTACATTATTATTACATTGTAAAAAGGTTATTATTTGTTATAACTGTTTCTTTTTTGGGTGGGAAGTTTCATTTCTCTTGGGAACTCTTTAATTCACAAACAGACTAGTTAAAAGATTTGCCTGTGCATAGCTGATATTTCCCCTCAATCTTCTTGTCGGGAAGCCTTCTTCTGAGACCACCCCCCAGCCCTGGCCTGCCTTCTCAAGCCTCATGATATCTGCGTTGCAAGGTAAGATCCAGAAGCCAGAGTATTATGATCAGGCCATATATGAGTAAAAGCAGGACTCTGCAACCTGTGGCTCTCCAGATGTTCATGGACTATAATTCCCATCAGGCCATGCTGGCAAGGGCTGATGGGAATTGTACTCCATGAACATCTGGAGAGCCGCAGGTTGCAGACCCCTGAGTAAGGGGATAAGACACAAGGAAGTAACCTGGATCCCATGAGAACGCTGACCCTCCTTAATCAGGACTTCTTTCTGTGATTCATCAATGCTCCAGCCTTGTTTAATGACCCACAGTTGACAGGATGATAATCAAACCTCTTCACCTCTCCCTAACAGACTCCTCCAGAAAACTGATCACTGCATGCTCAGAACATGAACTCATCTCCTGGTCCACAGATAACTGGCATTAATCACACCAGCCACTCAGACAATTCAGACTTTTGCTGTTAACCTCGCCCACAAAGAAAAATGCTAATTTCTCAACAGCAATAATTCATCCAGTTACAAAATGGATCTGAATGGCAAAATGGATCCAAAATTCTCCAGTGGCAAGAAGAGTCCAAACAACCTGAACCAACAGTGAAAAAGATTGAAAAAGCAGACAACATTTGGCCCCAAAAGCAAACCCGTTAAAAAAAGATGTAACCAAGCCAGCAAATGAGCAAGCAAAATTAGATCCAGTCCCACCATAACTATTTTTTCTCTACTACTTCAAGACAGGACTTTTTTTTTGCATTCATGTTATGTACTAATTGTTTTAATTGGCAAATATATGAGATATGACCATGATCTGGAGCAAGACTGGAAAAAACTCCACATAAGTCTTTTAAACACTAATGTTTACCCAGGCTAAAAGCAACTACCAGCTCCATATGTGTATAATTGTGCAATTTCTGTACTTACTTCAGCTGTAAGCTGCCTTTGTGCATCTTTAGCTGCCCCCAGATGTTGTATAAGTTCTTCATTTTCCACCGTACACTGAGAAAAGCCAAAACATCAACAGCACTAAATACACACATAAGTCTGCATTTTCCCCTTTTTTAAACATTCAGCTATACCGAATAAAAAGAGCTTATCAAAGCAGAGGCGTTGCCCCATACACTGCATTATAGCTTCTACTTCCCAGCTATTACTTGAACCTTACAGCTTTCGCCTTTTTCTGCAAGTCCACTATCTGAGAGAGAAGGTGGGTGATTTCTTCCTGTTGTCGAGCAGCATCGTCGGTTTTCTTGGCTAGCTCTTCAGAGATGCTGGCAATCTGGATGTTTGCGTCTCCTTAAACAATTAAGAAACAAAATGATAGTTAATAACAATGGTTTGACTCCAGTGACTTATTTAACTCACTGGAACCAAGACAACAACTACAGAGGAGAGTGAACTTGTGCAGAGCAGTATTTGGCAGCCTAGTAAATTGTTAAATCAACACACACAAGGTGACAAAATGTCAAGAAAGTCAACACAAACATCTTGCACCCAAAAGACATGACCACATAATAAAGGAATCAGAGAAACGTACTGAGCTCTTTCACGCAGTCATTCACAAGCTGCTGTTCTTTCTCTTCATAAGTAATGGTTTCTGTCTGCAGCTGGCAGGCCTGTTCAAAATCGCAAAAAAAGTTCAGAATCAACTCCACAGTAATCTCTTACTGTTTCTAGCACTGCCATTTGATTTTCAAGGGGGAAGTCTTTCTCTCTACAGATGGAGCCAGGCTTCTTAGAGAAGAAATAACAGAAAAAGATTTTCTCTTCCATGGCTATATGGAACAATTACAAGTTACCACCACTAGGTGTCATCACTGAAACTAGTGGAAAATCCAACCTATACAAGTTAGGGGCAGGAAATTAGCTGTTTGGGGTTATTTGGGGGGATGTCTGTATTTGGCACCCTAGTGAATACTCCCAAATTCTGGGAGTTATGAAAATTTATTCCTTAGAATTTCAGGAGTGTGTTGAGTTTGGTGCACCAGAAGCCAAAATGGAAGGAGAGAGAAGCTAGTAATTATAAAGATATAATAGCTTCATTATTCCCTATGGGTGGATCTGGCCTCTGATCCATTATTATGGGAAATAATTGCACCCATGGGTCAAAGGCCTAGCCTTGGAGGCCAGGTCTACCTGGTCAGCTTTCAGTCGGTATTTCCAGTCCAGTTGCTTTCAATTTTAAAGCGCCATTATTTTCTATAAAGGCAGACCTCGCCTCCCTTTAACATTTGAAGTGACTGGAAATGCTGCCAAACAGTTGTGTCGTGAGACCAGATTCATTTATCTTTGGCCTTCCCTTCCTACACCTGCTGCCTCTGAGTAGTAAGGGAAGATGGGAGCAATGGCTACAGTGGTTCTGATTTTTTAGGATACACACACTCGAAATACTGAAAACAGTAAGGAAAGTTGCACAAGTCTAGGATAATGAAAAGCAAGCTGTCCGCAAATCTGGATTAGAAATTAATATCCCTAAAATAGGCCAAGGAAGATGATCTATTAGAGAAGATTTTGCAAGAGGAGATCTAGCCCACTGTCGTATCAGGACTGCTCACTAGATCGAAACTAGACCTATGTGACTTCTGTTGTAAATTTCATTGTGCATGCACAATGACAATAAAATGCTTATGCTTATGCAATCTAATCAAGTCTGTAATCCCTTGGCCTATTCTCTACAGAGGCAACAGACATCAAGGGGTGGCAGGCTGAAGTCCCACAGGGACCTACTTTCAAAGTCCTGTGACTCAGGAATCTGTGGAAAAGTACACCCAGGTATTTAAGAAGATTCCTCGGTATCTGCAAACATGGACACTAAAGACCCTCACACCCAAATGCCATGAAGGAAATGAAGAACAGAATGGGATGGGGAAAGTTATTCCTCATACTAGCAAAATTTCAAAAACAAAACATTTAAACAAAACCTCCACCAGACATAGGAAAATGCATACAACTAAGAAGATGTCCTCTAAATGATGACTGTCTACAAATACGGGGTGTAAAATAAAATACAAGACAGCCATACTCCTTGATAACCAGGTGCAGTTGCACTTTGAACTTCTGGTGCCATGAACAGCTAGTTGCTCTGCTAATCTTATCAGTACCATGTACTAAATTACACATTTTTAAAAGGGCTTTATTAATGCTGTCATTATTAGAGAAGTACCTCCGATCGAAGCACAACATTCTCTTCTTCAAGGTCCTTTAGCTTCCTCTGAAGAGAATCCAAATGAAAATAATTCTGGACGGATGAAGATGATTCGTTTCTCTTCAACCTATTAAGAGGTATGCAAGCATGTTTATTTTTGTCTACAGTACAGTAAACCTTTATTAGGCATATTTTTGTCTACCTGAGCACAAAGAGTGCGCAGCAACTTCCCACCAACCAGAGCTGTCCCCAAATTCAGTGTTTTTCACAGTTTTCAAAACTGAAAGCTAAACGAAAACCAGATTTGCGGTTTTCTTTATTCCACTCATTTCTAATGACAAGCAATCTACAAAATAGCACAGAAAACTGGCCTGTGCTGTCCATAGGGGATTGTTTAAAAAAGTGCAGTCTTATCAAAAAACGTTGCAGCAAAATGGCAAGGTACCCATAAATTGCAACACTAGGAATACATAATTGCTCCCCCAAACCCCAACAAGATGTCTTTCTTGCTGTTGTATGAGAACTCACTGAACCACTGGCGCTTTTTTTTAGGTTTTTCAATTTTTTCCCCGGGTCTATTAAACCTGATCCTGAAAAATTCTGAATCTCCTCCAAAGTGGGTACGAGAGGAGGTAGGCAGCCCAGAGCTGAACACTGGGCTTGTGCTCTGTGCTGTCTCCAAACTCCATGTGGACACTGGAGGCAGCAGCCCAGAGCTGAATGCTGGGCCTGGCCAGCTCTGATCCCATGTGGACTATGGCTGCAGTCTGTACATAAGTGAAGAGGGGAAGAGGTCCCCCTATATATATTTTTTAAGTAGCTGTGAGGCCAAAGTGGCCTGAAAAATGCTGAAAATTTTTTGGCATGTTTTGGGGATAGCTTTTCGGCTCTCTTACAGCATCACCTTTTTTTCAGGAGAAAAAACCCCCCTGAAAATGTATTTTTCATGGGGTTTTTTTTCTAATTCGGCTTTGTGAAATACACACTCCCACTCTCTACTAGTCTAGTTGATCTAGAATCAGAAAGCATGAAGGAACAGAGTGAACCCTTCACAAATCAAAGCATACCTCCCATAACTCAGTCACACAAGCTGCTTCCAAGTCCCCTCCCCTGCTAATGGAGAGGCTGTCCCTTCTCTCTCTCTCTATGTGCATTCTGGCTGAGACAGAAAATGTTGAGAAAAAGAGGGCACCAGCAGCATTTCTGAACTGTGTGACTGAGCTTTGGGCTCTCTTGCCTCTCCCTGCAGTCTCAGAGTATTGTATAATTTTTTTCCCTGAATTTAACATTTTTTAAAAGAAATCTGTGAAAAGTTTTTTAAAAAATCATCTTATATTCATGGAAACACGGTAGGTAGGCTGCTACTTTTCTCTTCAGGAAAAACAAAGGTGGTGAGACCAAACTCACCCTACAACAGTCTCTTGGTTTCACCAAGCTTCCACTGGAGTAAAGGCAAGTGCCTCTATACAGATGCAAAGAAGTGGCAGGAGGAAGATTCCAGAGCAATGGTACAGCTGTATTCTGCACAGGCGGAACACAGCAATCTGGGCCTCTACTCTTCTGTTGACAGACTCGCACATATGCTGACTATGACCCCACTGTCTTAAGTGGTGTAAGTCAGTGGAATAAGCCTGCTACTAC
The DNA here is from genome assembly GCF_021028975.2 of Sphaerodactylus townsendi. Classification (NCBI taxonomy): domain Eukaryota; kingdom Metazoa; phylum Chordata; class Lepidosauria; order Squamata; family Sphaerodactylidae; genus Sphaerodactylus; species Sphaerodactylus townsendi. Next base: position 26,712,365 of record NC_059435.1, read on the forward strand.
CCTCAAGCTCTGGGCTTATACGGAGGACCTGTTTGCATTTAGGTGGAGCTTTTACTTATCCCAGTCAGAGTTTCCATGTACCCCTGGAAGCCAGAAACATTCAACAGGGTGCTGACTTTTAAGCAGGCAGCAATGCATTTAAGACCATTCTGGCAGTAACTGCATAAACACAGCTGACTGTAGCTCACTCTTGAATGAACACAGGATTGCATGCTTGAACTACAAGATGCTACAAAATGGCCCAAATATATGTATGAATAATGTACATATTATACAAGGCAGAATTTATACGGCTAGTCTTTTTCATAAACAGTAGAGAGTTCATTTCCACTCTCAGGTCGACACAGACTGTATTGACTGCAAATTCCATGCAGCGGCGCCAGATATAGCGGATGGGTGCAAACAGAACTCTTACAGGGTAGTATGACCTATTTTCCCCATACATACGGAGTTGAACAGATGGACTCTGGTTCACTCTCTTCAGCAGCGCTGGTATAAAACTGAAGCAGCTCATCTTTCATGGACAGCTCATGACGCAATTGAGAAACCTGAACAAATTAAGGGAGAAAGTCTGTCAATCATCTTCTAAATGCATCTCTGAAAGCAAAAAGAAAATGACAGTCAACCTTGGTATGGTTTAGAGCAGTGTTTCCCAACCTTTTCAGTACAGTAACTCATATGTTCAAATTTACTTGGTATGGTGACCCATCCAAGGCTGGCCCCTGGTTTTTTTTGCACCCTAGGCAAACTATTGCCTTGGCATTTATCTGGTTAAGCATTCCACTTTCTACAGTGGCTAAGATATTTTTGAGAAAACAGCAAACATTGCACAAAGGGCTCATCTGCCCCCACTTAAGCAAATGGCATTCCAATATACACAGTCACGAGCGGGGCGGGGAGCATATTTACAGAAAATGTCACCCAGGGCAAGATTGCAAACTGTGCCCCTCAACCTCTTGCAATCTGGATGTTATGCCCCTACTGATCACATTAGCTTTTTGGATTGCTGCTTCACACTGACTGCTCATATTTAACTTATTGTCCACCCGCACCCCAAGATTTTGTTCTCACACTACTACTACTCAGTAGTGTATCCTCCATCCAGAGATAAAGGGTGGGGGCAAGAGAGAGAAGAGGGGAAGGGAAAGAGAGAGAAGTTGGGGAGGGAAAGAGAGAAGAGAGGGGTGTCAGAGTCAGAAAGGGGGTCAGAGAAAGGGGTGAGTGAGACTTAGTGGTGAAGACACAAAAGGGGGGGAAGATTAAAAAAAGGGCTGAGAAAGGAGAAATGAAAAGGGAAAGAGAGAAATTTGGTGGCAGTGGGAAAATGTCAACCACATTCTACCTGTCACCAAAAAAAGCTGGCTGCTTTAAAATTAGCATCTGGTTGCTTAATTTAATTCCAGGTGAGCAGTGCTGCAGCTGGGAGGAAACTGGGGGTGGGAACTGGTCAAGGAGGGCACTCCTTCCCTGGCCTGTCCCTGTCTCAGTCTCCTCCTGGTCTTACCTGGAAATAAATTAATTTTAATTTTACAGCAAGCACAGGGGTTTTTTTTGTGTGGCAGCCTGGGGATGGAGGTGGGGGACAGCAGCCAGGATCCCCTTAGGTGACTGGCACCCAGGTAAAGAGTCCTCCCTTTCCCCACTCTTGTTACGCACCTGCATAGCCGTTGCATATGGAGATTACATCCCAGATTTGACTACCTTCTCCTTCTCTATTGCTCCCTCTAATCTCCCCTATGATTCTAAGAAACTCACTGAAGACATATTTTACTTGATCAGCATATGTATATATATATGCAGTGAAGAAAAAATACCAACAAATACATGATGTAGAAGATACTGTTTTTAGGCTCAGATCTTGTTTTCCAAAATGCAAAAGAGAGCAGTGGAATGGGCAGAAGGAGAAATTGGGGAGGTCTGGCCTGTGACTCACTTTTAAAGGTTTCACGACCCACATTTGGATCCTGACCCACAGGATGGAAAATACTGGTTTAGAGTATGTGGTTCAGTTCATGGGGTTACTTGTGAAGATAAAGGAAATTGTTCTATGTTTGGGGTGGGGCCACTTAACAATTCCATAACTATAAAAGGTTCCCCTCTTTGAATTCCAACTTGACAGATGACCATTGGGTTGATCTTTCTGTAGTAAATCAAATGGTTTTATACTGATTGAAAACAACCACAACTGAGTGGTGAATCACACATAATTACAACCACTTCAGGCAACGTTATACAATGCTGATCTCCATATCCAGGTGACATTCTGAATGCAAACAGAGAAACATGAGATAAAACTATTATCTCTAGCTATGTTTACCTTTCAGGTGTAACAGAACATTACTAGCACTTTCGTACATTTACCCCATCAGTGTTGCCAATGCTTCTGGTTTTAGTCCAATATACTTAGCGTATTTAGAGAAGATATTATGAGAAATGTCAGATTCCTGAAAATATTCCTTCAATAACTGCTTTACTAAATGTGTTCATATTATCAGTCAGAAGTAGAAAAACAAAAAACAAAAATTCCAAAACAAAATAAAGCAAAGCACCGTATATTAAATACTAGTACTGGAAACCTATGTAAGTGCCATCAAACTGTAACTAACATAGGCCCTTTCCCCACGGGCCAGTAAACCTGGGTGAGAAGCAGGTTACATAAACCCATCCTCACCCTTAGCGGTTCACATGGCTGGCTGTCCCATGGAAGGGCCGCCTCCAGGGTCATGTTATGGCCCTTTCCCCCTGCGTGGCTCCGCAGCTGGGAGCCAGGGGCTGTGATTCTCTAGTTTGATTGCAGACCCCAAACGCACCTCACAGGCACGGCTGTTTGCTTGGTTGAGGATGTGAGGCGTGTTAAAATGAAAGAGTCGCACATAACACTGTTGGTGGTCGCAGAAGAGAGCTGTATAGAAGCAGTACTAAAGTCTTTGCTTGAAATTGTTTGACAGCTGCAGGGAATAGTGTCCCCCTTAGTACACAAAACTTTTATTATATTGGGGGCTGGTCGAGCTCAGTGGCATGATTTATATATGCTGCTTTAAAGCAGGTGGCCTGCAGCATAATCCCAAATATCTGAAATTGTGTACTTGTTTTATCCTTGTCTGTTTAATTTCTAGATCTTAGTTTTCAGGAGCCTCTCGCAGACCATCACTTTTATTTTTTGCAGTTGATATCTAGATGTTCATTTTTACAATACAGAGCCTATTTAGCATTCTTTTCAGAAGAAGAAGAAGAGTTTGGATTTATACTCCACCTTTCTCTCCTGTGAGGAGACTCCAGGTGGCTTACAAGCTCCTTCCCCTTCCTCTCCCCACAACAGACTCCTTATGAGGTAGGTGGGGCTGAGAGAGTTCCGAAGAACTGTGACTAGCCCAAGGTCACCCAGCAGGCATGTAGGAGTGCGGAAACACATTTGGTTCACCAGAGAAGCCTCTGACACACAGGTGGAGGAGTGGGGAATCAAACCTGGTTCTCCAGATTAGAATCCACCTGCTCCTAACCACTACACCACGCTGGCTCTCTACAGGCCTACAGGAGTTCTGGAGAGAACAGAATCATCTGTATATAATAGGAGCAGTACATAGTGGTGAAGCAATTTAGACAGATGCATTTCTGGCTTATTTAGGCAACTTACTAGGCTGTTTATATAGAAAATAAACAGACGGGGCCAAAAGGCATCCTTGTCTGACCCCTCTGAAAGTCTTTATGGGGACAGCAATGTGCCCTTACCTATTGCTTCATACCCTAACAGGTATGACCCAAAAAGCAGATGACTGCTGTCTGACGTTTCCTCGAGGAGGGCTTTTTCGGCACAAAAAATGTGCTGAAAAAGTCGACTTATACACGAGTATATACGGTATCTGTGAAAGGCCAAGCAGGTTGAGGATCCATGTTACTATGAGTTTCATTCCTATAAAGTACTATGAAACAGATAAGGTACTATGGAACAGATACAGTACTATGGCACAGATCAGGGGCGTAACGAGGCAGCCCTGGGCAAACTGTAGCCCTGGGCAAAACCTGAGTTGGATGCCCCTGCCCCCATGGGCGGCCATTCCACCACGACCAATTTTTTTTTCACCAGGACATTGGTGCCTGCAGGGTGTGCATTTTTAGACATATCAGCACCAAGAATTCAGCATATCATCAGGAGACTGTCCTTATGCTACTCCCCAAGTTTGGTGAGGTTTGGTTCAAGGAGTCCAAAGTGATGGACTCCCAAAGGGGGTGCCCCATCCCCCATTGTTTCCAATGGGAGCTAATAGGAGATGGGGGCTACAGTTTTGAGGGTCCATAACTTTGGCCCCCCCTGAACCAAACTGCACCAAACATGGGGGGTGCCATCATCTCCAGATGATACCCTGAAATTTTGGTGCCAATACATCCAAAATGCACCCCTGCAGAAACGATCCTAGAAATTTGCCCAAGAATCTTTGTTCTTGCATTGAAAGTTTTCTGCATTGCTGTCAATGGGGGTTGCGGTGGCTGTGGGGGGCACATTTCTAAAGGCACAGTCTCAAAACTTTCAGGGTCTCATCAGGAGACTGCCCTAATGATACCCGCCAAGTTTGGTGCAGTTTGGTTCAGGGGGGCCAAAGTTATGGACCCTCAAAACTGTAGCCCCCCATTTCCTATTAGGCCTCCTAGTTCTGGAAACAATGGGGATAGGGTGAATTTCCCTTTGGGGAGTCCATAACTTTGGACTCCCTGAACCAAACCTCACCAAACTTGGGGGGTAGCATAAGGACAGTCCCCTGATGATACGCTGAAATTCTGGTGCCGCTAGCCTAAAAACTGCGCCCCCTGCAGGCCAAAAATGGAAAACCACTAAAATACCCAAAAACGAACCCAGCATTTTGATGCCCCCCACAAGGTGATGCCCTGGGCAGCTGCCCACCTTGCCCAATGGGCATTACGCCTGTGGCACAGATAAAGATAACATGGCAAGACCTGAGGGCAAACAAATTTGGCTTAGAGGGGAAAAAAGAGGTTAACTTGACTGGAAAAATTCAGCATATGTGATTGCCTTTACCTCTTCCCTGATATGTTCCACTTGCTCTTCAAGGAATTCATTTCTCTCAGTTAGAGATTTATTCTTCTTCAGTAATGACTGGCCAATCCTAGCTGCTAATTCTAAATCTCGCTCTTTCTGTAAAAAAGAAAGGGGAAAAACCAGCCTCAGTTATTTGCTCCTTTAATCCATGTTTTAGGAAAAACAAGAATGACAGCTTTTCAAAACAAAGAAACTAATAATTCATGCTTATTTTCTTTTCTTCTTCTTGTACAGAAGACACCCATAATTCAGGAAAGCAGATATATATCATAAATTTACTACAGAATTTTTTTTAAAACCACAGTCATTCTGCTGGTGTAAGAAAGTCAATGAAATTCTTTATTTGAAAACTGTTAGCAAGTGTTCATAAAGCATACAGAGTGAGAGCAGGAAATTCATAAGAACATAAGAACTAGCCTGCTGGATCAGACCAGAGTCCATTTAGTCCAGCACTCTGCTACTCGCAGTGGCCCACCAGGTGCCTTTGGGAGCTCACATGCAGGATGTGAAAGCAATGGCCTTCTGCTGCTGCTGCTCCTGAGCACCTGGTCTGCTAAGGCATTTGCAATCTGAGAACAAGGAGGATCAAGATTGGTAGCCATAGATCGACTTCTCCTCCATAAATCTGTCCAAGCCCTTTTAAAGCTATCCAGGTTAGTGGCCATCACCACCTCCTGTGGCAGCATATTCCAAACACCAATCACACGTTGTGTGAAGAAGTGTTTCCTTTTATTAGTCCTAATTCTTCCCCCCAATTCATGTTCTATGGCTTTAAAAAAATGCTTAGAATTTATATATCATTCTTCCTAAGTGCTCACACATAATCTTCAGTATTTCAGCAGTTATTGCAGCCATCTTGAGAAGTAGGACAGTTACTATCATTCAGCACAGCAAATGCAGGAGTGAGACTACACTGGAATTCTAAATTGAATTATTCTTACCTAAACCCATTGAAGTCAATAGGCTCAGAGGGTGTCTTTTCAGGATTACACCGTGGCATGCCTAAATTCATCCACTGAGCACCGAGATGAATTGATTCGAGAGAAGAACTAGAGTTTATGCATTTGATCACTAGGCTGCGATCAACATACCACAGTGTACCTCTTCCCCTTTCCACAATCAAGGAAAGGAGTCAGCAGGTGGTTACAGTCAAATGCTAGGGATTTCAGTACATCTGCGGTGGGCTTCAGTCGTATATTTACTAAGCAAAAAGCTGGCTCTTTTTAATTTATTTTTTGTTTAAACATTTATTTGTTTGTTTGTTTATTTAATCGTACTTTTATCCCGCCTTTTCCTAAAGGGCTCAGGGAGGGTTACAAGTTAAAAACACACTGAAACATTTGAAACAACAATTAAACATTATAACTATTAAAAATGCCAACACCATACTGATGCTGTTAAATAAATAGATAAATTATAGAAAATTTTTCATAAAAATAGATGGCGACTTAAACGATCTATACCGTCTCATTCCCACTCCTCCCCCCTCCCCGCCCCGGAGGCCAAGAGGAGATGTTAGTGGTGGCTGGCTAGGTGGAGAAGGCCTGGTGGAACAACCAGGTTTTACAATCCCTGTGGAATGTTCAAGGTGCTCAGAACTAGCTTCCAGACACACATTTGAGTGATCTCTGTATTGGCTAAAAGTGTTGATTTTCTTATTCCTTAATGATGAACTTACAAGAGATTACCATTAGTGATGGAAATTTGATGGAAGTGGCTGAGCTAGTTTTTCAATTACAACTAAATCTCGGTCCTAGACTTGTTTATTCTTAAGTCTCTCATTAATTCCTAGTTGGCATGTGTCCTAAAGCTGGATGGCTTAAGAAAAGAATAACCCCAATCCAGTTAGTTGCATTTAAGTCACTTAGAAATTAATAGAACAAATTAGTTTTGGACATTCTAAGACACATTGTTTAAAAAGGGGCTTAGCTGCAACTAACATTACCTAAATTGCAGTCTGTAATGGCTGTTGTGGAATTTGATATAAAACTTGATTAAAAGATAATTGATATAAAATCTGACATAAAAACTTTTTGGTGTAGCTATACAAAAATGCAAACATTTGTAAAGGTACATTAAGGTACCGATGTGTGGTTTTGTTATCCATGAACACAATAATCACAACGCAGCAAAGTACAAAAAATTGGCGATTATGGATTCTGTTCCTGTGTAAAGATGCAGATGCTGTTTTACTCCCAATTGATTATTAATTGCTTGAACTGTCGTCTATGCGCTAGATAGATTAGAATACAATAGTAATTAGAGAAATGGTTCTGGTGGGTTTTCCAGGGTGTGTGGCCGTGGTCTGGTGGATTTTGTTTCTAACGTTTCGCCTGCATCTGTGGCTGGCATCTTCAGAGGTGTATCACAGAATTACATCTTTTCTCTGTGATACACCTCTGAAGATGCCAGCCACAGATGCAGGTGAAACGTTAGGAACAAAATCCACCAGACCACGGCCACACAGCCTGGAAAACCCACCAGAACCAGTTGAATCAGGCCGTGAAAGCCTTCGACAAATTAGAGAAATGTTTATAACCTCATAGATGAATTGATAGATAACTATGATTTACTATAGAAATCAAGAGGGGGCTGACCTATAAAGGTCTAGCCGGCTTAAGATTCAGCTAGGATTATATAACAACATAGTTTGATTTTGGTTTGTTATAAACTGGAGAGTGAAGGAGAAGTCGCACTTTTCCTTATTTAGTAAACAATAATGCAATGAAATTCTGATATGAAATAGATTATAGATGTATTATTTACAACCTTTTCCTTTTTTCTTTGTAATGTATTTCCCTTTTTCTTTCATCCTTTTTGATTTTTGTATTCCCCTTCCTTTCCCCTTATTATAGAATCCTTCTTTTAATTAATAAAGCATTTTAAAAAAGAAAAGGAAAAAAAAAACATTTGTAAAGGTACATTAAGGTGCTGATGTGTGGTTTTGTTGTCCATGAACACAATAATCACAACGCAGCAAAATGTCCACAGCTTGGCCACAGAGAAATAGGACCATTTCCTGTATCTAATAGTTTTCAACAGGATTTATACACAGGATTTATACAGGATTTTGCTGAATTGTATCCGCTATCAGCACAAGAAACAACACAAAAACCTTGTATTAACAACTATACATTTACCAAAGCTGGAAAGGAATGGTTTCTGATAAAGTTTTCCATCTTACTGGGTTAAAACTAAATGTATCTTGTGTGAACGTGGAATACTTGCCTCTTCAAGAAGACGTGTAACAGCATCAATATCATTGTATGTTTTAGTCATCTGGCCCACTCGTTCGGCACATAGAACTGTAAAGAAAGAGAAAATTAGCCATGTTCCTTCCCACTGAATGGCAGAAAATCAGAGCATTTCATATAAAAATTGATTTTTTCATCAAATCATAAAATTACACCATTGCTCAAAATTGTCTAAGGCTGAATCCTACATTTACCCCAAAACTAAGCCCCTCCATATCCAACTGGACTGACTCTCAAGAGAGTATGCACAGAATTTACTCTTCAAATGATTACAAAGCTCAATGGAATTTAATTTAAATAAAGAACAAAAACTCACTTCTACTTCGTGATCGTTGGTGTTTGAAAAAAAGTACAGTATACTTGAGACCAAGATGCATCACTACTCTGATCTGGTCAGTAAATCAGTTCTCTATGGACTTTAAATGTTTTCTGAAGTCCATGGATATGTAGTTTGAGACCCAGACCTGCAACGGTACTACGTTAAAAATTCTCATTCAACAATCCCTAGAAAGTTGGCAAAGTCCTGTCCTTAGCATGCACTTTAGAGGGAACCAAACTGGAACACTTTCAGAATAAAGATCTTGTCTGTCTTTTTGTTTCCACCAATACAGTGCATTGCTCAAAGAGTACAGCAGCCTGCCATAAAAGAACACCTTGAAAAAAAAAGCTCGTTAATATGCAAAACAGCCACTCAGCATTATCCTTCCTCTGGCTGCTTGCCTGCTGCATGACCTTGATGGTATATTGACACTTTTTTAAAAAAATACAGGAACATCCAAACACCATTTCTTCAGAACTTGTTATGCAAATAATCAAAGCAGTATGTACCAATCCTTATCAATTTTCTCCGAGCCTAGTGACCTTGCTCTGTGGATGGGTGTGCCACTGTGCAGGCTAATAGTTTGGGCTGCAGTTCTCAGTGGTAGTTTTACTGTGTCTAAAGAAAAGTCATGGCAGACTGTATTCTTTGTTCAAGAACAGACTGGCAGTTGACAGCCCAAATATGTTTTTGCAAGAGCAGGTCAATGGAGGTGAAATTCTGTCATGTTTAAATACCATGCAAACCACATGTATATCACCACAAGTGACAACTGTCCATATGATCTCACACCCACCCCACCCCACATTTGGAATTTTACTGTTACTTGGAACCGACGCTAATTCATTGGAAGCATTTCACTTCCTAAAGTCCTGTTGCAGAGACATTACCGCAAACATAAAATAGAGTAAATGTTGTAGTTTCTGGATTATATCCAGTAAGTAGTCTCTGTGTCTGCATTGAATCACACTGTCTGCTATGAAATGGTTGACCGTTTAGTTATTATATCTCCATAGTAGATAGTGGAACAAAGATGAGGATCTGACTTTTTCTTTATTGTAAGTCCCAGGTGGCATTTAAGTGTGAAAATGAAAGATTCTGAATATTTCAGGAAATATTATTTATTTATTCCCATTACAGGATCAGGGCGGCTTCAAACACAATTAAACTATATTAAAATGCAAAATACTCAGGGAAAAGTGCCAAATGCATCTTTTGCATAGAAAAGCAGCAAAATGGCTTAATTTTTTTTTCTATAGTACAATATGAACTCTTCTGATTGAATCATTTCCAGTGAATGATTTCAAAAGGAGGCGCATGATAGTGGTAATGATAAGCTACTGAAATTGATCACGTAAATGCTCTCCTGGGTCAAACATATCACAGGCCATAATGCCATATAACTAAGAACTGATTTCAACTGTTGGAAGGAGAAAACAAGAACCCTTCCAAGTTTAAATCACCAGCGAGAAAAATGCTTCAAGTGCTGTTTTGTCATGCCTTGGTAGACACATTACTACAACATGAGCCCCGCAGCGAAAAGTGGTAAGCTGCAGAACTGCAGTCAAAGTTCAGCTCACAACATGAGTTTGATCGTAACGGAAGTCAGTTTCAGGTAGCTGACTCAACCTTCCATCCTTCAGAGATTGGTAAAATGAGCCCCCAGCTTGCTGGGGGTAAAGTGAAGATGACTGGGGAAAGCAACGGCAAGCCACCTTGAAAACTTAGTCTACCTAGTAAATACTGTGATGTGACCTCACCCAATGGGCCAGTAATGACCTGGTGCTTGCACAAGGGATTATCTTTACCTTTACAACATGTTTGGAAGGATATCACTGATGCAGCTCATGCACATAGTCGCTTTTCCTTTTCCTGGGGCACAATTACTCCAAATGAATTTGGACTTTATTTGCTTTTAATGAATTAAGCCATGTCAGAACAACAATGCATATACTGCTTATTCATCTCAAAATTAACTGAAACTTTGAAAAGATAAATTCAGTATGGAGAACTGTCTGACTTTCAGCAATTTTCTACTCAGAAATGTTTTTAAATTAGTTGCAGTTAATATATTTACAAATCTGACGCATCCCAGAAAGATAGTTTGCAACTGTAAAACGTAAATGGGAAGGAGCGATCTTATCAAGAGGAAATGAATTTTCCAAATATCTGGTATATTCCTTAATTAAAAATCTGGATAATTGGAAATGACCAAAGTTTGTGTGTTCTTTTAAGAGAAATCATCCAATAAGTGCCTTAAAAACAAAAACAGGCCACAGCATCAGAGGACTGAAAAGAAAACCAACATCATTCTATTCCTCCTTATCACCTGGAAAGACACATCAAGCTGCTATATAAGCATATATAGGAAGGTGAGAACTAGTGTGGTGTAGTGATTAATTGAAGAGCTAGGCCTGGGAAGACTCAGGTTCAAATCCCAATTTCCCCATTAAATTCACTTGCTCATCTTGAGTCAGTCAGTTTCTTTTAGCCCTATCTCACAGGGCTGTTCTGAGGATAAAATGGGGGAGAGAACCAAACCTGGTGCCCTCAAATTCATGCAAGAAGATGATACAAAGATAACAAATAAGGCAGTTCCAAAATAGTGGAGAAAGTCACTAGGCACATTTCTGTTTCTTAACTGTAGGTACATGCTTGCTTGTGGTGGGGACGGGGAACCATGAAATAGAAGACAACAAGGAAAACTCCCATGGTTCTAGTCACAGTTGGGAGGAAAAAATCAAACAATTTGGCATTGGATCCACTATAACCTCTTGAACATCATTCCTAAGAAATGAGCCCATATAAAAAGGTTTACAGTTGATATTCATCTAGATATCAGCAGATAGGAGGCAAACTATTTAGAAAGATCTGGCACTCCTGTCTGCTTATCTTTCCTTTGCCTCCCCAACTCAGTCAGCATAGTTTATTCTCTCATTCCATCAGGGCAGGGTGGGAGGCCAAAATGGCCCTGGAAAAGGGCCACAACCCCTTCAGTCACCACACCCCCTCACATCACAGAGGACTGAAAAAGCAACAAGGAAATGAGAGACTATGGCACTTCTCCACTTCACCCTGCTCAAGCCAATAGGGCGAAGGAAGGCACTGCCATCCCTCTGCTCTTCAAACTATGCCTGAGATGACACCGGGTAAAGCTAAGTTGGGTTGAGCCTTTGCTCCTTTTCACTAGCCTGGGCATGCTAGGGCTGGCAAGGAAGAATATGGCATAGGGAAAAGCTGGGAACTACTGTGTCCATTCTCCTCTTCACAGCTTAAGTGAGGAGGAGCATAGTTACAGTGGCTCCTAGCTTTGCCCTATACTAGCAGCATCCATGCTCCTCCTCACCAGCTGTCCACAGTGGGAGTAGATGGGGCTTTGGGCAATGGACCACCAGGATTTCCCCTAATCAAATAAATGGTCAGTCCACTTCTGCACTCCAGCCTTTATAATCTAAAGACCTGCTGCACATCTGTCTACGCTGTATCCATAAACAGGGAATCAGTTTTGCAGACTGACCTGATGAAGCCACAATGAAACTGGGGATGTTAATTCAATGATGGTATTTCCATGCTTACTGCAATGGAATAACTTGTACTTGCTCTAAATCTCTCTTTTGCAGTTCATGATGCAGTTGGCTTCTTCTTCACATTTCCCACAATTTGTTAAGCTCCTTTCTGTGCACGGATGTTCTTTACAAGGCATTTTCTCCATCCTTCAGTTTCAGTTGTGGCCTGCCACCCAGATACAGACACATGTGTAGCTGCCATAAACAGAGTGCAGTTTTAACAACACAGCTGAGATAGTAACCGGCTGGGAGAACTAATGTCTTGCTATGCCATCTTTAATTGCTGTCTTCCCTAGCAGATAACTTGCTGTAAAATTGGGTGAACTGAACTGTGTCCTTGTTGTTGACTCCATGATGGATACAGTGCCTTGATGCCACCCTATTGTGGTCTTGTGGCCACAGATGCATCAAGTAAGTGGGTTGCCAATACCACTGAGATACAGTGGGATGCTTCTTAACAGCTGCAGCATATATTCCTTACCTCTCTAAGATCTAATATAGATAATCTTCTAATGACTTAATCAGATTAGTGGCCACAGTTTAGAGGGAACCAATTACCCAGGGGGATCTGCCAGATTTAGGATTTGGCCCTTTAAAAGAGCTTTTTATATTTACCAGCACAATTATCCTGAAATTAATTGAGTCCTTAACTGCCATGGCCAGGTTAAAATGCCAGAAAGGGAGGACAGACATGCAAAGATGGACAGTTATCACGTAGATGTTTAAGAGTAGATGGTTCAGCCATATCACCTTCCATGCTAGTAAATAACAAAGGCTCCATAACCGTCAAGGGAACTTGTAGGGTACCCATAAGGAATCTTATGGCATCTGAAGTATGTCATGGCACATCAAACTCTGTGCATTGGGACTTTCCATCCCAGTGCACTACTGATGTTTCAACTTACACAAATACTATAGGCTCTATTTGAATGGTAACACATATATACATATTTTCTTGTTATTGTCTGAAAAAAACCATTATTTCTTTCCTTAACATTCTGTAAAGTGATAGTTCTCCGCAATGCATGGAGTTGCACAAGCTTCATATTGCAACTAGCTCTGTCTGTCTTTCCTGTAGTACAGAAATGTCACACAAAGAACTGAACTGTGGCTCAGTGGATCAACTGCCTTGCAGGTTAATGGAGGTGGTGGGCAGGTATACAACTGCCCACCTCATGATAATCACAAACACCACAGAGTGGAGTGCAGAATTAACAGAGGACAGCATTAACTGCTTCAGAGGCAACAAATCACCACATCACCCCTCTCAATTAAGAACAACATTATTATCCAAAGAACGCAAGAGGTGACATATGCAGGTACACTAATGATGAATAGGGAATTCATTAACGTGGAATACAGAATACAAGAGAACTCAATGACCACTGGCACAACAAACTGTTCCTGGCTCCAGAAAATCTCTGCCATTTTCTAACTTTGAATGTGCAAAGGAAAAAAACCCCTGGAAACTACTCATAGATCCCTTCCGCACATGCAGAATAATGCACTTTCAGTTAACTTTCAATGTACTTTGCAGCTGGATTTTACTGTGTGGAATAGCAAAATCCACTTTCAAACAATTGTGAAAGTGGATTGAATGTGCATTATTCTGCATGTGCGGAAGCGGCCATACAACAAATTGTGTCCCCAGTAAAGTTATATAAAAAAACACTGAAAAATATTTTAAAACATTTTGTGCTTAAGTAATGGGACAGCTTGTACAGTCCTGCTACTGTAGGTGTTTTAATTTAGCTACCTAATCTGAAAAGGGATGTTGCCACCATGCATCACTCACAGTATGCTTTAACAATCTGTATTGAGAGTGCCAAGATTACATATTATGCTTGAAACATTATGAATTTAAGTCCATTTAAAAAGGGGAAAGAATTTGAAAATAATCAGTCAGAACAGATTGAGCCAACTGTTATTTTTAAGGTATTTGCTACAAGGAGGTTGTTTCAGAAAGAAACCCAGCAAGCAGAATTAAAAGACTCGCGAAGCAAAATGCAGGGTGCCAACCAACATACCCTTTGCTCTGCCAATCTAACAGTGGTTGAGTCAAGCACTGAATGTCATACCAGTCTCCAGGTAGGCATTTTTCTTGCCAAACTTGCGAAGACAAGGCTTAATCAAGTGATAAGAATTATGACAATGATATTGACAAAATCAGTCAGAGGTTTTGTTCTTTGTGCATATAAAGATACAAATCCAGTATGCCAATTGCCACGTATTCTTTCAAACTCTGCCAGAATATATAAGGAAATACAGAAATAAAATGTTCATGATATGTTTTGAACTTCAAGCGTTGGTGATGTGATCATTTTTGTTCAGGAGTTGACTTTCTTTGGTGCACTGCATAATGGATTATATTACTATTTTGAAAGACATCCTCAGCATACAAAGATTATGAGCTGTCCATGTTAAAGTGACCATGTAAACTGACCTTAAGAAAACAAACAGTCATAGCAGGCAATGGTCACTTGTGTCCAGATTCCAGGAACCAACAAAAAGGTTTAAACATAGAGCTGGATGTAGCACAGTGCTAAATCAGTGAGTTTTATAAGACACAAAAAGCAAGGTTAAAGAAAAGACAGAAAGAGGATTACTGAATATACTCGAGTATAAGCCGACTTTTTCAGCACATTTTTAATGCTGAAAAAGCCCCCCTCGGCTTATACTCTAGTGAGGGTCCCAGTTTTGAAGGATTTTAACTCTTGTGTTTTAGCTTGGTTGCTGGTTGAGCTAAGGTTTTTGCACTTTTAAAGTTATTGTTGAGACCATATTGTTTTTGTTGACCCTCTTTTCCACTTACAGAGCTAGTTTACTGCTTTTCTTTGAAATAAATATTCAAAAACATTTAACCAACTGATGCCTCAATTAATGTAATTTTGTTGGTATCTATTTTTATTTTTGAAATATACCAGTATGCTGCATTTCCCACCCTAGGCTTATACTCAAGTCAATAAGTTTTCCTAGTTTTTTGTGGTAAAATTAGGTGCCTCGGCTTACATTCGGGTCAGCTTATACCCGAGTATATACGGGTACTTCAAAGACTGTTCAATGCTTGTGGAAGCTGGAGAAGACACGCAACTCTAATAAACTGTATGCTCTTCAGCCATGTTTGCCAACAGAAAGGGAGTGAAAAGGGTGACCTAATAATACCCCCCACCCAAATCTTCGGCAGGAATTTTGGGTAGTTACTTAAGATCCCAGAGCAGACAAAAGACTTCCCCTGAAGTTAAGAAAATTTTGGAAACCAAAGGGGTTTTGCTTTGGATAAAGAAATAACTCTCAGGATGGGATGAATCAATTCTTCCCTGTTGCCCCGCCATTTTCAAATAGCAGTACAGAACGGACCATTGATACTTACATGAAGGGTCTTTCTCCTGAGAGGTCGGAGGGTGTCTCGGCCCTCCCTGAAAGAGGTCTCCGGCAATGGAAGCTTACCATACTGTTGAGTGCGGTTATACTGTTCAGTTAAAATGTTGATGGTGTTACATTTTTAAGTTGCTAGTTTTGTAGTATTTGGGAAATTCCCAACTTTGCATTTGGAATGACAATTAATTAATTAAATGTTACTTAAGTTCCACGTTTCCACTGTCTGTGTGTGTATATATGAACTACGTGGTCAATGCGATACTGGGGGTAGAAGGGACGTTATGACAGTTGGAAGGGGTAAGAAATTCAGTTAGACCTGCCTCTCGGGTAAGAGAACGGAACAACCCACGAGACACTCTCCACCTCCAGGAGAACAAGGGGTTTCAACAATGGTAGCTTGTCATGTCACAGAGTACAAACCTCTTAAAGCTGGAGCTGCCAAGAGACTGCACTTCTAAGCATTAAACAAAACAAACCACGCAGCCTTCCCAAGATAAGAGTGGACTCAGGACAGAGGGGTGTTCATTCTGGCCTGAGTTTTATATAAGCAGTTGGCTTGCATATAAGGGCCTACTCTCATTTTGATTCTTCACCATGTACCTATGTTAAACAAGCTTTCATTCAACATGGTCCACCCCCATTTTTGGAAGGGATTACAGACCTGCAGTTATATGTTCCCATCTTCTCTCCCCACATCCTTCCTTCAACCCCATTTTTTCATTACAGTTGTAAAAAAAACCTATTGCTTTCTTCATCTGCTTTGCAGCTTGAATGAAGAAGAGCGGTAAATCGTTTGCATTCATTGAAGCAACTCCTGAAAAGGATTGAAGCATGAAGACAATCTACAGCACGGCATCTTTCCTTTCTTTTAAACTACTGTAAACTGCCTTGGAAACCCATTTTCAAAAAGGGAAAGGCCATACAACTTTTAAAAAAATACAGAAGTAACATGCATTTCATTTAAATCAGTGGGAGTACAACGTCTGCCAGAAAGAGGATTTATTATGTGTGATTAAGATAATAGCAGAGCTTGCCAAACATTTGTGATTTCACAAAGTTCCAGTTTACTACTGGATACAAGCTTTTGTAGTCAGACTCAAACATAATTTTTCTCCCAATGCCATGGGGTTGCTTTAGAAACCTGCTTTGGCATTGTGTTCCGAAGCAAACTTTTGTCTTGACACTCTAGGATCATCTTTCTCCTTCTTTCTGAACGGGCAAGTAAGGTAGCAGCAAACAAGGCTATGTGAACTATGAGTTGCTTTTTTCCTTTGTTCCACCACCCATATAAATTGTTCTGCTCAAGAAAATGCGTACAAAGAACTCTCGCAATCATCAATTCACTAATCACTTTGCCTTCCTCTCATACAAGTGATAGAACACAGTGTGACATAAGAGCCACTTCTACAAAGTAAAGCATGTTAGGTATACAAACCTACAAACCTCAACAGACATGGCTATGGTGCTGAATATTAGATATAGCATGCCTTTGCCAGCCCATTTAAATCTATTAGCTAGATACTCAGGAACAACTCAAAATCCATACACCAGGAAGAAGGATTCAGAGAGTACATCAGAATTAACTCATCTTTCCTGTTCTTTTCCAACATCCAGAGTGAACTGGAAATTTTCTCTCCCCTGCTTTGGGAGCCAAGGTAGCCCAGAATACCCAAGATATTGTCTCATATTTTCCTGGAGTCTGACTTTTGCCAGAGAACACTGTTCCCACACAGAAGCTTTTCCTCCTACTTTGATTAAATGACAAGTGGTATTTTACTTTCATAGGATCAAGAGACTGAAGTCTAAAAATACTGTTTTTACAGTATATTTGTGATGGTCTTAAAATACGGCTGAGAAAATATCATTGTTCTGTAGACTGTGTCCTGAAAAACTGAATTTTGGCAACTAAACGGTAGCTTACCAGCATCTCTCAAATCAGACAACATTTATATTTTAAAATCACACTACTTGATAAACCCAACTTACTGATTAAGTTTGCCTACTTCCATGAAAACATAAAACGTTATTCAGTTTTGCTGAGCAAACATGTTCCTTTACAACCACAATTAAATTCAAAATCAAAATTGTGTGATCAATAAAAAACTGGTAAAGCAACACTATGAAACTAATTAAACACCTCTTTCCATACATTATAAATAATAAGACAACGTAAAGTACCTTCTTCCAAGATATCAAGGTTCTCATTATGTCTCTGCCTATATTCATTATTATAATCATATTCAAAACTTTCTTCTTCATTTACTGATTCGTTCAGTGACATAACTAAAATAATCCATGGGCAGTTGTCCTGTAGACCAATGCACTGAAAAGAGAGAAGGCTACATCACAGAGGCTACAGCTGCACAGCAATCCAAGTAATGTTTCCATAGAGCAGATAGCAACCTTGTCATTTAACATACTTCAGCTAGAATGACTGGGTGGATATTTGCATGCTGTGATCACTACAACACAGAATAAAAAACAGGGAAAGATGGGGGAGGGAAAAGTACCATCTGTCTAATCATTACTAGAAGTAATCTATTTGCTGCTTATCATACTAGATTAGACTCCAGTTACATTTTTTTATTGTAATGTTTACATAGCCAAAAAAAATGTTCCTCTTTTAGGGAAAAGAACATCCGTTTAAAACCTGTGATAATTCCTCCCCATGCTACAAATGAATGGTACTTTCCTACAAGTTTCATAGCAACTGAACAAGGAAGTATGCAGTGACACAAAGAGTGTGCTACACCTTGTTGAAGTTAGACAGGGTGGAGAAGTTACCTTTTAGATCTATTGCCTAATGTCAGATCTACAGATTTCTAAAGACAGAAAACAGGAACCAAATATATGGTGTGGTGTTATGACTACAAACTGAAACTACTGAATTAAAAAAGTAAACTATAACTATTACTAAATTTGTTAGAAACCTTCCTAAGAAGAAATTTTAATACTTTGTTTGAACCACATTTTAGATGTAAATTGACACACCCCTTTGTATCATTTTTTTCAAAATGAGTATTGCACAGTTTATTTGGGAAATGGAGAGGACTGAAACTTGGCCACTTAGCAGGAAGTAAGATTCACTACTCCATTGTGTGCAGCAAGTGATACATTCTCAGTATAAATGACAGAAGGGCACTTTCAGGGTCAGGTCCAAAGACATGGACCCTAAACAGAAACCGGCTGCTGATGTCCTTCACATTTTTTCCCAGGACAGGGATACATCTCTCTTTTGGAAACAGGAATGGACGAAGTCACCTTCAAAGTGACACAAAGAAGTGGCACCTACCTTAACCATGGGTTCACAGTTGCAGGGAGAGAAGTGTACCATACAATCCCACAACTCAAAACTCACACCCAATCTCAAACACGTTTAAGGGAAATTTTTTATGATGTTTGCACTGGCCCCTTGTGAGATAACATGGGTGTCTTACACAGAAAAGTGAAGGCTGATTCACATTTGCACATTTCATCTCTCCACTACTCATTATGGAGGGTATACACCTCTTCACTGAGAAATACTGGCATTTATGGCAATATCAGGAGATAGGAATTCCATAAGTGGTGTTTGAAGTGCAAATAGATGCAGCATCAAGAGATGACTTGAAATGCAATTTAGTTATGCACAAGCTGGAAGGTGTTAAAATTTGCTTTGGCTCAGAAAGTGAAGATGCTGAACTTGCAAAGCCAACTGCAGAAGAAACAAGAGACTTGCCACAGAAACCTCTCTGCCATGTATTCAAAGACACAGGGGGCTTCATTGGTTGAAAAAGTGGTACATGCAATGAATTTTAAAAACAGCAACAAAATCATTCATTTTTAATGTTATATTATCAAATTAATTACATATTCTTTAAACCACATACATCTCAAGGCACTGTTCATACGAAATACTTCCAAGTGTTATTACTTAGGCAACTAAAAAAAAAAATTCTTCGCCAAATAGCTTCACTAAGACAAGAAGTTACTTCACTAGCGATCAAAAAATTACCTGCAGCATCACTCTGAGCTGAAAGTCAATCTACTGGAAACTAAATTTTGGTTATTATACTTAATTGTGTTCATTCCCAATCATGTCCTATTAAGGACTGCTTTAACTCTTACCTAAAGTACCTTCAAGGTAATTCACAGTTGCTCAAGGTGAATGAAATAAACTGCAGTATCAAAGTGATAAGTAAAGGTAGAAATAATTACTAAGCCTGGTATCAAAAAGCTACTTTAATCATGCCCAGGAATTTTTGACCCTCCCGCTTGTGTTTTTAAATAAAGACTATGATAAATTATTGCAATCTGGTTCTGGAATCACCCAGAGGTTCAAAAGCGGTTCAACATGTCACATTCTGGCTGGACTATTTAACAAGTGCCAGCTGAAAGTACCCTTGGGTACATGGACTTGGTCACATGGTCCTTTGGTTCCTTAAATAAGGGATGATTCCCATGTACAAAGTCCTTGCAGCTACCATAAGCACTTTGTATTTCATATATGCGTGCACACAGTTCTTTGCTTCCCAAATATACGGGGGCCATATTCTAATCACAAGCATGGCACATCTGGAGGACTTCAGCTCCATCGTGTCCAATGATAGCTGCATGTAAGTTTCCAAATGGAACACTCCTGAGTTGTTAAAATGGCCATGAGGGTGGAAGGGAGCTTGAAGGCCCTTTCCCTTCTGTTCTACAGTCACAATCAGAATACAGCCCCTTGTGTGCCTAAGAAAAACAGGCACACATGAGATACAAGTCTTCGTTACAGCCAGAGGGACTTTGTATCATATGAATGGCCCCTACGGCACAAATCCTAAGGCCTGCTGGTCAAAGCAGAAATATGCCTTGAGTATTCAGAGTAAATATGCATTGGATTAGAGTAAGTATTTTCAAAACAGTGCACATCACTTACGCAAACCCAACAGATTTTGCAATAGTTGCAAGTACAGTAATATGATTAACATTTACAACCTGCACAGCAGATATGTTTTGATCTGGTTCAAGAAGAATGTGCTATTATGTTTGGTTTTACGTGCTGAAGCAACAATGACATGGGCACCTGACTCCTACATAGGTATTTTATTCAAAGTTAAGCACTTTAAAAAACAGTAACTGTTCCGTAGAAGCCAAAGAGGAAGTAAGACAAATATAAGCCTTCCAGAGCATGGTTTTATTGTGTAGCTCAGCTCTCTTAAGTATTTGCTGTAACCAACCACATCCGCATGCTTATTCCTTAATAAAACACTGCGATACTTATTTCTCCCTTTTTGACACACACACTTTTTGCCTATGCGGGGAATATAATTTGCTTATAGCTTTTCCTAGTGACTATCCCTCATGTCATGTTACATTAATATATGACCTGAAATAATAAAAGCAACAGGGTTTTTGCAGTTATTTCAAACTGCCCCATTATTTAAGACAGATATTCCGAAAAGCTTGACTTGACATTTGTTGCATGTGCATCTCCTAGCAAAAGTAATTCATTATATATATTTTATATTTTTATACTTTGCATTTATATCCCGCCAATCTCCTGAAGGACTCGAGGCGGCTAACCAAATCTCTTTTTTCTTAACAGGCCTGTAGAGTAGGTTACAATGAGAGCTACCCGGTAGGTTTCATGGCTTAGGGATGTGAATAGCCGTACACCCACTCAGAAGTCCAGTATTAATAAACCCAATTTATTTGTTTATTACTTGTTTATTACTAAGGAAATTTATATGCATATAAACACACCCACCCCCTATCCTTAAAGGCACCGTCACTTAAGCAGGCTAAACTCCCCCACTCCCCTATGGTTGTCTTAAACTGCTCTCAACATCTGATCCCCATTTAGGCAATTTTTGTCCATATCAGAATATTTGATTGAATCAGAGGATCAATGCAAAAAACAACTGCTTTCCGCTGAGCTTCCCAAGAAGGTAGAGAACCTCTGTCTTTCTGTAGCTGGCTTGGTTTTGTGAATTCCTTTATCTACAGCCCTAAAGTATATCCAGTGCACTGGTCAGAATGCTGGACTATGGCTGGGTGATCTTGCGCTTCTCAATCCAACCTGACCTACTTCACAGAGCAGTCAGAATACAAAGTAAGCATACCACAGTGGTAAAGGCAGGGGACCATGCATGCTTCCCTGAACTCTTTGAAGGAAGGGCAAGATCATCATATTATAAAAAAATATCATGAAAATAGGCTCAAAAGGAAGGAAGAAGAAGGAGGAGGAGGAGGTGTTTGGATTTATACCCAACCTTTCTCTCCTGAAAAAGAGACTCAAGGTGGCTTACAAGCTCCTTTCCCTTCCTCTCCCCATAACAGACACCTTGTGAGGTAGGTGGGGCTGAGAAAGTGCTGAAGAACTGTGACTAGCCCCCAAAGTCACCCAGCTGGAATGTAGGAGTGCGGAAACACATCTGGTTCACCAGATAAGCCTCTGCCACTCAGGTGGAGGAGTGGGAAATCAAACCCGGTTCTCCAGATTAGAATCCACCTGCTCTTAACCAGTACACCACGCTGGCTCTCAAAGTAGATTAAAAACTAAAATCACATCAAATGACATTAAGAACAACACAATCGAGACTACAATAAAACTATTTCTGTCAGACAAGATATATCAGTGTTACAAAATCAAATTCCAGCACTCAGGCAGGTTCATGCAGGTGAATACTTCAGGTACTTTGGAACGGAGCCATTCAAGGTTTTCAAAATCAAAACCAGCACATTTAATTGAGCTTGAAAACGAACTGGGAGCCTACAGAACTAACATAATAACAACTTGTATGCTACTCTGACCATCTTGTTTTATGGCTTGCGGCTACAACAATAAATTCATTCATTCATTCAGCTTGTATGATATTAATTTATTTTATTTATTTATTTTATTAAACTTTTATACCGCCCCATCCCCGAAGGGCTCTGGGCGGTGCACAACATATAAAATACAATATAAAATGATAACATATAAAAGCAGCGATAAAAATTTCCAAGTCTTAGTCCAATTTTAAAAATTCAAAAATTTGAATTTAAATTTGAGTGTGAGGTGGCGTCCAGCAATCCAATAACATAAAGTCCCTCCCTCCCCATGAAAAATTTAGCATCAAAACTCAACTACTACTTTCCTTCTTAGCCCAGTGAATATCTGGTGTACAGATACACTGAGCTCCAAAAAGGGGGGGGGGAGGGGAAGAGAGCTGGAGAAAGGCCCTGGAGAGAGGAAGTGTCCCCAGAAATATGCAAAAATATATATATTAAAATCCAGCTCCCCAGCCAGCATTGATCAAGAACTGTACATGAATACTGCCCCAATGTTGCCAGTGAGTGTTGGCAGACATGGCAAAGTTCCCAGTATGCAGTCATGAGTCCTCACATGTGAGAACGGGTAAGGGAAGAGAAACAAGCGGCTTATCGCTTATTTTCCTTCAGCCTGAGACAGAGAGTGTGAGAGTGTAGGATTATGCTGAAATCTGCTGCTTTTTGCATCAGCATCAACTGACCTTAGTCATCATTATGATACGACAGAATGCATCTTGCATGGTGGGGATACACTATTTTCCCCAGCAGGATAGAAAAGTGTAGCAGTGAGATAAAGAACAAATGAGAAAGGACTCCAGTAAGAAAATATAATAGGTAGAGAGGGGATGAAGGCTACAATATTATGTAACATCCGAGCCAGAACCTTTCCAAATTAAGAGACAGGTTCCATGCTTCCCAATATGATGGTTGGTTTCTACTTCAACGACAAAGATAAAGTTATCACACTAGTGTTTTTCCATCTTATACGCGTCTGCCCATTGGGTTCTTTGAGAGTCTTGACATCTCCAGACTGTAGCCTCCGTCTGCCCCCTTTCCTGAGGGAAGGCCACAGCAAGATTAGTTGCAGATTTTACTGTTGATATCCTCGTAATCTGTTCTCAGTCAGTCTAGCTTTTAATTTAACAGAGCTCAAGTAGGGCTGCATGCATTACTGGCCATTCTCCTTAGTCCCTTTTCAGATGTTCACTTCCACATGTACTGGGAAATCAGCAAATTACTACAGTTATCCCTTTCACATTGCAGGGGTTAGAGGTGTGGCGCCCCCCATGATCTGCAAATCCATGTAAAAAATTGGCTTCCCTTCGTATCAGAGAATAAGTCTGATTTTTTTCTTTTATTTTAACTTTTTAAAAAGAAATTGTGCATATTTATGGTATTAAAAGAAAAAATATGTTGATCTATACAAAAATATTCATATATTTTATGCATTTCTGAGTTTCTAAACTTTTTCTGTGTTGTCTGCTGTCCTTTGCGTGTTATTTGCGGCTTCTGCAAAACTCCAAAATTCCCATTTAATTTCCTATGCTGACCCATGACACGTCAAAACCAAAACCGTGACGGGAAAAGTCATGATATGGAAGGGATAACTGTACATGTAGATACCAGGGTTACACTTATAATTGCTATTTATTGTGGTCTTCTGTGAAAGCACACACTGGCATTGCATGTGCACAAGCCAGCTGCAGAGAAAAAATGGAGCAGCAGTGGCGTAGTGGCTAAGAGCAGGTGCACTCTGAACTGGAGGAACCGGGTTTGATTCCCAGCTCTGCCACTTGAGTTGTGGAGGCTAATCTGGGGAATTCAGATGAGCCTGTGCGCTCCCACACATGCCAGCTGGGTGACCTTGGGCTAGTCACAGCTTCTCGGAGCTCTCTCAGACCCACCTACCTCACAGGGTGTTTGTTGTGAGGGGGGAAGGGCAAGGAGATTGTAAGCCCCTTTGAGTCTCCTATAGGAGAGAAAGGGGAGATATAAATCCAAACTCTTCTTCTTCTTCCAAAGCTTTCTAGCCTTTTCAACACCTCAAGGAGCTGTGGCACACCAGCACTTCCAGTCAAAATCAACATGTGAATGAGGAGAGGAAGCTCTCCTTCCCTCAGTACTTGCTTCAGCAAAGCTTATTCTTTTCCCTTATTGTTTCCACCACCACCCCTCTTCTCACTGTTGGTTTGAGGGCACAGGAGGTGCTCAACAAGAAATGTACTGAGTGAAGCACAAAGATGGCCCAAATTGACAAGCACTCCTTTTCCATCACACAATGTTCACTTTGAAGGCATGGAGTGACGTGGCTTCCTGCCTTAAAGACACCCTTAGCTTGTGGGCCAAACCAGATGTCAACATCAGGTAAGGTGGCAAATCTTTGTGTTTTTCTTGAAGGGATGTCTATGTATTATGTTTTCATGAGATAACCCACTCTGATAGGTCGTTTAAGCTTTTTATGACATCGTCAAGATGTCTGAGGCCAATTTTTCCTGCCTTTTCTAATCTGAGGTATAACTCATGAACCAAGGGACCAATTTCAAATTTTAAAGGACTCCTGAAAAGTTACTCGATTCCCCTACAAGTAACTAATACTAATGCTGTCTCTATCCATTGCTTGATTTTGTAACATAAAGGCATAAATCAAAGAAGTTGTCAATGCGTTTTACAATTTTTGAAAAGATTTACAGCATGTGGTATAGTAGTTTGCTTAATCCAGATAGTCACCTAAAGTATCGGACAATTGTAGCTTATTCTTTTGCCTCTCCAATGAGCCATAGCATGAAGAAATTAATTTTGATATAGGTACATGAGAACAGATTCACCATTTATGTGATTTTGATTCAACGTAACTGGATAATAGGTAACTTTGAGTTACTGAAGACATCTTTTGTGTGTTCTGCAACCATTCTATACACACACACATGTTGCTATATATAAAATTTACACTATTTTGTAACTGCTAATTATCTTTTTAAAAAACTATTTTTAACTGAGATCATCTTTTGAGTCCTGAATTTCAACTCCCAGGTCCGCTTTTGTTTATTTGTTTTTCTGTCACAGCTTAGTTCATTTATAGACATAATCCAGGTATTTTACTTGCAAATCGAAGACATAATATGAGTACATCTGTGACTTCTGAAACACTTCTGATTTCTGACTTCTGATTTTGTCCCACTGTACTTTTCAGTGGTCTCTGGTAATCTTGAATCAGGCCTCAACACTTGCTGCATAAAGCGTTTTTATCTTCCAGCCTCCTCAGGTGCTTAGGCATCTTCTACTCTTTTACCAAGAACTTGATGAGATTAGACTAGAAGATGAGCTGTAACTGCTGGATTTTGTGAGCAGTGCAATCTTCTTCACCTGCAGGCAAATACTTGTTCCTCATTTGCATCTTTCAGCAATTTTGATAGAAATTTCTGGGTATACATCAAAAACAGCATCTGTCCTTGAACTAAGGTTATACAGACCGTAGATTCAGTTCAAATGTTTGAAACAGTTCAAACATTTTCTCATCGCACTTCATCTTCTGCATTACATTAATTCTATTAATGACGCAGGTAGGTTTTGCTATGTTTTTTTTTTAATATATAGAGAGACGCTTCTGGCAAGCACATGGACACTTCAGTATGGAAATACACCAGCCAAATCTAATTCGATACTCTATGACAAGTAAGAAGAACAGCCAAATAGTGAAACTCCTCAAGGTTTTCTTAAATTGATTCAAATATGTATTGTACTCCTTTCTGAAGGACAATACAGCAACACAGCTCTTCCACTGGGAACATGCCTGAGAAGAGCTGGTGTAATATCATAAGGATCTAGTCTAGGGAAGACACTAACACAGTGAATGGATCTTTGCCCACTGTATTTTTCCTAATTACAAATAGCCTTTTCAACCTTCTGTTTCCTGTAGTGGTTGACATTATTCATGTATAACAAGGGGGAAAAGTTTTCAAAGCTAGGATCCAGTACAGGAGAAACTGTGGCTTTCCCTTTACTGACCATCTGTTGGTCAATGAAGCTGCTTGAAGACTGAGGAGACTGTCTTGCTGAGGGAGACTTGCCAATAAAAGAGCAGATTGATTGGGGCTGCTGCTGGATCCTCACCTATAGTTGGAAGTCCAGGTCTCTTTCATGGAAGTGCCTGATGTACCAAGACTAGGTCTTTCCACAAGGTTTCCATAGGCATTGAATGTATTGTGCAGGCCTTGTCTACGAACAGGCCCTTTCACTGGTAAATTGCTAACTTCCAGATGAAACCAAGGGATCTCCCAGAATTACAACTGATCTGCAGACTACAGAGATAAGTTCTCCCTCAGAAAAAAGGCTGCCTTGGAAAGTTGGACTATGGAATTATATCCCACTAAGATCCTTTCCCTCCATAAACCTCAAAGTCTCCAGGCTCTACTTCCAAATCTTCAGGAATTTTCCAACCTGGAATTGGCAATCCTAGGCACTTGTAACCCCAGCAGTAGGGATTCTCAGAAATTCAAAGATGGAGACCCATTTCATGAAAACTATGGAGATTAGATACCAGCTGATGCTGGCCTTATCAAACCTCTTCCTAAAATCCCTACCCTTCGCTGATGGTAAAATCTGTAAAAAAAACAAACCTTGGTTTCTGTGGAACTTGAGGCTCTAGTGAAGATGGAGGTCAACACCCACACTCTTCTGAGGACTACCCTCTTCTGAGGACTACCCTCATATGCAACTTATCCCTGAAATCAGGCTCCATCCCTGAAGACTGGAAGATGGCCAATGTCACACCAATCTTTAAGACAGGGTCTAGGGGGGACCCGGGAAATTACAGGCCAGTCAGTTTGACATCTGTTCCTGGTAAATTAGTAGAATCTATCATTAAAGATAAAATTATAAAACATGTAGAAAAGCAAGACCTGCTGAGAAAGAGTCAGCATGGCTTTTGCAGAGGCAAATCCTGTCTTACAAACTTACTAGAGTTCTTTGAGGGTGTAAACAGACATGTGGATAAGGGGGAACCAGTGGACATTGTCTACTTGGATTTCCAAAAGGCTTTTGACAAAGTTCCTCACACCAGAGACTGTTGAGAAAACTCAGCAATGAAGGAATAAGAGGGGAAGTCCTCCTATGGATTAAAAACTGGTTGAGAAACAGGGAAACAAAGAGGAGTGGGTATAAATGGGAAGTTCTCACAATGGAGAGATGTAAGGGAGTGGGTGTCCCCAAGGATCCAGATTGGGACCAGTGCTCTTTAACCTATTTCATAAAATGACCACCTGGAAGTAGGGGTGGGTAGCGTGGTGGCCAAGCTCTGCAGATGATACCAAATTATGTAGGGGTTGGTGGAGAAATCCACAAAGGGATTGCGAAGAGCTCCAAGAGGACCTTGATAGAATTCAGGGTGAGTGGGCTCAGAAATGGGCAATGGTAGTTTCAATGTAGCAAAATGTAAAGTGATGCACATAGGGGCAAAAAATCCAAACTTCACATACACGCTTACAGGGGTCTCAGTGCTATCAGTCACAGACTCCAGGAAAGGGATTTAGGCGTCTTAGCTTGATAGTCTCCAATGGGAGAATAAGCTTCCAACTCAATGCATGGCAGCTGTGAAAAAAAAGGCAAACTCTATGCTGGGGATCATTAGAAAAGGAATTGAGAATAAAACTGCAAAGATTGTCATGCCCTTATATAGAAGCAGTGGTAGCGACCACGACTTGGAGTACTTGTCCTCAGGTCCAGTTCTGGTCGCCGCGATCTCAAAAAAAAAAGGATATTGAGGAGATAGGAAAAAGTGCAGAGAAGGGCAACAAGGATGATGATTGAGGGGGACTGGAGCACCTTCCCTATGAGGGAGAGGCTACAGCGCTTTGGGGACTCCTCTTTTAGTTTGGAGAGGAGGCGGCTGAAGGGGGGATATGATTGAAGTCTACAAAATAATATGCATGGGGTAGAAAATGTTGACAGAGAGAAATTTTTCTCTCTTTCTCACAATACTAGAACCAGGGGCATACATTGAAAAATGCTGGGGGGGAAGAATTAGGAACTAATAAAAGGAAACACTTCTTCATGCAACGTGTGATTGGTGTTTGGAATATGCTGCCACAGGAGGTGGTGATGGCCACTAACCTGGATAGCTTTAAAAGGGGCTTGGACAGATTTATGGAGGAGAAGTCGATTTATGGCTACCAATCTTGATCCTCCTTGATCTGAGATTGCAAATGCCTCAACAGACCAGGTGATCGGGAGCAACAGCCGCAGAAGACCATTGCGTTCACATCCTACATGTGAGCTCCCCAAGGCACCTGGTGGGCCACTGCGAGTAGCAGAGAGCTGGACTAGATGGACTTTGGTCTGATCCAGCTGGCTTGTTCTTATGTTCTTACCCAGCTTGAACTGTGAATCCCTGAAAAAGACTGGGAAGGTTCCAGTTCAGTCACTACCCAGAATAATAGGCTCACCAAAAGCACCTTGACATCGGGGGGGGGGGGGGCAACAAGGAAAGGAATTAGGGACACCTACTCAGATTAACTGGCAACAAAATCTGCCAGCACCAAAACACAAGTTCTCAGATATCCTAAGGCGAAGTCACCTTTCCTCACAGATCTGCTGGTTTAAAATGTTACAGCATGAAGGGAAGTCTGTCATTCACAGTTCAAAAAACCTTTGTGCATTTGCTTCACTCCCTTCAGAAGCACAACAGAGTGCACAACCTTCAGTCTGAGAAACCATTGCTGTCATATGGCCACTGAATGCAGAAGAAAGCATCACACATAGCCAGCTATAAGGAAGCACCTGGAGGAACATGTGAAGAGCCAAACCATGAAACACAAACGAGTGCAGGAGTTTCTATAGCCTATGTGTTTTTCCAAGTCTGAAGGAAGCAAGGATTAATCACAAATCCTGCTGTTCCACTGTGACAAAATTCTACAGGCAGCGGCAGAATTGCACCAGAGTTAAGGCAGACCTCTTACAGGGCATGGGGACAGGAAGAAGTATCACTTGGTGAAGGTGGTAAAATGCCACGCAAGTAACATGATTCATCTGAGCCTCCATCAACAGGATGGCATCAAAGAATATGCCCAGGCTCCTGAAAGTCAGTGCCACAACAAGCACTCTGTCAAGAGTCGGCAATTGGCGCTCTCCAGCCTGCCCTCCTTTGGCTCAGCCATAGGACCTTCATCTTTGCTGGATTTAATTCCAGCTGGCTCTCTTTCATCCATTCCATTCCAGTTCCCAGTCAGCTGGCCAAAACCCTTAGCCTGGCATCCATTTTCAGATACAACTGGGTGTCATCAGAATATTGATGACAATCCAGTCCAAATCCCCCAGATCGACCCACAAGAGGGTAGATATAGATGTTGAATAGTATAAGTAAAAGAATGGCTCCTTGTGAGACATCTCTTGCCAGCCTCGGGCAGGAGGAAGTTCTCTCACTAATTGCAGCCCTCTGTCATCCGTGTAAATCACTAAGACACTGATGACACACTCCCAGGAAGAAATCCAACTAGAAGGGAGTGGAAGCAATGCTCCTCATGGGTAAGACTTGGGGTCTACTGGAACTCTGAAACAGGGTTGCCAATGATGACATGGGAAATCCATGGAGATTAGAGGGCAGTGCCTGTGAGAACAGAGTTGGATGGGCAAGGGAGCTTAGTGAAGAGGTAATTCAATAAAGTCCATTCTCCAAATCTGCTCATTACTCCAGATATACGTGATCTGGAGATCATCTATAATTCTGGGGAAATTCTAGCCCCCACCTGAAGACTAGCAACATGAGTTAAAACTGCCATCCATTGTGCACAAATCCTTACATGCCTTTGGTCTACTTCTACCTGAGCTGCAGAGAAACACAAAGTTCAGTGTGGGTAGCATACTTGGCTGCTGAGAGCCTGGGGTCTGTAGAAACAGCTGCTGCTCACACACCATAGCCCAGTGATGGCGAACCTATGGCACGGGTGCCAGAGGTGGCACTCGGAGCCCTCTCTGTGGGCACGCGCACACAGAGTTCGTCATGTGGGGGGTGGAAAATCACCCCCCCCCCCACACACACACACACATCTAGGCTGGCCTGGGCCACTGAGGACGATGGGCCTGGTGCCTGTGCTCCGGGTGGCTGCTGCCCGAGGGGGTGGGGCGCAGAGAAGGCAAAGATGCTAGAGAGGCACAAAGTGGTGCGCATGGGTCTTGCTGGAGGCTAGAGCAGGCTGGCCCCTGCTTGAGCAGGTGGGGCAGAGGAAGAGGGAGCCAACCGGATTTTTCTAAACGAAAACCTCAGCATTCAGGTTAAATTGCCGGGTTGGTACTTTGCGATAAATAAGTGGGTTTTGGGTTGCCATTTGGGCACTCGGTCTCAAAAAGGTTCACAATTACTGCCATAGCCTGTTGCAGAAGGGAGCATACTTTTCCTGACTATGACATTTCTGGATTCAGATGTAAGGAGGCATCTGGAAGACCATATGAGTAATTGGGCCATGGAGTACAAGTGGAGGCTTCCAAACCCACTGAGGATTCACTAAGGACATTTCTTCCTCCTGAATTTCATTCCATTTCTAGAGAAAGCAGACATTAATACATGCAGCCCTAAAAAAATCATGTCCAACAAGCAGCCAGAAACTCATTTATATTCTGAAGGAGAAGACTCATAGGCCAAAAAAGGACCCTCCAGAAAGCAGACTACCATGTTTTCCCAAGCAGACACTATGGGAAACAAACTGCAATAACAGGTGGAGGGAAACATGTGCTTTCCTATCTCACCTTACTGGCACAGATGAGGTCCTAGATCTCTCAGAATTTCATATCCAAGACAAGAATCTCCACCATACAGATTTTTTTTTTTGGGGGGGGGGGTGTTCTGTTCCCTGTGCAACAATCCAGATGCCTGGTGAAACAACTACGTTTTTCACTCCCTGGCCCTGGTTAAGGATAGCCAGACTTCCTTTGGGATGAACGAAGCATTCTTTGGGGAGCGTACCAGAAGAGATGGTCCCAAGAGAGAGGTGTGCCACCCCTGACCACTTTCTCTGTCCTCAGCACAGCCCCCTGACCCAGCAGGCCACATGGCTGCCACACCCCTGCAAATCAACTTTCCAGGTGTTGCGTTGGACTGCTTGCAGAGAAGAACCCAGGAATCATCTGTGACCATCAGCCCTTCCAAAGACAGATCAAGGGATTCAACACTCATTCTTTTTGTGAGGGCTAAAGTAGAAGTTTGCTTTTTTGAAGAGACGGGTTCTCCACAGCCACACAGCTGCTGCTATCCAAGCAAGCTTGGTGGTGCAAGTCTCCACCTTGCAATTGACATACATGTTGCACCACACACCAACATTTCACTTACATTTTAAAGTCATAAATAATCAGAAATTTGGAAAGGGCAGAAAGCATGACTTTAAAAAAAGAATGGTATACAATTGATTGTTTGGGTAAGCTTTAAATGGTAAATAACACAGATTCCAGTGTTACACTGCATCAGACACTTTATCTTCAAGGTATCTTATTTATTTTTTTTATAAATAAAAATCTATCCGAAAACAGTCCATTTGACTGCTAAAAGAAGTTTCTAAACTGGGCCAGTTCAACCTGGGGCATTCAATAATTCTGATTAATTAAGTCCCATAGCAGTTCAGAGAGAAAATGTAGGCACAAATTGTGTCCCTAAAACTATGACAGTGTTCTCATTCTGTGTATGTATCTTCAGTACTAAACACAAAATCAAGGAGCTTCCAATAGTTTAAAATCACTTTATTCCCCCCACCCCCGCTTGAATCACTTTTTATTTTGCCTGTGAAAAGCAAATTATAATCTGTCCTTTAATGGCCATGTTTCTTTCATCGAGCTTCTGAGAATGAACCTGGAGGACCTTGCAACACCTTCCTGACCAGTTTCCATTTTAGCATTCCCGGAAAATTCTGCAGCCACATGAGCCAATTTGAATTTCCCACAACAATGGTGGTGCAGTTTCGGTCACTCCTCCTCACACCCTTTATCACAAGACCAGTGATCACGTTCTCAGTTACGAAAAAAGACACTGCCGGCCTGGCAGATAACAGAAAGTTCGAGATGAGGTGATGCCCAAAATATAAACCTTAGTGACAAAATATAAACCTTAGTGACAATTTCCAAAATATAAACCTTAGTGACAATTTCAAACGGAGCGGATGCGCTAATCATTTGCTGCAACAAAGACTTTATACATGCAACTCAGTGGTCTGTCCTATTTCACGCTGTGGCTGCTCTTATGTTTTGCACTTTTCAATATGTGCTTGTTACTATGTAGGCTTCACATCGCAAGCCCAAACAGTCATTCTTATGCAAAAGATACAGCTATTTGTACAGGAAGGATTGGCCGGTAATTGCCTTCTGTTGAAAAGCATACATGTCCCAATGCCACTCCCACTGGCCACAAGCCCTCCAGCAGCCTCCTGATGCATGCATGCTTCGAACAAATGCTGAGAAATGCTACATGCTGTCCACCTTGGCTGAACAACCAAAATCCTCCAATCCTTTTGTAGAGGACAGAAGCCCTCCTATTAGCAGCTGCAGCCAGTAACAGACAACGATAAAATAAAAGGGTATAATTACCATCCGTACATTCTTCATAGTACCAGTCCAGCTCGTAGTAATCTGCTTCAATGAATTTCTGCATAGTCAGTTAGCTCCTTTGGCAATGCAGAAGAGACTGCACAGAAAATGCTACAGAGGTCAAGTAAAACGCAGCCATGCCTCCCTGCCATTACAGAAAACCACGCCGCAAAGGAACTCAGCGACTGCTGAGAAGACGACGAACATCCTTAGTTAGAAATGGGAGCAAAAATGGATTAAAAATTATATGACCCCCCCCCCCCCCCACTTCAAAAAGAGAGAATCGGCTGAGGCAGCAGCAGCAGCAACTGTCCTAATAAAGAAGGTCTGCACGGGAGCTGAGGATGGGAGTTACCAAAACCACCCTATCAAAAGGCTCAGGCTCTGACGTTAGGGACACACACCACCGCTTGGCGGTCCCTAACTCATTCCTTTCCCACTGGTTCCTTGCATCTCTTTCAGTCTAATACGTTACCATGGCGACTGGCTGGCTCCGAAAGAGATGCAGAGATGGAGGAAATGCAGTTTGCCATTCCTGGCCACTCTCACTAGTGTGTGTCTCATGGAAACGAGTCAAACAGAAGAAAAAGCTTTCTGTTGTTACGATACAAACAATGACACTAAGCACTGGATGCACAACAGCATCCCTTTTTTATTTCTTACGCTTGCATGTTTCAATGTACACTGAAATGCAAAACTGTTACACAAAGGTTTTTTTAAAAATACCAAGACCTACTGCCTCATCTTTGTTATGATCAAATGATACCATATATTTATTATGCAACAGCTTATACTGTCATGACCTTTGATTGAACTCTTATCCCCTTGCTTGTGAACCAGTGGCGCCCCCCCCCCTCTTAAAATTAGAACATAGGAAGGATTATAAGTGAGCCACAGCTATTTTGAATAATTAAAGATACTTGGCTGTTGCTGTACATTTGTTAACTATCCTTAACACTCAGATTCCCTCAGCTTCTCAGCTTCCAGACAATGCAACCTTCCCTACGGCTTGAAGCTGAAATTACTAACTCATACCTGCGAGCCTGCCTTTTAAGGGTGATCTAGACAAAACTGTAAGTGTGATTTAGACAAAATTGAGATCTATTTAGGAATGATTTATAACTTTGGTAGCAAATCAAGTAAGCACGTATTCTTGGACCAGGCATCAAATTCTTCACCTTCAGTTGATTTCTGATTTATAACCTTTTCCCTAAAAACACATGAATAGAGACGTTTGTAGAATGACTACTGCTTTGGGCGAGAGAGGCTTAGAAACCCTCAACAGATAACTGCTGAATCAGCAGACTGTAAATGAGAACGAGATGCATGACGAGGCCTTCACCCAAGTGCAAAGGTCTGAGACAACAGCATTCAAATGAACTCTTGCCCATAACTGTACTGGAAGAAAGAGCCCTGAAGCAGGCAACACAGACAGAATTATACGAATACAGAAGAGAGTGGAACAAGAAGCATATAGAAAAGAGCAATGATAACAGTTTACCATAATTGTAGTTTATTGGATTTTACCATTTTGGACTGACTCTCATATCAACTTAATAAATGTTGCATGTTAATCCTCCAGAAACCCTCCAGTTGAATTCAATACACTCCAATGGTGTAAAATGTACACATTTCAATACACTCCAATGGTGTAAAATGTACACATTTCTAAACAAAGCTAGGAACAAGTCATTTGCAATCGTGATGCTATGCTGCCAGGAAGGCAAGGGAAAAACAACTATCAACATCAAATTCAAAAGTCTGAGGTCTCATCCTCTTGGCACTTGCCAGTGCGAGATAGGATACATTACCATGGCCCATGGTTTAATGGTCAACATAAGAATGTGTGGGGTTTAAGCACAGCTCGACATCCATCTATGATTTGGTAGAGTTGCCCTTCTAATTGTAGGCTTGTGTAGGCTGGTTGTGGTTGCTTGAAAGTCAGAAACAGTTCATGATAAGGGATGTCTGAAAGATAGCCAGTTCACACAGATCCCACCAAAAACGCTCTTCCACATGACTCTGATCTATGTGGTTAGGGTGCATTGTTTGTAAACAGCATGTGAAAGTCAGTTCAAACAGGTTGACTTTCACTATGACAGAACCATTTGCTGTTGATGAGAAGACTTTCCATGCAACTGGGGTGAGTACACTCATATCTGTATTGAGAACTGCTACATGGAACCATTTTTGGTAGATTTCCTGTGGGATAACTAATAAGTTATGAAGCTATTATGGAAGGAGAGTTGGTTCCAAGACCCTGGGAACCTGACATGGCCATACACAAAAACTGATTCTTCTAATTAATAATTATTAATTAATTAATTTCGATTTATAACCCCTTCCCACCCTTCCCCACAGGGCTTATGTTAGCTTCCGAAAAGGATCTGGAGTGGACTCACCTGGAAAAGATCAGTTTGAAAGATAGGTAAATCCCACCATATATTCATGCTTATCTATAACCCAATAGCAGAGAAACAGCAGCACATATGTAGGCTAGTAAAATAACAATAGGGATACACGTGTTGGGAGTTGCCTTCCCCAGGTAAGTTGTGGCAGACAGCTGGTGGGGTGTAGTGGATAAGAGCAGTGGACTCTAATCTGGAGAACTGGGTTTGATTCCCCACTCCTCCACATGAGAAGCAAATTCTAATCTGGAGGACCAAGTTTGATAATAAGGCAACCTCCCAACATACATTTGGCATAGTTTAAGCTGAAGAAATTCTCTGCAAAAAAACATATAATTCTATCCAAATCTTCCCAACACTATTTAGATGAAGATGGAACCACCAAGTGACCGATCTAAATGTTCCAAGGAACATGGGGCTTCTACCAAGAACTACAGCCCTATCTCCCCTCCATCTATAATGTACCCATATTCTGAGGTTGTTCCGCTAAGCCAGTTCCCCATGTTTGCCCCTGTCACTGGCTGCATCTGATAGGGATGGAGAAAATGTATAATGTAATGAATATCTTCATCATATAGGTTAAGTTGTACTAAATGTTTTAAAGAAGAAAACTCAACACAGGGTAGCTGCTCTTGGTGGCAGCCCTCCTTGCAAATTTTAGTTCTGCATTAACTCTTCTCAGTCCAATGAGCCAAAGCAGCATAAAAATCCTTTTACGCTACAAACCAAGTGACAAAAACTGCTTCCACTATCTTGAAGAACATATTATGCCATAACCTTGCTTGCAGCCACGCTCCAAGTACATCTTCAAACAGAAACTTGTACAGGATTTACATCAAAGATGTAAATCTGCAGCACCACACAGTGAAAAGGATTATCCAGACCAATAAGGCAATACTGATTTCTAGGATTCATTTTCTATAAAGCAGGCACACTGCAAATAGTTAATACCCCTGGTGTAATCTACAGGTCCTACATAAAGCCTCTCCAGTGCATCATCAATGACCTATAGCTTCTCCTGGAAGAGGATCCTTCTTTTCCATAGGCTAGGAAGGGGTGGGGAGGGTCTGACCTCACAGAAATCAGACCAATAGGAAGGAGTTATTCACAAGGAATAATAGACCATTCAGTGGAGATTTGAACAAAGACCGAGCCACCACAAGTTACCTGTCAACCAGGTCTCCCGATCTACCCAAGCAGCACTGTCACAAGATCCAACACCATGAGCCAAGCCATCAAGGGCTTATTCACCTGCATGCCCTCTAAAACATGATACACATTATTGTTTGCCCATTTGCCATTTATACTGACGAGACTGGACTGTCTCTACACAAGAGAATAAATGGATGTAAAAGATGACATATTCAGAAACTATTGGGGAAAATGTTTTTTACTTTCCTGGACATTCAGATTTGAAAATTACTATAAATTTAAATGGTAATCTCCAAAGTGGATGTAAAAGATGCAAATGGATGTAAAAAGACGACATACTCAGAAACTAGTAGGAAAAATGTTTTTCACTTTCCAAAGTGGACTTGCCCCATCAGACTTCATATATAGACTAGACACTATCAGTCCACAGAATCTGGAAGAGTAAATTCACTAATGAAAAAAAATGCCTCTCTGTATATGTTGGTGTTCATTGTTCAACTAGCTTTGCTACTTGGTTTCCATTTGCATAACATCCGCTGTGTTATGCAAGTGACATGAATCAGAATTCACTGTCAAGGGTAAACAATATTTTCAGTGTCATATGCCTATTACTTAATTGCTTAAGTCTGGGCCAATTTTTATGATAACTGCTTCCCCGTACCAATATCCAGTTTGTATCCATGAAAATGTACACTTGGTCCTGCTGATTGAAAGTAACACTTCATAGGCTTGAATAAATGAGTTCAGGCTCATGAAAGTAAACATCACAACAAATTCGTTAGCCTGGAAGATGCAGCATGGCTGAACGCAGATAATTTATACGTTTTTAATCTAACTCCACGTTTTTGTGATGTCCAGACAGAGGTTTCTGAATGAAGCAGTTATTTGAAACAACCAACTATACGCACTGATATTTCCAGTTTTACAGAATGATTCACCAAATGGCACTTTTCATAGCTGATCACCACCATTTTATTTATTACAAAAAGCTTATTGAGTGAGAAAAGGAGAAGTTATATTTATAAAGAGTACATCCCAGATAAGAGATTCCAAACCAGAACTTCCAGATGTGTAAACAAATAAGATAAAGTTTGCAAAGGAGGGGTAATTAAAGTCTTCCCCAACTAGTTGGAGAAAGTGTACATAATTTTTAAATGACACATTATTACAGAAGCTATATAATTAAAATTAAATAGCTGAATATTATAATTTTACTCCTAAAGTAGAATTTGATGTACTAGTTCATTATATTTAACCAGTATGGACACTATCACTGGTTAGTATAATGTTGTTCAGCCATTTATTCTGCTTTTACACAAATTCCACTGGATTTCATTGAGATTCTAATTAGTTTTGAAGTGACGTTTGACTCCCAAAGCTGTTGATGCTTTTCATTCATTCTTTATGATGCAACTTAGGTTGCAATCCTTAATGTCAGCTACAGAAATCCCACCAAAGTCACAGGAATTCAGCAGCTTGTGTAGAGGAATGTGGTTTTAGTAGTTTATCATAAATCAAAAGCAAACCATGAATGTGGGTGGAGACCAACATATGCAAGTTGTGCTCTCAGTACTTTGAAATAGGTGGAAAATCTCAACCACAGCCTACAGCAGAAGTGTGATTATGAATAGTTTAAAACAAAACAAAACAGAACTTGTTGTTATGCATACACACACAAACTGCACAAAAGGACCAACGTCCGGTTATGATAGATATGCTGCTGCTATTAGCCTTCAGACTGACCCAGCCCTTCTGCTGTATCCTTTCCCCCCCAAGAACAGAAGTTAAACTGAGGAATCTTGGCTAGGGAAGAGAACTCAACATCTATTCTATGGGTATTTGAACACACAGACACACATCTTGAGACTTACGAAAGTATTTCAGTGTCTCCTCTATTTGCTCTGTTGTTAAGTCAATATTGGCATCAGGAGAAATGAGAGGCGTATGAAGCCAGTCGTCGTGGTCATACCCGTAGATTGTATCTGCTCTTAGCTTGTAGTGGGGCAACTGCTCTTCCAGCAGGCTGATGATTTCAACTTCGGGAAGATCAGTACTATTGCACACATCTAAGAAGAATGAAGAGAAAAGACAGGATTTGCAGTTAATGTTACAACAAACATACAAAAAAAGGCACAGGACGCTTGCTGTTCAATACAAGTCATGTCAGCCTGCCCCTGTGCTTTGATGCTATCAGCATTCCATCTGATAAAAACAGCAATACACTGATTGCAAACATTTAGAAAGAAAAGGAAAATAAAACAAAATAAAATGCCATTTTGATCCGCACTTCCATACTCAGTAAGCATGCCCATGAAGAAACTGTGGGGTGTAGTTCTGGCTCTCTGAAAGAACTGCGATGAAAAATTTTCAAGGCCTAGTTTGCAAGAGTATTTAACAAGTAAAAATGAATTTTATACAAAATAAATTTCCTTTTCTAAATGCACAGTTTTGGTTTTTGCCTAAGGCATACACAATGATCTCATTTCATAACCACAAACAAACTATACCCTCACAAAACAAACTATGACTGGTATTATTGATTTCGTGTATATATTTAGACTATTTGGATGGACAAAAAGCTAGAAAACAGAAGGCTTTGGATTGCAGCCTGTTCACCTGGAAAGAAATACCATTAAAAAACAAAGGACTTACTTCCAAGAAAGTGTGCAAATCAGAACACCATTCTAGACTAGATTTAAAACAACTTTACCCCATCGTCTTCCTAAATCAGCGCTGAAGGCATCTTGCAACAATTAGACTAATTGAAGGTAATGCTGCCCTAAGCAAAGAAAAACCTGTCCAATACCACTGCCAAAGACAAGACACAGCTCATCCCTCTCAACAGGCCCACCCTTTCTGAAAATACCACTGAAAGACAAAGGGATGCAAACAATCCAGCCAAACAACTCAAGTTCAAATGTCTATTCTATAATGTCTATGTGTCCTCAAAAGCACTTCAATACAATTTGGCTTTACAGCAGTTCCTGACAACCTTCTAACAAGCTCTGGGAGGCTCTTCTGTAGCACAGGGGCGTAACGAGGCAGCCCTGGGCAAACTGTAGCCCTGGGCAAAACCTGAGTTGGATGCCCCCCCCCATGGGAGGCCACTCCACCACGACCAAATTTTTTTTGCACCAGGACATTGGTGCCTGCAGGGGGTGCATTTTTAGACATATCAGCACCAACATTTCAGCATATCATCAGGAGACTGTCCTTATGCTACTCCCCAAGTTTGGTGAGGTTTGGTTCAAGGAGTCCAAAGTTATGGACTCCCAAAGGGGGTGCCCCATCCCCCATTGTTTCCAGTGGTAGCTAATAGGAGATGGGGGCTACAGTTTTGAGGGTCCATAACTTTGGACCCCCTGAACCAAACTGCACCAAACTTGGGGGGGTGCCATCATCTCCAGATGATACCCTGAAATTTTGGTGCCAATACATCCAAAAATGTACCCCCTGCAGGAACATCCTAGAAATTTGCCCAAGAATCTTTGTTCTGCATTGAGTTTTCTGCATTGCTGTCAGTGGGGGTTGCAGGCTGTGGGGGGCACATTTCTGAAGGCACTGTCTCAAAGCTTTCAGGGTCTCATCAGGAGACTGCCCTAATGATACCCGCCAAGTTTGGTGCAGTTTGGTTCAGGGGGCCCAAAGTTATGGACCCTCAAAACTGTAGCCCCCATCTCCTATTAGCTCCCATTGGAAACAATGGGGGATAGGGGCACCCCCTTTGGGAGTCCATAACTTTGGATTCCCTAAACCAAACCTCACCAAACTTGGGGGGTAGCATAAGGACGGTCTTCTGATGATACGCTGACATTTTGGTGCCGCTAGCCTAAAAACTGTGCCCTCTGCAGCCCAAAAATGGAAAACCACTAAAATACCCAAAAACGAACCCAGCATTTTGATGCCCTCCACAAGGTGATGCCCTGGGCAGCTGCCCACCTTGCCCAATGGGCATTACGCCAGTGGCACCAGAGGTACCATTTGCCTACAAGACAGTGCTAGAATTGCCATCCTCCGCGTGGGGCTTGGAGTTCTCCTGGAATTTCAAATTGATCTTCAGACTACAGAGATCAGTTCCCTTGGAGAAAAGGAAAGCGTCAGAAGGCGAACTCTGTGGCATATCAATGCTTCTAGGTGCGATCACCCCCAGCACAGACTCTGTCTCCGAA
This sequence comes from Sphaerodactylus townsendi, assembly GCF_021028975.2. Classification (NCBI taxonomy): domain Eukaryota; kingdom Metazoa; phylum Chordata; class Lepidosauria; order Squamata; family Sphaerodactylidae; genus Sphaerodactylus; species Sphaerodactylus townsendi. The sequence continues at coordinate 26,753,001 of NC_059435.1, forward strand.
TCTCCAGAAATTCAGGGCAGAGTTAGCAAACCCAGATAGTGCAACCCCTCCTGTTGGAAGGAATGTCCTTTTTGGATCTACAGCCTTTGGCAATAGTCAGAGGAGGTATGTAGGGTGCTCTTATTTACAGGGCTCCAGAGGTTGTGTGGGACCAGCTTGGTTCCAAACAACTTTCAGTACTACTACTACTACTTTTATTACTTTTACTTCTTCCTCTCCTTTTTCTACTACTGCTACTACCGTGTTTCCCGAAAATAAAGATGCGCTATGTCTTATTTTCAGGGGATGTCTTCTTTTTCCGCTCCACAGCTGCATGCTCTGGTGTTCTGTTCGACGGGCATGCTTCCAAACAAAAACGTTGCTACGTCTTACTTTTGGGGGATGCTTTATATTTAGCACTTCAGCAAAACCTCTACTACGTCTTATTTTCTGGGGATGTCTTATTTTCGGGGAAACAGGGTACTACAAGTTCTTTTTGTTATTTCAGAACTCATTTCTGTTAAGCTCTATTAATTCTGAAATTGTGCCACCCAGGAGACCTCTGCCCTCCACTGGCAATTGCCTGCATGGCAGGGGGAGATGACTAGGGAACCCTCAGGAAGTTGTTCTCTACAGTACAACAGTCTGAATATCAAATTCAAAAACCTTTAACGGCATACACATACACAGTCTGAATATCCTGAACATCCTGATTGTGAGAAGATTAAACATCCATTACTTAATCATACTAAACCGTAATGCTTCTAAGCAGTCAACATTAAGAGTGTCACAACAGAATCTGAGAGACCCAGATTCAAATTCCCACTCTACTGTGGATGCTCAGTGCCAGTCACACACACTCAGCCTAATCTATCTCAGAGGATTGTTGTGAGAATAAAATGAAAGAGGGGAGCACATTGTAAGCCATTCTAGGTCCCAGAGGCTTAGCTCCAAGGGGGCAGGGGGTGCATGACGCACTGGGTGCACGCCCCTGTGGGGGTGTGGCGAGGGCATGGTGCGGGCAGGGTGGAGGATGCACCAGTGCACCGGGCGCTTTCCCCTCTTGCTACGCCTCTGCTGGGTCCCCATTTTGAAGAAGGGGGGATACTTATAGCTAAAAAATAAACCTTCCCTACTACAACTTCCAAGCAATCCTTGCACCATCCTGCTGGTTTGCTGTCAATAATGAGTTACTTTTCTTTTCTTAATAAAACAAAAGTTCTAAACTGAAATATTAAATCAGATTAAATTAAGGCAGAGCCTCTGTATTAGAAACAGGCCACCTCTCGTTTTCTACAAAGCCACATGCACTCATTTGCAGGGTTGCTGAACCTCTTGCCTGACAGCAGTAATAAATAAGTGAAGAAGCTGTTCACAGAAGGAAAAGGTTCACAGCATTCTTCTCCAGCTTCCCTTGCTGAACTTTAAATGACCCACTCTTCGCTTTACAGAAAACCAGCATGATGTGCATTGTAACACATGAGTCACGCAGCCATAACATTTAGTTTGATCGTTAAGAGGACTGAATTATGCTCTGAAGGGTACAATTTTATGAAAAAATGAGTACAATGTACAAAATAACATGCAAGTACAAAGTACAAAATAACGGTTCCTAGGGGAAAGTGTTCAACCTCCTTTTCTCTGGCCATCACAGCAGGTAGGGCCAAACATATACATGGATGTTTTAGCTACTATAATAATTTGCCTTTTCCTCTCCATCCCATCCATTTTAATTAGTCAATTATAGGAACGGTTAACTTATTTCAAACTTCAACCAAAAGCATTCTTTTTTAAAAAAACAACAACATCAGATTGCTAAAAAAAGGAATGCATCTATTTGACTTCTCCCCACGTTCCCATGGCTAGTCTGAGCTTTTGAAAGCAGTTCAAACATTAGAAGAATCTCTGACACCAGCTGCCCTGTAGTTTTCCCTGTGTCCTGCTGTAAGGTCACGAAAATGTTGCTTGATAAGGACCTCCATTGTTTTCAGAGGACCTTATCAAGCAACATATTCGTGACCTTATGGTTTTTGAGTTTCATTGTGGCAAACTGAAGACTCTTCATATCTTTGCCTCAGCACTGAAAAAGGGCTTGGCATGCAGTGATCTGAGCTAGAAAAAGACCAGAGTGCAGAGGTCTCTGTCAGGCTGATTTTTTTTGAAGGATATGGCTACTTGTATAGTGGGGAAGGTCAAATTAGATTAGAAAATGGAATGCCTGTGTTTGCATCTCCCATGGTTTCTTTAAAAAATGCTAGAGGGTGAGGAAGATAAAAAGAAGAGAGCAACTGAACCCTTTCCCCATAAGCCATGTGCTCACTGTAAAAACCACATTTTGTCCATAATTACTATGCAGACACGGCTGCAGGGGAAAATGCACAGGTATCGTAATACGAAAAATGCCCATTTCAGAAGGGGAGGAACACAGCTGCTTTAATACCTTTTTTAAAAAGCAGAAAAGATAAGTTACAAATATTGTGTCATCTCATCTAGTTTGGCCCCGAACTTTAAAAGTGGAAGCAGCCTTCTTTGGTTTAATTGTATGCGTTATGTGTCCTGCAGTATCATGTGTCACTGAAGTTTGATAGAACAGACACACACAAAATATTCTTTAACTCTTAAGAAGAAATGCATGAACTCAAAAAATCAGGAATAGTTTGACAGCAGGATTTCCCTTAGTGTCACTATTTCTCTTCTTGAACTGACTTTAGTCATCATTTTGAGCTTGCAACCGTTTATTTTATTTTTATTACCTTTATTGGACATGGATAAAACAACAATCAGACTAACAATAACAACAAATAGAAAGGTTATTACCTGATCAACAGGAGGGCGCAGTTGTTGATAAACCTGTTGCCAAAAACTTTGCTACACATGCAGTTTTTTTAGTACAGAAGTCATTCAAAAGCAGACATAGCTTGTCTTGGTCAGAAGTGGCAAGATATGAATTAATATGAGGTTCAATGTAGGGACTCCTATGTTCTGTGTGGCGAGGACAATACAGGAGTATATGAGCAGTTGTTTCTACTTGGCAACTGTTTATTTATTATGTACATTTTCACTTCTCCTTTCCTCCAAAGAGCTCATGGTACTTGCACATTATCTGTTTTATTCTCAAAAACAGCCCTGCAAGGTAGGTTAGGTTAGGCTGAGAGAGAATGACTGGCCCAGTGTTAACCAGTGAGTTTCATGGTGAGTGGGAATTTAAGCCTGGATTTTCTAGGTCCCAGTCTAACCACTCTATATTGCCCAAGTACATCATTCCAAATACTGCACTCATGGAAACATCTCGTCTGAATCCAAGACGCCATTGCTGTGTGACATGCTATGAGCACAAGAAACATGCACAAGAAACTGGGAAAGCAAAGGGAAAGTGTTAAAAAGAAGGATTAATGGGTTGTTAGATATTTATTATACTATATTGCCAATATTCTGTTAGGACCTTTAGCGCTAAAGCATAAAATTAATATTATTATGCAAAACAGCTTGTGAATTGCTGGAGTCTCTGAAGCAGGCATACCCAAGGTAGTGCCCATTGGTGCCATGGTGCCCACCTATACTTTTTCTAATGCCTGCCAAGTGTTTCTAGGAAGTAGGTGGGCTGTTGCCTGGTTAGGTTTTTGCGTGGCCATGTAGCAAATCCTAAAACTTCTGGATTAAAAAAATATGTTGTGATTCATTGCTGTATCTTTGCTCCTCTCCTAACTATGCCTGTTTGATAAATGTATAATTGCTTGCCTGACTATGACCTCATTATACTTACCAGGTCTCTAGAATTTATTTTTAGCTTAGTGGGTATGGCCAATTCTCCTAATAAGAAAATAGAGAACATCCAAATCTGCTGACATTGCAAAGACCTTTGCTGCTATTTGCTACTGCACGCATTCTCCGCTCCTGTAAAGCTTACAGATGCCTTTCTCAGTGTTCAAAAGCATCATGTACTAGATGTGAGGCACGTATAGCACCTGCATATCTGCAATCGCTAGATAGTCTTGGCTACCTAGTAATATTTCTATTGCAAATAACACCCCCTCGAACAGCACTGGGCAGCTGGTTGTGAAGTCAGAAAAAAAGCAGCCAGCAGCCAGAGATAATGGAGAAAGCTGCTATCCTGATCACGTGGTGACAACTGGGGAAGAGATTTCAGTATTCTGGACCTGTTTAAAGCTTTCGAAACTTAAATTCAATGTTAAAATGGATAATAGCCAAGCTGCAGGGTTTTGTGGGTTTTCATGGTCTGCATTTTTAATAGTATGTTAATTTTTCCAAATGGTTTTTTTGAGCGGTGGGGTTGTTATTTGTAAGCCACCTACAGCATGTCTCCAAAGAGGCAGCATATACTTTTTGACAGAGCGAAAAGCAAGAACAGAAGCAAAGCTGCTGCTTCATATAGGGAGTGTATTCACTGGTGCTTTGTCCCACAGTGAGGGTAAGTTTCCTCCAGGGCAGAGATTTCTGTACTGACACAGTCCCATTTGCGGCACTGAAGATCCTGGAACACCCACGGTTAGCGGGAGCCGGGGAACCCCAACGTCTCCCCCTTGCTTCAGGGTTTTGCTCCTTCTAGGTTCTCCCCCATCCAATGTAAGATTGAAGGGTGTCAGCTTTTTCTTTTAGCCCTTTAAATGTAATATCGACATTCTTTATATCAATACTATGCAGACTGCCAGCATTATTTTGGGGTTTTAGGGAAATGCCAGCCGTCGATCCCTGCGAGAAAGGGGAAGGGGAGTGATCTGGAAGTGGGGGCAGACAAGCTGTGCAAGCTGAGCAGTAGGAAGTGGGGTACCTCCTCATGTGTCATCAAGGAAACGAAGGAGACTCCACTGCAAAGGCACTGCGGTAAGGAGTGACACAGGAACCCCTCCATGCATAATGGGCCACAGAGTAAAAACTCTTGCTGGTTTACATTACGTGTAGTTATGGAATTCCCTAACACCTCACTTCATGCAAAAAAACCTGTGCTGCCTGTTTCTTATGTTCTTGGTTGCAAGTGAAACTTTTGTCTCTATCAAAGGCATTCAAGCACAGTTCACCTGTGATTATTCATGTCTCCAGTTATTTGTTGCAGCTTCAACTCTTCTGCTCCTTCTGTTTCTGACATTTCTTTCTTTGACTTTATCCAAGTAAGCACTGTCTGAAAAATACTTCTGTCTTTGTCTATTTTTATGGCTCAATTGAATTTGGAACCAGCAAAGAACCTTATATAAAAAGGTAAAGGCAGTTCCCTGTGCAAGCACAGAATCATGACTGACCCATGAAGGGATATCACGATATTTACTAGGCAGACCATAAGAACCACATGAAATATGTAACTCCATAAAGACCATTAAACTGGATACACATTTCAGGTTTGTACAGTCATTCATCAAACAGTTCGTGAATATACACCAACTGAAAGTGTGTAGATTTTTTTCAACCAACTCCATATAGAAGCTAAGAGCATTTAAGCCAGTTTAGTTTTAGAAACATGCAACTTCACTGTGTTACAATTAGGAGATAAACCTGTCCCCACAAAAAACAAGTGATTCAAAGAACTACTGGTATTAGCAGATACACTACAGCTGGAGGACCCTCAAATAAACGTCTTCCTTTTCATGGCATCATCTATTGTATTAATAATGCCCTATTAGAAGGTTATACTGGTGCCATCTGGTGTTCAGAAGTTGTGTTCAATTCACACACACACACACACACACACACACACACACACACACACACACACACACACACACACAAAGGCTTACTAGATAATAAAAAGGCATCTAAAAGCCTTGTTGTATCTGGGCTGATGGGAAATCTCTATATGATTCAACACATAGCAGCTAACTGATTCACAAATAGGTATTTCAAGTCATGGCTATACTAGTTATACTTTGTCACGGCCTTCTAAGGTTTTAGAGGCCTTCAAGGTTCCATCCCAGCACAACTTTTTTGATTATGGGAAGCTGTAACAAGATAATTTCTTTGGCCATCTGGACAGTCTCATCTAACCTCCAGAGAGAGTCCTTTTTAAATAGTAAGTAATGGGAGTAAGCACTCAGCAATCTGACATATAAGTAAAGGAAGTGTACTTTTCATTATAAATGCTTAACCATATATAAGTGAGTGTTTTAAAAAATGAAAAAAGAAGGAAGAATGTGAGGACTTAAGGTGCTCTACTTTTGTTTATGTAAAATATCTCATCTTTCATCCTTCAGGGCAAAGTACTTTGCATTAACCTGGCCAAAAAGAATAAAATCTAGCTGAACTGACTGAACTGCAGGCAACACATACTACCACTTTGCAGGATGAAGCAAATTAACTATAGTTTATCTACAAATAGTAAATGGAATGTGCAGCAACTATACACAGTGGTTTGTAATGAAACTTTAGGAAGTGATAGTAAGAACTACAATTTTTAAAATAATATTTGACTTTTCCTAGATAGGGTTCCTTTAAGTATCAAAATATAGAAGATACACATTAAAATATAGAAGATACACTATTATAAATCTGGAACATTTCAGAATGTATGTAAGTGATCTTAACTGATAAATGTCACCACTCAAAAGTAGGATTTGTTTTCCACCAATGTGTTTTTTATTTATTTTGCCAAAGGAAATACAGTTAATTAAACCACACACCCTGAAAATGGATAAAAATGTGGTCTCAAGTAGCATTCCTCTGTTGCTGGGACTAAACTTTTCACAGATTAACTTTCTGCTAGAAAACCATACGTTAACACTAGAAAGAATAAAAGCTTTTATTATGCAACTGAGCTTCCCCAACCCACACTGCTGGGACTGAAGGTGGGAGACATTTAAAAGCAAGTAGGATAGTCATAAAAAGGAAAGGAATGTTAACAATAGTTTCACTGTTTTATTTAAACATATAAAATGCATTTCAAGAAAAAAAGAAAACCTACATATAATATAAAATGATTAAAAACCAGTATCAAGAGTTCACAAAAAACCTTAAATTTAAACAAATCTTCCACAATAAAAAAGCATATTTTCTAGGCATGTCAAGATGCAATATATATTAAATTGGACTCCACGTATGGAATCAGCAAGATTGGCAACTATCAGAATTTCCTGACAGGCTTATTACTGGGAATGGGCAAAACATTAGAACTATCTCGTATGGGTTCTGGAGAATTTTAAAAATTGCTCTATACTTTTGTGATATTTGGATTGGACAAATTTAATAGAAGGCTATTTAGACTGCTGCTATTGTTATATATTTTTTAAATAGCCAAAGCTACAAGTTGTTGGAAGCGGTGGCTAAATTTTTAAATGCTGTTATTTTAACTCATCCGAAGTTGTAAAGGCTGTTGTGTGGTGTTGATGTTGATGCTGAACTATATATATGCCATTAAAGGTATTCGATTCGGAAAAAAAAATTCGACTGCTGCTATTTAGAAATTTATTTCAAGTGGGATCTACACAGGCAGTTATTTGTTACAGGAAGTGAATGCCACTGAGGATGTACCACCACTGGGTGGTGCTATAGTCTCAGTTCTAACATCATCTGAGACAGAATGAATGAGAACAACCGTTGGTTCTTGTCTGTGAAAGATCCTTCTCCTCTGAGAATCAGCGGACATATTTCTGAGTAATTCTCACCACTGACTGTGAGGGAAGAACTAGAGTTTTTCTGCTTCCTGTATTCTGAGGGAGTTACCCAGCAAGCCTCAGTTCAGGTACTCCCCATAGCTGTCTGTACAAATTAGAATTAGTCAACAAGGAATACACAAGGAACAACTTAGCAACAGGAAAACAGATATAACAGTTTCATCATAACATTTAAGTAAACGTTAGAGAAAGGTTGCCTGTCTTATCTCTGATGACATAAGGAGGGCAAAATGTTCTCCGATGCTCAGAGAAGGACCTTTCGAAGTAAGAACCAATAGTTTGTTCTCCCTCTGAGTTTGGAGGCCATCTTTCTGGGATCTCCCAGAGGCATAATTAGCTGTTACAGGTGGGGTCATCAGGATTTTCCTCTAGAACGTGCTGAGGCACCTGTCTGCCAAAGACTGCATCTGATATGCTAAACTTGTCAATTTTGTAGTGTTGAATGAAGGTTGACACAGATGCCCAGGTAACCGCTTTACAGATTTCCTCCAGTGAAGCATTTTTGATGAAGGCTGCATTGGTTGCCATGCTGCATACAGAGAGAGCAGTATTGCCTCAAGGAGAAAAAGAATTGCTAGCTTAGTATGCTACTATGTATCTAGTCTCTGAGGCCCTTGCTTATAGTACAAGCTGAAACCTTGCCCCCCCCCTCCCATTTGGAGGAGAAATGGACACAAATGAGGCTTCTATCTTTCTAAAAGGTTGGGTTCTGCTTATGTATGCCTTTAGGGTCCTACGCATGTCCAGGCTGTGCCATAGAATCTCCTTGGGGTGATTCGGGTTCAGACCGAAGGTAGGTAGAAAGATTTCCTGCTGTTGGGTGAAATCTGAAGGTGACCTTAGGGTAAAAGGAGGGATTCATGCACAGAACCACTTTGTCATAATGTAGAATGCAGATTTGGATCGACCAACGAGGCACCTAATTCTGATACCCATCTTGTTGAGGTGACTATCAGGAATACCGTCTCCATGTGAAAGAACTTCAATGTCCCAAACTGGTTCATATGGTGGTTTGGTCAAGACACTGAGCACCGTGTTCAACCTCCAAGTCAGGAACATGTGGATCTGAGGGGGCTGCCAAGCTGAGACCTTTCTGACTAATTGAAGGAGATTTGGATGGGCCAATAATGGAGGCTCTTCGAGGCTGGGAATGATGGACACTATAGCCTCCACCTGCCTCTTCAAGGTGGAAGATTTGAGATCCTGGTCTAGTACATCCTAGAGGAACTGCAAGAGATAGGGCAGAGGAGACATGTGGTGGACTCCCTTGCATCTGCCCCAAAGAACAAAGACATTCCAAGTATGCTCATATATTCTGGTAGTAGACTTCTTTCTGGCTGCTAGAATTGTTTCGGTCACCTGTGGGCTAAGACCCAACTCTGTCAACTGTTGGTGTTTAGTTCCCAGACAGCTAGTTGTAACCTGGATGGAACAGAGGGCCTTGATGAAGCAGGTCTGGCATGAGGGGCAATCTGAATGGTGGACCCCTGGCCATTTGCTGGATTGTGGAGAACCACGGCCTCCTTGGTCAGAAGGGGGCCACCAATATAACCTTTGTCTGCTGCTCTTTTATTTTTCTGAGGAGCATTGGTAGCACAGGAATCGGAGGGAAAGCACAAAGAAGATCCCCAGGCCAGTCCAAAGTCAAGGAGTCGACTGCCTCAGTTTGGTGACACAGGAACCAAAGAAGAACCTGGGTAATTGACTATTCTAAGGTTACGTGAAGAGGTCTACCTCTGAAACTTTCAGATGCTTCAGTATTCTCTTTGTAGCAGTCATTCTTCCTTGGACAAGCGTTCTTGGCTGAGCCAGTCTGCCTTGTAGCTCAGTTCCCCTTTGATGTGTTCAGCCTTCAGAGAAAGGAGAGGTTTCTCCGCCAAGCCCATAATCCTGACTGTTTCCCAACGTAGTGCATTAGACCTGCCTTTGTTGAGGTAGGTTTTGATGGCCATGTTGTCCGTCCAGACTAGAATGTGATGCCCAGAAATCTGGTCCTAAAATGCCTGGAGTGCAAGAAGGACTGTTCTGAGTTCCAGTTGCTTTATGTGAATTTTGGCCTCCTGGGACCTGTTTTGGAATCCCTTCCAGAATCACCCCCAACCTGTCAAGCCTGTGTTTGTGGTAACCTGTTTGTAAGATGGAAGATACAACTCCTTCCCCTGTTTGGTGTGTTTCAACTTGAGCCACCAAGAGAGGTCGTGTTTCACTGCCATCAGCACTATCAGAGACTTCTCTACCCAGTGGGCTATTTGATATTGGTAAGGGTACAGGAGTTGCTGCAGTGGTCTGGAGTGCTAACATCCCCACTGAATGACATCTAGGTTGAATGTAAGCAACATTTGGAGTGATTCACCAGGAAGCCCCATTCTTGCAGCTACTGTAGAGCTCTCCAGGTGCTTGCTGGAAGGATGGAGACCAGATTAACAGATCATCAAGGTAAGGATGCATGTGAATTCCCTGCTCCTGAAGAATCACTCCCAAGTTGACCAGTAGCTTCGAAAAGACACAAGGGTGGTGCAGAGACCAAAGGGCATTGCTATGTACTGGAAGTGACAGTCCTTTACACAGAATCTGGGGGATTTTCTGTGATTTGAAAGAGTGAGTAATTGAGGTGAGGAACTGCTGTGGTTGTAGGGAGTCGGCAATCGACCATAGGGTCTCCATATGAAAATGCCTTAGACGGATAAATCAATTTAGGAACTTCAAATCAAGGATCGCTTGCCAGTCCTCATTCCTTTGGGGGACTGTGAAGAAGGAGTAGACCCCTTGACCCCGATCTTGAATCTTGGACAGGAACCTCCTCTATTATTTCTATGGAGATGAAATGATGGATGGCACTGAGCACCCTCGTTCTTTTTTCTAGATTACTTGTCAGAGAAGACTTCACAAATTGTTCCAGTGGGATAGTTAGGAATTCAAAGTACAGATGCAGCCTTTCCCCCATCGGAACCTCCTATGAGTCACGCTTTGGAATCCTGATCGGGGCAATCCAATTTTCCGGGGAATCTCTTGTTGTACTGGTTCCTGGAGGAGGAAGACAAAGAGGATTTCCAGCTGTTCTTTCAAAAGTCTGACTTGAACCTCGGCAGGGTGTGTTGGGCATGAAAGAACTGGAAAGGGGCTTGTAAGCCACCTTGAGTCTCCTGAATAGAAGAGAAAGGTGGGCTATAAATCCAAACTCCTCTTCTGTCTCCTCTGTCTGCCAGGATATTTTGGCATCACCTTAGATTTATCCTTGGTGTCAACCAAAATCCGATTGAGAACCTTCCCAAATAGCTTGTCCCCCTGGAAGGGGTACACCGCCATGATGAATTTCAATTTGAAATCAGCCTGCCAGGTCCTCAGCTAGTGCAGTCGTCTTGTAGTGGCACTGGCAGCAAGAGAACTGATGGAGAATGTCATCATATCCAGTGTTGTACCTGCCATGAAAGATACTGCCTTCAGCATCCTATTTAGCTCTTCTTGGAGCCATCTGTTGTCTTCAAGCAGCAAATGAATGGAAGTAACAGACTAGACTCAACGCTGTAAGAACTCAGGCAACACACAACTACTCTCCCATAAGGCAGGAAAAGAACTGCAGCTTGCTGGGTAACTCCCACAGGATACAGGAAGCAGAAAAATTCTAGTTCCTGCCTGCCAGGTCAATGGTGGGAACTACCCCGAAAAATGTCCTCCAAGCTTAGAGGGAGAACTAAGGAGCTGAGTTTCTACACTGTCCGGGGGTCGCCGCGTTGGCTCGCCCCGGACTTGCCCAGCTGGGAGGCGGGGCCAGCGGTGGGCCAGCAGCGGGACCCAGCAGCGGCCAGCCCGACGAAGGAAGCGCCCGTGGAGCGGCGCAGCTGAGGCTTGTCGGGCCACCGGCTGCCGGCAGGGGAGCGACGCAGCTGCTGCTTGTCAAGCCGCCGGCGGCAGGCGGCTGGCCCGGGAGCGAGGCCGGGAACGCCCCCGACGTGCGGGGGGGGGGGCTTGATAAGGGGCGCATGGATGGGAGGGCGAGGCTGGCCGCAACGGGTCATGGGAGGGGTTGCGGGAGCCGAGAGAGGAGAGGACGAGCGTGGGGAAAGAGCTGCAGGCGAGAGAGGGAGAGCGCAGAGGGGACGGAGAAGGAGGGACAGAGGGAGAGCGCAGAGTGGACAGAGAAGGAGGGACAGAGGGAGAGCGCAGAGTGGACGGAGAAGGAGGGAGGCAAGAGAACAGAGGAGCGAGAGAGAGAGGAGAGAGAGAGAGCGGAGGAGGAACAGGGGAGCGAGAGGAGACAAGGGAGGAAAGGGAGGCTGGACGGGGTGATAGGCGTACCCTCACCAGAGGGGCTGCAGACCCCAACCGCGATTAGAGCGAGCCTCAGGCAGGGGAGGGGAAGACTCCCTTGGTGGGCACCCTGTGGTTTCGGCAACTGACTGTGTGAGCCCCAAAGACCGGGGCCACTGACAAGGAGAACACCTCGGATAGGGACGGTGGGACGGCTTGTCAGCCCGGACTGCAGGAGGGGGAGGGAGAATGCCACATACATAAAGTCCCAACAAGCAGCAAACGTGCAGACACATACACATACAAGGTCATACTAATGAGTAACCTTATTTTTTCATCCCAAAGACAGGGACAATATTTGGTCTTCTACCCTTCAGCAGGCATAACTCACATCAAAATTATTAAGTGAAGCAATGGTGTATTCAGCTAGTAGTCAGAAGGTCAATCAATGCTAACCCCTGTTTTCACAGTAGTGAAAATTTTCACACTCTGGCACTAATCCCTGGTCAGCAGACAGCTGGCTACTTCTCTTCTGAGGTATCAAAACAAAATTCAGCTGGACCTGGGCAATTTCTGAAAGAAAATTCATGCGTTGAAAGCAACTCTTACAGGGACAACTTTGCAACCTCTTACTTAAGGGTACAACCATCCAGCTAACAGCAAAATGCCAAAACAATAATGATGTGTCCTGCTATGCTAGTAGGGCCTGATGGATATGAAAGCACTTGGTTGTTGCCTGCTGGGTGGAATGCAGTTTTATTTATGCATGCTATTTTCTGTAAAGAGATTAAGCTCTGTGTAGGAAATAGTGACGTAACCTATACAAACAGCTCTTAGCAAGGGCCAGGTCTCCCTGGCCAAGTGCTTCTCACAGCCTCTTTTATTCCAGGTTGCTGGGAAGAGGGTTCTTTTAGGAGCTGCTTGATGCTAATGAGCCAACATTATTAACAGACTGAGTGTTCCCATAAGATGTACCCTGGTTTTTGCCAGTCTACTCTCAATAGTGGGGGCTTTCCTTATGCTGGGCCATTTTAATGCACAAATGAGTGCCAGTGACAGGGGAGACCTAAGTTCAAGACCCCACTTGAGATACTTGCACATTCTCAGCCTAAACTTCCTCACAAAGCAATATATACATTAAAAGGGGGGAAGAAGAGAGCCAACATGGTGTAATTGTTAAGGACATGTAGAGTCTAATCTGGAGAACTGGATTTGATTCCCCACTCCTTCACATAAAGCCTGCTGGTTGACCTTGGGTTAGTCACAATGGGAAGAGAAAGTGAGAGTTTCTGAATCACTGGTGCAACTTATCTGTTACTTGAACTCCAGAGTGTCCATATGAACCAAGGCGGTGATTCTACAATCAGCCCAACCAATTAAGAACAGGCACTTTCCAAGTGTTCCAGAGAGAAGAGTAGATTTTTCCATTGTTTGCACAGCAAACAATGGAAATCATAATATGAGAGTTTCCAACCTAAATTACTTAATTCAGATTTGTGCCAAATTAAGTATCCTATCCACCTCTGGATAACTGTTTTGGGATAATTCTGCATCCTCTTGCTTTACAAAAGTCTATTCCACATTTCTGTTTTCTTTCCATTTACTTCCTCTCTACATTCCCTACATGCTGATTATGAATAGATATTTCTGTAATGTGTAGATTCTCATTTAGCAAGTCAATTTCACATGCAGATTTACATGACTGAAATCTAACTGGATGTTCCATCTTGTGAAAAACTTCAGTCTAGTCGATTCTTTCTGCCCAGGAGATAAGTTATACTCATTGCTGAACTGTGTCTACTGCAAATAACATAGTTATTTCCCAAAGTATCTCTATTTCAGGGTCCTCCTCTTATGTGGTTTTTAAAAGAGATACACATGCATAAGTACAAATAATGATCTCATAGGGGTGCTGTGTGGTTTCCGGGCTGTATGGCCGTGTTCTAGCAGCATTCTCTCCTGACGTTTCACCTGCATCCTCTGAAGATGCCAGCCACAGATGCAGGCGAAACGTCAGGAGAGAATGCTGCTAGAACACGGCCATACAGCCCGGAAACCACACAGCACCCCAGTGATTCCGGCCGTGAAAGCCTTCGACAATGATCTCATACTTTAAACAATTTTAATAAGATTGGTTTGTTGCAAAGTAATAAAAGAATAAGACACCACAGCATCTCAGAGAGCAGAAACAACTGAGTGGCAAGCTGCATTAGTCGGGCTTCTGAAAATTAAGCAACCCTTGCAAAATTCTATTTCTCCAAACAGGATTTGAGTCAAGGAGAAGCAGGCCTTGTAAGAACATGTTTTAGAAGAAGGAAGTGATTATTCCTCCCAGACAATTTCTGTCACTATTTGCAAGTCATACAACTTTAATCACATGAAGTCAGAATCACCAGGCAGAGAGGAAAAATACAATGAGTAAGCGGGCCCAGCCCCAGGGATTGCTGCAGCCAGGGCCGGAAATAAATGAAGAGGAATGGCCCGGAGTCCAGGAAGAGAATGTGGCTTTTGAAGTGAGATGTTCAACTGCAGCTCTTTAAGAATAAGCAACCGGTGCCTCTCCCCCTGATCACACTATTTTCTTCATCGTCTCCTTTCTTAACCCTGCTTCACAATCTTTTTGGGAGGCATATGATGGCCTTTCACTGACAGTCTCAGCTGAACAAACTGCGCATATTTTTTTATGCTGGTTCATAAATGATCGTAGGAATGGGGCACCATGATAAATGAAATGGAGATTAGGGGTGTGCTTTCAGGTATTCCACCCCCCCTTCCAAAAAAAATGTTGTTTGATGAGCTAAAAAAAACCTTATTGGAAAAAGCTGACTTTTTTTGGCTCTTTCCAGCTTTTTTGGCTTTTGACAAAGGGCCCCTAAAAGCTTTTTACATTTTCAAGAGTTGCCGAACCAGTTGACACCCAATTTGTGCCGGGTGGTCGGTTTGGCAACTCCTTCCAATTTAAAGAGCATAGCTCCACTGAAACCTATGGGGAATCTTTGTGGGGCTGCGGGGGGGGGGGGGAAGCCCTGTAGGGGCGAATATCCATCAACAGAAGATTAGAGGCATCTGCTGATTATCCCTAGCAGTACGCCTTTATGGGGAAGAGGTTCAGAATGAGGTTTAACATTGACTTGACAACTACTAGAGAATTGAAAGACTAAGAATTGATGAAAGGACTATAGGAATGGAAGAGAAACATGTATTTACTAGAAGGGTTCTGAAGAAACCAAAGAAAGTATGAAATAAGGTAAGGAAAATTAGAAAATACTCAAATTTGAAGTAGACTAAAACACAAAGCAAGAGGTGGCCAGAATATAGGACCAAGGATATCCACAGTATGTATGGATGAAGGCGCTTGAAGACATTGCAAGTGAACAAGTGAAAAGGCAAGACAGAAAAAAATTAGGAAGAGAATGAGAAGATGACAAAAAAGACAGGAAGTCTGAGGATCAATTCACACACAAATTGTGTCTGGGGTCTCCCTTGACTCTGAGTCAGATATCAGTCGAGGGTTCTCTTCAACTACCATGCCAGTGCCTGGTTTGAGTCAGGACCATGGCAAGTGTGGAGAAATACCTTTAACCCATTTTTACAGCCTGAAAAGGTCTTTGAAGTGTTATTTGGCCAGTTGGGAAAATGCCAGGTGTTCCCAGGGACACATGTGGGTTTCTCCAGCGGGTCAAACAGCATTCCCAAGGCCATTCCAGGTTGAGAAAACTGTAAGAGGGATAGGATGAAGTTCCTCCTCCATACATGCCTCACTGCACAAATGAACATTCACAAGAACCAGCAACTGATATCTGAGTCAGAGAGGGAACCCCTTCCCAACCTGCCTATTCTGCCATGAGTGGAACTGCCAGTTGGGAGAAACAAAACAAGAGAAAACAGGGCAAAGATCAAAGCTGGGCACACACAATTAATGAGAATGGAAATCACATTAATGCCTTCTTTATAAAAAAAAATGTGTAAGGACCCTGAAGGCCTCAAATGCTTACACTAAACTGTACCACCAGCCAGCCCAATATAATATAGCCTCATTTTCTGGCTCATCCTTTATCTTAAAAAGAATGGAAGCTGCATTCCTGCCATTCAAGGATTTGCCAAAGGACTTCATGGAAGAACAAAGTGTGCAAGAGAATGTGTGCTAAAGACAGAGCCTTAGTCTTCAACTTGTCAGAAGATGAGATAAACAAAAGTTTGGCATTTCCTTCTAAGAACATTATCAAGTAATCATTTGTGATGAGCCGGCCCGGCTCCGGCATGCCAACAGAAAAAGGATATTAAGATTCTTTCTGACCTCAGGGGAGTACTTAAAAAAGAAAAAAAAGTATTTTTTGCTGTAACGTGCCCAGAGCGGATGTAATTTATTTTCATAGCAGCAAACAGTTGAGCATGGCCGTCTGCTTACCTGGGACTTTCAAAGCCAAACAGATGTGTCAGTATCATTACAAGGATGTTATAGATCAACGAGCAACAATGCAGAACCCTGTACTCTTCTGCCCTCACTAGGATGGTAACCAACTGAGGACCTTGTGAGAATATGATCCTGCCTTTCCAAACTACAAGAAAAGTAGCGGGACCCCTGCATTGTTCCTTTTTCAAATCACAAAAATGCCTAGCATCCACCTTCAACACAGATTTTGTGCATTACAGATGAACTTTCCTGTCTTGCAAGGAATTACTCTGGATAGCTGAAGAATAATCAGTCTACCCCCACCCCCAAATTCCCAAAATTTGAAGCTGAGAAGAAAAACATCTGTACTCTTTCTTATTCTATCTCTTGTAGGAGGAAGAAGTATAAAAGCTCTAGTACATTTGAACAGCACACAAAACCAGTTGGGAGAGGGAAGATGCACGTACAATGCGAAGGTTGTACATCGGAAGGTAGGGGCCCAACCCTTGCAGCTTGTGTAGGCAATACCTGAACTTGAATATACTGCTACATGAACAACAGAAGAGTTTGGGTAGCAAAAATGAGGAATACGCATAATGGATGGGAGATATCCTACTAGGCAGCAGTGTGTGTGCACAAAATCTTGGGGTATGGATGGACTGTAAGTTAAATAGAGCAGGTAGTGTGATGCAGTGAAAAGAAAAAGCTAGTGCAACCTTAGGGTTTATCAATGCAGAGACAAAATTGCAAGACGTCAAAGTCCTGCGGTGCACTGCATTTGACAGGCTGCACCTGGAGTACTGTGGGCAGTTCTGGAGGTTTCGTTTAAAAAAAGATGTTGACAGAATGGAGCAGATGCCGAAGAGAGTGACGAAGATGATCAGGCGCCTGGCGACCAAAGCCTTCGAGGAAAGGCTGAGAAACTTGGGAATGTTCAGTCTAGAGAAGAGGAGGTTGAGGGGGGACATCATTGCTCTCTCTATGTATTTGAAGGGAAGTCACTCAGAGGAGGGCAGGGAGCTGTTTTTGTTGGCAGCAGAGGAAAGGACTTGCAATAACTCACCCTGAGCCTGTTGTAAAGGGCTGGGAATAAATCTAAATACCAACAACAACAATAATAATAACAACAACAACCAATTACCACTGGGAAAACCAGGTGGGTAGTCTCAGAGGTAATCAGCACCCAGGCACCATTCTGAAAACACTAGAGCAGCACTTGAATCATTCTCAAATTGATAAAATCAACATCTGTCAGATTCAGAAGGCAGTCCTGCTGGGATCTGCATAAATACTATGCATTACATTAGAACTTTCTAGGCCTCTGGGTGAGGCTCGAGTTGTAATGAAAGGCCGACAACCAGCTAAAGAACTGGCAGCTGTGATATTAAACAAAATTAAATAATAATAGGTTTAAACTATGGGCAGAAAGATACCAGTACGAGTTGTTCAATAGTGGAACTGGCTGCCTAGGGAGGTGGTGAACTCCCCCTCCCTCACTGCCAGTCTTTATAAGCAGTGGCCGGACAAACAATTGTCAGGGATGTTCTGGACTGATTCTGCATAGAGCAGGGGGTTGACAGTCTGTAAGGCTCCTTTCAACTCTATGATACTATTTAGTGGCTCAGTGTACCACCTTTCACCTTTGCTTGTACACGAGATTGGCCACAGGGCAAAAGGACCCCATCTTTCAAGCCAAGGCTCTGAGAAATACTTTTTTTTTAACTGCGAGTGGCAATTTTTGCTAACTACCTTGACAAATTTGAAAAAATGCAATGCAGTTCATTCACACATTTCACATACGTGAAAACACTGTAGATGTTAATGATACATGCAATTGGAAATATAGACCATTCTGAAAGGTACTTATACCTGTAAAGGCCTAAGGTACCATTTTCTCCATACCAGAACTACAAACAAAATACAATTTTATGTCATTTTCTCTCTATAAAACAAAGTTTAGCCACTTCTTAACGTCATCCAGGGGGTTACCGTAACTGAGAAAAGAGATGGAACAATTGGGTTTCCTGCCTACCAGTAATGGTGCCGGCATCTCTGTACTCCCTGTAGTCTGAGGCGTCATGTTCCACAGCTTCGCTTACATAGTGTTCTTCGTGAATGGCTGCATCATAGGCTAGGACTGCATGGTTGGCTGGGTCGGAAGAGGGCACAGTGGTGGCCAAAGTGCAGTCGTTCAAAGCTGTGGCGTCCAGCTTGGCAGGTTTCACAGTGAAGTGCCAACTGCCATCAGGGGGGCCAGTGCTGGAGACGGGGTCTGGCAATGGTAGAAAAGGCAAGCTTCACTCCTGGTTCCTGTTGGCTTTCTTGGGAGATCTGCAAAGGATATACCACAAAAAAAGCAATAAGATTTCAATTCAGGCTCTTTAAAATAAACAGACTGCTTGTAGTGTCAAAGTCTTTCACGGTCGGAATCAACTGGCTGTTGTGGGTTTTCCTGGCCGTGAAGGCATAGACTGGTAGTTTTTGCTGCTAACCTTTCTCTCGTATCTATGGATGGCATCTTCAGAGGCATGCTAAGGTAAGAAGTGTTTCTCTCAGAGAGAAACACTTCTTACCATGACATGCCTCTGAAGACGCCAGCCATAGATATGGGAGAAACATTAGAAGCAAAAACCACCAGACCACAACCACATAGCTCAGAAAAGCCACAACAGCCAAAAAGACGGTTTACTCTTTCCAAGCAAAACCAAGGTCAATCCGGCAAACACTGAAAGATAAATGACAACAGTGTTCTGAGAGGGAGTCTCCCAGGCCCAACTATAGGACCTCTGTCCTTGACCAATTGCTGCAAATGAAGTGTAGTCTACTTGTTAAAAATCTTTAAAAATGAAAACTGTTAAAGTTAGTTGTAGTTAGTGGGCTGTGTGGTTAGTTCTGAGATCTTATTCCATATCGTTTGCTTACCGAAGCCATCTTTGGCTGGCATTTTCAGAGGCATATCACAGAGAGAAGTCTGTTATACACTGTGCGCAGACTATAACAGACTTCTCTCTGTGATACACCCCTGAAGATGCCAGCCACAGATGCAGGCAAAACGTTAGGAACAAGATCTACCAGACCACGGCCACACAGCCCAGAAAACTCACAACAACCAGTTGAATATGGCCGTGAAAGACTTTGGCAATACATTGTTAACGTTATCCCCACACTCCCTCCATGTAAGATTCGGGAGGGAAATGATACTTTATCAATGCCCTGTTTTATCCTCACAAGGAACCTGTGAAATAAGTTGGACTGAAAGAGTTTACCCTAAGCATCCTGGGGATTTGAATCTAAGTTCTCCATTCTAACGTTACGGGCTTAGCTACAGGATGAATATTCTCTTTCCCAACCTTTCCTCTTTCAAAGACAAATGATCCCGGCCTCAGTAACAAGGGTTACAGGCAGCCATCCTGTTAAACAAGGTTTAACAAGTAAGTTACATATCCTGAGTTATGCATTAACCATGAATAATGCTAGCACACATAACACTGGAAAAGTTAAATGGGTGGTGGTATTTGCATGGATCCCATGACCTATCCCCTAAATTATTATTAAACAGTGTTTTGTCTCCACCAGCTTCAAGAGAAAATGTTCACAGCAACAAGAAATATCAAAGTCCTAGAAGAGTGACAAGAATTTGCAGCAGATTACCTCTGGATATGAAATAAGACTATGTGTTTCCTTTGCTGGCCAGATTTGTATGTATGGTGATGCTCCTAGTTAATAAATTTCAAACCAGGACACAAACAAGGAAACAACAAATAACAAAACTGGATTCAGCTGTGCCATACAGAATGAGGAGAGCTGCTGGGTACACTTAATTGTACACATGCAAGCAGACAAAAATAAATCTTTATCAAAGGAATGAAGAAGTTGGGTGAACCCTTGCATGCTGGGGACAGACCAGGTGCGGGGCACCTTTAGAGCTACCTATATTATGGAGAGATGGTAGCCAATTATAAGTTAATACTGGCTTTAAGTTCAGTTCATTAGAATAAGGATGTCAATTCACACTAAGGAAACTGGGCCCATCGTACAAAAGATGGAAATTAAAACTATATGATACAGCACAAAGGAGTTTATAAAGTAGCAGTGGTACTGGAAAGACGGGGAGCAATGGTATGGTGCTGTGCAAACTGACAACGTCGCACTGCTACTTAACAGATTCTGTCCTGGTAAAAGAGGTGGGAGCGTAAAGGACTAAAGGGAACTATTCGGAACATATCGTTTAGTTGCCGGAAAATACAATTTAGGAAGCACAAATTGTACGCAGGAAACCACAGCACTTTAAATAGCAGTCATTAGAAATGTACAATGATTGAGCTACCTTGTCCTTGTGAAAACAATGTGGGGATGGAGAATGGATTCGTGTGGGCAACAAATGTCCACTAAAAACATGTTTCATGGGCTGCAGAGTTCATCCACATTATATTTCAATAGACCAACAGTAAAGCAGGGGTGTCCAACTCTGGTGCTGCGGATGTTCATGGACTACAATTCCCATCAGCCCCTGCTGGCATCAGCCCCTATAGTAAAGGGATTCTGAAGTGCACTAGGAGCCTTTTTTCAGAACTGTCACTTTCACAGGTTAGTATCAATTGGATGTGGCTAACAATTACCGTACTTTCAATATTTTTAAATGCTCCTAATTAAACAGAGGATTTCAACACACTGTGTGAAAAAGATTAATATGATGGACTGAAATCCATCATGACCTTTCTTTCTTCCCTAGCAGAAATCAATGAGGCAAACACTGTCTCTCTAATATAAGCTTTCAATTGATTATGTGGTTCCACCCCACCCTACCCCCACCCCCGATGTACAAATGGCTCTGATTACAAGCCCATTTCTGGCACACCAGATGTAGAGCAAAGTTTGGCTGTGCTTCTTTGGGAAAGAAATTAGTTGGCTCTTTCCTAAGAAAACTCTCAGGCCAGGCCAAATTGCAGTATTCCAAGGGATTGTTCAGAAATAGAAAGCCTTATTCCCCCTCCCTGATGGGAACACCTGAAACCAAAATGGTTACTTATAATATTCCATTTAACTTCCCTTACTAGAACATCGTGCTCAGAAAGCACTTTCATTTCATACACAATGTTTTTACATACATGGTTTGGCAAATTTTTCTTCTCATTTTTAGCCAGCCTCCAAAAATGACTTACCAATGTAAATAATGCATACAGAGTGATATGTTGCCATACCATGGCTAAGAAATAATGCTGAGAACCAGGAAGTCACCAGTTTTAAGTTTTGTATCTGTCATTAGCTCTATCAGGGGGTGGCCTCAGGCAAGCCAGATCTTCAACCTAGACCTGCCTGTGCAATATGGCCCTACCATTACTGACCTTTCTTCTTAGAAGATTGTTGTCAAGGTTTTCCAAAGTTAACAATTAAAAGTGCTGTTTAGAGTAATGCATTCTATATGGGGGGTTACTCCTGAAGATAGTCTGGAAACTTCAATAAGCCATACCAGTCAGAGTACTGACCAATACCATCCTAGGCAACACATAAGGGTGGTGCTGCTGTAACTGCTTTGTTGTCTGCTGAATTATTTCCAGGCTTGGTTCAAGATGATGACATTGTCCTTCAAAGTCTTAAATGACACAATCTCGGAATGCCTAAAGAATCACCTCTGCCCACTATCAGCCTTCTCCAGCTTTACAATGAAGAGATGGTGCCTTCCTGCAAGAGCTGATCTTATAAGAAGTGAATTTGCTCTGGATCTGTGGGAGGAACTTGGGACTCCTTCCATCCAGTATCAGGGGTAGCACTGTCCCTCCGAACCTTCTGACTACACTGAAGGTATTTCTGTTCCAGATGGCCTTCAAGTTGAAGCAACAGGACTGGGAGATGGTGGCTGATACTTTAATGAGTAAATATATTTCTATTGTTGCCATTTTACCATTATAATTTTTGTTTTATCAAACTCTTTTCGAGCTTAGAGGCATGTTGAAGTTGAAAGGCAATAAGAAGACAAATTGGCATTTAAACCAGAGCAGATATGATGAAATTAACAGCAGCTGCAAGAATAAATTTGTCAACACTTTTCTTCTTCCCATTTTTTCCCATGAAGCTTTTATATCAGGGGTCCCCAAACTACAGCCCGGGGGCCAAATGTGGCCCCCTGAAGGCATTTATCCGGCCCGCCAGGCATGGCGGCGATGGCTCCATTCATGTGCAGTGGGGGCTCAAGGGAGAGGAGGAACCGGCCCCAACGGCTGTTGATTGCAATTACATGATGGCACCCCCAAATCTCCACGAATTTTCTGACCCAGAGTTGGAAACCTTACATGTCGCAACGCCTGCTCCGCCCTTCCCTCTCAGCTACTCCATGTGTTGCTCTCAGGCTTTCTGTTCCGCCTCACTCCCATTGGCATCAGCCAGGCTGGCTTAATCGCCGCTGGCTGCTAGAGGAAAGAACCCAGGAAGATACCTGATCCTGGGTTAGATGGAATGCTTCATTGGGAAAGTTCTGCTTTTTTTTTTTTTACAGGGGAAGGTATTCCACAGCCTCCCCAACAATATTTGGAGCCCACCCTGTACTTGACATACTTTGGTCACTGTTCTAAAAATAGACCATGACAGAAAGGCTGAAAGGTGAAATCAAACATTTTACAATCATTTGTGCATAGGAATTTGTTCATAGTTTTTTTTAGTCCGGCCCTCCAACAGTCTGAGGGACAGTGAACTGGCCCCCTGTTTAAAAAGTTTGGGGACCCCTGTTTTATATATTGAATCAATCAGTGTTTTCTTCCCTGGTACTATTTTGTCCTTTTGATGGAGTGTCTCATGTTCACTGTGCATGGAAAGACACTCCTGCTATTGAAGATGTTCAGTCTAAATCACAGGTATCAAACTTACGGCCCTCCAGATGTTATGGACTACAGTTCCCATCATCCTCTGCCAGTATGATGCTGGCAGGGGATGATGGGAACTGTAGTCCATAATATCTGGAAGGCCACAAGTTTGACACCTATGGTCTAAATGAACCTTGGAGACAGCTTCAGTTCAAAAGACGGGTAAGTTACATGTGTTGGTGGCATTTGAAAGGCTTTCCTTGTCGCTTTCAAACAATGCACTTAAAGGCAAGAGCTATCTGTTGGGCGAATACCTCAGTTTCAAATAACAGCTATTTGAAGCATCAACTGCTAATCCTCATGCATGGCGGATGTATTTGCGACCTTGTTTAACATTGCTTGAAAGTGCTGGCTCATCTGCCAATCCTTGAGTCATTCATTTGCAAAACGCTGGCAGCGCCAACAAAGTACCAGCTACTTGGCAAATGCTGGGAATAGTGTAGACTTCGAGGAGGCGAGGAAAGACCAAAATGGGCTACGGCATATCAGAACAGTCGTATATTTCTTTCAAAGCCTTCACATGAATTTCACATCACATATAAAACTGATTCTCTCAACAGTTCTGATGTAATACAGTACTGTTCTGATCACTGTATCTCTATGCAGCAAATGCAAAAAAAGATACTATAAATAGCTCTTCCTGGTATGGGGCTCATGTTATATTAAAGCCGTCACGGTCAGCTTCTTCCTTTGCTTTGCGTAAGAATGAATGCCTGTTTCAGAATTCAGGGCGTGAAAAACCTGAATGACTGAACAGTGGCTGCCAACCAGACTCATGATTTGTCCATCTCCATAAACAGCTTTATTCAGTGAAGTGCAGACACAAAGAGCATTATTGCTGCAACAAACATGGAACAAAACGTGCCGCAAATGGGATAACTGGGCCATCGTTCAACTCATCCAACCTTGGCGATATGAGAAATACAATCACATCAGGGAAGAGCCTTGACTCAGGTGATGAAGCATTCGCTGGCCACGCAGAAAGTCCCAGGCTAAAACTCTGGCATCTTCAATTTAAAAGTCGGTTATGGGAAAGACCTAAGCCTGAGATGCTGGAGAGCTGCTTTAAGTAGAAAATAGCGACTTTGAGGGACCAGGAGTCTGATTCGGTATAAGGCATTCATGTGTGTGTTCACTGGTGTTCAAGTCACACCACTTTTCATATGTGCTTCAGGGAACCAAACAAACGAACAAAAAACCCCTTCCACCACTGTGTTGCCAAGGTTTACTCTGAGAATGAACCTAAGCAGCGTTTAGGGATTTAAGGTGAACTGTAGTCAGCATCCAGAAAGGAAGGATTGGAGGAGAACCTCATTCCTGAAATGTAACAATGCAAAGGTCACGTGATCACAGTGTCCTTTGGCAAGTACTGATTCACACCAGTGTAATAAACACTATATAAAACAGCAGTGTAGAAAAAGTGCACTGTTCACTCCTACAGAATACACAGGAGCTTATTTAAGAAGTAGGGGAGGGGGAAGAAGAGAAAGGTATACAAAAATTTGACACTAAGGACAAGTGCCTTAGATATGTAATAGCTGGACACCAGAAATGACAGATGTGCCCGTTCTAACCTTTAATTCATTGCCACACACCAACATGCAGTATCACCATCAAATGCTACCAAGTCACAAGTAAACAAACAAGCAAACAAAAACCCCTAGGAACTAAAAATAGCACTCTGGACAAGGCCAGTTTATTCACATAGGCATATTTAGGATATATGCACATAACACAGAGGTCTCTGGAATACATCTTGTGAGATCCTTGTACTTGTTGACCATCTGTTAACTCCTCTGTATTAAGTCTGATTCTTAATTGTTGGGTGCAACATTTTGAAAGGACCTGAGGGTAAAATCTAGGATTTCATCCTCAAGGTGAAGTCTGCTTGATGTCAGAAGTCATTGCAAGAGGGGGAAAGGCAGCTGCCAAAAATCCTCAAGACCCAAACCTTGTGGATACCTACCCAAACTTTGGAGATGGTTGCCTGAAATCACTGAAATTAAACATTGCCTGCAAATGACATTTGTATGCTACTCTACCGGAAGTAGAATATACCATTCTGAAGGAATAAGAACATCTGGTTTCAGTTACAACTAAAGTTCCAGCTAAAGTTAAAACACTGAGGCCACACATAGCTCAAATCTTAGAAGTACATTATATTATCCTGTAATTACAGAAGTGGATTAATCAACGGTTTATTCCAAACTATTCTTCCATAATAAGCAGACCTGAAATCCCAAAACTGCCTTGTGCACAGATGTGCTTTGGGCTTTTAAGTCATTAAGAGATCGCACGCTATTGAAGTCATGCCACTAAACACCGGAACTGCGATGATCAATACTTTGTGTACACTTTAAAACCTAAAGGAAAGGAAGCCTGATATTAATGAACTGATGCAAAGGTCAAGCGATCACATTTAGAAGTGGTGCCTTGCAGCTGAGTGCCCGGCTTGCTTTATCTAGGAATAAGGCACCAGCTGTCAAACCTTGCCTTTCCTATATATCTATTTCAGTCTGAACTGTGTGCCACATGCAAGGTCTCACGTTCTCTGTGCAGGGATTTATACACTAGGGAAAGGGTCACTTCCATTCAAGTAATCCAACGCAGCGATTGGGGGGGAAATGCTTTAGCCTCTTTTCGACATGTGGGATATGAATGGGGTGCTGGGCCCGGCAACTTAGCCGTTTTAAATATCAGATTCAGAAAAACACAGCGCCTTAATCTCCTAGTTAAGAAGCCTCCTGAAACGACAACAAAGTGTTTTCATCTCTTAAACTGTGCCATTAGCAATTGGCCTCTGTACACATACCGTACAACTCAGAGACGCATAAAACCTTCTATACAATCAGTATGATCTATCCTCCTTCACCATCCTGTTTGAATGCATCAGTTACATTAGGATAAAGATATTTAAGGAACTGGCTAATGATGACGATTAACCCTCAGCACTTAAAAATTCACGGTCTGTGAAAATATGAGACTGTGGCTTACACAGATCAGCAGACATCAATAAACTGAACTACCAGACAGCCAGAGGCTACCGCAAAGTACCAGAAACACCAAGAACAGCCACAGGTCTAATGACAAATAATCTCTTTGGCTCCTTCCCCACAGCAACTCCACCCCACCCAGAAAATATGCAGGTAACTCATAACAGGCCTTCAACATCAAGAGCGCAACTTACTTTTCATCACATCAAAAGCGGGAAAAGCTAATGCTTACAATGTGACTTTCCGAGTTTTCTTGAATAACGTCAGAACTCCTTTTCAGAGCTAAGTTCAGATCAATACCTTTTAATACATGTATTCTTCTGGGAAACGTTTTAGTAAGTTGCTTTATTTATTAGATTAGATTTATACCCTGTCCCACCCTGATTTGGGCTTGTGGTGCTTAACAATACAACAAATAACAGTGAAAATGTACAATTTAATTTTAAATCCCATCTATCAACTTTTCCCATT
Source organism: Sphaerodactylus townsendi (assembly GCF_021028975.2). NCBI lineage: Eukaryota > Metazoa > Chordata > Lepidosauria > Squamata > Sphaerodactylidae > Sphaerodactylus > Sphaerodactylus townsendi. The sequence continues at coordinate 26,779,558 of NC_059435.1, forward strand.
CAGTGCTACAAATTTCATCAAAATCCTAATTCTCAGGGTGACCAACCTAGGAGGGAGGACTATGAAGTAAAACAAGAAACCAAACCACAATCAAATCAAATAATACCATTAATAATATGAACAATAGAAGTAGGGTAGGGAGGTCAGCCATGATGTAACTGTTGCTACCTCAACCATAGGCCTGGCAGAACATCTCTGTCTTACAGAACCTGTGGAACTGAACCAAATCCCACGAGAGCTGAGACTCGTCTGTCAGAAAGTTCCACCAGGCGGGGCCAGAACTAAAAAGACTCTGGCCTTGGTTGAGGGCAGCCGGACATTTTTAAGGCTAGGAAACTCCAGGTTTGTTCCCAGCAGAGCCAAACATCTACGGAGGTTATATTGGGAAGGTTCTTCTGCACTGTCCCTTATGACTCTAGGAAAGAAGACTCCAACCTTGAAAATGTAGCAGCGAGGGGCTTCACAAAGACGCCTTTAATATCACATATCCACCCTGAGCTTTGCCAGCTGTGCTGGCTCCAAGTTGAACACTGGATCAGATTGAAGGTTTTGGTGTTAACATTAAAAGCCCTAAACAGTCTGGGACTGTTGTATCATCAGAACTGCCTCTTGTCTTGCACAAGCATACTATAGGATCACTATGGAAACAGTCTAAAGCAATTTCTAAGGCAAATAGGAGTACGGTATATTAAAGAGGTACCCCATACAAGGCCGTATGGGACAGCAGTCAGCCTCCCATATATCAAGCATAAATTCCAAGAAGAAGAAACGTCTTTGAAGAAGGTAATTGAGCCTCCATTTAAGTTGGAATGCAAATTATATGTGCTGTATCCTACTACATGATTTATGTTAAGGGAAGTTATTAAGCTTAGAATTACCAGGCTTTGTCACTCCAAATGACTGCAATTTGGAAGGTTTGCAAATTGACAGCTGGAGCTTTAATCAACACGATGCCATTTTTTCTGTAACCTTTTCAGCACACTTTGATGGCCAGTTTCTAAAGAAGTTACCCTTCTGGTCATATGTTCTGACCAGGACACCTGACTAGATATGCTTCACCTCACAACTCTGTTTCTCCTGCATGGGCTGTGGCAAGGCCACGACTCGCACACACTCCTTACCTTTTCCAACCACTGTGTTTTTAAAAGGGTTCAACATGCTCTGAGTCATCATAGGCAAGATAAGGGACAAGCTGGGAGGTGGGGGTTACTGGCCAATCCTAAACAGTATACTGTCCTTTCAAGATTTTTTGGACATTTTTGTCGTACAAAGGTGGATCTGGAAGATGCCCCCTCTCCTCCCAAAATCAGGCAGTAAATGCAAGACAATAGGCTTCTCAATTCATTCTAAAAAGTACTGGAATGGACTTCCATTGAATTGTATTGAATCTTGCTCAGAACTCTTTCCTCTCCAAGCACTTAAACGCCTGCTTGGGAATATGCTGATTTTACTTGCAAATGAAACCCATCCCCTTTGTTCCATCAGCACTAGTTGCCCTCCGTTCAATCTCTGCTAGGGCTTTGTCCCTTGAGACTCTAGGAAAATAGGCTCCAACCCTGAAAAATGCTAAAAATAACTCCTTTGCTGTAAGGCATGGAGATTGCAAGCATAAAAAAGCAGCCCTGCAAACTTGCTCTTAGCCCTGTAGGAGAAGCTGAAAACACGACATGTGGGTAAAAACAACCAGGATGAAATAGCATCTCTTATTAAAATGAGGTACAGTGGAATGCGGTATCACATAGAACACTAAGAAATAACATCAAATTTCTAAGCAGGGAAGTATTTGCTTGTTTTAACAACAGAAACAACGTTTTTCCCCCCTTGGGCAGGAAAGCTAAAGACTTCCAGAGCAGGCTTACTGTATTATCTAGCACCTAGTTCAATATATACAGGGGAATGAGGGGGCAGAACGGGCTGTACCACTTTCTCCACTGCAGGTGATTAATTGCAGCGCTGGGCATTTCTACACAATGGAAAAATTCCATGCAAATAGAAAACCAACATAGCAATGGGTCAGGTTCAACCCCTGGTGCTTTGCTTGCTGTACTGTTGTTATTTTTTGTGATTTGTGGGGTGTGTTTTTTTTAAGCAACAACTATGAAATTATTCTAAACCTCTGTGTGCAATATGGAATTTATTTATTTGCATATGCACAGCCTGCTTTTCTCCCTAACAAGGACCAACCTAAAGTCACTTACAACATCATGATCCCTTCCCTTAATTTTTATTCTAACCACAACCCTGTGAGGTAGATTAGACAAAAAGAACGACTGACCCATGGTTACCCAGGGAGCTTCCAGGGAAGAGCTGGGATTCAAAGCTGCTCTCCCAAGTCCTAACCCGACACTCTAACCATTACATCACGCTCAATCCTCTACTCCTGAGTGCAGGACTAGGAGCTGTCCGTGACTCAAAATTTCTACTGGCCTCTAGCTGCCTAACCCTATGCCTATGCTCTGTGGCCTGTTGAAAGACAAAGGTACTGATTAGCTAGTATTCCATCAATACTTGTGCACACAGCCTAGCCCAGTGATGGCGAACCTTTTCGAGAACGAGTGCCCAAACTGCAACCCAAAGCCCACTTATTTATCGCAAAGTGCCAACATGGCAATTTAACCTGAATACTGAGGTTTTAGTATAGAAAAAATGGTTGGCTCCAAGGCATGTGTTACTCGGGAATAAGCTTGGTGGTAGTTGGTGGCTTTGCTTTGAAGCAACTGTGCAACGCTTCGAATGGGTGAATCACGACCCTAGGAGGGTTTACTCAGAAGCAAACCCCATTGCCAGCAACCGAGCTTACTCCCAGGTAAAGGATCACACTTTCATTCTTCCTATGAAAATCAGTAGGGTTTAGCAGCGCTTAACAGGGTTACCTACACTGCTTCCCCAAAACTAGGTCTTAGGTTTAATGCTAATAATCTCCCTGAAATAATTACACTATTATCACATGACAAACTCTGTGCATGTGTGCCCACAGAGAGGGCTCTGAGTGCCACCTCAGGCACCCGTGCCATAGGTTCGCCACCACTGGCCTAGCCTATGCTTTACTAAGCTGTTTGTTTGAAGCATGTAAGAAACTAAAATTGAGAAGGGATTTCTTTTTTATGGGGAACATGCAAACTACTTCCTCACCACCACCACCCCACCCACATCCTCAAGTGGAGCAATCCAAACACTTATTTAAACTATCTTGAAAGATAAAACACTGGAATTATTCTCATGTACGAGTAAGATTACTCAGAAGGAAGACTGAAAACAGCATGGACTTTCTAACACAGAGAATGAAAACATGCCTGAGGAAACATCCAGGAAACATTTATATTTAGACAATGTATCTGTGACATCTTTGACTCAATGAACACAGGACAAATATTGCCAGGTCACCAGAAGGCTGCTGGTGAACTAAACATTTCCAACTGTAGGGAAGGGGAAATGAAGGATGCACTTTTGGAGCATGTCTCTGATGCTGACATGCAGAAAGGAATTTTTATGCTCCTCAATGGTTCTCTTATCATTTTACTCTCGCCTGCCGTATGTTATCAGGATCTAGCCTGCTTGTATTGCTTACTGTCAATCTACGTGTCCTGAGTCAGCCTGCTGACCTCCTCAGACGAGGCAGAGTCAGTCTTAGCTCTGGGCTGATAACAGAGGAGAGAGAACTCACAGGCAACGGCTATAACAGAGAACCAGTCAAAAAGCTGCTGCGCCATGCCTCAGCCCTCTAGCTCAGGAACTGAAGCCCTGCCTGATACCCAGCACCCAGCAGTCTCACCTTTAAGGTCACCTTTAGAACAGATGGAGGCTTGCAGGGAAGAAGACGACATGCACAACTGCTGGCTCAGCACAGATCAGTTCCCGGCATCCAGGAGCAGGTAGCGAAGGGCTGATGAATGACACCTGGCTTGTAATGCTGGAATAGGCTAATTAACTGCTGCTGACTTATCCATCCCAGCAAGGCAATTTCCTATTTAAGCAACTAGCCAAGAAAAGCTGGGGTGGGAGCAATGCATCAAAACACTTGCCATGCCTGCATTTGTCTGCATGCTGGGCTTCAGACTCTTGATAAATCTGACTCTTCTGGATTGGTCCTGACCCCTGGCTTCTGGATTTGCCCTCTACTGCTTGCCACTGTGGAATCTGTATATGACCTTGGACTTCTCCTCTGACTATGCTTTGTCTCTTGCCAAAGCCAGCTGCTTGAGTTAAAAGGTCTCAGTTAAAAAGCCTGGTGTAACAAGTATCCTTGTAAACTGCAGGATTTGTGATATCCTACATTTTACCTCTTCCTTTCCATAAATTATTTTTAAAATTGATTTGTGTTAAATTATGACAGTTATCAGCTATCATTTTGCCAAAGGTCCACATAACGGTGAAGCTGGAGGAAGATACAGACTTCAACCCTTAATACACACTGGACACCAGACAAGTTCAGCAGAATGGGGAATGAAAGATTACCCCTGCCAGAGGTGTATCTAGGGAAAATGTAGCCTGGTGTAAAATCTGAGCTTTCTGTCCCCCCCAACCCCCCACCCCATGGGCGACCACCCTCCCCCACCACAACCAAACAATGTTTTGTGTATGGACCCGGGGAAAAGGAGAGAGTGTAGGGGGTGATTTTCTGCGCCCCCATGTGACTAAATGGCTGCAGCCCAGGAAATTTGACCCCATATGTCCCCCTGGGTGGTATGCCCCTGACCTGTCTATGGAAGTCACATGAATTCTTCATTCTTCACACACACAATTCTGCTGCTACTTATTTTAAATCCATGGAATATGTTTTTGAAAAACAACAACCCATAATTGATCTAATTAGAAGCATTTAGAAGCAGCACAAAACTGTTACTGCCACTAAAAAAAATCAAACCTGAATTCAAAGGGAAGATGTTCCCATGCTTCTCACAGTGTCCTGACCTTGTTCCAACTTAATTTTCCCATGACACTTTTGATATAGGGCAAGTCACATGACAATACATGTTGAACTTTCCTCTGATATTCTGTTAACAACAACTGCAGAAACAAGCTCAAAGTTCTTGTCCTATGCTCAGTATTACAGCATTGCTGACACAATACATAACCTTTCTGCTAAGACTGAGGGAACTGGGCCATTTCTTTTTTTGCTTATTATAATGGACACTGATCCTCTATAGCCGTGGTGGCGAACCTTTGGCACTCCAGATGCTATGGACTACAATTCCCATCAGCCCCTTCCAGCATGGCCAATTGGCAACCAATTGGCAACAACCAATTGGCCATGCTGGAAGGGGCTGATGGGAATTGTGGTCCATAACATCTGGAGTGCCAAAGGTTCGCCACCACGGCTCTATAGCATCTGTTAGCTAGATGGGCTTCATGGAACACCATGATTTGAAGACCCTTCACTATGTTTCACTAATCATAGCCAGTACTGTCAGCATATAAAGGCAGGGGAATGTCCATTAAAAAAGGACATCTGCATTGAGGGTGTTTATACAATTTGCCTTTTACAGATGAACAGCAACCCACGATATCTGTCACATTTAAATCATCAAATTGTCACCCGCACTATGGGCACAGGAATATTTCCTACCCAGTTATCTGGATGAGGGTAGCAACTTCCCTTTTGCAAAAAGGGTGAATTTAAAATTCAGTTACTTTCTCAGATCTGTTTTTATATGTGTATACACTACTAGATCAGGTTCTTAGTGTTTTGTTTCCCCAACTCTTAACATTAGGGATATTGGAAGAAGTTATCTAATAATTCAGGAAAAATAAAGGAAATAAGATCTTGGAAGCTATGTACAGTCAGCCCTGGTTAGTATATGGATTGGAAACGACTGAAGAATACCAGGATTTATGGAGGAGAAGTCGATCTATGGCTACCCATCTTGATCCTCCTTGATCTGAGATTGCAAATGCCTTAGCAGACCAGGTGCTCAGGAGCAGCAGCAGCAGAAGGCCATTGCCTTCACATCCTGCATGTGAGCTCCCAAAGGCACCTGGTGGGCCACTGCGAGTAGCAGAATGCTGGACTAGATGGACTCTGGTCTGATCCAGCAGGCTTGTTCTTATGTTCTCAGGATCACTACACAGAGGCAGGCAATGGCAAACCACTCCTGAATGTCTCTTGCCTTGAAAATCTCACGGGGGTCACCCTGAGTTAGATACAACCTGATGACAAAAAAAGAGGACAAATTGTGGCCTGAAAAGCGGCAGAAATAATCGTGGATTCCATTGATATTAATAAAACATGTCTAAGCTGGTATTTCCATGTGATCTCTTAGGTTTTCTATATTAAACTTCTACTCTTCAGCTAAATTAAGCTCTTGGGTAGCCTGTGCTCCATCTGATTCATAGTGCTTCACTCTATTCTTGCTGTAGCTTCTGTATTGGGAAAAATCCCTTTTCTACAAATTTATCATTTTTCACCGGCTTTATAAAGCACACCTGCTTTCATAGTCCCATCAATCAACATAGGAACAACAGTCACAATGAAGTGTCAGAATATAAAAGAGTATCTTATTCTTTAGGCGATAACGTTGCAAAGGCAAACTCTCAACACCACACCTAAAGGCCAAGGTGCTGAAGAAAGATTTCATGTTTCCCTTAAGAAGTGTCAGCCCAACTGGGAATATATGATCGATTCTGCACGGCAAATGTATAATGGGTTGTAGTCGTTACAAAGGAACCCGTTTTCCTTTTTCCTGTTCACATGTGTACCATGCAGGCAGCGATGGGAGCCCATGGAAACAATCCAGGTAGCTTTCTTTTTTTAAAAAAAACATCCTCAACACATGTGTAGCTATGCAAGCATGCTGAAATGAACCTCCACAGCCATGCCGATCGTCCCACAATATGAGCAGCTGCACCTACGTAGCTGTGCATGTGCAACATACAAACTAAATGAAAGAAAAAGGGGCCTACCTGAAACTGCAGGGCAATGGCAGGTGGATTCTCCCTGACTGTGGATGGTGCAGTGGAGGGGACAGGAATTAAGTGCCTCCTGCCTGGCCATTTATGTGGGAGTGACTCTAACTGGGATTTTGCAAAAGGATTACTGGTTCTGTGATTTTCAAAAAACCCAGTTTGGGAGAAATAAAATGGGGCAGTCACGTTTTGCAGATCGGACCTGTTTGTGGTGTCCCCCCCCCCCCCGCAATGGTTTGCATTGCATCCTACACCCGTTATATTTACCCTGTGCTGAATCCACCCATGCAATACTTGCTTTCTCTTTTAAAGAGAGGGCAGCAAGATTTAAAGATGCTTTTAAATCACAGCATGAATCACTGTCACCACTCAAAACAGTCAGTAGTGACACTCGTTTTATTTAAACCATTCTGAGCCCCAAACTGTAGCACAAGCAAAAAACTGGATTAACGGAAAGGAGCACCCTTAAGGGATTACAGAACCAGCGGCTGACACATGCAAAGACATCCAGCTTTCAAAGATTTTCCAGAGTTCTTTCCACATATACCTTTTACTAGTGTAATGTATGGAAATTCAAGAGGACTGACATGCTCAGAATGGCAAATTAAGTTCTTTTCAATTGTCAAAGGGGATATGATTATGTGTTTAATTTCATATTGAAGAAACTGGACAACTCTTGCTTGAGATTTGGATAAATCTTCTACAGCTATCAAATCATGCTTTGGTTTGCCACAAATATCTATTATTATTCGGGACTGGTTTTACGAGCAAGTTAGATTGGTACTAGAATTCCCGGATTCCAAACATCGTCATCTCAACCACATTCTTCTGCACAAGTAAAAGTACCTTGGCGTTGAATTATTGCATGTTGCAATAACATTCTCATTTGATACCCTCGTCCCAAGTCTGAGCCCATCACACACCAATCCCAGATGTTTGCAAAACCTATGCCCTAGTACTGTTGAACTGTACTTTATATACCTGTTGTGAAGGAACTAACGGTATAATCCTGAACTGAGTTGTATTCACTTCAGTGGACACAGGTCATAACTCTGCTTAGGACTGCTATAGTGTGAGAATATTATTACTGTTACAGCTACGCTGAAATATGCTTCTGCCCTTTCTTCTAAAATAAGCACAGTGGCAAATGCTATTGCTGATAGGTAGTCCCCTAAGCAAGCACCAGGTCCCTACTGACCCATGGGGTGATGTCACATCACAACGTTTATTAGACAGACTAAATTTATGGGTTAGTTTGTCTTTGTCTTTCCCAGTCATTTCCACTTTACCAACCTTGGAAGGATGAAAAGCTGAGTCAACCCTGAGGTGGCTACCTGAAACCAACTTCTGTTGGGACTGAACTCAGCTTGTGAGCAGAGCTTTGACGGTAGTACAAACCAGCTATAGTATCCTTGCATTTTCTCCCATCAGGCATTTCACTGTAGGTTCATTTGTATTGCAACTACTTTAATTAAATTGTTGTGAATTTTTCTTCACTGTGGCCACTGCCCCCAAGATCAGTACTGCATTTTATCAGTCACTTGAAAGTAACAATTATTTTGCTGTCTCCCTGCTATTCTGCAGCATCTGGTTCTTAAGCATAATATTTACACGGGCCAGTCAACTGTCTATCTTCCATACTCTTCTGTTATCATTAGACTCCCTGTTCATTTCCTTCCAGAAATAAGATCTGAATCAAGCGAGTTCTTCAAAATGAAGTTTATGAAGAACAAAACAAAAACAGCTAATCTTAAGGGGAGTTTGTTATACCTAAAATACTGCTTAGAAGCGAGAAAAACTTTTTTCAAAATAATAAACTAGTTGCTGAAAAAATATTTTAAAAACACATCAGAATCTGAAAGGTACTGAATTTAAAAAGTGAAGGTAAACTGATAATATGAAAGCTGAACATAAATCCTACAAAACCAGCATAGAACGTTTTTTGCTGACATTTTAATGGTGTTTTGCAGGTCAATCCTGTTTGTCTACTAGGAATAAAAGCCCCACTGAGCTGAATGAGACTTTCTCCCAGGTAAGAGGACTGCAGCCAAATTCTTTTGTATTTTGTATTCCACTTATTACTTCAATTCTTCAGCTTTTTTTTTAAAAATGAACTTGAATAATACAGCTCACACATATTTAAGTCTGACCTACATTCAGTCAGAAGAGATTGTTCTAAAATAGATTTAATGTTTGGTTCTCACTTCAGCTTTTCCAGCAGAAGACATCCTTCCTAAGAAGAGATCCTTCATGTTCAGCTAGTCACCAACTTGAACATCAAAAACAATCATATATCTAATTGTGTACTGGGTAAGGTTGTGACACGAAAATGCAAGAGGCTTGAAAGTACATCCAGTGCTTCCAAATCTCTGGAAACAACACCCTTTCCCGGGGAAGAACTGTATAAAGTATCAGCAGAATAGAGATGTGTTTCCTGCAAGCAGATAGCCAACTGTCAGGAAGGAGCAAGGAAGGGGCAAAATATTTGGATAACCAGAGCTGGGCAACACAGAGGGGGAACTTGTTCTCCAAGTTGACTGGGGAAAGGAGTAGAAGTGCCCCACAAGGGTAACACTTCCTAAACTCAGAACTGGATGAAGGGACTACCACCCAGCCAGGGAAGAAAGGTAAAAAGATCCAGATACCCTATTAGTAATAACCAAGCCCAAAGACAAGATATGCATTAAGATGGTATGCCCCACAGGATCGTAATAGGTTGCTGTCAGCAGTTAAGTATTTTCCCACATTGGTTGCTAATGATTTTGTCATTTTGTCAAACAGCTCTGATTGTTTTCAGGCTATTGACACAAACACCCCTGAGTGACTCCCTACTTGGACAGATCCAAGCAATCTCTCTGGTCCACTGGGGAGCTAATGGCAATGAAACAGTAGGGACAATGGCTAGAGTATCGTTGGCAGAAAACCTAAAGCAAAACTGACTGAACACAGTACAGAGCCCATATTAGAGCTTGTTCTGGGGCAGTGAAAAGGCATATATTTCTCTACCACCATTGCATCTGCACATAATCATCCAGCTGAGCTGTTTCATGGGGGCTTGGGACTTTTACATTATAGCTCCAAGGACTTGAATTCTGACCACATGATGCCCCACTGTGATCAATTTGCTACTTACATTCCAGACAAAGATCCAATCTGGCTTAGATGCCAGTATTGATGCATGTCCAGATGATATCCCTTTGGAATCTGCTTATGAGATTTTTATGGATAATTTTCAACCAGTGGATCCCAAGGATGTGGATACGATCCTGAGGCAGATGAGAACTACCACCTGTGTTCTTGATCCTTGCCCTCCCTCGCTGATAATAGCTGCCAGAGGGGGACTGGTAAATACCATCTGTGCTCAAGGAGGCCATAGTTAAAACCAGTTTTGAAAAATAAATTTCCCTGAGCCCTTCTATGTGAGAAAAATTCCTCCAGTCCCCAGTCTTCCCTTCCTAGGCAAGGTGCTTGAAGGGGTTGTTGCTTCTCAGCTCTCAGGGTTCTTAAAAGAAAGTGATTTTTTTGGATTTACTTCAGACTGGCTTCAGGCCAGGATTTGGAACAAAGACTCCTTTGGTTGCCTTGAGTGACCTCTGCTGAGAATTAGACAGGAAGAATGTGACTTTCCTACTTCTCCTGGATCTCTCAGCACCCTATGATATTAATGACCATTATACTCTACTGAGCTACTTTTCAGCACTGGGACTAAAGGGAACTATATTACAGTAGTTACATCCTATCTGGGGAGTCAGTTTTAGAAGATACTGCTGGTGGGTTCTTGGTCTGACTGATGGTGGTCAACCTGTGAGGTGCTGCTGTTTAATACCTATATGAAGTCACTGGGAGAGGACATCAGGAGGTATGGGCTACCACCAATTAGCGGATGATACCTTCCTTTTCTTCCAAAGTCCAAGGATGTTGTTGATATTCTGAACTGTACTTGGAGTCGCTAATGGGTTGGATGAGGGTAAAGAAGCTGAAACTTAATCTTGACAAGACAGAGGTCCTCTAAGTAAGTAGAAATGCAGATCAGGGAATTCAGATCTCTCATATCTGGGGGGAGGGGGTACTACCCTTGAAAAGCCAAGTTCACAGCTTGAGACAGAAGGCAACACAGATAACGAGGTGGTTGCTGTGGCTCAGAGTGCACTTGCCCAGCTTCAGCTGGTATGTCAACTGACTGACCATTCTTGAGTCAATCAGATCTAGCCTTAGCTACATCTAGAATGGATTCAATATATAGAATGGACTACCGGACTACCAGCAACTTACTTGGAGGTACTGCTGAAGAGTGTTGGGAAGCTGTGAGACAGATTAGACAATATAGACCCAAAATAACACAGAATCACCACAAAAGTAACAAGAGCTAAGGAGTCGTGAAAGTTCCATGCTCTTCCGTTGAGGCAGGAAAAAATACTGAAACAAAATGGAGTCGCTTGAAGTCCAGACAGGAAGTGATGGAGTCGCTGGAGTCCAGACAGGAAGTGATGAAAAAACTAGTTCCTGCCTCCCTCTGGAATTTTTTGAACCCTTAAACGAGGAGTACATATTCAGGCTGCACAGTCAAAGACTGGCTGATATGGAATTCCAATCCCTTCACCCAGTACAACCTGCAGTATGTTCCCCAGACTCGTTAAACTTACCCACCTTACATGGAAAGATGGCACAATACTTCTTTAGCCTTGACAGTCCATTTCATCATGTAGCCTTTATGCTTGCCAGAGTAAACACCTTTCCTTCTAAAGTTATGACTGGGAGATTTCAAGGTGTTTTGCTCTCAGATAGACGATGCTCATGCTCTGTAAACGCCATAGATACAATTCAGCATATCCTTCTAGAACCGTGGTGGCGAACCTTTGGCACTCCAGATGTTATGGACTACAATTCCCAATTGGCCATGCTGGCAGGGGTTGAATGTCAGCTCCACTCCGCACTACGTAGTCACTATATAACCCCAATCCTTAAAGCCAAAGCTAATCTGCCTTCGGCCTATGTAGTGAATTATTTATTAAATGATGCATCTTCTGAGATAACTTAGAAGGTTGCAATATATTTAGCTGATGTAATATCTCAAAGACGATATTAAAATGTGATTTTTGATCTATTCAAATATTTAACCACATTGATGTAATTTCTGAGGCTTAAATTATTGTGACAAACGTGAAATTACTTAAACTGACTTTAATTAACATCTGGATATTAAAATAGGTCTCCCAAAAGTCTGCATATATAGTTTATTGTAACTTTGTGTCTTGGGATTTTTAAAGCTGAATTGTTGTTTATGGTATGAACATACTGTATGCAGAAGTATTTATGCCTAGTAAAGGTTTACTGTTACTGTTCCTGCCTCCCAAGAAATGGGGTGAGAAATAACTCTACCAAGATGTCCTCCGCCTCCAGGAGAACATATGTCCCCAATATTACTGCAATTACACTTATTACCAATCTACCCCCAAACCAAATTCAATGTATTATTTTGTCCTTTACATTACATTGGTAGTCCTGTGATAACCCATTTCCCTATGTACTTCTGCTCTAGAATATAAAGCTGTGTCATAGGAAATAAAGATATCTTTCTTTTAAGAACTCATGACTGGGTTTAAAGTGTCACTCCTACATGCCTAGTCACTTGCTCATGCATATGTTACAGTCTCCTAGCTAGTCTGTTAGAGAGTAAACAGGAAAAATGGGCAAGAGCATTTACAATTCCACAAGCAAACACAGAACCCTAACCATGTCCCAACACATGGGTAAACAGAAGGTTGGTAGTGGCGGCAGGTTCTCTGTGCCCAGATAAAAAGAGAGGAGCAAGAGAACTGACTTTCACTCATGAGCCCTTCGGGGCAGGGCAGTATACAAATGTAAATAATAATAATAATAATAATAATAATAATAATAATAATAATAATAATAATAATAATAATAATAATAATAATAATGTATGCATACAGGTGCCTCTACCCCTATCAGACAGGCTATAGAGTCTAGATTATTGGATCAGCAAAATGGAGTCTGGGGCAGATGGAGACATTTACATCAAGATAATTCCCAGAACATTAATATAAAATCGTTTTCTCTGAAGATGCTTACTAATGGGCACCCATCTTACTCTGCAGCAACAAAACTAAACATGAAGTCCACTGACATCTCAGAGACTAAAACAATTTATTCCAGTTTATAGAATAAACTTACCAGTATGCTGAAATCAACTTTGTTAGTCTTTAAGATGCTACACACAGAGAGAACATTACAAAAATAAGGAGAATTGTTCAAGAGGGTAGCCCAGGCTAGCCTAAGCTTGTCAGATTTCAGAAACAAACAGGGTTGGCCCTGGCTAGTATTTGCATGGGAGACCTCCATGCAATACCAGGATTACTGCTTAGGTTGTTGACAATTATAATATCCCCAAGATCTATATGATCTTTATTTTATTTTGAGATTTAAACTCAGGGGGGGGGGGCAGACCTGTTGTATTTACTAAATGCCATCATGTTGTTTTAGAAGGAATTGAGCATGTAGTTCTTGCTTTTAACTGCTCTAAATTATTATATTTATTTTGTGAGCTGCCAAGACCCCAGGGGGAAAGTGAGATATAAGTGTAAATAATACCTAAACAAAAATAAAGGATTTCTAATGTGTAGTCATACTGGCCTATTTGTTGACATCTGAAAGAATGAAGAATATAAACAACTGGAGATAAAATTATCATGTGCGTGGGAAATTTAACAGTGATGTAGTACAAAGTTATAGTACATAGATAAATGTATTACAATATTCATTGTCATGCTTGGACTTGTTTGGTTTTACATTTGACTAGAATGTAAAAATAAATTATTTTCAAAAGAAAGATTTTTGAAGTTATTTCAGGAACATGGAAAACAGTAACTGTTATTAGTATAGCTTTCTCAATGTACATTCAGTACAAAGTAATCTGTCCCATCTTATAAGACTGAAGTCCCAATTAATCCTGTGTTGGTCAATTGCTGGCACATCTGTACAATACCAGAATGCTATGAAATTTAGAAGATGCATTTTAATTTCAGAACTGTGGTTTTTGAAATAATCCAGAGCAAAGCAAAATGGGCAGTAGGACAAGAAAATCCATTTGTTTCTGCTCACTGTCTGCTAGAATGTTCCTGCATATTAACAAGAAAATGCCAGACCCTACAAAGCAATTGTCACCATGACAGGTGGTTTTAAAAGCTTCATGCTAAACAAAAACAAAACAACTAACAATCATCACCTACGTGTTTTAGTTATGTGCCGAAACTATGCCAAGGACAGATGATTGGAGGGTAGAGTACTATTCCTTTTGTAAAGAGCTACTTTATGCAGACATGAAACACCTACATAAACAAAAACACAGTCTACTCCACAACATGCCTGCAAATGCATCAGAACAGATCGTGTTTCAATTGCAGAACAATCAAGTATTTTATAAAAAGCCTCAGCACACAAAAATACCTACAGATTTGAAAATTATGTGACACACATCTGGAGACTTAGTTGATGGATGCTCATAAAGTAACTAAACAAAATTTTACTCTGACCTGGATGACCCAGGCTAACTGAACTTGTCAGATCTCAGAAGCTAAACAGGGTTGGCCCAGGTTAGTATTTGGATGGGAGATCACCAAGGAGTGCCAGGGTCACTAAGCAGAGGTAGAAAATGGCAAACCATCTCTGAATGTCTCTTGCCTTGAAAACCCTATGGGGCCACCATGACCAATTCCCCACAGTCAATTAATCGGGTGAAACTCACGCGAAATATCAAGGATTCAGGAAGAACTATCCACTGCCTGATCGACGAACAAGGATTCATCCCGGTTCTGGCGCTCATTCTCCCCCTTATCCCACGTCTTTGCCGAACCTGCTTGAAAGTACTACTTTTTTAAAAAACACGTCTTCGATCCAGTTTGGAGGGGAGGATCGGGGGGGTCTAATCCTGGTTCAAATTTCCCACCATGGAGCCTGACACAAATGCCTTACAACCAATCAGTGTGCACGGTGCTGTTCTCGCGAGAGCACGAGAGAAGATAACCAAGCAGAAACCTGGGAAGGGTGATATGCTGACGTCATAACGTGAGCATGTTTTGGCGGGAGAAAAAAGATCCCACCCCAACACGGCACAACAGCCAATCAGAAGAGACCCGCCAAGCCGATCACGTGGTAGTGGGTATTGTTACATTTCCTGAATTCAAGATAGGCCTAGATGTCTTCACTGTAAACATGCTGCGGTGGGGAGGTTGAAACCTCGATGAAAAGGTGCAGTTTATTTTCAAACTTGGTTTGATCTAGATTGAATTTCCCAGTGGGGATTCGGCCCATGAGTCAGCTGAGACTTGACAGCACCTTTCATCATTAAAAAAAATATTCAAAAATCAACCTCTTTTTGATTTTAATGGTTTTTCAGGTTTTTGTCTTTAAATCAGTGGAGTGTACACAAACATCAGAATGTGAAGCATGAAAACCAGAATAATAATAAGCGTACTTTTTAAGAGTATCCTTTTTTTTCTTTTCTGCTCAGAGTGCTTGCCAGTCAGTCCATTCTATACGATTGGAATATAATTCGTTTAACTACCAACCCAAGCAAGCCTGTGACCTTGCTTTGACTTTGCCAGTCTACTCTAATTAAACTTTACAATCATTCTGGTCAATCACTAACAAGCTCAGGACACTTTGAATGGGAAGCAGTTCAATGAAACACGCAATCAAATATGGCAGCAAGATCATTTCAGAGCAGGTTCTAAAATAAGTAGGTAATATTTTCCTGGTTTTCTTATGGAACTGAGAAGATATTGAATGGATAATAGGGGAGAGAGTGGAGCCTGTGGGCCCCCCAAAGCCTACAATAGCCACAGCTGCACAATAAGAACGTTAGGACTTTAGCCCAACAGTCTCCAGATGCAATCTGGCAGCTCCAGATGGCAACCGTCTGCTGTGTAAGGGCTCTGGACTGCTTTTGTAGATTGAGCTAGACCAAGTAAAATATCTTAGCCAAAATATAAAGTATAAAACAACCATACAATGATTTTTTTTACTGTCACTGTCATCTTAAATCATCTCCAAAAATCTTTAAATATAGTATTTTATATTGGTTCCATGTTTTGTTGTTTATTGTTTTGTTTTTTGTATCTTTTTTATTTTTTCTATCTTCCGTCTTCTTGGTATTTTACAGGAATAAGAAAACAATAAATGTATTTTTTTTAATAATCTCCAAATACTGGTGACACATTGAAAGGGGCACAGGGTGGACTGATCCATTGATTTGCGCAACCATCACATAGAGCCATCACACAAGTTTTTTTTAATCTCATCTATAAAAGATTTTCAAGGTCTTCCGTTTATTTGTGGAGCAAAAAGTGTCAATCTTCATACAGTTTTCTGAAGTACTTAGGGATGTGAAAATATATCACAAATATTTATGGAGCTGAACCATAACTCATGTGTGGGTTCTTCAAAGACATCAGTCCTTCCTAGCTGCTGACTCATATCAAAGACATGTCTGGGCTATTGTAGATTTTTTAAAAAAAATGTTTACGAGTCATGAATATGGCAGCATGATACACTATTTTTTTTTCTTTTATGCTGCCTGCTGGTGCTACAAACTAAGATTTTTTGTCTTTTGTCAGCATGAGAAAAGTATTATTCGTTTAACACAAAATAATTATTTTCTGATCAGTCATAATTGCATGCACTTTTGGTGCACATCAGCAGACAATGATTTACTGTCTATGTACCAGACTTTCTATATAATGGGGATGGACAAATGCTGATCCACACTCTGCCCAAAATAGTTAGATGACTGGAGAAGGCAACAGCAAACCACCTCATAAACATAGTCTGCCAAGTAAAAGTCGTGATGTGACATCACCCCATGACTGGTACTTGCACAGGGGTCTACCTTTACTCTAACTGACATTTTTAGTAGTTATCACTGTCATCTAACACCACATCAAGGAGATCATACATTTGGTCTTTCAGAACCCACTTCCACATTCATGGAACTCTCACTTCATCTGTAAGAATTAACTTAAACAGGTAAACTACCTTTCAGTCACCATGAATGAGATTCAACCTGACCACTCAAGGACAATCTAGTAGTTAAAAAGGGTAATAAGTAATCCATGTTATGTAATGATCTGAGTGTGCAGCTCAAGTTTTATTCCTCTCCAGGAGAGAGCAACAAGGGTCAGTATTTATCACATAATTCTTTGTTGAGGGAGTATTTATGAAGCACATGGGGAAGAAGCAAAATTGTGGGAAAGGAGAACTGGTTAAAACAGGAAAACAGGAAAACATGCAAGACACTGTTGGGGAAGGAATCATCCCTTTGTAATACTTTCAATTCACACTTGACTCCAAGCCAAAACTATTTCTATTGAAAAAACTAACATTTTAAAATGTATACTTAATAGACAAGAACAGCTCATGCATCATTCACAACATCCAGTTTTAATAAATTTTTAAAAACTACACACAAAATTGTTTAATTTTTTTCAATTTTAGAAAAAAATGTTATTCTTCTTAATATCATTATTTCCTAGATACTGTTACCTTTGATTCTGCCCAGTCTGGTAAACCTGGCACAAGACTTCATGCTAGCGGCACGACCATATCATTATAACGTGTCTGACTGAATGGTATTATTTCAGCTCTTGACTGTCATCTCTTTTTGAGCGTGATCTTGCCAATCAAAACACAGAGTTTAATTTGGATGTTACAGAAACATTCTAATTATTAATCAGATCATCACCCAGAAAGAAAAGAAGAGTTAAGGGCCTATCGCTCTGGAATGAAGGGCAGTCTTGTTAGGGCTGAGTACGGCTTACTGCACTGAATGACTCATAAAGCAACAATTACCAGTGAAATGGAAGAGACAGCCTGGAATACAGTAGCTTCCACAATGTGGCCTGAAGGCAGAAGCGTGCTGAGGTTTGAGAAACACATTTAAGCACCTTACAGTCATTAAGGTTTAAAATGACACAGCATTCCCCAGGAGTATACTCACATGTTTGTGCTAAACTAATATCAACATTAAGCACTGGCAATGCTGTCTGGGAAGTATTTGAAGGGCTGTTATATACAGGATGGAGTAGAGTTGTTTTTAAAGTCAAACCAGAACCAACGGGTTGAATTTAAATCAAAGGAGCTTTCTGCTAAATATTAGAATGAGCTTCCTCAATTGGTGGCCGGCTCTTCTTCTTTAAATTTTTTTAAGCAGAGGCTAGATGGCCATCTGACAGCAAAGCTGATCCTGTGAATTTAGACAGATTATAAGTGGCAGGAAAGGATGGGTAGAGTCAGTGCTTGGCTCTCCCCACCTTTTCTTGCAAGCCCAGTGTAAGCTCCAAACAAGATTGGGCAAGGATCCTCTAGGCACAGAGTAGGTATCTCTGGCAGAGAGGGAAGGTAGTTGTGAATTTGCTGTGCTGTGGAGGGGGCTGGACTAGATTACCTTTGAGGTTACTTCTAGCACACACACACAGCAAAAAAAAAAAATCCTTGCAAGCCACTGTTATTCTAACTGAATCGCTGTATAAATGCATTCCAGTCTAAAACAATTCAGTGTTCAGTGGAATGAAAATGCTCACAATAACCTCATTTTATTTTGAACAGCCTCTATACTGAAAGTCATTTTCCAGTTGTCAACAGCTTATATAAGCACATTTAAAGCAACTATATAGCCCAGGGGTAGGGAACCTGCGGCTCTCCAGATGTTCAGGAACTACAATTCCCATCAGCCCCTACCAGCATGGCCAATTGGCCATGCTGGCGAAACTGATGGGAATGTGGTCCTGAACATCTGGAAAACATATGATTCTGATAACTCCAACAGAAGGTGCCCATAAAGTTTCCAGTCATGAGATGGCTTTCAGCAAAAACATTTTTGTATATAAAGGCTAAGATCACCAATTTAAATATGGGTAAGGGCAGGCATGCAAACACTGCAAGAAAGAAATATAAGACTTGGGGGTCCGGATAAAGCTGGAGGTAGTTCATCTCGCAATGATTTCATAATTATCTATTGATGTATTTCTAATAATGTAACCAAGACAGCAATTTGTATATAACTCGTAAAACTAACCTGAAAAATTATTTTTCTGAAAATGAAACCTTCATCTAATTCTAAATATTC
This sequence comes from Sphaerodactylus townsendi, assembly GCF_021028975.2. Classification (NCBI taxonomy): domain Eukaryota; kingdom Metazoa; phylum Chordata; class Lepidosauria; order Squamata; family Sphaerodactylidae; genus Sphaerodactylus; species Sphaerodactylus townsendi. The sequence continues at coordinate 26,798,600 of NC_059435.1, forward strand.
ATTTTATGCAAAATGAGTTTTTATGCAAAAAATGACTTAAATCTAGTTTTACTAACCAGTGCAGTGGTGGCGAACCTATGGCATGGGTGCCAGAGGTGGCACTCAGAGCCCTCTCAGTGGGCACGTGTGCATAGAGCTCGTCATGTGATAATAGTGCAATTATTTCAGGGAGATTATTAGCACTAAACCTAAGACCTAGTTTTGGGGAAGCAGTGTAGGTAGCCCTGTTAAGCGCTGTTAAACCCTACTGATTTTCATGAGAACTAAAGTGAGATCCTTTACCTGGGAGTAAGGTCGGTTGCTGGCAACAGGACTTGCTTCTGAGTAAACCCTCCTAGGGTCATGATTCACCCATTCAAAGTGTTGTACAGTTGCTTCAAAGCAAAGCCACTAACTACTACCAAGCTTACTCCCGAGTAACATGCGCCTCAGAGCCAACCGGTTTTTCTATACTAAAAACTCAGTATTCAGGTTAAATTGCCGTGTTGGCACTTTGCAATAAATAAGTGGGTTTTGGGTTGCAGTTTGGGCACTCGGTCTCGAAAAGGTTCGCAATCACTGAACTAGTGGTTTATACTGTGATTTAAGTTGATTTGATTTAAATCATATCCACCCTGTTTTTGCATGTTGAAAAAAATCAGGATAGGTACAAGTTATATGGGGGATGTATATAGGTTGCAAACTGGGATACAGTGGAGAAGGGGACATAGGCCTCTCCCATACTCAAATGAACAACGGCCATGTCCAGATACTCCCCCTTGGTGCTCCCAAATGTATACCTTAGTTTTACCATATATAAATGCAGCTGGCATTCGCTCTTATGAAAAACAGTAAAACAATACTGTACAATGGTAACAAAATGTGATCTGCCCAGCCTCGACTAGAAGGAAGCCCTCCAAGGAAGAGGTAGATAACAATGCACAAACAAATGTGTTGCTCTCCATTTGAGACCCATATAATACACAAGTCCTCAATCTACTCACTTCATAAAATGACAACAACAAACATTTCAGTTAGCTGTTTTAATATACCTGAACTGCTGTAGAAGAAATGTTTTGGATTATATAGCACAGTGATGGCGAACCTTTTTGAGAACGAGTGCCTGAATTGCAACCCAAACCCCACTTATTTATTGCAAAGTGCCAACCTGGCAATTTAACCTGAATGCTGAGGTTTTAGTTTAGAAAAAAAACAGTTGGTCTCTCTTCCTCCGCCCCACCCGCTCGAGCAGGGGCTAGCCTGCTGTAGGATCCAGTAAGTCCCACGTGCACTGCTCTGTGCCTCTCTAGAATCTCTGCCCCCCCCCCCCTTGGGCAGCAGCCACCCGGAGCACAGGCACCAGGCCTGCCAGCCGAGTCCTCCCTGCTCACCGCGGTGCACACATGTCGTGCTCAGTGGCCCAGCCCAGCCTAGATGGGTGTGTGTGTGTGTGTGTGGGGGGTGATTTTCCACCCCCACATGATGAACTCTATGTGTGTGTGCCCACAGAGAGGGCTCCAAGTGCCACCTTTGGCACCCGTGCCATAGGTTCGCCATCACTGATATAGCACTTCCTCACACATCTAGATCCCTTGCCTAAAGAACAGCTGGTTGTTAATTATAAAGAATTGTGCATGTTATCTTTGGTAAGGATTTAAAAAATCACAGCTGTGTATATGGCTGTTTTGAACAGTGAGTTGCAAATATTGAGTTTTAGTTGTTGACAACTTTTGTGGCATTTTATGTTTTTATTACATGTTACTCCGAAAGCTGCCTCAAGCAGGTTTTCTGGAAAGACCACACACATTTTCTAAATAAATAAATATACCCCATTTTAAAAGTGGTAAAAAGTGACTGAGAATTAAGGGAAATGTCTTCAAGATCTTCCCAATTTTTTCCAAGACTATGGTTTCATAACAAAATCATTTTATAACCTGGCTGGGATGTTTTCACTCTCAAAAAGAATGCCTTTTCACTTTGTTCCAATTTTACCAAGTTCAGGAAAAGAGTATCTGAAACCTATAGAAAGCACATTTCCCCAGCTTTCTAGCAGAATAATCTTCTCAAAGATGTCTAGTTAAGTAGACAAGTTTAACCCAATGACTAATCCTCTTAAAACCTCTTTGGCTCCTGATTTTTAATCTTGGTTGGGAAAAGGGCATTGTGTTTTTCACAGGGACTCTTGAACAGCCGACACCACAAATTCCAATTCATGTTAAAAAAAATCATATGGATAATATGAACTTTGCCTACCAAATGCCCTTCGTGAAGTACCATTCCAGTAATGTGATTCTATTAGGATCACATTACTCAGACTTAATACATCCATTTATCATTCTCTGTTCAGAAATACATGGAAGTAATTTTACTACAGGTGTAAACTGGATTTACTTGATTAACAACTGAGGTCATGGTGCTAGGACTGAAAAGAACAAGTGTTTACTTCTGAGGCCATTTTGGGCATGCGAGTATTGAAATATGGCCTTTTAAAAAAAATGCCTGATAATTTCACTGAATCTTTCCTTACACTTCCTTGTATAACCAGAAATTCATATATATTCCATGGATTAAAATGTCTTGACAATGAAATCAAAATAAGAAACTGGCTGTTGTGGGTTATCTGGGCATTTTCTGGTAGTTTTCACTGCTAACATTTTGCCTGCATCTAGAGATGGCATCTTCAGGGGAATGTCGTGGTGAGATCTCACCCTGTCATGCCTCTGAGGATGCCAGCCATAGATGTGGGCAAATTGTCGGGAGCAAAAACGGCCAGTCCGTGGTCACGCAGCCCAGAAAACTCACAACTGCCAGTTGGTTCCAGTCATGAAAGCCTTCGACAATACACAAAAAAAGAAAGATTGTTCAGTGATTCTCAGACTGGTTTTCGGCTGTAGCAGGTAAGGCTGCACAATATGCCTGGTGGGAGCAGATGCCTAAACACACTGCTGTTCCAAGCAAGTGAATGCAGCAAACCTAATCCTATTCTAGCACACAGGTCCTCCAGAATCTAATATCACGCGGGATTAGCTGCCAGTGTAAAACAATATGCAGTGACGGCTATTGTATAGAATACTTCCATTTGTCCAAACATGCAACTGAATAGGCTAATTTATATGGCACATGTTATATTATTAGAACAATAAAATAGCTGTGATGAGAAAGCACAGCACACATCTCTGTTTTCCCCCAAATTTTTCTCCATTAAAAAAAAACCTCCCTAAAAATATGGCTCCCTCATTTCCAGAAATGTAATCTCTTTAGCCCGATGCCTTGGGGTCACTCCCCTCTGAAGGCAAGGGGAGTAAGAAAAAGTAGAATCTGTGGTGATGGTTGCAATGCCCGGAGCCCCTTGGGGATAGGGCGGTATAAAAATCTAAATAACAATAACAATAACAACAACAACAACAACAACAACAACAACAATAATGATGATGATGATGATGATGATGAAGCAGAGTGTCTTCACCATACCCAGGATGCTGAGCATTAAGGGATTTAAACATCAAATTTAACAACAAGAATTCAGAAATAAACAGGCAGGCAGTGAGGCTTTTTTGCTTTCGTGAAATGTGCCGCCTTTTGTTATTATCTGACAATGACGCTACTGTTGCATTTGGAATGAATTGAAATAGCTGAACTGCCTTCAACAGCAGCCCTACGTACAGTATTACCATAATTAACTGGAGATAACAAAGTCACAGATAATCAGGGCCAGAGCTCGCTTTTCAAGGAATTGCTGCAGCTGGTGAATGAATCAAAGCTACAAAGTGTGGCTACAATATGGATAGCCATCTACAGATGTAGATCAAAAACCACATCCAAACTGGGAACCTGCTCATTCAGGAAGGGCATGGCCTTATCCAGAGTGAGGTGACTCCTCCTCCATCACCACTGACCAATAACAGGCTAGGCAGATGTCGCTGTACAGATCAAACTGAACAGGAGGCTTAGAGATTACCAGCCACCTTCAACACTGAGTTTCATTTGTCCCTCCATGTTTATTTCTAGGGAACAATTCAAATGCTATAGAGTTCTTGTGGTTACTGTAAACTTTATATCAGACATGCAATGGACATTTTGTGCTTCCTTGATGCACATGAGTCTGATTGTAACCACAATGTGCATGGAGAGAAGGGTTCATAATCAGCAAGAGGAAAGAGTTAGCCGCTTCTCCACACATGCTGCAGTTGTTATCAGAATAGGACCTGAGTCCATCAGGGAGGCACAAATGCTCCATCACGTGTTTGATGGTATCCATAAGGACTTTGTAATGTGCGAAGACACCATAGGCTACAGACCTCCAGTTCTGCTTTTTCCTTAAGCTGTCTGTCCCCTAAAAGGGATCACCATTAACAGAAAAATGTAGGACACCTACTTGTCTTTGTTTAGAGTACAGAGAATCAATTTTTCACAGCCAGCAATTCAGAGAGAGAGAGAGAGAGAGAGAGAGAGAGAGAGAGAGAGAGAGAGAGAGAGAGAGACCATTACATGGCATGCAAGAAATTTAAGAAAAAACCCTTAAAAATCCAATACATACATTAAAACTTCTTAATAGTACAGCTGGTGTTTCCTGAAGAGTGATCTTATCATGGGATCCTTCCCCTTTCATCAAACTCACCATGACAAAGTAAAGGAGCAGAAGAACTAATTATCCTAAAAATATATAACTGGGGGGGGGGGGGAATCTGTTGTGTAAAGATGAGATTGGGTGTGGATACACACATACATTGAAAACTTGTATCTCCTCCTAACTTTTCTGCCTTCAAAAACACAAATCTTTCACGCTCAGTGATAGATCTACACCTCGAGGCATGTGATTTTTTTTTCTCACAGCCTAAGGAATCACTGCTTTTCAGACCGTCAACTCAGAAGTTAAAAGCTTTTGACAAAGCTCCTAATAACACTAATCAAGAAAACGACCTTATTTCCGTCCCCTCCTCCCAATAAAGAACTAACACTGTTTTACTTCAACACAAAATGAATAATCGAGACTAGAAAACCTTTTAGAAGTAAACCTGTACAGAGCACCCAAATCTCACAATTACTATGCTGCTGCTAACTTTACAAAGAGGAAAACAATTAGGCTGGGGGGTAGTGTGGGAAGATTTTAAAGAGCCAGCTTTCAGTTCAGCCTTCCTCAGATGAATAGTACTGTGACAACTTAGGAGACCTAATTGGTATTAATTTGAAGACTGAAACACCCCAGTTAATAAAATAAGTTAAGACGACAGCTTTTCTTCAGGTTTACACTCCACCAGCAAAGCACAAAGAAGTTAGTGTTGGCAGTACATGTTTCCACAGTGACTTAGAACATCTACAACTTCTCTGTACCAGAGTTCTCTATACGAAACAGTAGCAGGCGCCTAATCTTGTGATTAATTAAAATGTCTTGTCATTTCCCACAGAGGTTAGAAGGAAAGGGGAAAAAAGCAAGCCATGGACAGAAAATCAAAGAAGATAAAACTATAGGCATAATTGGTAACATACAATGATGTATCCACGTTAAAGAACACATTTACATGGATACACATAACTGCAGCTTCCTGTTAATTTCCCCTTCATGTACAGTTTTTCTAAATGCATACAGACACCGAACAACTTAATTGCACTGCAAAGATATGAATCTAAAGCCTTTATTTAACTGCCACTGTCATTATTACATAAGACAATTAACAAATATCAGATTAAATGTACTTTAGTCATTACGCTAATTAAACTGAATCAGAATCCAGTTTAAGACTCCAGTATAAGAAAGTCGCATAGTTTTGCTATGAACCAGTGTTTCTACATTTATATTATGCATACGTTACCATTTCCTCATTCTAACAAGCTATTTTAAGATTTTCTAGGAGAAACAGTGGGTAAAGGGTATGCTTTATTGAATATAGAAATGACTTGATTTTTTACTCTATTCTGTATAGTTCTTAAGGCACAGATAAAAATTCACTAATACAAGCTTATAAGACAATAATGCTAGGGAAAGCGGAAGACTCCAGGAAAAAAGGAAGACCCAACATGAGATGTGTTGGCTCAGTTAAAGACACATTCCTCAGTTTGCATGACCTAACCAAGGCTGTTAACAATAGGATGTTTTGCAGGTTATTAATTCATAGGATCGCTTAAGTTGGAAGTGACTTGATAGAACTTAACATATACAACACTTTGGTATAAAAGCCTGGATCCTAAGCAGTGCAAGGTGTTAGAGGAAGGTATCACCACAGCCTTCTTTGCACCCCAAAGTGTCTGCAAGTCAGTTGATCCCCAGGAGTAGTGTGGGAAGCAATCTGGGAATCTGTAGTGGGGTGGGGGATCAGCAAAAATCTCTTTCCCTTTCTCCACAGGTGGACAAGTCATTTCACTGGAGGAGCTGCTGCCACACTTGACAGAATGGTTCCACTGCATTCAAGTTTAAGTGTTCCAGTACATTTGTATCCTGTCTGCTGTCTGGGAACTGCTATCAAGCTGCAGCTGACACACAGTGACTCCATAAGGTCTTCAAGGCAAGAGATGAACAGAGGCAGTTTGCCATTGCCTGTCTCTGCACAGCAACCTGTTATTTAATCAGGCATACTAAGCTGGATATACAGCAACGCACTGACAAAAACGCTCCAAGCAGTCAGGCCAACCATAGCAGCAGCACACTTATTTCAAATGTATACAGGAAGACTAAACCACTCACAAACAGCACTCATCGGTGAGGATAATAATCAAGCACAACATAATTTAAAATTGACTTTAGTTAAACCCCCCAAGGCCAACAGGCTGTGCAAGTATACTCAGAAGGAGCACTCTCTAAATTCAGCAGGACTTAACTGCAAAAAAGTGCACACAGGGTTAAAGCCCAGGTTGTTCATGGGTCAGAGCCAGAGCTGGCCACAAGCCTTCAACAACTGAAACACACGAGGCAGTTCTAGAGCAGCGCTCCATGTGAGCACTGCGTCATTATTGTTCTTTGGTCACAACTGCTAACCTTATAGAAACTGTGCTTTTTACTGTTCCTAAAATGCCAGAGTGCGAAGACATTTCTTAGTAAAAGGCAAATGTATGGGTGAAATGTAGCATTAATTAGCTGTGATAAAACAATATTTTCCAAAAGAAATTATCAAATATTTTCCAAAAAAAAATTATCAAAGCATTACTTTATCTCAAGCCAAAACTGTGCTTTATTTACAAATAAAGATCACCTGCCACAATATTTGCAATTTGTAGCATGGCAAGTCCAAACTTGGCTTGATAAGGCCTAAGAGCACAAATCTGAGGTAGCAAGTATACTGTAGAAATGACACAACAGAATTACTGTACAAATGTAAAGACACATACTGATGCCATATTATGAAAGCTGTTGTCAAGTCAGTATCATTTACAGAACTAAATTTGTAACTGCAACTTGCTACAGAAGTTGGCTCCACTATGGTATCTAACCTATTTTTAATCATTTCTACAGTCTCATCAAGTAAATTAGGAAGACTCATCAATGAAGACGGTCTAGTGGCCTTTGGCTTTAAATCCAACATTATTATATTCAGCATCATAGCAAGATACCTGCCTCTTACCATGTATAAAGATCTTATGAGAACATCCTTTGTTGAAGATGCATTGGCTGAGCACAATTCAAAGCATGTTGCTTACCTTCAAAGCCCACAGAGTCTGAGGCCTGGTTATCTTAAAGACTATTTTCTCCCATATGAACCTGTCTGATCATTAAAACCTGAATCAAAGGCCACGCTCAGTGTGCTCTCATTGAGTGAAATGACGAAGGTGACCACAAGCGACACAATCCTTTCAGTGGTGGCATCTTACTTGTGGATTCTCTCCCCCCTGCTGTTCACAGCTGATGTCATCTTTGTTACATTTCACATACAAGGTGAAAACACTGCTAGTTTCTTAGGTTTTTTAGTGATTAGTTTTTATATGAGTATGATTGGTTTTGCTCTCTTATCTGATCCTGCACTGATAAAATGCAAGCAAGCAATCTTATCATGTATATCTTGTTATTTTTATTGCTGTCAAAATATTTTTTTAAATTTAGCTGTATCCATTGTGATTTACTGTTTTATTTATTGTTTATATTCTTGTACGTCCCACAAGAGCCTTCTATAAAATGGTATATAAATAATAAATACACTTCTGCCATGGCTATATTGTTATGATGAAATATTTCTATACCTCCAAATCAATGATGGAAGCCATATTTCTCTGCATTATCGGGAAGAAGCAATTAGGTATCTACACACTATCGAATGACAGAACATATCAGTTCAGACCATAAGAAAAAAGGCAGAACAACTAAAAGCATAATTTGGATACTGAAAGACTGGGTTTTGTTTTGTAAAAGGAAACATCTGCTACAGACAGAAGAAGAAAAGGTAAACAGTGTGCACAAAAAAGTGAGTTGATGAAAGTTAACATCTGAAGGTGCTTTATCTTTGTGATTTCAAGCATCTGTCCGAAAATGAGCAAGCCCCAGTATACAAATAGCTCCAATTACAAAATATTAAATACACATTTAGACTGTGATAGTTTTTACAGCTATGTTGGCAGCAGACTGCTCTAAACGCATGGCCCTAATTGGCTGCCCAGCATCTCAAAAGCGACAACTTTCTTCATGGAAGAATTTAGAAAAATTCTTTTTCAAATCTCTAAGCTTGAAATAAAAAAATTGCTAAATTGCAGTGCAAGGAAACCTTTCTTTCTGCTTGTGTGCTTCAGCCCCTGCCTTCCTACTGGAACACGAACGCTTGCCAATTGCAACCAAGAACAGTGAATTTTACAGAGACAACTACTTCAAAACAAAACTAAATCTCTCAGGTTTTTAGTTTTCACAGCACTTCTTGAAAACTGTTTCTAATTTTATGTCACAATGCTACCTCTGTTAGTAAAACTGCAGTTATAAACCTTTAAACCCCTAGAGTTTAATAAAGTTTTCAACTCTCTTCATATTATAATTGCCAGGGGATCATCAAAACTGCATCAAAGAACTTCAGTCTACCTATATTGTCCTTTATGGTGATGTTAAAGATGGGATCTGTCATCCAAGTCTTCAAGGGAATGCCTGAGCTACTCTGCAGTTGCCAGAGATTGCCCACTAGCTCCGCGGTGGCGAACCTTTGGCACTCCACATGTTATGGACTACAATTCCCATCAGCCCCTGTCAGCATGGCCAATTGTAGGGGCTGATGGGAATTGTAGTCCATAACATCTGGAGTGCCAAAGGTTCGCCACCACTGCACTAGCTAATGAATTACCTGCTGGAGATGTCTACTCTAATTTTCCTTCTCCTCTCATAATTTCATTATTTATTTAGTTGAATATTGTACACTATTAAAAGTAACCAATTAAGGAATGAATTCATCTACCACTACTGAATGGTGTAAAGTTAACATGTAAGCAAACAATAACAAGAACTCCATGGACATACATTTTTATGTTACACAACATAACATATTTAAATATGTAAAATGTTAACCAAACGTGACTTCTATTGATGATCACCCAAGAGAAACTATAATACAATTACTGCTGAAAATACTCAGTCCTATCATGCAATTTCTGTATAAGTTAAGTGAACTGGGATTTGTCAAGGCCTGGTCCAAGCACATGCACTCAAAAGTTTTATTTTGTAGCATAAAAGTATGCAACAGATTCCAGTCTTACTGCCTAATCCAGATGGGGTGGGGAGCAGTGGGGGCCCGCGCCAGCATGCCTGCCCACCCTGCTGGTGTAAGGGATACCTATGCCAGCGGAGAGACCAAACACACAAGCAGGCAGGCTCCACACAACTCTGTAGTGCCCAAACCCAGAAAAGTCCAGGGCCCTGAAATTACACCAATGTGAAAGAGCGTGCCAGCACAGTGGGCATGGGCCAGAGATGTTCCTGGGGATGGAGCCAACTTTAGTTGGCTTCCACTGAGGATTTCAGCTCAGGAACACCTCCTCCCCAGCTGCAGACTTACACCACTTCCCCCACGCCAATCTGAATTGGACTCTTATAGTAAAAACCTCATTCTGACCAAGAAAAAATCAGTAAAACCATATTAATTCTCTGCCGGTAAAACATTAATATTAGCAACCTGGTTCAAAAGAGGTATTATGTAGCTTAGTGAGACAAATACAATTACTTGCCTTGAACTTTCAGAGCAGGGTGGGTTTCAGGGTCAAAATAATGTTTCAAATCATAAATGTACCGTGTGGAAAAGGTCATAAGTGGATGGAGGAAGAGATAAAGACAATGTGAAATTTCCTGTAGAAGTGTGAATGATTCACGACTAGTTTAGAAGGTTCTCAAGAAAACTTTCTAACTCATTACAGTATTTACTCTTACCCATTTAAGAGGTTTACTGGGAGCCCAAAGATTAGCCAGGAGATCATGTTTACAGTTAATTGTTTTAGCAGATTAGGCTCTGTAATTTACTAGAGATTACTTAACTTGTTTAGCCCGAAGCTGGGAAAAATTTCTGACTTTCCAGTGCGTCAAGACTCTTTAACACAAATCACTATACAGTTTATTTGAAAAACTGGCCTATTTCTATGTTAATATTTTTGATGGATAAAGTAAAACAAGAAGGACCCGGTTTCTAAAAATTATCCTCAACAGAAAGCTCCTGGGTAGTCTCAGATAGCAATGCTAGGGCACAGGAGAAAAAAGGCAGAGTACGGCCCCAATACAGGATGCAACAAACAATAATAGAAACAACTGTAGAATAGAATAGAACAGACATTTTATTTATACCTTGCCCTCCCCCAGCAAGCTGGGCTCAGGACAGCTTACATTTATACACAATACATATACAGATTTTAAATACAGTATATACTCCTGTATAAGCCGAGTTTTTCAGCCCTGTTTAAAGGCTGAGAAAAGCCCCCTCGGCTTATACGCGAGTCACCATTTTCTATCAATCACAAGGAGGCTGGGGGCGGGACAACCTCTCTGCCCCTGGGAAGTCGCTTCCTGCTTTCAGATTGCAAACTCCTTGAGCACTCTAGTACTCTATCGAGCACCAGATACCATGCACATTGACTGCATGCACATTTATTACATAAATAATTGATTTCCTCCTCTTGGCAAACTTGCTACTACTACTTGCTACTTAACTACTAAGGATCTAAGCATATACATGATACTACTGCTGTCCTATATGCCTGACTCCATAATACCACTTATACAAAGCCTATCCTTGAAACCCTAAGTACTTTAACAATGAACCATATGCTCAATTTAAGCAGCATACAAAGGCTGTGAAAAGAGATTGTGAAAAGAATTACAACCAGGTATTTTTGTTTGGCTGGAGAGATTTTGTTCTTTGTTAATTTCAAAAGAGGATCCTCAGGAAAAAATTTTTTTTAAGAACAGGTTATGACTGTAAGTGTACAGTACTAGAAGAAAGATTAATATGAATTTTAAACAGGTTTGTTGTTATAAACTGTAATTGTTTTTAGGTTATTGGATTTTATGACTTTTACAAATCTTGTGTTGTAACCTGCCCTGAGACCTTTGGGCATAGGGAAGGATAAAAATTAAAATTAAAAATAGTAAAACCTTTTTTTTAATGTACCTGCATCAGCACTGATGTGCAAACAACTTTTTGGAATCAACAAAAAACCTTAAACTGATCAGAACTTGGGCTGAAACTAACCACATACTTTAACTAGTGGGCAATCCAATCCAAAGAGGGGGGGAGAACTGGGTTAGGGAGCTGGCATGGGGCCATGCCAGCGCATTTCCCCATCCAGCCAGTGTAAGTGGCACTTACACCAGTGGGGAAAACAAACTGGGAGGCAGGTGGGCCCTGTACAGTTTGGTGGCACCCACCCTGGAAATGCCCGGTTCCTAAAAAACTGTAGCAACGCAAAGAATTTGCACTAAATATAGGCTCACCTGTAATACATCAACCACAACATCCAGAAAAAATGTGTTATGATTGTATATTCACAGTTGAGAAACTCAAACAATATGCACCACCGTGATTTCAGTAGCAAAAATCTATATATATAAAAAGCTAACTGGGTATTTGTTAGTGATGGTATAACTCAGTAACTGCTGGGCCAATTCCTCTGAAAATTCCCAGCCACTGTAGTCAGCCAGGAGAGAGTGTTTTTAGATGTTCACATACCTGAAATTTCACACCTGGCCCAGGTAAAACACCTTTTTCCTGGTGCTCTATGGTGAAGGACATGCAGCTGCCTGTGTGTAACTGTCACCCTTAGAATGTCCGTGCAGCTTAGAATGTTATCCAGCATCTGGATATAACCCACCCACCCTAGCGGAGGGAGAGAGACGGGTCAGCGTCTGTTCCTTTCCCATTTCACCACAATAACCCACAGCAACACGTGGCTGGGTACCACTAGTGATTAAGTAATAGAGTACAAGTTCAAATGCACACTCTGTGCTATATAACAACACATAATGGAGTGATAATAACAAAAAACACAGAACTAGTTGATCCTCCAGATAAAATTCAACCTCGAATGCAGACTCCAAAGGCTTGTGGTTATGTCCAATGAATATTTTTGTAGAAACTGACACAACTTAATTGCTTCAAATAAAGTTTCAAACTGGACAGTGAGCTGCAAAGCCTTCCTCAAGCCAGTCGTGCAAGTTGCTCCTAAAGAAATGTGCCAGCCTAAACCTGGCCGCCAGCACAGCTAGGGGCGGGCTAGGGGCATTCCTGGTGCTGGAGCTGAATTTAGTCATCTTCCAGTATCCTTTCAGACTAGGAATGCCCATGGCATAGCCTCAGAGTTAGGCCACTATTTTGGGTGATGTAACTCCATGACACCCTATGGAGGGTTTTCCAGACAGCCTCTTTTCCCTTTATCTGCAGCCTCCCAATGCCGCCTCAAAGCCTTCTGGAGACAACACAGTGGCATGGAAGAGACAATGTCCCCGGCTGCCACAACCTCTGGATTGGGATGTCACTGTTTGAAGTCATAACGTCAATGGTAAACTCACCAGACATTTTCCGTCAAGTCTTTTGCAAGTCCTCTAAAGCAAACCACTCCCATAAAATTGTGCATCTAGTCAGTTTCAATACTTCTTGTTAGTTTCATATATAGTTTCAAACAACTTGTGTTTGTGTTCATATATAGTTTCAAACAACTTGTGCTTGTGTTTGTTTCTACAAGGAATTCACCCAACAATAATAAAAAACAGATGTGTAAGTATATACATTACAGATACTATCAAATACTTCCTGCAAATCTCTTATGTTTCAATCTTTACATGCATTTCTGTCACTACTTCAACCTCCTCTATTTTGTGTAAACCTTTTCACACCTACTTTTCACACCTAATTCTTTGCCTCTCCTCCCTCTTTACTATGCTTCATAACACAGAATCTTAGAAATGGAGAAAGGCTAAATGTGATACTGAAAATCAACAAAGACAATCAAAATTTGGGCGCATGGCGAGTACATGAAACTGCCTTATCCCAAGTCAGAATCTTGATCTGTTGAGGTCAGTACTCTGCGCTATGAGTGACAATGGCTCTTCAGCATCTCTCTGGACACATGGGTCCTTTGATCTAAAGATGTCGGGGATTGAACTTGGGAACTTCGGTCCACACAGTAGATGCATTTCTACTGAGCCACAGCACTAGCCCAAAGGAAGTGAGTGGAGATGGATGCTCAATATGAAGTTGCCAGTCCACTGGCCCATTCAGCTCAGTAATGTCTACACTGTCTGGCAGTAGTTCTTTGTTTCAGCACAGAAAGGCTTCCCTCAGTATCTGAGATCCTTTTACCTGGAGATGTACCTAGGACTTTCTCAGAACAAAGTGGATGATGTCAGAACAAACTGACCCATAGCTCCTCTTCCTCTTGGAAAAAAGGCCCCTCTCTTCCTTATACCTTGAACAACTCCCCCATTCTTGGGAAGCACTTCTTCAAACTTCACATCACTCCTCATTCTTCTCCAGTCCTGCCCAGCATTTCTTCACTCACTTTTATGTCTGCCCAACTCAGTGTACACAGTCTTATCCAAGACTATATTTGCAGTGCCTTTGTTTAGAAGTATGGAGTATAAGGTGAGATAGTAGGAATTCATACACAAGTTTTCATCTACTATTATAAACTGTTTGCTCAATCTTTAGAATTATATTGCCTTTATAGTCCTATATAATCTTTAGTGTACTAGTCCCTATGTGGGACTACTTAAGAATAAGCATACCAGGTAGGTGGTCAGTAAGTGCTTGCTGCCAGCTATTCCATTTTTGCATTCAAATGGCACTGTAACCTACAAATTTGTATATTAAAATTATAGCCTTAAAGAGGCTAGTGATTGATAGTTTAACAGTGCAATTCTATGCAGAGGTTCCATCACTGATTTCAAAGGATTTAGACTGGAATGGCTCTGCACAAGACTGCACTGGAAACATTGTAACCAAAGACTAACAGAACAATTAAAAAATCACAAAACAAAACAAAAAGTAGCATAACTATTTTTCAGAATGAAGGCAGAGTTCCTTCTTTAAAACATTATTAGCTGCTCTCTCAGTATTACATGTAGTCAGTATTACATGTAATTCATTGTATCTTCGTAGGAATCTTTTCAATGTCAGCATTTGACTCCCATAAATATCTTGAAAAGGCACTGATATGACTGAACCATTATAACCACACCTAACTAAATTCCGAGGTTAGCCATGTTGGTCTGCAGTAGAACAGCTATAGATACAAGTTCAGTAGCATCTTGGGAACCAACCAAATTTGGGGGTCATAAGCTATCAAGTCAACATTCCCTTCATCAGATTCCTGTAGCTCTATAGTCATCACACTTATTTTGTTGTCATAAGCCCAATACTATATCAAAGTTACAAACTGAAAAATACTTGGGGGAAACTTGGGGTGGGTGCGTGCACAGGCATAATGTGGCCATGCAATAAGATGAAGTAATAATCAAAATGTACTTCAGACTTGTGAGAAATTACAACATTACAGTCACAACATGATTCCACAAAACATATCACCAAATAAATACCGGTAATATGAACAGTAAGTAACTTGTTTGGAAAGAAAGCTTCCCAAGCTCTCGAGTTTTAACAAACAAGTTGACATACTTCAAAAATTAGTACTTCAATCTTGCATTCAGATACATGTTCATCTTAATTGCTGAGTCCTACATATTCACAGGGTAGTGGAAAGTGATGTCAAGTCACAGCTGACTTATGGCAACCTTGAGGGGTTTCAAGGACAGAGGTATTTTGCCATTGGCAGCCCATCTGTGCAGTGATCCTGGAGTTCTTCGGTTGTTTCCTGCCCAAATACTAACCAGGGCCAACCCTGCTTACCTGCCAAGATCTGATAAGATCAGGCCAGCTCAGGGTGCATAGTTGTATATAAGATCACAGGTTATGCCTCCATACTTTAAACAAATGCTACGTACACATACCCAGGAGTAAGGTGTATTGAGTACAGAGGAACTTGGTCCCAAGTGAACATGCATACAACTGCACTGTCAAATAATGTTAACAGTTTGCTTCATTATTAAGAAGAGTAGAAGAATCTGAATCTGAATTTATACCCCGCTTTTCTCAACTGTAAGGAGTCCCAAAGCATCTGGCAAACTCCTTCCCTTTCTCTCCTCACAACAGACACTTTGTGAGATAGGTGGGGCTGACAGAGTTCTGAGAGAACTGTGACTAGTCCAGGGGTAGGGAACCTTGAAAAGGCACTAGCCCAAAGTCATTCAGCAGGGTACATGTGGGGAATCAAACCCATTCTCCAGATTAGAGTCCACCTGCTCTTAACCATTACACCATGCTGGCTCTCAAGAAAAATAGCTTCATTTAAGAGGTTAATTGGTACATCTTAAAACTGGTATGTTACAAAGACAGATATTTTAGAAATCAATGAACTAAGTAAACACTAACACACATACACATAATACAAAATAACCATTCAGTGCCATGCAAAAGAACAGTATAGGAGAACCAGGTAGGAAATGCAACTAGGAGTCCAAAGCAACAATGATGAAAAGATATTCTGCTACCGGAATAACACATTTGGAAAAGCTTCCAGTGACACAAGGAGGCAGAGAGCAAATTAGTACTGGTGGGTGACAATGGTGGGATGCAGTATCAGTGAAATGAGTAGGAATTATAACAAACAGGCAGAGTTCAGAGGTTACAAACAAGCCAGTATCTGTTTGTGATAAGAATTAGCCAAAATCCTTGAGCTTGAGACTTCCCTTGCAAACAGTAACTGAGAACTTCCTTATTTAAAAAGTCTGAATTGCTTCAACAAGTTGGAGCTTGTTTCTTACCCACAGATTAGCATTCTAAACCTTGGTAAACTGTAATTTGGGATACAAGTTTCCAGGAAACCCCAAATGTATTTGATTTGGATTTCATGACACATTTTTGTTAAGTTGAAACCAGCAAGTCTTCAGTCTTCACACAGTGTACAAGACAAAGAAAAAGGAGCATTTGGATGTGAGAATTTCTAACTTGCCATCATTATGATGCGGTTGGTTCAGGGGCGTAACGAGGAAAACTGGAGCCCTGGGCAAAACCTGAGTTTGATGCCCCCCGATGGGCAGCGGAAGGAGGCAGAGCTCCCCCGTCCTCCTCCCCTGGTGGCTTGTGGCTTCCCCCCTCCCTGCCGGCTGAACTTAGGCGCCCCCCTTACCAGCGAAAGGGCATGAGATGCGGGGGGCGGGTGGGCGGTGGCAGCATCCAGGAGAGAGCGGCGTGGCTGGTGGGTCGGCCAGGTGTGCATGCACCCCTGACTGCTAGTCCTGTCACCCCACAAAGATCCATCCAAGGACGTAGCAGGGCTGACAAGAGGCGGAGTACAGGCAGCAAGGCTTGGCAGTTCAGCTTGGCTTGGCTCAGTGGATCAGGCCGAGCTGAGCTGGTTCAGAAGTGCTTGGAGGGCCAAGGGCCTGAGCCCATCCTCTCCGAACTCTGCGCGATCTGAACTTGCAGTAACATCCAAGATTCTCGGATGCGTTTTTATTTTTTTGTGTTTTTCACATTTTGGCCTGCAGGGGGCATATTTTTAGAGATATTGGCATCAAAATTTCAGGGTATCATTGCTCCAGCACATGAAGCCTGCTGGGTTCCACAAAAAACAGCATTTGTAAAGCTAGTGACCCCAAAATTTCAGGGTATCTTCAGGAGACTGTTAGATATATCGGCACCAAAATTTCAGGGTATCATAAGGATATTGTCCTGATGATGCCTCCCAAGTTTGGTGAAGTTTAGTTCAGGGGGGCCAAAATTAATGGACTCCCAATAGGGGTGCCCCATCCCCCATTGTTTCCAATGGGAGCTAATAGACAATAGAGGCTGCCCCTTTGAGGGTCCATACCTCTAGCCCCCCTGAACCAAACAGTCTTCTGAAGATACCCTGAAAGTTCTGTGACTGTGCCTTCAGAAATGTGCACCCCACAGGCTGCACCAGAAATTCCCCATTGACATCAATGGAAAAAAATCAATGCAGAAGATTCTAGGGCAAATTTCTGGGGGTGCCTGTCAGGAGTGCAATTGTTAAGCTAGTGACACCAGAATTTTGGGGTATCATCAGGAGACTGTCCTGATGACACCCCCCAAGTTTGGTGAAGTTTGGTTCAGGGGGACAAAGTTATGGACCCTCAAAGGTGCAGCCCCCATCTCCTTAGCTCCCATTGGAAACAATGGGGGATAGGGGCAACCCGTTTGGGGGTCCATAACGTTGGACCCCCTGAACCAAACTGCACCAAACTTGGGAGGCATCATCAGGACAATATCCTTAAGATACCCTGAAATTTTGGTGCCGATATATCTAAAAATGCGCCCCCTGAAGGGCAAAATGTGAAAAACACCCCCAAAAAAGCAGGCGCATGCCCTGCAAAATTCCTGAGCCCTGGGCAGCTGCCTACATTGCCCAATGGACATTACGCCACTGGGTTGGTTTGTGTTGTCTGAATGCAATGTCGCTCTACAAACTCTTGTACCATGTAGCACCACTATGCTAGACAGCTGATCCATAAAGGCCATACACAGTGCCATACAGAGGTATATCTAGTGTAGGTAAACCAGGGCACATGTCCTGGGTACCACTTGAAGAGGGCATGCTTGGCAGTCAGCCCCCTCCCCGCCAAGGTCTCTGGTATGCTCCAGATGGGTCCAGCTTTAAACTGCAGGTTCTGCCTCCAGCATCCATGTGAACTTCAGAGGTGGACCCAGCAGTTATAAAGCTGGATCTGGCCAGGCCAAGCCGGTAGTTCAGCACTGGATTCACCCTGGGCAGGTCCACTGTTGAAGTGCAGGCTCTGTCTCTGCAGCAGGTGTGGATTTTGGAGGTGGTGTGCACTATTTAACACTGGACTTGGCCCAGCTACAGGGGACAGAGAGGGGTTCCCAGTGCTTGCTCTAGACACTGTTTTTCACCGATATGCCCCTGATGTCATTCTAAGCAGAATCACACCCTTCTACCTCAGTGACTAGTTATGAAGCCCAGTTAAAGTATGTGGCTTCCCAACGGCAGGTATGACTGATATTTCATAG
This sequence comes from Sphaerodactylus townsendi, assembly GCF_021028975.2. Taxonomy (NCBI): domain Eukaryota; kingdom Metazoa; phylum Chordata; class Lepidosauria; order Squamata; family Sphaerodactylidae; genus Sphaerodactylus; species Sphaerodactylus townsendi. The sequence continues at coordinate 26,817,064 of NC_059435.1, forward strand.
AGGGATAAATTATGATCAAATATACCAGAAAATAATAATAATAATGGAACACTAGGGTCATGTCAAGGTCTGACTATTTAAAGATCTGAAGAATGAATCTCTTACAGAAGTTATAGCTGCTATAGCTGAAAGGAGAATACCTTCAAAGAGACAAATTTATCACAAACCTTATAATTATTACGACCGTTGATCCCAATCAACACCATTAACAGGAATAAGATATCTTTAATGGTAGCACCAGCACCACCATTACTGTAGAAAATGATTATATCATGGACGTTTAACACATAAAAGGAGGGCAAATTAACAGCAGGCCCCAACATAACTGTTTTTCTACGTATGAACAAAGTGAACAATGAAAGCAACAAAAACCAAACACTCACATGAACCAGAATAAGCCAGTAGTCCAAGCTGGTTTCGAGCCCTAGTCAAGCTAGAATCTTGATTAGCTTCAACCCTTGCTCATGTTCCTATTAATTAAACTCTTACTGTGTCTAGGAAAGAGATGGGAGATTTGTGGTGAATAAAATCCACCCCATTTCAACTTTTCATCTCACTCTTCATGTAGTTTGGTCAGATCATCAAGAAGAATGAATTGATAAGGAAAACAAATATTAAGGCCTCAACTCCTAGCACAGAAACTGTATACATTAAGGTAATTACAGGAGAAATTACAGCTATTTTAAAGTTCAATGAAATTGGCAAGTATGCTATTCTCTTTGGTCAATTTCTGTGACAGCTGCATAATGACTAAATAAGTCAACCAAATGTGAATGAACACTGTGTTCAAATAATGGAGATCTTCACAGATTACTTGCTGCTGTTATTTAAACATTCCATTCATAACAACAGCCTTAGTTCACTTTATTCTCAACAAAGAGCCTCACTTCTTACCAAGATCAATATGTGCCAGAGAAATGGATACTCCTGCCATGGCCTACCTACCCACAAAGTGTGCTAATTCAGTTGGTACCATAAAGTTTGCATTTGCACCGGAAGAACTAGACAAGTAGAGCATTTTGAAGTAACAAATGTCTTTAGATTCATCATCTGTTTGCAAATATAATCACACTTATCTGGAATCTCAGAATACTGTACTGAGTTTCTTAGGTATTAATACTTGCCATGTATATTATTAGGACCATAAAGTTATGTCATATATCAAGCAGATAAGGAGGGGAAAACTGAGGCAGGATGGGTGGGGAAAGCAGTTTTACAATCATAATACATTTTACTGATTCTCTTAGATCGGGGGGCAGGCAACCTTTTGGAACCCATCTGCCAGTGGATAAAAAGTTTTAGTTTTGTGTGGCATACTTCCAGTAACTCTTATTGGCCCTTCTCCCTGGTTGTATAATATGTGTCTATTTGTCTACATGTTTTTATTAAACTGATTAAATATTTTATATACACTTTATTGTAAATGATTTTTTTAATGTTTGCTGCTCTGGGGATCCTATCTGGGCAGAAAGGTGGCACAGAAAGCTTTTAAACAAATATTTCTTATTCTAGGATCCACATGCATACTGAACATCTTGATAAAATAAAAAAAATGTTAAGCACAAAAAGCACATATCCTAATTGTACCTGTGGGAAATAGCCAGTAAATAAACAGGATACAGGATTTTGTTTAATATACCTATAAAGCCAGGGGCCTCAGGAACCCAAGCAAGAACTTCCTTGAAAACAGTTCATTCAGTATAAAAATATACTCCTCATTAAAGTGGAATTCAGACGCCTTCTCTTTAAAATAAAAAAAAATGCATGGGGCATAATTTAATTTCCAAATAAAAATAAATGCCCCCAGTCAGAGTTTTGAAGGTCATGTGTACGTCAGCTCCCTACCATTTCAACTTCTGAGGTTTTAAACAGCAAGTGTCCCACTATGTATTCCGGTGACCATTATACATACCCTATAAATATAAACATTAGACGATGCTTTGGAATCTTTTCTAGCAGCTAGCCCATTAAGAACTGAGGATTAATAGTTGAACCATCTGAGAGCTGGAAAGGAGGTCGATGGCAGCTCCACCATGTTCCCCGTCAATAATTCACCAGGACCGCTCTCTGCAAACCAATTCTTGCGTAAACAGGAGCTCACCGAATGAATGAAAGCGGCCAAAGAACATTGTGCAGCTGCCAGTTGTACCTACGTTGCAGCCAGTCTCCTTGAAGGTCAGTCCACTGTCATGGAGTACAAGCAAGAGGTCGCGGAAAAACAGCCCTAACCGCAACCGTTGAGCCACACATCCCAGCCGTCAGCTGAGGAAGGGCGGCCTCTTTCCGCTTCCCAGATCTCAGGGAGCACAAGCGAACGGAGCATCTGCAATGCCAGCAATTCCCCCTATACCTGAACACAGGCAGGAGGGCCAGGAGGCGCAGCAACAAGGAGAGCCTCTCTGGCAAATCTGTCCTCACCAAGAACACGCATGCAAAGGGAGAGGGGCAGCACACACTTCCTCCCCAACTGCACAGCGGGCCCGGCTGCCCGCTCCGCAGCCGCCAAGTATAGAAACAGGCGCGTGACTGACTCCTGCTCTCCCGCCGTCCCTTGGCCGGGATGGCCACTCACCAAGCGCCGGCTCTCCCCAGCAGGGGCCCCCGCCAAAACCGCAACACCGTAAACGAGCAACGGCGGCGGCGAGTTGGCCAGCAGCAGCAGCAGCAGCCTTCCTCCCGTGGCGTGATGCCTGCAGCGGCGCACGAGCAGCTGGGCCGGCGGCGGCGGCGGGTACGAGCTGCTTCCTCCCCTTCCTGTCGCTACTTCTGACGGGCTTCTGCAACGCGGCTCCCAGGGGCGCCTGGCTGCTGCTGGGACGAGGCTCGGGCAGCGGCGGGGCGACGCAAGGGACCTCTCCGCCTGCCAGGGCCCGGGCTGGGCGGCATAGATAGCCCGCCGGCTGCGCACGTGGGAGAAGCGAGGCGAGAGTCCGGCGGCGGCGGCGCTTGCTTTGGTCAGCCGGCGCGGGATGGCGCTGTGTGGCGCGGGGGGCGCAGCCGCTACGTGCCAAGTGCCCACGCCCTGCGCCTGGCCGGGGTTTCCAACGGCTCAGCCCAGCGCTCGGGGGCTTCCCGCCAACACAGTCGCCACTGGGCAAAGGCCTTCTGCCGCCGCCGCCGCCGTTGTTCACCCTGCCTGCGGCCCGTCCGGGGAAAAGGTTAGCCCCTCAGATGCGCTTTTCGCCACCAGTTGCTTTCTTCACCGGCTGGGCGGGCCCTCGGCTGGGTTCGGCCATTGTAGGCCCTCCCCGCCCCTCCGGCTATTACCTCATCGCTCGAGCCCCGCCGCCGCTGCTGTTGCGGAGGGAATGCCCGGGCGCCTCGAGTCGCCAGGCAACGGGCTCCCATACATCAACACACACAGCTGCCGAGCCCACTCTCTGGGGCACGACGAGGGCTACTTCGCCCGACGCCCCCTCCCTCGGTCCTGTCTGAAACACCGCCGCGACCTTCAGCTCGGTGCCCCCTTCCAAAGAAAGCGCTGCTGCAGTCTCGTTTAACTCCAAAAGTTAAGCAGGGGAGTGGAGAGTATGAGAAGTCCCAGACGGAAGAAAGCAAACTAGAAAAGAATGGCACCTCCTTGCAACATCTATTTAATGTTTACAACATATAACTCTCTGTAGATAGTTAGGAAAACTTCTGTGCCACTGCTTCGGAGCAATTGCTTAAATGTTTATTATTGTGTTGTTTAAATGTTTTTTGATTGTGTTTTATTGTGCATTGTTGTGTGCACAATAATGAGCCTGGGCTTTGACTGGGAAGGGCAGGGTAGCAAATTTAATAAAGTAAAAATTATAAAATATAATTAAACATAAAGTTGTGGTAAACGAGAAATGTGTTTTCTACTAGGAATGAGGAGACTCTTGACAGTAGCCTAGCTGATGCACTTTGGTCCAGCTTAATTTTCTGGAGTTTTCAAAAAGAGCCCCATGTACATCACATTACACTAATCCAGTGGTTCTCAACCTGGGGGTCAAATGACCCTTTCACAGGGGTCGCCTAATACTCTCTGCATCAATGTTCTTCATCTGTAAAATGGATAAATGTTAGGGTTGGGGGTCACCACAACATGAAGAACTGTATTAAAGGGTTGTGTCATTAGGAAGGTTGAGAACCACTGCACTAATCTAACTTAGAAGTGATCAGTGCATGCATCATGGTGGTCAGATAACATTTTTTGAGGAATGGCTGTAGCTGGCATATCAGCTAAAGTTGATGAATGGTGCTAAGTACCACGGAGGAGACATCAACCTCCAATCTTGGCCAGGATTCAGCAGTATCCCCACACTATGAGGTAGTAATTAAAATTAAGTTTCTTGGAGAGGCTCAACATAGCCTGTTGTGATGAAGCTTCCAGTTCTTTGTATATTTATCTGGAAATAAGCATCACTGAACATAATGAGATTTGCTTCCTATTAAAAGTGCATAAGATCAGGGTAGAAGGAAGATAAGGTACGCTCTAGTCACCATTGAGGCTTGAACTGAGCATTTATTGAAATGCTTACAAGTTTCCTTAGGCATTGAATACTCAAGGGAAAAGATTCTAATGAATGTGTTGTGCAAACATGCAAAATGCTTGGCTATATGTAGCAAAGTACTCCATGAGAAAAGTACTTGTGTGAAATCAAACAACCCATACCTAAACCCACAGAAAAAACACGGGTAGTTCAAGTAACAAATGTACAGACTATCAATTGCTAGGATGGTTTAATACTATTTTATTATGATTTAGCTGTTCTACTATACCAGATCACAAAGGCTTCTTTTCATGTTTTTCCAAGTAAAATTAATGTATACCAGAAAGCACAAAGAGCAAGTGAAGGAGAAAAGTTTTTTTTAAAAATTACTTCCAGTTCTTTTCTACATGTTTCTGGTTCCTTCAACAACTTTTTATGGTCATTGTAAAGGAATTATAAAAGAGTATTGCTTTAACCACAATAACTGGAAGAGCCTAGTATACTTTACTGATTGAAAGTTTAAATAAACCAAAAGATAGATGGCTTCTCCTGTACAAACTTAACTGTTTAGGGCCTTGAAACAACTTCTTTTTATCTGTGTTCTCTGTTTTGGTCTAGGAGGAGGTTAAGATAAATAGTTCAAAACATTTGAGAAAATTGAGATACCTCTACAATTCAGAATGCCTATGGAAAATTTCCTCCCTTATCTTAGGAAATGTAGGACTATTTTTGTATTATCTGGGCAAACTGTCTCACCTTTAACGGCTTTACCTCAAATAAAAATCCAGCAAGTACAGCTTTCCTTCACCTCCAACCAATAGTGAAAACTTAAGCAGCAGGCAGGGAAATACCTGGAGATTTTGGGGGTGGAGCAAGGTAAGGGGGGTTCTCAGGTTCAACCCCTCATTACATGTCTGAAGCTCTGCCCCCCGTTTGTGTTTTTTAATATTTTAAAGTGAGTTTTTTGTTTTTGGCCCACAGGGGGCGCAATTTTTAGCATAGCAGCACCAAAATTTCAGGGATTTTTGGGGAGACTCTCCTGATGATACTACCCAGATTTGGTGAGGTTTGGTTCAGGGGGTCCATAGTTATGGACTCCCAAAGGGGGTGCCCCCATCCACATTGTTTCCAATGGGAGCTAATAGAAGATGGGAGCTACACCTTTGAGAGTCCATAACTTTGGACCCCCTGAACCAAACTTCACCAAACCTGGGTGGTATCATCAGGAGGGTTTCTTACTGATACCACCCAGGTTTTGTGAAGCTTGATCCAGGGGGTCCAAAGGTATGAACTCCCAAAGGGGGTGCCCCATCCCCCATTGTTTCCAATGGGAGCTAATAAAAGATGTGGGCTACACCTTTGAAGGTCCATAACCCCTGAACCAAACTTCACCAGACCTGGGTGGTATCATTGGGAGAGTCTCCTAAAGATACCCTGGAGGAATTTTTGGTGCTGCTAGCTTAAAAATTGCACCCCTGAGAGCAGGCACCCCCCCCCCCAAGTTTCCCCAGATTCTCCTTTTAAATCCACCCCCTTCTGCATGGATTTAAAGGGAGAATCTGGGGTCCCCAGTTAAAATAACATTGAAAGTGATGCTGTTTCAGGGTGGGGGATAATCCACCCCAAAACAGCATCACTTTCAATGTTGTTTTAACTGGTGGAGAAGCTGAGAACAAAGCAAGTTTGTTAGTAGTACAGGCCATTGAATACATGACAGCAAATTTCCATTGGCCGTTTCCGCCTGTCCGGCCCGAGGAAGCGGCGAAGATTGACATTGCGCCGACCTGAAAGAGCGCTAGGACGATCCGCGCCGGGCCGGTCCCAGCAGAAAGCAACTGGGCAGCCGGTACGTGACGCCAATGGCGCCGACCCGGCTGTCGGGCCTCCGGTAGCCGAGGCCTGGGGACCGCCCTGCGGCCTGAAGCGAGCGGCGCGCGCCGGGGCCAAACGAACCTCCGACGCCGAACCTGAAGGTAGTGCTGGGTGGGAGGCGGCATGAAGCCGCTGCCGTTAAGCTTCGACAGCTGACTTCATGCAGCGTTCAAAAGAGCTGGGAAGCTCTGGGGAAGCTTGCCGCCTTCATGCCGGCCGAGGCGGTAGCGAGGCCCGGCGACCACGTTACCTTTCATGCCCGTCTGCGAATGGCGACCTGGAGGCTAACGATGTTTTACCGTCTCCAGGCGCCCATGAATACCCGATGCAAACGGCCATTGTTTCTTCAACTTCTTCCATTTTTCCATTGCAATGTTCTGCTGTGTCCATTGGCTCTTCATCATTGGGGTGCTGTGTAGTTTCCGGGCTATATGGCCGTGTTCTAGCAGCATTCTCTTCATCATTCCAGCAGCATTCTCTTCATCATTGTTACTGGTTTGGACTAATGCTGTTGGGGCCGTCTCCATCCTCAAAGAATGAGGAATTCTGCAATCTTCTGCTGTGTCTATTGGCTCTTCATCATTAGTATTGTTTTGAACTAATGCTGTTGGGGCCGTCTCCATCCTCAGAGAAAGAGGAGTTTGCTTCTTTAACTGGACACAGAATGGACTTAAACTTTTCCCCAAAATCCCAAAACATTAGGAATTCTGCAATCTTCTGCTGTGTCCACTGATTCTTCAGCATTGTTACTGGTTTGGACTAATGCTGTTGGGGCTGTCTCCATCCTCAGAGAAAGAGGAGTTTGCTTCTTTAACTGGACACAGAATGGACTTAAACTTTTCCCCAAAATCCCAAAACATGAGGAATTCTGCAATATTTTGCTGTGTCCACTCGTTCCTCATAATTGTTACTGGTTTGGGCTGATGCTGTTGGGGCCGTCTCCATCCTCAGAGAAAGAGGAGTTCCCTTCTTTAACTGGACATGGAATGGACCTAAAAATCCCAAAACAAAGAGCCAATAACATGTTCAGTAGTGTCAGTAGTGTCAAGAAACTGGCAGCCAGCTATTTATATCTTTCATGGATCCTGGTATAGGCATTTGGGAAATATAACACAAATAATAACACAGCAAATTGAGTTATTAATGCAAACCACCCTCCTAAGAGCTCATAGTAGCATGCATAGATATATCTTTTCCAGGTTATGTTCATGAATGCTCCATAGACTCAAGAGCTTAACCCCTGTTCACTCCACTCATCAATCCCCAGCTTGCTGCACTTGCCACATTAAATGGTAGTTAGAATGCTGAATGAACATTTTGCCTCCTGCCATTTGAACTTCAGCAACAGTGATCACCCCTTGTAGAAAATTTAGCCCAAATTAGATATATAGCAAATGCTATAGCCCACCATTGTCCCCAAAGAGGAAATGAAGTGGCATACATTTTTGTCCTCTATTTTATACTCAAAATAACTCTCATGAGGTAGATCTGGATGAGAGGGTGAGACTGGCAGCAACCTTGAGTGGCAGCATGGCGATTCAAACCAATATGGGGTTGTGAGGTTTTGCAGTCTTCCTATAGAAGAAGTGGTTGCCATCTGTGTCTGTTCCTTTTTTGAAGTATTATTGGGCTAGGATTATTGATGTTTTGTTGATTAATGATATTGTCATGTTATTGTGTACTAGTTATTGATATCCATTGGTATTTAGCTATGTATATATCATGATTGTTGTTATTTTGCTGATATTGTTACATTGTATGCTAGTATGTCATGTTAATGATAATTTTGGGGTGATGATATACTTGTAATGTATGATACTGTCTTTGTAGTGTATGATATTATCACTTGTTATTTTGCTGACTTTATTGCCCATATTTATGAATTTTGTCTTGTATATTGTGTTGCTTATTGATGTTACTAGTATTGATACTGCTATTGATATTGTTACTCATACTATTGTTTTGTGCTGCACTGAGCCCTTCGGGGGAGGGCGGGATATAAATTGAATAAACAAAAATTGAATAAACATAACCTGAATCTCCTTGAGTCTAGTCCAGGGGTAGGGAACCTGCGGCTCTCCAGATGTTCAGGAACTACAATTCCCATCAGCCTCTGTCAGCATGGCCAATTGGCCATGCTGGTAGGGGCTGCGATAAGATATGTTACTGTTTATCTGAGAAAATTCTAATCTGAGTATCAAAGATCCCTGGCCTCAAAATTCCCCCAGAACTTGCATTACTAGTTTTTCATATGTCTGGTACTGTCTTCTAAGAGATAATGACCATAGACCTTGAAATATACTGCCTTCACGCATGTTAGGGGCTTGCCTGTAGTGGGAGTGCGCGCTACTTTCAATCTTCACTCTCCTGTATATTTAGGTTTGGTATTGTTGCATAGTAAATACCTGCATTTGAGAGTGACAAGCCTCCCCACAGCTTGAGCCGGGCCTCTGGGACCAATCAGTGAAGGACAAGTTTTCAGACTAACTCGCTCTTTGTCAGCGGTTCTTCATTGCACCGTTAAGCGCAGACCGAGAAACATCCGGGTATCACTCATCGGAGAGAGCCGCTTCTGCTCTAAGAGGAGCTCACTCCGCCCACTTGGCTCCTCAAAAGGATGCGCTCAATGTTGTTTCCGGCGTCCCGCGCAGTATCCTAGCTACGGGGTGGGTTGGACTACTTCTCATGACGCACGGGGGGGGGGGGGGATTTAAACCTGTCCTCAATATGACTTCCCCAAAGTCCTAGGAAAGTCTGTAGTCGCAAGAAAGTGCTGGTGAACACAATCCGTTCCCAAAAGCCAAACGCATCCCTCGACTGCTATCCCGGCAACGGCACCCATGTCCCCGAATACACAATACCCCCCCTCGGATCTTCCAATTTGGATCAGGCTGGAAGGGGCGGGGTTCAGTGTTCCTGATAACGGTGGATGCCTTTACTTCCCCACCCCGCTGCCCAATATATTTTTTTTCTAGGACCGGTTGGGGTCTCTTTGCAAAGGAGCAGGTATTCCTTGGCAGAACGGTGCGGGCGGGGATGGGAAACCAACCGTAGGCTAGTACCGGTGCTTCCTATGAATGCAAATACTTGAGCACCTTCCTGGTTTTCCCGAATCCGAAGGCGCTCAACAATCTCGGAGCCGGGGGTGTAGGGATATATAAATGCTTGTTTATCAAGTGGGTTTTCTTGTCTTCTCCTTCAGGGGAATTTTTTGGCTCCAGGGCGGCATGAATTCTCATCCGTCTTAGTACAGAGATGCTCTAGGTCTAGAATCAAAGTGTTTTTTCCCGCAGCCCACGAGAAGTATTCTCGTCTTTTCAAAAAATAAGGATAGGGTAAGGGTTGCCTTCATTTTTATTACTACTCTGACAAAACCTGGCCAGATCTTGACTGGCAATAATGTTTCCCCTTTCTATGGGAAGAACCAAACTTTTTGAATTTCAGCCTATGGTTCCTTCTGCACATGTAGCATTAGGCACTTTTAATCCACTTCCAATGCACTTTGCAGCTGGATTTTACTGTGTGGAATAGCAGAATCCACTTGCAAAATTGTGAAAGTGGATTGAAAGTGCATTATTCTGCATGTGCGGAAGGGGCCTTAGTTATTAAAGACATGAGCTTTTCTATAAAGAAAAGGGGGAAAGGGGCAAGCACGCTCTGGGGAAGGGCTCCCTTCTTAGTTTGAGAATCCACGTTTCAGCTTCCAAATTTCCCAGGTTTGGGCTGTCAGATCTTGTGCATGAGCTGGGCACTGACATTTCTAATAAAGGCACTCAAGGTGTAGGTGAAGCAATAAGTGCTTAGTGCTTCTTGAGTGTTGAGTGGATTGTGTAACATCATCCCAGTTATCTCATATGCAAAGAGCTTAGCAGCAGTGGTGCTTTTCCAACTGTGAACCACTACACTGCCTTACCTTTCTAACTAGATCTAGATGTGTGTTGTGAGTGCTCTGTTTGAAACTCAGTCTCCCCTCACTCAATTCCTATTTGCATTGGGAATGGGGTTCAGGGATAAGGGGCTTGAGTACCACCTACATACCATTTCCTTAGCCTGAAAAGGCCATGGGGGCACTGTTTAGTCCACTGGGGAAATTTAAATGCACAAGCACATCCCATTGGTACATGTGTTTTCCGTAAATAAGCAAACAGAAGAAAATCCTCTCTTGGATCTGTTTAAGATCAGGAAAATGGTACAGGAAAAGGCTTAAGCCATCCTTTCCTGGGTAGTGTAGTCCAAATACCATTTGGCCCCATATGCCTGGGATTTATTGCAAGCATGCAGTTTGTAGTGAGTTGCATATCATTAGGACCCAATGAAAGTGTAGAGCTTTTCTATGGTTAGACCCTTAAGGATTGTAATAGAGAGAATGTCAGAAAGATAAAATGGATTGTGCTTAGCTATGCTTTGGGACTCTACATGACCTTTTTGACTATAAAGTTCCAGGTTCCAATTTGCTCTCTTTTTTTGGTTGCAAAAAACAGCAGCTAAATACTTAATGTCTTGCAATCATTCATAAGCTTATCGTTGCATTTTTTTTGCATAGAAGAACTATATGTTATGAGTTGTTGGTGCTTATCACTTTGTATGCAGTAACTGCGTAAGAGTTCTCAGGATCTCCTTGACAACCTTAATAACTACTTATGTACAATAGTGACCAACCCACCCCTTTACCACCTTGTGGTTGGAATTAATGTCAATCATACAGAATGTGTAAAAACATGAAACGGTGTGCTATGAAGTAAAGTAGCTGTTCTTAATTAATTAAATTAAAATTGTTTCCTTTATGTTTTAAAGGTGGTGCTCTGTGGCTTTCGTTTGATGCATCTCGTATAACTTTCATTATGGAAAACTTTATTTTATATGAAGAGATTGGAAGAGGAAGCAAAACAGTTGTTTATAAAGGCAGAAGAAAAGGAACTATTAATTTTGTGGCTATTTTGTGCACTGATAAATGCAAGAGAGCTGAAATAACAAACTGGGTAAGAATTATATTGGATACCTGGGAAAGAGATGTGAATGTAAATTATCCAGCAGCAATGCATTTTGAGAGGCAAACGTGTCAATTGAATTGTGTTTTTCATAGTATACAGTGAAGCTTTATAATGTGCCAAAAAACTTTGGGTTTTTTGGCAGATTATTTCTTCATCTCTGATGTGTAATTACTTTCCATATTTTGAGTGTTCATACCAATACTGCACAATTTTTCAAACTTCATCTGGGATGTAATTCTTTGTAGATGGAGAAACCATGTGAGACTTATATGAGATGAATGGCAATTATGTAGTAGTCGAGGGAATTCATTACAATGATTTTAGATGCAATGGATTGCTATAAAGTTCCTTTTTGAGATTATAAAGATGTGCTCGGTATTGTGGCATAAAAATATGATTCACAAGGCCTCTAGTTTTGCCATTGCGCAGTCTCTTTGAAGCTGATTTAACTGATTTGGCTGTCATTCAGCCCCTATGTAACTTGGCTCTGAAAAGCTTTTTTTCCTGGGTAGTGTTTGTTCTCCCTTTCTATGTCAGTCTGTCTGCCTGTCTTTGTTTCTCTGTGTTCTGTCTCTGCTTGGCATAATCATCATGGGAACAGGAAGCAAAAATAGAACATAGCATCTAGGAATAAACACAATTATATCTTCACCTGTGCTGTCAAACCTACCCAGGTCTTTTCCCACACAAGTTGTTTACAGTGTGTCTTGATGCCCAATGCTACGTTTTGTTTTTAATTTCACACTTCCCCCCCCCCCCTCCATTTAGTTCTGGAAATGTTTTCCCTTCATTTTTCCTCCATTGTTTACTTGAGCAGTTTTTAAAATCCATTTCTGAGGCCAGCTTCCCTTGAATGTGCAATCATGTTGAAATTGTAAATATTTCTCTGCTTCACCAAACACTGGGCCCTTATCCGTGTCCCTGGGTAGTTACCCAATTCCCCTTCAGCCATTTTCTCCTCCCTTCCCCCTTCTTTTTGTCCTCCATTTTTAATTGTATTTATATATTTTTTTCTTTTTTTGTCATATTGCTTTTAGTGATGTATCATTAGGGCACAGAGGCAAGCCAGGCTGCTTTTATCCGCTTTGTCAATTTTATCTTGAATTAGCAATGTAATATTCAGGTTCCCTGTGTTCACAGTTACGAATGAGTGAAATTGACAGAAAGTTGCTTTTGCAGGAGGAAATTGACAAGAGACTGCTGCAGTTTCTTGTGTGCTACTGCAGCGCCAATTTGGCTGAAAAATATGGTTCTTTGTGTATCAGGTGCCTCCTCTAGTAGCTCTTTTTTGGCTTCCAGCTTATGCAAGCACGTGGCCTTATCCATGCCTGGTGTAGTTGCCCAACCTCTCATTTCTCCCCCTCTGTTTTCAAAAGGAATTTTTTTTCTTTTTGTCATATTGAACTAACGATGCAATGTTGAGGCAGAGCTCCAAACTAGCAAGGTTGATTGGATCAGCTTTGTTAATTTTATATTGTACTACTGCTGTAACATTAGGACAGAGCAATTTTGAAGCAGGGGGTGATTGAAAAGAGCACTAGGACTAGGAGCAATTGCCGCAAGTAATTGGGGACTGCTGCAGTAATGTGTTGCTTCAGATTGAATTTGGCCTGAAAATGTACCTTGTGCTGGGGGGAGGGCTGTGTGGGCTATGTGTTTCTGTTCTTTCAGGTAATAGCCCCTACTCTAGGAGCTGTTTTGGCTTCCATTATACAGGTTGGTAGTTCTCAGTAGGAGAAATGAAAGCGGAGACTTATTTGAATCACTGCTTCAAAATGTAAGTGCACAGTAACTTTAGGGCACCTGCACAAAAGAAAAAAAGGGGAAGGACTGTTCTTCTACATCAGGGGTCTTCAAACTATGGCCCTCCAGATGTTCATGGACTACAATTCCCATCAGCCCCTGCCAGCATGGCCAAGTGGTAGGGCTCATGGGAATTGTAGTATTGAACATCTGGAGGGCCATAGTTTGAAGACCCCTGTTCTACATCATAGATGATGTCCTACCACCATCAGGAATAATACATTTTCAGCAGTATCGTGCAGAATAGATGCATTGCTTTGGGGAAAAAACCCCAAAGCAATGCGTGGAATGATGTCCCAGAAAATGTTTCTAAGATACAAGGTTTGACCACTGGGAAGATCTGTGATAAGCTGTGCATGTGGAAAAGGCCCAGGGCTGGATAAAACATGGAGTTTAGAAAGACAGTGTTGACATAGAAATATTAGAAAGACATTTATACATGTTTTACATTTTTTATATATGGATTTCAGATAAATATTTGTGGGATTGGTTAATTTTTTTCAAACTGAAGACTCATGGCAGTTTTCATTGTACACTTTCCTGTCTTGAAACTTCACAGTCTATAAACCCAGTCCATTAATTCGTACGCTATTCAGGGTACGAATCCCCAATGCGTGCCCAACACATGTCATTATGTGCAGATGATCTGTTACAGGTGCGTCTGACCCATGAAATCAGACATGAGAACGTAGTGACATTTCATGAATGGTATGAAACGAGCAATCATCTCTGGCTTGTGATGGAATTATGTACAGGTAAGAGGATGTTAAACCAGTATGTTGGTATAATTCCATGGGGGTAGTCAAATTAGTCTGTTGCAGCAAATTAGAAATCTAGTGGTATGTTAAATAAGAACAAAGTGTATTCCAGTTTAAGCTTTTATGTCAGACCTTGTTTCCTGTATGGGATAGGATTGCATAATTTTACAGATACCTATATAATTAAAGTAACAAAGTGGAGGCATCGAACTCCTCTTCCTTCCCCCATTTTGCATTCTTGCATATTAGTTTGAAGTTTATAAGCCTGTTCCTCCAAAGTAATCTTAGCCTCTGATTTATCTTATTTGATGAGATGCTGACTGAACTTAGATTCTAACTAATATTTAATTTTATGCACAGAATACATTCTATGAAAGAGTAGAGTACTGCAGTAAAGAGGTTGAGGCAACTGGAATATTGATGAGATTAGCATCGGAGCCAGCATGGTATAGTGGTTAAGAGCAGGTGGATTCTAATCTGGAGAAATGGGTTTGATTCTCCACTCTTCCACCTGAGTGGCAGAGGCTTATCAGGTGGATCAGATGTGTTTCCACACTCCTACATTCCTGCTGGGTGACCTTGGGCTAGTCACAGTTCTCTCAGGATTCTCTCAGTCCCACCTACCTCACAAGGTGTCTGTTGTGGGAAGAGGAAGGAAAAGGAGCTTGTAAACCACCTTGAGTTTCCTTACAGGAGAGAAAGGTGGAATATAAATCCAAAACTCTTCTTCTCTATTTTCAGTTGCATGAAAAGGTGTGTGTGTATCAGTGTGATGAAGAATGTTTATATAGTTTGACATACACAACTCTAAATATTAGAAAAAGTCTAATGTAATGCTCATAATAGTCTGTTATAAAAAGGTAAAATTACCCATAGTGATTTTAAGTGATTACCTTTATAGGTGGGTCACTAGAAATGGTAATTGCTCAAGATGAACATTTACCTGAGGATGTTGTACGAGAGTTTGGTATCAATTTGGTTAGTGGACTCCATCATATTCATGAACTTGGAATTCTTTTCTGTGATCTTACACCTGGAAAGGTAAGGGTGACTTCCAAACTGTTGATTTCAAATGGGTAACTGCGTTAGTTTTCTGTAACAAAATAAAACAAAACTCTAATGTCACCTTAAAGAGTAATTTCAATATGAGTTTTCATGGGTCACAGCCCCCTTTGTCAGATGAGTGTGTGAATTAATACATTGATACCTGAATTCCTGAAACAGCATTAAATCTTTTTAGTATCAAAGAAGTGACTAATTGATTGTTATGTCCACATTTTAACATTACAGATTCTCCTGGAAGGACCTGGCACTTTAAAATTCAGTAACTTCTGCTTGGCTAAAGCAGAAGGTGAAAACTTAGAAGAATTTTTTGCTTTGATCGGAACAGAGGAGGGAGCAGGGGACAGTAGAGAAAACACAGGACAAAGAAATCAGAAAAACAAACTGAAAGGTATATTGCAGCATGAAAAAGTTGATAACTAAAAACAAAGGGCTATATTCAGAATTTCTATTCTTGTAGTGATGAAACTGCTACTGTTGGAACATTCATTTTCAACCAAAAGAAGTCTCCTTGCATCTGAAGAACACTAATGCAGCTGTCTAAGGTCGTTTCCCCACTAACCTCGACCACCCTTTACTGCGCGCTACTCTCAGCGCGCGTCATTTCTGGCGGGCTTCCCCGGGCTTCCCCATGACCCAGCGCTCTGTGTGGGGTCATCAAAAGGCACCGTTTTGAGGAGCACCAGGAATGACGCGTGCTGAGGGGGCGCGAGAGCGGCAGTGTCGGGGCGGCTGCTTTGTCGCCACCCCTGTAGTGGGGAGTGCCGCGGGACCCCACGCTACTTGGGGAGAGTAGCGCGCAGCAGATGGTAAGTGGGGAAACAACCCAACTGGGCTTTAAAAACAAATATAAAGGGAGTGTTTATGTGGCTGTCTGCCTCTTTGAAAGTACCTCTTGGGTAAATAGACAGCAATTGCTCAACACAAAATCAAACCAAGCTGCCTAGAAGACAGTGCAGTGTATTTGCTTAGCTGCAAGTTCTGACACGTGATTGGGGATGCTGTACTATCCCAGGTCTTCTGTGGTCTCCCAGCGAATGCACTTCCCTTTCCTGGGTGATCCCACTCTACAGCTATTGTAAAGTGGAAAGCCGAGGAGACATTTTAGGTTTCTGAGTCTGGGCACCTACATCATCCCATTTCTTTGCCATTTGTTGTTCTGTGGTTAATTAAAATCCGCCCCCCCCCCAGTATGTGTTGCAGTCCAATCAACATGAGTAACACCTTTTGCAAAATCCAATTTTGTAATAGAGCGGTTGTAATAGAGCGGTTGTAATAGAGCGGTTGTAATAGAGCGGTTGTAATAGAGCGGTTGTAATAGAGCGGTTGTAATAGAGCGGTTGTAATAGAGCGGTTGTAATAGAGCGGTTGTAATAGAGCGGTTGTAATAGAACGTTTGTAATAGAGTGTTGGAATAGAACGGTTGTAATAGAGCGGTTGTAATAGAGCGGTTGTAATAGAGCGGTTGTAATAGAGCGGTTGTAATAGAGCGGTTGTAATAGAGCGGTTGTAATAGAGTGGTTGTAATAGAGCGGTTGTAATAGAGTGGTTGTAATAGAGCGGTTGTAATAGAGTGGTTAGTGATTTCTGAAGGCTATTACAGATATAAAGGAAACAACTACAGATTCCTTTTTGCAGGTTCCTCAGCTTACATTGCTCCAGAAGTGATAAAGGGAGCCGACTTCTCTATAGCCAGTGATCTGTGGTCGTTAGGCTGCTTGCTGTATGAAATGTTCTCAGGTATGCATATAATTACCAGCAGAGTAAAAATGTCTTGGAAAGTTAAGATGAAAATTATATTTTAAGTGGGTTTGTTTTTTCAATCCAAATCACCAAAATATAGTTATGTCACTGGGAGAAAGTGGCTTGCATGTACCAACACACAATGTACATAGTAAACAAAGCAAGAACCAAAATGGTAATTTGTATGTGTGGGGGGGAGGGACGGCGGGAGGGGAGAATGAGAAAGTTCTGTTAAGTAGAAGTATTTCAGTAAAGGAAATCTTATTCTGACAAGGTATCTACAAGTCAGTATTTTCTTATTCAGAAATCACAGGCACACATCTTTATAGCCCCATACATTGGTGGGGTGTGGGGGGGGGCAGAACTTTAGGGAGCAGTGCGGCCTTGCAATGGCGCATTTGCCCTCCCCAGGCACTTACCCCAGTGAAAGTGGCAGATGCAGTGACGGTCGCCTGTCCCTAAACTGCTGCAAAACCTCATGCTGCAAAACCCAGAAGTCCAGGCTGGAACTTCGCTGGCATTCCAGTCGGACTCAGGGTGGGGGCAGGGCAGGGCAAGGCATTCTCAGGGGTGGAGGCAACATTAGCTGGTTCCTTCCCGGGGTTTAGGGACAGGAGCACTGTACCCCGGCCCTCGGACTTATGCCACCCTTTTGGTGGCGGAAGTCCCATAAGTCCTTTTTGGTGGGGGTCGGAGCTTTTTCTTGTTCCCCACGCTTCTGGAAAGCCGGGGCAGCACTGCATTGGCACTGCATCCTGCCGTCTCCAACCTTGGATGGGTGGTATGAGTCATAAATTCTCATGTTTCACTTGCAACTAGAATTTTCCATTATTTTGGAACTTCATGTAGTTTTGTTGAAATTTGACCCAAACTTATATTACATTTATAGGAAAATGTCCATCCTCAGAAAACCTCACTGAATTATCAGAATTATCAGTACGTGAAGATCCTTTCCCACTTAGACAAGAAGGTAATGCTTTGTGCTGATCAGTGATTTAATAAACTTGGTGAAAAATAATTCAGTTATTTTTCTCAAGTGTAATAAAAGTATATATGTGGGTGTTTTTGCTTGTCAAAGCAGTACCTAGGCGAAAATCTCCAGTGATGGAAAATGTCTTAAGATTTCCTTCTTGCTACTATACCCTTTTGGGGGAGGGGGGTGTTTTATAATAATGGCTGCGTTCAGATGTCACCTTCTGCCAATACTTTAAATGTTTATGAGAGATTACCAAGCAACTGGGATGTTTATTACAAGCATGAAAATCTTGGAGTTTGGGTGCTGTGTGGTTTCCGGGCTGTATGGCCGTGTTCTAGCAGCATTCTCTCCTGACGCTTCGCCTGCATCTGTGGCTGGCATCTTCAGAAGATCTGATCCTCTGAAGATGCCAGCCACAGATGCAGGCGAAACGTCAGGAGAGAATGCTGCTAGAACACGGCCATACAGCCCGGAAACCACACAGCACCCAAGTGATTCCGGCCGTGAAAGCCTTCGACAATATCTTGGAGTTTGTTTTACAAAATTTCATTTTAAAGAAAAGGACAAATCAATTTTTGCTGCAAAAGAAGAAATCTGAAAAGTGTGCTACATAATAACAGTAGAGGTCAGTCACAATGTCTGCATGGGACCCTAAAGGATCTTATGGCACTAATAAATTATTGAACATGTGAGCCCAACATTTGCACATAAAAGAACATGTGGCCAAAGATACCAGCAAAGCGACTGCCAAGAATTGCAAGAAGGCAGAAAGCAAACAGAGGGAAAATGTTGCTATTGACTAGCAAGTTTATAAAGAATGGCAAATGGAAGTGATTTTGGTTGTAATGGAAAGGCAGGAAGTGAAAGGTCGATTTGACAGAATGTAGGGACAAAATATTTCCTGGATTTGTGGTGATGCACACTGCTAGATCTAGATTTCGTTGAAACGAGCATTTACTGTGTTCTCTGATGGGATTTTAAAAAGTGGTCTTTAAGATGCAGCGTTTAATGAAGGTCTTAATAATATTTTCTTATGGATCCTGTTTGTTACTATGTTGTTGTCCCTCCCTTCCAAGCATCTCAGGGTGGTATAATTAATTTTCATGTCTGTTTTATCCTCACAACAGCCCTATGCTGTAGGTTCAACTAAGAGAGTTCCTGGCCCAAATTCACTTGGCAAACATCATGCCAGACTGGGGATTTAAGCCCAGGTCTCTCAGATACTAGTGTGGTGTCTTTAACAGTTACTGGGCACTGGCTGTAGTTATTTTGAAATCATTACAATTCATTTTTGTGACTAGAACAAATTGATCTCTAGTTACGCATCATTAACTGTGTGACAAGCTTGTTGCTTTGTGCAATTTTAGAAATCTGACAGCAGGATAAATCTAAGAGCTGGTAGATGTGCCTACTTATTTTAGAAGGGGGAACTTTTATTTCCAAATAAATGGTGCAATTTTACCTTGCAGGACCTGTACTTCTACAACCATCATCGGACTTCGTTAGCTTGCTTGAGTCATTGCTTCAAAAGGATCCTCTAAAGAGGTAGATTGTTGATTTGAAAATTTAGCAATCTGTAAATGATAGCTTCTGATTTAAGGTTTTCCATATTTTGGGGTTGGGGGTGTTTAGGCCTTTACATTGTGAATGTGTTTGGAAGGTTATATCACTTTATTTCATTATATTTAAAGGCTGACTTGGGTAGAATTATTACAGCATCCTTTCTGGAAAGATGGCTTTGTCCAGACTCCCAGTGAATCCAAGTCTAGCCAAGGAACAAGTTTCAGGTACTGTAGATTCAATGGAGATTAATTTAAAATGTGAATACTATCGTCATGGTTACGTTGTCTTTTCAGGTTTTTTAAATTTAATTTTAACTTTTTAAATATGCACTTAAAGAACAGTCCAGAAGGGGGACAACAGTGCTGGGAGGACAGCATGACCCTAGCACTGGTATGCTGACACAAAAGACATTTACATCAGCAGTGGGGAGTGGTACGAGAGCACAGCACAGTGGTGGTGGCACAGGGACTTGCACCAGTACGAAAGGGGTGTGGCTGGTTAGTTGGGTTTTTAGGGCCGGGAATGCCCACATTTCCCAGCACAAACTTATGCTGGTAAAACCATAGGGCTCCTCAATAAACATTTCCAGAGTCACCCCCACGCATTGGTCCACCTCACCCACAAGTTGCCAAAGTACTTAGAATGTTGACTAGGCTCTGGGTCAGTGGAGGGCTTCATAGAGGTGGCCAGGTCTCCTACCCCGGTGTTTAAAGTTCTTGCCCTACATAAACTTCAGTGAAAGTTGTGTTGACTTCAGACTTACTAATTTCATTGTTATTTGAATAGTGATCGAAATGCCAAGCTGTTTGTTTCTGAAAAGTCTAACGATCAATTGGAGAGTCAGAAAGATCCAGACATCATCACATGCCCAGAAGCAGAAAATAAACAATTGAACAAATCTTTCAAGCTGGGTAAGATTAATGTATTGTAAAAATCGTAATGAAGATGCATGGTTGAAAAACTACGTTCACATAAATATTTGTGTTAATACCAGTGGTGTGTTTTATTTGCCAGATAATGCAGAAGAACTTCGTCCTAAAAATGCAGTTGATGGTGAATCAAATGAGTCTATGTTTCTTCTCAGGTATTACCTTGTACCTTAGAGCAAATTCTGTTTACTGGTTTTATTATGTGATTAGGGCAGTCTTTAAAGACATGAGTTCGTTCTCATTTTATATATAGTTTAGATCTCCAACATCAGTTGCTGCAGGAAACCAAAGAGACTATCTGATATGATAGCTTCCTGAACTGCTCTAGTTGGACTAGAGACCTACCACTATTTCAGCTAATGATTCATTTCTGATAGGGAAATTCTGAAGGTTCAGAAGTAGCCCCTGTTCTTCCCTGTTGAGTTCATTCCTGGTAGAGTGAGATTCACAAGGAGAGAGAGAGAGAGAGGCATGCAATATTGTAACCTTGAAGACTGTTATGTCAAACAGTAAACTTGATGTAAACAGTAAGCTAGATATAAACAGGCATAGCAAATACAACATACAAGAAATATAGTACCTCAAATGTAATTAGGAATATGTGCCACCTTCATACCAAGTATAAGCACAGCACTTGTAACTTTTACATGGAGCCCTGAACAAAGAAAGGAGTTTTATACCCTCTGCAGTCCGTCGAAGAGATAGCAAATGTCAATCAAAAATGTACATTATTTAGGCATCCAAAGAAAATGTGTTATGGGGAATACACATAACAAATGTGCACTTATCTCAGTCTGAGGGGGAAGATGTGCCCCAGTCGAGTCACTACCAAGGCTGATCTCTGATCCCCTTAGCACATTGCATCAAGTAATTTAAATGTTTCGACTTGAGGATGTTATGCCTGGCTCTGGAATTTCTGCAGGAACCTAACCAAAGGACAACTCCAGGGCAGAGCATGCTTGTAAGTCACATCTGTATCTTCGCAAAAGTTTATGGGAAAAACCAGAAGTGAGTATCCAGAGAAAGAAAACGGCCTGGGCCCAATCCTTTGAAATTCCTCACAATTTCTAAAAACAGATGTATAGGACTTGTCATTTACCCAGAAGTAAAGAGTGGCATTTACTTCATTCTAGTTTATGTAGCTGAGACCAATTTTTGTAGCTGAGACCAATAAACTGAAAACTGGTTCTGAAGCTGAATCCTAGTGAGCTGCAGCTGAGCCCTGGTCTTGTCAAAACATTTCCTGTTTAATAGCAGGGTGGTAGAAAATGATTGTGAACTTAAATGGTGTGTCCTCGATTAATCTTCTGTGAGTTGTAGAGGGTTAATATAGATAGTTGGAATTTAAGTATTCTGTTTTATTTGCTTGTGTGTGCATTCTCTTTCAGTTCTCGTCCAACTCCAAGAACTAGCACTGCAGTAGAAATGAACAGCGCTACTATTGTTCTGACTCCAAATTCAGTGTGCCAAACACTGCCTTCTTCCGGAAAGGTGAGTGGAGATTGAAGGAAAGAGACTACATAGTACGTTTTACAGAATTGCTGTGGGGAAATAAACAGTAAAGCAACTAACAGTGATCATAACTAGGAGAAAATAAGGTAACAACCTTTCGGGTACCACAAGGCTGACAGATGTGTGGCACAAGGTTTAATGTGATATTAACTACAGCAGTCTATTTCCAAACAGAATGATTTTTCTGGGTAATTTTCATTGTCACTGTGAATGCAATGGTAATGGGGTGTCCACATGGTAGAGTTCTCTGACCTTTTCTTGCCTCAGACTCCTAGCTGCCATCCTCTGCCAGCGATGTGGAAGCGATAACTGTGGCTCATTCTGCACATCCAGAATAATGCACTTTCAAACTGCTTTCAGTTCTCTTCGAAACTGTGCGGAATAGCAAAATCCACTTGCAAACAGTTGTGAAAGTGGTTTGAAAACGCATTATTTTGCGTGTGCAGAAGGGGCCTGTATTTGTAATTTGTGCATGAGGGGAGCACCCTGTCATTATAAACCCAGGACCTGCATTTTTGTCATGTTTATGCAAAATATTAACAGGAAAATACTCATGCTACATATTACTAATATTTTACTTACATTCTAGATTAAAAACGTATACTGCAGTCACCAGGAAATAGAGTCCAAAGTGAAGGAACTTATCTACACGGAGTCTGACCTAAGTGTAACTCCTATTATTGACAATCCAAAGGTAAAATTAAAACTCTGTCCACACACAGTGCTTTTGAATGTATTCAGAAACTTGATGACATTTGTTGTACTGACAGATAAATCTTTATTTCTTATAAATGTTTCCACCTAGTAGTCATGCCTGTTTGCAGTTTTATGTGAAACACACATACTGTTAGGATGGATAGAAGAAGAAGAAGAGAAGAGTTTGGATTTATATCCCCCCTTTCTCTCCTGTAGGAGACTCAAAGGGTCTTACAATCTCCTTGCCCTTCCCCCTTCACAACAAACACCCTGTGAGGTAGGTGGGGCTGAGAGAGCTCCGAGAAGCTGTGACTAGCCCAAGGTCACCCAGCTGGCGTGTGTGGGAGTGTACAGGCTAATCTGAATTCCCCAGATAAGCCTCCACAGCTCAGGCGGCAGAGCTGGGAATCAAACCCTGTGCCTCCAGATTAGATACACAAGCTCTTAACCTCCTACGCCACTGCTCTCACTATGTATCAACTGTGTTTACAGAAAAAAATGCCTAAGCATTGTGTCTTTCATTGTGTTTTTTTTGGTGTGTGCCCTGAATGTTGTACATTCACCGTGGAATCAGTTTAATGTATTAAGATGCAGCATTCTATGGGCTGCTGCCCATTGTTCGCTTCTTGCCCTTCCATATGGCTTTGTACTGCTCTTTCATGCTTGTAGTTATTCCACAGAATCTTCACAACAATCCTGTGAGGTGGCTTAGACTGAGAGAGTGATCTGCCCACGACAACCCTTTGGGGACTGAGCTTGGCGGTTGGACAGGGGTTTGAAGCCTGGATCCCCTGGTTCAAGTCAATCGCTGTAATCACACAAATGTTACAATTAAAGTTATAAAGGGAAGCTGAATGATAAAACTAAAAGGAATTTTGCAGCAAATTGTGGGCGGAAATCTCATGGGACGCAACTTCACAGAGCCAGTGTGCGGTAATGGTTGGACTGGCATCTGGAAGCCCCAAGTTCAAATCCCTACTCTGCCACGGAAGTTTCCTGGGCGACCTTGGGACAGTCACAGACATTCAGCCTAGCCTACCTCATGAGGTTGTTGTAGAGAAAAGGAGAACAATGTAAGCAGTTTTGGGTCGAAAGGTGAAGTGTAAATTAGGTAAATGAACAAACGGAAAGCCTGGAAGAACGTAGTAATTTTGACCTGCTGCTGGAAAATTAACTAATTGGCAAAGAATCAGGAGCTTTTATGTGATAGTTCCCTTCTGGGTGATCTTGCACAAGTAGATATCTATTTTTTTCCCCTCATAAAGAATGTTGTGCTAAAAAAACCCCTTCATTGTACATGGTTAGTTGCTTGCACAAGGCGGACTGCTGGGGGCCCCTTGTGGTGATTCTGGGGAAGTAGTAGGCTAATGGAAATGTCCCTTGCCCAGCTGTTTTTACTTGCCTTTTGAACAATAGACATGAAAGTGCTCTTCTGCTTTTGCCACTGGCCTTGCATCCATGGAACTGCACTTAGTTGGTGCTGTATTCTGTGCACATTCTGTTGGGTGTAGGGCAGGTGAAGGGGCTCCACAGACATGACAGAAATGGCTGCATGACAGAAAAGGCCCTAGCCTTTCTTGGCTGCTTTCCTTTGAAGGTGAAGCAGGCAATGAGGATCATATGCAGGTGATCTGGAACCCTGATTCCAGAGCATGTAGGGCTTCAAAGGTTAAGGCAATTGAGCCTGGCATTGAACATATTAAGTATGGTTACGATCCAAAGATTGTAACTGCACAGCCATGGAGGTTTTGGACTTGTGTCTCTCAAAGAGCAAGTCCCCAAATAGCAACTCCCCTTTGAAACTGAGGGGAATTTTTTGAAAGCAGTTCATAACATAACAAGGAGCTGCTTTTCAAATAAAATTGTTACAAAAAAACAAACAATCCAAACTCCTAAAATAAACAATATAATAAATCTGGTTAATTGAAAATTCGGAAAAATGGAAATGCTGTTTAGTTAGTTACATTGATACTGTTGTAATCGTGTTCTACCTTTTCAACTGTGAACTTGTTCTCCAACTTTATGATAGTAATAGTTTCTTGGAAGTTAACACTGAAATATGGAAAGCTCGTGTGCTTATTATGATAAAAAGTACTATGTGAGAATACTTTGAAATTTTATGCCTGACAGATGCTCAGCATTGCCTCAAGTCAGACTATTCGTGTGTGTTTTTCAGATCGTAAAGCATGCACCAGTGAGATTCGACTTGAAAAATTTACATATACCAGCACATTCAGGTAAAGTCTGCTGAAGTAATTATGACATATGAAACAGTTCTAAAATATATAAAAGTTGCACGATGGCAGATTATTCTTTGATTCCAGAGAAAGTCTTAGCATCCATTTAACAGCTATTTGAATTCTTGTGTCTATTTGATTTACTTTGAATTCTCACAGTTGCTATTATGTAGAAGATATGCCCAACTGGATAAGGAAAGCTGTTCCCTTTGGCCAATTATGCACAAGGTTTTTGCTGTGTGGTGGAAGTGAATATCTGCCGCCGCCCTGCTTTCACTTTCCACTCTCTCCACCGCAAGTGAAACCACTTGCAGCACGATCATCCCTTATAGCCGTGGTGGCGAACCTTTGGCACTCCAGATGTTATGGACTGCAATTCCCATCAGCCCCTGCCAGCATGGCCAATTGTAGAGGCTGATGGGATTTGTAGTCCATAACATCTGGAGTGCCAAAGGTTCGCCACCACTGCCTTATAGGATGACCACATGGACCTGGCATGTTGGAGGCTTTCTACATGTTTGTTTTTTTCCAACAACAATACACTTTTTTTGAATTAATTCTTAGATTGTATTGTCGAAGGCTTTCATGACTGGAATCAGCTGGCTGTGTGGCTGTGGTCTAGTAGTTTTAGCTCCTAACATTTTGCCCACATTTATGGCTGGCATGTCATGAAAGTTCTCTCCGTGGCACAGCGAGGAGTGTTTCACCCACAACCTCCAGAAGTTACCTTGAAGATGGCTCCCAAGTGTAGTTGATTGAGTTATGGGAAGGTCTGATGCTGAAATTGCAAGCGCAAGTGAATTAGAAAGGTTGCTGAACTTATTCTTTTCAAATTTTCTTTTACATTTGGAAAGGGAAGTTTTAATAACCCAGTCCCATGTCAGGTACTTGAGAAAAATCACTTTTTTTATTGTCAGGTGAAACATGTGCTGACTAATTTAAGAGCTAGTGTTGTGTAGTGGTTAGGGTGTCTAACTAGGATCTGGGATCCCCCGGTTCGAATCCTCACTCTACCATGGAAGCTTGCTATGTGTGACTTTGGACCCTGCATACACGCTCGGCCTCAGCTATCTCACAGTTGTTTTGAGGGTAAAATAGAGAAAAGAATGATGTAAGCTTCTTTGGTTGGAGAGAAAAGATGGTAATAAATAAGGTGGTTTTAATAGTGCTGTAGTGTTACACATATTACAGCAAAGCACAAGTTGCTGACAACGCTTAAAAAGACTTTAAAGGGACAAAAATGGTCAGGGGAAGTAATGAATACAGTAAGGTTGCATATACACCGGATCTTTCACATTCCTACTGAACTCTAAAATGTTGAAGGGAATGCCATATTCCACTGAAATTAGTATCAGTTGTCCAATTGGTCGTACTCAGCGAGGGCTGTAATTAGTTGATGATAATCTGCAAACTGTGTGTTTTGACACGAACTATTGAAAATCATCACCGAAGCCCCCACTGTATGTATGTTAAGCACTTCCAAATTGCTTGCCACTTATAGTGACCCTACTAGGATATTGAAGTCTTGTTCTGGTCAGACTTCATATTTTCTAACATTGGACTGCCGCATATACAGGTCTCTGTCTCTCAGATGCCACATAGCTGCATTTTGAATGTGCGGGGTAACACTGAATGTACAATGTATTTTTAGTGAGGTGAATGTGTAATAATAAAGATTTAAACGGCTACATTGTATGCAATAAAAAAGCCCATTTAAAAATAAGCATGTATCAGAGACTGATTAGAAAAATGAAAGATCATTGTCTAGTACATATAATTTTTCTAGTCATTTCCTTAAGTACTATTTAGAGATATTGTTACAAGTGTTAAACAGATTTTAACCAAAAATTTGACGTTTATGGCAATTGAGATCTCTGTTTTGCTTCTTGCCTAAAGATAATCATGGAAACAACAGAAGATCTTGTTTCATTATGTATTCAAGAACAAATAGAACTATATTTTGAGTCAGAATACACCAGGGAAAATTAGACCTGGCATCAGGGTGACTTGAAACATGCAGTTAAGTAAGTCTAGGAAATTGATTTCAGCAGGATGTTGTCTTTTCTGGATTCTCACGTCTTAGATATTTAAAATCTACTCAGTACTGTGGTGCTGCTTCAGTTGGCTGGCCGACCTCATACTAATCATTTGATTTCCCCAAATCTTTAGCAGACAGACATGGATCCTAACTAGGACAAGGTTTAATGTCTTCCCATCAGCCATTGTCTGTAGCCACTTTAAGTCAATTCTTGTCCAGGCTGTGATTTTTATCTAAATCAACTGGAATCAGTCAGCCATATTTTATTTGATTGTCCAAAATACACAAAAGCTAGAAGCCCCTTGCTTTACAGTGTATTCACTGACAAACCCAGGGTCGTAGTAGGGTCATAAATTGGCTTTTTTCCTCAATAGTAGTGATGCTGAGATTCTTGAAGGAGTTGCGAAGTTTCTTTTACAGGTATCTGCATTTATGTATACATATACATATACACATACACACACACACACACATATATGGTATGTGTGTATTTATATATATAAATACATACATACATACATACATACATATGTGTGTGTGTGTGTATGTATGTGTGTGTGTGTGTGTGTGTGTGTATATATATATATATGTATGTATACTAAAATATACTAAATACTATAAAAAGTTATATATATAACTAATTAATGTTTTAAGTTTATTTATCATATATAACAGTATGGTTATATTTATCTATTGTGTTTTTAAACAAATAATATTTTATAGAAGATTTAATTTTTTAAAAAATTTCCTTCTGATAATCCGTTGCTATTTTGTCAATTTGTTGCCGCCCATGTTCAATGGTTTCTGGTCATGCTGTAAACAACTTTTAATTTATGCCTAATAAAGGTTACTGTATTGTATTGTATATCTTGTACCTGTTTGTTCATAGACCACACGGATATTGATAAATGTAATTAGCACTTTCCCAGCAGGATAAGACATTATCTCTTCTGGTCACTCTTTCCTCAAATAGTGCTTACAAACTGGCCTATGACATAAAAATGGAAGCTGTTACCTGATTTATAGTGTTTAGGGAGCAATCAGAGTTTAATGAGCTGCTCTCCAGATGCGCTAAATTTATACTCTCGGTAGATTGTGGCTGCGATGCTACGCGCCACAAAAAGTAACCTAGTCTGGTTACTTTTGATATAACATTCATAAGATTGGACTAGGCTGCTTGTTTTGCATCATGTTTTGCATGAAGCTCTTTTTTAGTCAGTCAGCATTCAACTAAAGCATTACATTACCTAATCATTTTGGAAATAAGTAAATATTGGTGAAACTCTTTTTATAAAAAATCATCCTTTGAGTTTACAATCTACAACCAGAGAACAAAGCGCACGTTCCTGAACCTCTTCTTGACTTTTTCTCTGCAGTTGAGAAGCTCTTGCTGCTGAAAGAAGCAGAATGGAACGACTTCCTGCAGCAAGTGTGTCAGCTGATTGACTCCCCAGAAAAGAGCACAGGGGCAACCCGAGCTAAACTGAACGTACTTTGCTACCTCTGCACTGTTGTTGGCCATAAGGAAGTGGCAACTAAGTTAATCAGGACACAGCTGGTAAGTAATTCAGCTTGTCAAGAGTCAGTGAAGTTGGCATAAGGCTAATGTGACAAAAACCAGGTGCCCCTTTGTAGTAATGCTGTTTACTTCTGTTTTTTAAAAAACAACAGTGCAGGCCTAAGCAGAGTTGCACCCTTCTGTAAGTCCATTGAAGTCAGTTGCCTTTAGAGAGAAAACACTCTGATTATGCTTCTGGGTGAAACATTATATACACCAGCTGTGTGTAGTTTTTCCTTTGTTAATTGAAATTACTAATTTGATTTCTTTTTAAATTTCCAAGTTCACAGCACTAATACTGCAGTTGCGGATAGCTCCAAACTGGGATATGTAAGTAAAAGTACCATCTAACCCTTTGACATTTAAATACGAAAATGTCATGATCCAGGGAGGCTGTACATGGACTTGTACAAACTATTAGATAAAGAGCGCACAAGTGCCTGTTCAGTCTTGACTGCTGAGTTGTGGTCTGTGCAGATGAGAGGGCACTGCCAGGTTTCCATTGACAATGTGGAATCAATGCTCCTTGTTTGAGAACGTGTGCAGTGATAAAGTTGGTTGACGGCTATAGATTCTCTGTGGACACATCTCCTTCATATTGTTGTCGCTTCCTAGCAAGAAAGGCTTCTTGGTATCCAATTGGAGGCAGTAGCCTATCGTTACCATCTCACCGCCTGGATGCTAATGACAGGATTGTGGCCATTGTTTTAAAAGTTCTTTACAATTTCAGAAGGAGGCTGTGAATATTTTATCAGTTCTTGCAAGCTTTGCCAGTTTTTACTGCTAAGCAGACACTACTATAAGTAACTTCTACTATTTGGAATGATGCTAAGTTCTGTTGAAGCTAGTTGAAGCTTAGTTTATTTGCAGTCGGATTTCAGAAACCTTTAGTAGGCATTAGAGAAAAAACCATTTTCATTATGTTCTTGAAATATTGTATTGTCGAAGGCTTTCACGGCCGGAATCACTTGGGTGCTGTGTGGTTTCCGGGCTGTATGGCCGTGTTCTAGCAGCATTCTTTCCTGACGTTTCGCCTGCATCTGCGGCTGGCATCTTCAGAGGATCTGATGTTGGGAAAGCAAGTGGAGTACTCCACTTGCTTTCCCAACATCAGATCTAATTTCAACCGCGAATCTAGCTTAACGGCATCTGCTAAATTCACCAACCATATTCAGGCTCCTACAACACCCAACTTCTTGAAATATTGTTAAGAACTACATTCTATAAATGGAGTTGAGCTCTCTGTTTTTATCATGCTAGAGAGAAATAGAGCTCTGGTCGTGGGTCACTGTGCAGAAAGCCATCTCATCTTTTTTAGTGGTTCTTTCCCAGCTCAAGATGGTCTTGGAACATTCTAGAGGGAACATACTGAGGAGCAAAAGACTTGGGATAATAGGGAGGAGGAAGTAAAGCCGGAGGATACAATATTGGAATTAAAATAAAATTCAGTAGTAGGATCAGGGTAGGAAAAACAAATATTTCTTTATGCTTCGCAGAATTCTTTGAATTTACCACAAGATGTGATAACGGACTCTAACTTCTTCAGAATAATGTGGAATAAATCTTCTTTGGATGTGCTATTTCAGGCTACAGATCAGTGCCTGTTTGAATTCTGTCCCCCATAAAACAGTTCCCTGAAGATGCAGGCTTTTTCTTTTCTTTACTTTTATGCGGGAGTACTCAGATAGGTATTCCTTCGTTTGCAGTGGGCTGGTATACTCCTGTAACATTAATACTTCTGATCATGAAGCCTGATTCTTGGGTTTCTTAAAAAGAAATTAGACCCAGATTCAGGGACGGTAAATGTATTAAAGGCTGTAACAGTCACCTACATGGAATCATTATCTTTAGAGGCAGCATATCTCTGATGACTTGATGTTTAAGACGAATGGCAAAAGAGAACTATTTCCTTCATACTTTGCCTGCCAGGCAAAGCCCTTGTATTCTTGGTGTGATCTATTAAGGAACTGCATTCTCAACTAGGGGGGTTGGAATAGGTAGGGGGAATGGAAAATGAAAGACATTCTCCTGTCCATCAGCCCTGCCTGTCCCAATCTTTCATAGACTGTTAGTATTGTTCTCCTCTGTTAAAATGTGCAGAAAAAAAATGTATGATTATACATTGCAATTCTTTATTAATATAGATTTGCATTCTTATTTGATCTTGTTCACTTGGCCATTGGCATTTCTGTTCATGATTTATTTTCCCCTCTGTTTATTCTTTATTCATTATGTAATCATAAACAGAGAAAACAAACTTCATGTATTTTGTTGCAATAATGCCCTCTTCTGGGTGCCATAGGAAATAGTTTAACTTACTTTAAAAATGGAATTAAGGACTGAAACATATGTGACAATTTTACATCTGACAGTTTGGGGTTAAATAATTCAGGAAAAGAAGGGGAAGGAATAATTTTTAGCTCTCTATCTGTTCAAAATCCCCTCTTCCCACATTTTCCCCCTCTGCATGGAAAAATTGAAAGGAGATTTTAAGTCCTTCTCTCCTTCAGGAATCTCAGGATTTCAATAACGGTTCTTCCTTCACCACTGTTTCATCACAACCTCCCTGTGAAGATTAGACTGAGAGAGTGTGCTTACTGGTTGTGTGAAGTATGGGGATTGGTGCACAGATTCTAGTCTAGCTCTAAACCTTGTATCACCTTTCCCATAATGGTGGAAAAGCTATCGATTAAGTGACTTGAACGATACGAATATAAGGAAGGAGGAAAGTTAAAGCATCCTTCTCCCCACCTGGTCACTGGCTCTTCAATCCTGATTCAGCTTCTTAGACCAAAGATTAAGGGAAAGAACTGCCAAACTGACCATCTTGTATCATTTGCCCCTCACATATTATTTGTGTGCTAGTAAGACAGCAGTTTTTCATCAGGTATCGTGTACCATTCTGGTTAGCATATATTCATTTTGTGTTTCTCATTAAAGAATGAGAATTAACTTAATGAAAGAATGAGAATTAACTTAATGAAAGCCACATATTTGCTAATCCCCACCCCAAAACAACGGGACGCCCAGAAGAACTGTAAGCACGAGAAGGAGGGGAGGGAGGTGTGGCATGCAAGGAAGCGGGGGGAGGGAGGGAGGTCCCTTGCTTGCCACCCCTTGCTTCCTCCCCTCCCTCACTCCCCTTCCCTTGCATGCTACCCCTCCCTCTCCTCCCTCTCCCTCCGCTGGGCCATGTCCAGATGCTGGGGCCCCTCCCTTTCCCTTGCATGGCACCCCTTACTCCCTCCCCTCCCTCCCTCCCTCCTTTGCATGCCACCCCTCCCTCCCCTCCTTCTCGTGCTTACAGTTCTTCTGGGCGTCCCGTTGTTTTGGGGTGGGGATTAGCAAATATGTGGCTTTCATTAAGTTAATTATTTATAACCTGCCTTTCTCATTGAGAAGCAAGATGGAAAAATAGTGTAAAAAGTCTCACTCCTAATGTAAGTAATGCAGAAAATAAAGTGAATAAATGCATTTCATTGCAGACGAGCCAAAGCAGTCCGAGTGATTGGGTTACTGGCATCGCATACATCTGAACTTACAGAACATGTTCCAGTTATAGAGGTAACATTCCTTGCTAATCTGAGGTTTATGTAGCAGTGAAATGCTTTGTGATACTAATTTAGACATCTGTTTGAAAGCTGAATTGGGCTACAGTGATGGCTAAATATCTGTTTCATTTTCATATTCTATAAGGAGTTTATGTCTGTTCTCCCTTTTTTACCCTGAAAAGAACCTTGTGAGTTGAATCAATTAATGTAATTTAGTGGGATTTGAACCTGAGTCACCCTCAGTATGATATTTTATCAAAATACCATACTGTTAGAACAAATTTGCTTGGCTCCCCAAGGCTCCCTAGGCAAAACGGAAGCAAGTAGTCTTGCATTAAGCAATCTGACAGATATTTAAATATTGGATATAGTTTGAGGACATGCAGCTTTGTAAATCTTCCTTTTTTAAGTAAAAAAAGGAATAATACATCTTCATAGACACAAAATCAAAAAGAGTTGAAATTTCAGGCTTAGTTTTTTTTAAACAAATCTTGATTTTGTGGTATAATAAAGAGAGGGGCTAGCCCAAAAGAGGAGGGATGGTATACAAATGTAATAAAATCAATACAATTAATTAATTTAAGACTAGAAATGGCATCAATACCCAGGAGAATTTATTTTGGGATGCTCTAGATTTTGACCTTGGTTAAACAATCTAAAGCTAATTTTTAAATGTGACTGATTTTATAATGCTTGTCACATTATTTGAAGGTAACAAAGGTGTTGAGAGGCAGGGCTGAGCACAAAAAAAGTTGTAAGGGAGGGGCTGAAAAATCTTAATACAATTGATTTTTTTAAGAACAATTTCTATCATTCTAAAGCTTGAATGGATCAAATGTTTGAAAGGCTGATGGCTGATTCAACATAGATGGATCAACATGAGTCAAACTTATATCAGGAAGGAACATAAGATGGTTCATCTGGTCCAGCATCCTGTCCCATACAGTGGCCAACCAGTGGCCAACATGGCATATAGGATGACGCCTTTCCCTAATAGTGCTCCTTGGCGCTATTCAAAGGTTTACTGCCTCTGAACATTCCATTAGTCACTATGGCTAGTAACTACTACTAGATTTCTCCTCCATGAATCAGTCTAACCTTCTTTTGTATTCCTGATAATCGAATCGCCCACTATCCAAAACCCACCCAGGAAGTTTCCTAAGAAGTTAAAAGGAACTATCTAGCTGCTTGTGCCCAGCCTTAGGAAAAAGCACCTCTTATAGCTCTGGCGACCCAACCCTTCCTGAAAAGAGCGACATGCTGCTGTTGCAACTTTGTACATGTGCAGTCTTTCTTGCATCTAGGAAGCTGGTCTAGTAGTGTTTCTTTTGCAGATGGGCAAAGCTTGTGTCTTTTCCAAGGGTTGTCTTTTGGCTTTGAAGAGCTGGGTCAGATATACCATAGTAGAAAAAAAAGTGGTTATCAACAGTCAAAGGCTGTCTCAGGATCTTATTCCATGATTTCTAGATTATTCACTATTTTCTGGAAAAGTCAATGTACTATTATACAAGCTTCCACCAGAGGTCACTTGAACATAACCATTCAGTACTGAGTGTTTAGCTCTTCTGGATCTGGTGGTTTGTAGACTAGGCAGATTTAAATATTATATATAGTTGTTAGGCTTTCACAGATCTGACGTAATAGGGCCAGGATACAGTTAGAAAGCATGTGATGCAGCCCCATTGCATGAAGATTGGGACCAGTGCCTGGTGGCGGGATTCCTTTTTGGGAATCCTATGTAAGACACCTTGAGTTCCATGATGGCAGAAACAGGATATAAATGCAATAAATAATTGATTGTTGAAGATGGAACATTTTCCAGATAACGTTGCTGTGCTTGATTACTGAAATGGCCACAGGTAGTGTTTTATTTGTCTTGTGTTTGAAATAGATTTAGTTTTTAATTTAATGTCCTGCTCATACACTGCCCTGGTACATAGATTTTATACAGAGTAATATGCAGTAGTGAGGATCGGACTCATGGTGTCTCCTCACTGTGCTGGAACATCCAGTATGCAATCAGAGTCTACTTGCACAGGTGCTTATACAAAAAATAGCGGGTGGCTTTCTGTTGCACACTGAATGTTCTCTGTGCACAGTCGCAAAGTGCCTGTGAGCACGAGCCTTGGACCTGTGCCCCATCGTTCGTAAAAAGCTACATTTTGGACTTCGCACAAATGATAGTTTTTTTAAAAAAAATTGTATCCTGCTGTTTCATTAATATGTTCAAAGTAGCTAATAGTAGAGGAATCTCACTGCAAAATAGAAACCTGAAGGCTGGGACTTCCCTCTGTGTGTTTGTTTAGAATATTCCTGTGCCACCTTTTCAGAGTCCAGCTCGAGGCAGTTTATAATTAAAAACCACACTATCAAAGCACAAGCCATCAGACATAAGCAGCATAAAAACTATCCATAAAAGGGAAGCAGGCCATTAAAAAGTGGATAAGATAGCCCCCACCCCCCACCCCCCACCCCCCATTAAAAGCTTGGGTAAAAATATCTGTTTGCTATTACCAATTGCTGGTAATAAATACGTGGTTGCAGCAGGGTTGCGAAATCTGATGTTGAATTTGGGTTAATCTGAGTCATGCCCACAAACACACATGAAACTGTTTAAAACTGTGTCAGACAGTTCAACTGTCTGACACGATCAGTCCCGTCTACTCTGCCTGGTAACAGCTCTCCCGGGTCTCAGGTAAAGGCCTTTCGCATTGCATACTACATAATACTTTTCACTGGTGATGCCACCAGCTGAGATGGAGAGTCTCCCTATGCAAACCAGAAGCTCTTCCACTGAGCCACAACCCCTTCCCAATCTGGACCTTCTTTGATTTACTTTAATTCAAACATGCCCCAGGTTTTTCCCCAAACTAACGATTTCCCATCTTGTCAGCCCATTTATGAGATGTTATGATGGACTAAACCAAGTTTGGCTTAGTACCCTGGTCTGGGGAGGCAGCCAGCAACAGCCAATCATGGTCCTTGCAACACTTGCTGGGGTGGGAGAACAGCTGAGGGAAAAAAGGACTGTTTAAGATGTTTTTGAGACAGAAGTTTTGAAGGTTCCTTAGGCTAGTTAGAGATCTTGCTCTATCTCCAGGCACTTCAGGGAGAAATGGACTGTTTAGGTTGGTGGCCTAGCACAGTACACACTGGTTGATGGTTCTCATTTGTAGTCTTCCAAAGGTTATTTGAAAGCTATCGGGCTGGCAGAGGTCTGTGGTTTTAAAAAGAGAATTTGTGAAACCTGTGAAAAAAGTAACCACTTTTGAAGTCCAGTGTAGTCTGACAGTGTCCATCCTGACACTGTCCATATCTCAGCAAGTAACATCTGTATAAATGTTACTTGCTGACCTTTAACATCCAGTTTCCTTTCCCTTCACTGTGGAATCTTATGTTAAATCTCTGTTGGTATTAAGAATGGCTAATGTTATTACCTGGGTTTTACCAAGGTAGGGAGGAGGGTACTTCAGGAGTACTGTGACAATTTACTTCTGGAATTACTAGCTGTAAATTGCAGGGCTGTTCTGAGTGGAGGCTTTTCCTGCCAAAAATAAATGCCTACTCCCGACCCCCACCTGTCACAGATATATTAAACTTGAACTTGAAATCTATCCTGATTAATTGTGGGCTGCTTGTAAATTTTTAAGCTTTATGCTTCTTTATGCCTCTCTTTGGAATGTATTTGAAATGTGAACTAAATGATTTCTGGTTGCAGTTTGTTTTGATTAGGAAGAATATAGTAATTGTAAAATAGTGAGAAGATAAGGCAATTATAAGGTACTCCAGTTGTAGTAAATAGAGGTTCTTCATTGGAGCAGACATGCAGTTTATAATCATGTTCTTTATTCTCTGCTTATACAAACTATCTGGATATATGTGGAAATGGTAGCCTATGGCTGTTTTGGGTTGTTACTGACTATGATTTTATTCTGCAAGTAAGTTGTTCTATAATTTTAAGCTTACTATCTCTGTGAAATCTCAGTTGGTGTTTTGCCTCTAATAGAGAACATGTACAAATATTCCTCTATTTCTAAAGGAACAGTATTCTCTCAGCTTAATCCCTTTGAACCTTCATTCCTTTGGAATATAGGTACATATTTAGAATAATGATGCAATTCAGTCCAGATATATTTCTCTAAAGTGGTCAGGGTTTAGGTCAAAAGTCTGTCTTCTGACAGGCAGATGACCAAGTTATAGCAAGGAGATTCTTTCCTTCCATGTGTCTTGAAGCTTTGCACAGGCATAGAACAGATCAGAGACAAAAGTTTTCTGTGGTATTGTTACCATGCATACAGAAGAAATGAGAAAGACAGGTTAATTGAGCAACTTATATTGTTCGGAGACTTTAAACCAATCTTTTGTCATTTCTTGTTCCCATTCAAATTAATGCAAGGCAAAAATCAAATACACTGTGGTTGATAAATTTTGGAAACCCTAATCTTTTAGACAAAGTAAGAGAACTTTTAAAATTATAAGTGCACTCTTCCTCTTGAAATACTCATCTGTGTATTTGTATGTTGTGTACAGAGTTCAGTATCAAATCAATTAAGTATCTGTCCAGTTCCCCTGTTATTACTTGGCAAATATGGATAAAGCTGGGACTTGCTTTTGTACAATTCAGTCAGCTAGAAGATTAAACTTAAAAACCAGCCAGTGGGAAAAATGATTTTCTGCACCTCACTTGCTTGAGTTTTGACTTGATTGGACAGAAAAAGCCTATCTTTATTGCAAAGCTGTTGAACGTATTATGGAATATAGTGCCTAACAGGGAAAAATCTCACCACCTTATTAAAACTGCCACATTTTATGGCGTTTTCTTAATACTACTGAACAATTCTCTGCTGATAGTTATTACTACAAAGTCAGGGCATTATATTCACTCCTATTTGGGGCACTCCTTGCATCTCAAATGCGGTAGAATATGCGTGACAGCTGAAATAGTCGTTTCTGTTAATCACCATCAGGGTCAAATGCAGAATTTATTTAATTTATTCCTCTTGGGGGACTCAGGGCAGCTTATTTTTGAAATGCAATAAACGGAAATACAATACGAATAAATGCATACGTATAAAATCAGCTAAAACTTCAGCTTTTAAACAACAAGCCAGTCCAAAGGATGAAAGCAACTGGCTCAGTTCTTAGCACAAACAAAAGGCCACATGAAACCCAGCAGACTTGCATGCCGTACAGAACGCCAGAAGATCCTACAGGGCACTGACTGCCCTGAGAGCTGGCTACAGAGAGGGGTCAGCCACTGAAAATGCCCTTGCCCTGGGGGTTGATAGGCAGGCAATCCGTGGGGCAGGCATCTGTAGAAAGCCCCATGATGATGATCTGAGAAGGTGATGTGAGAATCGTTCACAGATGCATCTGTTTATACTTCTCTTTTTAAAAGTGTGCCACATTTGCAGCTACTGCTAAATCAACTCTTTAAAAATTTGCCCAGTCAATCTGAAGCCCTGTTGGGACTTGGCAGGTGCCAGGGTCTGTGTCTGTGGGCACTGTGGTATCCATGGGTACCATATTGGGGACCCCTGGACTAGATGATCATTTGGAGCGATCCAGAAGGACTGTTTTCATTAACTAATAAATGTCAACTAGCAGGTTTTAGTGGAGAAAGTCTATCTTGTTTTCCTTCATGTATCCTTGAGTTGATTGGTTGACCTTCTGTCTAGTTGTGCACCTCATTCCTGCTAATATGATGTTGTCGTTGTTGTTTTCTCCAGGCTGTCACTCTCTTAACTGAACTAATAAGAGAAAACTTCAGAAATAGTAAACTGAAACAGTGCCTTTTACCTACCCTTGGGGAGCTGCTGTATCTTGTGGCTAGCCAGGTAAGACAAATGGATACACATGGCTCTAACTGTTTCTGTGCAACAAAGAGGTGAGCATCCTAAAAAGATGTCCTTAGGATTTCTGAATCTTTGGCTGTGTTATTTGCAATACAGTTTGTATTTTTTTTTCATTATATAGGGTAAAGACAAAAAGCACTGCTTCATAGTATTAAACAAGCCGTAACCCACAAGGCCTTGTGGCACTCAAGAGCCAACTTCCTCCTCCCCCATTATTTCCTCCTTCCCTTTACTGAAACACCCCCCCCCCCGGTGTAGCCTCTCCCTTCTCTATGCTTCCTTCTCTTATAGGATTGCCAATCTCCACATGGGTTCTGGAGATCTACTGGAATCACATCAGATCGTCCAGTTACAGAGGTCAGTTACCCTTGAGTTGTCAGCTCCAAGTTGGGAAATTCTTGAAGTTTTGGAGGTGAAGCCATGAGAGTGGAAAATTTGTGGGGGAAAGCGACTTCAGCAGGGTACAATGTCAGAGTCTACCCTCCAAAGCAATAATTTTCTCCAGGAAATTGACTTATGTCCTCTGGAGAGCAGTTGTAATTCTGGGTAATCTCCATCTGTCACCAGGATAATGACACATTCTGCTGGAGGAAATGACTATTTGGAAGGTAGGGTCTTTGGGATTATACCCCTCTTTCTCCCCTCTGAGGTCCCCCCATTCCCCAGGCTCCCCCCCCCCCAAATCTCTAGGAATTTCTTAACCTGGAGTTTGCAATCTTATCTCCCACCTGCCAACCTATCTATCTGCTCCTCTGTCTTCAGCTTTCCTCTCCACCCCCCCCCCCAGCTCATTTCTGGCAGCCTCTACTAGGTAAACTCCATAGTTGTATGGTGCTGGCCTCTGGGTCAGCCCACGTGTTTGACAGAGAACCCTCAAAGACTTGTGGGATGAAACCTTGCTTTCCTTTGTATCCCATCCCCACACTATTTTTTCTTCCATTCACCCTGGCCACCCTCATATCTTCTCCCATATCCTTCCTTCGTTCCCTCCTGGACAACCATTCCCCAACCTACCTTTTTCCTGTCTCCTATTTTCAATTATATTTATTATTTACTTACTTTAATCATATCCTGCCATATTATTCTCCTTTCCTTTTATCTACTCAGCAACACTGTTAGGTAGGTTAGGCTAAAAGTGTATGACTGGTTCAAAATCATGCAGTGAGCTTTCCCAGCAAGATGGGGATTCAAACCTGGGTCTCTCAGACCCTGCTCTGAAGCTCTAAGTGTTACAGCACTCTGTCTTTCATCAGATAGCTTCTGTTGAGCAGTAGCAAGCAAACAGTCCTGATTGAGTCATACAAGCCAGGTGGTATCAAGTTACCCAGAGGTTGTTTCTAGAAATCTGGTTTGGGGAGGGAGAGAAAGTCAGATGGTTGGTGGGTAGGAAGGAGAAAAGGAGGCAGGAAAATGGGTAAGTTATGGGAGCGGGGAGAGGAAATAGAGGGGAAATAGTGGGGGAAGGGGAATTAGATACTTTCTCCGAGTCCTTGTGGGTTCCTGGTTGTAACTTTATAGCAATATAATGTTATCCCTTGTTATACGGGAGATAAATTTTAAATGTATTCTTAAATGCAGTATTTTTCATAGGACATTTTCAGAAACCTAGGCAAGGCCATCTTTCTGGGCAGGGATGGCAATGCTTCGACACTGCCCTGCCCACTCCAAAGGGCTTTCCCGCAGCACCAGAAGCCCAAAAAGTTAAAAAAAAGAAGAAGAAATCTTGGCATTAACTCCTTTGTTGGGGAAGGAGAGATACGCTGCAAAAATCATGGCGAATGTCCAAGCCCCGCTCCACTGGCACCAGGGCCATAAACCGGCAGTGGGTCAGACTAAGGTCAGCCCCACCCCCAGGAATGCCCCCGCCATGCCTTGCCATTCTGATGCAGCTTAGGAGGGTGGAGAAACACCAGTGGAGAGCTGGGCACTGCAGATGGGCATCCCAGGGCTCCACGGTGGCTGAGTACTGGTGTAAGCGGCCCTCCGTCATTATAAGTGCCCCTGGAAGGGCACTTCCACCAGCATAAATCTGGGCTGCAGGCAAAAGGGGATTCAACACCCCCACCCCCAAACTTGGCTGCCCATATTTCTGTAAACTGATCCTTTGTTGTAAATGTTCTGTTTCCTCTTTTCTACACATTTTATTGCTCATTTCTTTGTTAAATAAACTGCTTAATATTAATTCATAAACTGCTGTATTTTCTCCAAACACAGTGGCTTAGATAAGGACTAGTGTTTCACAAGGATTTCCTCTCATAGAAACGTTTTCTATGTCCCCTGTTCCCAAGAACAGAATTTTGGGCTGTTGCTGGAGCAGAGAGGAGAGGAACTTGTGTTTGAGTCTGTGGAGATCCTAGTGTAGTTTCAAGGTATTGGTTCCAAAATTATTATAGGCAAAAGAAAACCTGTAGCCTGTGTCATTACACAGTCTTATAGGGTGAAAAAAATTGTGCCACTTTGAAGGTTTGAGAAATTATAGGTCGAGTCCCAAAATAATTTTCTATTGTCACATCTGATAGTGTAGGTAGGACGACTTCATTTGATTTTGTCCCTTCTATCAGCAGCCCGCTGAATTC
This sequence comes from Sphaerodactylus townsendi, assembly GCF_021028975.2. Lineage (NCBI taxonomy): Eukaryota > Metazoa > Chordata > Lepidosauria > Squamata > Sphaerodactylidae > Sphaerodactylus > Sphaerodactylus townsendi. The sequence goes on from NC_059435.1 coordinate 26,857,241, forward strand.
TCTGAAAGAATGCTCCTAGGGGACAAGGAACTCTCTTAAATAATATGGGTGGGGCAGTGGGGCTCTGCATTAGAGAGGGTGTTGCTAGAAAATGATCTTGGATTTCTGCCTATGGCTATATTTCAAGGAGGTGAATGTCAAGGGCAGGGAAATAATTTCAGGTATTACCTCATTGATGGATTGCTGAATTATTTGAAATAGAGTTAAGATGATACTGCTTGGCAACAAGTTTTATTTGGGACAACATGACAGAGAATACTTATAATTCATTGGGACCTAAGGCACAGAATATCTTCTGGGAATTACTGAAAATGGAGATTTCAAAGAACACCTTCTTTGCATGTTCTTTTTAAGGAAAAGAGAATGCTTGGAGGGAGGGAAGGGTTTGAACTTGAGAAAGGCTATGGAGATGGAAAAGGTGGGAGTGAGGCTTGAAGAATGAGCCAGAGGGGAGGAGTGGGGGAAAAAAGGGATAAAAGTTTTGTGGGGAAAAGAGGGAGTAATCAAAGATGGGACAAAGAAAGCTTTGCAGACAGTAACAGTGAAATTAGAGAAGATAATGGAGAAGATAATGGAATTCACGCCTTAGAGCTTTCAGTGTCTGGGTTTCCGCACATGAAGGTTAACACTGGATAGGGTGCCATAAATTTTCTGGTTTTAGATGAGAGTGTGGCTGTTTTGCTTGAAAGAAGCCCTCTGTTCCTCCACAGTGTCAAACGACTGATAAATTCCAAACACCTTCTGAGTCTTCTGCTGCCCTAAATTTGTCTAATTGTAGGGTTATTAACATGATCTTGATTCAGTATTCTATGTTGCTTTCAACTTGTTCCTAATATTTCTTTTTTAAATTATTTATTTTAATAGAGCTAAATAGAACAGAATGGAAAAGGGTAAAGGAAAAGAAAATTAACCATATCTAATTGTGATTATATTCTGTGACAAAGAAAAAATATATAATATATTAATCCATGATATAATAAGTAATAAACTATAAATGATCAACAGTTGTGGACAATAAATGATTATATAATAATGGACACAGAGACAGTACCACACCAGTGTAGCTGACCTATTCCCTAATGACAGTAAAGAAAGTCAAGCAATGGGAAAAGGGATGGTGGTGCTGGGGCACCAGTATGGAGGGGGCGGGGCTGGAGCCAAACTGAGAGTGGGATAGCCAATAGGGGGAGGAAGGGCAGGGGAGGAGTAAGACACTGAAGCCAGGACAGGGGTAGGGATGGAGTGGGATTAGGCAAAGGGAGGGGATGTCCCTGAAGGGGGGCATCAGGTGGGGAGTAGGTACCCTCAGAAGCAGATTTTCTGAAACAGCGGGGGACTGTGAAGGTACAGGGACAGTGGCAGCGTGTCAATAATGACATTGATGGCTCAGGGGCAGTCATGCTGGTAAAGGCAACCCCTTTCAATAGTTCAAGGAAGAGCTGCTGGTGGGGAGGCAGGACAACTGCCCTAGGGGCTTGCAGAGAGTGAGAAGGCCATCCAAGATCTACTCTACCTGTGACTGCCCTTTGGAAACTCCCAAGGGGCCAGATAGCCAGAGACCCTCCATCCAGCAATCCACAGTACACATTCAGGCGATCCCACTCAATAGATGCTGACATCCACAACAGTGTTGGGGAACTGGGCTGGATGGGAGACCAGTGCCTGGGGAAAGGGCCAATGTATCATCCATGGCGGGGGGGGTGAGGGCAAGTGTTGCTGTCCTAGGGCTCCGACACACCCCAAGAGCCATTTATTCCTCACCAGATGCCACATCAGGAGGAGGGCCACAATTGGCCAATGTGGAGCCTGCATGCAGTGATGGATCACCTCCAGCAGTAGACCAGGCAATCTTATGATGCTGAGTGATTGCACAACCATGGCTCCAGCTGTTGTGCATCATACAGCCAGAACAAGCATCTGCAGCAAGGTTGAATTCTGGGGAAATGGGAGCCACAACTACCATTCAGGGCATGGGGAGGGGGAGATCCCAGGTTCTGGGTCCTAGTCACCTGGTGAGGCTTGCAGATATCTCTGAGCTGGCAATTCCCTCCTGCCAGGAAGGGTCCATGAGGGAGCCAGTGTCACCATCAGAACCTGTGTGTTAATCAGAGAGGGCAGAGGAGGTTGGCCCCTGGCATACCCACTAAGATTCCCCCACTCACTGCTGAGGACCTTGATGCAACATGATCACCATGGGGGGAGTGACACTCTGCATGATGGCCTCAGGTGTGGCTTGACCATCCCTGAGGGCTCACTTGTAGGACTTCCCTGCAGCCATTAGGCTCTGCACTCTCGTCCCAGCCCAGTAGAAGAAGTCATTCCAGTGCTTCATGCAGGATGCCACTGTTCATTGAGTTTGACCCAGTGCCAACACCCATTCAGTGGCCATCTGCCAGAAGTCACACCAATGGGAGGCCCCTGTTTGGCAGGCATAAGTTTACATTAGTGAGAATGGGTGTTCCTGATCCCAAAGATCTCAGGGAGTTGACTAACGTCAACCCTTTTCCTGGGTCCATCCCCTTTCCTGCTGGTGCAGCGGGAAAGCCTGGCACTGTGCCCCCACCACAACTGTACCCCTGCACTGCCTTCCCATGCCACGCTCTGATGCTGGTGTTAGTACCCTGCTGCCAATGTAAAAGCCCTTGTACCAGCACAAGAGGATTTACACCAACAGTGGGGTTATGCTACCTCCATATCACTTTAACCCTCCTTCCCTTTTGGATTGCTTAGGAAGTAGTGATTATTCTAATATTTATGACAGAATCATAAAATACTCTATAGAGCACTTACTAAACCCAATGCTGATGGGAAACACTATTGTAAAGTAAATTATAATGAAATTAAATAGATAAAAAAGAAACTTGTAGTGGTGATTGTTATTATTCATTTCTTAAAATACTTCCCAAATATTAAATTGAATGTATCTATTGCAATCATTTTTCCCTAAAACATTATTTTAGGTGCTTTCTCAGAACAGCAGATTTATTTATGTAGCAATAGAAAAGAGTGTCATCTGTAGATTTGCTTATTTGATTTTTTGTTTCTGATAAAAAATATTTTCTGTAAGACATAGTTGGCTTAAGTGTAGAAATAAAAAACTAAAAGGATGTGTCTGCTTTTCTGAACACATGTCCAATTTCTATCCAATTCCTAAGATTGCTTGCTGAGAGCATTAAGTCAGAATAATCAAGCCAGAAGCAACAATATGGAAATGAAATAATTTTACTTTAAGTTACTTCTGTGCAGATTAGTGATGAGGACCTGTTGATTGCTATATCAGTACTTATTCTGTCAGCTTTAAACATTTCCATGTTTTAACTTTTTGCTGTTGTTGAAATGTAAATCCCGTGTAGAGTTGGTTAGGGGTTCTAGTGTGAGAAGGAACTATTGTTTATTTTACCCACAAGGTCAGCACCATTCAAATGTTACTGGTTAATGGGGCACAGGAGTAGCCCCATTGCAATGGCTCCTGCATTGTTGAAGGTAACAGTACTAGACTCTGCTGTAAATCAGATATTAACATGATACATCTTATTTAATTTTAAGCATGACTAATGTGTCCAGTTACTCAAAATAATTCCTGATCAATAGAATTCTATGGTTACTCATTTTGTTATGTCAGTTGTATTTATTTATTTATTTATTTATTTATTTATTTATTTATTTATTTATTTATCAGTCTTATAGACCGCCCAACCCCCGAAGGGCTCTGGTATTGTATGCCACTTGTGAAGCTAGTAACTCCCCAGATTAAAAAGTTAACCCAAATGTGAAAGAGTAAGGGGAAGACTCTCTATGATTATGGATTAGCTACTGAAAGTATTTTGTGTGATCCTGCTTAGGTTGATTTTCCATGTAAATAAATAATTCAAAAGATATTTTAAGATAGGCTGACCAGACGTCCTGCTTTTGGCGGGACCGTCACGCCTTTAAACAATTTGTCCCGTGTCCCGCTGGTTCTGCAAATTGTCCCGATTTTTGGGAGGCTGCCGCACTGCCTTCTAGAGGCGCCATAGGCAGTGCGTGGGCAGCCTCCAGCGCCGAGACGCGGAAACAGGATGCCTTCTGGAGACTTGCCGTTTTCAGCCCTGTGACAGGGCGCAAAGCGGCAAGCTCCCAGAACTGAAGCTCCCTGCGGCAAGTGCAGGTAATGTCTTGACCTTCCCGTCGGATCACAAAGGTGACCATCTGGTCACCTTATTTTAAGAGAATCTTGGGGCTCCAGAGGAAGAAATGATCTCTCAGGTAGCTGTTTGACGATTTTGCAGTTCAGACTATAAAGATGGACATAAAACACTTCAAACAACTTTTCTGAATAGGCAAATGTCCATTTAATATCGTAGAAAAAAAATTCCAAACTAACCGTTAAAGAAAGCCCTCATGGTAATCAGTTAGTTTCAGTAGTTTTATTTTTGAAGGAATATTGCAGTCCTTCCCTTTTAGTCTCGGACTTGGATTTGTTGTTGAATTGCACATTAATTTTGCTGTGCGCTTCAGGACAAATCAAAACAGTGTAGTCCTTATTGAAAGCTAGTGAGTAACCTGGGGAATAGATTAAAAGGAAGTCAAGTGAAATCTTGTTTTATGGTATAGTATTAATTTTTAGTAGTCATGGTGAGATTTGATAACACTCTTATCTGTACTTTTTCCTATTCATCTTTAAAAAAACTCTTACGAATCTGATTTATTGTCACACCGTAAATGAGAAATGGATGTGCAAGTAATCTGTCTTGAGCATTTGGCATATGGCCTGAGAGATCTAAAATAATAAGCTGTAGGGAGATGCACAGCCATCACTGTATTTAAAAAGTTGAGACGGGTTTTTCAGCCCTATTCAGTTTGCTGTCCTCAATAACTTTCCATCGAAAAATGTGCTGTCCCTTAAAAAAAAACTGAGAGGACAGATGCTAAGATATGACTAAAATGTACACAAAAGTTATGTTTTTAACTAAGTAATGGTATTTGCATTGAAATCATATGAATTGTTCCCCGTCCTCAAAAGTATAAATGTTGCAGTAAAGACTCAACCTAATTTGGGATAGCTGTTTCATTTCTGGTCCTCCTTCTACTTCCTTTACAGGAAGGGAAAAAAGAACACCCCAGAGAGAGCCAGGTCCTTCCTTCAGCTGCTTACACTGTACTAATGAGGTGCCTTCGGGAAGGGGTAAGGGCTCTTTTGTTGTCCTCAATAGAATCTCTCCATTGTAATAACCCTTTAGGCATTGTGTGAGGATTGTAGCCTGCAGCAGTGCAGTGCCTTATCAACCAACGATTGGTCCTGAATTTAAATAATCATAAGACCATGACCCACCAAAGAACAAAGGGCAAAAAATAAAGTGGTTCCTTCTAAATTCTCAACATTTGTGAACTGTTATTTGAATTTTATTTTAGAAATAAAATTTGCTTGCTTAATGTTTTATTCAAGTAATAGAATTCTTAAGGGAATGCTCTCACAACTAAATTCCTGTCCTAGTGTGCACTTGTAATCACTAGTTAATTATAATCACTAGTTGCCATCTCCTGAGAATCTTATATTTAGTTGGGCTCCGTTAAACTAATTTTTTTTTTGCTCTCTCCATTTCTTTCATTTGAGGATAATTTCCTTTATTCGGAAACCAACCACGTGCATTTCCTGTTTCATAAAATGGAAAAGAATGGATTGGTGCCACATAGAAGGACAAATTAACTATTTACCTGAGGGCCGTTTGACATTATTGATGCCTGAGGCAAAACTGAAGGCTGAAAGCAGTTCTTATAAGTTAGGGGGGAAATATCAAGCGCACACTTTTCTTTTCATATTTTTATACATCATTTTTAATTAATGAAAGATTATTTTAAATAGAGAATTTTTTGAATGAATGGTGCTCAAAACAAAAGGCAAAAATAGACATACACCCCCCACCCCCCCACAAACACACACTGAGGATCTTGTTATGGTTCAGTATTTTCATTCATGCCTTGGATGATGGAGTCTGTAAGAAAGAAGAAGAGTTGGATTTATATCCCCCCTTTCTCTCCTATAGGAGACTCAAAGGGGCTTACAAACTCCTTTCCCTTCCCCCCTCACAGCAAATACCCTGTGAGGTAGGTGGGACTGCGAGAGCTCCGAAGAACCGTGACTAGCCCAAGGTCATCCAGCTGGCATGTGTTGGAGTGTACAGGCTAATCAGAATTCCCCAGATAAGCCTCCACAGCTCAGGCAGCAGAGCGGGGAATCAAACCCGGTTCCTTCAGATTAGAGTACACCTGCTCTTAACCACTACACCACTGCTGAAGAAAAGTTCAAGACATTAAATCAGGGAACTGGCTGTTGTGGGTTTTCTGGGTTATGTGGCCGTGGTTGCTCCTAAGGGTTCACCCACAACTCTAATTGGCATCTTCAGGGATGTGTCAAGGTAAGTTGCGTTTCTTGTCATGGGCCAACATCTTACCATGCCATGCCTCTGAAGATGCCAGCTATAGATGCGGCCAAAATGTTAAGAGCAAAAACTGCCAGACCACTGCACCGAGCCCAAAAATCCACAACAGTAAGTTGATTCTGGCTGTGAAAACCTTTGACAAAACATTGTATCAGAGGAAATGGTTTGGTTCAAGCAACATTGAAAAAGGATCTAATCAGTAATAATGGTTTCAAAAGCTTGTTTACTGTTGGCTTCATTTGGGTTTCCTTTTATAATAAAGTTCTCTTCATAATTGCAGTCCTTCCATCACAGACACCCAATAACTGGCATTTAGCCTCAGGGAAAAGATATAGCTTACCACTTGGACTCAATGTAAATTTTTGACCTTTCAAACCCAGGGTTGGGTCTCAACTAAAAATTTCTACCAACTCTCTCCTTCTGATGTAGACCTCAATTTGCCTTTCATGCAGTTCCCCTGTCCTCTGTAGCAGCATTTTGAGGAGATCAATGCCTTGCAGAGGAATTGGAGTGGCAGGAAAGTTCTGTTTCACTGGTTGTTGTGTCCTGTGTGAATGGAAAACTTAGTTTGAATCCAACCCACTTTAAGAACATAAGAACATAAGAACAAGCCAGCTGGATCAGACCAAAGTCCATCTAGTCCAGCTGTCTGCTACTCGCAGTGGCCCACCAGGTGCCTTTGGGAGCTCACATGTAGGATGTGAACGCAATGGCCTTCTGCGGCTGTTGCTCCCGATCACCTGGTCTGTTAAGGCATTTGCAATCTCAGATCAAGGAGGATCAAGATTGGTAGCCATAGATCGACTTCTCCTCCGTAAATCTGTCCAAGCCCCTTTTAAAGCTATCCAGGCCATCACCACCTCCTGTGGCAGCATATTCCAAACACCAATCACATGTTGCGTGAAGAAGTGTTTCCTTTTATTAGTCCTAATTCTTCCCCCCAGCATTTTCAATGAATGCCCCCTGGTTCTAGTATTGTGAGAAAGAGAGAAAAATTTCTCCCTGTCAACGTTTTCTACCCCATGCATAATTTTGTAGACTTCAATCATATCCCCCCTCAGCCGCCTCCTCTCCAAACTAAAGAGTCCCAAACGCTGCAGCCTCTCCTCATAAGGAAGGTGCTCCAGTCCCTCAATCATCCTTGTTGCCCTTCTCTGCACTTTTTCTATCTCCTCAATATCCTTTTTGAGATGCGGCGACCAGAACTGGACACAGTACTCCAAGTGCGGTCGCACCACTGCTTTATATAAGGGCATGACAATCTTTGCAGTTTTATTATCAATTCCTTTTCTAATTATCCCCAGCATAGAGTTTGCCTTTTTCACAGCTGCCATGCATTGAGTTGACATTCCCATGGGACTATCAACTAAGACGCCTAAATCCCTTTCCTGGTCTGTGACTGATAGCACTGACCCCTGTAGCGTGTATGTGATACTGCATCCTTTCTTTGCAGAATGGCAGAAAGTCTAATTATGTAGGAATTGTTTTTAAAAATGTATTCATTTAAATGTTCATTTTAAAATGCGGAGAAAAAGGTTAAACTTCATTATGATAAAGGCCACTGTGTGGTCATTCGTCACTGAAATTGCCACCATGTGGGCATCTGCAGCTGCAGCAGAGGAAGCCAACTAATTAAAGGTTGTACGGAGCATGCTTCTCGTGCCAGGCAACTGTAGGTTGCCATGGAGATTGTTTAAAAAAATTGTAAGAATTAAGGGCAGAACTGAAATGGCATGTGTGTGACTTCCCTGAAGAATGTTCACCTACAGCCTGGTACATGTGAGTGAAACTATGTTTAAGTGCTTTCGAAGAGTATAACTACATTTAGGATTGCATAAATAACATAAGAAGAGCCTTGCTGGATCAGATCAGTGGTCCACCTAGTCCAGCATCCTGTCTCACACAATAGCCAACCAATTCCTCTGAAGGTCTCACACCAGACCATAGAGGCCAAGACCTTCTTCCCTGGCACCATTATTCAGAGATTAACTGCTTCTGAACATGGAGGTTCCTTTAATCATCATGGCCAGTGTTGGTAGCAGCATCCTTCCTGATCTGCAGGGGCCACAGCAGCACCAGAAGAGGGCCCTGGCGCAGTGATGATCCAGGCAGTTGACTCCTGCAGCCCCAGGCCCTCTGGGGCCATAGACTCAGCCCCTGCCTGGGGTGCAGCTGCTGCAACCCAACTCAGCCCAAGTGGCACCTGGGACATGTTATCTCCTGCTGACAATGAGGTCTCTGGGCCCAAATGGTCTGGCCAGAGAGGCCTCAGCAACCCAACCGGGAAGGGTGGGGACATAGCCTGCAAGGGTTGCTCAACGCCAGCTCTCCATCCTGACAGTTTAAAGGGGAGGGCTGTTAGTCCATGCCCTGGATGAGTCCATGCCCAGCCTGTGCTCCAATGGGAATTGGCGAAAGTCCAAGTATATAATGTCTACCAGATCACAGTTATCCACATGTTTATTTTCTCTATACATTAAATGTATAGAGTTAGACTGTAAAAACATATAGGCTCTACTGAGTGTCAATGAACAAGCATTTTTCTTTGCAAAACATATAAGATTATATGCTTAACAGAAGACATATAAGAGGTATTCCTGAAGTCATACATTTAGCATGATTATGAATCTTCCTTTTTTAAAGTCTGTTTCAAAGACATTGAGATACACTTGAAACATTCATTGGCATGAATGAGGAGAGAATAGAAGGGTTTTTTCTCTCAACACTAGAAGTCAATCACTAACTGAAACTCATTTAAAGATTTGGGATGAGCAAAAGAAAGAAATTCTTCACATAATACCAAATTGATAGAATATTTTGCCACAAAATGTCATGTGCCGTTCCTGCTGTTGAGATCATCCTGTTCTGTATTAGCTGGTCCAAAAAATTCCATTCTTCTGAAATGGATGTATCATGTAAGCAGGCAGGGTGGGATGGTTACTCCAGAGATTTATCATAAGGGCTTAGTAAGCCTTAAACCATGTTACAGAAGAGAATCTTTTCTAATCTGTTGCCTGACACAATCTCCTTGTACAGCCCACAAGCTTTCCACCCAGCCCCAAAAGTCCTGGGCATAAAATCGTTAGTTAGACTTTTTTTTTTTTACTGTGAACTTTGATCAGGATTCCTACTTTACTATTGGACTAAAAAAGACAACCTGCATCCCAGAATCTGCTACAGATGTTGAATGGCAAGGAGCCTTTTTGTCAGACAGTTAGTTGTTGGGTCTATCTGAGGTCTGTCAGTCTTCAGCCTGCCATTAGTCTGAACATATGGATAAACTGAATTTCCTACACTTTGGAGAAGAAGGGGAGGAATGCAAGACATTTAACTCACAAGAGGCTCTACTTTTTGTTTCTGTCCCTAGTTTTCCAACATCTTAAATACTGTTTTATTTTGTGTGTGTGTTCTTGGACAAATATCAGTGCGATCCTAAGCACCGTGACTCCAGTTGTAGCCCACTGAAATGAACAGACTTAGACTGGCCTAAATCTCTTTAGGATTGCATTGTAAATCTGTGAATTCAATGATGCACTGTAAATTCAAAGATGATGCATCTCCACCTTGGGCAAAACAGTTTCTATGGTTTTAAAAGGAGAATTATGTAGATTCATGGAACGACCAATCCAAGACTTTTTCGGAATCATCCATCTGGTCAGTATGGAAGGATGGTTATCTTAATTGACTTTTGGTCTTTTCCGGGAGGGCTAAGAAACCACCGCTATTGCCCTCCTGCCTTCACCAGACACTGTTGAATGGCGGTAGTTTCTTCTCCTCACTGCCACCCATTCATCAATGACAGTTTTGTAATCAGTAATTGTTTTGGGGACTGCACTCAGCAACAGCCCCCAGTGGATGCCTGGACATGCAAACCTCTATTACTGAGATGGAATTCTGCTTGTATGTGTTGGAATTCTGCTTGTGTGTGTTAGAGGTGATTTACTGGCAAGATGGAGATATGCCGGTAACTGCCTGTCACCTTGGTGCAGTGGTTAAGAGCGGTGGACTCTAATATGGAAAACCGGATTTGGTTCCCCACTCCTCCGCATGAGTGGCAGACTCTTATCTATGGAACTGTTTTTGTTTCCTGGTCCTACACATGAAGCCTGCAAGGTGACCTTCGGCTAGTCACAGTTCTCAGAACTCTCTCAGCCCCACCTCACAAGATGTCTATTGTGGGGAGAGGACGGGAAAGAGTTTGTAAGCCACTTTGAGAGTTCTTATGGTTGAAAAAAGTGGGGTATAAATCCAAACTCTTCTCCTCTCTCCACTTTTCCAAATGATCCATGCAAGCAGTAAATTATGTGTGCAGCATTTCCTGCTGTATTTGTTTTCTTCCTATCCAGTGTAGGAGGTACATTGAACCTATCCAGGTCTTTATTAGCTGAAAGGAAAACATGCCAACATTAGCATCTTTTTCTTTTGCATGATGAATTTGAATATCTACTCAAGCTGCAGGTGGTCAGCACTTTCTAAACTTTTCTGCATTGGGATAATGTTGGAATTAAATTCAAAACCACAAAATAATTTTTTCAACCTGTTTATTAGAGAAGTTTATGAGATGCACAAAGGGAGACTATTGCTTTGTACTCCTTCCTTATGGACACATTTCTCTTGACTAGCACAGCTCCTGGACTCATAATATGGCAAAAAGGAGCCTCTTAGTGTAAGAGACCAAATATTAGTTTAGTTTAGTCTTCCTTTCCAGAAAGCTAATTAAGCAGAAAATGGTACAATCTTCCTGCTTATAGACTCTCTTTGATAATAGATCCCAAAGGGGCTAAAGACAGCCCATTTCAGGTGGCAGCAAATTGAATTAGGCTGACAGCCTCATTGAGTTTATGGAACATTGTGACAATCCATGACCCTTTTCCAGCCAAAACGCTATGGTTGTGTGACACAGGTAATGTTTCATCTCATTATTGGATGCCATATGCAAGCTGAAGAAACCCGTAAGGGACGCATTTGCTGGAGATAGACAAAATCACTGCTGTATGTTACCCAGCTTGTTACTGCTTGTCATAATTGCTATCTTGAAACTGTGCTTTGGCCTGGATTTATTTAGTATGTGTTTTAGTTCAGTATACAGGGTTTAACCTATAATGGGATCTTCATAAGTGCTTCTGATTATCATGCATATGTAATAAGCTGCTTGTATATTTAATCCTTTAAATAGTAATTTTGGAGCATTTTCTGTTTATAGAATTATTTGCCTATATTGAAATAAGAACATGAATGTGAGATGAAATCTATATTTGTTCATACTACCTTGCCATAAAAACACTTGTATGGTGATTCCAAAGCCACTTAATTGTCACTCATTTGTGATGATTATTTCACAATATTATATATACGTTAGACAAATGCGGGTTTGGTGTTCATGCTACAATCCAGGTTATTCTAGATGTGATTATTGGTATGAAAAGTAGTTTTACTGAGGTTGGCAGTTCTACATGTGTATAAAATCAGTGTGGCATGAAAATTTGGTTAAATATTTGAAATGTTTATCCAGTTGAAATGTAAACATTTTAATTATGATTTAATGTTGAGAAATTGACATAATGTATTATATAATGTATGACAGTCACTAAAGGTAACAAAAATAGGGTCATAGATAACATAGGGATGTGAGTGTAGGATATACTGATTATGCCATTTTCTTTCGAGATCTATTGGTATTCGTAGTTAGTATGGTTTTACAAATAACTGGTAGGTATTTGGAAGGCATTGATATTAGTGCCATTAATGAAGATGGAATTATACGTATTGTCTTCAGTAAATGATACTTAAGATTTTGTTTGGCCTTATGAGTGGAAGCAGTATTTTGTTATGGAACTGAGAGGAACAAAATCCATTTACTTGGCTTTCTGTTTCTAAGGGAATAAGCACTTTTTTCTGTGGCACAGTGAATTGAATTGAGTCATCTATTTTTGGATACAACTTATTAGAATTCATCTTGCGACAGAGGAGAAATCCCTGTGATTATTGGTAATAACTTTCAATATTAGCCTGTTTGGAGTCAGAGAATGTCCAAAAGGGAGAAGGCTGAAAAGCTTTGCTAAAGCAGAATGGATGTGTCAAACAAGAGGCTGAAAGAGAGTCTTCCCTGGGACAAGATTGTCAACTCCCAACAAAAATGCAAATGGATGAGGTCCTCTGGAACCTCTTGGGCACTTGGAGACACGGGTTGATTCCTGGAATATTCTGTTCTTTTTCTAGGTCCCAAGAACAGGGAAACATGAATGAATGCCTTTGATTGCAAGAGCTAAACTAAGTTCTGTTTTCCCTATATTGGAAACAGCTATTGAATGTCGCTGGATGATGTTGAATAGTCACTATCTCTTAGCCTAGCTTGTTTGGGTTGTGAAGATAACACAGATGAAGGGGCAGTGAACCCCACATGCTCAGTCTTGAATCCATTAGAGGAAGAGTGGGATAAGCATTTGATAGCATGCAGGGGAGAACAGCATGATATGTTACATTGACAAAGATTCTATACTTGCAGTGGTCCTGGTAGCTATTTCCCAAAACATTGGCAGTTGCAGAAATCATTTAAATCAGTCCTTGCAATAAAAGAGAAATAATTCATAATTATTCGTATTTGTTGGGGAAATTATGGCATGGGGATTTTCTGCTTATGTTTTTCCCCTGAATTTTCAAATACCGTAGTTTTTATAGTTTAATTTTTACAAGGAGCGCTAATGTATCTTCCCCCTTTCTAGGAAGAACGTGTTGTGAATCACATGGCTGCAAAAATAGTTGAAAATGTCTGCTCCACTCTTTCTTGCCATGGTCAGGGGTTTATTACTGGAGAAATTGGACCAGCATTATGGTATCTTTTTACGCATTCAACCATTGATTCGTTAAGGATAACTGCTATTTCGGTAAGCAAAGTGCATTCTGTAAATAACGTACATTAGGGAATGTTTTCAGATGCCGATTTTGAGGTGACTTTTTCCTTGTGTGTAATGTTTTCCTTGTCCTACCCACTCCCACCAACCTTCAGCCCACATTTCAATGATGGACTGTTGTGATCAAACCACTTGGTGTCCTCCTGTCCACCCTGAAGATGAATTATTTCTTTTCCTTTTTAAAAAAAATGGTCCTAAAATATCAATATCTTTCTGGAACATTGCAATAATGGGTTAATAGGTTCTCTAGACACCTTCATTTGGACATCATTACCGGTAGTATTCAATTTTGGTGTTTCAGTGCAAGTATCAGGAGAATGTGCATCAATTTATTATTATTTTTTTGCTACTGTGGTATGGCTGTTCGAGTACAAAAGTTTTTTGAAAAATTCCTCAGTTTTGGTCAGTTTTTGTAATAGGCATTGTACATCTTTAGAGTAACAGTTTATATCAGAAGTATGCTGGAGTTAAAAATATAAAAACATAATCCCCCTTCCCATATCTAATATTAAGGGAAGTCTTTTTATGCTAGAAGTATCTACTCTGAAGCCTGCAGGTTGCATAGTTAATATCGCTGCCTTGTGCAGTCTTATCTGTCATGGGTGATAAACTAGAACAGTGTTACGTTTCCTATTTGCTTTGGAGTGTAACCTGCCTCAGGTATGTGTCACAGACATACTTTCTACAGAGACTGAATCTTTCATCATCTTGCTAGTGTCACCAATCAAAACTAGCTAGGTTACATTTTAGAATCAATACAGGTTCATTCTTACAAACTTTGTTTCTGAGAAGACTTGTTTCTAAATAAATAGAACAAATGTGACCTTGTTTGTCACACAATATTTGAAGCTATAGACCTAGAACAATGCAAGCATAAAGTCACTGAAATGTGAGATAATTCTGCCCTGCAGAGGAGTACAAAGGTTTGCCAGCTCACAAAAAAAATGGTCATCCTTATATACCTTTTATGTTATTGAATTGGGAAATCATCAGAAACATCAAATGAGTAGACATCTGCCGTTAGCTAATTTGGCAGTGTTTTCTGTTTTTTTTAATTTTTTTATTTGTGTACTCCAAAAGAATATAAACTTTAGGCTAAAGTAGGAGTCCCATATAATATCATCAGCTTTCTTTCAGATATCGGAGATGTTCTTGAGAGCCAGCATGGTGTAGTGGTTAAGAACAGGTTGCCTCTAATCTGGAGAACTGGGTTTGATTTCCCACTCCTCCAAGTGATTGGTGGAATCTTATCTGGTGAATCAGATTTGCCTCTGCATTTCTACATTCCAGCTGGGTGACGTTGGGCTAGTCACAGTTCTTTGGGACTCTCTCAGCCCTACCTACCTCACAAAGTGTCTGCTGTGGAGAGAGGAAGGGAAAAGACCTTGTAAGCCCCTTTGAGTCTCCTTACAGGAGAGAAAAGGAGGGATATAAATTCAAACTTTTCTTCTTCTCCTCTTCTTGATCTCTCCTCGTGCCCAACCTGGGAACCCTTCATAGCATCTGTCGTTGGCCTATGTTATATGACTGATTTATCACAATATCCCTGCAACGTTCTATTCATTTAACAGATTCTGCTACAAAATTAATGCAAATTGGGTAGTTTTTGGAACTGCACCAAGGATTTTAATGTTGCCAAGAATCAGCTTGTACATTCTGTAGAATTGATTAGTAAAGTTTTTGACTGCCTATTGTAAGGTAGAGTTTGTACACAGAAAAATATAATTTCAGGAAGAAAAGCAATCCATATTACATTCTGATATCAAGTATTCTTGGGTTTTTCTGGGGCAATTGATATGATTTTCACTTTCGGGTTGTATTGAGTCATGGTGATTAACTGTGAGTTGTGCAGGTAAATTTAGTTTGGTCTAGTTACTGGGACGGTGCCTTGTGACCTTAATAGCCATCCCTGATCATGATAAAGAAATAGATTTTTCCCAGTATGAGGGTCCTTCTAGTTGAAGAATGACCATATTCATGAATATAAACAAATGTTAACATTTTTAATATTTAACAAATTGATAACCTGATCTGATCAATCTGATAACTTGATCTGTTTAATTTTATCTTATCTAGGCACTATGCAAAATTACTCGTCATTCACCTAGTGCTTTCCAGAGTGTGATTGAAAAAGTGGGACTAACAGCTGTGATAAATTCCCTGGCAACTGGAATATGTAAAGTTCAACAGTATATGATGACTATGTTCTCTTCTTTGTTGTCCTGTGGAATCCATTTGCAGAGACTGGTTCAGGAAAAGGTTTGCTATATTATCCTTATTATGCTAAAATAGTGTTTTCTTTATAGTTTATTATTTGGGTAACTGTTTAAACATTGGAATTTCTCAACAGAGTTCAATATTAACTTTAATCCATCAGCAAGCATCCTCCTAAAAATTGCTACTGATCGAAAGATTTCTGCCAGTGTGACTTTCTTGCCACCACATATTGTCACTGCAGCCCATCCCAGTATATAAATTATTTGTGATATTTGGGTTATTTTGCAAATATAGCTTCCAGTAGCATACAGTAACTAAATAGCCAATTGAGATTTGTCGAGGTGGAGAGGGGTTTTTTCCCTTTTGTGTTATTGATGTGCTACTTTTCCATAGAAATGGGAACTTCCTGTGTGTTTAAATACAATATTGACATTGTATATCTGTATGTCATGAGAGAAAAAAGGTTGTACCTATTTTTATTCCCTATTATACCATAAAATTTGATGTGATTTAGCATCCTGTGAATACTAGCTTTTATTTTTTTAAAAAATGGACTGGCTCTTGCATTTTTGTACCAGTGTCAAAATTGTTGATTCGAATGGTGTTTGGAGCCAATACATATTGGCAGGTGCTTCCCAGAATCTCACCTTGCGAGTACCATTAAACTGGGGTGCTGTGTGGTTTCCGGGCTGTATCTCTCCTGACGTTTCACCTGCATCTGTGGCTGGCATCTTAAGAGGATCTGATGCCAGCCGCAGATGCAGGCGAAATGTCAGGAGGGAATGCTGCTAGAACACGGCCATACAGCCCGGAAACCGCACAGCACCCCAGTGATTCCAGCCGTGAAAGCCTTCAACAATACCATTAAACTGTTTCAAAAATTCTTAGCAAATCAAGACATGATGATTAGAAGTATACATTCTGGAATTCTCAAGCCAAAAATATATGCAAAAATTGCTGTTCTAGGTAATTCCAGTGATTTTCCTGAATCTGCACACAAATCTGTGCAGTTTTTGTGTTCGGTTAAGTTCCATTAGCAGTATTAGACATCATTTTTTTCTTTGATGCACCAAATTTCCCTGGCAGCAGTCTGGGAAAGGTGACTACGAGACAGCACAAGCCACACATGGCCTGGCAGAGCTGTGGTTATAGCTTGCTCCTTTCCTCTCAATTTCTTTGTGGGTGTGGAGTCATTTTTTCCCCTTTGCAAGTAGAATGCTTGCTCAGGGGCTCATAAAATTGGACCCTTAGTATAAGTCACTTGAAACCCAGCTCTCCTGCAATTTGGTACAACCTCTCCATCCTCACTCCAAAAAAGGTACGCTAAAGGCAATAATAGCGGAAATGCTGTTCTAAATCATTCCACCTTCCTCAATTTGTGAAAGGAAGCAAACAGACCATAGGAAGAATGGCACAGAGTTTTCAGCAGAAAGGTTCATTATTTTTATTGTTAGTCATTTACTATAAGAAAATGAAAATGAAAGGGTTTTGGCTGCTGTGTTTTCTGGGCTTTGTGGCCATGGTCCGGTAGTTTTTGATCCTAACTTTTGATTCTAACATAGAGGCTGGCATCTTTGGAGGAAAAACGTTAGGAGCAAAAACTATCACACCATGGTCACACACCCTGAAAAACCCACAACAGCCAGTTGATTCTGGTGGTGAAAGGTGGAAGTGCTTTGTTCTCCTGGGGCTGGCACCAATTCCCTCCCTTCCCAAAGGGAATCAGCTCGAAGAGGCACCTACTGTGTGGGTTTTGTAAAACTGTCTTTGTTCAATGTGCTTGAAACTCGAAATATCTTTAGATTAGAGGAAGGGCTATATTCTTTGAAAATATGATGCCATTATCTGTAAATATAGCTGCCACAGACCCTTGAATTGGTTCCTTGTTGAAAAAAATGATCCTCAAACTTTGGACTCTGAAAATTAACATGGATTTGAATTTCAAGGCTGGAATGTTCTGACTCAAAATTAACTATCGCAATACCCACCCCCAAATCCCACATCCAAAATCATAATGAAACTTTTCTTGGAGCACACTCCTAATGCTGATTGCATACATGTGGCATGATCCTAGAAATTAACTACCAGAGTTGATGGTTGGGGTTTTTATTACATTGATATGTTTACTTGTTAGCCAGGATTCAGAGAATGGGTTTTTGCACATAGGAGCTGGTTGTATTTCCAGCCAGAGCTGTTTCAGTGAAACCATTCTGCTTCTGAAGAGATGAGATACAATTCAGTTTTAAAAATGTATTTTCTCTTTAGCAGTGGGAACTACTGCAGCTTAAACAGCATATAGTGTTTATCTTCAAGCGGTAGTCTCTCATGTCTGGGGTTTGGATCCCAGCCAGTTTAAGTAAAACAAATAGAAGATAATGTTCAACATAGGAAGTTTTATCTTCCATGATGTAACCCTCCCTCACAGATAAGCTGAATATAAGATAATGAGGGACAGAACATGGCATGGTTTCTTTGCCAAGTCCCAAGAGAGAAATGATCTGTGTCTGAATTGCTGCTCACATTCAGTACATTCTATGAGCTGTAGTATGGTCATCAACGAATAGTGGCCTCAAAGTAAAAACAGTGAGGGATGTGTGAGGACAACTACTTTGACATAGTACTCCTGGATTTTTAAAAGTGAAACCAGTGAGTGTACTGATTGAATCTAAAGGTGTACTTTCATTATACTATCCTAAAAAGATCTAATGCTAATTTAGAAGTGAAATAT
Source organism: Sphaerodactylus townsendi (assembly GCF_021028975.2). Taxonomy (NCBI): domain Eukaryota; kingdom Metazoa; phylum Chordata; class Lepidosauria; order Squamata; family Sphaerodactylidae; genus Sphaerodactylus; species Sphaerodactylus townsendi. The sequence goes on from NC_059435.1 coordinate 26,875,516, forward strand.
CTCCTGCAGAAGTTGTCTTTTTAGTGAAATGGACAACTCTTTTTAACCATATCAGAGTATAAAGCAAGAAGCCCAGGAATGAATACAGACTGCAGAACTGTCTGTTATTCAATTTTGCCATCATACATTAATAACAGTATGGGGGCTATTACTTAACATTCAGATTTCAGTAGTAAAGCTGAAAACTTCATATAACAAAACCTACATGCTGTTGTTTTATTAACTCATGCCACTATAACTGACTTATGGTTTATAAGAATAATTTCAGAAAAATCTATGTAACACGTTCGCTTTTACACAAAAATAATAAAAGTTAAAATGTAAAGTGATCTTCGGGGGAGAACCTTCTAGCAGCCCCTGGCCCAAAACACATCCGGCTGACCTCTACCAGGTCCAGGGCTTTTACGGCCCTAGCCCCTGTCTGGTGGAACAGGCTCCCTAGTGAGACCAGGGTCCTTCGGGACTTGCAGAGTTTCCGCCGGGCCTGTACAACGGACCTGTTCCTCCAGGCGTTTGGCCAGCCGGGTGGAGTGTGATTTTACCATCTAGGCCTCCGATGGGTTCAGTTGAGGGGGAGGGTCACCGCCATCTATCTGATACAGTTCCTATTTTAGTTATTGGTTACAGGTTTAGATTTTACTGTTGTTTCAAATGATTATATTATGTTGTACATTTTATGTTGTCCACCGCCCTGAGCCCTCTGGGGGAGGGCAGCCTATAAATTGAAGATATAAAATAAAAAATATTGTTCCTAAATTTAAAAGAAATAAATGTTCATATTCTCCCCTGAGCCAGAGGACATCTTGAGAGTGTTTTCTACCATCCCACTGGGAAGGCATGAAATGAGTTTTGCTTTTCTTCCTTTTCTTGTTGGAGTGCGAATGCCCCTTTCTTCCATTCTATTCTTGCTTCAAGGGGAGTAGCACATCCTTAGGTTATCTGCACTAGTTTCTTACTAATTCCATTGTATCTACTGAATTTCTCTTTAATTCTACTCTAATTTTACTTTAGCCTTTGCTATCACCCCTTGTCTTTTTCATTTCCTCTGCTTATTTTACCTCTCTCTCTCTCTCTCTCTTTCTCCTCCTCTCCTGAGGGACACCTTCCACCAGCTTATCAGCCACATTGGAAGGAAAGCGCAACAAAACTAAGACTCAGAGTTCCTTGAGGAGGATATGGATTGCCTTTTGGAAGCCGGGCCTCTGCAAGACCCCTTGGGCATGCCATCCGTGGCTGTCCCACAGGCAGAAGTCTACATGGCTGCCATTTCAGCACCAAGAGTGAAAAGGCTTGCAAAAATGCAGCCCCCAGAGAAAGTGACTGCCGCAACCTCTAGCCACATTGAGGGATTGAAGGCTCTGGCAGGCAAGAAGCGGATGCCAGCACATGTGCAGAGGTTCACAGCTCCCATTGTCATTGCTCCCTAGAAGACCAACAAGTCAGTATTTCATCCGCCTCCGGGGCACCCTGCCCCTTCCTCCAGACTTTTATTCCTTTGTGAGGGAAACCCTGAGGGAGCAGGTCAACTCCCTAATAACCTAGGGCTTCCCCAGGCTGGACTCCAAAACTCAGAGACTTGCCTTTCTTTTGTCCTCCAGAAGAGACCCTGAACCCCATGATGGGGGGAAACCAAAAGGTTCCCAAGCCCAAGTATGGTGGCTACCAGTGCGGGGGGGGGGGGGGGGGTGAGCAAGCCATGGCCCACCAAAGCAGCTCTAAAAGAGGACATACAAGCCCAAAATGGGAGTTCTCCACCATCTCAGATCTGAGACTAGAGAAGAGGAAGAGCTGTTCATCGAAGAGAAAGGGGAGGTAGATTACTCAAGTTCCTGAGGACGAGGGCACAGCAGAAGATTATCAGTATGTTTTGTTCAAGTGCATGACTGCCCTTTACATCCAGACCCCTGAAGAGGTTGAGGAAGCTCCTAACCCAGACACAAAACCTAAGTTCACAGGGGACAAGGAATTTCCTCTCCATGGTTTCTCCAAAAGGAAAGTTTTTCCATTCCTTCTCTTCTTTGAGAACAGACTGAGGGGAGAATGGAAGAAGCCCATGGCCAACAGGCAGTTTTCCAATCTTGTGAAAAAGCTCTATGCATCTCCTCTTTGTGCTGATGAATTTTTGCAGGTGCCTCTGGTGGATGCTCCGGTTGCTGCCCTCCAGTCCTTTGACCTTGTCATATCAAGGACAGCCTGGACTGATGGCCTGACCACTCCTCCAAGAAGACACATGAAGCTCTAGCAATGACAATCAGGGTCTCTTCCACTGCCTTCATTGTTGGCAGGTCCACAAATGTCGGGGGTCGGAAAGTCCTCCAGCTCCTTCCCCCCCCCGGGACAGCTGCTTGCGCGAAGGCACCAGCCACCTGCTCAAGGTGTAGCATTCTCTGCCAGTCCTACCCTTGACTCTCTCATCTTCTTGGCCAGAACAATATCTTCAACTGCAGCCACTCGCCATCTCCTGTGGCTAAGAGCCTGGTAGGCAACTCTACTGCCAAAACATCATTTTGGCTTATTCTTTCAAGGGAGGGAAACAATTTCAAGGGAGGGAAACCATTTGGTAAAGCCTTGGACCAGATCTTTGTGGAAACAAAAGACACAAGCAAGATCCTGCCAAAGAGCCTTTGTTGCTCCAATAGATGATCTTCAGGCCAACAGTCCTCTCTTCCACATCAAACCCTTCCCAGACATCATCAGGCTACCGAAGGAACTCCTGGACCCAACTTAGACAATTCCTGAAGGGACAGTACGGCTGCAGATTTCCTCCCAGAAACAACAAAGCTGACCTCAACAACAAATCAAGAAGTGGAGGGCAGGCTAGTATCCTTTGCTCAGGCATGCATATGCTTAAACATTCAATTACTCACCTTATAATTTCAAGCTTACCTTGATCTCATGCTTCTCACATTCCATATTCCTATTGTATTTCTTTGACAGCTTTGGACTTTCCTTTTGCCTCCATTCATGTTAACAAACTGAAGTTAATTTGGCTTGTTCAGTCATTTCATTAAGAATAGTGCTACTTGTCCTTGCCCTCCACTCTACTCCAGAAGATAGAGTGTCTTCTGACCTGGGGGTACCATCTTCCAACACTATTTTTTTTTTCATTTTTGGTTGTCTCATCATAGGTTTTTTGAAATAAAGGTTGGTCAGAAGTGGTTTATCATTGGCTTCTTCTGAGTAGAACTAATCAAGGTTAACTTTAGTGGCAATGCCATTGTATAAAAAAAAATCCTAGTTAGCCTTTAAGGATTCTATGCCCACCACCATTGGAACTATCTGTTCTCTTCTGCCGATGTGGCCATAGATCTCTGAAGGGATGGACACATCTTAGTCTGCTGTCTCAGCTGTGACCATTCTCTCAAGACAGAATGGTGTCAGTGAAACTGGGAACAATCTACATTCTGTCAAGAGGCTAAACTCTCAAGTCTCTACTAGGAGTTCAGCCTCTTGACAGAATGTAGATTGTTCCCAGTTTCACTGACACACATAAGCCCCCTTATATGCATCCAAAAGGGGGGATGCCATTAAGCTGGTTCAGAATGCTAGAGTACTGGTTTGGAATAAAACAGTAAAATTAAATAGAAGTTACCTAAATAATACTCAGTATTTCAGGGTTTTTTTAAAATATATGGTCGCAGACCAATCCCAAAGAATAAAACAAAGTTCCATACTAATACACTGGAAAACACTCAAGGGGAACAAGAACAGCAATAACATTATAAACTTGCTATAAAAATATTTAGAAAAATAAAAGGAAAGTGTAGTAATACTCTAAAATTTCTACTATGTAGGTATGCTGTTAGCTATTTAACATCCAGCAGAATTCTTATTTAACTGAGGTGGATCCAAAGAACTGGGAGCTTCAATATGTAAATATGCAAAAACTTGAGCCAGATGTCATATAAAATGTAAAAGACTGTGACAGAGTTCCATAATTTTATTTATAGACTTTACACCATTTTTTTCTTGCTGAATTTTATGCAGCTTCTTCCTCAAGGGAGACATATTTTGTTGGATTTACTTTCAGTTTTTTCCTGTAACAGTCCAACATCAGATGCAACAACAGTATCTTTATCTTTATATATTTTTTAAAAAAGCATTATTTCATTAAAATACTGTTAACAATGTACTATGTTAATATTTCTGGAAATTTTGCTTACTTTATATTATGTAATTAAAATGATGTTTATATTTATTTTTCTCCCAGGACTTTGTAATTACGGTTGTTCGACTGTTGGAAAGTCCTTCGGCTTCTATTCGAGCAAAAGCCTTTTTGGTTCTGTTACAAATTATCATTAATAATAGGGAGATGCTGCTTCTGAGCTGCCAAGCAAGGTATAGTATTGGTTGGCATGAAAGTTGGAATACGTAAAAAAAAAATCTTTACAGTTTTGTGGCAATGCTGCACTCTATGCTAATTTTATTAAACCTTGTTTCCTGTGAGAGGCTGTGTGATTTTCTTTTGCTCATAAGGAAAATTTGCTACCAGTAGGTGATAGAGTTGAAATAACCAATTATATCAGGATAACGTCACTTTCACATCATTCTATATCAGTGGTGGCGAACCTATGGCACGGGTGCCAGAGGTGGCACTCAGAGCCCTCTCTGTAGGCACGCGCACACAGAATTCGTCATGTGGGGGGAAAACGTCCCCCCCACACATCTAGGCTGGCCTGGGCCACGGGCATCTCAGCGAGCAGGGAGGACTCGGCTGGCGGGCCTAGTGCCTGTACTCCAGGTGGCTGCTGCCCAGGGCGGGGGGGGGGGCAGAGATGCTAGAGAGGCGCAGAGCGGCGCATGTGGGACTTGCTGGAGGCTACAGCAGACTGGCCCCTGCTCGAGGGGGTTATTCAGGTTAAATTGCTGTGTTGGCACTTTGCAATAAATAAGTGGGTTTTGGGCACTCGGTCTCAAAAAGGTTCGCCATCACTGTTCTATATGTTGAATGTTGTTTGCTTAATGGGCAAGAATAGTAGACAATGTTTGTTATCCAGGTGTCTTATAAGCTTAATAATACAGCTGGTAAATAGAAATAATAGAAAATAATTCTGGACTTAGCTAAAAGGCTAAACTGATAAATAAAAAAATAATTTTCTGTTGGTGTTTAATAAGCCGGACTTTGACTTTGTCTCAGAATTGTTCTGAGGGACCAGCTTCCAAAACTACCAATTTGTTCCCCTAGTGAAGCCTTCAGGCTTCAGAGTGAACAGCTTATCTGTATGGTGAGATACAGGTGATTTATCCCAATTCCATTGGGCCATTCATTTTCCCTGTCATGGAAGGATTCTTAGAAGCAGCTACAGGGCCTTGGCTCAAACTTGCCTCTGTGCCACGGTAGGCCTACAGAATTTAAAACCAGTATAGAACCAAGTAAGAACAGTATTCTTTCCTCTTTCCTATTTCAGCATCCCATTTTCAGCTACCAAGCGGTCAACTCCATTCAGGGAAGCAACAAAAGCCTCCAACACTTTGCCCCACTTGACGGGAAGAGCTGCAACCTTGATGGAGTAGGCCAATGTCAGGCTCACTCTTCACTGCCATGGCATCCTCCTTGATGAACATAACCCCCATGAGGCTCCCTACTCTAACCAATTTCAGAGTGGGCAGGGAAGATGGACCCATGCTCCTTTGTCACTCTTCACTGTCCCAGTGTCTGCCTTCCCTTTCCTCCAGCCATGTTCTCTGGTCAAAAAAAATGGGGGGGGGGGATAAATGGGAGGCCAAAAAAATGCGGGGGGGGGGATAAATTAGTGCACTACTTGCAGGAAGTCTTCCTCTGGTAAATATTTAAAGGCATCAATTTGAAATCCCTGTTATTTTTACTACTGAATGTTTGGTGTCTTTCCAAACCTGAAGCTTCAACCTAGAAATGAATGAGGGAGTTCTACCTTGCCATGTGTATATATTGCAAAATCACTAATTTGCAGTTGACTTTTGTGATGACTCTGACATTTTTACATCTCTATAAGTTTTGCAGTAATTTGCTAAAAATTGCTACATCTATACTTACTAGTATTAATTGGAGAGCCCCTAATACTGACATCTTCCTGCACATACAGTATAAGAATAAGCTAGTGAACTAGATCTGTTTTCTCTGAAAATGGCATTTATTAGATTAGGCACCACTGAGAATTGTACAGCTAAAGGGAAAAAAAGGAAGGGAAGAATGATTGTGGGAAATTAAATACTGAAAAAATTGGGCTACTTTGCCAGTTCATTCATTTTATGTAAACAGGATATTATGACTAGTATTGCTTCTAGACATCTGAGTTGTATCTGGCTACATATATTTATTCTGTTTTTTTCCTCTCTAGTGATTTAGTTTTCGACCTTCCTGATCAAAAACAAAAAAAAATTGATATCTTAAATGGGCTGCTTGGAGCACTGTCTAAACAACATCTCCCTTATGGAAATGTTTGTCTCAAAGGTGTAGAGAGTAGCATCTTTTTTTTTTGTTCATAGGAGGTAATCCTTGTATTTGTTTGTGTGTAGACTGGTGATGTATATTGAAAGAGACAGCCGAAAGGGCACACCAGGAAAAGAACAGCAAAGCAGCAATGAATATCTGTCAAAATGCCTGGATCTTCTCATCTATCACATTGTGCAGGAGCTACCGCAAATTCTAGGTAAATTCTGTTGCCTGACTATAAACAGGGGTTTTCTCTTTACTCCCTTACATAACACTTAACTGCAGAAAATTGAAAAAAAAAAGACTGTTTTTCTTCAAGAAACTTGAGGCTTAAATTAGACATTCAGGTTTTTAAAGAGTTGGACCCCCCTCAACCCCACAGCGGCTGTGAGGAATGGCTGTTAAAAATAAAAGAGAATCTGTTTGGCCTCAGATTGCTGCTGCAGGAGGAGGAAGCCCCCCATCATTTTCCTGCACTGAAATATTGTGGAGGGGTAGTTACTTTCCTGTTTTTTGCTCATCCACATGCACAGAATACTCCATGTAGAGCAATGGAAATGGGGAAATTAAATAATCTCCAGTGCTATTTTGGCATAGAAAAACAGCTGGGAGGGGGGAGGCAAGAGCCGTTCCTTCCCAGCCCCCTTCCCCATGACAGTGCTCTGAGCCCAAATGGACTATCCTTTATTTTTTAACAGCCATTCACCACAGGTTCTATGTGGCTGTAGGGAACCCAGACCCAACTCTTTATGAACCTGCATGTCTAGTTTGACTCTTGCATTCCAAGAGTGGAACATGTAAAGTATAATAGGAAAGGCAAAGAATGGTAGGTGAGCATTTGTATGAACAAATAAGCACACACTTTGCAATTAAATTAATTAGCCAACAATTTATTTTACGTAATATGGCTAGGAAGGATTAGGAAGGGTTGTAATATGACTATGAGAGGGGTGGTTGTTCATCTGCATTACGGATGACATCCCACCATCATTAGGAATAATGTATTTTCTGCAGTAGCGTGTGGAATGCATACAATGGAAGGGTCAAGGGGAAAAACGATGGAAGGAATGGAGGTATGTGGAATGATTTCACAGAAAACTTCCAAGACACAAATGAGTGGTACATGTGGAAAAGATCTAAGGCAAACCCAGCAGAGGACTTACTAAAAGCTAAGAAGAAAGAACGGTGACTCGTTCGGTGAGGAGCAGCAGTGGCGTAGTAGTTAAGAGCAGGTGTACTCTAATCTGGAGGAATCGGGTTTGATTCCCTGCTCTGCCACTTGAGATGTGGAGGCTTATCTGGGGAATCCAGATTAGCCCGTGCACTCCAACACATGCCAGCTGGGCGACTTTGGGCTAGTCACAGTTCTTTGGAGCTCTCTCAGCCCCACCCACCTCACAGGGTGTTTTTAGTACTACTGCTAGATAACACCCTGCTTAAAACTGTAGCGTTCGCTGACAAAAAAGAAAGAAAATGCACATCTTCTCAAGATGGGAGAAAGCATAACCATAACCCTGCAAGCTGCTTCCCAAATATACGGACCTAGTATGAAAGCAGGAAGTGGGTGTTGCCAATCACAAACTTCTGTCTGTTCTAAGAGTATTGACCTTAGAGAGTAGGGCTTTGATGAATATCGAAAACTAGAAGGAAGTTCATGAGAAGTCATTAGTTCCCTGTAGATATTCCATGTTCTGACAGGAAACAAAATGCATAGGGTTGCTTTTAAGCAATAATATATAATAATACACCCATGGCACACACTGTACTGATTAAATGCATAAACTCAAGACGCTGCCTTGTAGACCACTGCTTAAGTACTATTTATTCTGACTGGCAGTAATTCAGGAGTCTTTCACAGCCCTGCTACTTTAGATCCTTAATTGTGCCTGAATTCCCTGCCATTTTAATATATCTATAGGGTATGACTTCAAATCAATGTAAGAAGGAACTCTGGCAAAATGTACTCTAAAATTTTTACTACATAAAATACCTATTAATGTGCATCAGGTTTTTTCTAATGACTTAGGATACGAAATGAATTGGCTGATGCAATGTTTTACTGAAAAAATCCGGGGGCAGCAGGAGATAGTACAAATGTTCTAAAGGTGTATATTCATGAGTGTTTCAAACATATGGCTCTAGGCCATGCTGTTCGTACTTTGCTGCTTTATATCTCTGTCCTCAGTCATCACTTCAAACTGGAATTAAGTTCCATTATTTCTGGAGACTAGGAACCATGTGTGCTATGCTCAGTCATAAACAATCAAAGAATTTCATTGACCTGGGAAGTTTTCGTTCCTGGATTCACGTGTTCTTCAGACCAGAGAGACACATCTCTCATTTAAATATTTTGGTGCTGCAGAGTAATAATATACACACCCGGAAATTTTGTTGTTGTATTATGAGTTGATTACTTTGTTCTAAAGTTTGAAACTAAAAAATATTTTGTTGAGATCAAAATAGGATTGGGAAAGTGTTGATAAGCGCTTAGGTTGATGAATTGCTGGTTTTCTAATGATATGAAACCTGCCCTTTACAGATGACATTCTTGCCGCTTTAGCCAATGTATCAGGACGTAAGCATCCATCAACAGTCCAAGCAAAACAGTTGAAAGGTTGCCTTCCAATGATGCCTGTAGTACTCCATCTTGTAACATCTCAGGTAACAGTTGCTAAAAGCCAAAATGTGAGAAATGTTACTACTTGTTCTCCACTGAGGCAGGAAGACGTCTTGCAAGTGGATGGTCCTCACTACTTCCTAAAGGGAAGCAGGAAGAATTTCCCTTGGTGGGAATCACCCTCCTCAGTTCTTTTCCTGCCTCAGGTAGGGAGAACAGGGCTAGACCTCGGCCCTTTATTCTCTGCATACTTTTCTGCCTTTTTCTTCCTAAAACTCTTCTACTTCTTAATTTCTTACTTACTTGCTTAGTGTCTTTCTTTCTCTTCCTGCTTTTGGCTTAACGGTCCTTGGGAGAGAGAGAAAGACTTTTCCTGCCCTTTGTTAGCATGGCGGGAAATAACTCAGGAGACTGCTTCCTGTCTGAAGCCAAGTTGGATGCCCTGCTGAGGGCAGCTTCAAGGCAGACCAAGCAGCAAGTCACCTCTTCCTCCTGCTTGGGAATTGTGTTGACAGTCAACTCCGCAGGTAGTAAGGTACGCAGCCCCAATCCGAAATGGGCTGTGGAAAATGCACAAAAAAGAAGCAGTGCGTGTCTCTTGAACCATGGGTTGCTGTGCAAAATTTTGCCTTCTCTTGCTTTTCTTTGTACAGAAAAGTAACTTTAATGGGTGTGCATATGTTTCAGCTTTCAACTTTGAAATTCTTATTTAATTGCTGGTGGCATTGCAGCAAAGTGCCTCTTTTATATGCAGTGTTCCATTCTGACCAAACGTGTGTTTGTATTAAAAATTATACCAAACTACGTGGCACTTTTCCCACCTATTTCATGTCCCGTATATACTCGTGTATAAGTCGACCCGCATATAAGTCGAGGCACCTTATTGACTTATTGACTTATACACAAGTATATATGGTACTTACTGTGTTTTTAATTTTCTGTATATTTAGGTGTTTCGTCCGCAACTTGTAACTGATGAATTTCTTTGCAACTATGGAAATCTCTTGGTAAGTTACAGTGTTAAGTCACAAATGAACAAAACTATCAGAAGAGCATTTCACACATAAAAGCCCCATGCTCATAATATTAGCAGTTTTTTTTGTTTTCGGATTTATCTGTGTACATCTCTTATTTTGAATTGCTGATGCATGTTGTTTCTCACCTTACATGCATTCAAAAATAAATGTTGTTTTACAGCAAATTTAATTGAGAAATTAAAAGTCTGTAATTCAAAATATATGATGTCTTAAGGAGCTGCAGCAACTGACTGAGTACCTGCATAAGATCCTGATTTTATCTATGTAGTGTCTTGTATTACAGTGAGTAACCGATGACTAAGGACAGCATTCATTAGCCCAACTTCCCCTGAGATCTCTCCATCATCAAGTGACTGTTTTCTCTCAAGCCACCTTTCAAATATTCTCTGTCTCTCTATTTGTTGTTAATCAGACAACTTAGAGAAGATAAGATACACTTATCTTACTTCTGTCTCAGTGTGAGTCACCTCTCTGTTCCTTCAAGTCCTCAATGTATGGTTTCAGCAATACCACTTGTTGTGTCTTTTTGTCTCCTATAATTTAAACAACCTTGTTTTTTTAGAAATCACATTTTTGTTTGTAACTGGTGGCAAAAACCCAAACATGCCACCCTACATTAGCTTTTTAAAAAGAAGTTTTGAGTAAATGTATAATTACTTCTTTTCATAGTATGGCAAAAATAGCTCATATAGGACTCTACTGCCTTTTAAAAGATTGAGAATACAACCTAAAAGAATTGTGGGGTTTTTTCTCCTTGCCAGAATATTTACATTATGTTTAGTTGATGAAATGCTGAATATTATAAACTAGAGAGGTGAGACATTTGTCACATTGAGCATCAGTGTGATAGCTTTGATATTAACAATAAAACCACTATTGGAATTTCAATTGTGCCATAGCTCACTGCAGTTAAAATGAAGTATTTCTTCTTTGTATTGTCAGTTTCTACCATTACCAAAACAGTAGCTATCAAGTGACAGGTATATATTCTAAAAGCACCATTTTCCCACTGGAACAAAATGTGTTTACTTATCAAGAAGACTGCAGCGCTGTCTGCTAATAGCAGGATGGCCTCGTGTTTACCTCCATGTGCCTTTCAGTTCCAAGAAAATATGTGCCTTAGATTTAATTGGAACATTCTTATCGTTGTAGACACAATAATATTGGTGGAGATACTCTTAGAATTATACTTAAAATAAATTGCAGTTCGAACTTTAAAAAGGGTATTGCAAAGCTTCTCTCCAAAATATTTTATTAGCTCAACTTTCATCGAAGAGTTTATGTCTTTTGACAGAAGATTGCCAATAGAAAGCTGCTTAGGAGAGAGATGGTATGCCACTGATGTCCTGCTCATTCTTCACTAAAAATATGACATTTATGAAAAAATAAGCACAAGCTTTGCAATTAAATAAACTAGCAAGCCATGTATTTTATGTAACATGACTAGGAAAGATTGGTTCTGCTGCAACTGTTTGGAATGGCAGTCTACATCAAATGGCACTTCAGCTTATATCAGCACTGAGACTGTGACTTTGAAGGGAGTTTAATAGGATGTGCATTTGTTTAATTTAAAATTGGGAGTAGATGAATGATAGACACTTATGATGCGCGAAAGCCTATCCTAATGCATTTTGGAGATCACTGTCAAGTGAAGTTCTGTTTGTGTGTCCCAGCTCGGAACACGTCTGGTCTCTCATCATGTTGCAAAGTCTTCTTTCATGTCCTAGTTTCCCCCTTACATCCATAAGGAACAGTGGGTATAAACCAGTCTAGCTAAAATAAAGCACTTTGGAGTCCTGTTGTTTCAACTGAAGAGATAAACAAAAGCTGAATTCTCGGCTGAATTTTGTGGAATTTGAACTGCTTAACTTTGGCTGGAGTATGTCCTGAGATACTTATTATCCACACTGAATTTTAAGATCAGAACACACTGAAACTATCATCTTGGGATGAATCTCAGCTAAGTTCTTAGAAATCATCTAAAGAGGTGTCCATATCTCTGTATCTTCTTTTAATTGTCATTGTAGTCTTCTAAGTGGCTTTTAATGTAGTATCTGTTTCTGGTCTGACACCAGCTGCTTAATGCTGACCTGTTTTTATAGTATCCTGCATGGAATCTTCAGTCCTGTTTGATGAACAAATGCATTATGGTGATTTAGCATTAAGTCTATTGGAGGAAGAGGTGCTGTGAACATTGTGCATGACTCCTGCCTTGTAGCCTAGTATACTATAACTTTACATTAAAAAGAAAGTGAGAAAGCTCCTAGCGCTGACTTCTTAACCATTTCTGAAATGGCCACTGTTGTTGAATTCTATCCTTGTGCAGTTTCCCCACAGCTTTTGGTGTGGTTGGGTGACACAGCAACATTCTCTGCTAGCTTCATGTCCAGATTCCTAATATATCTGGATGCTAAGTTGCTTTCAATAGCTCTTCCTATGGTTTTCCAGAGACAATATCTCTCATTTGTTGCAGTAGATCCCAGATTTTTAGGACTGTTTTATTTCTGCTTTCTTTTACCTGCTTTCTGTCTACCGCTCAAAGTTCTCAACACTTCTCCTTCACTACAATTCTAGCATACTTCTTACGAGATGGAGGCAAATCTCCCTGTGAAATAGCCAGACCGGGAAAAAGGGCTGGGAAAAGGGCTTCTAAGCTTACCGGATTCTATCTTACGGCTGATTAATAAGTTAAATCCATGATTTAATTAAAAACAAATTAGATCTCGAGTCAGCCATTCTTCTGCCTAGCAGATGATAGGACAATTCATAGCCCTTTCCATTGGCCTGCTTAGCCCAGTTGGCTCCTGCACCCTGAACCCATCAGCAGTAAGTCACTCTAAAGGAGGCTGAAGACTGAAAGCCCTTCTATTGGCTGATGTTTATTTTATACTTATTTTTGTTAGCTCCCTTGAATTTTTCAATTGGAAAACAATATAGGATCTAAGCATAATTAATAAATGTCTTGATACATTTTTTTTCATTGTGCCAGGATCTCTTTTTCTACCTGATTATTCTTTTCTCGTGTGATACCTTATGAAAAAGAAATCACACGTTTATATTATAGGTCCTGAACAATTTAACATACATTGCATTCTGTGGAGGGTTATTGCTTCTCTGACACGTTAGCATCAATGACATATCTCTTATATCCATATAAAATACCTTCCATGCATAAAACTGAATCACAAAAATGGAAATAAATTAAGTGGCACATGAGCAGTGGGAATAATACTCATGTATTGACTTATCCCAGAACATTAATATTTCATTTTGCTGCTTTTCAGAAGGATGATTTATTTAGGTTATCCTAAAAGCGTGGGAGGATGTAGTTTTCAGCACTTCCTTCAATATTTATCCATAGAGGGTGTGTTATGAAACACTGCTTGAAAATATCTCAGAAATAACAACTGTATTTTCTAGGAGCCTTTTAGTCTTTTGAATCCATCCCCTGAAATTCAGAACTGAATAGAAAAGAGATTCTTGAACTATTGATGAAGTTCATTGTTCAGCAGTGTTGTGTTTTATCAGGAAATTATCTTTCTTGATATCAGTAATGGTAAAAGTCATTCAGTTCACAGTAGTATTAATTACAGTGAAACTTGACTGAACTTCAAAAATGATGTTATAAACTTATGTCAAATGTGATTTCTGGAACATTAAAAGTGACTGAACAGTTTTCTAGGATACAGTATGATTTACTTTAATTGGATTTATATCCTACCCTACCTCATCAAAAGGCTGGGCTCAGGGCAGTTTATAGTAGTTAACATATACCAGTGATAGCGAACCTTTTTGAGACTGACTGCCCAAATTGCAACCCCAAACCCATTTATTTATCACAAAGTGCCAACATGGCAGTTTAACCTGAATACTGAGGTTTTAGAATACTGAGATTAGAAAAAATGGTTGACTCTGAGGCGTGCATTACTCAGGAGTAAGCTTGGTGGTAGTGGGTGGCTTTGCTTTGAAGCAACCATGGAACTCTTCCAATCGGTGAATCACGATCCTAGGAGGGTTTACTCAGAAGCAAGCCCCGTTGCCAGCAACCGAGCTTACTCCCAGGTAAAGGATCACACTTTAATTTTTTGCATGAAAATCAGTGGGGTTTAACAGCGCTTAACAAGGTTATCTACACTGTTTCCCCAAAACTAGGTCTTAGGTTTGATGCTAATAATTGAGCCCAGCGGCCCAGGCCAGCCTAGATGTGTGGGGTGGGCACTCTATTTGAGCGTGCCCACAGAGAGGGCTCTGAGTGCCATCTCTGGCACCTGTACCATAGGTTCACCACCACTGACATATACAATCAATACATAATACAATAATCAATACAGTCTATAAATAATACATAGTACAATAAGCAATGTAAATAATTTAAATCAGAACAATAAATTGTTAACATTTTACAAAATATACAAACTTGGACTCTTTTCCATTTCAGTCTTCAATAGTGGATAAATCTACACACACTATTAATTAATTAATTAATTCTCATCTGTCAGGTTTCTGCTGTCATTACTGCTACTGCTAGATAAACTGATGAGTATTCCCTGTTATATATAATGAAAATTTAAACATTTTGGACCATGTAAAAATGAACTAATCTTCTGTATTTGTATGCTTTCCTCCATCTTCTTCCCCAGTATTTTGTCAGATCAATAGATTCAGGAGAAACTAACTTACGTGGAGCAATTGGTGAGTTTATCTGGGACACTTGCCATTTCTTTTATATAAAAACATATTCTGTCTTTAATACCAAAAGGAGACGCTGTGATTTACTCTCCCCCCACCCCAAACAGGACAAACAGCTTCAGAAGAACTGATTAAGACAGCTTTATCAACACTTGAGGCAGTAATACAACATCCAGCTTTGTTGATGCTTTACTGCTCAACAGTAAGTCCTGGCACTATATGAAACATTGATGTGCTTTAACTAATAAATGGAATATTTCCAGATCATCAGTAGTTATTAGGTCATGTGTTTTTTTAAATGAACTAACAGGAGAAGAAAGGAAATTGATTTAGTGTTTTCCACCAAGTTTTTTTTTTAAGTTGCCATTTGTTTAGATTTTTTAAAATTGAACTCTGTCGAATCTGATTATTCATTTGTATGTAGGCAAAATCCTGTCTTGGAGCCAATTTACCTTTCGTACATTCATCTTGGGTTGTAAGTTGACAAAAGATTTTTCTGTGTGAGTTGTGAATTGTGAAACAACTACTACTCGAACATTTACTAGTTGTTGAAAAATACTACTTGTTCGGAGTTGTGAAACAACTACTACTTGAAAATTTTAAAATATTCATAATCACATGGATGTACATCTAAAGATAACAAGCTTTCTGTCCCAATGTTCTTTCCTTTTGATTGCCCTAAATCCCTAATCCTATCAGATATTAGTGCCATGATCAGCAATTCTGTAGTACTGCACAAAAGGTATATGATTCTAATTAATTAGAATATGGCTTAACATCATTGTAGGATAAATTTAACACTTCATTTGCATGATAATATCAACAGTTTAGAAATTCTTTCACTCAAGGGATGTTGAAATCTATGGATGTAAATACTCCAGCACCCCAAGGGACTTGGTGCTTTCTTGTTAAATCAAATCAGGACGTATCCAAGGTTCCAGATCCATACTTTAAACATATTTTTTTTAATAGGATACCATTTTTTCTGACTGGAAATCTTCATCTAAGATTGGTGGACTAAAGTGTCCACAGAGTTGGATACTGACCTTGTTGCATAGCAAATGTTGGTTTCTAGAGCAAAGCAAAACAACTTGCAGAAAAAAGTCTTCGGGCAAGCTTTAAGTTATACTTTAAGTTTATACATGAAAGTTGAGAGTTAGGAAAACCAATTACACTTATTGTTATAACGTTGTATCAATATAACGATATTCATTTGATGATTTTGAAAGAACTAAAAAATCCCCAGGGGAGGAAGGATGGCTATTGCAGGGAAATGTGGACAGGGAAACTATGGGGAAATCTGCCATATAAAAGCCTCATTGCTACTAAGCTGCATTGGCAGCCACACCAGCAATGAGCTAACCACAGAAGCCTGTCCCCACGTGGAAACCACTACTGTGCTGCATACCCTCCCTCCACTCCCTTGCCTGCCACCCCTCCCTCCCTCCTCTTCCCTTGCATGCCACCCTTCCCTCCCTCTGTACTTCATTATTCCCTCTGTACTTAATTTCTAGTTGATTTATGCACTAGCATAGGTTTCACTTGTGTCTTTTTATTATCTAATATTCTACACTAAATATTCTAAATAGTCCATACTAAATAAATAGTAAGACTGGTTGCGATGGGTTTTCCGGGCTGTGTGGCCGTGGTCTGGTCTTGTTCCTAACGTTTCGTCTGCATCTGTGGCTGGCATCTTCAGAGGTGTATCACAGAGGGAAGTCTGTTACACACTGCTTGTGTAACAGACTTGTGTAACAGACAAATAGTAAGACTGCTTGCTGGTGAGAAACCAATAGAAGTGTTCAGTTAAGCCAGTAGAACATATTCCCATATGTAAGATGAGACAATTTACTTGAAATGAATTTGTCCTTACACACATTTATGAATGAAAATGTATTTGATTATTCAGCTTAGATTAGACTGTAGTTGGGCAATAAATGTAGATTGTATTATACGTGAATTCTATTTTTATTTCTGAATGATTTAAACCAGACGTGTATTGTGCTCTCCTTTAGGTTATGGATTACATCCTTCCACCCTTAGTTTCTTTGGTCTCCAGTCAAAATGGTAAATATATGGCCACATCAACTGAAATACCCATTTTGCTTTAATTAGACATCAGTGTGGTCACATTCTTGGCACGTTGATTTTTCTAGTGGAATGGAGACTCTTCAGCTTGCGGTTGCTCTCAGAAACCACATCACTGCTTGTGAGCCACGAGGTCATGGCTGAAGAGAAAGAGAACCTTAACTCAAACAACAAACTTCTGTCTCTTATTAGAGACTCTCTGCTGCCTCAGTAAGTATGGAACAATTTTTTCTAATCAAAACTAATTCTATAACCAATCTGTTTTGACTGCTCGTTTTTTTTTTAACGAAATGCTGTTGGAGATCAATTGTGAGAGTAAGATAATCATACTGAATGAAGAGCGCTGTTCCACATTCATCTGCCAGATGTCTCAGCACAAGTGTTTTATGCAGCCCTTCCCCGTATGTATTTTGGAGGTCGCCCAGCTGCAAAACAGCAACATTTGCACAGCAGTTTTATAATCTTCTGGTTCCTCCTGAAGAGAAACAAAAGTCTTGCCTAACTGCTCGGCTGCTATTTCTGTTGGATTTCTTTCTGTCATTCTAGCTGCAATGAGACTAGTTTTGGTCATAAACACTATTCCGCTCTTCATTGAGATGGAATGTTAAGTAAACCCTTTTTTTTTAAAGACATGAAGGCACGATCACATGAAATTAGGCCTTTGGGGTAAATCACCGAGGAACAATAGAACTTAAAGAGAAAAGCTTTCAGGAAGGGGTGGAGCAATGAAAAGTGATTTTTTTAAAAAAAAAACAGAACTGGATAAAAATTGGGCAGTGGGAAGATAAATATTAAGATTTGTGTGGCCTAGTTAGGCAGCATAGAATGGGCAGTGAGAAAGATGATGATTGCGCTTCATACTTCGACATGTTTCCTCTGCTGATAACCTTTATGAAGGAAAGTCACACATATTACTGATTTTGCAGTGTGATATGACTATGTATTTTTATGTAATGGCACAAGCCAACAAATTGATGATTACTAATCTTACGTGTTAAAAGTATTATATTCTGGTTAACTCTGCAGTCCTGCGTATACATACCTCTGAGTAAGGGAGCTGAGCAATAGCTGTTTCGAACACAAAATCATGGGCTTAGGGTGTGCATCAAAAATCTATTTTATGATCTGGTATATTGGACCTCAAAAATAATGGTTTTATTGATTTTTTTCATGATTTCAATACTGGTATGCTATTTGGATCCAGGTTTTATTCAGGAATCAAATATTATTCATTTCCATTATATCCTATGGGGAAACTATCTGGGGCTGGAGGGGCTGTTTTTTAAGGCCGAGGCACCAAATTGCTTCACAACTGCTGGTTCCTGTCCACAGAAGAACCCCAAGTTTGAAGAAGATTGAGTCAAGAGATCCAATTCTATGGGCCCCCGAACAAGGTGCTGCCATACATCCTCCATTGTTTCCATGCGGGATGGGGGGGAGAGGCAACCAGCAATTGCTGGTCAGTGCTTCCCATACCAAGAACCAACAAGTCCAACAGTGCCTCCCATGCCAAGAACCAGCAAGTCCAACAGAATCCCAGCACAACCACAAACCAATGTAGTGAATCTAACAGAATTAATGACAAACCAAAGAATCCAAGCAGACCAGTGTTAAGCAAAGGGTCTCAGAGAAGCTCATCAGAACAAAGTTAAGCAAAGGGGCACTTTTGCAAGGACTACAGAACCAGTGACACTCCTCAGAAGGTAACCAAAAAGGTTGACAAACAACCTAATAGTGGACAGAATAATAATGTTGTCATGCCCCTGGGCCCTGGTGCCCAGCACCGCCCTCTTCTCAGGGTCCTGAGGTGCCTTTCCTCTGGCCTCAGGCAGGACTTAACTGTTTCTGATATCCATGTAAAAATATACATCTACTCCAGGATTGTGAGGTAACTTTCACAGACAAAGATTGGCATCAGCAAGGCACAGCTAGAATACCGCTTTGGCTTACCGTATATAGTCACCATATGTACCCGAGTTTTTCAGGCCTGTTTTAAGGCTGAAAAATGCCCCCTTGGCTTATACAAGAGTCACCGCTTACCAGCGGGCTCTTCAGGTCTCTGCTGAGGCTGGGGACATGGCCGGGACAACCTCCCTGTGGCTGCACAAGCCGCTTGTTGCTGCCCTCCTCTGAGGGTGAAGGGGGAACCCTGAGGCACCCTGGCTGGCTGGGCTTCCTCAAACCCGGGAGGCAGAGGGAGCTCCTTATTTGGGCAGTGACATCAGGGGGAGTCACTGCCCAAATAAGGAGCTCCCTCTTCCTGCTGGCTGTGTTTGAGGAAGCCCAGCCAGCTGGCAGGCAGAGGGAGCTCCTTATTTGGGCAGTGACTCCCCCTGATGTCACTGCCCAAATAAGGAGCTCCCTCTGCCTCCCGGCTTCCCACCCTCGGCTTATACGCCAGTCAATAAGTTTTCCCAGGTTTGGGCAGTAAAATTAGGTTCCCCTGGCTTATACACGGGTCGGCTTATACACAAGTATATACAGTAGTTCAAACCTGTTCTAGAAACAGATGGGTTATAAGACATGGATGACCAGGGGGGTTTTTTTTGGACAGGGGGTGGGTTAGGGCAAATAATTTGCTTTGCTGCATCATGTTACTCATAGCCTGGCTTTTTATTTAAAAATCAGAGAAAAAGAAATGTCTGCTCAGCATTTTGAGCAGTACCACATTTGAGCTTTGAGATTTACCTAACAACTTTGGATGGCTTGTTTCAGCAGATATAACCAGGAAATCATGCCCTTTAACTAAGCTACAAAATGACATTGAGTTGAAGCAAAGTTTAAAAATCCTACCCAGAGATTTGGTTACAGGATAGTGATCACAGATTTCTTTCTGTTGCAAACATTTTATCTTCCCTTTTGATAATCCTCTTTGCCCTTCTGAAGGGTATTTATTTGGCCCATTAGAAATTCCTGATATTTTGATGCTCTTTCTGCTGAATAATTGTATTTTCTTGCATATTTTATTGTTCGTTAATGTTACTGTAAATGACTTCAGGAGCTGTCCTGGAAAACATCCTAGAGACATGAGTAATAAAACCTAAGGGAACCACTACGTTCAAACTTATGCTTTTATAGCTGCAGAATGACATGGATAGGATACTAGGAGTGCTGAAGGTTAAAAAGCAGTGAAGAGAAAGTATTGCCTTCTATTGTCTTGCTTCTGGAAAAGTATAAAATGACAGAGAATGACTGATTTGCCAAACATAAAACAAAGAAAACTAAACAGGTCAAGATAGTCTCTTGAGGAAATAGATCGGGTTGTTCAGGAATAGGATCAGTGGCTTTCCAGGGAGTCCATACTCTTATCAGTTTTACCAGCATGGCCACTTGGCCATGCTGGTAGGGGCTGGATGGGAATTGTAGTTCCTGAACATCTGGAGAGCCGCAGGTTCCCTACCCCTGGTATAGAACATAAGAACATAAGAACATAAGAACAAGCCAGCTGGATCAGACCAAAGTCCATCTAGTCCAGCTCTCTGCTACTCGCAGTGGCCCACCAGGTGCCTTTGGGAGCTCACATGTAGGATGTGAACGCCAATGGCCTTCTCATGGGCTGTTGCCCCGAAAGCACCTGGTCTGTTAAGGCATTTGCAATCTCAGATCAAAGAGGATCAAGATTGGTAGCCATAAACGACTTCTCCCTCCATAAATCTGTCCAAGCCCCTTTTAAAGCTATCCAGGTTAGTGGCCATCACCACCTCCTGTGGCAGCATATTCCAAACACCAATCACACGTTGCGTGAAGAAGTGTTTCCTTTTATTAGTCCTAATTCTTCCCCCTCCCAGCATTTTCAATGAATGCCCCCTGGTTCTAGTGTGAGACAGGAGAAAGAGAGAAAGCAATTCTCTTCTGTCAACATTTTCTACCCCATGCATAATTTTGTAGACTTCAATCATATCCCCTCAGCCTCACTTTCCAAACTAAAGAGAGTCCCAAACGCTGCAGCCTCTCCCTCATAGGAAGGTGTGCTCCAGTCCCCTCAATCATCATCCTTGTTGGCCCTTCTCTGCACTTTTTTCTATCTCCTCAATATCCTTTTTGAGATGCGGCTTACTCAGAATTGGGACATTAGTACCCAAGCGGGTCGCACCACTGTTTTATATATAAGGGCATGACAATAATCCTAGCAGTTTTATTGTCAACTCCTTTCCTAATTATCCCCAGCATAGAGTTTGCCTTTTTTCACAGCTGCCATTGACATTCCTAATGGAACTATCAACTAAGATGCTCTAAATCCCTTCCTGGTCTGTGACTGATAGCACTGGACCCCCCTGTGAAGCTGCAGTATGTGAAGTTTGGATTTTTGCCCCTATGTGCATCAATACTTCTACATTTTGCTACATTGAACTGCATTTTGCCATTTCTGAGCCCACTCACCTAATTCCCATTATCAAGGTCCGCTTTGGAGCTCTTTCGTAAGAATCCCTTTGTGGTTCTCACCACCCCATACATAATTTGGTATCATCTGCAAACTTGGCCACCACGCCACTACCCACCCCCCCTACTTCCATAGGTCATTTATGAATAGGTTAAAGAGCACTGGTCCCAAAACGGATCCTTGGGGACACCTCACTGTCACATCTCTCTCCATTGTGAGAACTTCCCATTTACACCCACTTCCTTTTTGTTTCCTGTTTCTCAACCAGTTTTTAATCCATAGGAGTGATTCCTTCCCCTTATTCCCTTCTTCATTGCTGAGTTTTCTCAACAGTCTCTGGTAGCAGGAACTTCTGTCAAAAGCCTTTGGAAATCCAAGTAGACAATGTCCACCGGTTCACCCCCTCATCCACACATGCCTGTTTACACCCCTCAAAAGAACTCTAGTAAGTTTTGTAAGACAGGATTTACTCTCTGCAAAAGCCATGCTGGACTCTTCTTTTCTCAGCAGGTCTTGCTTTTCTACATGTTTTTATAATTTTATCTTTTAATGATAGATTCTACTAATTTACTACAGTGGAACAGATGTCAAACTGACTGGCCTTGTAATTTCCTCGGGTCCCCCCCCTAAGTAGATCCTTTCTTAAAGATTGGTGTGACATTGGCCATCTTCTCCAGTCTTCTTGGGATGGAGCCTGATTGTGGGATAAGTTGCATTATTAAAGTAAGAAGATCAGTACTTTCATGCTTGAGCTCTTTAAGAACTCTTGGGTAAGAATGCAATCTGGGCCAGGGATTTGCAATATTTAGTTTATCAATGGCTGCCAGACTTCTTCCTGTCTACCACTATCTTCGCTTAGTTCCTCGATTCTCGGCTTCCCTAAGAAGCTTTCTGGTTCAGGTGCAGGAATGTTCCTCACCTCCTCTTGGTGAAGACAGATGCAAAGAATTCATTCAGCTTCTGCAATCTCCTGCCACTTTTAGCACACCCTTTTGTTCCTTTTGTCATCTAACGGGCCTACCGCTTCCTTTGCTGGCTTCCCTGCTTTTGATGTACTTGAAGAACTATTGCTTGTTGCTGGTCTTGATGTTCGCGAGCCATGCCTTCATAATCCTTTTTTTTGCCTCCCTACAGCTAATCAGTTTCTTTTTTGCCACCATTTGTGTTCCTCTCATATTCTTCTATCAGCCAAACTGAACTGGTTTCTTTCATACCTCCCAACCTCTACAACCATGCCTCTTTGGACTGGGTGCTGCCTTTTCTAACCTGTGGAACATATCTCCAGCTGAGCTTTTATTATTACTGTGTTTTTAAATAACCTCCAACATTTTGGACAGTTTGACTCTTTTGGATTTTCCCTTCAGCTTCAAGACTAATATCCCCTCATCTTTGGAGAAATTTCCTTCTGAAGGCTTAATGTAACTACACATTAGTAGTTGCCACTTGTTCGCGATGCTGAGATACTGACCTGACAGCATTGTGGTCGCTGTTCCCCATCGGCTCAACAACACTGACTTCCTGCACCAGGTCCTGTCCCACATATAGAATTAGATTCAGGATCACCTCTCCTGGTTGGTTCCACAGCCATCTGCTCTAATACAGTCATTTAGCATATCCAGGAATGCTCTCCTTACTATGACCTGAACATGCATTTTTTCCAGTTTATATGGGGATAGTTAAAACTCCACCCATTACCACGACATTATTTTTGTTTTTGTTGGCCTCTAATTTTTTTTTTTCCATCTCAGAATCCTTCTTGTGCACTTTCGGCCAGAGGGACGAGCAATATATTCCTACAAAACTGTCCTTCACACCTGGTATTGATATCCACAGGATTCTTGTAGGGGAACCAGCTCCTTTGCATTGCCTATTTTATGTGATACCATGCCTTTGATGTAAAGGGCAACTCCACCCCAATGCCTGTCCTATCCCTTCCTATAGAGCCTGTAGCCTGGCATAACAGCATCCCACTGGTTCTCCTCTATTCCACCATGCTCTGTAATGCCCACTACATATCAAAGTCCTCCTTCTCAAAAACTCTGTACCTCTAGCTCCCATTTTAGGCCTAATGCTTCTACTATTAGCATAGAGACACCTGTATACCCTGCCCCTGTCCTTAACCTGATTTATGCTTTTACCCTCGCCTTTGTAGACACTATCCTTGTCACATGCACATTGCTATGTTCGTATGTGGTTGATTTAGAAAAACCTCCTCTCTATCTGCATCCCCATAGATACCGTATTCCTCAACCCAAGTCACCTCAGCTCCTGTCGGCTTTCCCCAGTGACTGCCTAAAAGCCGTTCTGCCACCTTTTAATGTTGAGAGCCAGCAGCCTGGTTCCTTGGTTAAGATGAAGCCCCGCCCGCTTTGTACAGGCCTACCTGTCCCAAAAGGTTCCCCAGTTCCTGGACAAATCTGAAACCCCTCTGCCTTTACACCTCACTTCTTCTCTCATCCACGCCATTGAGACCCCTGTATTTCCTCGGCTGCCTAGCTCTCGGCCTCAAGTGCCAAGTGGAACGGGTAGCATTTCTGAGAATGCCACCTTGGAGGTCCTGGACTTCAACCTGTTTCCTAGCAGCCTAAATTTAGCTTCCAGAACCCCCTCGCTACATTTCCCAACGTCACTGGTGCCAATGTGGACCACAACTGCTGACTCCACCCCAGCACTGTCTAAAAAACCTATCTAGATCGGTAAGCTGCGACATCCGGGTGAACCTTCCTCGCGACCAGGCAGGCAAGTCACCATGCGGTCATCACTCACAAACTCCAACTCTCTACATTTCTAATGATCGAATCACCCACTACAAGGGAGCTCCCCCCACCTCCTCAGGGGTATCCGTGCGCGCAGAGGATAGCTGGATCACCAGTTAAGGAAGGGGATCCCATCTTAAGGGAGCATCTTCCCCACCTTCAGACTGGCACCTTCCATCCCCAAGGCCTCATTCTCCATGACATCTGGAAGAGATGTCACCTTTGGGAGTGGGACCCTCGCTGTTAGGTCCCTGGAAAGCCCTGGCCTGTCACCCTCTCTGCCTCTTTCTTCAGCTTCTCCAGGTTCGCTCACCTTGGCTTCAAGAGAACGCATTAACGCCTCCTTGAGTGCCAGGAGCTCATTGCAGCGAGGGCACACCCACAACTTCTGTCCTAGTGGCAGATAGTCATACATGTGACACTCAGTGCAAAACACTGGAAAGCCCCCATCCCCCTGCTGGCTTTCTGCCTTCATATCTGATTTGTTTAGATATTTAAATATTAAGCTTTTAGTCACTGCCCCCCTGGAGCTATCTGCACGTACTATCTGTCAAATATGTCCTTATTAATTTAAAAAACAAAAAAATTAAATTAAAATTGTGCGCGCCGTTAAAATACACTGTTTTAAAAGCTGTGGCTTTGAGAAAAGCCCTCCAAAATGAACACCAGCAGGTCACTCTGCTCTTCCTGGCCAAGTCTCTTCTGCTGCTACTCCTCTCAGTGCTTCCTAAGTAAAACGGAAGTAATTACTAATGGAAGCATGGTGACTAATTACCCAGCACACTACTGTATCTGAAACCCCTGCCATTGGGGAGAGCAAGAACAAGGAAATTGAGCTACTTCTCTTTCACAGCAGTTCCGAAACATCCCAACATGAAGAAGGAGGTCACATTTGTGCAATATTAAAACTTGTTATTTCCAGTTCAAAGTGTCTAATCCTTGAGAGAATGCACCAACATTTTTGCCTGTTTCCTCCTGCAACCTCTGTTCGACCTGCTTTAATTGGTCACTCAAAAACAGGTTCCTTTTCAAAATGTGCAATATTTTGTGGAAAAATGAGTTCTTTCGCAAAAAAAATAAATCCCTGGATTGTGACTCGTGTAAAACTACCTGAATGTAAAACAGCATATCTGAAATAAAGAAGATTGCTGCAGCAGTTTCCTAACTTAGCCCACTGATTGCTGGATGACTACTTTCATGCTAGCACTATAAAGCTGAGGAGCTGTCAGTCAGTAGACAGGATTTGCGGTCGTCTCATGCTCTGCCTGCGACCGCACTTGGAGTACTGTGTTCAGTTCTGGTCACCACATCTCAAAAAGGATATTGAAGAGATTGAAAAAGTGCAGAGGGCAACGAGGATGATTGAGGGACTGGAGCACCTTCCTTATGAGGAAAGGCTGCAGCGTTTGGGACTCTTTAGTTTGGAGAGGAGACGTCTGAGGGGGGACATGATTGAAGTCTATAAAATTATGCATGGGTAGAAAATGTTGACAGAGAGAAATTTTTCTCTCTTTCTCACAATACTAGAACCAGGGGGCATTCATTGAAAATGCTGGGGGGAAGAATTAGAACTAATAAAAGGAAACACTTCTTCACGCAACAAGTGATTGGTGTTTGGAATATGCTGCCACAGGAGGTGGTGATGGCCACTAACCTGGATAGCTTTAAAAGGGGCTTGGACAGATTTATGGAGGAGAGGTCGATTTATGGCTACCAATCTTGATCCTCTTTGATCTGAGATTGCAAATGCCTTAACAGTCCAGGTGCTCGGGAGCAACAGCCGCAGAAGGCCATTGCTTTCACATCCTACATGTGAACTCCCAAAGGCACCTGGTGGGCCACTGCGAGTAGCAGAGAGCTGGACTAGATGGACTCTGGTCTGATCCAGCTGGCTTGTTCTTATGTTCTTATGTTCTTATGATTATTAGAAGGACTACTATTTTTTTAAAAAACTGTGAGATTCAGAAATAGTAAGGCTATATTATTGCAATGTGGATCTTTTAGCGAGAGATAAACTTTACACATAAATTTGCGTTAACATTCTTTTGTTATGTTGATGGAAAATTATAATTCTTCTATTTTGCCCCAGATTTGAACAAATTCTGACGACTCCTGACCCAGTACCAGCTTATGCTCTGAAGCTGTTGGTTGCCCTGACCGAATACAGCCCTGCTGTTACAAGGTAACGTGTGTTCCTTCACTCATTTTTGTGTGGTGAATCCGGAGACTGCTTTGTATTTAGGTTCACAAAAAAGATAAGCCACTTGGTTCTTGAGAAAGGCAGCAGACGAGTAAGAGCTTGTGCTGGTTTGGTGGAATTCTTAATTCCCTCTCTTTCATCAGCAGGCCCTAATATTATCTTGCTAATGGCTTTTGAAGAACCACCACTGTCCTTTCGAAAGCAGTTTACCATGTAGCGTGGGGTGGCTGCTGTCTGGGAAAAACAAGCCAGAAATCCAGTTAGACTCACTGTCACAGCTGCTGTCAAATTCTTCTCATGGTTATTATTCAGTTAGCCATCATGGTGTAGAGTATCGCTCTGCTAGTGGTTAGAGCACTCTGCCAAATAAATTGATAACCTACATGCAATATTAATTCAAGATTACTGTATTAAATAAAAATGCCAGTCAGGAAGTGTTTCCCAAAACTAAATACATGTTTTTGTCCTGAGTTGAAACAAGCTACAGTTTCTCTCCCCCCCCCCATTATAACTTATGTCTTGAAAATATATACAACACATTCCAATAAACAGACGTCACAATTCCAATAAACAGACAACCTGAAACTGAAGTTAAAATAATCTATTTATCATATGCGGGGAAAACATTTTGTAATAACTCAGCTTCCAAATAATGCACGAACCAGCTTTCCTCCCTCCATCAAATATTACCAGAACCTCACAGTGCAGTTAATTTTATCATCCTTATCATATCCAAACTACCAGTTTCATTGCCCGTATTTGTTACTGTCTTTAGCATGCATGGTTAAATCTATACCTCCTCCCATGTAGTGGCCAAGCATGAAGGAGGATTGCAAGTGAAATCATTTAGTGGTGTCATCTTGATGTGCCCACACTGACTAGCTTTAGTTCATATAGGCAATGGTGCCTTCTAATTCACTCACCAGTGGATTTTGTTTTCTGTTGGAAGTACCTTCTATTGAACACGATGCCCACTTCAGTGCAGATTTTACACTGTTTAAGAGACCATTGCTGGTACTTCGTTAAAATAAGGGTCAAAATAAGGAGCAGCAGTGGTGTAGTGGTTAAGAGCACATGTATTCTAATCTGGAGGAACCGGGTTTGATCCCCCACTCTGCCACCTGAGCTGTGCAGGCTTATCTGGGGAATTCAGATTAACCTGTACACTCCAACACAGGTCAGCTGAGTGACCTTGGGCTAGTCACAGTTCTTCTGAGCTCTCTCAGCCCCCCCCTACCTCACAGGGTGTTTGTTGTGAGGGGGGGAGGGAAAGGAGTTTGTAAGCCCCTTTGAGTCTCCTTGCAGGAGTCGTCGTCGTCGTCTTCGTCTTCTTCGTCTTCTTCTTCTTCTTCTTCTTCTTCTTCTTCTTCTTCTTCTTCTTCTTCTTCTTAGTGCAGACCATTTGTCTGCAAACTTTTGCTGGATTTAATCAAAATATGCAACATATAGTCAAAACAATTTAAATCCCCTCAAAAATCATACCCCTAAACTCCCCTCCACCAGATTAAGAAAAAAAGTTGGGAAAAATATATAGAAAATTTGAGATTTTCAAGAAATTATAAATGGATGTGAGAGAGGAAGATTTTTTTCTCTTTGTCATTACTTTGCCTTCAGTGGACTCCCACCCTGGATATAAACATATATCCATAATAATTCCTCATCTCACCCCAACACTTGGCTTCACAGTGGGGACATAGAATGAAAGTTCTGTTAACATTGGATCAACAAGTTTCTATGTATAGACTGATTGCTTTGCTACTGTTCCAAAAAAGGCAAAAAACTCTGATGGAGATTCTTCCTCGACCTATCTGACTTTCCTACCTAATTGGCTTCTCAGTCTTCAATAAGTCAGTTTGAATTGACACATAGAATACTCATAGACATTTGAATTGCATGTGGATTTTCTGCATAATTAGTGTCAATGCTGTGCAAGCATGTGATATAGTAGGTTTAGGATACATAATTAATAGTGTGCAAACATATGAGGCTATTAGTTTATTAATCTGTACTAATGATTGTCTTTGTCTTTTCAAGATAATGGCAGCAGCAACAATTTAGATGCTGGTTATTTATATCTAGGAACATAGAATTACTACAATTGTTCTTTGCTCAACTCTACTAACATAATAATTGACTCACGGTGGTGATTATTAGTGTACTTAGAATAGGTTTGTCCAGCCTATCAAGACAATCTCTTTTGGAGTGTGAAGAATGAAATTAATGGATAGTGGCAGGACAGAGAAGTTAGAGGTGTGAATAATTGTATGCATTAGGAGAGGAACAAGCTGATAGTGGAAGGTATGTTTGTGATATATATGTGTGTATGTTTGTATATATATATATATGGAGAATATAATGTATATACATATTATATAATTATAATATAATGATATTATATAATTATATGCAAACAAGGACTGATTTATAACTCGCATACATGTGTATGGTGTGTGTATGTTATAAATTCAGCCCTTAACCTTTTTTACATTCTGATATAAAATAAAGAGTGACAGCATTGTGTAGTGGTTAAAAGCAGGTGGGCTCTAATTTGAAGAACTGGGTTTGATTCCTCACTCTTGTACATGAAGCCTGATGGGTAACCTTGTGGTCGTCGCAGTTCTCTGAGAATTCTTTCAGCCCCCTCACAAGGTGTCTGTGTGGGGAGGGGAAGGAAAGGAGTTTGTAAACTTTGAGGCTCCTTACAATTGAGAAAAGCAGGGTGTAAATCCAAACTCTTCTTCTTCTTTCATAGTGAGTAGAGTTTCAGGATATTCATAGCTTCACATCCTGTGCTGTCAGCCTTCTTTATTAGCTCATGGAATAATTCATAATAAGAATTATAATGAACACAAGAGCTGATTTGTTTGATCAGATGTGAGTCAATCTAGTCCACTGTTTCGTTGCATGTCTTTGTGATCTTGGATGCCATTGGAACAAGCACATAAGGGTGTAGCTAGCATTTGCAGATCTCCATCATCCTAAAGTCTGAGACTAATAGGATAGGAACTGATGATATCATGGATGGGATTGGGTGATACCAATACAGTAGGCCCTGGTGACATCATATTGAGGAGGTATAGTAGTAGAATATTTTCCATGTACCACTAGGTATGTACTAAGTATGTACTATGTACATACTTTCATGTGGCTTTGAAGAGATGGGCTAGTTATAAGAGTAAAAAAAAATTAAATAACATGAACATTAATCTTGTGCTAAATCTAAAGTATAGTTGAGCTTTCAGTGTCAGTTCCTGCCTCCCATCTGAAGTTTATCACACACAGGCGTTCACAGAAGTCTTACAAGAAATCATATATCTACAACATAGTACATCACCAGCTATCCAGAGAAAAGTTATTTGATTATAATCATCTCTCAGATGAGTGCACAAATACTTTTCTTGCCTATTAAAAGTTTACCTAAACAATTGCATGGTAAATAGATGAAAAATTAATCAGAAAATGGCTTTTGTGGCTTGACAGGTGAGCAATTTTAATATAGTAAATGATTGCACAGTTCATTAAAATGTCATCAAATGATTTTATTTATTGTGCAAATAAGAGTTTTATTCTTTCACCCTTCTTACACTGTCAGTTTTTATGTTTCATGATTGACACTCAGGGCAGTGTCGGGGCTTACCTCTGGAAGCTATAGCCATATCTGTTCAGCAATAGTCACAAAGGGTATCCACCAAAGAAGTTTCATGTCAGTTTACTAGATTTGCGAACATCTACTGTTTAAAAGTCGATTTGCTAGAATTCCCCAACATCTATTGGCAAGCAGTCTGGCACATCGTATAAAGAAGTTTTCCAAGCCTCAACAATGATTTGTGAATGTATGTGGTGAACCCTCATGAAAAAAAAAATCTGTTTTAGAAAACCTTGCGCATCTTGCACATTTTAATGTGGTTGGAAGACTGAGCATAAATCCTTGGAAAACCCCAACCATTTTCTCCTAGCTAGACATATTTTCTGGTATTGATCAATGAAAAACTATTATGTAAAACTTGGTATGTTGCCGGGGGTGGGTGGGTAGAGATTGACAGAGTTAATATGTTGCCAGGGGTGGGTGGGTAGAGATTGACAGAGTTAATATGCTATAATAGAAAGAAGATTGTCTTTAAGTCGTAACAGGAACAAAGGGTTTTAATCTACTCTAAGACAATTGTCAAGAGTTAGCCACTGGGAATAATTGTCAAGGGTTAGCCACTGGGAACATCTTAAAACAACTATGTTGGATTCCAGTCTGTTTCTGACTTCAATTTGAGGTTGTGGTTATGACCTTTAGAGCCTTTCACACCACTGGATCCACATATTTAAAGGATCATCTCCCTAATGCCCCTGTGTGCCAACTATGGATGCCAGGCAGCCATCTATTGGCTGACCTACTACTTAGGGTGGCCCATCGACCAGACCAGAGCCCAAGCTTATTCAATTGTAGCTCTGGCTTTGTGGAATGGGCTCCCTGTGGAGGGCCCCCCCCTTCCTGGAGCTCTTCAGAGTGCTGGAAGACCTGCCTTTTCCCAGGATTTTGGAGGGGCCTAAATGGCAGGCATCTTAAGAGAGGATGCGGGGGGGGGGGGTGGTTTTAAGTGTAAAACTTGTTAAATTATTGTTATTGTTGTAAGCTGCCTTGAACCACAAGGAAATACAAAATATAAATGTTTTAATGAATAAAGGGATCAGTTTTGCAGTAACCAATTTTGTAGTATTTCTGATAACTAGTGAGACTTGCAATATGGGATTTTAAGGAAGTAAAATGGAAAGTTTTGGGGTTAATTTCTCAAACTTGACACATAAAGGTAGGGCTTATCTAAAATTAATGTTATCTATAATGTAGTGTGACGCTGCAATATGTTTGCCTCATGGATATAGAGATGGTGTTAACATTACAAAAAGAAATCAAATTATGGCAACATACAGCTAATAAAAGTGGCTTGTTTGTTAAAATCCTGCTTAGCAAAGTCTGAAGCCCTCTTTTAGCCTAACTGTAATTTCTGTCTGAGGAAAGTTTCATAGCATGGCGAAAGGCGCCATAATCTTCTAAATGGAATGATAAGAAACAAGTCAGTCTTTTTATAAATAAAAATACAAGGCTTCAGTAAAATTGGAATATGTTTCAAAGTCTACTTTCACATTTGCAGCTCAATTTGGGGCCTCCTTTTGGTCTCTGATAGTAGCTGATTGGTGGCCCATAGGAATATTTTTGCTGGTCTCCATGAGATTGCTTCCATGAGTTTGGAAGATGCAAAGATACTTTGACCAGTGGTGGGATCCAAAAATTTTAATAACAGGTTCTGATGGTGGTGGGATTCAAACAGTGGTGCCGCCGCACACACACACCTCCAGTCTCTATTGGGCAGGGAGGTTGCTTTAGTAACCCCTTCTTGGCACTCAGAAAAAATTAGCAACCACTTCTAGAGAAGTGGTGAGAACTGGTTGGATCCCACCTCTGACTTTGACCCTTATTCAAGTTGGTTGATACTAGCTTGCCATTCATATTCCCACTTCCTGTAACAGATGTAATAGGAAAGAATCCACCTTGTAGCAGTCTGCTATGTGATTACTGCTTTCCAAAGGAATGGTGTGGGCATCTAGGTGTGATGGAGTTTAGATTGATAAATAATAATAATATTTGGGCAAATGTGTAACTGGTGATTTAGTATTGTAATAAAGAAGATAAATGTATAATATTGGTATTGACCTTTAAGGCTGTGAGCGGTATTGGACCTACATATCTTCGAGACTGCATCTCCCCATGCTGCCCTCAAAGGCCCCTCCAGTCATTGGAGGGAAACCTTTTGGCACTCCCTGGCCCAAGAGTCCTCCGGCTGGCATCTACAAGAGCCAGGGCCTTTTCATCCCTGGCTCCACCCTGGTGAAACAAGCTTCCGAGTGATGTGAGAGCCCTGCGGGAACTAATACAGTTCTGCGGGACCTGGCTTGTTCCACCAGGCTTTTCCAACTAGCCAGCTGGTTTGAATAATGTAAGATTTCTTTTCGGCTTCCGTGGGTAAGGGGGTAGGGAGGGGGCGAGTGGGGTGGTGATTGTGGATTGTATTACCTACAGCCATCTGAATCTATTTATTGGATGCTGGGGTTTATTGTTTAAATATTTGTATATTTATATATGTATTGTTATTTTTAATGATTTATTGATTGTTTATTTTTATGTTGTAACCTGCCCTGAGAACTACGGGGATAGGGCGGGTTATACATTTAATAAAATAAATAAATAAATAGTTTCCGCTGTCCTAAGTTGAAGAAGAGTACAGGAAGAATTAGAAAGTTAGAGATAGAAAAGAAAGAATAAGTAAAAAATGAGAATCCTAGCCAAAGAAAGGAATTGGGGCCTTGTTAAGTGAGGAGAAGGCAAAGACTAACTGCTTAAGCTCATACATCTAAGTAGTTTTTAATAGCTAATATAAACTCTGCTATCATAAAACTGTACATTCTTTTATGTGAAATCTGCTCGATAATCATTTATCAGATATTCATGAGGTGATCCTTAATATATGTAAGTTTATTAATATAGAAAGTATACTGTACTTAATGAGGCATACATAAAAATATGCATCATCATGTGTTTTAATTTCAGTCTGTATACTGTGGGCTGTTCATATTATTTTATCACCTACATTGCCCATTTGATGGCTTTAATCGTATTCCTGTATTTAAATCGCTGCCTTTAAAAAATAGTTAACTTAGTGTTCCACCCACTTGCCTCACATCAGAGAAGAAGGCCAAAGAGTAATTAGCAGTGTTGCATTTGCACTCTCTCTGTCTCTGTGTGTGTGTGGGGGGGTAAAACTTGAAATAGTTCTAGGTCAGTAGTTTTAGCAACAAAGACTTTGTCATGCTGCTTTATGTTCAGTGGTTTAATCTGATAATTTTTTTTGACAGCCTTCTTCAAGAAATTAATCTTGTTCCAACAGTTTTTCAAGTCATTACGGTAAGAATACATTTTTATTCATAAGTTGATTTTTAAAGTGAATTTAAAGCCGTGTTGACTATGCTGTTGTACCAATAATGGTATTTCAACAGGTGTGTCTGATTTTCTCAGAAGGGCTGTACAAAATTGTCAGATGCATGTGCTATTGTAGGATGTATTACAGAAAATTCTGGGCCTTTTCCCACTTACCTTAAGCCCCGTGCTACTCTCCTCAAGTAGCGCAGTGTCCCCCGGCACTCCCCACGACAGGGGCGGCGGCACCACAGCCGCCCCGACGCTGCCGCTGTCGCGCCTCCTCAGCGCGGGGCATCCCTGGCGCTCTTGTAAACGGCGCCTTTTGATGACCCCGCACAGAGCGCGGGGTTGTGGGGATGCCCTTGCGCATGGCATAGGGGGGATCGTGGAGAGTGGGGAAACGCCCTCTGTCTCATTCTTCCTGTGTTGGCTTGAATGTTTAGAATCGCACCTGTTGCATTTTTACTGAATGTGTCAAACTTGTGCCAAAATTTTGGTTATTGTACAACTTTCTGTTTTAATAAGAACCTGAACATATCCCTATCAAGCATTGCATATTTATTAAAAAATAGAGATGCTCTATCCTGTAACTAATTTTTAAAAGACTGGGTTAGCAGTGAATAAGAGTGCCCTTCTGTTGCTCTCAGATATGCATTTTTCTTCACGTCTTGAGGGTGGATTTCGACAAGATGTGAAACCATGTTTTATTTAAATGACTCTCAGCTGAATTACCTGACCTAAGATTAGATGGTTGTTGCATCTCAAGATTTGTAATTGTTTTCAGCTTGCTTCTTTTAAATTGAGAAATGACTCTGAGAGATGGCTTGTGCCTGTGTAGTCTCTGCTGAAAATATTTTTTTAAAATGCTTCCTTGTAAAACAAAAAGGTTTGTTTCAAGAGTGTGTTCCTCAGAGGATGTTAAAGTTTTGCTCTTAACTTAACCTTCAGGCTCCTCTAGAAGATTGTTTTACACTACAGCTCAGATGCTTCCACATTTTGGGACTCTTTAGTTTGGAGAAGGAGACGTCTGAGGGGGGATATGATTGAAGTCTATAAAATTATTCATGGGGTAGAAAATGTTGACGGAGAGAAATTTTTCTCTCTTTCTCACAATACTAGAACCAGGGGGCATCCATTGAAAATGCTGGGGGAAAGAATTAGGACTAATAAAAGGAAACACTTCTTCACGCAACAAGTGATTGGTGTTTGGAATATGCTGCCACAGGAGGTGGTGATGGCCACTAACCTGGATAGCTTTAAAAAGGGCTTGGGCAGATTTATGGAGGAGAAGTTGATCTATGGCTACCAATCTTGATCCTCCTTGTTTTTAGATTGCAAATGCCTTAGCAGACCAGGTGCTCAGGAGCAGCAGCAGCAGAAGGCCATTGCTTTCACATCCTGCATGTGAGCTCCCAAAGACACCTGGTGGGCCACTGCGAGTAGCAGAGTGCTGGACTAGATGGACTCTGGTCTGATCCAGCAGGCTAGTTCTTATGTTCTTAAAGGCCCATGTTGCAAATGATTGTCTAATTTTGTGTCATTCGTGTTGGAAACAGGCTGCCCAAAAGGGTTCCTATGCAGTCTTTGAGGTATTATGTACTTCAGATATTTTGGGTTTATCCAATATTTTGATGAGCTAATGCAAATGTTTAATTGTGAAACATCATAGTAAAATGCTCTAGAAATAAATGCCATGCAAAATTGATGTGCTGTGTGCACAATATATTCCCAGAAAACAGATTTATTTATGAGATGCAGTTAAATATAATTAAAATGACATTAAAAGCTATTTTGTGAATGTTCACTTTAAAGACGTATAATGGGAGGGCAGGAGGTTTATATCCACATAACTTGACTCGTGTTTGGAAAGAAATCTCATGTGGGGGTAAGGAGTCGACCTTGGTCTATTTTTTTAACCCATTTCTCTCCCATGGGGCCTGAACTATTATATCAACTAAAGACAAAGATATCAACATGTTAAAAACAAACCAACCAGAACCAAAAGAACTAAAAATATGAATTATTATCTTTATCTAATTACTTTTTAAAGCCCTGTTTTAAAAAACAATTCAACTTGGCAGCCATCAAAATAGCCTTTCTCACATCCCCAGGAATACATTTCTGCAATATCACAAAAAACAGCCTCCCCAGGGCAGGTAAAGATTAAACATGCCTACAGGTCGGAATTAATGGTCAGCCTTGATTGTTAGACCGTAAGTGTCGCTGAGAAGTATACCAGGAGAGGTAGTCTTGTATATATGAGGCCCAGAATCTAAAGTTTAGAACCAAAACCTTGAATTGTGCTTGGGAACAGATAGGTACCCAGTGCAACGCTTCCAAAATAGATGTAATATCTATATTTTTACAGGTTGCAACCTGAAGTCAAGCTGCAACATTTTGTAACCTCTGGTGTTTTTGAGTCGTTTTCAACAGTAACTTATCATAGAGCAAGTTGCGGCTGTCAGAGCTGTGGCATGTATATGTATGGTCAAGTTACTTGTGTCCAACTATAGTTTCAGTGTACAAACCAAGTACAGTTTTAATGTACAAATATAATGTAAGGTATAAATATAGTCGAAATGTAGTTTTAATGCTTCATAATAGGAAACGGATAGGTTACAGTGAGTAAGAAGTACTTCACTGAATCATATTCTATGAACCATCTAGAATATCTGTGTTCTTGTCTGGATAGTCCAGGCTAGCCTGATCTTGTCAAATCTCAGAAGCTGAGCAGGGTTGGCCTGGTTAGTATTTGGATGGAAGACCACCAAGTCAGTCCAGGGTTGCGACACAGAGGTAAGCAATGACAAACCACCTCTGGTCATCTCTTGCCTTGAAAACCCCATGAGGAGTCGCGTAAAGTCAGATGCGACTTGACTGCACTGTCCACCATTGCCACTAGAATATCTATTCTGAGAGTACACTTGCTTCTGCTCTGTTGCACCTACACCCTTCTAAACGGCCATCAGGAAGCGGCCTAATGAGTTTGTGATTAGATGAGAAGCATCTCAAAAGCTTTGCTTTTCAGTAAGAGCTACATTGCCTAGTGCAACAAAGGAGGGCAAGTCCCTTTAAAGCCTCGGCTCGCTCCTCCTTTCCTCCGGTGACGCTGCCCCTTCCCATAGTGGCTCCCTTTCCAGTTCTGCCCTTGTCTGGGCAGTGTCAGCTGGGCTCATTCCAATCCCCCACCCCGATCAGCAACTCCACCTCGTGGTAATTCACATTTGCCTTATATGAAGCAGTACATCTGTCATCTTGGTCTGGCTGCTTCTTTTGCATGAAGTAAAATGTGAAGAGAAGCTTTTCTTTTCTCACTTGCTGCATGTGGCAATGTCAGCACCACCACTGAAGACTTTAATAAACTGATTTTATTTGTTTACAATTTTTATCTATTGAAAATATTTTAAGCCACCTTTTCAGCCAACATAAGGCCTCCAAGGTGGTGAACATAAAAATATTAAAACAAGATTAAGAACACACACACACACCTCCCCATAAAACCCCAAAAAGTTTCCATATGGAGAATCATGCTACTCTTAGGATTTAGAAAATATTCAGATAACTTTAACCACTGGTAAAGAAGACGTGTTTCCAACATGTTTGAATAGAAATCATTGGGAATCTCTTTACACAATTTTTCGAAATATCAGGCAAGATATTTCCTTTTCAGAACTTTCACAATTGAAGTAACTGATATCATTAAGCAAATGTTCAAGCAGAGACACTCACAAGCAGGGTCAATTGGATCAGCTTTGTCAGTTTCATATAGAACTTGCATATAGAACTTCATATAGAACTTGCACTGGAAAGTTTAGGCAGAGATACTGACGAGCAGTGTCGATTAGGGTAAAGACACAAGCCAAGTCTGTTGAGCCAGCTTTGTCAATTTCTTCTAGAATTAGTGATTTAATATTAAGGCAAAGATACATTGTGTCTGCAGTTAGGAGCAAGTGAAATTGACAAGGGATATAGCTTTTGCAAGAGGCAATTGACAAGGGACTGCTTCAGTAACAATTGTGTATTACTGTACCTCTAATTTGGCCCCAAAATGTGTTTCTGTTTCTTCTGTAAATGGCACCTACTCAGTGGTGGGATCCAAAAATTTTAGTAACAGGTTCCCATGGTGGTGGGATTCAAACAGTGGCGTAGCACCAATGGGGCTGGGCGGGGCATTCTGGGGGCGTGGCCGGACATTCCGGGGTGGGGCATTCCTGGGCAGGGCTGTGGCAAGGACACAGCCGCTGCACCAGTCCTTGGGTGGGAAACGAATGCACGCAGGCGCAGGCTTCCGCGCACGCCAGTGCACCTCCTGCTAGACTGCTTCAAGTTCTGCGTGCTACTGCTGAGAGGAGGGGCGTAACTAAGGCAGAAATCACATGGCAAAATCACCAATTGGTAACCCCTCTTGGCACACACAAATAATTAGTAACCTACTCTCGGGAACCTGTGAGAACCTGCTGGATCCCACCTCTGCACCTACTCCAGTAGTTTTTTTCTGACTTCATTTTTTTTCACAATTGTGAAAATTCTGTGTTCTCTTGGCACTTCAGCTGGTGCTTGGAGGGAGACTCACAGGCATTTAACAATCAGATGTTCAACCAGTTTTATCTTGCTTCTTGAGAGCCAACTTGCTCAAACCCTCTGCAGATTTTATAGATTTTTGCCTGTTTTTTTAACAATCCCGCATAACCCAAATATCAGAAATAACTAAAATATGATAATGCATTAGGATCAGCTTTCGTAACTGAGCTTTATGATGATTTTAAAGAGTTGTGCATTATGTAAAACAGTAAAACAAGAGTTATGTAAAACAGAATTATGTATAGCTTTAAAAAGGTAATTCTGCAAGCACAGGAATATAGTTACAAAAGTAGAACTGTCAAGTAGGAACCCAATTACCATCACACATCATTACAGTTTGCTGTGATGTCTTCATATTCACTGTGTTAGTAAATAGGCAAGAGTTTATCAATAGCTTTATTAGTTTCAGCATCACAGTACATGACAGAATAATGGTGTTGTATGGATTAATCCTTGTGTTGGAGATAGATACAACAGTATAAATGTTTAATATAAAGTTGCTAGGCATCTAAGTGCCATTTATGCTTTGGAAAATCAATCCCTAAGTGTTTTTAAGCATCTTTGTGTTAGATAAATTGAACAGAAAATGTTTTACGATATTTGAAACTATACTTAGATGCTATCTAATTTTTAAAAGTTTTGGCATGAACAAGTCAATAAAAAATAAGCTATTTTTCTTCTTCTTCAGTAAGAGTCTGGTTTCTGATTATAGAAATACTACTGATATTGTTCTCCTTTGATAGTTCTTTGAAAAATAAGATGAGACCTAAATTGTTAAAATGAACCTTCTTCTGTTTTAATCCTTACTAGTTTTGAAACACAAATCTTGCTGGAATTATATTTCCTTTTCCAAAATATGGGATGACCTTCAGCAGAGGCCAATCTACTGTTGGTCCCCGGCCCCTCAATGATTCGGCTGGCCTCTACCCGGGCCAGGGCCTTTACAGTCCTGGCCCCTGCCTGGTGGAACGCTCTCCCTCCAGCTGTCCGGGCCCTGCGGGATCTTAATGAGTTCCACAGGACCTGTAAGACCGAGCTGTTCCGCCGGGCTTTTGGGGAGGCCAGCCATTGATCGCCCCCACCCCCTCTTCATAACATCGGTGAACCCTACCGCCCTTCTCTCAGGGGGGGCTTAGTTATGAGACACAATCTGTTAGTTTTTTTGTAACTTAGAATGCTGTATTTTAATGGAGTTTTGTATTTTAATATGTATAGAGTCCACATTTATTTATCTATTTATGGTTAATTGATTAGGTTATTTTGTGTTTACTTGTATTCATGCTGTTCACCGCCCTAAGCCCGCCGGGGGAGGGTGGTATACAAGATTTATGATGATGATGATGATGATGATGATGATGATGATGATGATGATGATGATGATGATGATGATGATGATGATGATGATGATGATGATGATGATGATGATGCCTAAAACCTCAAATGACGAAATCCACTTGAAGAGCATCAGTGTCCCAAAACTTGGGGAACAAAAGCTAAAACCACCCTCTTTTCAGTTACATTTTAGACCTAATATTTTCCAAGTTGATGCTGTGTTTTAGCCCAAAATAAATATTGACATTCTACAGGCATGTTGATATACTTTGGTATCTCTCATCAGACGGTGGTGTAACAATGGTTGCTTGTACAACTATGGCTTTCAGATTAGAAGCCAGCCTTGGGAATATGCATCCTTCTACTTTCACCTCCCATCTCTGGCACAAATTCCTATTCAAAGGTTTGATTTTCACTACTGTCCTTGTTAAAACTCCCTGCTGAGTTTGCAAGATATTAAATCAGTCAGTGCCAGTTTGTACAGTGTTTTAATCTTCAAGCAAGAAATATTGAAGGCCACACTGATGTCCTCAAAATAAACAGGAGTGTTGGAGAACTGTGTGATCCTGCGCTCCCCTTGCTTATTTGAGCATAAAGCCCTTTTTAAAAAAATGTAATCCAAGCAATAGTAGGCCCATTCCTAAAATATGGGTGCAGACCCCTTTAGATATACAAAATTATAGAGGTAACACAAGCTAAAATAGCATATGAATGGATAATTATTTTGACAGGGTTTTTTTCACTGATTGGATTGTACCAAATAAGGCTGATGACAGCACTTGGTAAGAGGACGGGTTCTTTTGTGGATTGGAAAACTGGTTACATAGCAGGAAGGTGATAAGGTCAAATTGGCAAATCTCACACTGGAGAGAAATAAGCAGTGGGGTTTCCCATGGTTCGTATTGAAACTGTTACTTTTGTGCATAAACCATGTGCCATTGGGGCCAGGGGCGTAACTGCCTAAAATGGCTGTTGGGGCAAACACAACTCCTCGCCTCACCCCAGGCACCACTTGGGTAGAGTACATGGGGGGGGGATCACATTGCCCCGGCCCCAACCGTGCCCTCGCCCAAACTCCTTGTGGAGTTTGAGACCAGGGGTGCAGTTGAATGCTGAGCCTGCCAGCCTGGTCTCACCCCACCCTGAACTTCACATGGAGTTTGGAGCAGTGTGGGCTTGTTCAATGCTGGACTCAGCTTGACCCAAGCCACGTTGAGCCCAGGATTGAACTGAGCAGGCTGAGCAGCTCAAGGTTTATACTGTTGGCTCTGCCCTCTAGCTCCACCCCACTCCAAATTCCACATCAAGTTCATGACAGGTTGAGCCTGCAGTGGCTGGCTCAGCATTGAACTGTGTCCCTGTTCCTGAACTCCATGTGGTGTTTGGGCAAGGGGACAGTTTTGAGGGGGCAGCTTGGCAACACACCCCACATGTGACCTGCCAAAGTGGTGCCCGGGGTTCATTATGCTACATTTGCAGATGATGCCAAATTATTCAGCATAGTTCCCGAAAGTTCCCTCCAAACTGTGTGAGTGGTCATCAATATGATAAATGACTTAATGTAACTCTAAAGTTCTGCAAATCAGAGTGAAAAATCCTAACTTTAAATATATGGTAATAGGGCCTGGAATGGTGGTGAATGTTCAGGAATGTCACTTTAAGGTTGTGGTAGCAGCTGTGGAGCAGTAAATTGTGTGCTAGGAATCATTGGGAAAGTGATTTAAAAATATGATGATCGGTAATGCAATGCCCTTGTATTTTTGGTGGAGCCACATTTGGTATATTGTGTACAGGTCTGTTTGGCATTTCTCAGAAGGGCAAGGTACACAAATGATCAAGAGAATGGAGCTCCTTCCCTTTGAGAAAATACTTAACTAATTTAGCTTACAGAAAAGAACACTGTGGACCTGATAGAGGTTTTTATAATCAGGTATGATGTAATAATGGTAGATAGGGAGAACTTTCCCCTTCCCTTATATCAGGGGTAGGGAACCTGCGGCTCTCCAGATGTTCAGGAACTACAATTCCCATCAGCCTCTGTCAGCATGGCCAATTGGCCATGCTGGTAGGGGCTGATGGGAATTGTAGTTCCTGAACATCTGGAGAGCCGCAGGTTCTCTACCCCTGCCTTATATAATATGAGGTGAAGTTGATGGCTGGTAGATCAAACACAAAGAAAAAGGAGTGTGCTGTTTTACTCAAACAGAATTTGCTGTGGTTGTATCGGATGATTGTAACTATACATTGTCTCACTGAAAGATAGAAGCTCAATTGTGTTCAAATACCCCTCCTCTTCCTGTGGAATGCTCCACTTGTAGATCTACTCCTGAAGAGCCATGCCCACAGTGGAACATTCCCCAGGAGGAAGAAGGGTTTCTGGTCACAACTGAGCTTCTATCTTTCAGTGAGACAAGGTCTAATTGTTGGTTTTTAAAAGATTTAGATAAGTTTATCCGTGCCAGGTTTATTAACTGTGATGGATGAATGGAATGTCCATGTTCAGTGGCAGAAATATTTTGAATATCAGTACTGCTTGTAGGACTTTTCATAATTAAACAGGCTGTTGGACTAAATGAGCCCTTGCTCATATCCATCAGCCATCCATGGCTGCTGTTATGTTCTTATTCTATTACTGTCAATGAAGCCATTGCTACAGTTTGACATATTTTGTGCCAAAGCATCCTAACAAGATAAGAGCTGAATGTTACAACCGTAATGTAAGTAATTCCTAAGGGCCTTTATTCCCACATTTGTTAATGTGAGTATGAGTGTATGGGAGAGAGGAAAGCAATGTCAGCTTTGCCCTATTGTAGAGAAAGGTGAGGTACGAATGAAGTAAATAAAAAATTATCTTCCATTTTAAAAACACATATTCTCACATTATATACTGAACAAAATTTTCAAAATTCATTGATCTTGCAGCAGACATGTCAAATCTTTTGAAGATTTACATTTTTCAAAATGTGACATGTATGGTGTCATGAAAAGATTTTTGTTATGTGGATAGACGTTTCAGTCTAGGGGAATTATGAACTAATTATAATCCTTTCAATCTTATTGCCTGATTTGTAATTAAATGGTTGATTCCAGGTTAATGGTGCTGCCATAATCTGAACAGATTTCTTCATTACGCTTCAGTTAATTGCTTTTATTTTTGATGACTGGTAGAACCCGAATGGTATATGCCATACTAGATATATTAGATAGAAGATTTTGGTAATTAAGAAACAGGATCTCTTTCTCATAAGGTCAGACATGTGTCAAGTAACTGTGATCATATATAGTGGGTTTTGTGAGTATAAAACCAATCAGATGTCCCTCTGAGATCAAAGAGATTTTAAACCTGGCAAAGCTGCACAAGTTAGAGGTCATCCCTCTGGTATAGACCTTTGGACCCATGGAGTTAGCCCTGAAGCACAAAGTGTTCCTCCCCCTGTGGGAAGTGTCAATGTTTCCCAAAACTGTGAGCTCATATTAAATAGAATCCCTGCAGCTAGTCGGCAGAGTTGTAGACCAAATGCTAGCACTTCATGAAGAACTTCGATGTTTCACACCGGCTGTCATGAGGCCTACTATCTTGATGAAAGGGAAGGATCCAAAAAGTGGCTGTGACAAAAAGAAAATATCATTGAGAAGGCATGCCTGGCCTACTTGAAAACAGTGGCCAGCCCACTCCACAGTGAAACCTGTGGTATGGGATGACATCTGAGGAGAATGAGTGAAGAAACATTGAGAGATTCTGGGACAGCACACCTTGTGGAGTTGATGATCTGGGAATATGCTGCCAATCTTGATGTCAGCAATAAAGCAATTCTCATAGAAAAGTACCAAAAACGTAACTTTCTCTAACAGTGGTTTGCTAGTTCTTTTAAAGGGGCCACTGGAGTGAACCAGTGTCTAACACTTATTGGCCATCACCTTAAAAATCACCAACAGTCGCTTGAGAGCACTCATATCTTCCAGGAATTGCCCTGACTGTTCTACATTAGCTTCTGCCTGTTGGAATCATTAGGCATATGTCTCCAGGCCCTAACAAATGGCTATTCAGAAAAGGTGAAAGAAGATAGGGGAAAAACCCTTAAGGATTTCCACTCTGGAAATAGATGCTTTCATGAGTGACATCTCAGGAACTTTCCCAGGGAGTGAAATTCTCTCACTGGTGACTCCAGAGGTGGAGCGAG
Organism: Sphaerodactylus townsendi; assembly: GCF_021028975.2. Lineage (NCBI taxonomy): Eukaryota > Metazoa > Chordata > Lepidosauria > Squamata > Sphaerodactylidae > Sphaerodactylus > Sphaerodactylus townsendi. The sequence goes on from NC_059435.1 coordinate 26,918,754, forward strand.
ATAGAATTGCACCTGGGGCACACGTGCACCCCATGCCCCTTCCATGCCCCCGTTTGTCCCCGCCCTGAAAGGCTCCTACCACGCCCTCACCAATACACACCTCCCACACTGGACCAACCACTTTCTGGGCAGCTTCTCACACTACTTACCAAGAGCCCCACAGTGAGGGTAATTTCACTCAGCCATCACTCTCCCCACCACTCTTCCCAGATCCAGTGGAAGCAATAAGAGCTGGCAGAGGCATACTTTCCTTCACATCCACCCTCCTGTTCCAGTTCTGCCACATGAGCAGTAGCAGTGTTGCCTGCATACAGGATTGGTGCCTCAATATTGTTTTGTCATTGGAGGGGAAGGTGGAGGTCACCTCTCTATCTTGCCTGGCTGTCCAAATGTCTTCAGTGAGCCTCCCTGCACTTCCCCCCCTCCCCGCCCCAGCACTGCAGGAGACCCTCAGGAGACAGTTGTCTGTGCAGACATGTGATTTGTGTTTGGGGCTTTTTGAACCCCTGCCTTTTAAGGATATATTGTTATGTGAGGAATCTGCAAGGACTGGCAGAGGTTATGTGCCCCAGAGGTCCTCTGTGCCCCTTTTCCATACTACCCTGTTTCCCCTAAAATAAGACCTACCCCAAAAATAAGCCCTAGCATGATTTTTCGGAATTTTTGGAGGATGCTTGAAATATAAGCCCTACTCCAAAAATAAGCCCTAGTTACAGATTCCCCAGTGCAACTGATCTGGTCACGTGGGGGGTACAAAATCATGGAAAAAAATAAGACATCCCCTGAAAATAAGTCCTAACGCATCTTTTGAAGCAAAAATTAATATAAGACCCTGTCTTATTTTTGGGGAAACACGGTATTTCTTTTATCTGTCCTCCTGGCTACCCCCATATACTCTCCTTTTTTCTGCTTACTTCTTCCCTTCCCACCCACTATTTTTTCTTTTATCTCTCACCTGTCTTCAGCTTTATTTATTATTTATTATATATTTACTTCAATGATATTCTCCCCTTTCTCCCTCTCCACCATGGTCATCCAGTAAGTTTCATGACAGATTCTAGTCTGGCACTCTAACCACTACACCACATTGGCTCTCAGCTTTCTCTCCTATCCTCTGCCTACCATAGTAGCCTCTTCTTGGGAAAAGTCTGGCCAAGTTGCAAACATCATGGGGTAGCATATCACTCAGGTAAGTAGTGTTGAGGGCATTGCCAGTTTAGCCAAGTTATGCAAGTTGCGTGAAGGCTGCTGCTGGGCTTAAGCAATTAGTGCAGCATCAAATTGTCTGGTAGCTACTTCCACAACTTGGTGAGTTATACAAATATGCAATTCTAAGGTAAATTTCTCAGAGGTTGCTGCTGGGCTAGCCCCGGCCCCAATGAGTCCTCCCTCCAGGGAGGGTGGTGGTGGTGTATTTGGAGGCCAAAGCAGCCATGGAAAGGCCCTTCCACCTGCCTTTTACGAACAGAAACCAAGATCTGAAGGCTGACAGTATTGTTATGTTTGCCCAGCAACATTCACATTTGTTGCTGAGATCTCAGATGACATTTATTTTTAAAAGATACAGGTACTTCTTTTATATTGGGTTTTTTCTCTAAACCCATGGCTTTTATCAGGTTTAGAAATATCTGCCTTGTCACATCATGGCTTCAGTCTCTGGATTTAAGTATCCACATATGGAACCATGTTGACAATACAATATTATTGATTATGCTTTTTAGCCCTGAATTTCCTTTGAAAATTTTTTGAGAATTTGTAGTTTCTAGAAGCTTAATTTAACTCTTATTGTTGCAGTGGTACTTTATTCCTTACTAGAAGCAATAAGAGGTGATATTCATATATTTTGACCCAATGGTAGCGCTTCTCATCTATCTCCTGTTTATCCTGTAATGAAAGTCCACAAATTTTGTTGCAGAAAGTGAAAGCTTTTCAGGGAAAATACCTACATCATTCATCTTCCTTCAAGTATTTATGATTTCAGCTTTTAGGCTTTCTCTTCTATATTTACCTTTGCCAGTAATACCAGTATTTTCCAGGAACGGTATCCAGCACTAAATAAAACTCAATTTAGCTAGCTCATGCTATTCATCATTGCCATCCAAGCAAATATCTGGACAGTTGTATTGGACTGCAGTTGCAACGCTACCTAGAAAGAGATTTTTTAAACTATATTTTTATTCTGTTTTTCTCCTTCCTGTTTGCTTACTTCAGCATTACTGTTATTTTCTTGGAATTATTTCTTTGTTTCGGAAGCTCTGTTCCCTATATCTCTGCTCAAAGGTGTCTATTATACATCTAAAATGGATGTTAATATAAAAATAGCAAGTTTGCAAGGCCTTGCTTCTTTCTGAATTACTTGAAAATAGATGAAGGCATTAGGTCTGAGTTTAGACTGAGAACTAAATATGAAGTCTCAAGGCAGTTGTCATAAAGATGTCTTGTTTCATTGTCATAGTTTACATTCTATCTTTAAAAATGTAGGTAGGGCTTGAGTTTAGCCTTGAAACTTAGCATGATGTCCTGCAGGTACATTTCAACTTCCAATCTGATGTCAGTTTTAATGAGAGGTGTCATCGATACATTGTAGTTTATACCGCATCTTAGAAATGGGAATGGGGATTTAGCTGGACTTCCTTCTTGGAATATTATCCTGAACTATATGTTTGTTTTGCTTTTATAATTTATATAGCGCTATAATTATGAGTGGCACTTTACAGAGTACAAGAAGACAAGTCTGTGCCCTAAAGAGTGTACAGTAACTAAGGAAATGGGGAAAGATAGAGATGGGAATAAATGGTAAAGGTCAGTTACCTGTTGCAACGGACATACACTTCACTTCCTATAACACCAAGGCAGGGAAACCACTGACTCAGATTTTTCCACCTTTTCACTTCAGAGACTGAGGTACCACTTATAATGGTAGCATAAGGTAGAAAGCACTTTCCCTCAGCCATGTCAACATACACCGGAAGGTGAAGGGATGCCTGTTGACTTTTACTTTCTTTTTTCCCTCTTAGACATTTCCCACACTTGGCACACTAAAATAAATATACTGGGGCAGATTTCAACTTGATCAAGAACACAGATTTATCAAACAGGCTGAGGAGATGATGAAGGAAACAATTTTTAAATTTGGAGATGGATGATTGAAGCAAACAAGGGCAGGAGGCAAGAGAAATATACACCAATTACACAAGAGAGCTTAGCACATAGTTTTGGTTTTCTTATGCACAGCACTTAAAGATTAGCTGATAGTTTCAGAGATATTTCATAAGATGTTTCACAGGTTGTACAGGTTCTTTATTTAGATGTTCTGGCTTATGGCTATTCGCTTACAGGGTCCTTACATAGGCTAGGTACATTTGCTCAGTACCCGCACACACTGCCGTCCAAGTTAGGTATAACCCTTAAAACAAAACAAAAACTCTTATTGTGGTAAACTTAAAGCAAATCCCTAAACACCAGACAAACTGATGTACTAGAACTCTCCACTCTCAAGGAGAAGTCCTTATTCTGGTTTATTGAGCCGTCACCTGGTCATTCAATAAACCCTGCCTACACCGTGTCTGTGTATGACTTCTAAGTTCCTCCTCCTTTTCTGCATCATACTGTTAACTGCCCAGTCAGAGTGCAGGAGGCCACAGCCAATCAGGTGGCTCCACTGTTCCCAAGCCTTCCCACCCCATTCTGAAAGGAAACAGTTTGCTTAAACAGAATTGCATTTTAAAATTACATTTTCCTTGCAATCCGTCACACCTCTATTCAGGATAAGAAGTTACATTGTGTGAGACTCTTTATGGAAGAGATGAGCTTTGAGAAAAGAATTCAAGGAAATGAATGTGGTTACCCTGATCTGCCCCACAGGGTTGTTGTGAGGATAAAATGAAGAAAATAACTTTCCTTCGCAAGTTGGTGGAATGGCACAATGAAAGTGTGATCAATAGCATTATATACATATCCAAGATGCATTTCAAGACACAAGGGAAACAAGGAAAAAAGTGGAGAGAAATCTGCAGACTGTTAAAGGCTGCGGAGCTTGAGGAACAAAGGTCGCGTGAGGAGATATAGAAGGATGTGGCAGCACACTAACTTTCATTACAGTTGCTCAGAGTCTAATTTGACTTGATTAGTGAACCTCATCTCTTGCAAAACGTTTAAGGACATACAGCAGAGCAGCCTATTGGAGGCTGGAGAATTTGGGTTGTGACCAGCATAGAAGAGGACTGACCCTCCATGCCATGCCCTAGCCTCCATACCATGAGCCAGATCTCAGTCAGGGTCCCTCTGCCATTGACATTTTCTCCTTCAAAAAAAAAATCTGCAGAAGATATTATTGTATCTCCCAGCATCACAACTAATTTTATCTTTAATCTTCAAAGGAGTTATCATCTTACATTGTCTCTTGCATATTTTCTGGTTCTCTTTGAACCATAGTGCAGTAGCAGAGCTGAAATTTGAAAAACAGAACTGAGTTTCGAACATGCGTACCACAATTTATTCTTGTACTTCTGTGTTCAGGTCAGTCATTGTTTATGCTGCTCTTTTATTATAGGCTATGCTTGAATAACTTTCATTTTTACTGTACAGTACTAGCTCTGTCTTAAAAAATATCCAGGCTAATAGATTTTGCTACTACCAGCACCTGTGTTTTTAATATATGAAGATTTCGCTAAAAATTCCCTTTAAAGTATATCTTGGTACCATGTTATGATTCCCCCCCCCCCCCCCGTGGAGAGCCAAGGGTTATTTTTTTAAGGAGACATATATATATATTTGCTGCATATCATGGAGTTCTGCATTTGTATGCTTTGTGATAGGATTCAGGCAGGCAAGGATTAAAATTCACCACACGTACTTGTAGTTAGGACTCACATCTGGATGGCAGTGTAGGAGCATATTGCTGAAAGCAAATAGTCTAGCAATTTTGATCGATAATAATGGAGTCTGAGAAAACACTGGAGGCATGAATAAGATTCCATTAATAACAAAAGAGGGAGAAAGAGATGTCTAGTGCAGTTCATTTAATGTAGAACTCTCCAGAGACTGAAGTGGGGATTATGCTTGCTGCCCTTCATATTCGACACAGGTCCAGAGGACGCTGATTGGGTGACTGGCATCTCTATAGCAGGCAATGCTCTTACTCAGAAACAAGAGTCTAATTATATCTTAATGATCTCTGCTGCAAATAGGAAAACAAAATCTTCAGCTCTGCGAATGGTTACCTCAGTACAGCTGCAAGACTGGAGAAATTTAAATTATCTTCTCCTCAATAATCTCAGGGGGATACATTGTGAAAAATGAGACTTGTTTATAGTAGAAAATTAAATTGCTGTAAAAGCTTATTTCAATAGATAGTAGAGGAACCATGATAAAATAATTTTGTAAAAATGGAAGTGAGAGCATGCTTAATGGGACATGATTAGATTTAATTTCCATGCTATCTCAATCATTAAGGTGCATTATCCTTCCTTACACCTAATTTACTTGCTTTATTGGAGTCTTGTGGAGTCACTTTTCCAAGAGACACGGAAACATATGTGGGGAAAGGAAAATGGTTAATAACACCATACTGATATTACTGCTTGGATACTTGGTCGTAAGCCGAAACCATTCCTATGTACAGTCATCTATATGCATGCATTCCACGGAACAAAGTGAAGTAGGTGCTGAAAAGAAAACTTCTATCATTTGCATTATCAATAGAGGTTGTCATTCAGCCGGGCCCTTTTTGTCTTGAGCTGGATGTGTCTTCCAGTGCTTCCAAAGTAATCATCAAGACACAGATTGCCTGCCCACCCCTAGACAAAAACCAATTACTTTCATTGATTATTTGTTTGTTTTACTGAAGACTTGCCATAGACTGAGGGCACACCTTTAAAAGATTAAAGTTGTGTAGGTAATTGTACCATCTTATGATCAATGTTCTATTTGCAGATCCTTCGTCTCAATTGGATGGGTCAGCCCAGTTTGTTGTGTTTATCATGATTCTTATTTTGTTGCCTCTGCCTTAAATAAGTTCCTTACCTGTTGCTTCAGTGTATCTGTTTTAGATGAGGAGTGGGACCTATGACACGCAAATAGTTTACATGTGTGTAATATTGATTAATTGCATCAACTTAGAAAAACAAAATTTGAAATTATTCTTCTGAGAAGGAAAAGTAACTACCAGCATTTTTTAAACCCCAGAGTTAAGTCACATTACAAGAATAAAAATAAAAGACATAAATCCTATCCATAGGCTATTGGGAATGCAATCGGCACATAAATATTCTAGCATTGTAAGACAGTTTAATAACAATTTCTAGTACCCCAAGCCATGAGATACTGTACAGAAATTGAAAATAAAAATTTCCCTGCCTATCAGTTTACATTCTAAATTTACATTCTAAGTTTACGTTCTAAATCAAAGACCAGATGCTTTAAGGAAGAAAAATCGATGGGGTCATAGTGAAAAATGTGCTGTAAAGAGGCACTTTAATAATAGATAATAAAGGAATTAGGTGTCAAATGGAAAGACATTCCAGTGGTGGGGAGCACCAAGGACAAAGGGGTGCAGGTGGGAGAAGATGGTCTTTGGTTTAACTAGAAAACTGATGCTTGTAACGTTTCAACTGGGTGTCCATGTTAGTCAGTAGTAGTAGAACAAAATATGAGTCCAGTATTGATTTATTATTTATTTATTTATAGACTTCTAGGCCGCCCATCCCAGAAGGTTTCAAGGCTGCGTACAGTCGATAAAACAATAACAGTAAAACACGTAAAACCACTGCAACCATAACGGTAGCATCTTAAAGAAAAAAAAACCTTTCCAGGGTGGTTGGCACCCTGTTTCACAGCTACAAATGGTTTAATATAGAGAATAAATAGCATAGGGGACAATAGGTCCTACACTGATGAAAACCAAATCTTATACCTTGATTTCTCCTCTGCTTCCAAACAGTGTCAGCAAGGTTTACTCTGTTTACTGACTTGACCATTGACCATTCTAATCACTGGATTTAAGTATCCTTAGATTTGGCTGACTTTACTATTAGAATATATGATACTATGTGTGATACTAATGATGTAATAATATAGTGTTAGGTCCACTACTGTATTAGTTATGGGTAGGACTTAATTGGCCAATTCAATGAAAGAAGTACCTTCAGAAAACAAGTTGACAGTATTTCTCCTTTAAATGCTCTTTGAGTTTAAAAAAACTGCAGTTCTACACAGTATGTATCCTACTGGGCTGCCACCAAAATAGACACCCCCTTATTGGCATCTTTTCCTCATCCGTATAATGTATCGAAGCATTTGTTCCATGTTATGTTATAATACTGTCACGCTGTATATTTCATCACCTTCTCTTTGGCTAGTGTGGTGAGAAAACCCCAAAGAACTATGTCTCGACATGAAGTCTGAGGAGAGGAGGAGAACCGTGGAAATGTCATTTTCAATAGCAGGCCTGTGTTACTCACAACACAGACTAGGACATGGGGACTTGCATTTATGTCCCCACTCTGCCATGAAGCGCACTGGATGATCTTGGCTAGTTACTAATTCTTAACCTAAGCTACCTCATAGGATTTTGTGGTGATAAAAGGGGATCCATGAATGCTGACCCCTCCTGCCCCTCAGGCAAGATACAAATCATATGTGGAATCATTGTAAAATAGATTTGCTAATGCTCTCATTTTAATTAAATGTAGATTTATTTAATGATATAAAATAGATAATACAAAGATCAGTTTATAAAGTGTCTGTGATATTGGCCCTGCTAGGTGTTTGGTAAAGTTACACCCAATCCAACATAACGCTTTGCTTCTGTCAAGAATTTCAGCAGACAGATAAATAACATTGATGCTTGCTTTATTACTTGTTTATTTTATTAATCATGTGAAAACTTTTTTATAAATAAGACATGACTACAATTTGCTATACATTCTTTCTAATTCATTGTATTTATAGAGGACTGTATGAATTGATTTTACATTAATTATCTTGTTTTGCCAACAAAGGTCATGTAGAAGTTCAGAGAGAGAGTTGCCCCAAGTAATTGAAATTTAACCACTGTAATTTCATTAAGTGGAATAAAATTACTGTGTGAAATGTCATGTCACATGGTGATTTGGTTACATTCCGCATTTCTGAAATTAACCACTGCAATCTCTTGAAGCAGTAGAGGACTCACGTTTTCATTATCTCAGAGAGTTAGATGGTTCGGTGTCACTGGTTTAAAATCTTCTAGTGTTGGATGAGCATTAAGTACTGATACACTAAAAATCACTGCATTGCAAGAATTGTAGAACATTTTAGCATTTATTCCACTCTATCTACCAGAGTAGTTTAAATGCCCAGGCATACCTTTTCCCATAATCCTTCATCCCTTAAAATATAAATTAAAAGTCTGTAGCCTTAAAAATGTAGTCGTTCTTGTGAGTTCTTTTCTGAAATTCCATCCCCTTTTTCTTTCCTTGTTATGCCCTTGGTATTTCATAGCTGGCCTGTTTAAGCATTGAAGCAATTAGTTTTGAGAAGGCTGATTCTTCAGGGTCCAGTGCTTTCTTGCCTTTCATTTGCTGAAGCTGTACATTTTAATGAAGTTGTTTCATCTGTGTTGCCAAACACTAGAATTTTGCTGCTTCAGTTCTAATTATCTCTGCTGGCAAATGCTATGTTTTATTAAAGCTGTCAAGAGCACTGTTCATTAAATGTCCACAGTCTGTGGTGTCGTACACATAAATTAGATCAGCTTTTCTCATTGACAGATTGTGTAGAACTTAAATACTTTCTACACAGGCCTTAAACATACAATATAACAGCCCCCAGTAATTTCATATGCATAGAAGAATCATAAACTTGACTTCATGAGACTTAAAGCTATTTTTCCATTAGGAATTAATAGGACAGTACTTTGACCATATTACCACCTCACATTTTGAGTGGGGATCCAGTTGCCACTGGATGAATGTGTACTGCTCTCAAAAACTTCACCGTTCCAGTTCTAGCTGGACAGATCCTGAATGTGTCTTAATAAAATAGGCTTCTCTCTGTTCACCTCAAATAGGAAGGCTCTGATGGAGCAATCTGGAACTTCCACAGTGCAACATCCATCTTACTATTAGATTGTTAATGCAATCTTAATATTAGCAACTGCATCTGTGCAATATTATTTCATTAGACAGCTGTATAATAGATGATTGATTTCTGTTATGAGAAATATGGTTGCACTAACTGCTGTTAATCTTGGGAAAGAACTTTAATGCTGAAAAGATTTTTCCCCATCATACCAATACATTAAAAGTTGAATTTTATTATCAGATTTCTACATCAAGTATATGATGCATTGGACAGAACGACAGATTTATTACACTGAACTGAAAGTATTTGATGCAGTCTCATCTGTCATTTTCATCTTGGTGATTTTTTTTCCTGCTAGCTTTAGTAGTTGTGTATAAGAAAGAACGTGGTTTGTTAACAATAGTTTTGAAATAATCTACATGCTTTTTGCCCTCATATTTATTAACCGGTATGATCTTGTCAGAGCTCAGAAGCTAAGTGGAGTCAGCCCTGATTATTATTTGGATGGGCAACCTCCGAAGAACTCCAGGGGCATGATGCAGAGGCAGGCAACAGCAAATCAGCTCCAAATATGAAACCCCTACAGGTCACCATAAATCCTGTAGGGTCACCCATAAATCAGCGGAGACTTGATGGAACAAAAAAAAAGGATTTTTAAAACTCTGTAAAAATATTATCTGGAGTTGGAGTATCGGAGATGCAACTGCTTGACAAACATCTTCTGGTTTTGTTCTGTAGCTTAAGGCATTGCGTACACATCACAATTTTAATTTTTTTTTCAAATTTTGTTTTATTTTGCTACTGCCTCAGCAGAGCCTGGTCAGATCCTACAAACAATTGTCTTGTTGGCCTTTTCACTATGGAGGCTTGGACTAACAGGTTTTCTGATGGGATTCTTCCCATGATGGGATTCCCCACATGAGTTTCACGGGCCCCCACTTATAGTATTTATTTCATATATTAATATCAACCCAGAACCATATATGGATTTAAGACAAAGCTAGAACTTTTCAATAGTATAATTTGATTTAGGATCTAGTGTACGTTAGCATGGAATATGTTATTTTGGTCAATAAAAATGAGATGTATCAAACGTTAAAATGTGACTAAGTGATTTTCAGTGTTGAATGAAATTAGAACTTCTTCCCCCCTGCCCACCCCCCCATTAAATTTTAGACATTGTTTGACCATTGTTAGACATTGTTTGACCAATTTTAGACATTGTTGTTGTTGCATTGGTGGAACGTCTAATAAGCTTTTGAAAATGCGACTGCTGCTATAGGTGTTAAGTTTAATGTTATATGACAAATAAGTTAATCCTTTAAAAAACTGTTGGTAAAATCAGTCCCTACAATCCCAGTACTTCTCATCCTGTACCACTAGATAAACCATTTTGCCCTTTTTTCATTATTTATTTATTTGCTAAGTGGAGTTTCATGGGTAAATTGAAATTGGTTTCTTATGGAATTACTAAAGAATTATTATTTCATGAAGTTTGTGCGAACTGGAGTTCATCAGATATAAAAAGTGTGTCTTTTATTGACATTTCTATTTTTGTGTGTAAATACATAATTACAAAATTAGACACGTGGCTATAGAGATAAATATGTAGAGGAACAGATTATGCAAACTGAGTAGATGAGGACAGCATTTTTGATATGGTCAGCGTGGCTGGAAAAAATTTGAGAAAAGTTCCTCCAGCTTTTCAAAATGATGAAGATGTATACAGATACCTGGACCCAACCTTGATATCAGGACTTACAAATTAAACAATTGCTTTAATACTGAATGAGTATTTCTAATTCCTGCCCAGAGCTCTGCAGCAATACCTGATGCTGTGATGCATCAATAGCAAAAGTTACCATCCTTTTTTTTGGCCCCTTCCGCACACGCAAAATAATGTGTTTTCAAACCACTTTCATGACTGTTTGCAAGTAAATTTTACCATTCCGCACAGCTTCAAAGAGCATTGAAAGCAGTTTGAAAGTGCATTGTTCTGCATGTGCGGAATGAGCTTTTGTTGTTGAACTGTGGGCAAAATTAGATTTATATCAAAAGTGGTATACATCCTTTCTCCCAAGTAGAAACTTAAATTGGGTTTTTTTGGTTAGGTAACATGCTTGTTTTCTGATTGCTTGGAAAGAAAGTTCTTATGCAAATGTATTTTATTACAGGAGCATCATGGGACATTGCTTGGAAATACAATACAAAGTTCTGTTGCGGTCTTAAACAATCTGGTTTCACATAAAAGTACAAACATGGCATTACTTTATGAACAAGGTAAGTATTTCCAGCACTTGGTACTTAACTATGAATACTTGGCATTGTGCTTCTTCTGACACTTCATAGTTTGAATCTAAAATGTCTTAGAAGAAGCAACAATTTCTAGATGGCTACAGTAGGTTTCCACTGCAAACATTAGTTTACATAGTGATGTTGTTGAATGTTCTAATCAAGGAATAATTTGTAAGTCAGGAAAATGCATTTGCAGCATTACTCCTCAAATGCAATCATCTATGATGTCATATCACTAAGCCTGAATATAATAACTTTGTCAAAAAATGAATCTTTTGAAACATGCCATCCTATTTACCTAATTCCAATTCCAATTTTCATTGGTTAAGATCATGGTGTTATTAAATCATTGCTGTATTAGGTCATATTTGTTTTTCTCAGATTACTGTAATATACTTAAATTACCACTGTAATTTAGTGAACAAAATTATTTTTGTAATTTGTCATCTATGGTGGTTTTTGTGGCCACAAGCCTACTGTTCATTGTACCAAAAGGTTCAGTGCTTCCCTAAATTGTCCCCCTGTATTTCAAATATATTTGGTTCATTTATTTTATTTGTATACCTCCTCTTGTCTGCAGTTTCCTTTCTGTTAATTCTTCAACTTCTGATGGTGTTTAGAAACATTGTTGTTAACATTTAGAGTATGCAGGCTGAGAGAAAACAAATCTCAATAGGAGTAGTATGCAAGGCAGTAGTGCCAAAGTCACCTTGAATTAAGGGTCTTTCAGATGTAGTTTGTGTGTGGGAGCATCATTGAATCAGCCAGTCCCCCCACAAAGCAGAGGGGTAGCTTCAAGGGGCCGGGGGGCTGCACAACGTACCAGGCATGCTCCCCGTGGGGTGTGGCGAGGGCGTTCCAGGGGCATGGCAGGGGCGGGATGGGGTGTTCTGGGGCAAGACAGGTGAACCGGCTGCTTTCCCCCCTTGCTACGCCTCTGCCTGAAAGTGCTTACAATGTATAGACATCACTTTGCTCCCCTGACTTTCCAAGGATATTAGCTTTATTCAGCTTTTCTAAAAATTTTCAGGTTTTAAAAATCCAAACCCAAACTTTACCAAGCATAATTGTTCGTCCTCAACCCTAACTTTGACTACTCTGAAATTTGTCAAACCTAAAGATTACCGAAACACTTATGAGAAGTATGAAATCACGTTAATAATATTAATACTGTAAACCAATTTAGGATTTTTTTAAAAAAAAATAAGGGTTTCCTTGTAATGTTGAAAAAACGTATAAGATAAAAATGTAATAAGAAGTTTTCTTTTACTTTTAGACAGAAAGGCTATCTATAATATTTTCATTTTGAATCAGTATTAAACACATTAACTCACTACAAGTAACTATAAATAACTTCCTTAATTTGTTGAATAAAATTTGCAGGCCTAATTAGAAGAAGTGCTATCAAAGCAGGAAAATCGTAAGTTATGGATACTGTGAAGTCACGCATAATGTCAGTAACGAATTACAGTTGAGGTAGAATCAGTACTGGATCATAGGCAGATGAAAGTGTGATCCTCCAGATTCCAGGTGACAATAAAATAGAACTAAGACTTGCTCAGAGGCGGAAACACAAAACCAAATTTATTCAGCAAACAGTTAAAATCTTTTAATAGCTTAACTGTTCTTGCTTAGTTAAGAAAACAATGCCAGCTTGAAATCTGGGCATTATTTAAGCATCCCGAGTCCTAAAGATATTCATTCCAAAAACACAACGGCTTGATGTAAGAGTCATAACAGCTACAATTTATTCTAAAGCTGTGTTTTTTATGATGATGAATTAAAGAGTGCCAAGAGTATTTGATTCTCTGTCAGTATCTCTACCAGATACCAGAGGATGTTTTCCTACATCTGGAATTTGTAATAAAAAATTATTTTAAAAAATATAAACAGAATAGGAAAGGGGAAGAAAATAGAAACCATATCACAACAACAATTACAATTACATCCAAAGAAAAAGAGAAAAAAAAGAAGAATACAGCATAATAAACAATGTCCCATTCCGCACAAAACTAATAAAACATCTTGCAGATGTTTTAAGAAGACAGAGCTGTCACCACAACTGCTTCTTGCCATCCAGCTTACTGTCTTCCTACTCGTCCCTTCTCCCTTTCCTTGTCTCCTCCCTCATTCTAAGCCTACTGCACTCTTCAAGAAATTGGGCCTTATCCCTGGAAGAAATCCATGCACAGGTACACACGTGACAGACAGATAAAGAAAACAGGCACACAGACTTAGAAGTAAGCTGGGAGAGGGAGAAACCCCCTTCCCCAGCTGCACATTATGTTGCAAAGAGCCGCATGCGGCCCATGAACCGCAGTTTGGACACCCCTGCTGTATACTGTAGAGCAACATATTCAAAAATTACTGCCAAAGAAAGCATGAACAAGCTGTTCGCGGTATCTGGTGTATCTTGAACATTTAAAATAAAAACAACATTCCAGGACATAATCATCAATGGACATAATCATCAAATGATTTAATTCCAAACAGTGAAGTTGCACCCTATATATTCTGTTATTTTAAATCTCCTAATGGCAACTTCCAGTCAAAGTAGTTGGTCCTCAGCTGTCAATAACCTGCAAAGAATACTCCAAAATGCATGCTTATAGGTAGTATTAGATCCCATATTAAGAGAAAACAGTAAGCATTTAGTGCATGGATAGTTATTAAAAAGAGGATTATGTCTGCAATAAAACTTTGGAGAAGATACTTAGTGGCTCATTTATACCTTATGAAAGCAAGATAATACTAGTCAACCTTCACGGGTGAGGAGCTCTGTTCATCTTGTAGTCCACTGCTTTCACTTTTAGTCAAATGTCAAGAGATTAATTAGATTTCAAATGTCTTTGTGCCTGTCGTATTGTTAAAGTCTGTTAAATCTTGCATCCTTAAAGTGACTCCTCTGAGAGCAGCAATCCAGCATTAAAGCTTTTAATCAAAAAAGGTCATGTGTCAGCTTTTTATATTTTTAATGTATAATGGGCAATTTTCAAAAGGTTCCAAGAGCTTGATAAGCCCCAGAGGGAGCACCACATACCTAAATGCTTGCAGGACCCTTCCTGTACTTATAAGTAATTGTACCAGAAGTGCAGTACCCAGAGCCAACTTTATTTTCTCTTGTCACCTTTTAACCAACTCCTGCATTACTCTGGCATTATAGAATGTCTCTATGATCCCTGGTGAGCTCCTCTTACTTTCCATTTCCATTTCCTTTCCTTGCTTTCCTTTATATGCAGCGTTACCTTCAAAACATGCATAATTATTTTTCTGTTTCATACGTTGTGCAGTGATGTAAGAAGATAACTAAGTAAGTTATTCACATAGTTTTCTTGTTAGGAGCAACTAGTAAATAGTTCATAGTAGGTGGAAAGTCAGTTGAGTTACGGATAGAGATATGCACCTGAAACAAAAGGTATTTTTCAGATTTGGGTTTGTGGAAGGACAAAAATACCAGTAATTAATGGTATTTGGGTTCCCTGGTAGTGATTCAGAATTGAGTTTCTCCAGGATTTTGGTCTTATTTGGGTTCCATTATTCCCTCGGGGGTTTGAGAGGATGGACTGGAGTGGTGGATCAGAGAGGACCTGGCGAGCAGGGACCTGGCTTACAGTAATTTAAATTCCAAAGAAGAAGGAGAAGAAGGAGGAGGAGGAGGAGGAGGAGGAGGAGGGAAGTTTGGATTTATATCCCCCCTTTCTCTCCTGCAGGAGACTCAAAGGGGCTTACAATCTCCTTGCCCTTCCCCCCTCACAACAAACACCCTGTGAGGTAGGTGGGACTGAGAGAGCTCCGAGAAGCTGTGACTCGCCCAAGGTCACCCAGCTGGCGTGTGTGGGAGTGCACAGGCTAATCTGAATTCCCCAGATAAGCCTCCACAGCTCAGGTGGCAGAGCGGAGAATCAAACCCAGTTCCTCCAGATTAGATACACGAGCTCTTAACCTCCTACGCCACTGCTGCTATATTATTTATTTTAAAATTTGACTCGTTGACCATATGAATGCCCAGGTTCTTACTTTCAAAACCATTAATAGCAGATAAGGCAGAAAGTGACTATTGACCTGTAGGATTACCTCCGTCAAGGTTTCCAGCACCGTGTGGAATGCTGTCTAAGTGATATCCAGGATGCAAGAATGTTAGGGCAGTTAGAACAGAAATTTACAATAAAAAGATTCCTGTGTGAATGTGTGTGTCTGCCCGTGTCATGGGCGTGGACTTGCCATGCTGCTTATGTGAGATAAGAAGGCCCCAGGGGCATGACCAGTATTGCTTCTATGTGGCAAAGAGCTATCAGGAGTGTCCATGGTGAAAAAAACATCCAATATCAGACAAGAGGAAATTCTATTTTTCTGCGTGAGGTCATTTTGAATGCTTCACTGTTACTGAATTATAGTAATTACAAATGATACATTAGAATCGAATGATCACTATGTAGCTTGTCAGATACAATTAGATAACTCTCAAAGCTGCTGAAGAGTAAAATTCAAATTGCGGCTCTATGGTCATCCAGTATACTCCTTTGTTAACACCTGGCAGACAGTAGTCATAGTAATCTCTATCAAAAAGGAATTCTAAATCCAAGATCAATGTGTGATAAAGCAAATAAGAACTTTAAAGAAGAAAAGTGCTCAGCACTGTAAAATTTTAGAACCATTACATTGCAATCCTATACAGAGTTTCTCCAATCTAAACCTGTTGAAATCAGTGGATTTAAGATTGGTGTCGTTCTACATATTCTTAATTACAGGCCTAATATCAATATTCTCCACAGTTGGCTCCACTGGAATTAACACATTTCAGTTATTTACACCTGAAAAACTATCCCTTTGAAGGAACAGTTCAGTTTCCTAAGCAAAGGCATTTGCATTCATTCTTGAACGTTTATTATTTGGATTCCATTTTACTCTATGGTTTGTTCATCAGGATGGTCCCAGTTCAGTTGCATATGAGTACTGCATATGTGCAGGCCTGTTACAGGAGAAGCTTCTAGAACTCTTTAAATGCTCTTCAGGCACGTCCCAACCCCCAGGGTGTGCCTCAATTTCCTGCCCCTTCTCCAAGGGAGGGGGAGTGCCTTCTCTGAGTTCTCTGCTGCTGCAGAGAGTATAGCATTGCTGAGATTTAATTTCTGTTTTCTTTGGTCAGAGATTCTATTGTTGCAATTTGAAAAACTAATAATAATAAATATAATAATGAACAAAAATACAAAAAAAATGGACATTTTCCCCCTGAACATATAATTTTCATTTAAATTTTTTAAAAGATAAACAAACAAAAATGGCACATGGGGGAAAGGCAGGGCTCCCGATTTCTTCTATGCCAAGTATAAACACAATAAAACATTTACCACTAGCTCCCTAGTTACAATTATGAAATTATAGTTCAATTAAACTTGTAATTACTAATTATTCTCTTAGTCTTCAAATCCTGAAATCATCAGTTCATTTTTTTTCTATTTTAAGCAGAAAATCTATCAGGGGTTTTCAGTTATCAATAAACATCAATAATCAATAAGTTCTTTTCTCTAATCAAAGAAGGAAGCTTAGCCATCTCAACCAATTGCACTATGAGGAGAGAGGGGAAAGGAGTTTGTAAGCCTCTTTGTGTCTCCTTAGAGGAGAGAATGGGGCAGGGAATATAATATCCAAACTCTTCTTCTTCTCTCTGTTACACTCGGGGGTATGATTTGTAACACTGGATTTACTAGATGAATATTTCCATGTCAAGATAAAGCTAGATCACCACAATACCTGTGCTTCTAATGCACAGGTGTTCCTCTAAGCATCTTGCTTCAGCCCCCAGTCAAAGCAGTAGTAGTAGCTTACCTGCAGAAAGGGGAGACAAGATAAACTCATACCTGGTTTGTCATAGCCAGTTTGAATTTAAAGCTCCTGAAACAGGCACAAAGGGCACACTTCATAGGTGCCATTCTAGATTCTACCCTAGCCAGGGCCTTTCCACCACCAGAACAAATCCTGGCAGTCAGACTGTATATTCTAATGCCAAAGGTCAAGCATTCAACATGCCTCCTGCTCCAAAAATTACTAGGATTAATTGCTCCTCCACCTTCTTGGTTCCACATGCAAGGTTACATATGCACTCACTCCAGTCGTGGTTCATCAGAACCTTAACTCTGCTCCACCACCTCCAATCTGAACAACTGAACATCCCAAAATAATGGAGTTTTTGAACTGGTAGACACTAACTGTCAACCTCCCATTTCACCCCACCATAACACAGATTATGCTAAGCACAGATACCTTCCTTTCAATCTGGGGTGCACAAATGGGGAGAGTCTCAGCGGGCTATGTTCCCCCCCCCAAGAAAATTCTCCTGTACATCAGTGTGCTGCTACTCAAAGTGATGTACAACTGTCTGCTCATCTTACACAAACATGTCTGTTGCTAAAGTACCAAATAGCTATAGACAATGTAACAACCATATACCATATAGATAGGGCCCCACATCCCCCCAATTGTTATGCCTGGTATTTACATTGGTTTGGGAATGGGGAACTCACTACAAGGCTTCCATTGAGGCCATTCATGTAGCAGGGGTCAACAAGAGTTAGCGGACTTCTTCAGTCACATCCTAGGCTCAGCTAGATTTTCCATTCCTGGGTAACACCCACCGTAGACATTTGCCACCAATCAGAATGAGAAATGCAAATCCTTCTGCTCCCACGCTCCATCCCCTTGATATCATGCGACAAAAGGTGGAAACGGCATGGAGGAGGTGACGGAGCACCTCTAGGCATCTTGAGCTTTAAACGGCTTTATCTGCAGCAGGCCTGCACATGCGCCATACCTAGGTGGCTACTCAGTGAACAACAGTTGCAAGTAAATGCAGCCCTGTTTTTTTGCCTCTACACCCTGGCTAAAAGAATATCGGGGGGATTTTCACTTGCAAATACAGAACATTAGTCAAAATCTGATCTGCCACAGTGGTTCTTTCCCTTTCTTATCTGTATATTAAAAGTTGGCTCTTCTCATTTCCATGTTGAGGGGAAACATAACTCATTTATTACCTGTATTAATTTTCTCCATCTTACAAGCCTTTCTCCTGCCGGGAAAGGGCAGGGTTTAAATAAAATCAAATAAATAAATAATAAAGTGCTTCAAATATTGGATTTCCTCCCTACCTGTATATTGTCAGAGTAGTATATTTCATGCATGCCATGCTCTGCTTGTGACATATGCTGGTTTTTGACAATATGTTTGTGAAATATTTTTCTTCATTGCTGGCAGAGACACTTCTGCTATATACATTATATACAGACCAAAAATCAATAAAATATCCAGTTGGTGTCCACATTTTCACTTGTTAAGACTTCTATCAGAAAACAATGTTGTACTTTTTAAAATTAAAATAAAGTTACATTTGAAGGGTACGTAGTATTCTTGGGTGTGTGTTTAATGCAACGTGATGGATATGTTTCTTCTGTGCGCTATGCATAAACCAGCATTTTTTTCATAGAGCAGAGTGGTAGAGCATATGGAATAAGAGTTATTTCCACTTTCCCTTCATCATCTTCCTCTATCACCGTGGTGGCGAACCTTTGGTACTCCAGATGTTATGGACTACAATTCCCATCAGCCCCTGCCAATTGGCCATGCTGGCAGGTGCTGATGGGAATTGTAGTCCATAACATCTGGAGTGCCAAAGGTTCGCCACCACTGCTCTATCACAGTCTGGGCCATCTGAGGGCTTGAGTCTGTGGGTTGCTGCCTGCTTTGTTTTGAGGCAGTGGAAGAGTAGCACTGACCTCTGGAGGTCAATCAGCATTTCAACCCCCTAATAGTTTTCTGCATAGTTGAGAGTTTCCATAGTTGGTAGAGAGGTATTGTTACCCCATGCCCATTCTTCTCTTCCCTCCAAAGGGAAGTATTCACACGTAGCACCTCTATCTGCTTTTCAAATAGAGGGAGACGTGTTGTTGCATGTTACAGAATTGAATGCATGCCAACTGGTTTGCAGTGGGCCATCAAAATGGTTTAATGGTCGGGCCAATTAAAGTAGAACGGCCTTCTTGGAGTAAAATAGTCTCAACTCTATCCCTTTGCTTTCCCCCTCTCCCCCACATTTATTTTTATATTCTTTTAGAATATAACAGTGCAGTCTGGTGCACAGTTATTCCAGTACAAGCCCATTCACTTTAATAAGTTTAGACTGAAATACCAGGGCCACTGTGCAGAGGAAGGCAATGGCAAACCATCTCTGTTAGTCTCTTGCCTTGAAAACCCTACTGTGTTGTCACACGTCGTCTGCAATTTGACAGCATTTTGCACATAGGGTGGAATAACTCTCCAGAGGACTGCACTGTTCAAGGTCTAATAATATCCAGCCTGTAATATATGAACTATTTGTATTACTAGATGGGAGTTTTCAGCCCATTGTGATTATATAATCATTCTCCACTAGTAGCAAAGCCATTGCAGGAGAGGGGGGTGCAATGGGCCCTAGCAAAGGGTGGGGGAGCAAGCATTTCCCCCTGCAATGGGAGGGGATGGAATTTCACCTACTGCTCACCCATTGGTAGGCAACTTTCCCTTCCCTTCCCTGTTTGTATTCCCTCCCCTTCTTTGTTTGCACCCACCCCAACAGGCTGCCCTGGCTGTTCTGCAGGCCCAGAGAAGCCCTGCTGCCTCCCTGCCCCCATCAGGCTGCCTTGGTGCCCACTGCTCTGCAGGCCCGCAAAAGTCGTTCTGGCTCCCCTCCCAAGTCAAGCAACCCCATTCCACCCCACCCCAAGGCTCACCTTTCCAGCCTCCCCCACATCAGTACTCACCTGCCAACTCCCCCCCTCCCCATTCCATCCCCCCCTCAGCCCAGGTTTCATAGTCGTAACATTCCATAGCTTATCCATTTATTGGTTAGGATGGTTTATAGTCACTCTTCTGCTTTTGTTCTAGCCTCCTTTTGTCTTCTGTGTACATCCCCCAGCTGAAACTCACCTAATTCTTTTGGAAAACAATGCTTTAGTCAGGGATGAACAAGATATTTTAAGATAATGGGAGAGGTGGGGCCACTGAGGAGATTGAGGAGACAAAATGGAGACAGCTGTAATGGCAACAGTGTAAAGCAACACCAGCTCCAAAAGAGTGGCAGAATCTATGAAACAAGCCCACCCTGCACTGACATTCAAACAACTGTTGTGGCTATCCTGACACTCTTTTACCTGGATTTATTAACAATCCAAATTAAACTCTGGCTAGGCCACAGAGCAGTTAGAAAGTGCAAAAAGAGCCTAAGCATAGCCAGCAAAGGGTTTATTTCTGCAGTTTTTCAGTTTTCATTTTTTATCCCTGTGTTTAATTTGTTTGTCTCTACAAGTGTGTAGTTGGATCCATAGAAGAACGGGGGGTTGGTTTATTTTTCTGCCTCTGCGTTATCTTATAAATTAAACCCTCCTCCCACCCACTTGCACACTACCAGCAACTTTGGGGGAAAAAACAGTGGTGCTTTGGAATCTTCCTGGCATGGAGCTTCCTGATTTTTGTAATCTGGACCTTCTAATGGATTTCATTTTAAACCAATAGGATAATAAATGTGTTCTGGGGTAGATTTTTACCCACAAGGCAATTGTGTAACTTGTCTGAAGGTGACATATATGTGCTGTCACAACTTCCTTATAATTCAAGCATGGAAAATATATTTAGAAGCAACTTTGGTCCTAATTTTGATTTAGGTAAGCTACAAATGCAAGTGTTGAATCTCATTTCATCTATAGCAATTTAGTTGGGAAGACCTGCGCTGAGGTCTTTTGCTAATATTTTGTATATCGTAGCATATATATCACTGAAGTCATAAAATAATTAAAACTCAGTAAAGCTTTCAAATTAATTTTATGATGCAGGATATTTTATTTTTTTTATTGCCTGTTTTCTGCTGATGTCTGCAAAACAGCACTTCTTACAAACTGCATTGGGTAGTTTGATAGAAGCGAAGTAAACTGTTCCCTTCTGTTCAAGTATCCGGTGCTGTCTGTTTATAGACAAATACTGGAAAGGCAAGTATTGAAGTGTGTTTTTCAGATGAGTCCCAAACAATTGTACCTTTTAAGAAACATATCTGACGGTTATACCACAACAACATCTGATATTGATTCATATCTACATACTTGAAAGATTCAGATCAAATAGCAGCTCACAATCATTGCCACAGTAGGTTCTAAATTCAGCAAAGAATTTTAAAGAAAGAAAAATATGGCACATGAACTGGGAAAAAGGAATTATGAAGACCAATAAGTGGTTATATTGCAATAATCACTTGTAGCTCATCTAGTTGAAAGCCAAGTGAAGTCCTGTAAGTTATTTTAATTTTCAGTAATTCATAGCTGACCATCGCAACTAGACCTATACCAGACCAAATTCAAGAATCTTCAGGATAATCAGAGTGGACTTCTTCGACATTCAGCTACCAAGTTTGAGGACCAGATTAATGTTATAATGTTCCTGATTTGTTTTTCCCAAAGGGTTAGCAGTAGAGTAGCCAAAATGCCTGTAGAAATATGCCTTGTCCTTGTAACAGAGGCTGATTCCGCATGGGCCAAAAACAGCAGTGTGAAAACGGTGTGAAAACAGTATAAACCCTTTTACACCGTTTTAAACCCTTTTACACCATTTTCACACCATTTTCACACTGTTGTTTTTGGTCCAGTGGAATCAGCCAGAAACTCTGTTAATGAGGCAAGGCCTTTTTTCCTCTAAGCAGTTGGCAACTCAAGTAAGCAACATAGGTTGGCTCTGAGGTGTGCGTTACTCGGGAATAAGCTTGGTGGTAGTTGTTGGCTTTGCTTTGAAGTCAACAACCGAGGTTACTCCCAGGTAAAGGATTGGGCTTTAGTTCTTTGCATGAAAATTAGTGGGGTTTAACAGTGCTTAACAGGGTTACCTTCACTGCTTCCCCAAAACTAGGTCTTAGGTTTAATGCTAATAATTGAGCCCAGGGGCCCAGGCCAGCCTAGATGTGGGGGGGGGGGCATCCCCCCCATGATGAACTCTGTGTATGCCCACAGAGAGGGCTCTGAGTGCCACCTCTGGCACCCGTGCCATAGGTTCACCATCACTGGCTTAATTTCTCAAGCCACCAATCTAGCATAATCCCTTTGGTATTTTTCCAGCATTGGATAATAAGCATGCTAGCTGCAACTAATAAAAAATTAATATGTGTTTTTTGTTTACAATAGGTGTTTTCATTGATAAATAAATTAAGACAAGTTCAATAGTAGGATTTATTTATTCTCCAGTTATTTTAGCAATCTTTGCAAATATTGATCTCCAGATGTTTGTTGTAACTGAATACGATCACCACATATGAATACAGCCTCTCGAGCCATCTTTATTATCTATTTTCATTTCATGGGCTATTCTAGTTGAAGTAAAATACCCCCTCTGAGAAATATTTAATGCATGTTCTTGTATACTTTTTGAGATTGATTTGAAAGGGAACAGGTGGAATATTTGTTTTCAGTCCTAATAATTACATTTAGTATTTAGTTCTATTTTTCCAGTTGGTTTATTTTATTTAATAATATCCTATATATGTTAGTGATTTATTTCCCTTCTCCTTTTCCTTTCACTTTTACTTCTACATGTGTTTAAAATCTTAGAATTCCGTTAATGGTCTATTTAATTGATCTTTAATTTCCTTCTATGAAAAATTTAAAAGTTAATTATCAACAGCCATGTAGGCTCCTTCTGCATATTCAGAATAATGCACTTTCAGTCCACTTTCACAGTTCTTTGAAAGGGGATTTAGCTGTTCTGCACAGTAAAATGCAGCTGCAAAGTGTACTGAAAGTGGATTGAAAGTTCATCATTCTGCATGTGCGGAAGGGGCCTTAGTACCTTCAGGAATCCTTCCTTCTGTCCAAAGTTGACTACTATTATTTAAAAGCACAGTATTTGAATCCATTAGTTTTATTTGGTGAAGGGGAAGAGACGTAAGTCTTACAAATTAGTCAACCCTATGGGTTACAGTCCAGCTCCATTAAAAGTAAGTGATTTATAGTTTTATCTGTATAGGGCTAATCTACACGTTACATTTTTGTATTAGTTGTTTGCATTTTCCCCACTGTCATTTGGGAGATTTGGGGAAAGGCACTTTTAAAGCCCTGGAAGCCTGATTGGCTTCAAGTCAGTGCTGTGGGGGAGGGAGTTCCTGTGGTGTAGCTCCAAAGATGAGCAGCTTAGTCCCCCCTCCTGGCCGCTTCAGCTTGGGAAAAAACCATGCAGAGGCAAGGCAGGAGCCTTTCCCTACAGCTGCAGTGGGACTGCAGAGAAAGGGAGTTTAGCCTAAGAATCTGTACCCAACTCACAGAAAAAGTAATGTGTAGTCTGTCCTTTAGACAAAGTGATCTTATGTACACAGCACAACACAGTGCAAAGGGTCAGTTGTCCACAAAGTAGATTTCTGTTTGGTAGGCACCAGTTTGTATTGGACTGTTTACTTTGGCTTGCTAAAGTTCAGCTTGATGAAAAGAAAAATGACTGATGACAGATTTTGAATAGCAGGAACATGTAATTGTGTTTGTTTAGTTTCTTTTTGCGGGCAGTGGTGACATCACCTAAATATATCTGTGTTCAGCTTGTATTTTGTGCAGAGTAAACTAAATGTTAGCAGAAACAAAGCCTACAAAGAAGAGGAAATTAGATAATAAGATCATATATATAACTTTGAGATTTTGATTTAAATAGACAAAAGCCAGAACATTCAACAGAAGGGCTTGTACTTGTCCCAGTGTGGAAATGATAAAAGCTACATAATAGAAAGGTTTAAGAATGGGGTTTAAATGTCCTGGCTCTTCTCAGTGAGTTTAAATAATGTTTTGTATTTAACTACCTGTAGGAAGTGAAATGGAGAAGCCCTTATACAACACATTAGTAGAATTTTTAATAAATTAATGAGCAATGTATTGTCGAAGGCTTTCACGGCCGGAATCATTTGGGTGCTGTGTGGTTTCCGGGCTGTATGGCCGTGTTCTAGCAGCATTCTCTCCTGATGTTTCACCTGCATCTGTGGCTGATCCTCTGAAGATGCCAGCCACAGATGCAGGTGAAACGTCAGGAGAGAATGCTGCTAGAACACGGCCATACAGCCTGGAAACCACACAGCACCCAAATTAATGAGCAGTTTTCCAGGGCTTTGCAAAATCTGTTTACTTAAGCCACTACTAAGTTGTTTCTGAGCATTTCTGCGCTGATGGTGTTGAGAATCTGAAAATACATCACTTTCTTAAATGATAATTTTACTGTCTGATCCAGAGTGGGCTGGATGGCTGGGACAGTGTCACTCCAGTGGTGCCTATACTCCACTCCCTTCTAAACGGCTTTCCCGCAGTGTGGGAAGTCCAGAAAAGTTTTTTGAAGGGCCAAAAATATGCCATAGGGGAGAATAGAGATATACCATGAAAATTCTGGCGTATCTCTGCTATGGCTCTGCCAGTGCACGAGACCTGGCTGGGCAGTGGAGACTAAGGTTGGCCCTGGCCTGCCTCTAGCCATGCTGTTGCAGCATTCTATGCTGGCAGGCCTAGGCCAGGACAGAGGCTTCCCGGTCAGGCACCACAGAAGTTACCCCTCTGCCAGCGCAGGGCTGTGGTAGCTCCAGAATGGGATCCAGTCCCCCCCTCTGGATTAGGCTGTATTTAATTTGTATAAAAATGTATTCTGAAATCAGTATATGCTTATGTAATACCAAGGAATTATTTTTCTTGCATTCAAAGTGAAAAAGGTTGTCTTATACAGTCTTGAATTTGCCTCTTGTTACCAAATATATCCTTTACATTCTGAATGCACAGTGCTGTTACAACTGCAATGTGTCCTAGTGTGCCTGACAGTGCAGTATCCTGGCTTCTGTCTGCTGCTGTTATTGCACAAAGAAATATCTCTTGTTGATCCATAGCAGTGGTTCTCAACCTTCCTAATGCCGTGACCCTTTAATACAGTTCCTCATGTGGTGGTGACCCCCAACCCTAACATTTATCCATTTTACAGATGGAGAACACTGATGTAGAGAGTCTTAGGCGACCCCTGTGAAAGGGTAGTTCGACTCCCAAAGGGGTCCCGACCCCCAGATTGAGAACCACTGATCCATAGGTTCTATCCCTAAAATATATTATTTCATTTTGAGCGTAATTTTTTACTGTTTGCCCATTTTTCCAAGAAGCGTGTGTTAATTTTCCTTTAAACTGGATCACAGTCTTTAAACTGGATTCCCATTACTTGCCACTTTTCTCAAAGCACTGTTTTTTGTGATCACCCCAGTTTGAAGATTCATACAGTCTCAGTTTTTAGAATAGGTCATTGTGTTGGCTTGAATTTTTAGGCTTGCTCAATCTGTTCAAGCCCGCAATTTGGATTCCTTGTTAAATAGGTAAATAGTTTAAAAATTGTATGCCTCAGTTAGCCATGTTAACTGGAAAATCACATTTGTAACTTTTCCCCCTCTCCTGTTTTGGTATTCTGGGAAGCCCTGGTTTTCTTTACCATGTAGCAGGCCTTGCCAAGCCAAAATGAATGCTTACAACCACCCAAAAATACTGACAGCAGCTGCATCCATCACAGGAAGATATTTTCTTATGTTATGCTCTAGCAGGTCACATTTTGCAGCAGCATACATTTTTGGGAAATTCACTAAACTAGTTATACCTTGTTTTGCTGGACAGAGGAAATCAGCAACTGGGGAGCAGCAAAAGTTTCAACAAAGGCCCCTTCCGCACATGCAAAATAAAGCACTTTCCACCCACTTTCACAATTGCTTGAAAGTAGATTTTGCTATTCCGCACAGTAAAATTCAGCTGCAAAGTCCATTGAAAGTGGATTGAAAGTGCTTTATTCTGCATGTATGGAAGGGACCATTATTCTGGGGTCCTGGAGATAACGTGTCTATATTGCAGGGGGATTAGGGAGATACTGACACACACGCTGCTCTTCTACAAGATAACTACCAAAAAAGAGTTTGCTAGAAAAGATCCGATGACTCTTTTATCCCTCAGTATTTTCATTTGTAAAAATCAATACTTGCTTTTAACTCTGTTTAATGTTGTGGGCCTTGGTAATGTGCTTTGAGATTCCAGTACAAAAGAAATTTGCATGTGGCTAATTACTATTAAAGAAAAAAATCAAAGCTTATTGGTTTAGCAATTATGAAGATTTCAGTTCAATGTCACAATCTTTAGTTACAAAAGAGTTTATCAAATGTTTATCAGGTTATCCAAAGTATAATCAAATCACAGTTCTTTTATCTCATATAGCATCTTTGATTAATGTTACTTAAGAGGACTGAATAGAGGAGAACTTATGTTATGCTCAGTTGCTTGAAGGAAGAACAGGATAACTTGTAGGGGGAAATGTGGTAGAAAAAAATTATATTACATGTATTTTTGTGCAAAGTAGTCCTGTTTTTCTAAAATATAATATTTTGAATTATGCTGGAGTTGGGTATAGTTTCAATATTTGTGAAGTTTTGTTCAGGGGGCCAAAGTTATGACCCTCAAAGTGGTAGCCCCACCTCCTGTTAGCTCCCATTGGAAACAATGGGGAATGGGGCACCTGCTTTGGGGGACCATAACTTTGACACACACCCCCCGCCATGGACCAAACTTCACCAAACTTGATGCTGCTAGCTTTAAAAATGTGCCCCCTGCAGGCCAAAATGCAAGAACACGAAAAATACAAAAAAAAATCAGACGGACCCAAATATATTTGGATATCCAAATATATTTGGACATACCGAATCTGGTATTCAGGCTTATTCAGGTAAACAGTTACTTTTATGCCCGAATCCGAATTTTACCGAATATTTAAGGTATTGACCAAGCCTAGTCTGGACTGGGAATGAATCTAAAAGGGAGGAAGAAGAGGCTAGCACAAATATACTGGCCTAGGGGACATCTTCAGCCTGTGATTAATTGTTGTACCTCTGAAGAAAATAAAAGCCAAAATGTATTTTGTGTTTGGTTGGTGTTCAGTGACCAATTGGGAAAAATATGGCGACAACTTTATTGATTACATTTTCCTCTGGTCTTAGCACAACATAGACTTTAGACAGTGTGCACAGCTGATAGCCCGACTGTTGATAAACCTTCCCCCACATTACACAACCAACTATCTCAAATGGGCGGAAGCCTGTGTTTAGTAGAATTTACTTTATAATTGCAGGCAGCGTGGTGTAGTGGTTAAGGTGTTACATAGGTTCAAATTCATACAATGGAAGTTTGCTGGGTGACCCTGGGCAAGTCACACATTTTTAGCCCCAAAAATGATTAGCATGTGGATGATTAGAATGTGGATGGGAGACCTGCAAGGAGCACCAGGGTCTTGATGCAGAGGCAGGCAATGCCAACCACGTCTGAACATCTCTTACCGTGAAAATCATACTGGGTCACTGTAAGTCAGCTGGGACTTGATGGCAAAAAAAATTGTTGTTTCATTTAAAATGTGGATGCTAAAAATTAAAAAGTTGTTATGAAATGGTGACTTTCTGATGATATATTTTTATCTCTTTGTAATAATATATGTTTGCTTGTAAGGCTGCCTTGTAAACCAATTTGCTGTACAGGAACTGAGTACATTTATTTTGTCTAAAAGTATTCCATCTGCCTACCTTTTTAGGTCTAGTCCATCATGTCTGTAATCTTCTAATAGAAACTGCCACTCTCTGCTTGGATGTGGATGATAAAAGCAACATCAAGACAGCAAATGCACTGCTCCTCTCATTGCTTGACATTTTGCACCACATGCTGATATACACAGCTAATATTATCCGTCTGACATTACAGGTATAAAGTCTATTTTCTGGTAGAATGAGCACCATTGTACCGATCTGTAGTCTTTTTGCTGTTGTTCATATTGTATTCCCCACTAACAACTTTATGAAGTTAAACAGAATGGTTGACCAAGCAACATAGTTTTTACAGACAGTGGCTATCTGTACATGTGAGTTTAAAAAATCAGCTTTTTAAAACAGCTTTATTAATAAATACCCACAATGGGTATGCTAGATTTTGAATAGTCTCTTTATCTAGAAAGTTTTGAACTATTTTGCATTTTTCTATTTATGTACATGCAGCATCATTTAGCCAACTCTCTTTTTGATGCCAACCATGACCATTCACTTCGTTTTTGGATTGTATTATATTAGGCTGCGAATAAGGCATCAAATATTTGAATGAATGCACTTCAATATAAAGATTTACTATACGTACAAATCTAGTGTGCTGAGGTAAATACTCTAGTATATATTTTCCTGGTGTGCTAAATTTTGAATGTGCAGGGAGGTTTTTGTTTTGTTTTGTTTTTAACATTAGGGAACATTCTGGCCTTTCACCTACAATCCATTATGGTATATTCTGGTAATTGATATATGGCATGAGGCTAACAATTATATTTTATTTCTCTTAGACTTTGAATTAATTATGTAAAAAGTCTGATCGAAGTGATATTTAACATCATCTCATTAGAGAATTCAATACTAGACTGTTTGTTCTAACTAGTGATAAGATGATGTGCTTTTTGAACGTGGTTATTTAATAACAAAAACAAACTGAACGCTTAAGCATCTTGAAGATAAACACTTAAGCAGCATATATCCTGAAGTGGTGATTGTGATGATCTTCTACATGCTTTCTTCCAAATATTTTTCTTATTATTTTTTTCCCTTATTAAGGCACAGAAGTCGGGCACAGGAGGGGACACTCAAACTGCTGAAGATCTCCTTATTATTAATAAGCCGCTGACAGTCCTAATTAGCCTACTTATTCAGTTGGTAAGAGCTTCTTAAGTCTGTTGAAAAGTTCACTGTTTTGGATTTTTAGCTTACCCATCCCAAATACTCAAATCAAATTAACAACATGATAAAAAAAAATTCCAAGAAGAAAAATACAGTGTTTCCAGTTCATAAAATTTAATTATATACCCAGAAGAAAGATAAAGGGCCCGGCACATACTATTAACACACTATCACAGTATCTCAGATATTCTCAAATTGTCCCATGTATTGCCATTATCTTGTCTATCACAAAAAGGAGCCCTGTCCTTTCCCTTCACCATAATCCCCACGTAAGATTTTCCTGTTAAATCACAGTCTAACACTAGTTTGAGCATTAACTAGGGTTAAGGAATCTCTTGCTTCCTTCACAAATGATTTTCCTTTTCTTCAGTTTAATCTTGGATAGGCATTAAGTCTGATTACCATTTGCTATGGTTACTAAAATTTAGAGATGATCTAAACCCAGGGTTTAGATAAATTCCACTTTGTGACAACCATTAATCCATCCTTTTGTTTGAAATAATTCTGAGAAAATAGAATGATTAAATCAGTGGTGAAAATGCCATGTTAAATAATTCAGGTAAATCATCTAGTACAAGGATATCCTACTGTGAAAGAAATGAAAAGTGAACTTTGACCACAGCAAAAACCTTGAGTGTAGAAACAGGGAGGATTTGATGCCCCGAAAAGCATGGATGCGTGCGGCATGAAAGTGAAGCCTGATAATTAGGACGTGATCCCAGGAAGTAGGAAGCTAGAAGGATGAAGAAGCAGAGGACTGAATGACAGAGTAATCAGTGAGATGAAAAACTATTACAGAGTGGTTGAGGGTGTTGCAGTGACCACTGAGCTTGTAGTTTGATGGCATTAGATTCTACCTTTTTGGCCTATGATGAGCCCACCTCTTTTGGCAAGCCATTATCTGGACACTGATTATGAAGTGTGGGTGCAAGACTAAAGATGCAAGTTAGGCAAGAAGGTCACCTTACGTGACTGAAATTTTATCATGATTTGCCTTGATTATAAAAAGGCACGGTCATGGCATAAAGGAAAGGTGCAAATAGAAATGACCAGTCAAGCATTATCAGCTTTACGTAAATTATCCTAAGCGTTTTGATCCAATGAAGGTGCCCCTAGGTATAGTACTCTATTGTTTTGCCTTAACTTGTCTGAACAAAAGAATGTCCAGCACATTTAGCTTTCACCCTGATAAATTTCACTCTCAAAGCTGACACTTTACTTGTATCTAACTTCTCCCCTTCCTGCTTTCGTTTTCTGTAAATTCCCCACGTAGGCATACTATAACTCCTGCCACCTCAAAGTCTCTCCCCACAGAAATGTGCATAAAATTTCAGTATGAACATTCACTCATACACATAATATAAGAGGAAGAGAGAAAAAATAAAGAACAAAAAATGGTCTTAGTAAATAGCACATATAAAGCTGTGTTTTGGAAATCCAAACAGAAACAATTGTGAAGGACGAACAAGTTGGTGCCATTCGATGTCTAGGAATTGGTACTATGGAACCATAAAATCAAGAAAAAAAATGTAGAGGGAGATAATTTGGTAAGCATACCTGATACTGATATTTGCTGGCCTTTTCATAGAAATATTAAATAATTATTACAGCATTTCAGAAATCTTGTTAATTTGATAACCTTGAAATAAATGTCTTTCAAGATTTTGAAAGTACTTAGTCATCCATGAAACAAAAGGTGGATTATCAGATTTAATAATAGATTTAATGATAAATTTGCTTTTGCCCTGCACCTAATATTTGTCAAATGAACCTACGTATAACTCCCAGCAGCGAATGAACTGAAATGATTATTCTGAAATAAATGAACACATACAAGAACACATGTAGCTGAACCAGACTTCTGCTCCAACTGGGTCAGTGTTGTTTACTCAGACTGGCATTGACTTTACACTGATCTTTTTGAAAAAAATACAGTGTAAGTTAATTCACATGCGCTCTGGAAGGAATGGCATGCATTTGTCTGCCTTGCAAGGTTGTGCCTATGTCACCATCTCTGAAGCAACATTTTTGCAGGCATTATTTCCTGCCATGCCAAAGTGGGCTTTTATGAGGACATGTAAAAAATCCATAATTACAACAGCATTATAACTGGCTGTGACTACAATAAGGTGACCAGATGGTCACCTTTGTGATCCGGGACGGGGAAGCGGCCGCACGCGCATGCGCGGCCGCAGAAGCACACAGGCTTCTGGGGCTTGCCGTTTGCCGCCCTGTGACAGGGCAGCAAACGGCAAGCCCCAGAAGGCCATGCGCTCCTGCGGCCAGGCGCACGGGAGGCTGCCGCACTGCCTTGCGCCCCAGAAGGCAGTGCAGCAGCCTCCCAAAAATTGGACAATTTGTAGAACCCGCGGGACAAATTGTCTAAAGGCGTGACGGTCCCGCCAAAAGCGGGACGGCTGGTCAGCCTAGACTACAACCTATTTCACATTTTAATAGAACCTCTATAGCACATGCTTGAAAAAAAGAAACAGTGAGTTGCCACACCTGTGACAAAACTGTACCCTCAAAAGCTGAAGGGAAATTGCTGCAGAGTATGTGTGAAAGGAAAAAGTCGGAAAAAAAAGAAGAAAATGTGTAGAAAACTCCCTTGTGAGGAAGCTTTGTCGCCAGCACTGGACAGTATATTCACAGTAGCAATGAATCTATGCAGAAAATCCTCACTGTGTGGAAATAGCCTGATATTAGCATAAGGGATTGTTGTTTGCCCTTATCTAACAAGTAAAATATGATGAAAACTCTCCCAATTTAATGTGTTGGTCAAATGCAGAAACCTTTTAATATCCTACAGGATGCTAAGCATTAGAATTGTTACTCATTTTCTAATTCCTGTTTTACACTGAAATATGTTTTCCCTTCAATCTATATGTTACATTTTGAATTTCCTTACCTTGTGAGCACTTCTGGCATGAACTGTGGCTTGCTTTAGTTTTCTGTTTCTGTTGTTCAGTCCTTAATTTGAAAAGCACATACTTTCCTATTGAAGTCTAGAGACTGTGCTGTAGTTTTGCTAGTATTTCCCTTTGCCTGCTCAGCATGCCCCCCTCCATTCAAAAAGAGTTTTGGAATGTTTAACCATGAGTTGTGTTATGTTTGTTCAAATGGATTCAAGCACCAGTTGGCTAACATATCTTTTGCTGACAAGGAGTTACACCAGAGGCGTAGCTCCAAGGGGACGGGGGGGTGCACAATGCACCGGGCACATACCCCTGTGGGGGTGTGATGAGGGCATTCCGGGGGCATTCCAGGGCAGGGGCGTTCTGGAGCGGGACAGGGGCGGATGACGCACAAGTGCACCGGGCACTTTTCCCCCTTGCTATGCCTCTGAGTTACACTAATTTTGAGGTAGGCCAACACAGTTAAACGTTATGGCTGAAGCACTTGTGACAGCTCTGACTGCTTAATAATGTTTAAGCAATTGGGAACAAGTCACAGGATCTCATCCACCCCTGCTTTCTTTCTAGAATACAAATTCCACCCCCTTCATTTTCTGTGGTTAAACATTACATCTGCCATGAACTGTGATAAAGGCTAAGGAGGGTACCCTTTAGCCACAATTTGGAACCACATTTCAAAACTGAAACTGGGTTCAAAGCATGGCTTGGGGAACCAGGATTATTCACAGCCATTCTGATCTTTTCAGAAAAGGCTGCATGATATTTCAAGTAAAGCAGGAATTAGTGTTTGAAGTTTGAACATCAGTGTTACTGTGTTCACAAACACAGGCTGATTCTGCACGGGCCAAAAACGCCAGTGTGAAAACGGTGTGAAAACAGTATAAACCTTTTTACACTGTTTTAAACCCTTTTACACCATTTTCACACCGTTTTCACACTGCTGTTTTTGGCCCATGCGGAATCAGCCACAGTTCAAATCAGACCCACACAGCAGTAGAAAGAGTGAATTAAGTCTTCAAACCCTGCTTAATTTCACAAATTAGAACTACACTCCCCACGCTGTTAGCATTTTGAAGAAAAAAAGTAATCAAAAGCTCACCCAAACCACTAATAATAGTGGGGAGGGGCAATTTCAATTAGCAAAATGGAGTGAGGGTTGGGGGTGTGTGTTAAATTTTCTCTTTTCTCTTTTTATTGCCCCAATCCAAATCAGGGTTCATTTAATTTGGTGTTTATAAAGACATACAATCTTTGCCACATCTGTTTCTTTTTATGTCATCCATAATTCTCTGAAACTTTTATCTCCTTTACTGGGATTTTCTTATTTTTTAGCTTCCGAGTGAGGACACTGAAATATATGAGAAAGCGTCACAGTGCTTGTCTTTGCTAGTTCAGCTCTATGGTGGGGACAACATGGATAGTATGTCTCCAGAAAACATGGACAGCTTTGCTGAAGTACTGCAGTGCAAGAAGGAAGTGAAAGATCGAAAGCTTTTATTGAGAGTCATCAAAAGACTGGTAGGATAACTATTTAACTTTCACTATTACCATAAAACAGTTCTGCAGCCAATTATCAGATCTGTATACTGTGGTGTATTATGTTTTAATGAGATTTTTGCTCGCAGAAATATAATCCTGCTTGTTGCCAAGCTGCATGGTGGCTAGTTTGTTCGTTCAGTCTCATCTTCTGTTAGGAAAGGATTGTCGGAGAAGTCTTGCTGTACCAGAGACAAGTGTCAGATTCAGATGAGCAAAGTGGCAGGATACAAGACAAAGTGTATGAAAAGACACGATCTCAGTCTGGGTCTCACTGATGTCCTGGGCGACTGAAACGTGGAAGAAAGATTCTCAAAGCTTCTAATGAGCTACTTTGTAGGCTGTTTCCACACAGGTTTCAAACTCACTCAAACTAGACCTTTATTAGGCATCAGGAGGAAAAAGAGAGAGAACATATCTAATATACACCAAATAGGGTTAGACAAAATAATACGGCTGATAGAGGTATCAGGCGTATACAGGTATCATTTGTACATGGGGGGAAGCCCAGAAAATTATTTCAAGAAATTAACCAGGAAGTTGGCCACCATTTCCAGTGTCTTAGTGTCCTGATTGTTCAGAAGATATTTCAGTTTGGAAAAAACGGGGGTGCCAAAGTTGGGGCCGTCAGAAAAAGGCTAGGTCTGAATTCCATGAATCTGGGGCAAGCAAATAAAATATACTCTAGGGTCTCTTCAGAGGTTGGGCAATGTGCACAAGCACGCATCTGGTGTAGAGATGTCTGTTTCCACACAGGTCGTCTAACCTGACCCAGTGCTGTTGGGAAGCTTTTTAAAAATTCATGAACCTTACAGCATTTCCATAACTTTTCTCCAATCTCTTCCAAGCCTGCTTTGCTGCAAAGTTTTGGAAACACAGCAAAGCCTGGGTGGCTGCCATGCGGCTGGGAAAGCTTGGATTCTCCCTGTTCCAATCACACAACAGCCATTGCCCTGTCCCTTTAGTGGCCATTTTCCTCCCTTGCCACTGAGGGCTTTATTATTTTTTAAATCTGCAATTGAATATCAGTTCAATAAATTTGTATATCAGTTTCTCTGAATTCTCAGTTCTCTATTTTTTTTAAAAAAATGTTCTATAGCCTCTTTTGTAGTTGGGATATCAAGGGATGGGCGTATCTTTGTAGTAAAAAGGGCTAGGGACTTTTTAAATGAAAGGTGGGACATCAGATAACCTGTACCCTGTAACACTTGTACTAATTTTTAAAAGCTCAGGTGGTGCAAGGGGGCAGCGACACAGCCTGGACAATCAAAATTGCAGGGAAATCTGTCATGTAGAACCGTTGTTGTTGTTGCTGCTGCTGCTGCTGCTGCCGCCGCCGCCGCCGCACTGTATCAGCAGTCACAGCAGTGATGGGAAGACCACACAAGCCTCTTCTCACTTGGGAAAAACCATAAAGTGTAACAGGCCAAGACCATTCAGTTGGTTTTTAAATATATATATATATTGGTTCCTCTGAAGCATGGAAGAGTCCTCTTTTATGGTTGAAGCTATTTCTCTCTAGAGAACGTGCACAGCACTGGGTCTGTGGGGTGAGCAATTAATGAAGTTCATTGGAGTGCCCATTTATGCTTTTCAAAGAGCCGGTATTCAAGAATATTAGATGGCTGTAATATGGCCAATCTAATAATTCAGTGTGTCAGTGTGAGGGAACCGGGTAACTCCCTATCACATTTACACAAGAAAGTCTCATGCTGCCTTCCTGAAGATCCAGGAACAACCCAGTGCTATATGGTACCGTGAGACTGCAAACAGCAATATTTGTTTCTGTCTTTCTGGTCTCCAAATGTGCAGATTGAAGCAATGTGGACCTGCACTCCATGCTTTTTTCTCCTTCTCATTTGCCATCACATACTTACAGCTGATAACTCAGCTTTCATAGTTTAGATGCACAGTAAATTAGTAACATGTGAACCATGAAAATTTTCTAGTTCTAATGACTGTGCAAGACATGTACATTTAACCATGATTCATAAATTCAAATGTTGTATTTTCTGAGTTCTCAAGAAATTTGTTATGTATTTATATAGCTGGAGAATGTGACGAGAACATGAATTCCCTTTAGTCACCCTAGCTTCTAGTCAGTGATAAACCTATCTTCCATATTGCTGTCTAATACCCTTTTAAGCCCATCTATGCTTGTGGCCATCACTACATCCTCTGGCAGTGAATTCCACAATTTTTATTTTCAACCCCTTTTTAAATAATTCCTGACACAGAGTTTGGCTTTTTCATTGTGGTGGACAAGGAAGGCAGAGGTTGTTTTTTCTTAAAGCGGGGGGGGGGGGGGGGGGAGCTGTGAGGAAATTCACTCAAATACAATTTAGCTAATGAAACTGGAGAATTAATGGTTAAACTTTTTGAATTTTGTGCACTAAGATATATTAGAATCTATCTTTAAAAACATGAACAGAGTTTTTATTCTACCAAAATTTAGTATGAGATGAGCATCTTCTTCCCTTCAAATGTGAAATATAAAGTGTTTCATTTGTGAGGGTCTTTTTAGTAATTCTTTTGCAGTTCAGAACTACAGATTATTGACTGTTCTTATCAAGAAAGAAAAAAGCAGTAATGGTAGAGGTTTTGTAACCAGTGTAACACTCAAGTTCTTCACTTTGGCACTGGAAACTTGCTGACACATGACTTTTCATTCCTTGCACACTCCTCCAGTATTTGGCAAATTAGTTGCATGAAGAGCAGACTGAACTAGAATATATGACAAATTGTATGATCCGCACACTTAACTGTAAATCTGCTCACAGTTCTCCAACTTGAAGTCTCTGGGGGAGATGCTTTAGTTGGATTTTTAGGTAATTAGCTCTGCAGTATCAACCAAGGAAGACAGTGTTTGACTGTAGCAGGAATAGCAGTCCTCTGAATTTCTTGTTTGGGTTATAATGAAAATTGATTCGTGAGTATCTTCAGGACTTGGGATTTGTAACTGGATGGGTACAAGGAAGACAGAACCATAGTGCCTTCACTTGCACTCCAGTTTTGCACAACTAACAGAATTGCCATGAATCTCCCTGCTGCTGCTCAGTTGCACATAACATTCAGTGTAACCATGCCACATAAATTCTAGAAGATGAGCTGTTTTACCATGATGGAGGAAATTAACAGGGCCCTGTTGCTCTCTAAAGACAAGTTTATTCTGGTGTGACCTTTAAGCAGTGTTCTGGTGGATGCCCGTGGTGAAGTGACTCTAGCCCATGAAAACTCACTCCTGAGTAAATGTGTTAATCTTTAAGATGCCATGGGACTCCTTGTTGTTTATATATATATATAAACCTTTATTAAGCATAGAATCCATATAACAGCCAACATTGTCCAAACAAGTATCCCATACATGAGGACCATTGCAGGTAATCATTTCAAAGTTTCCATAAGGAACCTAGCTACAAAAGTTAAAATCTCAGAGGCAGAATTGTTTAATAGGAACGTAATCTTCCCCACAGTAGAGTATTCATTAACGATTACAGGACAAAGAGCAAAAAGTCTGGTCCTAGATCCCTCGTATTTGGGGCAGTCGAGCAATATATGTTCCATGGTTTGAATCGCCGTGGTACAATGGGGACATTTCCGCTCTTGCAGGTCGATTTTTCGGAACCTTCCTTGTAGCATAGAGCAAGGGAAGGAGTTACATCGAGCCCTAGTGATTATCCATCTATGCTTGGGCTCCTGAAGTAAACTCAAATAATCTGCCATATGATTGATTTTAAATTTGATGTTAAAAAAGAGGGGGGAGCAATTGCTTCTCGCCTTGTCCTGCAGAACTTGAAACTCTTGATCTAGTAGTCGCCTTTTTAATTGAGAGAAGATTTCAGGAGCAGGCAGCATTTGCAAGGCTTCCCAGGAAAATCCCAGGGAAAGTATTTTAGTTTCCACTGCCCGCCACCACTTAGATTCATGAAGCTGAGGGAGGATAAGATATATAAGACTGTCAGTATCTGAGTTAAAGCGCAGGCGGACCCAAAACTTCAAGGTAACCAGCCAGGCTCTCCTTGTTGTTTGTGTCTGATGTTTTTTTCATACAAATCATCGGGGTTGCTGTGCTTCTTAGCCTTTTTGATGTGTTTTTTAATCTCTTCCTTTGGCTACTAATAATTCTTTACTTGTTCAGGGCTGTGCACCATCTCCATCTCCTCTGCATTGTGTGTTTTTCAGAGGGTTCTTGAAGTCCCAACTGTTACTTGCCTGTGTGTTTTCCATTGCTCCTTGTGTTCCCTGTGTAGGTGTAAGCAGTTGGACCCATCCTTTCACTAAGGAATGCCACAAAGACATGGGACCCAAAGGCTGGCATCAGAGCAAGACACTGCTCCGCCCAAAATGGATGCCTCTCAGAGGCGGATTCTGGTGTAAAATGGTTTAAAACAGTGTAAAAGGGTTTACACCATTTTCATACTGCTGTTTTTTGGCCCATACAGAATCTGCCAAAGAGTTGTGGCATACATCTTGTGTGTCAATCTTGGGAAGGAAGGTGATTGGCTACTGAACTTTTTTCATGGCCCTAAGGTGTGCCTGGCTGGACAATGGGGCTAGCTAATCCCCATTGCTGTGTTCATTGCTCAGAATATATTTGTTTTACTGTTCTATTTGTATTCTTTAATAAAACCAATTTTAATTATACCACCCCCTGCACATTTGAAGTTTTCACCCAGGACTATTTTGGTGTACACAGGTTATCAATCCCAGTCACCTGCTCTCATTCTCTGTCTCCAACTAATTTCCCCAACTAAATTGGAGACTGCCTACTTAGGGTAACATGGGAGCATAACACAGTTGACTAAGCTTGACTGCAGCCTTGTACAGTGTGGCCCTGTCTAAATATGCTGCACAGCTTATTCCATTCATTAGCAATTCTTCCCAGCACTGTTTTTGCCACTGTTCATTACAGTAAAAATCAAACAGAACCACTTTGGAAGCTATTGACAGATGGTACAGTTAAGATATATTTATAGTTGTGCTTATTCGGGTTGCAGTGACTTTTATTGTGATATCGCTAAAAACTGGTTCTAAATTGCTGACACAAAACATTCAGTCTTCCACAGTTTTTCCTTCACTGTCATTTAAAAAGAATATTTTAAATTCTCATTCAGGTACATATTCATTAGTCCTAGTCAATCATGGAGCTTCTTTCAATATGAAATGTTTACCTGGTATGAGTTACTAGTTCTGATTTCAAGAATGGAAGTCCATCAAACTAAGACAGTTTAGCGTATCACAAATTGTTAGTAGTTGGAGGTACTAATATAACTTCATTTTGTTGTCTCTTTGCTATTGAATCAAAAAGCTCTTTTGTATATAAACTCTATCTAAGCTTTTTGTATAATAATTGCAGGTATGTTTTAATGAAAATTGAGAATCTTGAGAGATCACAGATACAGAAGCCTTTACCGTGGTAGGGTTGCTTAGCAACATTAAACTATTACATTTTCAGGCCCTATAATAACATGATACACTTCTCTGTTGCCGGTCTCTGATGAAAAAGTAATAAAACTAATCCCTTTTGAAAGACTGTTTTGCAGGAGTAGAATACAAGGAAGAGGTAAAGATGTTTTTCCCTCATATCAATTCTACGGTAAATTTTTATCCATGTATGTGAAGACAAAGTATCTGTTTCTTTTGTATCTCTAATTGAGTTATAGCTACAACACACCTCCGTGTCAGCTTTTGGAGTTGTACACATTTCAGAATAATCATGAAAAGCCACATTGTAGTACAGTTATACAAAAATACAGCTATAGCATGACAACTGGATTGGGGCACTGGTGTTTGGACAAGTCCTAAGCTCAGGAAGTTCTTGACACAAATATGCAAGATATATTGAACCACCCTTCCCTGAATGTCTGTACTGCAAAACATTTGTGACCTCCAGTGTCCTGTCTGTCTGGCCAGGAAGTAGTAGGTGGGCTGTAGGGGTGTTGCTAACAATGGCTTTACATGTCTTTATTCTTTCTTGCCAGAAACAATGGGAAGTGGGAGTGTTGGAAAATTCCAACAGTCTCCCAGTTACACAGAGACACGTAGATTGGTTCAAAGAAGCAAATAAGCTTTTATTCAATAATAGCAGGACAATGTGCTGTAGTCAGCCAAAAAACAATGTCTGAAGAACACATTTCAAAGACACTTTTTTAATATAGTCTTTCAACCAGGCAATTTAACGTTGCAAATACCTGATTGGTTACCTTTTTGCCACCACACAATTGTCTGAAGTTGATTGGTCTGGTGTCTGAATTGACACCCAGGCCAGCTGCAGGGTGGGACCCCCTATCTCTTATTAAACAAAGGGTCTGTCTGCAGCTAGTTAAAGTATCATTAGACCCAGGTATGACTCAGCAGAGCCTGTAGCAGGGCAGAACATCAGAATCATATTACATACTCCGTGTTTTCTCCAATAGTACATTCCTTTGTTCAAAACATGATCATATGAGCAATATGAACGTGACAGCTCTCATTTCAGACTTGTGTCTGTTCCCTCTAGACACTGACACTTAGACCCTGGCCATTTTGCCTTATAATCTAGTATTTCCGACAGGAGGAGACAAAAGTATGTGAGGGGGAAGTCCTGGCAGCTGGAAACTCTTTCTGGCTAGCTATGGGAAGTAAGGGGGACAGCTGGCTACTAACCTATGTCTGCCTTTTGAAAGTGACCTCTGGCGAAAGAGATGATTTACTGAGAGTTGAGGAATGGGAGAGAGGCTGAGATGAAAGGAAAAGTATTTTCCACAAATAAAAATACAGCAGCCTGTACCCAACTATCCATGTATTGGAAACTACATGACGTTCCCTTGCATACTTCTCCATTACAGCAACGCCTTTCCACCTCCAAAAAAGATAGTTCCTAGGTCAGTGATGGCGAACCTTTTTGAGACCGAGTGCCCAAATTGCAATTCAAATTGCAATCGCAAAGTGCCAACATGGCAATTTAAC
Organism: Sphaerodactylus townsendi; assembly: GCF_021028975.2. Classification (NCBI taxonomy): domain Eukaryota; kingdom Metazoa; phylum Chordata; class Lepidosauria; order Squamata; family Sphaerodactylidae; genus Sphaerodactylus; species Sphaerodactylus townsendi. Next base: position 26,959,305 of record NC_059435.1, read on the forward strand.
CTGAATACTGCAGTTTTAGTTTAGAAAAAACGGTTGGTTAGGAGCTTGGTGGTAGTTGTTGGCTTTGCTTTGAAACAACCATGCAACTCTTCTAACGGGTAAATCACAGCCCTACGAAGGTTTGCTCAGAAGCAAGCCCCATTGCCAGCAACCGAGCTTACTCCCAGGTAAAGGATTGCACTTTAGTTCTTTGCATGAAAATCAGTCAGCTTTAACAGCAATTTACAGGGTTACCTACACTGTTTCCCCAAAACTAGGTCTTAGGTTTAATGCTAATATTCGAGCCCAGCGGCCCAGGCCAGCCTAGATGTGGGGGGAGGGGCCAATTCCCCCCCCCATATGACAAACTCTGTTTGCACGTGCCCACAGAGAGGACTCTGAGTGCCACCTCTGGCACCCGTGCCATAGGTTCGCCATCACTGTCCTAGGTTCTTGGCTCCCTGCACTAGAAATATTTCCATGGTTCTGGGTTGGAATATGGAAGGACAAAGGGATGAAATCACCCCCATCTCTCAGCAGATCTGCGCTTGTGGAATCGGGAGATAAATTTCACCTTCTTTTCCCTCCTCGCTCAACTCATGTGGCTATTCCTCTACAAAGATCCCACCACCCTAGGAATGAGCTTTTAGATAGAAGGGACTGCAAGAACAAACAGGAATGTGGGAAATCTTTATGTTCCATGCGTGAATACAGACCATTGAAAACGAAGTTCAAAAAGAAAAACATCAGTCTTTATTACAATCTATGATCAGTGAACAAACATAGCAATAATACATAATCTATAATGATTGTGTGAAGCAGTACTCAATGCAGGTAATATCCAATGCTTGAAATGTATTGTTGAAGACTTTCACAGCTGCAATCAACTGGCCGGATGACCTCCATTCAAACACATGCAAATGTGCCTCACTCCCTATGAGGGGGACAAAATATATACCCCACCATACAACGACTCCACACTCTGCCGCGAAAAGAAAGACATCTTGCCATGACATACCTCTAAAAACGACAGCCATAGTTACTGGTGAAACATTAGGAGCAAAAACAACCAGACCATGGCCACACAGCCAGGAAAACCCACAACAGCCAGTAACATAAAATACTGGTTTGTTAAAACTAAACCACAATTTTCTGCCTTACTGAGCATGCCATATCACAGAATCTTGCCACCTTAAAGATTGGAGCTATTGACAAGAAGCAAGGAAATATAAAAGTGGTTTGTTCTACATGGGTAGTTAGAAAAAAATGTAGAAATATACCAAGTTTGATTAATTTGATAGAAATTACAGTATAAAAGCACATGTTCAATGGTTTCTGTCATTTTCAACTGGCATGGACAGTGATGAAGAACATCAGGGATATGGGCATATTTTCCTTCCATTAAAGCCGATGGTATTCCAGAGAATACAAATATGCCAGTGGGACAAAGTTTTTAATTATACAGTTCACTCCCACAGGAATGGAGTGGCTCTGTGCTCTGTCAGTTTGGAGGAAAATAACTTTGTTTAATTAATACTCTGGTGTCTGAGATGCAATAAAGCTGTCTGGACATACCAAATACTCCTGAGCATCATGCGTAAGTTGTGAAATCACTTTACCTTGGAATATTTTCAAGACATGTTGCATATGAGACTCCTCTTATGTTAAAAAAAAAGAATCTTAAGGTAGCTGCTACCATTCTGTGGGTAAAATCAGTTGCATGAGCAAGCTAAACTGACCATGATCGGAACAGAACACCTAAGTATCTAAAGCCTTTGACTTGGTCAGTTTCATGACCATCAATCTTCCACCTATGTTTCTTCCAACTTTTGGAAAAAAAACAGGTGTTTTACTCTTTGAGATGTTAGCTGTTAGATTCTCTTCTTTGCAGTAGCGTGTGAGCGTGGAGAGAATGCTAGGGAAGAGTATTTTTTGAAAACTTGTACAGTTTTCAGATGCATTACTTCTGAATTGTTGTCAGTTTTGTTGGGTCAGTTAGAAAGAGAGATGTGTTTGTCAAAGGAGTAGCTACAAAGCAAGGGACCTGAGTGTACTGACTCTCAATTTTACTTCAAATGGCAGATCCAGGTTCTGCAATGTCAAATACGCCAAGCATTTAACGAGTATCAAGTAAATACCCGTAAGAATCCCTTCAAAAGTGAACTACTATCTGGCCACAAAGTCTTTAAACATAGTGGAATATAATAGCACCCCCCCCCCCAAGTGAATTACTTGTGAGTGTTCAGTGAATCCATGCTTTAAAGAAGTCACCAAATGGGTACACATAAATTTTAAATCACAGCGAGCAATGTTTAAAAATAATCTTTGCAATGATGTTGTTCAAATATTAAAAAAAATAATTGACTGTTTAAGATATAGACTGTTTTACAGTTCACATTTTCAGGATTGAAATCTAAACATATTGAATTATGAAATATATGGTAGTTAATCATGTATATGTTTACCAACTGCAATCTTCCACCGGTTAAAATGAAATATTTTATATGTCTGTTGTGAGTGGGGAAGGGAAAGGAGATTATAAGCCACTTTGGTCTCCTTACAGGAGAGAAAGGGGGGGATATAAATCCAAATTCCTCCTCCTCCTCCTCCTCCTCCTCCTCCTCCTCCTCCTCCTCCTCCTCCTCTTCTAAATGTATCAGGAATGTAATTTGTGTACTGATGATGGTGCGCTGGTCTATGGACTGTGAATGCTAGATTTCACATTGCAGGTGCTTTGTATAGCATATAAATTCCCCTTCGTTAACACAAAATTGTTTCTGGCTGATAGCAATGTATATTAAAACATGTGTGTTAACTTAAGTATAAACTTTTTATTCATATTTGTATCATATTGTTGTGCTTTCTGCTTTTACTGTGCTATATTTGTTCACTAAGGCTTGTATTCTACCCTGAAACACATCTTATTGATCTTGTGCTACATGAGAATATATCTCAGACTTGTACATTGGTACTATCTGCAAAAATCCATTTTATGCTTTTAAGTGCACTTTTTGGAACAATACTCTTGGTGCCTGTCATTATCATTTACAGAAGCTAAACATCTCTTGCTTTGAATTCTAGGTGTTAAGTAACTAAATTGTGTGCATGTGTAGTGTTTTGCTTCTTGATTTCCAGATGAGACAGAACTTATTTAATAGTACATTACTGTATATTATCGGAAATATGAAGTCTAGTTGCTTTAATCAGATCACAGGAATGATGCAGGCCATAAACCCTCATATTATAGCAACAGTGAATGGTCAGAATGTATAGGAGGAATTATTGCAAATTATACAATACTTTCCCAACTATTAATATAGTGAATTTACCCATGTTATACCCCCAAAGTACACAGACAGTTTGCACTTGCTGATTTTTTTGCTACGTTAAATCAATGTCAGAATCCTCTATTGAGTCAATGACTGAGTTGATTTAATTAATAATTAGCAAATTCACATCAGGAGCCGGAGAATACAGATGTCCAAACTGTGGTTTCCTTTTTGTGATACAATAGCCCGGTTTTCATTACAGCTACTACATTAAGCTCAACTTTTTCCTTATTGTGTTCATCCCTTAAATTAGAAACTCTGCACCAATTTATATCTTCAGCAGGACCATGTAATAAAGGGGTTTTTAATATGTAGTACTTTTGAGGTTGCAGTTTGCATGTTTAAAAACAATTAGCCACACACACACACACACACACACACACCCTATATTTAAGAAAATCAAATGTTTGGGAGAAGGGTAAAATGAATCCTTCTGTTTCAGTGTGATGGTTTTATATAGGCAAGGATTTAAGCATATGGGGGATTGTTTATTCTGTGTCTAGCACCTGAAATATACAATCCAGAAAAAGCTTTCTCATTTGATTCTGGTGAACATACAAACCAGCCCTCAGTGCCCTCCTTCCCAGGCAGATGAGCATGGCACTGTAGTCCCAAGAGCCTTTGCCTCTTTTCCTGAGAAAATTCAAACTTTGTTTTTATTTTTTGTATAAATGCAGAGCCAAACTTCTGTTCCCCTTCCTTCCATATTTAAACTTTTACTTTCTTCTTTCTCCTCAAACCCCATCTAGGCAAAATCCAGCTTCGCTAAAGCACACTGTCACTAGATAAAACAATTGTTAATGCAATTTAGACTATCATTGATATAATTAGTATATAACAGGTCTTGAAAGCTTTTGGGTATGTCACCGATTCAGGTGAGTAGCCATGCTGGTCTGAAGCAGCAGAAAAAAGTTTCAGTCCAGCGGCGCCTTTAAGCCCAAGCTCCTTACAAGCTGCAGCCTAGTTCTGATCTCTGCAGAGGACCAGGTGTGATTTCCACAAAGCCTCCCTCTAAGCCTCAGGAACCTTCCTCCAACTTTTTCTCCAGTGGAAAGTCATTCAATTATTTATGCAGACCCTTCTCCAGCGAAATATATTTTACTCTACTTGGGTGTGTTAAGGGCGGTCAAGACAAGTTGTTTCCAACTTATGGTGACCGTATGAATTACTAATCTCCAGAACATCCTTCTGTTAACAGCCTTGCTCAGCTCTTGCTCTTGCTCAGCTCTTGAGGAGAGGCTGCAGCGTTTGGGGCTCTTTAGTTAGGAGAGGAGACGTCTGAGGGGGGATGTGATTGAAGTCTATAAAATTATGCATGGGGTAGAGAATGTTGACAGAGAGACATTTTTCTCTCTTTCTCACAATACTAGAACCAGGGGGCATACATTGAAAATGCTGGGGGGAAGAATTAGGACTAATAGAAGGAAACACTTCTTCACGCCACGTGTGATTGGTGTTTGGAATATGCTGCCACAGGAGGTGGTGATGGCCACTAACCTGGATAGCTTTAAAAAGGGCTTGGACAGATTTATGGAGGAGAAGTCGATGTATGGCTACCAATCTTGATGTTCCTTGATCTGAGGTTGCAAATGCCTTAGCAGACCAGGTGCTCGGGAGCAGCAGCAGCAGCAGAAGGCCATTGCGTTCACATCCTGCATGTGAGCTCCCAAAGGCACCTGGTGGGCCACTGCGAGTAGCAGAGTGCTGGACTAGATGGACTCTCGTCTGATCCAGCAGGCTCTTTCTTATGTTCTTATGTTCTTAAAGTGAGGGTTGTGGCTTCCTCGTTTCCTGTCACTTTCAACGTTTCTTAGCAACCCTAACCTCAGCAACCCTAACCCTCACAACAATCCTGTGAGGGAAGTTTGGCTGAGAATGTATGACTGGCCTAAAGTCACACCATGAGCTTTCATGATAGAGTGGGGATTGAAACCTGGGTCTCAAAGATCTCAGTCGAACACTCTAGCAATTGCACCATGGAAACATTATGATCAGCACACAGTGTAATAGAAGGATTTTTACTAGATACTAATACAGGAAAATATGACGTCCCCTTGAAGTTTGAGGGTGATACTGTTTATATAAAATTAAATAAGATTGGAGGAATATACATTTCTGCCTTACTCCTGGCATTTTTGTCATATTTATTTCTAATTTAGAATTTTAAAAATAATTTCCCATGAAATATGAACAGGAAGTTCATAAAGAATTTACCACTCATTTGCCATAGCATATAAAAATTGTAATGAGTTTACACTTACACCTTGTGTGAAAAATGATATTTTCCATAATTTATAGCTTCAGGATAGCTCAATTTAGCCATTAATAATTGAGATGGGTCTGACCCTGGAAATAATGACATTAGTTTACTCAAACTTTGTGGAGTAAATACTGTCATCTAAAATTATTGCTGAGACATAGAAGCTGAGTACTTGGTAACTTTAATTCTGTAGATGGCTCAGAAATCATCCTAATAAATTACAGGATGATCAGCTGGCTGAAATTAGTGCTGTACCAAATGTCCACACAAATCATTTTCAATGCAAAAGTAATGCTTCGGGGGAGGGGGGGGTAACGTTCTGTGAAATCACCCCTTATTCACTCAGTTTTGCACCTGTTTGAGAGCTGGCTGCTACCAAGTCAGCAGCTATCATAGTACAGGGGTTTTTTTTTAATTACATCATTTTCCTGGAAATGATCCTAGCCAATGAGAGATCCCATAGTGAATGTAATAATATCACAACAAGTAGCCAATAATATTTGGTTTACAGTGGTCACAAAATTAATTCAGTACTTCCCACACTCATCCCGTGTGGACAAAGACTTCTGCTGGTTTGTAGCTTTCACCCCAAATTGCTGAAATTGAGGAACTTTTGGCACCTCTGAGAACTATCTCTTATTCGCACATGATATTTAATAACGAACATTCTTGTATAGTTTCTTCTCCAGTTACTAAAGCATTTTAGTTGCCACTTGAACTTATGAGTGATTTACACCCTGCTGTATCAGCATGCCAGATGGCTCCAAGCTAGAAATCTATGTCAGTCCCTGTGCCACTTGCTGCTAGCTCAAGAAGAATAGCAGGCACCATACAAACCCAGGCCTAGAAGCTCCAAACCCCTGTGATAAGTTACAGTTACCGTAACTTTGAGAGATGGGATCATAAAATATTTGTGACTTGATCTCCTGGATTTTTCAAAAATGTTAATGGAAACTGTGGAGGACCCCAAATTAGTTCAGAATGGCTATACTGCGGGCTGTTTAATCCTTTGTTTCTGTCTGCTATTTTTCTGATCACAAACACTTTGAATTGTCTATTTGTCCATAAGAAAAAGCATACTGGTGCCCATGTGGTACCTGCAATTTCTTCCACAGGAGCAAATAGTACCTGGCAAGCGTGGGGAGAGGAAATGAAATAGCACTTGGAACAGGCCAGAACACTTGGGAAATTTTAAAAAATCTGATCTGAAAATCTGCTCTATTCCCTTAGTGGCTCAGTTGAAAAAAAAAATCCCTTTAAGGATCTCCTGACACTTTCTCTAGTTTGGTCTTACAGGGTAATGCTTGTTTCAGATTTGTGGCAACTGCTACTGGGAGAGGGGTTGGCCAGCCTGAATTTGGTGGGCTTCAGGAACCAAGAGCTGGAAGAGCCCCTAGGTTCCATTCCCTCTCCACAACTTTTGTTTCTGAGATGGAAAAAGAAATTAGAGAGGCCAACAAAAGCAAAAATGTCGTGGTAATGGGCGATTTTAACTATCCCCACATAAACTGGAAAAATGCATGTTCAGGTCATAGTAAGGAGAGAACATTCCTGGATATGCTAAATGACTGTGGCTTAGAGCAGATGGTTGTAGAACCAACCAGGGGAGATGTGATCCTAGATATAATTCTATGTGGGACCCAGGACCTGGTGCGGGAAGTCAGTGTTGTTGAGCCGATAGGGAACAGCGACCACAATGCTGTCAGATTCAGTATCTCTGCATGCGAACAAGTGACAACTACTAATGTAGTTACATTTGCCTTCAGAAAGGGAAATTTTTCAAAGATGAGGGGGATAGTGTGCAGGAAGCTGAAAGGGAAAATTAAGAGAGTCAAAAATGTCCAAGGTGCTTGGAAGTTATTTAAAAACACAGTCTTAAAAGCTCAGCTGGAATGTGTTCTGCAGGTTAGGAAAGGCATCGCCCAGTCCAAAAGCAAGCCACCATGGTTAACAAGGGAGGTTGAGGAAATTATTAGGAAAAAAAAGATGTCTTTTAGAAAATGGAAGTCCAACTTAACTGATGAAGAATACCAGAGAGAACACAAATGGTGGCAAAAGAGAAGCAAGTTAGCTGTAAGGGAGGCAAAAAAGGATTATGAGGAATGCATGGTCATGAACATCAAGACTAGCAACAAACAGTTCTTCAAGTACATCAAAAGCAGGAAGCCAGCTAGGGAAGCGGTAGGCCTGTTAGATGATGCAGGAACAAAAGGTGTGCTAAAAGATGACAGGGAGATTGCAGAGAAGCTGAATGAATTCTTTGCATCTGTCTTCACCCAAGAGGAGGTGAGGAAAATTCCTGCACCTGAACCAAGCTTCTTAGGAGGTGAATCCGAGGAACTAGCGAAGATAGTAGTAGACAAGGAAGAAGTTCTGGCAGCCATTGATAAACTAAATGCTACCAAATCCCCTGGCCCAGATTGCATTCATCCAAGAGTTCTTAAAGAGCTCAAGCATGAAATTGCTGATGTTCTCACATTAACATGCAACTTATCCCTGAAATCAGGCTCCATCCCAGAAGACTGGAAGATGGCCAATGTCACACCAATCTTTAAGAAAGGGTCTAGGGGGGACCTGGGAAATTACAGGCCAGTCAGTTTGACATCTGTTCCTGGTAAATTAGTAGAATCTATCATTAAAGATAAAATTATTAAACATGTAGAAAAGCAAGACCTGCTGAGGAAGAGTCAGCATGGCTTTTGTAGAGGCAAGTCCTGTCTTACAAACTTACTAGAGTTCGTTGAGGGTGTAAACAGACATGTGGATAAGGGGGAACCAGTGGACACTGTCTACTTGGATTTCCAAAAGGCTTTTGACAAAGTTCCTCATCAGAGACTGTTGAGAAAACTCAGCAATGAAGGAATAAGAGGGGAAGTCCTCCTATGGATTAAAAACTGGTTGAGGAACAGGAAACAAAGGGTGGGTATGAATGGGAAGTTCTCACAATGGAGAGATGTAAGGAGTGGTGTCCCCCAAGGATCCGTATTGGGACCTGTGCTCTTTAACTTATTCATAAATGACCTGGAAGTAGGGGTGGGTAGCGTGGTGGCCAAGTTTGCAGATGATACCAAATTATGTAGGGTGGTGAGAACTGCAAAGGATTGCGACCTTATCTAAGCGGACCTTGATAAATTAGGCAAGTGGGCTAAGAAATGGCAAATGCAGTTCAATGTAGCAAAAGGCAAAGTGATGCACATAGGGGCAAAAAATCCAAACTTCACATATACGCTACAGGGGTCAGTGCTATCAGTCACAGACCAGGAAAGGGATTTGGGCGTCTTAGTTGATAGTTCCATGGGAATGTCAACTCAATGCATGGCAGCTGTGAAAAAGGCAAACTCTATGCTGGGGATAATTAGGAAAGGAGTCGATAATAAAACTGCAAGGATTGTCATGCCCTTATATAAAGCCGTGGTGCGACCGCACTTGGAGTACTGTGTTCAGTTCTGGTCGCCACATCTCAAAAAGGATATTGAAGAGATAGAAAAAGTGCAGAGAAGGGCAACGAGGATGATTGAAGGATTGGAGCACCTTCCTTATGAGGAGAGGCTGCAGCGTTTGGGACTCTTTAGTTTGGAGAGGAGACGTCTGAGGGGGGATATGATTGAAGTCTATAAAATTGTGCATGGGGTAGAAAATGTTGACAGAGAGAAATGTTTCTCTCTTTCTCACAATACTAGAACCAGGGGGCATTCATTGAAAATGCTGGGGGGAAGAATTAGGACTAATAAAAGGAAACACTTCTTCACGCAACGTGTGATTGGTGTTTGGAATATGCTGCCACAGGAGGTGGTGATGGCCACTAACCTGGATAGCTTTAAAAAGGGCTTGGACAGATTTATGGAGGAGAAGTCAATCTATGGCTACCAATCTTGATCCTCCTTGATCTCAGATTGCAAATGCCTTAGCAGACCAGGTGCTCAGGAGCAGCGGCAGCAGAAGGCCATTGCTTTCACATCCTGCATGTGAGCTCCCAAAGGCACCTGGTGGGCCACTGCGAGTAGCAGAATGCTGGACTAGATGGACTCTCGTCTGATCCAGCAGGCTAGTTCTTATGTTCTTATTTTCTTATGTTTCTCTCGCTGTTTCTTTTGTCTTCCTTCCCTTTCATTTTTTTTCATCCAGTGGTTTCACTTTATCCTTCCGTGTTCTTCAGACTTTTCTTTTGTCCCATCGGATTTTGACATCATCACATACTTTCAGTTTCCAAAAAACAAAGCAGGCAAGCTGCATGAGGTTTTGCTGTGGAAATCTGGAGTAACAGGAACATCATGAACAGTCAGAAGCCTTATCTTTAAAGTACACTGTGATCTGCACTGGTTTCACCAAGTTCCATTCCCAAAGGCATAGAACTTTAATTCTGCGTGTATATAAAAGCTCATAATAAAATCTACATTGACTATGAACCATGGGGGAAGGACAATATAATTTTTGGTAGTCAGCATCTTAATTATAAAATTAAAGTTGAGTGACAACTTGATGGTCTCTGTGCATTTTCAAGAGCATGGGTGTCAAACTCGCGGCCCTCCAGATGTTATGAACTACAGTTCCCATCATCCCCTGCCAGCATCAAGCTTGCAGGGGATGATGGGAACTGTAGTCCATAACATCTGGAGGGCTGCGAGTTTGACACCTGTGTTCTAGAGGTAGTGTCCAAGCTGTATCTCTGAGGGGAGGGGATTGTAGTGTTTATGTGCTAGCTCTAGATGTTTCCCCATCAAAGTTCTGTGCAAGCCTACTGAGTGTACAGAGGACAACTAAAAAACAAAGCCAAGTATAGGTAAGCAACTTGGTTTTTTTCTGCCTTTGTTCTACCAGTCAAGGTTTTCTACAATAATAAGTCATTGTAAATACTGCCCTTTTTAGAGATTTAGGCCAATTAGGCAGAATATGCTTGCTGCATGATGGGGGTGAATGTCCCTCGCAGCAAGATTTCTTGTATGGACCTGTTTCCTCAAGCCCCACTTTCACTTTCCATTTTCTCTGTGGCAAGGCCACTTTTAGCACGATTTTTAATTTTCTTCACCACCAGAGCGGGGAGATTTGCCAGTGGGAACAGCTTTGCCCTGGAGATCTTTCCTCTGCCCACGCCAGCCTTCCCTCTCCCTGTGGGCAAGAGCTGTTTGTAATAAAGTTTTGTGCAGTGCCTGCCCTGATAATGAGCTAAAGTTTTGGGCACTGTTGCAGTATAATTTTGCTGTACTAATCATCACTATTATAACAACCAGAGGATAAGAGTAATATAGGAGTATGGCAGTTTAAAGTTCTAAGTGTCTAGACTATATGTATGTGTGTCAGTTAAGTGCTGTTAAGTCATTTCTAACTTATGGTAACCCTTATGAATCAATGTCCTCCAGAACGTCCTATTGTTAATAACCTTACACAGGCGAGGGCAGCGGCTTTCTTTTTTGAATCTATTGATCTCCTGTTGGGTCTTTGTAATGCCTTCAACTTTTCAGAGCATTATTGTCTTTTCCAGTGAGTCTTGTCTGTTCATAATGTGATCTAAATACTATAGCATCAGTGACAAAAGTATGATAGCCTCAGTTCAGTTATTTTAGCTACTAGGGAGAGTCCAGGCTTGATTTGATCTAGAACCCTGTCATTTTTGATGGTCCATGGTATCTATAAATTCCTCCAGTGCCATGTTTCAAATTAATCGACTTTCTTCCTGTTAGCTTTCTTTGGCCAATACTTTGTCTAATGGGGAATACTATAGTATGAATTATATTGATCTTGGTCACCAGTGGTCCATCCATATACTTTAGAATCCTTCATGGCTGCCCTTCCCACTGGTTACAGTCTCCCTTTTAGTTGATGGTGGAGTCAAAGAATAGGAAAACTGGAACAATTTCAGTTTCTTCACCAACAAACTTAGAGTTGTGTAATTCCCCAGTAGTCATTAGTCATTAGTTTTGTCTTTTTAATCTTCAGCTGCAGTCCTGTTTTGGCGCTTTCCGCTTTAACCTTCATCAATAGTCATTTCAAGTCTGCACTATTTATGCCAGTACTGTGGTGTCATCTGCATACCCCAAATTGTTAATGTACCTTCCACCAATTTTCACTGCATAGTCATCTAAATCTAATCTAGCTGTTCTTATGTTGTGTTCTGTATAAAGATTGAAGAGATAGTGAGATAAAATATATTCTTGTCTAAAGCCCTTGCCAATTGGAAATCATTCTGTTACTCCATATTCTGTCTTTACAGAGTACAGGTTGTCCAGAGTACAAGTTCTACTTCAAAAAAATCAGATATTGTGGCACACCCCTTTATTTTAAAACCAACCATAACTTTCATGATTTACACAGTCAAAACCTTTGCTGTAAGCTGATTTTCTTATGAAATTCTTTTGTATGCACCAATAACCAACATAAATTTGCAATATGATCTCTAATGCATTTTCTGAATTCAGCTTGAAATTCTGTCATTTCTCGTTCAGTATATGGCAGTGATGGCGAACCTATGGCACGGGTGCCAGAGGTGGCACTCGGAGCCCTCTCTGTGGGCACACTCACACAGAGTTCATCATGTGGAGGTCGGAAAATCCCCCCACAAACACATCTAGACTGGTCTGGGCCACTGAGCACGACATGTGCGCACAGTAGTGAGCAAGGAGGTCTTGGCTGGCAGGCCTGGTGCCTGGGCTTCGGGTGACTGCTGCCTGAGGGGGAGGAGGAGGAGGCAGAGATGCTAGAGAGGCACAGAGGGACTTGCTGGAGGCTAGAGCAGGGTGGCCCCTTCTCGACTGGGTGGGGCGAAGGAAGAGGGAGCCAATCGGTTTTTTCTAAACCAAAACCTCAGCATTCAGGTTAAATTGCCGGGTCGGCACTTTGTGATAAATAAGTGGGGTTTGGGTTGCAATTTGGGCACTCAGTCTCGAAAAGGTTCACCATCACTGGTATATGGTAACAGTCTTTATTGTAAAAGTTTGAGCATCATTTTACTCATGTGAGAAAGTGATATGATGTTCTGATAGTTGCTGCAGTCTTCGTCTCCTTTTTAAAGAACTGGAATATAGATTGAGTGTTCCCATATTGTGGGCCATTGTTTTACTGTCCATATTTGTTGGCATATTATTGTTAAGATTCTGATGGACTGTTCCTGTGGCTTTGAATAGCTCTACTGATATCAAATCTATTCCTGGTGATTTGTTTTTCCCAATTGCCCTCAGTGCAGATTTCATTTCTTAAACAATAGGTTCTTTTTCAAAGATTATATACAGTTCATTATACTTCTATTTTTATCTTTTTAAACTGGAGAAAGGCCACCCAATTACATTAGCACTATAAGCCAAGGTCGGGTCTTGTTTAGCCCCTATGTACATTTGGGGTTTTTTTTTAATTCAAGAAATACTCAAGAATAATTCCTCTTCTCAGTAGCTCAATGAAAATGTCAACCCAGTGTGCTATAGTGGTGAAAAAAGCAAACTCTCTTTTGGAGATTATTATGAGAGAGATTGAAAATAAAACGGCGCCTGTGTAGATTTATGGGGCAGCCTCATTTGAAATACTGTGTACAGTTCTGGTTACCACATCTCAAAAAGGACACCGCAAAACTGGAAAACATTTAGGCCGTTTATGCACGGCCTCCAGTCCTTACGCCCGGTGAGAGTTTAGCCGGCGTGGAAGGAAGCGAAACTTCGCCGAGGCGTGCGAGCAGGCGAGGAAGACGACGAAGGCAGAAGCGGCTCCGCGGAGACGTACCTGTTCCTCCTCCCCTCCCACTTGCGGTGTCCCTTCACAAATTAAGCCTGCGGGCGTGCCCATGCGCTGCCCTCCGACCCCTGGAGGTGGGAGGACGGAGATGATGGCTTGAGGGCCTCGCGGCACTACAAACGCTGAAGACCACCAGTAGATGAGAGAGGCAGCATCTTCCCTTGGCCCGGTTAGCGCAGCATAGAAGGGCCTTCCCTCTAACAACAACCCTTTAAAGGGTTGTTGTTTGAAGCGACCTGAGGGGCGCCCTCTTGAAGGAAGGCGCATTCAGATGCGCCGCTGCTGCGTTGCAGCAGCTATCGGCGACCTGGGGAAGCGTTTACCGCTGAGCCGTGCGTCATTTGGGAAGTGCATAAACGGCCATAGAAAAGGGCAACCAAGATGATTAGAAGGTTGGAGCACCTCCGTTGTGGGAAAAGACTGAAGAGTCTAGGACTTTTCAGTTTAGAAAAGAGATTACTCAGAGGTGAGATGATAGAGGTTTATAAAATTATGCATGAGACAGCTGACAAAGATCACTTTTCCCCCTTCTCAAAATATTAGAACTTGAGGGCATTCAATGAAGTTGTTGTGCAGTAGATTCAGAATAGATAAAAGGAAATACTTATTTACACAACAAATTATTAAAATGTGGAATTTGCTGCTAGAAGTATAGACTGGGGCATTAGATAATTTCATGCAGGATAGGACTGTTAGTTGCTACTAGACATGATAACCAAAGGTACCTCCACTTTTGGTGGCAGTAAACCTTTGAACCACAGTACCAGGAGGCAACATTAGGGGAAGATCTCAGCCTTTAAGCCCTGTTGTGGGACCTAACTGGTTGGCCATTGTGTGAGACAGGATGGTGGACTAGATGGACCACTGGTCAGATCTAGCAGGGTGGTTCTTCTGTGATCCTGCCCTGTGTAATTCCTGAAATAGTAATCCCACTAACAAAACAAAATCAACCCTTAAAATAAACCTTCTACATTTCCCCCATTTTTACTTAGGGGAACCGTACTGTTCAAGCAGAGACTGAATCTGTTTTGCTTATTTCTCAAGATTATGAGGGGTGACGTTCTAGGAATTGTAAGATCTAAGCCTTCATAAATTTCCTTCATAAAATTGCAACACACTATTTGCCATAGGCGTATCTATAGGCTGGCCGAAAACTGAAAATATACTAAAAAATACAGAAAACACACAAATGAACCTGAATTTTTTGCGCTCTCCACGGGGGCGCTCGGGGACATGGGGTACCCCATGTCCCTTGGGAAATACACCACTGCTATTCACTATCATCAACTCTAAGCAGAGTATCCAGGTGCTATTTCAAGATCTCTTACATTGCCAGGTAAGGTTGCTGACAAAGGCTCCCTTCGAAGGTAGCCCACTTGATATTAGGGTAAAGGTGCACGTAGTATTGGATCATTACCAACCCATGGAGTGAGGCCACATCATGACATTTATAAGGCAGGCTGTGTTTACAGGGTGGTTTGCCATTGCCTTCCCCACTTGCTATTACCCAGCTCCAATAAACGGGAAGGGAGAAGATAGGGCCTAGAACAGTGGTTCTCAACCTGTGGGTCGGGATCCCTTTGGGGGTCGAATGACCCTTTCACAGGGGTTGCCTCAGACTCTCTGCATCTGTGTTCTCCATCTGTAAAATGGATAAATGTTAGGGTTGGGGGTCACCACAACATGAGGAACTGTATTAAAGGGTTGCGGCTTTAGGAAGGTTGAGAACCACTGCTCTAGAACAAGTGAAACCTTTTTTTCACTAGTTGCTAAGGATACTTATTTATGCCTTCCTTTTTCTGTCTAGCTCTGAAATCTCTAGCTGCTTTCTCTTTTGGTATTTCACCACATTCCCTAATCAGATAGCCTTTCAGAAAATAACAGCTTCGGAAGAAACTTGTGATCAAACTCAGGTCATTCTCCCTTGAAATATAAAGGAACGTCTGAAAGGAGAGGAAAGTATAGCAATTGGTGGGTTGGGAACTACTTTTGACTATAATAGCACTTTCTGTTGTGTATGTTAGGCAACTGGATGTAATCATGTGATTAAATGAGAGTTGTCGTTTACGTTTCCTCTCGGCAGAGGCTTAACTTTTCTGAATTTGATGATCATTGCTAGCAGGAGGGGGTCACGGAGCAAAGGGTCCTTTAGTCATGGATTGGATGCTATGGGGAAGTGGGTTTTTCCCACTTCCATTCAGCATCAGGCAGTATATCCCAGGTTTTCTCAATTTTTCTTGGATTTTTTCCCAAACCTGCTTTGCGGCAATGTTTTGGGAGAGACTCCGGCAAAGCTGGGGGGGGCATCTTTATGAATAGGGGAGTTCAGATCTTTCTGGTTCTGCTCATATCACTGCAGCAGTCCTTCCCCTAACCATCAGAGGGCTTTTAAAAATCTATTGACATGTCATCACAGCATTAGACATTACAGTAATCTGTCTGTCATGTCTGAATTCCTGGTTTTCATTTTTTTTTGAAAGCAGCTCTCCAATCTAATCCCTCTCACTGGGGAAATATAGCTGTTCTCTTATATCTCGATAAGGAAAGGGACCAGTGTTGGGAATTCAAGAGGACACATGAAAACATGTTAACTGCCATTTTTAAAAATGGAAAAGCCTCCATTGTGGTGTGTGGGAAGAATGGCCACCGCCGGGTAATGAGGTAGGTGGGATGCAAAGGAACGTTCCATGTGGAAGGTCTTCTTGCTGTCACCCTATCAGTAACTGCAGGAGCAATGAGAAAACTACACAACCTGACTTTGTGTGGGAAGCGCCAAGGTGAAGGCTGATAGTTTTCTAAGAAAGCACTATCCAATATCTGTGTTCAGCTGTTATTCTCTGCTTCCATTTCTGGATGCAAGAAGCCAAGAGGGCCGGTGCTATTGAGCAGATACAATTGTCTGCGTTTAGGTATCACAATAAACCAGAGTTAGCAGGCAGTGTACAAACATGACTTAGAATTCCAGTGTTGCACCCCAAATAGTTTAATCAAAATATGGATGATAAACCATGCTTTATTGTGATGTCTGCATACAGCCCATAACTGGCTCCTTCCATCCCATTATAGATGGGAGGAAAAATTGACAAACTATGCAAGGTATTTGTATTTCCCAAATCATAAATACTCAGTGGGGGCTCTTCTGTTATAATTAGTAGTGTGGTAGGGAGGTCCTGATATTCATTGATCTTGCTATACTAAAAAGTAGGTCAATTTATACTGAGTGATTTGTTGCACTGATCAGTTGTTATGGCATTGCAGCAGCAGCAACTTGTGTTGAGTGAAGCAAGCTAGCTAGATCATATAACATTCTTGCACCAGTACCAGGGACCCAATGTAGACAATACAGTGCTACCATGGAAGCTTGCCATCTACAGGTTCCAATTTGAAGTTTTCAGGCCTGAATTGAAACGTCTTGTAAGCCGATAGAGTTCTTAGATTAATCTGGAAAGCCAGGTTGGAATCACTTAGGCAGTGTAAATGATTTTGTAAATAAACATCTGTTACGTCTAGGCAAAAAAAAAATGTTATCGTTCAAACACAGGGAATATGTTTTTTAAATATGAATTTTCTTTTATAGAAAATATTCATTTTGAAACAATGATGGCCTGCCCTGTACTTAAGGATATTAAAATACATAAAATCATAATTCTTATCTTCTTAAAGAGTATTGTGTAAGGAAATACAAGCACATTTGTTTTTGTTTTTGATGAGCTTCTAAAGACAGGTTTCAAAAATTAAAAGCCAGTTATTTAAATCTGATTTTCATATTTGTAGGCCAGTCTCACCTAACTCTCATTTTTGAACTTTGTGTTGGCTGCTTTTGCTTTTCTCTTCAGAAATGTATAAGACATGTAAGTGACAGCATATTTTTTTAAGTAGTGAAAAAACACAAGGTTTTTTTTACCACTCAGGAAGATGCTCCAGCTCATTGTTTTCATTTGACTTCATGTCATTAATCTTTTGTTACCCTGTTTCCCCGAAAAGAAGACCTACCTCGAAAATATGCCCTAGCGTGATTTTTTGGGATTTTTGGAGGATGCTTGAAATATAAGCCCTACTTCAAAAGTAAGCCCTAGTTACAGCTTTCCTGGCGCAGCTGATCTGATCAGGTGGGGGGGGGGGGATCATGATTAAAAAATAAGCCCTAACGCATCTTTTGGAGCAAAAATTAATATAAGACTCTGTCTTATTTTCAAGGAAACACGGGTAAGACATATTGATGGAAATAGGTTGATAATTGAGATTAAACTTTCTGAAAATGTTAGTTACTTGTGAAGGCTTTTTTCTTGTTATATATCACTAAAATGCTCTGTGAACTCCTCCGAAATAAGTTTAAAAGATTTCTGGTTGTCAGCAGTGTTCAGTTTTTCAGCTGCCTCTTTATTAGGCCTGACAAGTTTTCCTACTTCATATGATTTTCACAAATGTCTTTATCGTTAGAAGCATCTAAACCAGTCTGACCACAACAGCAAAGGAATGCTTGTTAAATATTGAAAGAGAAATTGCAGAGCATACATGCTAAATCATACGTTGGATACTGCATTTGCTGGATCTCAGACTGTTAATTTGAAGAAATGATGAGATTGGTGTTACTTTATTGACTTTTTCTAATGTTCAACTCCTCTTTTCTTCTAGAGAGGCAGGCAAACATCAAATCTCTCATTCGTCCTATCTAGTACATTAACTATTAGAACTGGTTTCAGGAACAAAAAACTCAGCTCAGTCTTTCCATTTTTAGGCACTTGAAGAAACCATCAGTGCCTCTCCTTACCATTTTTAGGAGACCACTTTTATTTTGATGTATAACTTGTTGGGTGTGACTGTTGTTCACCAAAGTCCAGTTTGGCATAAGCATCTTCTCTTGGCCTTAGACTCTTGGCCTTAGAGTGGGTGTTGAATACCACCCTATTCTACCTGTTCTCCTAGCTCCACTGCCTTCTGAGTTGGGCGCCAGAGCTCTTCCTTTGCCTCCTTTCTCAGGCTCTTAAAGTGAGGAGTGGGGCATGTCCAGAAACCTTCCTCTACTCAGAAGTTCTTTGAGGGTGTGGCCAAACCATGAGGGACCAAAAGCATCTTCTGACAAATCTGTCCCATGCTGCTTTGTTTTCCTGCCCCCAGAGTGGAGCTTCCAGATCACTGATTCTCTGACAACTGGTTGTCAAATAGCCAGCTGTCACTGACTGGCTGACTCTCAAAGGGCCAGCAGCCTTTGAACAGTTGGCTGTTTTGTGGGCCTTTGCAGGTGCATCTGTAGCCCCACTGGGTCTGATGGATGCCAGGCTTCACAGACTGCGGTGCCGAGATGGAGGAGGGCATGATGTTATCCTTGCCACGCCAACATTCCTTTTACCCATCTTTCTTAGCAACCTTTTATTGTACATGCTACCACTGCCTTCCTTTATCTCTGGCTTGACTTTCATTGTTTCCTCCTGCTCATGATTTCGTGTGCACTCCTTCCATCTTTGGTCACTCCCATATCCAGTGTACTTCTTTTCCTGGTGAATAGTAAGCTACCCAAGGGAAAGTGCAGCATTTCTGTTTTGCATTTGCAGGGGGAAGTATTGGTCAGGGTGCATTCAGTTCATCCTCTGATTTTGGATGAGTGAGAAAAGTAAATTTTCCCAGGGGTTTATCCAGTCATTAATATAGATGGATGGATGGATGGATGGATGGATGGATGGGTGGGTACATACGTACGTGGATGGATGGATGGATGGATGGATGGATGGATGGATGGATGGATGGATGGATGGATGGATGGATGGATGGATGGATGGATGGATGGATGGATGGATGGATGGATGGATGGATGGATGGATGGGTGGGTGGGTGGGTGGGTGGGTGGGTGGATAGATGGATGGATGGATGGATGGATGGATGGATGGATGGATGGATGGATGGATGGATGGATGGATGGATGGATGGATGGATGGATGGATGGATGGATGGATGGATGGATATTGCTAGTCCAAGGAAGAAGTTACAAGTGTTAAAAAGACTAAATGTACTGTCAGCAAATTTATACTTTGTACATTTTCTCGCAACCAGGGAATCCGTCATAATTTTTAAAAAGTTTTCTTTCTGTGATATTTAACCTTATTTTCAAAAGTCTTTAGGACTATTTGACTGATATACACAGGCCCTAAAAGAAGGTATGGGGTAAATAGTACTTATTGTTACGTTATTGTTAAATTTGTATTTAGTTAGAACACTGCCTGAATTGCACCAGTAAACAAACCATTTATTCTGTTTATGTGGGGATTTTACTTCATATATGATTAGAATCAAATTTGTTGCATGATTTAAAAAGTAATTTAATCACATGTAATATTACAGCTTTCCTTACTGTCATGTGCACATCAAATTCAGCCATCTTAAAGCATTTTTAGAAACAGCAGGAAATTGTAATGGCTGTTTCAGGCAGCCGTTCCTGCTGTAGCAGCCACCTGATATCTCCCTGTATGGTAAATGTGACCAGAGATAAGAAATTCTGTAGCATATAGTGTTAAGGGAGATTTTGCTGTGCTGAGAACTACCACACTTAAGAACATGTGTGAAAAGGATGTAAAACTTGCCTTTCTGCACACCTGAACACTACAGATGGTTAACTCTCCAAACAGTTCCGGATACCACATGGTGATGATGTAATTGCCTCCAAAGGAAAGAGACATTTTGCATTCATCTTAAAATAATATTTATATGACTTATACAAGAGTCTTTTACTTGACAGTCTCACTTCACCTTATCTGACTTTTTCACTTGTCCAGAGGATTCCCAAAGACTTACTGATAAAATATGAGAAAAGCAAAAAAAAAAAAAAAAGGACTGAAGGGCTAAATAGAATGTGTTTAAATTTTGATTTTTGTAGTCCTAAACAGCATAATGGGCCTGTGCAGCAATGGGGATTCAGTGACAGTCTAGCTTCAGAGCTTTCTGTTTATTTATAATCTTAAAGAGAAGGTATAATCTCAGTATTCCCTAGGAATGATGCTTTGAGAAGCCACAAAGCAGACTGCATATGGCTTAACAAACTTGGCGTAAATGCCAAATAGTGCTTAGCATCTGTAAACTTGGATAATTCACTTAGGTTATTGAAGTGTTAGGTTCTTTTATCTGTTCATCTAAGGATGGCATCATTGACTACAGTCCCACATTAACATTAATTAAAATATTGCATCTGTTGATTAGCCACATAGTTTACATGGGGGAATTCAATGCTATGGTATCATAATGGTACGAGAGTTGCCAGTAGGTAATTAAAATTATTCCAGGTTAAATAATACAAAATCTTAACAAATCAGGTGTAGCATCAGTCATTCTTCTGGTTTTTATTCTGTTGGGCACTGTTGGGTTGCTTGATTCAACACACAATACTTGTTTACGTTCGCTGTTTTATTTGCTCTTGATTGTGAATCCACATGTTAATTTTAAAAACACAAAATGGTGCATAACATCCTCTCAGACAAAACTGAACACTGTTGTTGTGTGATCCTAGCAACTGGATACTGAGCTAGGTAAACTAACAGTGCCATATTAGAAGGGGGAGTGCCAACTAGTCATTATGCTAAGTGGGAATTACCCTGGTGCAGCAGCACCCCACCATTCTTGGCCACTGTCATATCTCTCCAGTAGCCACCAGTCAGTGGGCCAGTTGCGTAGGCTTCAGTACTGGTGTGGTAGTGGGCCAGCCAGGGGGCATGGTGGAAGTTCATTTCTAAGCCGTTTTAGCCTAGGAATGCCCCCTGAAAATGATGGAAAGTTACACCAGCAGAAAACACGACGAAGTTCATAGGCACCCATTGTAGTCGACCCACGCGGTCAGCGTAAGAACGAGACGAGACGCGGAGATAACATCTGGTGGAGATCGCCAGCAGCGGGAGACCGGAGGTCCGTGTTCCTAGCGAGTCTCCCGTCTGCCGGTTCCTGGCACCTTTTATTGTTACTCTATCGGGGGCGTGTGGGAGGGAGGACTGGGGGGAGTTCCGGGAGAGCGGGAGGTCGGGAGATCATCATGTGATGCATGATCTCACTCCTGGCTACATGCGAGGAGAGGAAGCGTGCACAGCGTCTGAGCCTAATAATCCTCACCTGGGGCAAGCATCCATTGTCCCTGCGCCCGGTGAATTGAGCCAGACAGTTCACGCAATCCCGTGGACTCATGTGGGGGGATGAGGAGTGGAGGTGCGATGCGACCCGGGCAAGGCCGCCAAAGTCCGTTAAGGCGTCCCCAACGTTCTACCTACGGCACTGCTGGCCAGTGTGCGTGCACTACTACATCTCCTCGCTTTTTTTTACATTTTAGAAAGCGGGGGGCGAAAGCGCTAAGAGTGATTTAAAGGGGCGGCTTGTCCTCCCTCACGCCCGTTTGGTCCAAGTTGACCAAGCTGCTTGTGCAAACATTAGAACTCTTGGTTGCGGGGGTAAGGAAATGTGAGGGTTTCTACTTACACACGTTACAGGCAATATTAGACACGCATTGGAAGGCGAAAACAAGATCCGATAATAAGGCACACAGATTAAACCAATGCGAGATCTGTACAATAGCACTCAACCATCTCTCCCGACGAGCCAGCTCCAGAGGGCTGACCACCAATGGGAGCGGGGGTAAAACATCATACTTCAGATTAGATACAACTTCTTGCGAAGCTCACGCACTTTCATGTGGATCAACTGAGGAAATTATCAGAAAGATTAAAAAAACAACACATATTATGTACATTCTCCACAACCTTGGTGATGTAACAACAACAAATAATCAATAGCGACACGATTGTCTAGGGTGGCTTGGCAGAAGGTCTCCTGCTGCTCGGAGGCCAGGGCATCCCAGAGGCGGTGGAGGCTAGATGGGGATTGATGGACCCATAGGGGGGGCACAGAGCCCAGCCCGGACCAATGGTCATAGCATGTGTAGGAAGCAGAGTCCGGGGGACTCCCACTAGGGAAGTTGCGAGGGAGGCGAACTCCCGGCTTCGGAGAGAGGCGACCCAGCGTGCGGCTCCGACAAGAGGGGTTCGAAAGGCAGAGAGCGGCGGCGGCGGCGTCCGGGCTCCCGAGGGTGGAGCCTGGGGTAGGACAATGGTAGAGGCTGACGCAGAGGCAGCAAAGGGGAGTTCCGGCAGGGGAAAGTGCGGCCCGGGGATGTAGTTAAGCGTCCTCTCCCCGCAGGTCCAGAACCAGCCCCTGGGGAGCAGGATGTTTCCGAACACGGGGAGAATGTCACTCCCATGTGTGTGCAGTTCCAACTAGCCCGAGGCAGCCTTGGCGAATGGGCCAGGGTGGGTTCCCCGTTCGGCTTTCGCGCCCGGTGATGCGGGCGCCCAGGTGTTGGACTTCGTGGTTAGCGACCGTCTTGGTGACAAGGGAAAGAGCGCCAGCCCGGGGTTTGGGCAGCCCGGGTCCCCAGTCGGCGCTCACTTAGGAATATCTGATGGATAGAAGGCATTCATTGAAGGGGCTCAGCCCAGACTCCGCTAGGAAGTCTCGGGTGCCTTTGCGAGCCCAGGGGGGGGAGTAGGCAAGGAGCTCCAGCAGAGCTCCCGGAAACTCCTAGGTACTAGCCCAGGCAGAAAAGATGGGGAAGAGCGTTGGCAGCGGCAGCAAACTGCTCCCAGATGTTGAGGGTCTGGTGAAGCTTTCCAGGGAGTGGCCGATCGCATGCATGCGGCAGGAAGCAGCAAGAGCCCGAGGCAAAAGGATGGTGGTGGCTGAGTTGGTGAGTGATGATACAAAGAAATGGACACAGAGGTTCTCCCGGGTGTCTCGGGGTGGTCTTGCTGGCGCAGCTTGGCTTGCCTAGGAGCCTGGCTGGTGGTTGTATGGCGTCTCCCCAGGTCATTGGATCTTTGGGGCGTTGGCGACGGCGTTCCCTGCACAGGATCGCTGGGGCGGGATCCCTCTAGAGGGATGCGTTCCATCTCGGGATGGGGTTGGTTTTCCCTCCTGACATTGCCATTCCATGGGTTGGCCTGTCATGGCGAAGCTCCAGGAGTCCACGGGAACCTGCCCAGGAGAAGAGGGACTGAAACACACACCCTTTTCCCAGGATTGCTGAGGGGAGGAGGGTCCCGCCAGGCTCAGTTCTAGAGCCCGGATGGCGGGAGATTGGGACTCGAAGTTAGTGTTTAGATTTAATATGGGAAGGGAGAGAAGGCTTGTTTTGCAGCCTGTGAAGGGTTGCACAATGCAACCCTCCCTGGGGGACGCCTACACTCCTCTTTCTTTAGTTGTTTGACAGGGAGGAGCAGGAGGTAGAAGCGACCCTGGTGGGAATTAGCTTCAGAGCGTCATCAGGAGTGCGTCAAGGCGAGGTCCGAGCCTCGAGGAGGAACAAGCGAGTCCCTGGGGATTGTGGGTATGCATACTTAATCCAGCAACACAAAGGGGGCTTTGGAAGCACCTTTTGGGGGGATGGAGTGCATCCAGGGGAATGAAGCAATCAGGCAATTAGAAAGGCAGAATTCCTACAGCAGCGCACAAAGGAGAAAGGAAGGGGTTTCTTTGCAAGGGAGTTGCACTTACAGTGACCTTGGTGGCTAATGCAGGAAGCTGGATGGTGCTAAAATTTTGTGTCGAGATTATCTCCGAGGGAATCGCATGCGCCATGAACCGAGACCGCTCCTTAAGGCGGACCCACCGACCAAGAACTTGAATAAGTCCAAAGCGAGGAGAGCAACATTGTTGGGGTGCCCAAGCGGTTTATGGGTGAATTTGGTCGCGGCAGCATCCTCCCTAGTTTAGGAGACCTGTCCACTGGCAGTGCCTGCTTGCGGTATCAGGAGGCCGGGCCCAGATTTTAATCCAGGGAGGGGCCAGTCAGCCAGTGGCCCTCCACGCCTCTACTGGTCGAAAAACAGAAGGAGAAGAGGAGGAGGAGAGGGAAAACAGTTTTCTTACGAGTGGGAGGCAACTTGGCGGAAGGCACGATTGGAATCAATGATTCCGTGGCGGCTTTACCCATCCCAGACCAGAGTCGTTTTAACCCTGACTCATGAGGTCTCTTCCCAAGAGATTGACATGGATGTCCTCAAAGCGATGGGAAATGGACTTGTGAGCTGCCGCTCGAGTCCCTGGAGCTGTTATTGACCGTGGCCAGGCGGATGCTCCGTCATCGCGGTTTGTCTCCACCCCCCAGTGTGCGGGCAAACCTCGGTCGGCCACTGGTCAGACCACTACGGCTGCTCTGATAGCCCGGTAACATCAGCGCCGGTGTCCACCAGAGCCCTTGAACTCCACATCCCTTCTATGGCTTGAGCTCTCAGAATATGGACCCGGGGAGGCTCCCGATAGGAATGTCTCCACCGCTGCACGGCGGTGGTGTGGAGCTCGCGCCATGTTGGCTGCTGGGGAGCTCGTAGCTTGCTTTATTGGAGTGCGGCAGACGGGGCAGCGCATGGGGGCGAAGAATCAGCTGAGCGCAGCCCCGGCTCCAGCGGAGCAGCTCCTGTGGGATGTTTGTCCAGAACCTGGAGGTGGATGGGTCCTTGGTTAGCGTGGAGTCCCCGATCACTCGGGGGCGATAGACAGTCCCTGTTCAGCGGCTTAAGAGGCCTTTACAGCAGCACTAGCCCAATTGTCCCGGTAGGGATGGGCTGCGTCATACTGGGTTGGGGCGACCAAGAACCTCGTGGGGGGAACTTAAAGGAGATGGAGGCTGGGTGCATGCGGCCCGAGATGCCGCGAGAGGGGTGGTTTTGGCAGGGGCAGCAGCGTTTGGGTCTGCTCCTAGTACTCTCCTCTCCTTGGTCCCTGGGAGCTGGGGAGGCGCCCGGGCCGGAGGAGTTTCCCCGGCCGAGGCAGTCGGTTTCTCAATGGAAGCCCTTTCTGTGCCCGTGGGCGTACCCGGGGTTTTAGGTGGCCTTCTCCTCCTGGGGGAGAGACCCTCCCTCCCATCGGGGTTGCTTAGGCCCCCACACCGGGCTGCACCTACACTCCCGCCAGGAAGTGTCGGGTCTCTGCCGCCCAGTTAAAGCAGTCATCCTGAGACGCTGTCTCCGCCCGGTGGAAGAGTGCTGCGGCCGAGGAGAGCCCCAGCTTGGTGGGCCGAGGAGGGACCCAATGTCCTGGCAAGCCTTAAGCATGCGGCCAGTTCAGGATTTTTTGCCTAGGCCGTGATTGCTCTCACGGCACTCCATGGAAGCGTTCTCTACTTTGCGAGGCGCATGAGGAGCTTCGTTTTGGAGCCTCCTAAGCTATCTACCTGCCTCTTGAGCGCTTCCTGGGAGCCTGTTCACAAATTCAGCATAGGGCTCTTGGGGGCTTTTGCGGATGGAGGAGCTCTGGGTTGGCTACAGCGGCATTGGGGACTTTGATGTCCTAAAATGCCTTATAGGCGCACTCAGAGGCTGACCGTAAGGGTGGCCTCAGGCAGTACAATCTGATACGTTGGGAGGGTTGGCAAAACGCATCGAAGCCGTAAAAGCTGAAGCCGGTGTAAGCAGAAGCGCCAGAGGTGGCTGCTCTGTTGAAGCATTGTGCTAGGCCGGGAACCTCACTTTCCCAGACCACAAGTGCGCGGGAGCTCAGGAGGAGCATCGCGAAAGGGTGGTTTTCCAGTCCATCTGGAACCATTAGGTGGTTCCTTGCGATGGCTTCCAGCATGCCTCTCACGTATGGGCTAGTGACTCCTACGTCCCGCATTGCTGGAGCTTCGGTAAGGAATATTATAGCTCAGAGGCGATTTTCGACAACCCAGCGAACTATACCATCCTCCTCGGTATCTGTATGAAGTGGATGGGGGCACAATGCAAAGAACTATCCGGCATGCGTCTTCCGTCAGGGTTTCTTTCTTCTGCAGATGAAGTGGCTAATACGTTCTCACGAGAGTTCTGAAACCAGCGCCATTACGATGGCGCTGGCCGGAGGGAGCGAGTGGCTTCAGGAGAAAAGAGGAAGGCGGAACAAGGGGAGGCTGGCTGAGCAGCGGGAGAGTTTGAAATGGGTGAAGGAGGCGAGGGGGGGGGGCAGAAGGAGGACGAAGCGATCCAATTTAGTGGATAGAGAAAATTCCGGGGTTGAAATTGAAGGTGAAAGATCGAAAGGAGGCTGACCTACAGCAAGGAGCCGGTAGAGTCTGCAGGCTGATGGCGACAAAACATTGTCTCCGCACGTCAGTAGCAGCTGACATCGGCGCGCGAGGCTCTGTCGCGAGAAAAGTCGCGCCCGATGTTTTCCCAGTCCTTAAAGATTCAATGTCCCCCCTCTGGGTACCATGGACACTGAGCTTCAATCTCCTCAACCAATTTCGCGCAGCTCCCTTCTCTTTCACCGGGGACCCTGCCGCATTTCGCTTACGCTTTCCAGTTCGTCCAAGCGTGCCTTGTCATAAGCCCTGCTTTTGCAAGCTCCCATACTCTACCGGTGTTCCGTCCCGGACGAGAGAGTGTCCTAGGGCCAGCGTGTCTCTGGATCGCCCGATCAGAGGACCCAAGCGATGCAGAAACGCAATTGGTCCCTGGATGCGCCGATACCAGCGGAACTTCGGTATCAGCGGCCCTTCCCAAGCGCGACGGTGAGCAGGGTGGAGGTTGAGGATTCCCGGGTTTTCGGCACCAGCTTGTAGTCGACCCACCCAGCGGTCCAAGCGTAAAGAGAGCGAGACGAGGCAGCGGAGGAGATAACATCTGGTGGAGATGTCGCCAGCAGCGGGAGACCCGAGGTCCGTGTTCCCTAGCGAGTCTCCCGATCTGCCCGGTTCCTGGCACCTTTTATTGTTACCCTCTGCTCCGAGCGTGTGGGAGGGAGGACTGGGGGGAGTTCGGAGGCGGGAAGGTCGGAGATCATTCATGTGATGCAGCAGTCTCATCTGGCTACGATCGGGAAGGGCGTGGCGTCTGAGCCTAATCCTCACCTGGGGGCAAGACCATTGTCCCTGCGCCCGGTGATTGAGCCAGACAGTTCACGACCCGTGACTCATGGGGGGATGAGGAGTGGGGGTGCGATGCGACCGGCAAGGCCGCAGGTCCGTTGGCGTCCCAACGTTCTACTACGGCACTGCTGGGTCGGCGGTGCACTACTACACCCATGCCAACCAAAAACTCAAGTCCCCCTCACAAATGCGGCCATACCCAAAAGGCCTGGAGGCACATAGGATGCTGATTATAGGTACTACCAATCACTTCCTCCCAACCCTCCCCCAACATCCAATTTTTCCACCCCCTTCCTCCACTGTGCAAAAACCCTGAGCACAATACATGTGGCATGAAACTCTGTCTCAAAAGCTCTCTGATGTATGGACTTAGAGTGAGGGTGTGGCACTTTGTAGGCAGGAAGAGCACAAAGCGGGCACTTAGCACTACTGAGCAAGCAGTCAGGTTTTGCTGTTGCAGTGTCTTTTCCTCCTGTCCACTGGCTCTCCTGGGAGGGTAGTGGTTTCAGGCGGCAGTAGCCAGTTTGGCAGCCTGTAGTGGACTGCATCCATGTATGTTATTTATAGGCTGCTGCTGTATGATTAATGGATGCTGCCAGGTCATTCTAAGTCACACATGCTTCCCTCACTTCCTGTGAGCTGCACTGAGGGCTTGTCTTCTCTATGGCAGTGAAGGCAGGATTGAGGGACAAGCACTCTCCCTGCCTCTTTCATGTGCTGGTTTGGGAAGGGAATGCCTGCAAAAAACGAAGGGGAGGGGTAGCACTCTAAGTTCTTGGAAGGTTCTGGAAAGCTTTCAGTTCATCTCCACAGCTGGCCTGCACATGCGTAGTCCCTTGCGTGTCTACGCAGAAGACCAATTGATGAACGACAGTTACGGATCATTGCAATCCTCTTTTCTCCCTCTTACATCAGGGGAAAAGCTGGTGCAATTCAATGCGTTCTGTATATTGAGAGAAAAAAGACACGCAACCAAACGTACCAAAAATTATATGGAATCCTAAAAGAGGATATGGTTCTCCCCTCTTCTATTTTATCCTCACAGTCACGTTGAGAGACCAAGAGAGAATGTCTGGCAATAGGGTCACCCAGTTAGTTGCATGGCAAGTCACGTCTCCTCAAACCAACCTAACACCTCACATTGGTCCAAGGCAACGCACCATCACAGCATAAAATACAATGGGAAGGAAGGAAGGAAGGAAGGAAGGAAGGAAGGAAGGAAGGAAGGAAGGAAGGAAGGAAGGAAGGAAGGAAGGAAGGAAGGAAGGAAGGAAGGAAGGAAGGAAGGAAGGAAGGAAGGAAGGAAGGAAGGAAGGAAGGAAGGAAGGAAGGAAGGAAGGAAGGAAGGAAATATAGTTGCTAATAAGTGAGAACCAAAGATATAAGGGTAACTGAGCCTAAAACAATTCTGTGATTGCTTTACAACAAATCTATAGTCAGTTACATAAAACCACAGTTAAATCTTACCCTATTACTCCACTGGCCAGCGTTGTATAACTAACCCATCTCATCTAATCTATTTCATCTTCTTCCAAAGAGTGTTCTCAAACATATTATCTATCTGACCAACGCTGAATGTCTCTCTTACCATCCCTAACTACCATTTTTCACAATGTCGCATATTTATCCCTCTTGTATACGCACTGTGAGCACTGACTCAGATCACTGAAATATTTTCAGTTCTTTTTCCTTCAATGATCACTGCTTCCCCACTAGACTAGACTTTGATTGGGGAAAAGAGCTCTGGGCTGCAACTAGCTTTAGTTGTTAGATAGCCTAAAGTGTTAAAGATACTGACAACTAGAAATATCTTTCTTCAGCTTGACTAGAGGAAAGGGGTGTTACCAGCAAAGTCAATGAAGTACCTTAATATAAATTACAAACATCAATTTAGGCAAGATATCTGGGTATTTTTTAAACAAAACCACCTAAATAAGGAAAAGAAAAAGCAGTGTTTATCAGAAGAATTAGTAAGCTGTCCTTTTCATAATCATGTTTGCTTTCCCCATTCTGTTTGGGAAGGCCTGAATTTACTGCAGAGATTATTTTAGGTTTTACTGCCCTCAAAATGTATTAGACAGTTCAGAGATTATTTTGAAAATATCATCATTTCATAGATGAGAGCTCCAATAAATGTAGAAATGTTAAAGGTTAGGCTGCAAGGCAGTATTTCTTGTGACCCTATATTTAGAATAAATTTTATGAGATTAGAAGTAGCTTAATTACTCTGAATCAAAGTGGAGGTCTAAAGGAAATGGAGTTACTGCACAATGTGGGGTCTTGGATGAATGTCAGGAAAAAATGCCACTGAAGTTTTCTTAAAGCAGCTGTTTTAGCTCTTCCACGCTACTAAAACAGTCAAGGGTACATCTGACCACCCAAAAACCACACAGATTTTTTTAAAAATAAGCTCTTTTTTGAATAGTTTACATGTTAGCCATACATATTGAACATTAGTTCATGTAAAATGGCATGGTGCCATTTATTTCAATGGCTTTCTGCCTCTTTACACAAGGAGAGAATTGAGTTCATTTGGCACCAAGTGCAAAAGTGCTGAACATTTTCGGTTCTCAAAGAATTCCTTGCATGCCTGTGAACTTGATGTATGCCTTCTAGCTATTGTGATTCCTAAAACATTTCATGAGAAGAGTGACAGGAAAGGATCCACAACGGAATTAAGAATAACAAATGTTAAACACTCATGTTCCCCCTTCCCTGGTGTTTTTTTTTGGGGGGGCCTCTTCGAAGCATTTGCTGGCTGGGGCAAAAGTTGAAAAGGCTGTTTCTGAAAGGTCTGTTGTCTCTTCTTTTTCACTGCAAAAGAAATCTGCTGAATATTGTTGACTTTTATTTCATTTTTATGTGTTTGGAAGATGGTACTCGCATGTGGACGTACCATGCCTCGAGCAAGGAAAGGGTGCTGACATGGTGGTCTTCGTGTTGATTGTTTATTTACTGGTTCTTTATACTGAACCATTCATTACTTTTCATTCTGATTCCCTTTAAAACTTTCTAAACCAAACATAAATACCAAATTTGAGTCGGTATGCCTTAGCAGACCATCTGAAACATAGGGCTTTTAAAAAAGTTTTTATTGTGAAGCACGGTGCGTAGATTTGCTGATTTCACGGATAAAATATAGAATACAGACAGCAAACTTAAATGTAAATGAACCCATTGAATCAAAGTGCACTTCAGTTAATAATTAATTTTGTGCAAGGATTAACTGCAAGGATCTGTTCAGTACTAAATTTGGTTAGCAATACAGGTGGTCAATAAAAGGACAAGAGGTTGTTGATTGCAACTGGGGTCACATTGTATAGATGAACTACTTGTATTTCTACTCGTAACTGTAGATAATACTTCATTAGTTTGCTGTTGTACTTAATCTTAAATTCATGAATATAAATCGGTGCAACGTTCCAATGATAGAGATGTATGAAACTTCTTATTCATCTTTGTGGTCTCTGTGCAGTCCCACTCACATTTCTTTTCCAGCCTTGGTGTCCAGAAAGTCCCTGTTGATTGCCTCAGACAGCAGGTGGTCCTGTACCCAAGTTTGCACTATCTTCCAAAGGCGGTCTGTATGTTTCATGTATCACCAGATATAATGCTTTCAGTGTTTTTCTCTCCACCCGAATCATAATTCGAAAGAGCTGATTTATCCAATATTCATAGAGTGCTATTGTTTTATTTATACCACACAGCATCATTTACGTAAAATAATAACTTTTTCATCTGTATTCAAAGGCCCTTAGAAAGGGAAAGAGATGTCAACTCAGTCACTCTCTTGATAGGTCACATCAGCAATATGCCAAAGGAAATGTTGAGTGCCTGGTACATGTCAGAGCACACTCTACTAGAGCTCAGGCATCATCTGTTTTGTTCATGGAGTCCTAGGTAGAAATTAGCTCTTTATATTTTATCAGAGACTGATTTGATTGTATCATTGAAACAAATGTCGCTTGGATACCATCATGGTTTGCAAGAATCAACTGAAAATGTAGGTGATCTCAGGTTCAGTTCACATCCCCTTGTGACTTGGGACAAATCACAAATAAATTACCTTATCCAATGTAGATGTAAAATGTTTACATCATAGCTTTGAGTTTCAAAACATTAACAGCTTACTTGGCTGCTGTGAGCCACTTACTATTGAACTAAAAATGCGCATAATGAAATTATTTTTGTTAAATTTTCATGCTGTCTAGCACTTTAGGCATGAATACAGGGTTTGCAGCACTCTCATGCTTCTTCTGGAAGTAGAAAAAATATTGTTTTCTGGTCATGTCTGGTCCAATTAACACCTCTTCAATTTTTCAAATGAACTTGTAGGAGTGCTAATAGAGTTGTGGGAGCTTATGTGGTAAATCTCCTGGTGTGCAAACTTGCAGCATGCAAGAAAAACAACAGGAATGGGAGGTGGAGAGAGATCTGGGTGTTAGGCAGAACTCACAATAGGCCAGAAAACTGGAAGATGTAAAAAAAATAGAGAAGGACGAATGTTGTTAATTTGAGGTAAAAGATCTGCAATTGGTGCTGTTTGAAATATTTATTTGAAACCCAGTGAACCTAGACAGACCTATATTTGGTTAGA
This sequence comes from Sphaerodactylus townsendi, assembly GCF_021028975.2. Taxonomy (NCBI): domain Eukaryota; kingdom Metazoa; phylum Chordata; class Lepidosauria; order Squamata; family Sphaerodactylidae; genus Sphaerodactylus; species Sphaerodactylus townsendi. The sequence continues at coordinate 26,991,050 of NC_059435.1, forward strand.
ATCTGATCCTAAGAACAGCTGAGATATATGGAGCTGGAGATATGTAAATAACCTTTGTCCTTTTAGAACTCTTGACTTGTATGTTAAAGAACCTGCCTTAGAACAAGATCAGCTAGGACAGGTAAGAGCAGGTGGAATTGTGTGTTTGCACCTTTGTTGATCAATCCATTGTTGTACAAAAAGTATATGTGTGGACTTCTTTACCATTTTAATGTTGGTAGTTATTGTCCATATTGCATAGACCTCCACCATTCAAAATGAGCCCGAAAGAGGTGGAGCAATATAGAAACCTAATAAATAAACAGGCTATTTAAAATGGGTACTAGAGAGGAGAGGCTAAATCTCTTATTTTCTGGAAGACTATAAGAATGGTAAGAAATCCTCATGGTAACCAGTCACTGGGTAGCCAGAGATTCAGGAATTAGGTGGAACCTTAAAATGTCAGAGTTGAAAGGGAAATGGGGAGTACTTGTTGGATAATTCCTAAATGATCCGTTGGTGGCAGTGTACTGAGGAAAGAGCAAGAATGAAACACACCCCTCCAAGGGTCAGGTGACCTGGGAGATCAGCCTGTAGCCAGGTGGAGATCTGGGACGATGGTGGACACCTAGACACCTCAGAGGGCTAGTTCATGATGGTATCACTGAAAGAAATCCTTCCACTGTTATAAAAGGAAAATGGTTTATTGTAGCAGATTTGAAAGATACTTGTATGGATTTATACATGGATTTCAAGAAGTTACTTTGGTTTTAGAGTATGATTTTAATGCAGTGACCCATCTTTTATTTTATCTAGACACCCAAAGGTATTCACAATATAGATGCACAATATAGATGCACTATAATGGTAGTGTATCCAAAAGAGCAATATTTTCTCCTATGTAGACCATTACCTCATAACATTACAAGTAGAAGACATTCTACAAGGTTATATGAGCTGGTAGGGCAGAAGGTCACTTGGGAATGACCAGTCAATCAACAAGCAATTAAAGGTAGCTTTCTAGTCCTCCTCCCATGCTGCTATGATGACTTTTTTCCTTTGCCTTTAAACATTCAGCAACTTCTCTCCTCTCTCTTATCTGTAAACAAGAAGAAGTGCAAACAGCTTTGCTGTGGTTGGGAAAATGACAGCAGCCCCATTATCCTTTCCAGTGCATCTCTCCTCCACATTGATGTGTGCCCACATGTACCCATGTTCTTTACAGGAATGGAGCACGCTATGGACTGTCCTCCTGCATCAGAGTTGCAGTTTGCCTCTTCCCAGGTATACATAGAGGCAACTGTATATGTTTCCCTTGCAGAGCAAGTAGGGTTGCATCCGGAATCCTTTTAGGGGCAAGACCCTTTGGGTGTGGAGACTGAGGAAATAACATTGCACGATGCTCTAGCGATTTCTCTGACTTCTCTGGCTTTTATCACAGAGATCAGGGAAATTTCTAGAACACTGTGAGATGCCTCTCCATCCCAATTTTACTTCCACTGTTCCATCAAGCAAGGGTGGGGCAGCCAGAGCAGTGAGGGTGAGAGAGAAGTCTTAAGGGCTTGGTCTGTGTTCAGAAAAATAGCAGAGGAAAGGTTTCCCCGTCTGACCACCAGAGACCTGCTCTATAATGCTGTAAATTTTGGACACACTATCATTTTATGACTTACTCCACCCATCAAGCCACCATTTTGTGTCTGGTAGCTCCTTAGGCTTAGCAGCAGTGGCGTATCTGCCTAGGGACAAGGGGTACCCCTTGCCCCCGGGCGCCACTCTTCTGGTCACATGGGGGGGCACAAAATCGGGCCCCCACGTGACCAGGAAGTCCTGCTGTTATTTTCGCTTGCCTCGACCCCATCTGAGCGCCCTCAACCCCACCCTGGACTCCCCCTCTCTTCAGAAGAGACTGCAGGCTACCCAGCCAGCAGGGGGAGTCTGGGGGGGAGGTGGGCACCCTAGACCTTGCCCATGTCCATGGTGACATGGGCAGGGTTGAGGTCAGTGGGGGTGGAGCCTGGGGGCATCAGCGGTGGAGCTAGGGTGGTGGGGGTAGAGCCTGGGGGGCGTCCTGGGAGACAGATTTGTCTCCGGTAGCGCCATTACTTAACGCCTTCTGCTGGGAGGTTCTTTAACATCTGCTTAGCTACGTAAAATCTACCTTCTCCTGTTGTAGAGGATCTGAAGATACTTAGATAAATTCAGAAAAATCAAATTTCACTTACATTGGGTTTGATCATGTTCTGAAGCACAATGTAAATAGGAATGTAGGTTTTTAAAAAATGGACTTGGATCAGGTCCATGTGGTCTGGCATTCACATGCAAGGAACAGATTAGCTAGTGGAGAATTCCCATAACTTCTCCAGTGTTCTTTTGCGTACTTTTCCATTGTGCAATACTATTTTCCATATCTTCTCATTAGACACCACAAAGCCTTAATAAAATTTGCTTGCCAAACGACTCTGAAAAGTATGGGAAATCTCCAGGTGTCACCACTGATTGAAATCTTATTTCTGTTACCTACACATCCAGACATTATTCATTTGTATCCTGTAAACAATTCACTTATCTGCATACAAATACCATGTAGAGTATTATGTGACAGTAGAGCAGTTTGGCAGCTTAGCCAGCCAAAAGACAGGAATATTCAAAGGTCCTTGATCAGTCTGCTTGGACACTCCATCGCTGATCTTAGGGCTGCTCTGCTTAAAACAGTTTAAATGGATAATTCTCAAGGTTTATCAGTCCCTCTATCAAAAGTCATAGATATTTCTCTGAATATAAAAAAGTGAAATATTCACACAGCAACTATGTGTAATGCTGTTGCATCCTGGATGTTTTGTGTTCTCATTGCATCTTGTTGATTTGCTTTATCCTTCAGTGTTCTTCTATTCATGTGGTATATATAGTGAATGAGGTTAATTCGTAAATGTAAGGCTGTATCTGCACAGGCCAAAAACAGTACCCTAGGGACGGTAAAAACTCTGTCCCTGGGGCACTGCTCATACAGCTGCTGCTGCCGCAGCGCAGCAGTGTCATGTTCTTCCCCCAAAAAATGGCAGGAAAATGCTCCTTTCCTAACTCGCTCAATGAGCAAGTTATTTGGTAAGTGGCAACTTCCTGCCGGCACCGTGCAAAGGCACTGGTGTGAGGGTACCGCTTTTAGGCACTGCCTGTTTGTATTGTTTGCTTGCCTTTTCTTCCCTCCAAGGCTTCAGAGGAAGAAGGGATATGCCCATGCTGCCCTCCGACCCCCAAGGGTCAGAGGGCAGCGTGGGCATTTCCCTACCTCCCTCCGGAGCCTTGGAGGGAAGAAAAGGTAAGCAAACAAAACAACAACTCTGCAGTCTGCATCGGCTTCAGGGACACCTGCACGGTCCCACGCGAATGATCCCGTGGCTCCACTGGCATGAATTATGCCAGTGGCCAGTCGCTTCTGCCGCCAGTGCAGCCTTAAACAGTGTTCGGCTTTCATTAACGCAAATTAGAAATATTTGTATTGATTCCAAAGTTATTGTAGAATGGAAATGGCATATACTCTCCAGGTGTTCCTGGTAGAAGAATGCAAAATATGATAGTACCTCTGTAAAGTTAAGATCTGTCTTTCAAGCCCTGCCCTGTATTCAGAGGTGTGGCAGGTAATGACTAGAGGTAGGTCATTTTGTGGCAGCTCACCTTTGGAATGCCCTCCCTCAAGGCTTGCCTGACTCCTGCTTTACTTTCTTTAGGGACTAGTCTTAAACACATATTTTGACCCAGGCTTTTAATTAGGGGTTTTATCTTGCCAGCTTTTTAATGGTCTGCTTTGTTTTATGGATAATTTTATGCTGCTTACGTTTAATGGCTTGTTTTTATGTTGTGGTTTTTAATTGTAAGCCACCTTGAAGAGGACTCAGATGAGGCCATATAGCAGTGGTGGCGAACCTATGGCACGGGTGCCAGAGGTGGCACTCAGAGCCCTCTCTGTGGGCACGCGTGCACAGAGTTCGTCATGTGATAATACTGTAATTTTTTCAGGGAGATTATTAGCATTAAACCTAAGGAGAAGCAATGTAGATAATCCTGTTAAGCGCTATTAAACCCTACTGATTTTCATGGGAAGAACTAAAGCATGATCCTTTACCTAGGAGTAAGCTCGGTTGCTGGCAATGGGGCTTGCTTCTGAGTAAACCCTCCTAGGGTTGTGATTCACCTGTTCAAAGTGTTGCACAGTTGCTTCAAAGCAAAGCCACTGACTACTACCAAGCTTACTCCTGAGTAATGTGCGCCTTGGAGCCAACCATTTTTTCTATACTAAAACCTCGGTATTCAGGTTAAATTGCCATGTTGGCACTTTGTGATAAATAAGTGGGTTTTGGGTTGCAGTTTGGGCACTCGGTCTCAAAAAGGTTCGCCATCACTGCCATATAGGGATGTTCTAAATAAATAAATAAATTCAGGATGCATATCACACTTTTCAAAGCAGTCATGGTAATAGTAGTAAGAAGTAACATGCCATTTGGAATTAAATTTGAGGGGTATATAATCTACTCTTTCCATATTGGCTCATTCCATTATGCAAAGTATACTGAAGTTAATGTAGAAACCACTGTGAACTTCCATGGAGTTTACCTGAAGCATAACCATTCCTTGAGGTAAGCCAGTATGCTGTGCAAACCAAAAGTCAATAGAGTTCTTGGTCCCCATGGGAATATTTGTCAATAACCACGGTACAACCAAGATGGCAGTCACTGAAATTCACTGAGCATGAGCAAAGTACACTGTTTTCATGGTAGTCATATATGGGCACTGAAAATCATAATTGCCTGGTCATTATAATGATGCTGTGGAAATTATGGTTTTGGCCAAAATATTTGACTCAATAAAGAATGAAAGTATTGGTGTATTGGGATACTGTGGGGAATGCTTTTAAAGTGCATACGGAACTAAAGCAAGTTAAACTTCACAACCTATGGATGACCTTAGTCCCGATAGTTTCTCAGCGGTCAAGAGGAGGAAGCTGAGAACTTGAACTGAATTCATAAATAATTCACCCTAAATTGTGAACATTTCATGTAGGAAATAGCGCATTGTGGAAAAGTGACGAATTGGGCATTTTCCCTTGAGAGGAGAAAGGAAAATTTAAAATAATTTTACTCACAGCGAGATACCAAGTAGAAATAGTTAGCTTACAAATCCTTGACTCTTAAACCAGGAGAGAATCTTGTTGTTATTTGCTTTGATTGGAGCCATTTCAGTATGTTTCCAAAAAGTTTCAATATATAGAACTGGATGCTATTGTATCTTGTTATAAATCAAAACACTTAACTGTTATGAAATTTTCCCCACAAGAATTGCAGTTTAACTAAGCTATTTATCCTGATGTTCCCTTCATAATAAAACTGGTGATTTGTTGTTTAGAGGCACAGATTACTTGGCTAAGAAAAATAATTTGCACAGTTCAATTTACATACAGAAATAAGTGCAGTAGACAGATATTTCCCTCTCCCCTTTGATGTAAATCTGTGATCGTAGCCATTGCTCTCTTCATTTCCTTACATTTGCTAATAATATTAATGGATAAATAGGAAGGCTTATGCATAAACTTTCCTGCTACCCATAAGATATATTACCATATATTCTCATATCCATTTAGTTGATGCTTTGTCTTGATTTCTGTTTTTAAGAAATAAATATGCTGGCCATAAATTGTTATGCAGGTTATCTTGAAACTGTAATTAATTATAAAATTTATGACTAGATCCATGGGAAATTATTATCTTATAAATGAGCTCAGAATTCTTTATGTTCATGAATAGCTAATTTATGACAAACAGTACAGAAGAGCATCAATTCTGTGGTTTTCAGTCACCAGTATTCCTTATAAATAAAAACCTATATATAATATTGTATTTCATTTTTCCTTTCCTAGAAGCCAAATTGACCCTGTAAAAAATTTAAATTGTGGAGTAGCTAAGCACTTATTGGATAATTTAAGATGGAATGTGTGTGACGATCCATGACATGGTTAAGAGCAATGGACTCTAATCTGGATAACTAGTTTTGACCCTTTGCTCCTCCCCTTGAAACCTCCTGGGTGACCTTGGACTAGTTGCAGTTCTCTCAGAACTCTCTCAGCCCCACCTACCTCACAAGGTGCCTATTGTGGTGGGAAGAAGGAAAAGTGATTATAATCTGCTTTGATACTCCTTACAATAGAGAAAAGCAGGATATAAAAACGAATTATTACTATTACTACTGCTACTACAATTACTAAGGAAGAGTACAGTCCACCGGTAACCTCTGCATAGAAATGAATGGGTACACTGTGGTGTTTTATAGCCATCTCTCAGACATTGTAAAAGGGATATGCAGGGAAGATCCCCCAAATCACATTATGTCTAAAAATACCACCTTTGCCACCAGGTTTTACAGACGGATTGTCTGTGGATTGAATCCAAATGTTTCCACCAACGTTGCAGCCTTTCTCCTCTGCTTGGAACTTTCCACTGGTATAAGGACTCTCCCTCCAGGAGAAGACTTCTTGTACTGGAGACAAGAAGCAACTGATGGTGAAACAGAAGCTTTGGACCCAATCCTATCTCAGCAATCAAATAATTAAGAAAAAAAATCACTATTCATTTTTTATGAGGGCGTTTTCCAGACTATATTTTCAGGCATAGGAGCACCACTAATTTTTCTCCATGTTTATGCAGATCGCTTTTCATGGATGCAGACATGAGTGATGCAGTATTATATCGCTTCAAGGTGGAAATATTTGAGCACTGTGCTCACTTATCCTAAAGATAAGGGGTGTGGGGGGGGGGGGCAGCTAGTACAGAATATAAAATAAGAAACCAGTCCCAAAGCTAAAAATTGTGCCTGCTGTCACAAATATGCACACTGAATGGAGGTCATGCTATTCTTTCTAGAATCCTGGAGGAGGGTTATGTTTTTATTATAGCAGTTACAGTGCTGTCACTTCCCTTCAGCAGAGAAGCTGAAATTGCTGAAGACACGGATGTGTCCCTGTCATGGCTTGAAGGCTGAGTTATTTTTGTACTTCACTCGCAGTGGATTTTTTGTTTGCTGTTTTTTTTTTACAGAACCTTGAAACTCCAGTGTTAGTCTAATAATATTTGCCTGACCTGTACTTGTTTGTATCTGGTAATTGAAACGATTGTGCTTTGCACTATAAAATACTTGTGCGTAGTGGAATCTATCATTGCTCATTCCTGGTGCACTGATACCTGATATATCCTGCCAAGGCTAACATAACAGAAAATTACTCATCCTCTACATACCGTGTTTCCCCGAATATAAGACAGTGTCTTATATTAATTTTTGCTCCCAAAGATGCGCTATGTCTTATTTTCAGGGGATGTCTTATTTTTCTGTGTTCTGTTCGTCAGGCATGCTTCCAAACAAAAACTTCGCTATGTCTTACTTTCGGGGGATGCCTTATATTTCACTCTTCAGCAAAACCTCTACTATGTCTTATTTTTAGGGGATGTCTTATATTCGAGCAAACAGGGGTAATAACTCTGCAGTTGGGTGTGGGTTCAAGGCCATTGGGATGTGAGCTTCGTAAGTCACCCATTCATCCCCAGGTTTATTTGATCCCGCTGGGGAATCTTTTTTTCAATTGACTGTATTTCAGACCAAGCTCATGGACTAAGCCACAACGCAGCTAATCCTGAGACAGTATTCAGTAGGATTGGTAACTACCGCATGGCTGAGTTCAAACATTTCTGGTTTTTCTCTCCGCATCAGTTTCCAAGGAAAACAAGGCTAGGTTGCAAGACCTGGGACTAGACTCTGATGGTTTATTTAGTGAACAGACTGTTCCTTTAGGAAAATCAGTTAAGCTTTGGAGACAGTATATTAACTTTAGCTCCCATGGAGCCCTAATTACATAGCAGCGTCTTTCAACCATAGACTAGCTACTTGAAAGTGAGATATAAGTTCGGGTTACTAAAACAAAGTTCATCATGCTCGGTTGACAAAAAAGTGTATTCATTTCAAATAACTTTCAGTATTTGAAGGAGCGCTCATGGAGCCACTAATGTGCAAATATTTTAAAATAATAAATGTTTCGAACAGCAAATTGAATTGAACAATATAAAGAGGTGAATGTAAAAACATCAGCATTTGGGGAATAATTATTCTGAGAAAAGAGTTTTGATAAGTAGTCAGTCACAAGCCTTTATTGGCATAAAATAAACATACAAAATCAGCATACAAAATTTGCCCATTATTGCTCACAATTATAGAGTTTTGATAAGTAAATGACTATGGTCAGGTATGTGTACCTATCAGAGATCTTTTCCGTACAAGTTGTTTGCAACGTAGCTTGCTGCCAAATGCTACTTTCCCCCCCTTTCAATCCCAAATGGTTTTTTCCCCCTCTACTTAGTTCTGGAAACATTTTCCCTCTATTTTTCTTCTGTGTGCCCCAGCACTTTCACCACAATTATTTTCTATCCATTTTCAAGTCCGCTTCCCTTGAGCATGTGATCATGTTGAAAGGGTGTGCGGTGCCGCACCAGATACCTCATTCACACCTCTGTGTAGTTGCTCAGTCTTCCCATCAGCTATTTTCTCCTTCCACTTGTCCCTTTTCAAAAGGATTTTTAAGTATTTTTCTCTTTATCATATTCCATTAGCAATGTAACATTTATGCCAATAAAGGCTTGCTATCTTAAAATTAGCAATGTAACATTAGGACACAAATATAAGTCACTTCAACTGTACCAGCTTTGTCCATTTCATCTTGAATTAGCAATGTAGCAACAAAGCAAAAAGGCACCATGTCTGCAGTTAAGAGTGAATGAAATTGACAAGGGAAGTTATATGTGCAGGAGGAAATTAACAAAAGACTGCCACAGTAACAATAGTGTGTTCCTACAACTCTAATTTGGCCAGAGTGATTTCTTTGCGGGGGGGTGGGGGAACTACATGTTTCAGTTCCTTCAAGTAATGGCACCTGCTGTAGGAGGGTTTGTTTGTTTCTGGCTTCCATCTTGTGCAAACACCTGGCCCTTATCCTTGCCTAGTGTCACTGCCCAATATCCCCTTCAGCCATTTCATCCTACCCCTCCTCCATTTTCAAAAGGATTTTTTTTTGCAGATTCAGTCTTTGACATATTGTACTAGCAAAATAACATTGAAAGCCCATTACAAAATAGCATGGTTGACTGGATCAGCTTTGTCAATTTCATATCGAACTGCTGATGTAATGTTAGGACAGGGAGTGACTTTGAAGGTGGGGATAACTGGAAAACAGTATTAAGAGTAATCCCTGCACATAACCATGGACTGTGGTAGTAATGATTGTACACTACTGCAGATCAAATTTGGATGGTAAATGTGGTTCTTTGTATGTGTGTGGTAAGGGGGAACTGTGAGTTTCTGTTCCTTCAGGTAATGGGGCCTGCTTCAGGAGTTGTTTTGGGTCAGTGCTCAGTGACAGAAATGGAAGCTGAAACATTTTTGAATTGCAGCTTCAAAATGTAAGTAGAATGCCTGCACAAAAGATTAAAAAGGCAAGGATTGTCCTTCTGCATCACATAACATCCCACCACCATCAGGATTAATATGTTTTCAGCAATAGTTTGTGGAATAAATGCAACTGAAGGGATGGTGGGGGACCCCCCCCAAAAAAAAACGGGGGGAAAGGAAGTGAGTGGAATGATTTCACAAAAAACATTTCCAAGGCACAAAGTTTGAGCACTGGAAAAATGAGCTACCAATCTTGGTCCTCTTTGATCTGAGATTGCAAATGCCTTAACAGACCAGGTGCTTGGGAGCAACAGCCGCAGAAGGCCATTGCGTTCACATCCTGCAGGTGAGCTCCCAAAGACACCTGGTGGGCCACTGCAAGTAGCAGAGAGCTGGACTAGATGGACTCTGGTCTGATCCAGCTGGCTTGTTCTTATGAGCCCCCCCCCCCCTAGATTTTTATTGAATTTACCTATTGACTGGAAGGAGCCATGTATGTTGTTTGAATGCAAAAGGTTGCAGATTCAGTCTCTGGCTTATGGGTTGTAGAACGCAAGGGCTGGGAAAGACCTTTCTCACCTGAGACCACAGAGAGCTGGTTGCCAGTAAGAAAACACAAGACAAAACACTGAATTAGAAAGACCAACGATCTTACTTGACATAAGGCAACTTCATGTATTCATATGTAAATTCCTCCTTGACGTTGGTTGTTTTAAGATAGTCCTGTGTTCTGGACCCTAATAAAACCTATATCCCAAGCTCCTTAATGAAAAGAGCCTGAAAACCAGCCTGTAAAAATGTTCGTAAGTTTCTTCCAGTATCAGCACAAGTATAAGCCTTACTTACAGTGAACATTCGTTTTATATTATGGTAACACTCACAACATGCTTTGTTCTTTTTTATAAGACCTATAAGTAGAGGCAGGGACAATGCATTTTAAAACATGAGAAGGTGAGTAATACTACATACAGACCCAGTTCATGAGAAACATCGCTTTTGATCATTTCGTTCATAACCTTTTCAAAGATTTCTTATGTGTTCACTTATGGATTGAAGTTTACACTTCTAAAGTGTGAACAAAATAAGTAGGTGCTTGAACACACAGTATCTGACAGAGCTGAGATTTTCAGCACATCAGTGTTGAATGTGTACTCAAGACAAACACTTGATCATAACGGCCCCTTCCGCACATGCAAAATAATGCGTTTTCAAACCACTTTCACAACTGTTTGCAAGTGGATTTTGCTATTCCGCACAGCTTCAAAGAGCACTGAAAGCAGTTTGAAAGTGCATTATTCTGCGTGTGCGGAATGAGCCCACATCTTGGCCAACCGCCTAGCCAGTGGCAGGATTTCTGGGACAGCCTTACAGTAGCTGTGCTCATTTCCCCGCAATTGGGGGCAGAGAGTAGCTATTCGGGAGCAAACCTCTACATGCCGGTGCATTGGGGTATGGAGTCCTGCAAGGGCCCATTCTCTCTCTGATACGATTTAATATCTGTATGTGCCCTCTTGCTAGGTTGATGCAAGGGTTTGAACTGATGTCATCAATATGCTGTTGACACCCAACTCTACTTGTTGATTGGTAACTGGTCGGACATGGCCCCGGGTGTTCTTTCAAGCTGTCTAGAAGCCATGGTGGGCGGGCTGAAAGAAGTGTTTGGATTTATGACCTCCTGTAAGGAGTGTTAAAGAAGCTTACAAAGAAGCTCCTTCCCTTCCTCTCCCCACAACAGCACCTTGTGAGGTAGGTGGGGTTGAGAGAGTCCTGAGAGAACTGTGGTTTGCCCAAGGTCATCCAGCAGGTTTCACACAAAGGAGTGGGAATCAAAGCCGATTCTCCAGATTAGAGTCTTACCTGCTCTTAACCACTACACTAGAGCCTGCTGAAATTAAATCCATCGTAGATGTTCTGTGACATCCAGGTTTTGCCACTGCGGGGCACTTGGACACCAGCATCTGTGCCCTCTCCACTGGTAGGTGTGCCCCTTATGCCAGCGGCTAGGGCTGACTCAGGCCTCTGCTGCACCCAGAAGCTGTTTTGGGGGCCTTCCCTGGTTTGGGCCATCAATCTTATTACAACTCCTTAATGCTCCCATATGGGTAAGAAGTTGGAATGCTTTGAGAAACTAGTATATGCCATTATTTCAGCCTATTGAAACACCTGGCCTTAACTATTGCTGTGACATGATAAGACTTAGGGAGCAGCAGTGGTGTAGTGGTTAAGAGCAGGTGTACTCTAATCTGGAGGAACCGGTTTGTTTCCCCGCTCTGCCACTTGAGCTGTGGAGGCTTATCTGGGGATTTCAGATTAACCTGTACACTCCAACATATGCCAACTGGGTGACCTTGGGCTAGTCACAGTTCTTCTGAACTCTCTCAGCCTCACAAGGTGTTTGTTGTGAGGGGGGAAGGGAAAGGAGTTTGTCAGCCTCTTTGAGTCTCCTTGCAGGAGAGAAAGGGGGGATATAAATCCAGCTCTTCTTCTTCTTACTGCTACTGTGACCTTCAGCAAAAAAAAGTGATCTTTAAGTTTTAATGGTAAAGGAGTTCTTTTAAAAATCTAGTGATTTTAGTTTTCTGATTTCACATGTCTGTTAGTATACCAGAAACCAATCCAAATTCTGTTTGAGCCGAATGCCTTCAAAAATGGAACTCCTAGCCAAATTTGTTTGATGCCGATACTTAAAATAGTGTTGCAGAACTGTTCATTTGTGCAAGAGGTGCCAGATTCTTTCTAACTTGACTAAAAGATGCTCTCAGTTATCTAGGATAGATAAGGTAGCTGCTCTATGAAAAAGGGGCACTGAAAGTAAAAAAGAAGAAAAGGAGGAATACATCTTCCTGGAAATGTGTGTTAAATAAAGCACTAAAGTGTGGAAATAGCATCAATAACTTGTTCAGTTAAAATTCATTTATTTTGTCATCTCGCATGCTGTAGTGCTTTTCTTAATAGCGTGGGTGAAGCCAGATGGAAGAGATATTGCAGGAATATCTGTGTTAAATAAGTGCAGGTAAATGCTGTAAGTACAGGTAAATACAGGTAAGTCCATAGTGCCAGCGGGTGTTCACAGCCGATGGAAGATGAATGTTTTAGGTGACAATGTAACCAGCATTGCACTACCTTATTGTTTCAGTAACAATGCTGATATTATCTTAAATTGACACAGTTCCCACTTAATGTTTGGTTCGTTACAGGGTGACAAAAGCTGGCCTCACTGAAGCTGATGGTAGGCTGACATTTCCATAAAGTGAAAACAAGATTTTTGCCTCATGCCTCCCCTCCCCCATTTTTAAAGGAGTTCAGGCATGGACAGTTTTCTGTATTGCTGCACTAAAGGAAGAACGAGAGTTTGTCTGGCAATGACCTGGCTGCAGTGAGGCTGTATGACTTGAAAATCAGGCAAGGGATTACATTGTAAAAAGTTTCTCTGCATTAACAATTCCCTATTAAGTGGAAACCTAGTGTAACTTGCAAAGAATATAAAGCTTTCCTTCGTGATATGCTGATTTTGTGTGTGTGGTATGTACCAGCTAATCGCTTCCATCTTATGGTGATCCTATGAATTAACAGCCTCCAAAACGTCCTATCATGGCCCCTTCCGCACGTGCAGAATAATACACTTTCGATCCACTTTCAGCACACTTTGCAGCTGGATTTTCCTGTGCGGAATAGCAAAACCTACTTGCAAACAATTGTGAAACTGGATTGAAAGTGGATTATTCTGCATGTGTGGAAGGGACAGCCTTGCCCAGGTCTTGCAAACTGAGAGCTGCAGCTTCCTTTATTTAAGTCTATCCATTTCAGGCTGGATCCTCCTCTCTTCCTGCTGCCTTCATGATTTGACTCTTCCTACCATGATTGTCTTTTCTGGTGCCTTCTCAGAATATGGCTAAAGTATGGCCCCTTCCGCACATGCAGAATAATGCACTTTCAATCCTCTTTCAGTGCACTTTGAAGCTGTGCAGAATAGCCAAATTCACTTGCAAACAACTGTGAAAGTGGATTGAAAGTGCATTATTCTGCATGTGCGGAAGGGGGCTATGATTCCTCAGTTTAGTCATGTTAGCTGCTAGGGAAAATTCAGTCTTGATTTGATCTAGAAACCACTTATTTGCCTTCCTGTCCATCAGTGGTATTCTGTAAAGCTCTCCTGCAACACTATATTTCCAGTGAATCAGTTTTCTTCCTGAAAGCCTTCTTCATTGTCCAACTTTCACATGGATACATAGTAATAAGAAATACTATGGGATAAATTATCTTGATCACAGTCTTCAGTAACACTTCCTTACACAGTGGGATCTTTTCTCATTCCTCTGTGGCTGCCCTTCTATCTCCTTCTGTGGGGATTTTATTAAGTGGAGGTGCATTAAGACTCACACCTTCCCGCTGCAGTCTGAAATGGGATGGCTCATTTATCATCTTAGAATTAAAATCACAATTTGCTGCATGTGTAGATCAGGTTTGTGTAGATCAGGTTTTAGAGGTGTTGCAGACGGAGTAATTACTGCTATTATTCACAACTCACTATTCCTTGTTCATGAATGATATCTTGAGCAATTTCTAACGCTAGCTCTCTTATTTTAATATAAGGAGGATTTATTATGTGGTATGGGTCTGACAAAAACTGGTAGGTCACATATACCTGGTAGCAGCAGAGCAGAGTTTGATCCTGTTTATTCTTTGACACTTCCACAAGCACTTGTACACTGTTGTACGTAGTGAAAAATATATTTATTTGTACAGCAGGTGGACATGTAATTTTTTAGCATATATGTTATGGATAGCTTTAAAAGGGGCTTGGACAGATTTATGGAGGAGAAGTCGATTTATGGCTACCAATCTTGATCCTCTTTGATTTGAGATTGCAAATGCCTTAGCAGACCAGGTGCTCAGGAGCAGCAGCCGCAGAAGGCCCTTGCTTTCACATCCTGCACGTGAGCTCCCAAAGGCACCTGGTGGGCCACTGCGAGTAGCAGAGAGCTGGACTAGATTGACTCTGGTCAGATCCAGCTGGCTTGTTCTTATGTTTTCTTATGTTTTCTTATGTTACAATTTGGGTTGCTGCATGTCATTTTTATCTGCTTGTTTAGTTTTGCCAATTTTTGTACTCAAACTGTGTGGCATACTTCTTTTATCCACAATCTACATTAATTGCAGCGGTGATGCCAGCTGAGTTTGAATGTGTTCTTCTTCCATACATCATCATCATCATCATCATCATCATCATCATCATCATCATCATCATCATCATCATCATCATCATCATCCACATCACTCTATGTGTGGATGCATTCAGCCCAGTTGTACTGGAAAGCCTACAAAAAACATCACAACTCCCACTGTAGTTATGTCACAGAAGATGGCCCTGGAACAGTCGTTCCTCCTCCTAGCCCCACCCTCTTCAGTAGGTGGTGCCCCTGATCTAAATTCTTCTTATTTAGCATACATTATTAGATGAATCACCTCTTCTACAAATTAATTAAAATTAAAATATCCTAAACTCTGATGATGGCTGGAAATATGTCAATGTATAGGCACTGAAGAAGAAGAAGAGTTTGGATTTATATCCCACCTTTCTGTCCTGTAAGGAGACTCAAGGTGGCTTACAAGCTCCTTTCCCTTCCTCTCCCCACAACAGATACATTGTGAGGTAGATGGAGCTGAGAGAGTTCTGAGAGAACTGTGACTAGCCCAAAGTCACCCAACAGGAATGTAGTAGTGTGGAAACACATCTGGCTCACCAGATTCTGCCCCTCAGGTGAAGGAGTGGGAAATCAAACCCAGTTCTCCAGATCGGCAGCTGTGTCTGCATGTTTCTTAAGTGGTCAACAACTAGCTAGTATACAAAAGGAATATTAGTTGGAAAAGAGCTGACACTCCAACTAGACCATGTAAAGCAGATAAGTGCTGTTTTCAAACTCTCTTTACTAGTGTTTCAAAATAACCAGGCATTGATGTTTTACTTTGTTCTGCTTTTATTCCACTTAAATTAACAAAACAAAAAGAAACCAGAACCAAATCATAGTTACAGTTAGTTCTAGAGATGGGCAGTGCAATTTTTTTTGAGGGGGGGGGATGGTGGTAATTGTGGCCTGCCCAGGGACAGGGCAGCCATGCTGACTCCTAAAAGGCTTGCTGGGCTGTGGCCAGCGAGCCAACAGTAACACTCCTCCGAACTCTGGGAAATCCCCCTGTGCAGCACAATGGGCTATGCCAGCTTTTTGCTGATGTAAGTCAGGGGACTTTGATTCAGGGGACTTTCCTGAATCAAAAGGGTTCAGGAAGCCAACTAAAGCCAACTCCATCCTAGGAGTGCTTCCTTCGGTGCTGGCACGGGCTCCTGCACCAAAGGAGCTGCATTGATGCCTGGGTATGGTGCTATGCCAGACATGCTATGTGGCTCCCCAGCACCAGCTTGCCTCTGTGCCAGCGTAAATGCCCTTTATGCCAGCGTAAGTAGGTGGCATTTACACCAGTGCTGGGTCACGCCGCCTCCTCAGGTGTTTCGGCCCTCCCATCAGGATTGCACTGTAAAAGACAAAACCAAATTATTCATGTACAATTATATAAATATTAAAACCAATGACCAAAGATGGCTATTAATGTAAATTCTGATAATGTAAGTATGTAAAAACACTAATTAATGACTTCTGTTACAACTTTCTAAAAGTTTCCTCACAAAATAAAAGTTGTATTGACATTGTCCCAGCTTTCATAATGTGATTTGTGTGTTTCCCTTTAAAAATCCTTTTCAATCTATAATATATCAGCAAGGTAAATGAAAATTTTGTATATATAATTTCAGCAATATCCTTCACTTTTCACAATAATTCTTTATTGGGGTGGGATAATATAAGTCATATGCTTTTCATTTATCTTGAGACTCTTTGATTGGCTACTTATTCACAGTTTGTTGATTTTGCCATTGTTGCATATTCCATAAGTTTGTTTTCCCAGTTCTTTTGGCTTGAACGTTCTTCTGACTTCTGTTTTGTTGGAAGTACTACTCTGGTTAACATTATCAAACGCTGAATTCTTCTGACATTTTTCGGAATATTTTTATCATTGTGCCTAATAACATCAGTCTTAGCAAATTTTATTCTTAAGTTTTCCTGAATTTTTGTATGAATTCCTTTCCAGAATTTTTAAAACTTTTCTGCATATCAACCACATGTGATAAAAAAAATTCCTTACCACTTCTGACCAGGACAAGCGATGTCTGCTTTTGAACGACTGTTGTACTAAAAGAACTGCAGATGTAGCATAGTTTTTGGCAACAGCTTTATCAATAACTGCGCACTCCTGTTGATCACCTAATCATCTTTTCTATTGTTGTTATTGTCAGTCTGTTTTATCCTATGCCTAATAAAGGTAATGAATGGGGGGGAAACCCATTCATTTCTTTACATTTCCATTATTTCCCTTTGTAATTCTTGTCCTTCTTCTTGATATCCTCTGGAATGATGTACCCTTGATAGAACATCTTGGACCAATTTTCTCTTCATGTTTGACGGGCAGCAAATTTCATTGCCATGAGGTTTATCCCACTTTCAATCACTTACCCTGAAAAGCCATTTATATTAAATATAATATTAATATTATACAATATTAATATTATAATATTAATATTGGCCATACTGGCAGGGGTTGATGGGAATTGTAGTCCATGAACATCTGGGGTGTCATAGGTTCGCCACTACACCCCCAGACCATTAAAAAATGCTCCATGAACAAAACAGTCTTTAGCCTTTAAAAAAAATGTCATGAGCTGGGCATTCATTTCTCCTGTAGACGGGTTCTTCAGAGCAGAGTCCATTATGGAGCAAACTCTAGATGTAGTGGCTGCTCCTTGGATTTTTGGTAGGCAAGTAATAATCTCAAGGTTCCGGAGTGGCACAGAGGAGAAAATGAATTCCTTTAGAAAGCCAGGTTTAGATTATTTAGATGCTCAGCACTTTGAATAGAGCTAATGGTAACCCAGAAGTTCTAGTACTCATACCCTGAGAAATAAGTTCTTTAGTTAGTACTGATCAGTAGCCATACCGTTTTGCAGTTTCTGAGTGCTTTTAAAAAGAGCCCTATAGAAATTACATTGGAGTTGTTCAAACTTGAGATTGCCATACTACCTTGTTTCCCCGAATATAAGACATCCCCGGAAAATAAGACGTAGTAGAGGTTTTGTTGAAGTGCGAAATATAAGGCATCCCCCAAAAGTAAGACGTAGCAACGTTTTTGTTTGGAAGCATGCCTGACGAACAGAATACAGAAATATAAGACATCCCCTGAAAATAAGACATAGCGCATCTTTGGGAGCAAAAATTAATATAAGACACTGTCTTATATTCGGGGAAACACGGTATGTTAGTGTTTCCCTGCTCTGCAATAAAGGACAGATGTATCCTGATCACAGTTGACCACATCCAAGCTGTGGACTTGAGCTTTCAGGAGAAATCTAATTCTGTGTAGGACTGCCATCTGCTTCTAATTTGACTGGACCATCTCTCATTAAGTCCTAGCATGGTTAGTGGTTAAGAGTTGCAGGCTCTACTCTCAAAAACTAGGTTCAGTTCCCCACTCCTCCATGTGAACCCTGCTGTGTGGCCTTGGGGATATTCACAGTTCTCTCACAATTCTACCAAACCATGTGGAGGCAGGCAATGACAAACCACCACTGAAGATCTCTGGCCTTGAAAACTCTCTGCAGTGACTTGATGGCACTTTCCTCCACACGTCGCATCAGTACCTCAAACATCTGTCTTGGGCTGCAGGCTGCCATCCCTCCTCAACCCATTTCTGATTCTTTGCCCTCATTCAAGGACTTTTCCACCTCAGTGGAATTTGAGAAGAATGATAAATAGATTGTCATGAGCACATTCTTAACAACGAGCTTAAATTCCCATTCAGCTTCTCCCAGCGATCCAGGTGTTAAATGTGTAAACACTCAATTACATGAAGCAGATCATGGAATCTTGTGGCCTCCCACAGGACAGTTCTCATGGGGTGGAGCAGTAGTCTCCACTACTTCCTATAAATCTGTCCAGCAGATAAGATAAGTAGCTGCAACACAGTGACTCCTATCCTAAAACCTTCCAGGTGGTCCAGAGAATACTATTGCAGGCAAGGCAGTTTTTGGCTCAAATATCATACACTATTTTCATTGGGATGGTAAATTAGTTCCTTTGAATAAGTTATCTTACAAGCTTTCCTTTGTGGCTGTTGCTTCTTGTTGGAAAATTAGAAATATTCTTGAATTACGACTGGAGGATATAACTAATCATATCGGTTTTGATGTGTCAATGAACACCACAATACAAGTGAAGAGAGAGCAGGACCTTTGTATTTAAGCCAGAAAATTCTTCTTCCCCATTATCACACTATTAAATTATGAAAGTAAATTAGATTTTAAAACCTACAGATCCCATTTTAGTCAGTTGCTTAATGAAAAAATTCTTTACTTAAAGAATAATAATATAAAGGCCTTCTCTTGTGTAGCCTAACTTCTTGATGTTAAAATATGTAGATACGCTTTATATTTTTGGCTGCAAATCTCTTTTGGCCCACATGCTCCCTTTGACAGCCTTGTTCCTAGATTCCGGCTGAAAAATTTCTCTAAAGTGAAATTCAAAGTGAATGAGGAGGGGTCATGCCTCTTCAAGAAAAATATCCAATTAATTTTGAAAGATGCAATAAGAGTTTTGAAGACAAGTGAAATTTATCAGGTGGTTCAACCCTTATATGAGCTGTCACTGGTTCATGCTTCGGGAGAAATTCGCTGACCTCCTGCTAGTGTGCAACGCCTGAGGAATTTCAGTGTAAACCAAAAGAGATAATATTAGCGATGATTCTGTGGAGAATTTCCTATATCCCTGTTTCTGTTGCCTGGTCAGATAAATGCTCGTTATGATGCAATATGTTCCTTCTGTTCTTATTGGTTTTCTAAGTGTTCTTATGTATGGAGTCCATGGGAAGGCCACACACTTTTTTGCCACATGCATGCTGTAGTAAAAAAAAAGATGTTAGTAAGTGTTGTCAGGGGGAGCTTGATTTCCTTACTGGTGTAAGCATGGTGTAGTTAAGAGCAGTGGACTCTAATCTGGAGGTTTGATCCCCCACTCCTTTATATAAGCAACAGACACTTATCTGGTGAACTGGATTTGTTTCCCCACCCCTACGCATGAAGCCTGCTGGACGACCTTGGGCTCGTCACAGTTTTCGCAGAACTCTCCCAGGCTCACTTACCTCACAAGGTGTCTGTTGTGGTGAGAGGAAGGTTAGGGGTTTGTAACTGCTTTGAGACTCCTCACAAGCAAGAAAGACAGAGTTTAAATCCAGTGGCATATCTGCCTGGGGACAAGGGGTACCCCTTGTCCCCGGGCACCACTCTTCTGGTCACGTGAGGGGCGCAAAATCGGCCCCCCACTTGACCAGGAAGTCCTGCTGTCTTGTTGTTTTTGCGTGCCTCGACCCCATCCGAGGCACGCAAAAAATGACGAGGCAGCAAGACTTCCTGCTGCCTCCAAGCGCCCTCAACCCCATCCTGGACTCCCCCCTCTCTTAAGAAGAGACTGCAGGCTGCCGGCTGGGAACCCAGCCAGCAGGGGGAGGTGGGGGGGGGAGGTGGGCACCCTAGACCTTGCCCATGTCCATGGTGACATGGGCAGGGTTGAGGGCAGTGGGGGGAAGCCTGGGGGCATCAGGGGTGGAGCTAGGGTGGTGGGGGGCAGAGCCTGGGGGGCGTCCTGGAGACAATTTGTCTCCAGGCGCCATTTGGCCCTGGTACGCTTCTGTTTAAATCCAAACGCCTATTCTTCCTCCTCCTATTCTTCTTATGCTGAATGTGACACTTTCTCCTGTGGGATACCCGTAGTGGGTCTTGTAAGGTGCCCTCCAGTTCTTGCCGACAGGACATGGGAAAATTTCAGGTACTTGGCTTTTTTTCTGAAACCAAATAAGGCACTATCTGCCATAGTTCTTTTGTGAACATTATCAATTGATTTGCCTTTGTTGTTGATTGGTACTGGCATCTTTTTGGACTTATTGGTCTCATTTCTTTTTTTTTTCCTGACTGAAAGATTTTGCCGGTGCTTAACCTTTCCCACTAACTGCTAACATAGTACTCTGGGCATGGTATAAGGCAGCCCAGTGACACTATGAGTAATTAGTCGCTTTTCGTATTTCCATCATCAGTATATGGAAATGTTAACATGGCCACATCTGTGGGAAGCTTAAACCTGGAGATGTGGGCCATGAATGGACAACACAGATCTTTCTACAAACCTGAAAAGGGCCCAGGTTTGCAGAAAATCCTGAACTGAAAAATACATTGGAGGGCTAAAATTAAACGCAAAATAATAGATGCAGCACCTGTATCTTTAAGAAGATAATGCTCTCCTGGTGGCCATTATGGAGGTACCAGAAACTTCAAGCCTTGGTGTCTCTCAGCAAAATCAGGGGGTGGGACAGGACCCATTCAAGGATCGTTTGGCTCTTGAGGAGGACTCATTGGGGCCTGCCGGGCAGCAGCCCCCAGGTGACTCGTTGCCGTGTAATTTGCATGATTCATTTAGGGTGACTGCTTACTTCTGTTCAACAGAAGCCGCTCCAGGGAAGTCAGTGTCGGGGGAGAGTTTCAGGCTAGGTTCAAATCGCCCCTCTTTTGTGGAAGCTCACTGGGCAACTTTGGGCCAATTATACAGATTCTCGGCCCCACCTACCCCAATAGAGTTGTTGGGAAGGAAAAAAAATTGTAGGCGAGGAAAATGATGGTTGCTGCTTTGGGTCTCCATTGTGAAGAAAGGCGGGGTATCAATGAAGTAAATAATAATGTAGCTGACGATGGAGGACGGATAAAAAGTTGGTGGTTGGCTGGTGGGAATAAAGAAAAAGGAGGAGGGAGAGTTGACAGATGTGTGCTGCCAGGAGGAGGGGAAGAGGAAATGGTGCGTGGGTGTTAGGATTTTACGAGTTCCTGCTTCATTCAGTCACGCGAGAATGAACTCTTGAAATCAAGGACTAGAATCCCACGAGCTTTTGAAAATCTCCCTCCTCTTCTTACAGCAAAACAGGAAAGGCAAACGCATGAGCACAGATAGATTGCGCAGACACTCCGATCTGAGCACTTCCACAGATAGAGTTTGCTGTTCCTATACTTAGTGTGAATTCGTTTGTTATCTAGCAAAGTTGTGCAAAACAACTCACTCGCGTCTCTGCCCTATTATTTGCTCTGCTGTTTCGTTGCAGTACAACAGTGGGGAACTATGGCAAGCAGGAAGCACTCAATTTCATCCACCATGAGGGTGGATTCCCCAGGCGGCCGCCATTAGAGTGGATTCTCTAATAGGCGGCCGCCTATTATCGACAGAGTGGATTCTCAGGTGAGGGGATTCTTGGTTTCTTGGTTGCTTTCATGGTGTTTTCTGAGCGAACCATACCACCCCCTTCTGCGGGGATCCCAGTGATCCCAGCTGGCCCCTGCACCCACTGTGCAAACAACAGTGCAGGCAACTGAACAGGTTACATGAACCCATGTTGCCTGTACAGAATCAGTCTGATCTGGCTTGGGAATTGGCACCACAGAAGTAAGCCAGAGTTTTGCCAAGGAGAAACTACCAGGGGGAAGGAAGGAGGGAAAACTAAAGATAGGGAGGTAGGGAAAAGTTGGTTGGCTAGTGGGTAAGGAGGAGGGAAGGAAGCAGGAAAGGGGGGACTTTTTAAGAACATAGAACATAAGAACAAGCCAGCTGGATCAGACCAGAGTCCATCTAGTCCAGCTCTCTGCTACTCGCAGTGGCCCACCAGGTGCCATTGGGAGCTCACATGCAGGATGTGAAAGCAATGGCCTTCTGCGGCTGCTGCTCCCGAGCACCTGGACTGTTTTTTGAGAAGGGTAAGAGGAAACAGTGAGGGAGGGGGAAATTAGATGACTGCAAATTCCTGCAGCTTCCTTGCTAGTAATATATATGAATAAAAACAATTGACAAATATTGTTTCTTTTCATCATGAGTTGCTTTTGCAAATCACTTCATCTTTTCACCCTTTTCTTTGCGCAGTTACAGCAGTGATAACCTGCATATGCAGTTGTTTATGTCTTCAGACATGAAGCAGCAAAAAAACATTATGCTGGGGAGAGCTGTAGCAATCTGAATACCACCCACAAAACTTCCTATACCAGACCCAGTAAAAACGCAGAATCTCCTCTTGTCCCTTACTGGGACTGGAATAACTCTTATTTCCTTTATATTTTCTATGTCCTTTATATTATTCAGAATCTATTCTTTTATTTATCACATAGAGAGCAAATTTACATTTTACATGGTACATTTGCTGCATAGGCACATTAATGTTTGCCCTGTAAATGTATCATAGTCACATTCCCAGGATCTCTAATTGGCCATGACTCCCAAGCTTATGTCTTCTGTTTACAAACGCACATCTTCACACCTTATACTGTTTGCTGCACAGAACAAAACCCGCAAAGATTGTTTACTGAATGATTTACAATAGCTATTTTGCTGACAAAAAGTGACACTGATCACTCCTTATTCACTTGATGTTTTTTCACATAACTTGGACTGGATGGTTCAATGATTTGAAGAGCTCGACCATAGTAAAGCGGTGTATTTTTTCCCCATTTTTTGCTAGGTTCATGATCATCTAAGTATAAGAAAGCACCACTGCGTTCCTGAATTCTTGTTTAGAATTTGGTAGATATTAATGTTAATACTAGTTATTTTGCTCAAAATACAAATAATCTGTGCTCTTTTATCTGAGTATTAATTTAACTGGCTTTTGTACTTACATGTTTGATATTTACCCTCCTACTTATGAACCCCGTCTCCCAGATTACTTTCACGTGCTAGTTAATGTTCTTCAGACAAGAAGTGTTCTGTTGTGCATTCAGATATCATATTTTGTGTCAATGTGCGCTCACAGTAGTTTTAAAGAAAATTTAGTTTGCATATATTTTGCTTAACTGAATCTGAAATGTCAGGAGATGTTTTATGTTGCACCATGTGCTATCAAAACATAATGTGAAACCCTGCAAACTCTGCCAGCCACATTTTCTCTTATTTATTATTATATTTATATCTCCCCCTCCCCTCCCCCTGATAAAGGTCTGGTCTTCATAGACAGAGAGTTCCACCAGATAGGGGCCACAACTGAAAAGACCCTGGTCAAGGACATCTTGATGGACTGTGGGTCAGAGATTACCATAAGATTGTCAGAAGAAAAGCTCAAGGCTCTCTGGGAGTTATAACAGGAGAGGTAGTCCCCTAAACACAAGGATCCAAGACTATTTAGGGTTTTAAAGATAAGCACCAGTACCTTGAACTTGAGCTGAATCCTAAGCCAAGGCAGAGCACAGGTAGAATGTGTGTCCTCCCAGGAGTTCCCATTAGGATCTACAGTGCTACGTTTTGGGCCACCTGTAGCAGAGCAGCTTCAAGGGTAGCTCTTCACAAAGCAAGTTGCAGTAGTCTAGACTAGAGGTAACTGTTGCTCAGATCACTGTGGCTAGATCAAGATGAGACAGGTGGGTCATGTTGTCAGACCCAGCAAAAATAAGGAAAAGCCAACCTAGCAACTTTGGTGACCTGGATCCCTCAAGAAAGGGGGGCAACCCAAGGCTATTCTCAGGGTCTTGACTGAGGTGGATGGTACTAGCTGTACTCAGTCAAAGGTTGGCGGATGGTTCTCCTGATTCATCCCTCACAAGATCAGCTATAGGACCTCTGGCTCTGATGGATTTAATTTCAGATGGCTCATCCCACTATAGCCCCCAGGCACTCAGCCAAAACATCTGGGATGGTGCCAGCCAGCCATCAACAGGAAGAGCTACAGTGTTCAGTGCTGAAGTCCAACAGCTCACAAACGCATACATACCTACCACCTGTTTCCACTCACAAAGTAAGCACACAGGTGAAATCTATTTTTTTTTTAAAAAAAGGCTAGGTAGGAAGTGGTTGTGGGGGGCAGTGTGTGGTTTTCAATTAATTCACCCCTCATTGTTTTGCTGACCATTCCAGGAATGACTGTTATCATTGCAGGAGGAAGGAGCCATCAAGACCATGAGTAACAGTTAGCACAGGCAACACAGCTGCTTATCTCCAATGGCAAGACAGCACAAAGCTTTGAGTGAGGAGCTATGTAAAGAAACATCCCAATTTGCATTCCCTCAGTCAACCCCCTCCCAGTCCATTGTCTCTGTGAATAGGTTTTTTAATGTAAATCACTTTGTGGATAGAACAGGCAATTAAGATAGCCAGGATTCCACTGGGGCTGCTTTTCCCCCCAGGGAGGCAGGAAGATCTAGCTGGGTCCCTCTGTATGTTTAAGAAAGTGGAGGTTGGGACAGAGTGTGGAGACTGTTGCCAGACAGATTCTGAACTGAGGCCCAAGGGACATGGCCGTGGTGTGAGGCAGCTGAAGGCAAAAGAGGGAAAATGATATCCCAGTGGTTTCTGAATACAGTACTGCAGTTTTTAATGTCACATTTTTTACTGGTTCCAAGAATTAGGTATTTTAGAAAAAACCAGGGGCTCTCCACCCATTACTTGCCTTGAGTAGATCTGAATGTTATAACATTACAATGTCCTTTGTAGTTTGTTTATTAGATTTTTATCCCACCCTTTCCCGACCTAAGTCAGGCTTTTTATACGAGCAGTAGTTCATATACAATTTAAAATCACCACAGTTAAACAATTAAAATGTCCCTCAGAACACAATTTCCATCCAGATGACCAATCAAAGAAGGAGAACAGAAGGAAAGGATCAAAGCAATTGCTGAAATAGATAATAAGGTAGTAGAAAACCAGGGGTAGGAAGGGTGGCAAAGATGTAACAATCACTGCCTCAAACATAAACATGGTGGAACACCTCAGTCAAAATCCATCTCAGAAGGCATCTCAGAAGGCAGGGTGTTCCACCAGGCTGGGGCCAGAACTGAAAATGCTCTGGGCCTGGTTGAAGACAACTGGATGCTTGTAGAGCCAGGGACCACCAGCAAGCTATTTCCAGTTGAGCATGGCACCTTTGGGCAGCTAGGTTTGGAATGGCAGTTCTGCAAGTTCGACGATCCCAGACCATTTAGAGTGTTGAAGTTTAATACCAAAACCTTGAACCTGATTTGGTGTTCAACTGGGAGCCTGTGCAGCTGGTGGAGCACAGGCTGAATCTGCAGTCCTGCATTGCATGGCCCCTTGACCCTGCTGTTCACTTTTCATTCCCCCAGCCCCCAGCCCCGCCAATTACAGTGACTGCAGTGTGAGGATCCACCCGTTGCATCTGAAGAAGTGGGCTTATGCGGGTCTAGCGACTTTAAAGCACTGACTTTCAAGATGTGTGCCAAGTTAAACACTGAGAATGACTTCAAACTCCAAAAAAAGATGACTCACTTCATAATTGAGACAGAAAATGTGTTTAGTGTTTGAAATGTAAGCTCCTTTATGTTGGCTTTTATTTTTCTTTGCTGAAGGTAGCTGGCTGTTGTAACATGTATTTGCTGAGATCTGAAGATTACACATCTCCATAACCTGTCTGAGAATACTTGTCTGCAAAGTTGCCTGCCAAAGAACACCTGGAGCCCTCCTGCTTTTATAATGCTTACTTCTGGTTGACAAAGCCCAGCATCACTGCCCAGGCCTGTTGGTGCAAGTCAGAAATTGGCAGGAGCAACTGAACTTGTTAAACTTGCTCTGCTTTTGTCAGACACTTCGCTGCACGTTTGTCTCTCGATTCAAGTTGCTCCATGAGGATTGGAACTAGTGGAGAGGGTCTTTTGGATATTGGTCTCATGGGGCTTCTCCAGTAAGTGGGGAGGTTGATCTGTGACATTGGGCCTCAAGCCCTCTCTCCCCCATATGAAATCTCTGGCCGTGACACGTGTGCATATGTGAGGGTAGTCACTTTTGTTATTCAGTGATGTGGGTGTTAGCACCTGTTGAGGAGCATTCCTTTGTTAAATGCCTTCATTTGCAGAAGCAGCAAGAATCCCAATGAATTCTGTGGATTGTCCGAACCATTACAGGTGTACAAGGCTCTTATATCTTTGGTGAATGTACTTGCTAAAATGCCTGAAATTGTTTCTTTTTTTCAATATATGAGGTTCCATATTCCTCCATATTAAGAATATGATTTCTGCATAGAAGGGGTGATTCCATTGTAAGTTAATTTGGAAAACATCTGGTTAATGTTAAGTATATATGTTTGTCCCTAATGTGAGGTGGCAGAATGAATTTTCCTGCCTTCCTGCTTTACTGCCTTTACACAGGACACCAAGGCTACTAACAATTCAAAATATGCATAATAAAGTCACATTTTAAAACTATTAAAATATGGTTGACATGGTGTGCTAACATATTGGAGGTGGGACATGGTTTCATACTGAAAAAAATAGCAGTCTATCAGAACTCCATGGACACATTTGATCACATGTGACACAAATCAGTTGACATAATCAGAGAGATCATGAACTTGAATTAACGTATAACTTGTATCATTTTGGGAAGTGCCTTCAAGAGAAAAAGCATATCTTTTTAGCACTTTTGTATTTCAGGACAAATTCAGCAAAAGGGTCCCAAGCGATATATGAAAATAACGGAAATAGTCTACATTTTGCATATAAGTTGGCATTAATGGCCTGTGGAAAATAATCATGGCACCAAATGTAGTTAAATCCATCTACTTTTACATGTATTGTTCAATTACACAGTTCATGAAATGTGTAGTTAAATATGAGTTGCAATTGCGTTTGGACCCAAAAAGCTGCGATTTTGCAGCCAATCTTTTGTATTATCTTGCAATTAGCACACAGTTTCTCTATCCAGCAAGCAAACTTCCAATTTAATTGAAGTTGCTGTGGGGCCAGAGAAAACCATCCCCTTCAAAAGGATGAAAGTAATTCATTCCTCAGGTTAATTGATTCTGAAGGTTCTTGTAAATTGAAAACTTCAAGATGTGATTAATTGGGGGTGGGGGGGGCGGAGAATGAGTTCATGTTGTGGAGACATAACCCTTAAGAAGAGAAGCCAAGACCCTCCTCTTCCCTTTTAACCCAGAATACATCCTGACATTTTTAATCAGCTTGTTCTAAGAATCAAATTTTACCAAAATTGGCAGATAAATCAAATGTCACACAGATTGTTAGAACAATAACACAATTCTAATCATGGAATTTTGTAATGCTGTGCATTTCACTGCATGTTAAATTTCTTTGTGAAGGCTTTGGATTGCCTGTGCGTTTATTCTGTGTTTTAGGAATTAAGACATTTACATATGAATTATGTTCTTTATGACTATCTTTGTTTAATTGTATTAAACAGAGAGGACTGCTGTAGGGTGCTTTATTAGCTTCATAAAGAAGAAGTCATTTTGAAATAGTTATTAAGTCGCAGCAAAAAGGACTCTACAGCAAGATTTAATTACGATTTTTTAATTAAGGGAACAGCTACAGATTATAAAAGAATTCAGAGAATTCAACAGGCATGCATAACTCATCGCAATAAATTGATAAAAGTAAGAGAGAAAGTCTCTAAACCTCTTACAATAGTGTTGGTGGAGTAATGTTTAGATGGACGGACGGACGGACGGGCAGACAGATTGATTGACTGATGGTGACCCTGATCTAAAGGCCAATTGCATCCACAGGTGCTCCTGTGCACATAGGGTACATGCTGTGGACTCTTCATGCAAGTGTACTGTTCTAATGTGCAGCGCTGTGAACACTGTAGAGATATTTTCATGGAGCCAAGCTCCAAAAATTTGCTAAAGAGATTGTTCTTTGTGCATGCAGGGCTCTGGTGAGGTATATTACACTACCTATAGATTACCTTTTGGTTCCTTTGCGGTTTCACCCCTTTCCTTTTTGGCCATCCATCAGGCCCATGTTAGAAAGCATCACGGGACCATCAGAAAGACAAATGAGCAGCACTGGTGTCATCTCTCTGACTACCGTCAGAATATATAGTTGCTTTGTCTCAAATAATATGATTATGCTTGTCAGAAACGTGAAAATAATCATATCACATTTCACCACATTAATAACATAAATTTGAGATGCACAAGATTTACAAGGTCAGTTACCACTTCTCCAGTCCCAGTCCCCTGGGAAAATCCTTCCACAAATTACTCATTCATTTTAATGACCTAGTCAGGAAGATAATTTTGCCGCTTAGTTTCTGACAGGTGATACATCTGAGTATTCTGCTGCATTGTAAGACATCTCCCAACAGCAGTGATTTTAAGCAAGCCCATTCTGTTATGTTCCTAGGAACAAACATGATAGGTGAAGTGCATGTAATGACACCAAAGCTGAAAGAACTAACTTTTCCTCCTTTCCAACAGGAGGAAATGTTCTGCCATAAGTTTTGCCATATGTTTCGTGGTGGGGTTGGGTGGTGACGCTATATCGTTTGCACCAAAACAAAACCCATTCTGTTGAAGCCATTGGACTCTGTGAACTGTCAAGCAAATAAAGAACACAAACAAATTGTGTTCAATAAACAAAGCATCAAATGCAACCTTCCTTCAAAATGCTACTTAATCTAGCAGAAGATCTTGAATACGGGAAAGGTGGAATACAAATCTGTATTCCTGTCATGTTCCATAGTATATTCCAGTTATATAATTAGCTACTTCCTTTCCGTACCATCAAGAACAGAAAGGCACCCCAAAACCGAGCTGCTCAAATGGGTTGTTTGTTGCATCTCCCCCCCACCCCCCAAAAAAAGTTCCTGGGGAAGGGGTGATTGCCATGGGGAACTCTTCCAATCATTAAACTTTAGGAGCTAGCCTAGAACCAGATCAGCAGATTTGCAAAGTGGCGACTTTCTGTATTCTAAAAATGTGCTGGGGCAATTGAAGGGCGGGGCGGGGTCTTTGCACCAGACTGGCTTATTTCTGTAGAGTGTTTATTTATTTCCTCCACATAACACCTGATGAAAAACGTCATCCTAAGCCTCTGGCAATTATTCCTTTGATTCCAGATAACTTCTAATGAGAAACATACTGAAAGCTTGAAGAATGATGGAGATAGTCTTGTTCACACGCTACAAAAATTGGCCCAAACTGGCAGGTGAGTTCCCTTAGGCTTTCTGGAATTTCCAAGCTATGTGTGCATTCCTCCTCTTTCATCTCTCTATAATCACCTCAGACAGTACAGGCTTCTTGTGTTGCCAGCCCCCCCCCCTCCTTCACAATACTGTCCTCAAAGCTCTTTTATTCAAAGCAGAAGGGATTTGGGGGGGCTAATCTTGTTTTGATTCTCTGATGTGGCTGGTCAGAGCTGTGTGACATAATTTCTTTTTATTACATCTCTCTTCCTAACCAGATACCAGAATATTGTTCTCGCATGTTAGCAAAATCAGCTCCTTTTTCTTGTGCATGAAAAAAAAGTCAAAGGGAGCATGAAACTCTTTCAGACATAGAGTTGAGGAAAGATGGTCTCTATCTT
This sequence comes from Sphaerodactylus townsendi, assembly GCF_021028975.2. NCBI lineage: Eukaryota > Metazoa > Chordata > Lepidosauria > Squamata > Sphaerodactylidae > Sphaerodactylus > Sphaerodactylus townsendi. The sequence goes on from NC_059435.1 coordinate 27,020,958, forward strand.
TTTTAGAAAGTAATAGCTCGAAGATGAGGACACATCCACAGATTTCTCCAAAACACTTTGGCTGCAACTATGCAAATAGGGTTTATTTAATTTTATTGATTTATTTAGAAAATGTTTATGCCATCTCTCCAGGGAACCCGCCCAAGGAGGCTTACCAAATGATACAAAACATAACAACACCATAAAACTAATGTTGTAAACTTAAAATACAACATTTAAAATCCATCCAGAGCATACAAATGTAAATAATTGAAAATGAATTTAAAATTTTTCCGGTTAACAGCACGCTATAAAAAAGATCTGCCCCTTCATTAAAAGCCTCAGGAAACAACACCACATTGCCTATGTACCTGGTAAGCCTCAAGGGGAAGAACATTTCATAGGTGACAGACCAGTGGTGAGAAACACCCTTCCTGTGGGTATCTACCCACGTCACTCTGAGAGTGGGAGCATGGAAAGCAGGATATAAGAAGACCTTAGCTGGCAGGCTGGACAGTGTGCGAGGATACAGCAGTGGGGTTGTGCTGACATGAATTTGCCTTTTCCATGATGATGTCTGTTCTCAGTAGCAACAGAAGACTAATTTCAGTGCATGGGGAAATGAAGCTGAGGCCTGGTGCTGGCTTTAAATGCATTCATTGTGCTTCTGCGCTAGGGGCTCTTACACTTGAGTCTGTGAAAGGCATTGTCACGGGACACTATACCTATTCTGGAATTCTTAAAGAGCGTGGATTCCAGTATCCTGAGTGGAGCTTGATGTTGGTTGCTATATTCCATGTCAACATGCTCTCCCTTATTGTTTCAGCCAGTGCCGCTTTATTTTTAACCTCTCGCAATTTACAAAAAGAAATAGCTTCAGGGTCGAATCCATGTCAACCAAAACTTCTGATCCAATCATTACGGCCTAGTAGATTGGAGGGCCTTGGAGTTGTCCTATAGTCAGTTTCGTCTGTGTACAATGGGAATCTAAGTAATCGTTTCCTATTTAAAACGCGCTCTATAGTTTCTAGCTTTTAAAGCTGTGTCCCATAGCTTGAGATATCATTTTTTTTAAAAAAAAAAATCTTTGCTTGGCCATGAATTTGTTGATGACCTTGAGTAATAGCTGCCTTTGAGCCATAGTTGCTCATCTGTAAAACACGTATAAATACAAACTGGCCTGAATGATGGCTGTCATAATTGTAATGTATTTTGCTAGCAAACTATATTAATAAATACCAAAGGCAGTATTTTGGAAACAGACTTTTCTTCCACTACAGGTAGAAATGGTCAGTAAAACACAAGCATAGCATCTACCTGGCTTTATGGTATGGTCCTGCAACTGGGATGCAGCTATTAGATGGCCCCCAACGTGGCTGAGAGTTCCCTCTTTTTATATTTTCCTTTCAACCAGTATCCATTCTTTATCAGAACGCGGTAGATGCTGCCAGTTATTATAAAGCAAAGATATAAAGGGCAATGACAGCTCTTGTCTCTCGCATAAAGCAGCTACACTGTTAACCACATGTATTTATTGACTTCATTTATACCCAGTGGAGACCCAAAGCAGTTTAAATCATTCTCCTTTTCTTAATTTTATCCACATCCAGCTGCGTGAGTGTGTGTGCGCAAGACCTTAGAAGCTGAGCTAGGGTGATCTTTCTCTCTTCCATCCAGAACATTGTTGGAGACATTCTTCCATGAATCTATATTTCTTCTCACAGGAGTAACAGCTTCCTGCCACAGTACCTGTGGAGGAACTTCTGGTGTCTCTATGACCATCAGGCTTTGCACTTTGTCCTGATATAAACCATTTAGCTAACACCAACGATATGCGCACACGGCGATATATGGAAGTCAGTTTTTCTCTCACACAACCAACACAAATGCAGATGTACAGCTCTTTTCCCATTGTACCATTCATCCAAAGCCTAACTGGGTGCATCTTTTGCTGCAGAGACAAGCTACACCTCTCCCTTGTAGTTAAAGACACATCCCAATGTCAAACATATGATATTAATCTTAAAGTAGGCAGACACTACATTATAAAACTAGTGTCACCTAACAGTAGGTGCTTTACAGAGAAGACTACATCTGTTCAGGGATAACATTTGATACTAATATATACACTAACATATAATTGTGTTTAATATTTTTACCCATAGTGATCAGTATTCCTTCTTTAACGTATTTTTTTCTAAAAGCCTATGTGCTATATAGACTGTCTTGAATAAACAAATATGCATGTTAAATCCTTTCGAACTCTTGCCTGCCGTATATGTCATTTATCTAGTGTTGGAAAGGGACTGAAGCTCAGCAATAGGATATTTACTATGCAAGTTAAGTGTTGAGAACCTGGACAGCCACTGGTAGTTACAGTGCATAATACTGACTCTGACAGGCCAACAGTCTGGCTATGTAGAAATGCACCTGTGTTCACCTTAAGATGAAAACAGGCCCCTAGAGTGAGCTTTTGTCAGACTGGTTGTCAGCAGGCACGAATAATGGATTAAGAAAGGAGAAGGGTTTTTTATGACCGAATCTTTCCTTCCAAAAGCGATTCAAAATGAAAGCTCACATTTCAAGTCTATAGCCATAACATACTTCCTGTTCTCTAAATAATCCAGCTGCTTGGAGCCTTTTAACTAAAAATATTTCAGTAACTGTTGGTTTTCCCTCCCTTTTGTTAGCTCCCATGCTGACATCGTAATTGCTTCCTTGGCTTCTGAAATCCTGAAGAAAACTGAACACACCAAACCTCGTTCAACTGATGCCACTGAACAGCTGTAAATTTGCTTGAAATCTGCATGTTTAAAATCATACTTCCTAATACAATGTTATTGCTCACAGCCTTGTTGTTGCTTTGTTTGTTCCATATGCAGGCCACTGGCAGATAGCACATACTGGGGCTGGGTGAGCTAATTTCATATTATACAGAGCCTCCAAAATACTTTGCGGCAGCACCTGTGAAGGGGTTTGTGGGTGTGTTTGTAATTGCCAAAGGCTACAGTGTGACACCGAGGCCTTAGTCCAGTAGCATCTTAGAGACCAAGAAGATTTTTGAGTCATAAGCTTTCAAGGGTCAAAGCTCCCTTTGTCAGGTACAACCATCTGAGGGTTGACAGCTTCTCCAGGCACATTTAATGTAACTACACTCAAGCTGATGACGTACACAATAGGGCAGGGGTGGCCAACCTATGGCACGCCAGATGTTCATGGACTACAATTCCTATCAGCCTCTACCAGCATGGCCAATTGGCCACCCCTGCTATAGGGTAAGCCAGCATGAACAGAAACGGAGAAGGACGAAAAGCTGGTTGGATATTGCAACTGGAGGGTTAGAAAAAAGGGAGCTGCACATACAAGCCACAGCTGGCTTCTTCCCTTGCGCTCTCTGCCTCCAGAGTAGGGAGGTTTTTGTACCATATACTGGCTATGTGTGCAAAGGTGAGAATGGGCCTTTCTTGGAGCCATTAGAAACTTCCCCAGAAATGCCAGGATTGGGAAACCTTGGCTACACTGGGTGGCAAGGTAGAGAAGCTGCTAAAAATGCAGATTAGAACCCACTTGTTCCAAAGTATGGTTCAGGCACCAAAGATTTCTGTGAGGAAAGGAATTACCATTGTTTCAAGACTTTCTCTAGCAGAGCAGTTAAGACAATATTTAAGCTTCTCCATATTTGACCAAGATGCTAAGATTCAGTGGCATTTTCCCAACTCAAGCCACTATTGCAGAGTGCATGCTTTGCTGCACAATTTATCATACTAACTGAAAATCAATGATAATGACCTTTAAAGGCATCAAAAGACCAACTGAAATAACTTGACACAAAGTGAATTAAAAGTTTACTTTAATTCTGAACCATTTGTATAACTGTTCTCATGAAGCATCTGTATCACAGCAGGCTACAATAACATTGGGATAAAAGGCAACTGGTAAGCTGTCCAATACAAGGTTCCATACAACTGTTCTTACTGGCCCCTACCCAGACATCTCCAGATAAAGTTTTTGATCAAAAACATGAAATAGATCCACCTGCTTATTTTAAGCATATTAAAAAGGAAACTAATTGGACCATTTCTATTTTGTCTAATTTTTTATACAAAAAGGCTACACAATGTTACACTTTTCAGAATACGATTAGAGTGATTATGAATTAGTGTTCTACACCATTACTCGATCCTTAAAAATCAGAAATTGCTGTAGCGTATTCACTATAACTTAAACACAGACTTAAAACCCTACAGTTACTGCAAAAAAAGGAACTACTTTTAAAGCAAGCAAGGTCAGTACCATTACAGAGATTTTAAAAATTAAAAAAAAAGTCTTAAACAAGCAAGGCTAGGGTTTGATAAATTCCATCTTGTGAATCATTCTTGTGCATTCTTCGTTTCATGAGTCACTCCCCAAATCCATTTGTTACTCCTCGACCAAAAGGACCAGAACAAAAAGTTTACTTCAGTTGTTCCCATAGGAAACTCAGCTTGGTTAGTGTGTCAGGCACTTTCTGAGATACTAGCCTACCCCTCGAGCCCTCTCAGCAACTCTACAGGCCAATCACAATGCAAGATCATTCAGACAATACAGCTGTGTAGGAGAAAAAAAATAAGAAAGGAACAGTCAGTGTTAAAAACACCAATATGGTTACTCATGTTAATGAGCTGCATCAAGCCTGCAGCACAGAACGCCCAAGTTAATCACTTTCACAGATCATATGATGAGTCAGTTTCAAGGCAGGTACTGCAAGCTTGACACTTGTACCTATGCCTAAACACAGACCAACCCACTCAAGCCATTCCCTCCCTCCCTGCCAGCCCAGTTCAGTTTGGTAGGTAGGTGCAGGGGAAACTTCTTACCTAACGGACGATTTACAGGTCAGTATCAAACCAGGCCAACTGATTACTGTCATTTGGAGGCAACCCATCCATAAGGTCCTGGCCATGTCCTAGATCTGGCAGCCCATCAACTGGGTAGTCAGCACCAGGGTGGTGGCCACCCATTTCATGTTCCATCATTGGGTCCATACCCAAGGCATCCTGACCGTATCCTCCAGAGTGGAAAGAACGGTAACTAGGATCTATGAAAGTTAAGGGTGGCAGAGGGGGGGGGGGGGGAAAGCTGTTAACAGCTGCACTAGAAGCTTCGATATCAGCGTGAGAGATTATTTTTTATAATCCAGCCACTTTGAACTTACGTTTCATAAATGCATTTGTTTAAACAAAATGGCCGGCGCGTCATTAAGTACATTTGTGTGACTGCTAATAAAGCATGCCGCTCTCAGAAATATTTAAGCCCACTTGAGTCAAAGCCATTAGTTTGCATACGGCTGAAAACCCCAAGATTTCTATACTGCTCACCAATTACAATATAGACTTAATACACAGAGGTAGTTATAGCCTTTAAAACCAGCCTTTATACCATTGACATGTTCAGCACGTGTTCAAAGGTAATTCCACATCAGGCGTTATTCAATGGTTAGAAAACAAGCCAGTCATAATGCCTTGGAGAGGTAGTCTCACTTAGGCTGTTTTATGACATGTTCAGTGTCACGGTTTCATTTAACAGTACAAGTAACCGATTAGATAACAGCATAAGCTTAAGGATGTGCCATTCAAATCTCCACTAGAGGAATTTTTATTAAATCTGATTTACTATGAAGCAACAAAACAGTTCATACGTACCATCTGGGCGATATCCAAGAGGTTCTCCCTGGGCACCAATATCAAGGGCAAGATCAGCAGTCTGCAGAAAATAGGTAAAGAACGGGATATTGTAGTAGAGGCAAGCAATTTACTCCCAATGGGAAGTGTTCCCCTCAATTCTGCAAGTTTGCTCTAATAGCCACTTTATATTAGAAACGCATACAATAAATGAATTTTAGCAGTGACACAAATGACAATAAAGATTAAGCATCTGCATGAATTTCTGCCTTGCAAGAAGTCTCATATGCAGCAAGACAAAGAGTTGACCAAGATACCTTGGCACAAAAAGGTTTGTGCCAGCACTACCTGAGACCAAGAAATGTTGCTGAAACTGTTTAATTAAAAAAGCTTAATACTGAGAAAGTTCACTGTTCTCCAGCATAATAACCACATCAGATGCTTTGGCAGCAACTAAATTAGCTGAATTTTAGTTTTATCCAGTTGTGTTCAAATTAAATCAGAACACCTTTTGCTAGCTGGGAACACCAACTAGCAGTGAACTGCTGACACATTAGATGTCCAACCTGAATTCTGTAAATAGGCATAGTATTAAATTGAGAAGTTACAAAAACAACAGACTCACTCACCTCATTCCAAGTCATTGGTTCAGTCCTGAATAAAGAGCTGGTCAATTCAACTGAAAGCCGTTTCTTATAGTCTTGTGGCTTATCCTCAGACATTCTAAACAGCACTGCAGCTGCATAAGTTGCTATTCAAAGACAAGTAAAATTTTAGCAAGGAAACTGAGAACTGCACCAAGCCACCACCGCCCCACACCCCTTCACTTACCCACACCCTCATTCCTAGAATGAAGAAGTTCTGTAAGCGGAGCTGTTGCACCCTCTGCTTCAATGGCCTCTGCAGCTTCTTTATCTTGAGCCAGTTCACACAATACACCAGCCGCTACTCTCTGAATATTCTCAATAGGGGAATACAGCAGCTGGGAATGGGGCAGGGGAGGAAGAGAAAGAAAACAGAACATTCACTCTAAGTTTCATATGCATACCATTAAGTACAAAAACTGGGGGAAAGATGGATTATCAGGCAAAACGTTTGGTCAACCTAAATCTGCATAAACTATTACAGTAATCCAATTAGCTGGTAAGGGCAATTTTACAAGCACAATTCATGGTTAACACTTCATGACAAGTTCCACAATTCTTTGCAAATGAAAGCAGTACAGAATAAAATTCCACTTACATTCCACTCAGAGGAATATGCCACTACAGTGCATAGTTTTCAAGCTGAGGTTTTCAAGCCCCTCTATTATGTAGAAGAGTATGCTGTTCAGTTTAATTGCACCTACTGAAGTATTTATTTGAATGAATGTATACCTACCTGAACAAACAGTGGAATGGTATTGAGACCCCTTATTACAATACGATTGTGGACGTCTCTAGCCAGGATATGAAGGGCTCCAGTGCAGCCTTCAACTATCTCCTCCATTCGCACACCCTCCTGCACAAGATTAACTGGGTATTAGAGATCAGAGCAAGTGCTTTTTGCTAGAAAGAGAATCTTACGAATTCCTTTCCACAAAGACAACCAAGTTTGCATCTTACGAATTCCTTTCCACAAAGACAACCAAGTTTGCATCTTTCAGGATATAAAAACAGCTTTCTATGCTTCAGGTCTTCAAGCACCAGTTTACTTCCATAAAGAACTTTCCAACTTAATTTTGTGAAAAGGATTACAGCTGGAATTTGATATTCAGGTTCCACAAAACTGATCTACTCTTCTAGGATGGTCCCAAAATAATCTATTTTCCAGCAGCATATACCATACTGTAATTGTCCTCTAACCTACAGTATGTTTACTATTAAAACTACACACTGGACAAAGTGGCAAGATTAACTAGTGGGTATATGTACTTCAACTTAAGCGTGCAATAGCTTGCAAATTCTCACTGGCTGTCCAGAGGACAGAGAACCTGCCTCACATCAATTACAGTATCTGACACGGTACTACTTTTTTTGGCAGTGTCACCATATAGTATCACTGCAGAGCCTGCCTAGCAGAGGAATATATTGGACCAATCACTGCCATGCAAAACTTAAATATAGTGTATCAGAACAGCAAAACTAAGGGAAAAATCCAAATCACTATACAACCACTATGCAGCGGCTACAACCAACTGACACATTTTTCAGTTGGTTGTATCCACTGTACAGTGGTTTGTATTTTTTCCTTTAATATGCACCACATACCACAAACTGCTGCTGTGTGCCGCCCATTGAAGTACGACGCTGGGTATCCTGATGTGCTCTAACCAACAACTGGACTAGTCTTGGAATAGCACCTTGTTCACGTAAAGGAGCATGATTTGCTGGGCAGAGAGCAAGATTGCGGATCAGTCCAACAGTAGCCTGAAATTAGAGAACATGTTGTTAGGACATAAATATGACATAAAGGACACTCCAAAACCCAGCTGTAACAGTTAAAGCAACTCTGTGGGTTGCAGTGATTTTGGATCTTATCCCACCCTCAAACTATCTCACTGGTGGAAAATTGTCCATCGGCTGTCTATCTCATCCCCCACCAAAGGATTCTCCAGCTGGCTGTGAAAAGAAGCCTCACCTTGATTAGAGGCCAGTGAGATGGTGGATGCAAGAGTTTTACCACCACTGGAAGTCCATAATGGAGTCGCACTGCATTCTGAGCCATCTCAGCTTCCTGATGCCGACTGGTGAGGTGACGGAGTGCACAAATGGCTGGTTCAGTGATGTCTTCCCTATCACCGGCTCGAAGAACTGTGCGCACAAGAGCCTCAATGCCACCAACCTGGCACACCATCATTTTATTCTTGTAGTTGTTACAGGTAAGGTTAGAAAGGATACCAGCAGCACAGGTTACAACGTTGATATCATCTGATCCTAAAAGCTGCACAAGGGTTCCCAGAAGACCCTCCATACCTTCCTGTATGAAAAAGATATTCTTAGCATTAGCTTCTTAAGGATCCATTTTCCAATGAGAAGTATGAAACAGTCTTTTGTAACAGCTCATCCAATTTAACAAGCCTACTGAAAATGCCCCCTTCCCAGGTTGTTACCTGTCTAAACAGTTTGAACACAAGGTTTACAATGAATGCAGATTTGGCATATGCAGGATTTTCCACAGGCTACCTGTTTCAAAGCTATACCTTTTCTCACCGAAAGATAGAAGCTCAACTGTGACCAAATACCCTTCTTCCTGTAGAATGCTTCACAGCGGGTGCGGATCTTTAGGAACAGACCTACAAATAGAGCATTCCACAGGAAGAAGAGGAGTATTTGGTCACAATTGAGCTTCTATCTTCCAATGAGACAAGGTACAGCAATCCTTCCAGGTGACAACCAAGCATTCTGGTGAGAGTGCAGACACGTGTAAGAAAGTACTTTATAATCATCTACAAGGCAGAAATCAGGGTAAACCCAATAGAAGCCAGATGAATACAGCGAAGACTGCCTTGACATCAGAATTCCCTCTTCCCCTCAGCTGTGTTGGAACAATGAAGTTCAATTCTATTCCCCCCCACACAAAATTAAGGTAACAAGAGTGCTTCTTGGTGCCTAAAATATTAGCATACTAACAGCCTGCCACAAGTCAGAAGGTAAGAGGAACACTGATGCTCAATCAGCTGTGGTAGGCACAGCTTGTGAGAAACAGCACAGCAGAGTTCTGTGGGATAGGATGGACTTGCTTTGCTGGAAGAAAAGTCAGTTGTACCTGAGCAAGGTTTGTAGCTTGGGTGCATTTCAAGCCCACTTCTTACCTGCTTAGTTGCAGCATCTGAGAGATTTCTAAGAGTCCAGAGACAATTCTGAACAAGACGCTGACTTGGATCTGTAAGGTGGAGTCCTAAAGCTTGCATCCCACCTGAAAGATCATGAACATTTTAAATTTAGGTGCTTCCTGACGTTTAATCCAGCCATTAGACCACTACTCCTATTCATCACACTTCAGTTCTACCAATGTGTAAAGTAGAAGTTATGTCTGAAGAACACGTAACCTGAACGTGGCTCATAGGGAAATACCTTTGGCTAATAAGGGAAGATCACGGCTCAATGGCAGAGCATCTGCATAGCATGCAGAAGGTCCCTGGCACCTTCAATTTAAAGAATGAGGTAGTAGGTTATGTGAAAGACCTCTGCCTGACACTTTGGAGACCCACTGCCAGTCTGGGTGACAATACTGATTTTGGTGGATCAAAAGTCTGATTCAGTATGAGGGAGCTTCAGTTTGGGCAGGAATAGCTTTATGATTAAACATGCAGACCTACATAGTCGGGATTCCTAAAAAGTGCAAAACAGCCTTTGCAATTTTAGAATTCCTCCTAGACTTGAAACACAAAAGCATGAGCACAGACACCAAACACACCTGATTCAACGGGTATGTCTGTTCTGCTAGTTCATATGAAACCCTACCCTTCAGGTACAGTCCACCACAGTTCAAGAGCATAGAATGCAACCCCAATATTAGGTGTAAAAACTTACCAGCCTCAACAATGGCAGGTTTGTTACTAGAGCAAACTGACAGCACCTTCAGCACTCTACTTGTGGTCCACAGCAATTTCTCATAGGTGTAAGTCCTCATTATGTTCACTAGAGCTTGGGGTCCACCACTTGCTAGAATGATAAGCTGTGAGAAGACAGATGTGTTGATTTCTTTGGGAACTATTGTGGTCCAAAACCATCAAATTTACTATCTGCCAAACGTGAAAAGAGAACTGGTACAAAATGTTTTATAGATGTCAAGTGACACTGAAAGATATCATGAAGATGAATAAAAGCTTCAACAGTGACTGTTGGAAATGCCAAGAAGTTGGATCTTTTTTTCATATGTGATGGACTTATAAGACAAAAAGTATGAGTTGGACATACATGCAAAAAAGAGATCACATTTCCATTTGTTGCTAAGACAGTGTTATTAGGTATTCTTCCTGAGAATTTTCCAAAGAAACTAAAAGAACTATGTTTGTATTTACTAAGGGCTGTCAGAGTAGCAGTGGCAACCAGCTGGAAAGCCAAAACTCCATACACAGAAATTTGGGAGGAAAAAGTCAGAATATGCTATAATGGCTAAACAAATTTCATAAACACAGTGAACGCATAAGTTTGATGAGAAGCCAGAATTGTATTTTTTATATATTACTGAATCCATTACTGAAAAATAATACTAACGTAGATTAAAATTAGATTCAGGGGAACTAAATGAATAGATTAATATTATTAAGTCAAGGATAAGAACCAGGGGGCATTCATTGAAAATGCTGGGGGGAAGAATTAGGACTAATAAAAGGAAACACTTCTTCACGCAACGTGTGATTGGTGTTTGGAATATTCTGCCACAGGAGGTGGTGATGGCCACTAACCTGGATAGCTTTAAAAGGGGCTTGGACAGATTTATGGAGGAGAAGTCGATTTATGGCTACCAATCTTGATCCTCTTTGATCTGAGATTGCAAATGCCTTAACAGTCCAGGTGATCGGGAGCAACAGCCGCAGAAGGCCATTGCGTTCACATCCTACATGTGAGCTCCCAAAGGCACCTGGTGGGCCACTGCGAGTAGCAGAGAGCTGGACTAGATGGACTTTGGTCTGATCCAGCTGGCTTGTTCTTATGTTCTTATGTTATAAGTGATTGTTTATTTGATATATACCAGTGGGTCTTGATTGACTAGCAGAATGTTAGGTGGAATGAGCAAGATGGAAGGTTCTCTCTCAAATTTGTAGCATGTATATGTTTTGAACATTAAGATCCATTTTATCGTTATGTTGTTAGTTACATGGTTTGATTTTTTTTATAATGTTCTATCCTGGCATGTGTTTTTATATATAAAATGTAATTTAACTTTTTAAAAAAACAAACTGATTTCTAAATAAAAAGCAAGCACAGCTGGTATTAACACTACTGTCTGCTGGCATATATACCTGCATACAAGGTGTCATGCTTACATTTTCAGATTCAAAAGAACAGATTAGTGCATTCACGTTTAGCCTGCCCTAGCAGAGTTTAATGACCATGTATTTCCAGCACTAGTACCAGTGGCACTGCTGCAATGCCTATCGTTATGTTCTTATGCCTTTGTGCAGTCTTGACTCTTAAAGCATTTGGTATTTACCTTACTTTCTTGATTGCCATAAGCAAGAATCTGAAGGCAGTCTGTTGTAATAGCCAAAAACTTAACATTTGTCTTGTTGAGCAAGGCAACCATTTTCTGCAGACCCCCTGCTAGACGAACAGCCATTTTGGCACCTTCTTGATGTAAGAGAAGATTGTGTAGAGTAGTAATGGCATAGAAGAGTACAGAATCCACTGGAGAACTGAAAGGAAAGACCAGGTTAGTAAGTAGCCAGTATAAGTTCAATAAATGCTATGTACATATAGAGAGAGACTATGGCAAACATACCCAAGCATTTTAACCAGAGCAGGAATGCCTCCAGATTTGAAGATTGCCAGCAAGCCTTCACGATGATGAGAGAGGTTATGTAGTGTACCAGCAGTACAACGTGCTGTCTCCACGTCATTTGTATTCTGCATAGTACGGACAATGGCAGAAACCATTTGTGGCGAGCGCATGATAGCATGGCGAGAGGCTTCCTTTTTGGACAACTGATGAACCATAACTGCAGCCTTGTTTACCACCACCTACAAATGTATACAGGTTATGAGTTTTCAGCATTCAAAGGTATTTCAAACAGGCACACAGCATATATTTCCAGACTGGCCACAATTTTAGGCTCCATGACTTCAACTGAAGATGGGTTACATATGTATGTACCTGGTCCTCATCATTCAACAGTTTGGTCAGTTCTGGGATGGCACGGGTTGCTAGTTCTGCATCATCTTGGTAGTTTATCAAATTGACCACAGCATGTTTTAACATCTGAGAAGGTTCAGCCAGGCGTTGAACATTTGTTGGATGAGCAGCATCAAACTGTGTTGATGGAATCTGCATGCCTTCATCCAGAGTTTCAGGAAACATGGCAGCACGTACTCTCTGTGCTCGGGTCATAGCATATTGCCCATCAATATCTGAAAAACGATTAAGCACTTGACTAGTTACTGAAATACAACAAGTGGGCTTGTGAGCAAGTTATAGGGTCTTACTTACCAGCAACCTGCTCTTGGGTGAAGGACTGGGAGAATCCTTGTTCCCACTCATACAGAACTTGGGTGGTATCAACATCATCATCTTCAGGGTTTCCTTTGCCACTCAGAGAGGGAGCTGTTGTGGTAGCACCAGAGTGGATCCCAGAGTCCAGGTATGATTGCTGCTGCCAGTGGCTGACAGCTGCCTTTCTGTCTGGTTCCATTGCCATGTCCAATTCCATTAAGTCTGCTTGAGTTGCCATGTTCCTTCCTGTGCTCCCAGAACTGTGGTCTGTTGATCTTCAGACCACTGGCAGGGAGGCGAGAGCACGGGGGCCCCACGGCTCCCTCTTCCAGCCGCTGCGGTCACCTTCTCTCGGTCTCACCACTGAAAGTCACCGCGGTCCCCAGCTGGCAGGAATTCTTGATTAAGTTAGCCAGCATACCTTTTGTATCACTGAGGCAAATGTGTCGTGGCTGAAGTGGGAACTGGTTTTTCTCAAGCTAGAGGCTTTGGTTTTTTTTTTTAAAAAAAAAATGCTTTAGGAAGAGTTGAGGCTGCTATTCACAGGTCTATGTTGGCAGGAGATCCTTGCTCAGGCAGGTTTTTACCTTAGTGGTGATCCAATTCAGGGATGGCATCCATCTTGGCACTGCATTGCTAGGCTACCTCCAAGGTTGGCATAATAGGTAGAGACACTGCTGTCCAAAGAAAACAGGTCTCCCCCACTTACCATGGATCTGTCTGGCAACACTTCCCTTCAGACAGAGAAGGGCTGGATTTCAATGCCACATTGCTCTGTTCTGCTCTGGTCTGGCTCTGCCCTCTGAGCTGGGAGCCAGAGCTGGTCTGTCCTCGGCCTCCCTTTTGAAAGCTCTACCCTTGGTTCTTGGACACAATCAGTGGCCTCCCTCTATTTAGAAGCTGCACAGGAGTGTGGCCAAGGTGATGAGGGACCAATAGTTCTTTTAAAGCAATTTTTGCAACATTACTTTTTCTCCTCACCCCCAATCTGAAGGTCAAAGGGTCAGCAGTCTATGGTTGCCTGTCACCAAGCAAAGGGGCCAGCTGCTTGATTGATTGGGTGGGTTACAGGTACCAGAGGATCATTGCAATAAGTAACCCAACTGGGCCTGGTGGATGCCAGGCTTAACCATGTTAGGGCTTAGAAGAAAAGGTGTTTGGTCTCTACCCCCACTAGCCAACACTAGGCATTTTTGCCATCCCCAGGGTGCTGTATTTGGCCCACGTCTTTGGAAAGGGCCTCTGTGTGATAAGAAATGCTTTGAGAAGTTTAATTGGAGAATGTTTAAAAATAACAATTATTTGTCCTTAGTACACACAAACTATTTTGAGTCACTGATGTGGCTATGCTTTTGTTTGGATAAGCCCAGAACCTTAACTATATGGAATCACATCTGACATCTTCCTCGGCAGACTAGGAATTCTGCTGTGCTTCTGCATCAGTATGATTAAGTGATCCAATCAGAATTATCCACTTCCAGTAGAGGCTACTTAATAGGAAGCAAGGCCAAAGCCAGGGGTAATACAGAGATGAATTGTTCTTTTGGAATGTTGTGCATGGGTAATCTTATTTTAATTAGTTAGTTCCCCATTATGCATACGAGAAGTTTGCTTATGACATTAGTTTGGGAATAATTGTTTGAATTTAATGGCAAACCATCATCAACAGACAGGTCTGAAATATAGTTGGGATGTTTCAGAACAATCTGTGTGTGTAATGGAGGAGTTGCTTTGCAGAATTGTGCAACTATATAATATATATTATAAAATTTTAAAACATATGTGTAAAAGAAAATAAAAAACAATCGTTTAAAATATAATATCCTAAATACTTTTATTGCTATGTGACATCAGATTACACAAGCTCAACTTTATTTTACACATTTTAGAAAAATGTTCCTTTTTTTCATTTTTACGAGGACATTTGAGTCATCGTAATAGACAGAGTTAGTTTACACAGCTGAATGCACTTCCACATTCAAACTGGAAATAATTATGTTAAGCTTTTTTTTTAAAAAAAAAGTTAGCCTCTTCAAAAAATAATGCTGACTCTGCTTTTTTGCTTTTGCCCTAAAATTTAACACTTGATAGATGATTTCTTTGATACAGATTTCCACAGTTCAACTGGATCTACCTAGTCTTCCATAGAAGGACACCTTTGCACACATTGTTGTTGAACTTGAGGGTTTGACCCATAGGAAAAACACCTTTGCTGACCCTGTCCCCTGCATGGTTGCTGTGGTTTCTCATGAGGACAATTCCTATGTATTGTGGAGAAAGCGTTGACACATATACTTCCTTATGATCCCTGAGTTCTGCTTTCTGAGATAGAGTCAACATGGTGTAGCGGTTAAAGAGTAGTGGACTCCTAATTTGGAGAACTAGGTTTGATTCCCCCACCTCCTCCACATGAGCAGCAAGACTCTAATGTAGTGAACCAGGTTTGTTTCCCCACTACCTGCACACATGAAAACCGCTGCAGTGACCTTGCCCAGGGTAATTAAGTAAGCTGCTATGGAGAAGTAGTGGAATAAAAATTTGATTAAGCTGCACAGGCACCATTATTATCCTTGTCTTCTGCATATGAGAAGCTGAAGGAAAAAAATTACTTGCCTGATACCTCCTAGTTTGCCTGATACCTCCTAGCTCCTAGTTGAAAAGAGAGCTAGAATTTTATTTATTTGTGCATAAAATGCCGTATCACTCTCCTTTCTATTTTAAAACACAAAGGAAATGACTTTACATTTTTCAATCTTGCCCTCTTAATCCCACTACTTCCATGCAGGACACTGTTTCTACTAGTAGTGAAGCAGGTTGTTGAAAAGTATGGAGGGCAGTTATGGAGTTGATATAATCCATTAGGGAGAGGCCCAAAAGGTTCAATTTTTTTGATGAAACTCCACGTAAAACCTTATCACATGTTCCTGAATCAGCATGTAACATTTGTCCATAACTAGAAGGTTACATGTTTCAAAAGCTCAATGAAACATTTAACCTTCTCTGAGTTATGGAACAATTAAGTATCACCAATCACATTGTTACAATGTAAGGAAAGAACAGACTATATCTCTCTTTTATTGCATGCAAGGGAAACTTCCTTTAGTTATAAAATGATACCAACAAGAAACTGGACAGATATGCAATGAACAGGGACTCTACACGAGGAGCATGGTGTATACATTATCTAAATAAATAAAAATATTCTTTTGTTTTCACTCCCTGCAACAAGATTCTTACCTCTTCGTAATTTGTTTTCAAATGGATCTGAATGCTTGGGTTGCTATTCTGGGTTCAGTTTCCCACAAACCACAAGCTTCTTCCACCTAATGCAGCACTTGTAGGAGTCTTTAATTCATGCTTTGATTAATTGCTACTACAGCGTCTCCCTGTAGACATCAAAAGGGAACATGTTTTTTCTTCATTATATAGCATTTTATGATATTCCTTTTTTTAAAACCCACCCTGTCTGGCGGACAGGTGTTTTTGAACCCCTTCAGGCAATGCATCTGTGGGATAGCCAATCTGCAAAAGAACCTTGTGGAATTTCTTAAGCACTTTGCTTCCTATCTATGTAGATAGGAGTAGGACTTTTCCTTTTAGTGGCTGCTTCTTTACACAAAAAACCCTGGGATGCTTTGGAATCTGGAGTTAATTTTTACCCCTTCAACTACTGGAATTTTTTTTTTAAAACAAGGAATCAGTTAATAAAAGGAGTTTAGTTTGTTTTACCCTATACAATTTTTTCAAGACAAGAAAAACAATGTTCCAAACAAATTGTAAGAAATTCCCTCCTTGAGTGGGAAAGCGTTTTGCATGTTTGTTTGTTTCACATTCTTTTAGATTGTAGTTTATTTAAAGTTTGTAAATGATTTTTATCAAACTTATTATTGACTTTAAACATTTTTTTAGCATCTCTTTCAAAGCTCTAGGGAGAGGTTGATATAAAGAAAGCACAGAAATTAATACATCCAAGGTGAGGAACAAACTGGGGTGCAACCTCCAGGTGCTGCTGTTATCCTACAGTGCAGTGGCAAATAAAGTCATCTACACAGCTACCTAAGTAAAATACAATCTGTTAGAATCAGATAACTGGATATGTGGTTAGGTCGAGCAACCTATTTCACTTAGCTTATCAATCCCTTAAAGAACCCAACAAACAGGGTATTGGAGAAGCTGATGTCCCTCCTCTGTTGAGTCCCTCCCAGTAAATTGGGTGTCAGAGGTTTGCTGAATTTGTATATGGAGGCCTATAGATCTCTCAATATTGCAGTTGATCTCCAGATGACCAAGATCAGTTCCCCTGAAGAAAATGGCTGCTTTGGAGAATGAACTCAATGGCATTATACTTTGCAGAGGTTCCTTCTCTCTTCATACCATCCAAAGTCTGATATTTCCCACCCAGAGCTGGAAAACTCTAAAGGTACCCTCAAGATCACACACATTGGCCAGAATGAGGTGCTGTGGAATAGCTATGGCTTCTGCTGAAAGCATCACTTCTATATCTCTGCCTATGTCTCTTACCTTCTCAACATCCTGTGACAAGAAATGCTTAAAACAATTTAATTACTGTAACAGGTTGAACAACACAGGAGCCAATGAAAGCAGTACAGTGAAACAACCAATAGGAGCTGTGTATTCAGAAAATGTAAGATTTGGACAGAAGGTGATTTAATCCATTAGGATTTGAGAGAATTTTTATTCAAAAGGATGTATGGGATGTGTGAGAGAGGAAAGAAAGGTCAGATTACAGGAGTGTGAATTTAAAAATCAGAGGCAATATTTGATCTCCAGTTAAGTTCCCCTGTCTGAGGACTGAATGCACAAAGCTGTTAGAGGATTCCACCAGGAAAGCAGCAGCAGAGTGCTACATTCATACATTCTAAATCTGCCAGAAAGAAGGTTTTCCTTGGCCATGTACCTTTTGAACCCAGCATCCCAGAACTTCTGGTTGATTGTTAACATTTACCTCAGTTCTGTATTCTTGTGAATTAACTTTGCTCTTGTTCACTTTTAAAAATAAACATCTTGTCAGTTTTTTCTCACATTGTACCTCAGTTATCAGTGCAGGCTTCTGAGTAGGTTTCTGCCCAGGTTTCTGCCCATAGAACCTTTCAAAAAATACTATGGAGAAAAAATACCCAGTGTGGTAGGTAAGGTAGGGAATTGTAGGGAGAGATAGCATGATGCAGTGGTTAGAGCAGTGTACAACTAGGGACCTGAGTAGGCCCAGGTTCAAATCCCCACTCATGCTATGGAAGCTTGCTGGTGACTCCTGGGCCAGTCACACTCTCTGCCCTGACCCTGACTAAATATTTGAATGGGGAGACTTCCAAGGAATACCAGGGACTTGCTGCAGAGACAAGCAAATGGCAGGCCCCGGTGATCTCCTGCCTTGGAAAACCCCATAGGGTTGCCTTGAGTTAGCTGTGACCTGACTGCAAAAAATAAAGTGTCCAGCCTTCAGGAACTCCATCATCTTTGTTTTATGCGAGTTTTTACTGATCCACTCTTACTACTTGGTTGCTAGACATAAAAGTTGGAGAGATAAGGAGGCCAGATGGGGCCACAACCTCTGGCAGCATCCCGATTCACATCTACCCTTACACTCCTCAACACCTCTGTCCACCTTTAATTCCATAGTAAAGTCTGCTCCTTTCCTGTCTCTTCCTCTCCTGCCTTCTTCTCAACCCTTCCCTCACTGCTGTGAGAAGGCTTAAAATGCCTTCATTTTTTGTCTGCCTGCCAATTGTTGCAGTTCAATCACAAGCAAACAACAAATATATCTTGTAGCTTCAGTTTTTTGCTCTGTATCCTGTATTTTGTGCCTGAAACTCTCTCCCAGAATATCTTTATGATTTCAGATCTCTAACTTCCTTTCAAACTCTCCCTAAAATCCTTCACCTTTTTTGGAACAAGCTGTTGGTCCCTCTTCCCTGCCTAAGCATAAGTATCTTCAATGAATGCATCATGTCCCCCTGATACCTGTTTCCACTGGGGGTGGGCCAAAAAAATATTGGCATGTTTCAGATGTGGGCTTATTAGACTGATAATTTTTTTGAAAAAAACCCTGAAACAGAGATGATGCTTCATATTGGCTTTTTCAGGGTTTTTTTAATTGCCATTGAACCAGAATCTGAAAAATATTAGAGGTAGAAGACAGTGCAGATACATGAACCATTGATTGCCTGCTGCCTCAGAAACCCATGTGCATTTCAGAGGCAGGTGTAGAGTTGAATACTTTGCCCAAACAGATCCAGCTTTGAACTGCAGACTTCAGAGGCGGAGCCAGCAGTTTAAACCTGGACCCAGCAAGGCTGACCTAAACATTGAGCTCCAGGCTCAGCCTGGCCAGGTGCAGCATTGAACTACTGGTGCAGTTCATCACTGGACCCAGTTAGACTTCAAATAAGGGAGAGAGAGGAGAAGAAAGGGGACAGGCTTTTTTTTTTTTTTGGCAGTGAGTGAATGGGTCCAAAATAATACTGGCAAAAATTGACATCTTTCGGATCTGATATTTTTGGCTCCCTTTTATTGCTGCCTTTTATGGGGCTGAAAAAAATCCTAAAAAATACCAATAAGTTATTTTTCTACTTTGGGCTTACCAAACACCCACTCCTAGTTCCCACCTTCCTTTTTTGTTATGTTAGATCATAGTTTGTATGCTCCTGCAATAGATGCAATAAAAGAAGACTACTGCATGGCTGGGAGTGAGACAAGACCCAACCTTTACTGATGCCATGTTTGCCCTTAGTTTACCTGCTTTCACTCTGTGATAGACTGGCTATAGACTGTGAAGACTATAGCTAGCTTGGACTAGTATTGTAGTGTATAGTTGAGCTCAGATAATATGAACAGGCAGATTGCCTGGCCAGAACATCTCCTGCAGACAGATGCCTGACTCCTAGGCCCTTTCCGCACAGGTGGAACAGAGCGCCCCAGGGATGGCAAAAATGTCCCCTGTTCCAGAGGAAGCATTCGCAGAGGAGGTGCTGCTGCTTTGCAGCAGCCGTCCTGGCCACCACGGCATGGCATGGAACTGCCACTTTAAACCTCATTCCTTGAGCGAGGTTTTTGAAAAGTGGCGTCTTCCTGTTGGCGCAGTGCGAACTGCAACAAGGGAATGCTGCCGCTTTTCCCATTGCCTCCACTAACCTGCCTGTCCAGCATCACTCTGGAGGGCTGCAGAGACCCTCCCACACTGCCCCCAACCCCTGGAGGTGGGACGGCAGCATGGGCGGGTCCCTGCAGCTCTCCAGAGCGACACTGGACCGGCAAGTCAGTGGAGGTGACGGACTGGAGGCGGCTCTGTGTGGAGCCATCTCTCCAGTGTGGTGGATCTGCGGGACTGCTCGCACGCTGCTGTGTGAGCAGTACGCGAGCCTCCACTGGCATAATTTATGTTTCCCTTTCCATGCAGAAAGGGCCCTAGTTTGTTTTGTACTATCTGCACCATGTAGCCAACCTGGCCTGTAGCAGTGCGGTGGGTGAGAGAGTCTTTCACCCAGAATGCTGCCCTGTAAGACCTAGTAGAACAGTGCCCTGAAACATAGGAGTCTGTTTTGATTCAGAAACTCCATCTTGGGACTGTCTCACCTTGTGAACAAGCATGCCTCAAGGATCCCCCCCCCCCTCATGCTTGGCACATATGAACAACAGCACACCTGGGTGAGACCAGTTCCCTTTTGTTTATGTTTGTAAACCTTCCCTGAGACTCATTGCCCTTGTGACCATCTATGTTGCAACACCCATTAATGGTCATTACCTGTTTTGTCCAGCATCCAGCAGAACCCATTAAGATAATGGGTCAGCCATCAGGTCAGTGGTCTGGATACTCAAGACCATTACCTCACCTGGTACAGCAGGAAAAATCCTTTCTTAAAGGATTTCCTTTGCTCAAGACATGTTTTGCCCTATAAAAGCATGTCTCAGACCCTAGTCAGGGTTCAATATTATCACACCGCTATGGTGTTCCATAATATTGTTCCATCCAGGCTGATCATCCAGAGCCTAGTGCTGGCCATTAGATCTCTGTTCCCTGGACATCCACAATAAGACTGGTAAATATAATATTTTGATTTCCCATTACTTCTCTCTATATCCAAAACCTGTCTTTCACCTCTAAATTACATCCTAGGGAAACCTTGTATGTGGGTGTGTTTACCCCAGTAATTGAGTGACTGTGAGTGAGATTTTGTTTTATTCCATTTGTTATTTTCCCCAATAAAACCATTGAAAAAATCTACTTTCGCTGCTAGTTTCTTATAATGAGCTGAAACCCGTATACATAGGCAATATATGTATATATATGCGTGTGTGTGTGTGTGTGTGTGTGTGTGTGTGTAGCGATCAAGTTACCCAATGCTCCTCAAGCGACTCTAAGCGACCTTGTGCTCTAAAGCTAATTTCCCCAACCAAAGAGGGTTGTTGCGTCCCACCATTTTGGGTAACAACTAGGGCTCTTCAGCTCATGGCCCAGATCTCATTTGCTATTGTTTGGAGTCTCCAGAAAGCTGAAGAGAAGTTGTAAGGCGTTTCTTTGCATTTGTTGTATTTGGTAACCATTAACTTTTCTGTAACACCTTGACCAATCTTTAATACATTCTGTCTTCAGCACACATTATTCGTCTTAGCCTGGACATGCTGTTTGAAACTGACAGCTGAGTCTGGCTGGTTAGACCTCTGGAAGGAAGACAGGGACCTTTCTTATACTCTGTAAAACAACATGCATGCTAATGGTGCTATATAAATAACATGAAATGCTTTAAATATCTGAAATGTATACTCTAGGTGCTAAGTCTTTGTTATTAATTTTGGACAGATGTTACAAAGGACAGTTCCCTCTCCTTGAAGTGACAAATTGTCATGCATTCTTGTGAGTAAATTTACTCAGGAGCAAGTGTAACAGTGTGCCTTTTGAAACAGTTACTCTAATCTCCTTATCCTCTTTTTACTATGTTTTAATCCAAAAATGTATACATTGTCAGTGTAGATGTTCAGCTGTATGCTTTATGGGACATTTAACTCACAAAGAGTAGTTCTAGAACAAACAGGGTCAATTTCAAAATTAGTAGAAATGCAACAAGGACTATAATTGGATATAAATGCTTAGAAATGTAGGCAGTTGGTTCAGCCTCCTACCCGGTCCCTTTGCAAGAAGTGCAGTGACCAGCCGCATTTCCAAATCACTTGGTAAAATCTGACTGTGTGAAGTATTCCATTTGGTTCAATTATTTCAGAAGTTAACACACTGCAAAAGTAGGGTATCATCTGGATGATTCAATTTTATTACTAAGCCAATGAACAGAATTTCCATTTTGCATGACAACAAAATGCTCTGATTTTCTGTTTGTGTGAAACATTCTGTTTTGCATAATCTTTCTCATTGTGGAAACTGCCTACTGTAGTGTGTAGTTCATTTCAATTATTAGACTGTTATTCCTCCCACAAGGCCAATGGCAAACACTTTCTGTTGTTATGCAAAATATTGCTGATTGAATCCTAGCAGCTGTTCGTTACAGCAGAAGTGTTCCTGGTAGCTTTAATTCCACAACACTTCAAACTATCTGGCAACCACAAAAGCACATTTCCTGGTCACTTTTACATGTAAAAAACATGAGTTTTGCTCAGTAAGTTGTTTCTTTCTTTTTGTACAATAATTTTTTACCTGACAGTTGTTATGATTATTAGTCAAATGTGTACTTGGTTTTAATTGTATAGAATGGAATTCCCAAGATGGCTTGACTGATGTCATTCTCAGAAACATAAGCCTTCAATCTTAGAACTTACTTTAAAAGGATGTTTTGTGTATGTTGAATTCTGCAGATTGTGTGAGAGTCTGCTGTAACTCAGAATCTTGAAACAGTACAGTAAGACCTTTATTAGGCTTATTATATAAATATTACATATGATGTAGTCCAGGGGTGGGCAATTATTTTTTCCATGGGGCCGCATACGAAACAGAAAATATTGTGGAGGGCTGGGCCAAAAGGCAGGGGGGCGGGGCGCTTTCGAAAGCCCCGCAGAAGCCGGCAGCCAAGGCAACCGGCTTCTGCAGGGCTTTCAAAGATGCCTCGCTCCCCAGCACGGCAGGGGGGCCAGTCAGGGTCATCCGGCGGGCCAGATGTGGCCTGCGGGCCGTATAATGCCCAGGTCTGATATAGTCACATAGTCAGATACAAAATAATGGAATAATCAGTGACCCATTTATATTAAAATACTATATGTGCAAGTCCACAGATACATGACAAAACATTTAAATAGTTAAATGATCTAATTAAGATCAGAAGTTTAAATTATCGACTTTCATTTGTCACTTCGGCTAAATATTTGGATACTTAAATCAGCTAATTCAGAACAGACGTGTTAGTGCTAACATCTTTCATTTATCAGTTCAACTAAAAAGGTGGCAACCGTAAGTGTTATCTCAGAAGAGAGATCATTTAATAGATAGGGCACCACCTGAGTTTGGTGAAGTTTGGTTTAGGAGGTGCAAAGTTATGGACCCTCAAAGGAGTAGCCCCTATCTCCTGTTAGCTCCCATTGGAAACAATGGAGGATGGGGCACCCCCTTTGGGGGTCCATAACTTTGGATTCCTTGAACCAAACTTCACAATGCTCAGGTGGTATCATCAGGGGAGTCTCCGGACAATACACTGAAATTTTGGTGCCAGTAGCATTACAGACACCTTGTGAGGTAGGTGGGTATATCCGAATATGGTATTTATCTTATTTGGCATACAGATAATTTTATGCCCGAATAAGCCTGAATCTGAATATTTATTGAATATTTTTGGAAATGTTCAACCCTAACAAACACAATCAAGGGCTCTTTTCACCTGTTCTTCAAAGCACCAATTCCCATCTTTCTTTTTCTGACTAACCTCTAAGAAAGACCACCTCACTTTGAATTGGAAAAGCACCAGAGTTATGATTCAATCAATTCACCCCAAAATCTAATAATTTCTGGACACTCCCCAGGCTTGAGACATTAAGCCAAGTATTCACTTCTTTGGAGAACAATGAGCTGGTTTTTGACTGGGAAGATTAACTCTCCTAGGATTGCTGGAGGGGCTGATTTCCCCCCCCCCCGCAGTCAGTTCCCAGTGTGTCTATTTCCCTGTGTGCAAGCTGGTTTCCCCCCCGTCTCTTAGGAACACAGTGCAGGCATTGAACTCTGCTCCTCAGGACCATTCCACTTCTAGATCAGGTAATTATAGCCTTCTCCCACAAAACTTCAATCTATTCCAAATTTATCCCCTCACTCTGTAGTGGGATTCAAATAATTTAACAACCGGTTCTGAACTTCTGGTGGGGGAACTCAGTGGTGGGATTACAACTGGTTCTCCAAACTAGACAAAAAATTAGCTACTGGTTCTACCGAATAGGTGCAAATAGTCTGAATCCCACCACTGCCCTCAACTCTATCTACATCCTAGGACTGTGTGAGTTCTCTATGTGTTTGTGTTTACATTTGT
The DNA here is from genome assembly GCF_021028975.2 of Sphaerodactylus townsendi. Taxonomy (NCBI): domain Eukaryota; kingdom Metazoa; phylum Chordata; class Lepidosauria; order Squamata; family Sphaerodactylidae; genus Sphaerodactylus; species Sphaerodactylus townsendi. The sequence goes on from NC_059435.1 coordinate 27,045,208, forward strand.
GTGCTGTATGTTTATTATCCTTCCCTTCAATAAAACTTGTTAAACTTTATTCCTGACTCATGCAGATTTCAAAGGAGAAAAACCTACCATAAATAAAAGTGGTAAAAATCTTGTGGTTGCCCCCTCTTGCAAAACAAGGTCTGTCCTGCTGATTTCCCACTCTAAAAAAGACAGACCTCTTCCATTTCAGGTAGCAGATCCTTGTATCAACAAAAAAATGGGAATGGGCAAAATAACTACTATGTAGCATATAGCCTGGATGGGGAAACTGAAGTCTCCCCCTACTCATGCTTTTCCTGCATAAACTACTTCTGCGCTTCCTTTTCAAGTCTTGATTTGGTCTCTTCACCATGCACAGGAGAACAACTCTGTCTTATTTGGAGCATAACAACAAAAGTTTATATTTAAAGGCTGACATTCTGACAACATAGTTAAAAATAAATTGATCTTGGAGTGGGCAAGTATCTTTTCACCATCTCACTTCATCCTTCCTTTCTTTCAAATGTAGCTATTTTAGTTTGTGTTAGACAAGAATGAAAGCAATCAGTGTTCTGTTTCAAAACAAATACTTCCTATGTGGTTTCATCAAGGACCACTTGTTTCCCAACTGCTGTGTGCATTTACAAAAATAATTTTCATGGAAGCTATGTTTCAAGAGCCAAAAGTACATGGAATGTATGGACAGATCCTTTATCTGTAGATGAAGAGGAACTTGTTACTCAGGAAGAATGCTCCAGCTCTTAGTTCTTTAAGCATAAGCATAAGCATAAGCATAAGCATAAGCATAAGCATTTTATTGTCATTGTGCACGCACAACGAAATTTACAGCAGCATTCCTCGATGCACACAATTTCAGACTCATACATCATCCTCACTTCCCCTTCCTCCACCCATCCCTACACAGCCCCAAATACATCAATATTGGGGGGGGAGGAATGTAGAACGGGGAAAAAATATGAGTCACCAGGTAAGACTCCGCCGCTCATGTGGAAGAGTGGGGAATCTATCAGAGTTCTCCAGATTAGAGTCCACCTTCTCTTAACCACCATGCCACATTCCCACCTTTCCATTAATCGCACCTTTCCATTGAATTCAAGACAGCGAATGGTTCTTCCTTCTCTCATGCACACAAATGGATTGAGAAAATGGCTGAGCCAAAGTCACACAGTGAATTCTGTGATCTACTCATGATCTGAACCCAGGGCTTCCCAGTTCTACACCCACAATACACGACCATACCAGATCTCCTCCCAAAAAGTACATGGTAGTAACTCAATTTTTACTCTTAAAGTTTCCTAGGAAATATATGTTACTAAACAGATTCAAATCTAAATCTTTTAATCTGCATGCCTAGCATCTGCATAAAGTCATGGTCTGTAGCAGATTTCACACACACTTTCACTAAATGGGAGACCTATTAGTGAATCATTTTTGCCATTAAGACACAGCTGACTTATGACAACCCCACAGGGTTTTCAAAGCAAGAGACATTAAGAGATGGTTTTGCCACTGCCTACTTCAGCATCACAACCCTGGTGTTCCTTATAGGTCTACTATTTAAGTACTAGCCAGGGACAACCCGGTTTGGCTTCTGATATTTGACAAGATCAGTATAGTCTGGGGCTATTCTTGGCAAGGCAGTAAAGCATTAACGCCATGAAGCCAGCTTAAGCGTATATCAAGTACAAAATAAAATGGATTTCCAATCAGACACCTTTTTTCTATTTGACTCTTTTTGTCACAAAGACACCTAACTGCAGCCTTTCTGTTTCCTACCTTACAGACCCTCTGAATCTAGGATGAAGTGGAAATGCACAACAGGTTTCATGAAGGAGCTACCCCAAAATGCAACGTAACAGGCACATGTTATGTTCTCATATAGGAAAAACCAACTTTGAAGCCTTGCAAGTTACCTTTCTACATAATTCACGGACTTTGCATGGACCATATTTGTTTAAAGACATTGTAAGCAAGGATATTAAAGAATTAGAAAATACAATACATTATAATGTCCATCATAATTTGTCTAAGATGGGTAAAAAATGTTGAGGTCTTTATCTTTCATTTGAATACACTCCACCCCCCACCCCCCACTTTGAATCAGTCAATTGACTTTTGACCATTTTTGTAACGAGGGAATGATTGCACCTGGCTATTCTTTCTCTTCTCATTGTGTAATAAGCCTTGTATTCTGGCTCCTTTAAGGACTCCAGGAAGCACAAGTCAAGTTAGCAGAGCGCAGTCCCTTTTGGTATCCTTTACATACAGTTTTAATTTTCTGTTTACATTGTGGGTTTTGGTTACAAATTGATTGTATTTGTATATACGGTTTGTTTTTTGTCGATTATTACATTTCATTATAACAAGTTGAGTTTCTTAGTACCATTTAGTTTGTATGTATAAAAATATTATACTTTGGGCTGGGGCTTTCCTTGATGACTTTTCTATTTATTTGCATTGTTGTTATCATTTTTACAGAATGAGCCTTGAAATTTCATTACGAGATCGGCATTGTGTCTAGATTTCCGGCTAGCTTGTTCTTGTATAGATGGCTGGTTTGTTACATAGTTGTAACCTTGTGTACATTTCCATTCAAGTTTGTAATGAAATATATAAGCAAAAAGTCTGTTGTTATTGCACTCCAGTTGAAGACTTTATTTTGTCAGCATTAAGCTGTAGCCTTGTGGTACAATTTTGTCTTAAACCTGCCCACCAGCAATCCTCAGTTACAGGCAAATTGCAATTTAATAGCCTGTTAGTAAACTATTCACACTAACAAATCTACCAGATTTGTACACTTTTTGCTGAACTCTGCTCTGACTCTAAACCCAGGCAGTGAAGGCTAAAATTAAAAATAAGGACAGGCACCCTTACTCCTTTGGAAGTTATGTTCTTTACACATATATCCCTATATGTTGCTGGGAAATCCAAAAACGTATCTGTAAGTTGCTTAATGGGGTGCAGATATAGGCACCTTGAATTGAATCCTCTGCCCCTATGTTAAAATCAAAAGCAACTACTTCAAAGAACTACTAAGGCCTTGCAGCTGAATTTTTCTCTAGATCTTTAAAAGTGGCAGATATACTTCATACGAATATGTATGAGTTAAGAAAATTAAAGCGGCATCTTACAAGGATGGACACTATAAATTCTTGAGAAAGGTGCCTCACATTACTCCGTTTTCTGCAAACTCCAAAAATGATGTTGAGTATTATGCTTTAAATAATTTCATGATCAATACAGCAATACAAAAAACTAAAGATCTAACACCAGAAAACAATAATTTTTAAGCAGTAAACAGTGCACAGTTTCAGTACTGAGAACAGTGTTTTGCCATCCAAACAAGAAAGATATTTGCTCTTAACATCTGCTCAGTCACAGTCAGAATTCTTTATGACCATGTGCTGAAGCCAAGAGTTTACCAATCCAAATAACTTCATAGTTTTGGACTTAGGAATCCAAGTCCAATTCATCTCAATAATTGCTGAAGTTTAAATGTGCAGTGGCAAGTGACAATCTCAATTTTCAGATTAGCATAGAACAATGCCCCAAAAGACACTGGGTTCTTCGAATGAAGAGAGGAAATGAACAGTCCCATGTTTTCAATTCTCACAGTGGTTCCTTTAGAGCAGGGTAGGGAACCTTTAACACTCAAAGAGCCATTTGGACCCGTTTTCCATGGGAAAAGAAAACACTTGGAGCCGCAAATAATTTTTGACATTTAAAATAAAGATAACACTGTATATATTGGGGTTTTTTTACCTTTTACTCCACTCATTCTGAGAAGCGCATGGATGCACCTGCCCTGCTGGCTGCAGGGCGGGCAAGGATGGGGTCAGCGGCTCGGCCTTGCTGGCCGCCGGGAAAGCACCCGCCCACTCCAACGGGGTGGGCAAGAGGGGAAGCCCGCGGCGCGGCCCAGCCGGCTGCGGGCAATTGGTGTACCTGCCCTGCTGCCTGCAGGGCAGGCAAGGATGGAGCCGGCGGCTCGGCTCGTGGAGCGGCAGTGCAAGGGCAGAAGAGCCGCACGCGACTCTCGAGCCGCAGGTTCCCTACCCCTGCTTTAGAGTTAGTCTTGAACTGTTCACTGAACACATTTAGCTATATACTAGATCAGGGGTAGGGAACCTGCGGCTCTCCAGATGTTCAGGAACTACAATTCCCATCAGCCCCTACCAGCATGGCCAATTGGCCATGCTGACAGAGGCTGATGGGAATTGTAGTTCCTGAACATCTGGAGAGCCGCAGGTTCCCTACCCCTGTACTAGATACACAAGTTTCCTACACTTTTTAAAGTAATGGGAAAAGATGGATATTGAGAAACCTGAACTGTGCAGTACTTTGGACTTAAAACTGTTTTCTTGTAGTCACAGTACTAAAGATTGTGAGCAAAGCCTAAAAGTTATTCCTCCCAAATAAAACGTTTCCAAGCAACTTCTTAGTGTTCCACTACATTTCTGAGTTTTCTATTAAAAACCAGGATACATTTCCAAATGTGATTTCCATCAGGCCTCCTCAACTCTACAAGGTGGCACTAAGATCAGGGTCTTTCTAGACAGTTTGTGAGAAGTATGTTTTGCTAAGTCACTCAGAAATATTTCAGTTACTCAATTAAAGCTTCAACTGTCCCAATGCAACTTCAATGCTATTGCACAGAAAATTCAGCTTCATCTCAGCTACAATGTCCTTCCTGCACTAATTGCTACACAGACCAGTTAGGTCAGTGTTTTATGGGCAGTTGCTAGATTATTTTATAAACTGAACACTCCTCCTTTACCCGTCCAAGAACATAAGAAACAGGACACGCCCTATTGCACCACGCATGGAACAGGTTTCATCCTAGCTTAATATGCAACCTGTCATGCCATTTAGTTATCACTCCTGTTCCATATGGCAATCAGTAGTAACATTTAAGGTGTATATTTTCAGTTACACAAATGGGCCCTCATGCTGAGTTTTTGCTGCTGTCTTGCTCTGATTAATATTGGCATACTTGGACTAAGGTATTTGCCTCTCAGTATTTACTTACAAAATTTAATCCCATTTTTCTACTCTTACAAGGGTCATTGCAGCATAAAGCCACATTTTAAAACCTTTAAAAACCAATTCCCCACATAATTAAAACAATTGAAAAAAAGAGTTAAAATACATACAAGCCACAAAACAGCAATTAAAACACTGGTTTGGAAGAAGGGAGCACTGAGGGAATGCCAGACAAAGTATTCACCTGCTGGTGGAAGGTGGCAACACAAGAGGACCAATATCCCTGGAGAGCTCCATAGCTTTGATACCATAACTGGCAGGCCTTTTCCCAGTTTGCCATCTACTTCACCTTAGAAAGTGAAGACACCCAAAGCAAGACTTCAGAAGATGACAACAGTAATCAGACATGTTCATAAGGAAATAGAATGTCTTTTGTTTAAGTTGGTACCAAAACCTACAGTGCTCTGAAAGTCAACACCAGAACCTAGAATTGTTCCCAGAAATAAACTGTGAGCCAGTGTAGATGGAACAACACTGCAGTGATATGGTTCCTACAACCCACTCCAGTCAACATCCTGGCTGCAGCATTCTGTAGCAACTGAAGTTTCCAAACACTTTTCAAGGGCAGCCCAACAAAGAGTGTGTTGTAGTGGTCTAATCTATATGTAGCTGCGGCAAGCACCATAGGGGCCAAATCTTTTCTGCCCAAATTCCACACCTGGTGAATCACTTCTGGCTGTAGCTATCACATGCTTTTCCATCAACAGGAATGAGTTTGGAAGAACCCCCAGACTATGGACCTGTTCCATCAAGGGGAGTGCCACTCTATCCACAACAAGTGACACCTGAAACCCTGTGTCAAACCTTCTGTCTACCAGTAGCACTTTCCCCATTAATAAGTTTCCAATTATTAGCCCATATCCCCTCCAAAATGGTCTCCAGGCAGGATTTTTCAGGTTAGGGTTTTTACAGTATTCCCACTCCAACATTATAAAAAAAAACATAAAGCAGTCAACAAGCCAAGTATTTTGGTTCAACAAGATGCAGGAAGACAATCAGAATACTCATCTAGAGTTCCACTTGACAACCTCATGCTAAAATTACCTATAAATTACTCACCAACGTAGAAAACAAACTAAGGATAAAGCCAGTTTATCCTCTGAAAGGAACTCACGTTGGTCAAGGTGATAACACTGAATCGTGACTGCATGGGGCACTGCTACAGTCACAGATACCTTGCACTTGTAATGACAACAGTCATACCCTTCAAGAGAATTTGTTTCACCAGCAGTGCTTATAAAAATGTGGAGCTTCTGCTCCCTTTTCATGCAGGTTAGAGTAGTAACCAGTCCTCATTATCCAGTCCTCAATTCACTACCACTTGCAATGACTAGATTAGCAGAGTAAGAGGAGCAGAGTATCTCTCTCTAAAACAGAGTTCATGTGCTAAAGTCACGTTGTTTCCTTTTCTTTGTTCTCATTAAAGTAGACACAGGTCAAGGAAAGTTTGTTTCTAAAGACTCGCTGTTATAAAACAAGGAACAGATTTGGGCCAGTCTGCTAGTTTCCAATTAATCTTTTTAAAACAATCATACTTCAGAATTGTGTAAAAACACATGTTTTATTAAATGATGTATAAAGGAACAGAACCACAAATACTGCAGTTAAAACAAAAATCAAGTTATGAACGGAGTTGACTATGAATTGAGTTGACAATGCAAGCAAAATCAATTAAAACAAAAATTGTCTTTCATGTCTCCTCTCAAAAGATGGAAAGGATATTGTTATAACCACCCCAATATGAAACAATTGCAAGTGATGCTATGGAGAGTTTTCCAAACAACTTTGCCTACATCTGTACTCTACAACATTTTAGAAACCAGTACTATTATCTCTCGCAAGGAATTATTATCGTCTCTTCTCATCAGAGAGATCTTTCTAAAACCCTTCAATATCTTTATTTCAATTGCTCTGTTCCATATCTACCTGCAGAGCTAGAGCTATCAGCTACCTCAGTGTCAGATAGCAGGGGAAGCTAGAGCTGTTTTGCATGCATGTTAATTTTCTGGCTTGAGTTCACAAGACCGTGACCTGTCTGTATAAGAAAAAAACTAAAACTGATTTAGATGGATTTATGAGAAGTTTAATATCCAGTTCACTTCTATCAAGTTGCCCGTCACAGCAACACATCTGATCATGTCCAGAGTTCAATACCAAATTGTCAGGAGAGCAGCTGGTGCTTCTCAAGATGCTCTACTTCAAGACCCATCCCAATTCTAGTCAGACTAAGACCATAAAGTCTCCTTTAACTTTTGTGTTGCAAACAGAAGGCATTCAACTCTCAGTAGGAGTGTTTCATTTTACAAACCTGGGGGAATAATCCAGTCTCTGCAGTTACCTTCCAACCCAGCTAATTACAAAACTCGTTACACAGCCCTTACATAACTCAGCAACTTGAAGAATGAACTCTGAAGATTTTTTTCTCTTTAGATACAACGATGCTCCTCAGGAAAACAATACTGTTAAATCCACATCCTGAATATCATGCATTAATATTTTAATTTACATTTTTAAAATTCATGTTTATGTTCTCATATTCACTGGCCAGGCACAAGCTGACTACCTGACCCAGCCAGAAGTTCTATTCTCCTTCCCACAAAAGAATTTGACTGTCAGTGGCAAACATTAAAGTCATGTCAACACTGGCTGAATTGGGACCATGTCACATACCAAAATGTACTACATGCACTGTGGCCACAGAACTGCATTATGCATACAAATGAGCATTTTACACAACAAATACTTGCAACTGCATAATATTACATCCTCCAACAGGAAGATCAAGACTTACCCAGGTGAAGCCTTGAAGTTACCAAACCCAGCCAACCTAATGTGAACAACCCATTATTCCCTTTTGTCTCTTTTAGGCTCTCCACCCAGAAAGGAAAATGTGCTGCTCAAGCTGTCTTGTATTACAGTGCTGCCTTCACCCTTTAATTACTGACCATTCCCAGTGTTAACATGCAGCTCTTGCCAAAGGCATCAGAGCAATTCTGGAACATTACTGCTTTCAACTTAAAAAATTAATGTTTGTTGCTGTACTTTCCTTGTCACAATCCTGCTTTACCTCTGACTTAGTGTTACACTGTATTGAAAATCAACCCCCGTATTTGTTATTATTAGTCTGATAAGGTTTATGAACAAAATCCTCAACTGCAGGAGGTACCAGTATGACACCCTTACATCAAGAAAATTAAATTAACACCCTAAGATGCAAGGCTGACGTTCCAATCCAGTAAAGTCAGTTAAACAATAACTATATTATACAGGTATCCTGATGACATTAATGGGAACCTTTTTTTGTTCCTGGTATTGTAAGCCTCAGTTTAAACCAGTATTCTTTGAAGTAGCACTTTATTGCCAATTAAAATGGATGTTTCAAGCTACCAAGAATATTTACAATTTCTTGTAATCTGAAATATTGACATTCACAACACTAATATTTCACTGCAACCAACTTATATTTGCTCATTAGCTTTCCTGAAGAATTTAAATGTGCAATTATTCTGCCTCAATTAATACCAAACAAAAATTATCGAATTCCAGATTACTGTGCCTGTAGGCATTACAGCATTTGTAAGGAGTATGATTACAATGCTGAAAGTTATTATTTAACAGTAACGTGTTAACCTGGAAGTGTAATTTAACCATATAGGTTAATGGTATGGTATCTATAGATACCATCGTAGTAACCAATTGTTTGTTTCAAGTTTTGTCAGTGCAATCCTTAACAAGAGTTATTCCAGTCTAAGCCAATGATTGCACTGTAAGTTGTGCTAGAAAGATCCTAATTGCCACATTAATGTTTAAGGTCACAGAAGCAAACATAACTCAAATGTAATATACAACAGCATTTTGGCACAAGCCTTTTTTCATTCTAAACACAATGATGCAATTATAGCTTTGTGAAACAGCAAGGGGAAGAGCAAAACTGAGTTCAAAACTCATCTGTTGGTATAAAACAAAGTGGTATTTTCCTTGGAAAAGTCGGCAAAGATTGTATCGCAACTAGAGCAGTGCCAATATAACCTACAATTTTAGGATCACTTTATTTTTATACTAAATTATTTTTACACTAAAACTATTTAATGTGGGGAAAATACATTTAAATTGTTACACATAATTCCAATTGTTTATGTTCTGCCCTCTTTAGGATGACTCTGATATCTACATGTGCATATTATTCCCATGTAGACACAAATTAAACAGTCCTCCCATAGAAGAACATATTTGGTGAAAACTTCTGACATTGATCTACTGCTCATAAAGGAATGTTTATAAATTCCTATACATTAATATCTGATTTTTAGAAGCTGAAGTGAACAAATCATCTTGTTTTCCCCAGCCATTTTTCACAGTACAAAGTTAACAAACAAATCTAACTTTACAACTTCAGGATGGCAGACCAGACCGCCAAAAATGCCTAGATGGTTATAGACCACAAATGTAAAGATGTAAGCATTGGGAAGTATAGGCAAGCATAATCTAATGACCAAACTGAGGCTAGTGTATGACGTAAGTTTCTAGCACAACCAATTTGTTCAGTTTAATAATCCTGATATTTAAGAACCTGATCACTTGAAAGTAATTATTTGCTTTCAAATGTGCTCCATTGTTTTACATTCAATTTAGTTGTCAATACACTTGCATAGGGAAATGTGCCTCATGTGAAATTCATGTCACAAACCCCCATGCAACAGTCCATTACTTTTAAAGTTGGAGATCAGGTAGCCAAAGTGCTCCATAAAATTATACCCAAGTTACAATGCGGCCATCTTTGTTGCCCCAAAACAATGGATCTTCAGAAATATAGACTAGATACAACTGAAAGTGTAAGCAAATTTACTCCAGTTAAACTCTTTTAGAAAACTGTTACATTGAATACCAATCCTGTACAATCCTTTGCAGTTTGATTCCATGTACTTAATGTCCCAAGCAAAAACAGGACTGCAGCCTTAGGTTTCTGTTATACATGCACCAGAAATTAATTTTTAAGTCAGCTCATGAGACTTAGTGTTTATTGGAACTTAATGCAAGTAGTAATAACTCAATGCTAAACACTTTGTTTCTCATATACACTCAATGAGAACAACTTGTTTTTTGCTACATAATCTTTGTGAGAAAGCAGACTAAGTTATAATTAAAGCAGCATGTGCCTTTTTCAAGCACCAGCTTGTTTTCTGGGATTTAATGTTTCAGTGGAGTTCATCCATTCCTTTCCACAGGCCATTTTTTATTTTATTCCTCCATTGAAATTCAAGTTACAATTAGTAATTGTCTAGTCACTTATACTCATGCCACTATGAACATGCTGATCTATGATTTGATTTTATTAAAAAGGCAAAGAAACACATTTGTAGTAAGCATTTACTCAGTAGCCAGATTTAAAATTTTCTTGTTGAGAAGTACACTGCTTGCTTAACAGCCTGTGATGCTACTGTTTGGGCTAAAGGACAAGAACCTTCTCAAATTGGTAGTTTTTGTATGCAGCCATCTGTAAGTCATGTTAAGCTACTGAGTACCTGTTTAAGAGTTTTGTGCACAACAATGAATCTAGTAGTGACATGTAATTAATTATTAAAAACTTAATTTTAGTCACCCACCAGCTGGCAAGTTTGCAGCAGACCAGTGGAGGGGGGGGGGGCTTTCCCAGATGCTTCCTGGACCATCCCTTCCTCTCAAATCTTACCATCTGCTAACACATTCAAGACTAGCCACCCTCTTTTTCAAAGCAGACAATCACAGCAGTCTAACAGCTCACATCAAAACAAGATGTACAATGGGTGTATTGATTGTGGACGCTGGCAATATATTTTCCCAACCCTAGAAATATTATTAAAATGAAATATAAACCACTTTATGTCGGTGTGAGATTTGCTTTTGGCTGAAGTAACTGATATGGCCCCTTCAAGTAGCACCAGAACACACCCAACAAGCTTTAGTGAGAAACCTGACCAACACAATTTTCACTGAAGTCAACTAAACCCCAGGTTTAGCACTCCTCACCATCAACTCCACCCAGGACCCTCGTACTACCGAAGATATTTCGTAAGCACCGTCTACAGCAGTCCCCAGCTCTCTAGCAGTTTTCTGCTTAAAACTGTTAATCTAAAGCAGCGGGTATTGGAATCACCTTACACTTTCCTACCTAGACAAACGGAGAGCTCCTCCTCTGGAAAAGCACGCATGCAAAATAACCCGAGACCTCCTTCCCCCCACCTCAAAAGCAGCCCACAATGCAACAGCTATCTCGTGCTGCTGACTGCAGCGAGGCTGTAGAGTTAATTACACAGAATCCAAACAAACCCTTCCCCCCATCGCAGTTTTGCGGGCAAAAGCCCGCCAGCGGGTGGGAACCCGGCGGCTCCACTCTCCTCGGCGGCTGCAGCCATCAGCCGCCGCCGCCTAATTCCCCGCCGGTGGGGTCGATCTTCTGCAGAAATCTCTCCTCCACCCCTTCCCCCGTGCCCGGCACTGCACGCTTCGGACCCTGGCAACAGCCTTCCGCCTTCTCACATCCTTCTTCTTCTCCACAGACCAAACCTGTCCTTAGTCCACCGCCTCGGTTCACAAACCACAAGTCACTCGGGTCGGGACCCCCCCCCCCTCACATCAATATCTAGTTTACACCTTGGACACGCCTATGCTCCAAAACTACTACTACTACTCCTCATCCGGGGGAAAGGGGCGGGGGGATAGACGAGACCTCTTTCCAGCTCGATCTTGGGAGTTCCGTCCCACACACACTTCCCACGAGCACCCCCGACCCGTGTCCTAAAATGGCCCGCCACGCTCCCCCCGCCCCATTTCCGCGCGGCCCCAGTTCTGCGTCCTCCTCGCCTTCTCACAAGGGGATCCCCCTTCCCCCACGAACCGAAGGGGGGGGGGGGAAACCGCCGCCCGCCGCGCTCCTTTCTCCCACCCCTCACCCCAGGACAGCGAAGTCGCGTCGGGACCCAACCCAAGTTCCTGAGGAGAGAACATTTAAAAGCGAAGGGAAAAGGGAGTGGAAACCCCGAAACGGCACTAACACTGGCAGGGAGGCGAGAGCGCGGGGGCCCCACGGCTCCCTCTTCCAGCCGCCGCGGTCGCCTTCTCTCGGTCTCACCGCGCCCCGAGTCGCCGCCGCGGTCCCACCGATCCGAAAGGGAGCGAGGCTTAAAATGGCGCCGCTCGCAAGGAGCCGCTTATAACGAGTGCGGGAACTCCGCTGTATCCTGCCGCTGCCTCGCCTGGACGTGCGCGCGGCGTTCCACCAGCAACCCACCCAGCGGCGCGCAGAGCAGGAAAAAGGGTGGAGAAATAGTACCCTTCCAATTCAGAGTGCGCGCGCGTGCACGCGCTCCCGGCCGAGGCGGAGGGAGAAGCGCGAGAAGAAGCCGAGCGCGGTCACAGGCGGCGGAGTTTCGAGGGAAGAAGGATTGTGGGAACTCCGAAGAAGGGGAGGGGGAGGCAGATCGAGGCAGGAGAGGTGCAGGGATCCAGCGGAGAGTGGAGGTGTGATGAGGTCGGCGGGGAGGGGGGCGGAGAGAGGGGTTATTTTTCCTACTGGAGGCTGAGCTTGGGAATGAGGGTCCTGCCGCCCGGAAGAGAAGTTACTGCGGGGGTGGGCGGGGGTAGGCGAATGGAAGCAGCTGGCTGCAGACTTTTTTTCTGCAATAAAGTTCTGATCACATATTCATTTTTTTGCAGACTGATTTTCCTTCGGGGTGCAAGTTCTGACCACATATTCACTTTTTTAATCTTCTTATTGGAACCGCAGTAAAATCGAATAAGTCCCCCTTGCATTCATTAAAAAAAACCCGCAACCTTATCTGCTGCTCCCCCGCCCCGCTTTGCGTTCAGTTCAATTAAAGGTGGCAACTTTAAATAACCATCTATGGCCGGTCTAAGGCTCCTTTGGGTTGCAGCCTCGCTGCAAAAGTTACTTTTCCCAGAGAAAGGCACGAAACCAGAAACGTCTGAAATAGATTTGCAGCGCAGGGATCCTCGGGCCGCTCGCTGCGAATCTGGCTCTACGTTTGCTTTCAAGCAGTCATTAAAAAAATAAAACCCTGAAAAAGTTACTACAGCAGCATCTCGGGAAGGTGACTGGGGCCGCCTCGCTCACGTAGACGGAAACGTCTGCGATTCCTTGCGAAAACTATTGCCGCGGAGGAGCTGCCAAAGCAAACACCTTCTTTCCCAATGTTTTTTGATGCTTAAACCAGCCAACACTGTTACCTCGTCATTTTAACGCCTTTTGGGAAGCTATTATTTATATTGTATATCATAGGCAAGCAAATGATGGCGCATGTCTGCTTACGAGAATGAATTATGCTGCAGAGGATGTCTCCCCCCAACCCCACCATTATATCTCACCCAACTTCCTTATACATAAAGTCCCAGAATCATGACTGCAAAGAGAAATCCTACCTTTGCTCTATGCAAATAACTGATAACACACACACACACGAAAAAGATGTTACACCACCAAGATTTCACTACGGCGGCCTAATCAGAATTTTACATGGGCAGTGATTTTTTTATATTAGTCATATGAGTGATCTTTGTTGGGGAAGTGAAATCTGTCCGGCATCTTCCCCTGCTTTTCATTTTTACCCAAGAAAATAAGCAAGTTCCTACTCGGTAAGATTCTCCAAGTGATAAGATCCTCTGGTTTCTCTCAAGACCGTATAAACCCTTCTTCTAGAGATCCCCGCCACGATCCTCCCTGTCCCACGAGCGCCTTTGCTAACGCTACCCAGCGGCGGATCCCCAGTGGATTCACCAACCTGAGAAGCGACCGGCCCTCCTCCCAAAGTTAAGGGCAAGAGCAAACTACCGCGCGGGCCATGCGCTGGGGGACAGAATCTAGAGCCCCTGCCCTCCAATTACGCACCGAGTGGCCCGCGTGTTTTGCCAGCTTTGTTTCTCCCTTTCAACTCCGCCTCTTCCTTATCTTCCCAAAGGTGGGAGGAGTTCGAGGCTGGATCTGCGACTCTCCCGGAGGCCACGTGGGGAAGGGCGGGGGAGCTGCCCGGCATCTTTTCCCTACATGCGGTCCTTTTACCCAAAACCGTGCCGTGGGGGTAGTGAGAAAGTCCCATGCGCGTCTTGGTGGCTTTCCCTGTGGCCGCCTCCCAAGGGGTCTTTCTTTCTACTTCATGGAGTGGTAAACTCTGCTGATGTCCGGACTTGCTCCTGAGTAAACTTTGTGCATACAGTCTGCCTGCGTAGCAGTGTTACGGAACTACACCGGTTCCAGCGGTTTGTAGACTTCACGGAACTTCGCGAGTTAAAGAGCTTTGTGGGTTCTGAATGTTTCAACAAGTTTGTGTTCTCTGTCATAGATCACTTACTCAAGTCCGCTCAAGGCTGTTTTCACAGTGTCTATTCACGTGTCAAAACCCGACAGGTATCTGTAAGGTATTTACACGAATAAGCCTGAAGTGAAGGGTTGTAAACCTCCGGAATCCCCAATCTGAATGCTTGCTTTTGAGAAGTAAGAGTAATTAATTTCAATGAAACCCGGATTATTTATTAATTAATGAGCTATGGATGACTGGTTATCCAGTTTGTTGTGACATCTGTGCTGGTATATGTTTGCTAGGACAGTTTGTCTCTTTATGTGGCAGCTAGGTAGGGGAAAATATGTGAGAAATATCTGTGTTTTAATCTATGTATGATATTTGTTGATATTTCTTTAGTAGACATATTATGGAATTTCACTAGAAAATTAAATCCTAAAATGGTTTTCTGATAGAATTGCCAACTGCCTTGTGGGGGGAAATGCCATGTCCCTTTAACAGAGGCTTAATGTATATTATATATATTTGTTTGCATTTTTTCAATACTAGCAAATACTATTCCATGAAAAGCTCCAGCTGCCCATTTCCATAAATTCTATTAGAGGCAAAAGACTTTTCTCCAGACTGTTGGCAACCTCATTTCCTAGTGATTTCAATAGTTCTTTGTTGTTCATTGCGCTGGTATTCAGATTAAGATTTTAATATTTGATGTCGCACGTTTAAAAAAACTAATTGTATCAATGGATTTGGCAAAAATGTGAACTGTAACATTTCATAATTTATCAGCCAATCCCAAGCCAGTTTACTCAAAGGTAGCTGCACTGAATTGAATAGGAACAAAGTCCTATTGAAATCTTGGGTTTACTTCTCCATAAATAAACATACTATCAGGTTGCCTGGGGGTGGGGGTAGAACTTTGTTTGAATATAGAATCCATAGCTAAAGCATGCTCTTTGTTTTTATTTCAGAGTAATGCCAGTGTACGTGCTTGAGAAGACTAGATAACCCCTTTTTATTGAATCGTTAGTTCAAAGTGCATTAATAGATAATTGCATACCATCTTGGCCCTTGAGTCACTAAAGTGGCAGAATACCCAAGAAAAGTCACGTAAACATTCCACAGATTTAGAATTCCCATCAAGAACTTAAGCCTGTAAATCCAGAAATACATAGGTTAGCAGATCAAAAGGAATTGACAGCCCTTCCCCACAACTGATAGTGTCTGAAATAAGGATTGCATACCGTGTTCCACATAAAGACTGAAGTAAAATTGTAACTTCATCTGCCATTTCCTCCTGCCAGCTCTCCACGTGCTCCATGTTCCCGACCCATCGCAGCCTGGGGGCGTGGAACCCGTCGACAGGAGGAAATGGCGGATGAAGTTACAGTTTTACTTAGGTCTTTATGTGAAACAGGGTATAACATTTTTTAGGAAACGCCACTATTCTTAGCAACAATCTTTAAAACAAATAATGTTATAACTACAGATCCTGCCCACATTTTATCCATCTTAACATCCTAGTTTAAATCAAAACGATTGTAAAGGTAGACAGAGAAAAAGCATTCTCAGAACCAAAACTTTCCATCTAACCTTAGCTGGTTGCAATGGACTGTGGGACCAAAACCAGCTGAACCTGTTGTTTCTGTTGTGACTCCAATGATAGATACAGAAGTGAATGTGAACTGATTAGGTTTCATCAGCATAGGCCTATTTTTATAAAATGGCGACACGGGCACCAACACTCATGTTTTAGGCCCTGGCCCAAATATGTATTATGTTAAATTGGAAGTATTGGTACTAGTCGGGGGTTGCTATTAAGTTGCCTCAAAGCAATTCCGCTGGATATTCGATCACAACCGGAGAATCTGTCAACTGGTCTCGAAGCATTTCATGGTCCTCTGTACCTTTCAGAGCTTCTTTGTGTGCCATCCCACCCTCTGAGGGTTGAAGAGCTGGGCCTATTGAAGTCTGGATGTCACAGGAACAGGAGGGGCAGTGTCTGTATTGAGATTCTCTGGCCCTGGAATTCAGGCACATTGAGGAAGACCAGGGAAATCAGGCGGTGATACCAGTAGGTTTCTAAACATAATTTGAAATATATTTCCAGAGGGCTTTAATTTTTCCCTTGTGTATTTTTAGCCATTCACTCTGTATCTTATTTGGCAATTTTGCATAGGCTATTTTGGGCTCAGTAGCTTTGAGTGCTAGCTGTGATTTCTCTGTTATATTTTTACGATGTTTTATAGAGGCCAGGTTTGCTGAGTTCCAGGGTAACACTGTCAGTGGTCCAGTTATTGACTAACTCTTAATGACTGCTGTTTATGATTGAATTGGCTCAACCCACAATGTAATGTGAAATCGAGATTGAATAACAAAATAAATGGTCTTGTGAGGCTTAATGGATTCCCCTAGTTGTGTCTGGCAATTATTATTTTCAAGAGTTGCTTCTGATAAATATAGTTTGAGAAGTTTCCTCCAAAAGTATACTTTGACAGATTTGTTGTGATGACTGGTTCTGATGCAGCAAAGACTTTTATCTCTCCCCCCACCCACCCCCTGCCTTCTCTCTTCTAATGAAATTATTATCTTTGCAGTAAAAAGGCTTAATCAGAAATAGCTTAGTTTTGCGATCTTGTTCACGGTGAGATGTGAACACTTTTAAAAGTTTGTTGGCATGTTTTTGTTACTCGTCTGTGAATATGCTACTGTTTAAAATCAGTTTTAAGGCAGCAAACAAATAAAATGCAGAAAATCATGATTAAGGTAAACATAATTGGCCCTGTCTTCCACTGCAAAAAAATTAAATTCTAGCACTGCTTATTTAAGGGTCATACTGAAAAATTAAATTGAAATGCATGTAATTGGGCAAAACTGCCAGTTAAAGAAATCTCAAAACACCGGGCCTCAGCCTTTGATACAAGGCATTGAAAGATGGAGATGATTGACTTTTAATCCTGTGTGTTCTAGAAATATATTTTGGAATGAATTATACCAGGATTTTTTAATACTAATTTCATTTCCAGTGGCATACAGTTGCCCAGTGATAGTTTCTCTTGAACACACAACCTTTCACTCCCTTAAGTCAAGCTTTTATGTAGAGGGTTACTATACTTTGGCATCTGCAAAAGAATACAACATTAAAAGCAAGAGATGCAAGAGATGTAGCATTTCAGCCTTCCATTTAGTCTAAATTCATAACCAGTGCAGCACATTCTATGCAGCTGAGAAATATATTTGAATACAAGGTATAGGTCTGACTAGTAGGAGAATAAATATTCTACCCAATTTTAAGCTTTTACAAATGTTATTAACAGAAGCAGCGTAAAAAAAAAGTTGCTGTGGTATGTATGAATGGTGTCAATTCCACACAAATGTGGTGTATATGTGAAAACTCCGAGATACACGGATGAATGTTGAGAGTTGGCTAAACATGAGTGTGAATATTTCCATATGTGTCCAGAGAGTAGAGAAGCATATATTTTTGGACATTTAGTTTTGGACATTTAGGTGAATAGCACTTATCTGTGGCTCTAGATATTTTGAATTAAGAGCCATTTAAAATCGCCAGTGTATTTTTGTAAAATTATAAGTATAACCTTTTGGTGAACTTCTTCCACATTAATAAACACTTCAAGCTACCATCGCAGGTATGCTTTATGATTCTGTTGTGAGATAGCAACTTCCAAGGCTCATAGTAGTCATATTAGTCATTCCGCAGTGTAACCAAGAAAGTATGAATGGGAGATATCACTTTCAGAATGTCTGTATATCAACCCAAACCAGTAAACAGAAAATCTGGTTAGCACTTCTGATTTTACTTGTATCATTTGGAAAACAAGGAGGAGGAGGTGAGTCACTTACACCAGTGTATCTCCACTGAACTCAATCCAGCAATGCTGGTGAAAGCTGCCCTTGAATGCCTCCCAGTGGAGCTGGCAGATCCTCTCTCCTTTTTGAAGTGTGACCTATCAAGCATCCCCTACAACCACAGTAATCATTAAATATATATCCAGTCCATTCTGAATTATATACTTTGTCTTCTGTTTAAAACAATATGGAACTGCTTTGTTTACCCAGCCTTGCAGAAAAATTAGCCGCAGTCAAATGGCAAGAAACAAAAGAAGCCCTTTTCCTCAGCCAGCTCCATCTACCAGGTGCCATTATTCATGACAGTAGGTAACCCCTTAAGTGCTACTGCTTGACAATAGGAAACAACTGATGAGAGAAAAAATGCAACTAAGTTGATAGACTGCTTTGAAAACATTCTGTTCCAACTTGTTGTGTTTCTTAGCAGATTGAAATAGATTTCTTCATCCAGAAGGAGCCTTCATAGTGAATTGTTAACTTGAAAATATTTGACAGCTGGATGAGAATTTTATGTAAATACAATAATTTTGGTGATAGAGTCAGCACGTAAGTGGTCTTTGAAGTAGCCCACCGATCTTTTAATTTTACTTCCATCCGTAAAAAGGTTACTCTGCTTTGAACATAACTTGTCGGTTTAATAGAGTTGTGCAAGCAAGCTACATAAGAATCCACTGGAAGACAAAGAGAGTTTCAACAACTATACTACATTACGGTGCTACTACTAATACTAATAGCAGTTGTGGAATTATACAGTTTAAATACTATATAAATCTAATTTCTGAGTTTTTGATTTTTTTAAACAAGTACAACAATGGTTATCGTTTTGTGTTGGAAGTATGTTGGTATGATTGCCATTGAAGGAAGAAGATAAGTAATGGAAACAGCCATCAACAAAGGACATAATGCGTTTACAGTATGTTTTCCTTTCAATTTTCTTTCAATGCAGAGTCAATATCATTCCGTCTCTTAGATTTCGTCCCTTTTCCCCTCCCTTCTCAAATTTCAAAATGGTCGCAGATTTTTTATTCACGAAAAGGTTAAAGGCGTTTCCCCATCGCAACAGGGATTATTTTACCAGAGGATTCTGGGACTGCAGATGTATACTGCGGCAAAATCCTAAATTCATCAGTTTAAAAAAAAAATTCATTTCTAGACCCCAGCTGCTAAAAATAATAGTATTATAGTGAATCATTGATAAGATTAAAACATAAAGCCATTTTACACTCCAAAGCGTCCTAAAACACTGGGCTTTTCTCTTATTTCATTTCTCAAACAATGCAAATTTTAAAGTAGCTTTTCTATCCCGAGCACGCAGCGCCATGAAATCGATAATTTTTGATCTTTTGGTTAGTAGGCAACATGGTGAGCTATTGCAGTGACTGCAGGCAGCAGACATGTTCTTGTCAGCTCAAAATTTTCATATTGTTTTTGACTCAATGGAGACTTGTCGATGGGATACAGAGCCAGTTATATCTTCCAGCTTCCTATGTTGCTGAAGGGATTTCTTCTAAAAAAAGACATGTTTTTACGTACACATACACAAATATTTTCCTTTTTTTAAAAAAAAGGCAACTTACTGGATTTTAAACAAAAAAAATATGTAGAAAGAATGGCTGGTGTGATTATAATCACATCATGCAAGGTCCACGGTTTCCATTTAGTGAAATTTCGCAGAGGGCAACTTCTTAAGAACATCCCTGCTGTGCAGAGTGAAAAGCATGAACAAACCAAAGACAGAATTCATCTGTGTTTATATTTTACAGACAATGAAAAACCTACTCTTTGTATCCCTTTTTTATCCACCTTATTATTTCATGAAAACTGCAGCATTTTCCCCACCC
The DNA here is from genome assembly GCF_021028975.2 of Sphaerodactylus townsendi. Lineage (NCBI taxonomy): Eukaryota > Metazoa > Chordata > Lepidosauria > Squamata > Sphaerodactylidae > Sphaerodactylus > Sphaerodactylus townsendi. The sequence goes on from NC_059435.1 coordinate 27,065,249, forward strand.
CCCACCCGAACACTCACCGCCCAGCACTGCAGTATTTGGTATTTCTTTCTCTCCCCAACCCCCCCCCCCCACCCTTCTTCTTCTTTTCTCTCACAAATTCTGCACGCGCCATCTTTGTCCATTGTTATCCTTTTCTGAACTCGAATGGCCAATTGCTTTCAATATAATTAATAAATAGAAGGTGAAATGGCCCCGAATCTGGTTTATATATGTTTTTATTTCTCAATTACGCATTTTCTCTTCTCCTCACCCCCACCCCCCCAATCCAAGAAGCCAGGCAGAGAAACCTCCCCAAGAATTTTCTGAGATTGCCATAACCTGTTGTATACCATGATGAGAATATTAACATAATAGCAACAGCTGCAGCCTAAATAGAACCTATGAGATAATTAATGTGCTACAACAAATTAATTTGCTGCAGGTGTATGAGATCTGAACTCCCTAACCCAAGCTATTTCCTGTCTGAATGCAATTAAGCCCCCACCTTCGCACCAAACAAAAATAAATGCAGATTTATATGTCCGGTTATTAATAACTCCACTGCCTATTGTCTGTCCATCCTAATGTTTTAATCATTAGACGAGGACAACAAATTAGAGGATTTTCAAGCATATTATAAATGTCTGGCCTTGAGAAAGTATTTAAAGCTCGAGACTCGATGATGCTTCCTGCCTTGAAAATAAAACACCTTTGCTCTGTTGTAGAAGCCTTATTGATAAAAGGAGGAGAGTTGATGTAGAAAGGAGGGCATTGCTAAGTGCCCATGAAGGTCTTCTGCCGATTCTCAGCAATAGCTAATACACATATACTGCCTTGCATCTTCTGCTGGAAGAAAGAGAAGAAAATAACATTGCCATCCAAAGCATACCGGTTGAGTACGGCTGTCCCACTGAACTCACATTCTGAACAAACCTGGTTAGAGTTGATCTGTAAATATTTGGGAAGTTCAGTTTATAAAATCAGTGGGTGAATCTGAATTAGAAATGGCCGTAGGAAATTAAGGCTCAGAGAATGGTAGTGTTTTGGCTCATGCTTTAAGTCGATGTTGGTTTTCAGATTTGCTGCTACAGCATAATATACTGGAGATAAATTGTCTAAAGCAGAGGTCCCCAACATGGTACCGACATTGGCAACGTTAAAACGAATGAGATTGTTACCTGAAATGTTAAGATCCTTCAAAATAAACAGGATGGTGAGGGATCCCATGCCTTCAGACATGGCCTTAACCCTGTCATATCTAAAACAAGCATGGGTCGAGGCTGTATAATCTTCTATCAAATCTAGCCCTACATCCTCAAATCCCCCCCCCCATCAGACTCTGATACTATAAAATAGCCCCAGAAGGAGAAAAATCACCTGCAGAGAGGAGGAGCTACAGAGGGAAAGCTTGCAAACCTCTTGGGTTGCTTTAAATGATACCTCCACTCACTTGAGATGGTATTGAATCAAGTCCATGATTGAAAACGGGGTTCTGCTGTTGTTGCTTATAGTTTAGGTCCAAGTAAGGAATTTTATGACTGGAATTTCTAATAGAAATACTGTCTTGATTGAAAGTGCAAAAGAACCCCTTGTTTTCCTTTACCTGTTGTTGCAATGCTTTCCTAAATTAAGACACTGGCGTTTTTTTTTCTTTTAATTAACCATAATGGTCTCATCCCAATTCCTTGTATTAATAGGAAGCATCATACTGATAGTTAGACAAAATCTATACAGTATACTATTTTAAACGTTTAATAAATCCTATTTATTAGACAGTGTTGTACCGGCTTGATTTCCTTTTTTCAAAAAAAATATCTTATTAAAAAAATTAAAAAGAATTTCACAGGTTCACATCCCTGCCTCAAATCCAGGCCCTCAATGTCAGTAAGCAAACAACCAAAAACGTGTTTAATATTTTTTGTAAAGCACACATTGTATGTGCAATGGCTAGAGCATCCCAAACACTTCATCCTAATGGAAAGCCTTTGTCTTGCCTTTTTGGGGCGCAAAATACATTTTGCAAATTTCCTGTTTTTTACAGGAAATTCCAAACCATTCTCACCTTTTCTCGCTGGTCACGGCAATGTCTCTTGCTTTGGGTGCCGACTTTCCTGCGGGATAGGAGTTCCATTTTCCAGTCAGCCATGGATTAATTCTTACATGTCATTGCCTTTTTTGTATTTCTTCTGCTCCTTCACACCATTCTGCTGGTCTAATCCTTAAGCCCTTAATCAAACCAAACTTTCATTGATGTCAGCGACTCTTTTGTCTGGATAACAACTGCCAAACCACTCCCTATAGCTGCATCACTCTGGTTATATTCGTACAACTCTGCTATAATGGAGGCTTGAATAAAAAGTCTCCTGTTTACCGCATGGAAACAAATCCACCCCGTTTTTTCTTTCATGCATCTGTATGAAATGCACATTTTGAAGATTTCGGAATGAATCCCTCCTGCCGTAAACAGGCCACTATCAATTAAGACCCCTGTCATCTTACTCTTCAGAGTAGAGTAACTGGTTAGCTAGAAAAATAAGTGTGATTATTTTTCATGATTTTCGTACAGAATTCTTCAGACTTTTATATGAACGATTTAAAAAGATATATCACTTATGAATTAAAAATAGTTCATGACATTTATATTCTGCTTTATTGTAGAGGTATTCGAGCAGGACAATGTCTCAATGTATCCCTTTGCTGCCAGTAGTGCAGACCATTAGCTCAGTTGACAGTGTCAGGAGGCCAAAGTTTGTTTGCAGAGTCATGTAAACAATATGATAGCACCTCTATCTCAGTGTGATGCTGGACTTCAGTGCACTTCACACTGAAGCTAGGAAAACCGTGCTGTCCAAAGTTAAGTTCAGGCTGCAATGTTATGCCTGTATATTTAGAAGCAAGACCTATTGAATAAGAGGGATTACTTTCAACACAGATGGGTTGCAGACATTTGCAGACAGGTTCCTATAATCTAGTGTCAGTGACATCTCTGCAACCAAATAACACACTTTTTTCTGTTCCTCTCAACTCATATAAATTTTTTAAAAAGTTTTTTAAAAATAAGGTGAATAATGGACACTTGTATTCTTGAATGCATATTTGGCTCTTTCTAAAGCACTTTAATAATACCTGCTTTCCCCCTTACCCTCTTCAGAGTACACGGCCATTTCAGCATAATTTTTTTAGTTACTAGTGTTTGGGGTTAGGGGAAGCATTTTAAAATATAATTTTAATTTTTTTTCCTGAGCTAAGATGGTGCGACATAATTTCTTTTCTCTTTCCATTCCTGTGACTGAAGAAGACCAAACGTGTTGGTAAAAATGTATTATACCTGCAGCATTTATATAGGGGTTACAATAAGCCTGTATTCATCCTTTAGTAGGAAGACCAATATTATTATCCCCATTTTGCAGATGGGGGTATAGTGGGTGGGGGGGGGAGGGCTGAGGTCAGAAAAGAACAGGATGGTCAAGATTTGCATGGCTGACACTTTCATGGTGCCATCCTGATCAGAATTACACCGTTCTAAGCCCACTGACTTAATTTGTATTCCACCTTTCTAACCAATTAGAACCTCTAAAGCAAATGATCACAACAATGAAACAGCATTTAAAATACAGATAAATATATTTAAAATATTTCAAACAATTACATTAAACATGTAAACACAGAAACATAAACAGAGGAAGGTCAGTGAGTTAGGGAATGCCTAATAAGGCAAGTCTTCATCCATTGGTGGAAGACAGTGATAGAGAGAGACAGATGTGAGGGCAATCTGGTTGTGACATTTGTCACCCCATTGATTGCCAGGGTTGATTCGACTGATCTGGCTGGCTAAGTGGGTGTCCCCTACCTCCCTCACTGCTCTATGTCTGTCCCTCCCAAAGCTGCATTCTCGGTGGAAGAGGACAACCATCCCAGAGTTAAAAAGTGAACCGTTCTTCAGTCAAGGGTATAGAGAGAGACAGATGAATCTCCTTGGAAAGAGAATACCAGACTTTGGGCACCAGGACTGAGAATGGTGTTTCTGAGGTTGCCCCATGTCTAGCCTCAGATGGGTGGAGACACTGGAAGTAAGGCCTCTAAAGGTGACTAGAGAGATCAGATAAGTTCAAATGGAAGTAGACATATCTAAGATCCTTTACATATCTAAGGTCCTTTATACCCGACTTTTCTCCCAGATGGAGACCTGAAGTGACTTACATTGTTCTCCTCTCCTACATTTTATCCTCACAACACTATTAAGAGGTAGGTTAGGCTAAACCTTACTGGTGCAAGCAAGCTTCTATGGCAGGGTGGTGATTTGAGCCTAGGTCTCCCAGATTCTAGGCCAGCACTAACAACTGCACCACACATTCACATCCTACAACAAGCCTGTGGGTTACATAGAAAGATGTGCAGGCTGTTACCTCAGCAATGGTAGGACAGGAATATTTCTGGTACTACTAGGTAAGGATCTTTGGATACCCTGGTATTGCTAGCCAAAGATCCAACAGCATTCATGAGAGTGTTTGTTTTGTCTCTAGGGATTATAATATAAAAACACTATATTAAAATATAGTGCAAATGCAAGCAAAAAATGTCAGGAATCTGTCCCCCTGCCCCCAAAGAAAAGAGTAACGTGGTTTAAAAACCCAGATTTATTAGATCATAAACTTTCATGGGTTAGATCTCATCTGCTGATGCTTGCGACCTTGTCACAATTGACTTTTCACTGTATAATACCAATAACATACAGGGAGATTTATATAGAACAAATATGTCCCTTTCTTATTCTGTCCTATTTTAGGGGCTGATTCTTTTAACATTGACGCACTCAGACACACCTTTAACTGGCAAGAAGACAGGATACCATCAGGTAAACTTGTAAAAAACTAGAAAAGAGCCTCCAATCCCCAAATTGAAGACGTTTTTAGCTTCTTTAAGAATAAATTTCTAATCAGGAAATCTGGGAGGGAACATATTATATAATATCAATTTTACAGAGTGTATCAGTTTTAGTCACTCCAACTGACTATTTTAGCCGTGCTTTCATGAGCAGACATGAAATGTTTCTCCCTACTGTGAGATGTTTTACATTCTAATGTTTGCAAACCAAACATGTTTGAAAAGTACCAATAGGACAGGCTTTTTTGATATGTCTAAAAAGGGCAATTTAGCATCCCTGCTTGTCACCTCCCAACACAGACTTATCAGCAACATCATCTTTACACAGAGTTCTTTAGAAGTGGCTAGAAATTTTCTATGGAAACTGTATTTCTAAATGTTTCCTACACTTTTGGTGATGAGTTCTCTTCTCTTCTCACCCCACCCCCAACCCCCGTTTTAGTCCTTTTTTCCTATATGTTTTGTGCACAATGCAGAAATGTATACACATTCGACTAACATCCCAGCATAGAGATGCAAAATATAGTTCAGGGCTGCCAGATAAATTATGCAGCGAGACCTCCCAATTTAAGCCTGATGTGGCATACAGGACAAGAGGCCATGAATAAGGCGGGAAGAATAGGGGAGCCAATTAAGAGTTCTGTCAAGAGGATGGGCTGTCTTTGTAAACAGGAGACATCCTAATAGCACCATGCCAGTCAAGCTTCCTTTTAAGATTTTTGCAGCTTGCAGTGGGATATCAGATTGTTAGATGCTTAAAAAAAGAAGACGACAGAATGAAGACTGGCCAGCAAAAAGTTGGTAGTTCCTTTTCTCTGTTCAGTTGCTGAAATGGGGAAGTTCACAGCTGATTCACAGGTCATTTTTTGCTCCACTGTCCCTGCTCTTTGGGGTGTTCAGATTGCTATTTTATTTGTTGTTAGCTTAGCTATTACTTGTTTTTAATTGTTGTTAGATGCCATCAGTTCTTGTTGAGGCAAGTGTGAGTTAAAATGCTTAAATAAGTTAAGTACTTTGTATTGTGTGAATGGACATTACAAGAATATTTTCCTTCTTGGGAATTAGCAGTGTAAATGGAATGCATCTGAAGGGGGTGGGTGAATAGGCCATAGTTTCAGTTGTTATGAAATTTTTGAAACAGAATATTTAGCAACAGTAAGCATAAACGAATTTAAATGCTAGCATTTAAACTCAACTAGAATGTAGGTTGGTTTCTAAAGCTTGTTTTCTTGTAACTTCCTATGGAACATTTGAGAAACCAACAGACCTAAGTCTATAATCCTAAATATAGTTTCTTGGAAATAAATTCCATTGAAGACCATGGAACTTTCTTCCAAGTCAGTGTGGTTAGGATTAGGCTGTAAATTGCTTAAACCCAAGTCAACTGACAAAACCAAATTGTGGATTATAGCTATTATTAAAATTATACAATTACCTCATCACTTCTGAAATTATTATGTTCCCGTATATGGAGGCTCTCTCTTTAACTCCTAACAGACTATCCATATTTAGGATTTCACAAAGATGTTACTTAAAGAGTGGGTGATAATATTATAAAAATATTATTATTGATAGTTATCAAATCTGAGATCCAAAGAAGGTAGCCTCAAATCACAGGGGGAAAAATCAAAGCCAGCCTTCTGATAATGACTATGGTGAGTATTTGTGGTCACCTTATGGGTGAAGAAGTCCAGCCTGACTGAAGGAAAAACATACCATAATGTGGCCATAAATATCTCTTAATGCACAGGAAACTCATTCCTCTTACTGTGTTCTAACTGTCCTAACATTCTTTTTGAAGTGGATTTTCAAGCTCTGATGGAGCTGGAACTCGAATATTATCAACCACAGTCAGCTTCAATATAATGGTAAAGCCTAAGTTTAAACTGACAAGTACAGAGAAGATGCATGTGGAATAAGGCAGGAAATATTTTGTGGAATAAGGCAGGAAATAAGGCAGGAAATAAACAGCAGAATTCTGCATCAAGATTATGCCAAAAAAGCTAAATTTTGCGCTGCTATAATGTAATGCAAATGGATATATTTCGGTGCTTTATTTTGCCTGTGTCGTACGGGAATGTGATACAAAGAACTCTTCCAGATCACTCACACTCTTCTTTGATCACTGGAAATCCTGTTCAGCTTCTCTTCCCACTTTCATCTCCATTCCTAAGATTTCATTGGGAAAGGCCTGTAACTCAGTGATCCAGTACCTGTCTTGTATGCATGTGGTCTCAGGTTCAATATTTAATATCTCCAGTTGAAGCAACTTAAGTAGCAAGACTTGGGAAATGCCCCTGCCTGAAACCCAGAAGAGCCTTTGTCAACCAGAAAAGACAATACTGGACTCCACAGACTAATGTTCTGATTCATTGTAAGGTATTGGGCATTTCAACACAAGTAATTGAAAAGTTCGCAAAACATTTTCAACCCCCCCCCCCCCCCCCACCTTTGTTTGCATTCACCTCCTCAAAACCATTCCTGGCCGCCATTTTGTGATTTCCCCCATTTTATTTTATCTTCTCCATGGAGTCGATGCTTCAGTTGTTTGCACTGTAATTCATCACAACATGTATAATCAAACCTGCAAAGAAAGAACCCGCCAATGTTTTAAAAAACCAAAACTCATGAAATAAATAGGGTGAGACAGTCAGCACAAGTTCTGAGAAGAAAATCCAGGGACTGCGGAGAAAATGTTAAAGAATATGCACAGCAAGTGAAAATGCTGTGAAAACATTTCCACAAAAGAATCCCTAAAGGATGCAAATAAAATGTTTTAGGCTGAAAAATAAAACATTTTGGGGAAAACCCATGCGGAACCATGGAGGAAGCGTTTTATTTCCTGCCTCAAAACGTTTTATTTTGGTCTTGCAGAAAGGGCTATTGTCATACATTCACTTTTCAAGTTTCCTTTGCAGCCTTAAGGACTAGAAGAATTTTTGAAAAGTTAAATTGGGAGGTAGGCAATCTAGTGGGTTTTTTCCAGCCATTAAATTCTCTATATTATCTATATAGTCATAGAATGTATCTCAGCTTTGCTTATGACCATTGTGTCATGCTTGAGCTAGTGCAAAGTGTCAGGTGAGTTCTTCTGTAGCTGTTAATTGTCCAAGAGAGATTTGGGAATCTCATATACAGAGGGATACATCAGCCTCAAAGTGTCCCAAAATACAAGCTGTCTAGAAAACAATTCCTATCAAAATCCCTTTGGTATCTGAAGGCACCACTGTGTTACATTAGGAGAAAAGATTTACACATATTGAGTTCAGTGTTATTGCTTTGACAAATAAGATAATCCCTCGGAGCTCGTTCCTGCATAATCATTTTAGTATGTTTCCCCTCACCTTAGAAATAGAATCAGAGATGAGAGCACTTGGGTAGATGGAAGACTGCTTCCTTAGGCTTTCCATTGCCTCTGGGCTGATAGCTTCTGGAAATATTATAGAAAGGGGTTTAGAGATCTGGGCATTAAGGAGACCCCAAGCAAAACATCAAAACAAATGAATTGTGCCAGCTACATTTGCAGTACGTGGTTTCATTTGTTCAGCTTTCCTAACAAAATTTTGAAAGGGTGGTGGGTGGTGGCAACATTTAAAATGGCATGTAAGGAGCAATTGCAGTCCATCTTAATATTTGTTGTGGGACAGGGATGATTGAATGGTTCGTTCAATTATTCCACATGCATGTATGTCCCTAGAGCATATCTTAGTGACTTGCCAAATAAGTGTAGTGTCAGTAGTGAACAGTTAACGTTCCAAACACTGCCTTGGCAAATGCCTCACTTAGAAGAGGAAGAGTTTGGTTTTATATCCCACCTTTCTCTCCTGTAAGGAAACTCAAGGTGGCCTACAAGCTCCTTTCTGTTCCTCTTCCCACAACAGACACCTTGTGAGGCAGGTGGGGTTGAGAGAGTCCTGAGAGAACTGTGACTAGCTCAAGGTCACCCAGCAGAAATTTAGGAGTGCAGAAACACATCTGGTTCACCAGATAAGTCTCAGCCACTCAGGTGGAGGAGCGGGGAATCAAACCCAGTTCTTCAGATTAGAGATCTACTTGCTCTTAACCACTACACCACGCTGGCTCTTACTGTATATGTCATGCTTCTACTGTATATGTTTTCTTCTAAGAGAAGAACTGGCCCCACCCAGCAGATAGATCAGACTAATTTAATTTCCTTAATCGAACTAGAAACCAAGGAACACGTTTAATTTGGGTCTCTCTCTCTGCTTGTTCCATGCTGTGCATCTCTTTGGTAATAGCCAAGTTGGTAGGCATGGACACCGTCTCCTCTTAAGGAAGCACATTTCCCAATTTTGTGTGTGTTTATGATCCCACGGTGCACCCCTGGTTTTAGCTGCCACCTTATTCCCATAACTTGTCATTCCTGACGAATTTCTAAAAAAGAGAAGTGTTATTCTCAAGCTTGTGTGCTTGTTTCTGGGCCTCTGTTGCGCCTGCTCAGCTAGTATGCTCGAAAATACAACCGTCAATGATGGAAACCCTACAAGTCTTCATCTACAAAGTATAATGATATATAGATGGATAGTGCTGGAATACAGGAGAGAGATCAGCATTCTTGTTTTGTTGTAGATATTTTGGAGATTTGTAATATATTTGGTCATTGACTGTAAATAAAGTCTTCTTCTTCTTCTACAAGTCTTCAGAGACCTCTCACTCAACTGACCCTGTAAAAGCAACTCCTGAATGAGATATTTAAAAGTTGCCACAAACCTCCTGTTCTTTTTTGCTTTGATGGATTAAACATAACCACTCCTCTCAAACTGGCCCTTAATGTATTCTGGACCTCCAAACCCAGAGTTCAATGGCAAGTCAGTGGGACATCCTCTTTTTTAAAGGGAGACTGTGGCGGAAAGTGCCATCAAGTCACAGCAAACCCATGGGGCTTTCAAGGCAAGAGACATTCAGAAGTTGTTTCCCTTTGCCTGCCTCTATGTAGCAACCCTGGACTTCATTGGTGGTCTCCAATCCAAATGCTAGCCAATGCAACCTCTGCTTAGCTTCTGAGATCTGATAAGATGAGACTACCCTAAGACATCCAGGTTAGGACTAAGAAATACTTGATCTGAATGTGTAACTCCAGTGCAGCACTGACAGCTATTTCCAGCTATAGGCTCTGTTACTTAGGCTCATTCCGCACATGCAGAATAATGCACTTTCAAACTGCTTTCAGTGCTCTTTGAAGCTGTGCGGAATGGCAAAATCCACTTGCAAACAGTTGTGAAAGTGGTTTGAAAACGCATTATTTTGCATGTGCGGAAGGGGCCTTTGTTAACTAGCTCATGCTGCAATACACCTCATATTTCTCTCCTTTGAGGTGTTTTTCCTGCACATGTTAGTTTTACACTCTGTTCCCAAGTCTCTGAATAACTTTCAGGCTGCTGTTTGAACTTTCTTATAATAATACATGATAATATTATACTTCTTAATATTCAAAGCATTTCACATAGTTCGTGTGCTCTCGATAATAACGCTGTAAGGAAGTAGCCACTGCCATATTACAAACTGGGGGCCAAGGATGCTTGCTTAAATGTCCCCAATGAGTTTGTAACAGAGGCAAGATTTGAACCAGGAGTTAGTTGATTTGTAACTCTTCTTCTCTCCCCATCCCTTATGCTGCAGTACCTCTTCAGTTCCATTTCGATTTACAATTGAAGGCCTTTTATTCACTTTATTGATCCTGTTTTCCAGGTAAAGGCTGTTACTGAAACTCTGTATAAAAAGCCTTCTCAGGCTCATTCCGCACATGCAGAATAATGCACTTTCAAACTGCTTTCAGTGCTCTTTGAAGCTGTGTGGAACAGCAAAATCCACTTGCAAACAGTTGTGAAAGTGGTTTGAAATTGCATTATGTTGCGTGTGCGGAAGGGGCCTCATTTATCCAAATAGGACCCCCTTCCCCCCCAAAAAAACCCCACAATTTGAATGCATTTAAATTTCTCCCATTGCTGTACAATTTGGATACATGACTCTCTAGCTGTTTAGGTAAGCAATGGGTGCTAAAGCCCCAGACCACCCCTAGCCTCCAATAAAACCTAATCCCTCTTCACATTCTGACACTGACATTGTCACAGGGTGAGATGCCTTAATTTTGAATCAACCGTAGAGTTGACAGCAGGCTTGAAGGGGAAAATGTTTTGTCCTTTTAATGGACATGGACAAATGAAACTTTTAGTGGTACGACAGTAAATAACATCACCTGGTAAACAGCCGCCCATTAAAACTCTAATAAAGTGACAGTCAACTCTGATAGTCAACCAGCCTCCAGGGAGGGTCTAGAGTTCTGTCAGGTTCCCTTAGAACAGGGGTCCCCAAACTACGGCCCGGGGGCCAAATGTGGCCCCCTGAAGGCATTTATCCGGCCCACCAGGCATGGCGGCGATGGCTCCATTCATGTGCAGTGGGGGCTCGAGGGAGAGGAGGAACCGGCCCCAATGGCTGTTGATTGCAGTTACATGATGGCACCCCCAAATCTCCACGAATTTTCTGACCAGAGTTGGAAACCTTACATGTGGCAACGCCTGGTCCGCCCTTCCCTCTCAGCTACTCCATGTGTTGCTCTCAGGCTTTCTGTTCCGCCTCACTCCCATTGGCATCAGCCAGGCTGGCAAATCGCTCACTGGCTGCTAGGGAGGAAAGAACCCAGGAAGATACCTGATCCTGGGTTAGATGGAATGCTTCATTGGGAAAATTCTGCTTTTTTTTTCACAGGGGAAGGTATTCCACAGCCTCCCCAACAATATTTGGAGCCCACCCTGTACTTGACATACTTTGGTCACTGTTCTAAAAATAGACCATGACAGAAAGGCTGAAAGGTGAAATCAAACATTTTACAATCATTTGTGCATAGGAGTTTGTTCATAGTTTTTTTTAGTCCGGCCCTCCAACAGTCTGAGGGACAGTGAACTGGCCCCCTGTTTAAAAAGTTTGGGGACCCCTGCCTTAGAATAACATCTGATCTCCTCATTTCAGTGTCCCTGGAGGATATGGTGGTTTCATAGAGTGGATTGAATGGCATCACATGGTGGTTTCATTACATCTCCACTGAGCTCCCTCCCCTCTTCAAGTTCTGCCTTCCCCAGACACTACCCTCAGATCTTCAGGAATATTCTGCACAGTAGTGGGCACCTCTAAACCCTAATCAACTAAAGTGAGTCAGTGGGAGGAGTCATATTGCTGAATTCTCCTGTATTTAGTTTGAAGAACTGGAGCTGTAGGTGAGATTTGCCAAACAATGGAGTTTAGCCCTTCCTTGAAGAGAAGCAAATGTATAGTAGTAGTAGCAGTTGCTACGTAGGGCCTTACATACTGAAATTAACATCTATTGCAAGCGCTGACATTGTGCGCACCTGTCTAAACATCTGATATCAACCTCTGCCCATGGTGTCAGCATGCCCCTTGGGTACCCCAGCCAGGGATCAGTCCTCCTGCTGGCCAGCTGTGCACCTTGTTGCTTGCTCAGGGCAGTGGAAGCCTCTCCCCAAAGCTCAGGATGAGGCAGGTGTGGCGCACCATTGGCAGAACAGTACCAAGGGGCCGGATGGTGGATGGAGCGAGGTAGGGTGCACAGGCAGTGTCCCTGCGGCATGCTGTAGGGATAGCACTTGCCTTCAACTGGTGCTCAGGTCATGTGCCTTACCTGACATACCTTAGCTACACTACTGTTGGTAGCCTTTAACAATGTCAGAAAGTGATAGTAGCGACAGTTGGGGCTTTCCCCACTACAGAAGGGAGCTAAGATCGACTTGGTTCCCTTCAGTGGAGGGCGATTCCAGGCTGTCCCCACAGCAACTGAGTTGGCCCCCTGGAACCGAGCTAAGTGGGTGGGATCATCTTGGTGCCTGTTTCGCTCCTCGATCGTGATTGGCGCTTGTGTTATGGCGGGAAATGGGAGCATTCTTTTTTTTTTACAGTTTACAGTTACATACGTTTTCTGCCCGCCACGACTCTCCCGTTCTGCGCATGCCACAAAAGCAGCTCGCGATTGGTTGAACGATGAGGTGTCGTTTCAATGCTTCCCCACTTCGAAGCGGTACCGATCTTGTTCCGGCAGGAAAGTGTAGTTCGGGGGGTGGGGGCTGAGACAAAACAATGTTGAACTCGGTGGCGGTGGGGATTCACTGAGGCGAACCTAGGTAGAACCAGTTCAACTCTGTCAGTGGGGAAAGCCCCAGTGATATTGGTAGTAGAATAGTCACATCCATTGTCAATTCTGCTGTATTTTACACGTGCCAGAAAACCAATCTACAATTTGGAGCAAACCTGGTCAGTTCCTCACTGAAAGAAGTAAAATAAACCTGATCTGAAAATCTTCTTTGGAGTTTGTTCAGTTTTTGTTATCATGACAGCTTCCATTATATGAATGTCTCCTTTTGTTGTTGATAAAGCAAAGTAAAGCTGGCTTTGCATTGAGTCATTTCAGAAAGCCCACTGCTGCTCTTTCAGACTGTTTCTAAGCATCTTGAACATTTAGGAAGTTCACTGAGTGCTCTATAAATACAAAAGAGTATTATTATCTGTTCAATGTTTCCTGGGAAAAAAAGAAAAAAAACATCCACACAACGAGGCTGAGGTACATATTTTCTCTTTGATATTATATCCTCTGTTGAAAAACCAAGCAATAGGCCACATGTAGTAATGAGAACAAATAAAAACACATTTTGACAAAAGGTGAACATATTTAGGAATCCATTTGTAAGGCAACTCCAGGTTTGTTTCTCATCCTAGCGTTAGTCAGCTGTATCCCATTAGGGGTCCAACTTGAATTTTGGAAATCCTTTTTCCGTGGGATAGGTAAAAACTGAGGGATCCAGGCAGCGCCTGTAGGACCATGGGAGCCAGGAGGGAATCTGGTATGTCAAGAGATTATGGGTAATGAATGACTCCTGTCTCAGGTTGTCCTGTCTCACTCCTGTCTCTTGGCTGAACATTAAATTTACTGAATGTGGTGGATCATGGAGATGGACAAAGCTTGGCTGAACATTAAATTTACTGAATTTTTATGGTCAAAAAGATCCTAGAAGGGTTGTGATTGGATCTCCAATGCTGTTCTTTAAAACTAGAGGCCTTGCTTCAAATTAGGACTACATTGCTGTGGAGGGAGTGTCAGTTTTTTTTTCCCTCTAGCACCCCCAGCTACCCCTCCTCCATGCTGATATTTGTCTCCTTGGGAGATACAGATATTCAGCTGCACCACTGAGGAGATTAGCTGATCTGGGAAGTCAACTGAAATCAGGAAAATGGCACAAGGAGGAAATATTTAACATCCCTTCAAGCCGCACTACAGTTTTGATCCCAAGTGGGGTCTTTGCTATTTACGAAAAAACAGAATAAATTGATGTGGTAGATCTAGTCTTGTCTTAAATCTTCCAGTGCCTTGTCCAGTTTGGCCTTCAGATCTCAGAGCTTACAAATAATACATTTTTCACTAATCAGAGAAGTAAAATACCGGCTGGTTGGCAACCCTACAGAAAGTGTCAGAGGAAAAGGAAGTCTGCTCTGGGCAGATTTGTAGTTAAATGTTTGGCAAAGCTGTTGCTGTCCGAGGGTGGATCTCTTTTGTGCGAGGCCCTTTACCAATAATACACACTGCTCCAATGCTGGGGTAATAAACTGGCCATAGCCATTTTATTGAGCAGAAGCGTGAGGCTAAGCATGGGTCTGGATCTGGTCATACGGGTAACGTGCTACAGCTCAGCAGGGCGGGTGCCCCGTCCTGAGCTTTGTTCTAATGCAGGGCTCTGCCGGGGCAAACACTCCTGGCCAGAGATGTTCCCCTTCGGCCCGATTCGGCAGGGGCGGTCACCTCTTGCCACTGTTGCCATTCCCAAGGGGAAGGTGTAGCTCCCTAGCTCCCTTCCCCTTGCCCTTCCAGAGCCATCTGGTCTAGCTTTTCCCCAACCCCGAGCAGCAACCGCGCCTCGTGGTGATTCACAGGCGACTTTGGCACAACTGTCCCACATCAGCCTCATTCTGGTTTCCTTCTCTCGAGGCAGAGGGCTGTAGTGTTTGCTCTGCGTGGGAGGGATTTTCTGTGAGTAAACTGAAGAAAGTTTTCTTTGTGATGCAACCCCGTCTATTTTTTTTTTTTACTAAAGTCTGGTCTGTATCATGCCAAGCAATCATATTCCACTGATATAGTGCTTCGTACTAAAGAGTTAGTCAGCCTCACCCTGCCCACTTTTGGAAACAGTTTTCCAGAGAATTGCAACATACTACAACCAACACACAGGACTCTCGGGGCTGCTGTTCTTACCAGTCCTCTCTGCCTTCCTCTTTCTGCTAATCCTTCCACTGAGTGGCTTGAGTCATTTTTTCCAAAAACCTTCAGTAGCAAATATGAAGCATCCAGTTAATGGTGCTCAGCAGCAAACTACATTGTGAAACTCATCTTAGAGATTTTTTTAAAAAAATAATTAGCAATACCCAGACAATGATATTTCAGAAAATAATGGTTTTAACTGGACCAAGGTGACACAGTCTAAGGCAGTGGTGGCGATCCTATGGCACGGGTGCCAGAGGTGGCACTCAGAGCCCTCTCTGTGGGCACGTGTGCACAGAGTTCGTCATGTGATAATAGTGTAATTATTTCAGGGAGATTATTAGTAATAAACCTAAGACCTAGTTTTGTGGAAGCAGTGTAGGTAACCCTGTTAAGTGCTGTTAAACCCTACTGATTTTCATGGGAAGAACGAAAGCATGATCCTTTACCTCAGTTGCTGGCAATGGGATTTGCTTCTGAGTAAACCCGCCTAGGGTTGTGATTCACCCATTTGAAGCATTGCACAGTTGCTTCAAAGCAAAGCCACCGACTACCACCAAGCTTACTCCCGAGTGACATGTGCCTTGGAGCCAACCGTTTTTTCTAAACTAAAACCTCAGTGTTCAGGTTAAATTGCCATGTTGGCACTTTGCAATAAGTGGGTTTTGGGTTGCAGTTTGGGCACTCGGTCTCGAAAAGGTTCACCATCACTGGTCTAGGGCCTTAAGCTATTTATCAAAGCTGAGTTTTCCTGCCTCAGCTCAAGCAAAAGTAAGGCTTTTCTTTTGTCCTGTACTGTGTTGCACTCTCAATAGACAAGAAGTAAACTTCTCATAGCATCTCTATGCCAAGTTAATCGACCACTCATTACCCACCAACAATTTGATAGAAAGCCATTCTCCTTCCACCACATTGCCACTTTGTCCCAAAAAGTCCACCATCTATTAATTTACAGTGAGTGCCTAAAATTTGGTGACTTGACAATTTCAGGTAAATTTAAGGATATAAGAAGAGCTCTCCTGAATCAGAATACTGACCCATCTAGTCCAGCACCCTGCCTCTTCCACAGTGGCCAATAATAGGTAACCAATCAGTTGGTCTGGAGAACCAACAAAAAGACTGAAGAATACAAGGCATTCTCTTGATGTTGTTTTCTACAACTGGTATTCAGCAGTTTACTGTCTCTGAATATGGACATTTCCTTTATTCACCATGACTAGTAGCTGTTGATTTTTGTGAATGAATAAGAAATCAGAGATATGCCAGTGTTGACAGTCACCTCTTTCTGACTGTTGGCATTCACTTCTGTATGTACAAATCATTCCAATGTTGGGATGTTCATGAAATTACATTTGGGATTCTCATATGTAAATGCTGGCATTCACTAAACTTTGCATATTTGTTGTGACAAATCTATCGGCCCCCAGTATCTGCATTTGTCATATATGTAGTGGAATTTGAAATCCACACTCTCTCATCCCGCAGCTCAGTCCTGTGCCAAATCCCCTTTGAAATATGCAGCGCTCAAGCACACAAGGGATATTACTTTCTTTGAATCCAGATCTGAAAATGTATCACCTTATTTACATTTATATTGTCCTGTGTATATACTCCCCACCTCCCATATTTACCAATATGTGAAGAAGTTTCCAAACAACTGTTATGTGTCATATTAAGCTCAGTGATGTGATGTGTCATATTAATACCACTAATATATATATATTTTACCATGTAAGGGATTTCTGTAGAAAACAGTCATTCTACTTTAACTTCCTTAGTTTTGCAATGTGTATAGCAATGCTTCATAAAGCAAATGACTGTATGATCTTGAGAAAGATAAAGAAACGTTGGTCATTTCCACTCTACATCATGGACAGAAAGCTTAAATATTGGGAAATTTCACATAGAATGCAATCTGGATTCACATGTCAGATTTAGATTTACAAAGAAATTCAATATCTAGAACCACCAGAATTCAGCTGAACTTGCTTTGCTTCGTAACCTTTAAGTCTAATTTGAAACACTGGATTTTATAGAGAGGAAGGTATCCCAGAGGCGTAGCTCCAAGGGGATGCGGTGTGTGCGATGCACTGTGGGTGCCCTTGTTGGGGTGTGGTGAGGGCGTTCTGGGGGTGTGGCGGGACGGGGCATTCCGGGGATGTTCCGGGATGGGGCGGAGGATGCGCCAGTGCACCGGGCACTTTCCCCCCTTGCTACACCTCTGAGGTATCCTTATTGCTCACCCTGACACTGATATTTAAAAAAATGATCAAAAACTTTTAAACATTAACATTCAGGTGCTGTATGCACAGCCTGTTCTTGGAAAAAGTAGCAAAATTTCTTTTACAAGTGACAAAACTTTCTAAGTAATGTATACTGCTACCGTGTTTCCCCGAAAAAGTGTCTTATATTAATTTTTGCTCCCCAAGATGGGCTATGTCTTATTTTCAGGGGATGTCTTATTTTTCCGCTCCACAGCTGCATGCTCTGGTGTTCTGTTCAACGGGCATGCTTCCAAACAAAAACTTTGCTACGTCTTACTTTCGGGGAATGCTTTATATTTAGCACTTCAGCAAACCCTCTACTATGTCTTATTTTTCAGGGGATGTCTTATTTTCGGGGAAACAGGGTATATACAGTCTTTCTGTCTGCATTTTGAATGTACTCTTGATTTGTACTTTATAAATGTCTGGTAACTCTCTAGAGCCTATTTTAAATGCCTAATAAAGGTTGTTGTTGTTGTTAACACAGCCTGTTACGGGTGGGGTTACATTGTCATTTAAATATTGGATTCATACCTGGGGGGAGTAATTCTGTGCCAGGAGGCTGTATTCAGGATTGCTTCTGCCTTGCAGGCTTCAGTCAGGCTAATGAAATAGTTGGGGAGGTTGTCCAGAAGGCACCTAGCTCTGTTTCTTCTTTTCATCTAATCTAGGAGAAACACTTCTGATGTTCGAGGTCTGTTATGGAGGGACTGGATTCATACAATGAAACTTGATCCAAATAAAGATGCTGATGGTCAGCAGCCCACTCAATCCTATCACTGGTGCTTACCCTCTTTGGGTTAAGGTTTATGGTTGCATTTGGAAGGTGCTGTGCTCCTGGATGCTATCCACCATTGAAAGTAATGGGTTGACTTGGCCCCTGTGGAGGCCAGGTCTACCCATTGTTTCTTAATGGAAGGTAGGCCAGGAGTAGCTGTATCCGCCTCACTCTCTCCTGGGCACACACGCTGCAGAACGAGCCATCTCTGCTGGACAATTCAACCTCCCCAACCTCCTAGCAGTAGCCAAATTAGAGGGACAGGCATTGCGCATACTGCACAATGAACCATCTCATTTGGGCAACTGAGTCTCCCCCACTTCCTGCCACCCCCTCTTTGCCTTCTTCCCAGGGCACTTGCTCCCCTTGCACCCATTAGATCCACCCCTGGATAGGTAGAAGTCAACCACAAACGTGGTCTTTTCTGCTATGGCATCTAGACTTTGAGATACTCAAAGGGCAGGGAATAAATCAAAATCGTCATTGTCGTCATCCTAGACCTCTGGGTGAGGCTCAAGTTGTAATGAAAGGCCAGCAACAACCAGCTAAAGAACTGGCAGATATGATATTAAACGGAATTAAATAATGATAATAAACCAGCTGAGGTCGTCCCAGTGGTAATCAGCATCTTGGGCGCCATTCCGAAAACACTAGGGTGGCACTGGAAACATCTTCAAATTAACAAAATCAGCATTGGTCAGATTCAAAAGGGAGCCCTGCTGGGATCTGCATGAATACCACGTTGATACATTACAACATCCTAGGTCTCTGGGTGAGGTTCGAATTGTAATGAAAGGCCAGCTAAAGAACTGGCAGCTGCAATATAAAACAAAATTTAATAATAATAATAATAATAATAATAATAATAATAATAATAATAATAATAACAAATAAAAATAATTTCCCTCCTCTCTTTTGGCAAGGAAAATCAGTTCAGGCATATCTCTGAAGGAAGAGAGGGATTTGGGAGGTTGCTGGCTACTTCGTGTTCTGTCCTTTTAATTGGTATTTTATTGTTTTCTGTTTTCATTATTTTTGTGTGTTTAGGGTTTGCTATTTTTTTAGAAACCTTTGCTATGTTTTAGTGACAAGCAGGATAGAATTATTTCTTTTTAAATAAACAATATTAAAATAAATGCTGTCTATGACCCAGAATCACTGTCTATGACCAAGAATTCAAACTCAAAATGTACAAATGTACATACTATTGTGAAAGTACAAGAACACACTAGAGACAAAGACGTCTGTGAATTACCACGAGATGCGGTTGCTGCTTGGGGTGGGGAGAAGCTAAACCAGCTGATGCCGCCCCAGCAAGGGGGAAGGGGAGCCATGCTAGGAAAGGGCTAGTGTCACCGGAAGCAAGGAGGGGCGAACCGAGACTTTAAAGGGGCTCGCCCTCCTTTGTGCTGGCCATGTGCTCGCCAGCTGATGATTTGGGACATCCTGGATCTGTCGACCTTGGGTGTTCACACGTTGTAAGTATTTCCAGCACAATAAAGCTCGTGGGTTCAGGGCTTGCTGGGGCCTCTACTTGTGCTTGCCACATGAACATGCATTGTTTGTATCCTCTCACAATGTTTGGTAAAATGAGGCTTGTGGTTTCTGATAGCATGTAGACACTGCTTATGTTGCTTTGCATAATGTGCTCCTGCAAGTCATTTATTTCTATTATTAACTTGTTTATTTTAGATTTCTTTGCTGCCATTTCCATAAAATGCCCCAAGTGTTTTATCCAGGAATATAGTTCCTGTACAAAGTTTGGTTTTTCTGGACTGTATCCAGTGACTCTTTCAGTCTAGGACTAAATATATATGGTTTGCATATGGCCAGGATTGTATCCAAAGCTTTCTTCCCCCACCCAGTAATTCACCTCTTGTATTCTTCAAGCAATTGTTTTGTTTCTGAAAAGCATTATTAACCTTCAGCTGTAGATGGAAAGTGAGTACAGAGCTGCTGTGGTTGTTTCTGGTTTTTCCTTTTTCCTTTTAAAAAGAAATGACCTTTTCAAATTTCTCCCCAGCTAATGGTCCATGACTATTAAATGGAAGCTTTCAAACCAGTCAGCATAACACAGGATTAGTCTACAAGGGGAACATGAAAAACAAGATAACTGTTGATTTGATTTCAGATCAGACCAATTTTTTATTTTAAAAAAACCCTGTTATTTTAAGTTTTTCTTCCTCTACCCAGTTAGCCGTCTTGTTTAAATGCATCATTCTTGCTTTTAAGCTTTAATTGTGGAATTGCATATGGAATAGATCTGTAAAAGAGTTTTTAAAATGATCATTTAACATATTTTGAAAATACAGTTTAGTTCAAAGGTAGAAAATGGGTTAGTCTTGTTCTATCAGTCTGAGTGCTGAGAGCCAGGAAGGTCGAATGTTGTCACACTGGGACTGGAGAGACCTATGTTCAGATCCCAATGGCCTTAGGTCAGCCTAGCCTACATCATAGGGTTGCTGTGAAGACAGAATGGAGAAGAGAAGACCACAAGGTTGTCCCACTTGCTCACTTATAGCAGGCAAACCCTTTCTGACCCTTCCAGTCCCCCACTGGCATTCAGTGAAGCGGGGGTGGGGGTGGGTGGGAGAGGGATGGCATCACATGATGGTGCAACAACAGTTCTAGCTGGAACCTAGAACTGATGTTGGCATGGTGACCCTCTACACGGCTGTCTAATCTCCATGGTTTTTACTATATTGGTAGAAATTCTTGAGCATTGCCACATTGTGGTGACATCACTTCCAGTTTCCTAGCCAGAAGTGACACTAAGGCATCATACCATGCCATTTTGAAATCTCCACCCCAGGATGCTCCTACTGCAACTCAGAACTCACCTGGAAATTTTAGGAGAACGAGGTATGCCACATCTCCAGGACAGGGTGTGTTAAAATGTAATCAATATGTGTAATGCTGTGTTCTTCGAGGAATATCTCTTTCCTTTTTTTATTCACTGCAGTCTGATTAGGTTCAGAATCTCAAAAATCAAAGCAGAATGATCTCACATAATTCTTGTTCAAATTATTTTCAGCAATGAGGTTTCAAATGGCTTTCTCCCATGCCCTTTGATATAGGCCTTGACATCCTCTATCTCATTTTGTGATCCTAAGTCAATTGACTATGCAGATTATTTATTAATCATTATTAGTGCTGTGTGTCAGTGGGTCTTGGGTCTGTGAAGTGGTGAGGCATGTTATAGGCATTTTGATAGGCTTTAATAGGTTTTATAGGTTTTAAATAGGTTTTATTGTTATTTATTACCCTGGACTCTGCTATGACACCTGAAGCTCAGGTGGAAGAGGTGGCCAGGAGTACCAGCTATGGTTTGCCAGCTATGGTCTCTTCTGGACAGAGACTACCATGCTCTGGTAACCTCCAGATTGGACTACTGTAGTTCACTTTATGTGGAGCTGCCCTTAAAGATGGTTTGGAAGCTGCAGCTAATGCAGAACATGGCAGCAAGACTGCTAACAGGTACTGCTGGCTGGACGCACATCTTGCTGGTCTTAGAAGAACTGTTGCGAATTCACTACCAAGCCCAATTCAAGGTGTTATCCTTGACTTGTAATGCCCTTACTGGCTTGGGCCCCAGGTATCTAAAGGGACGCTTTCTCCCATTGACCTGCCTGTGCCCTAAGATCAGCAGATGAAGCCCTTCTGTGGTAAAAACAGGTGGAGATTTGAGATAGAGCTTTTTCAGTGTTGACCACGAGACTGTGGAACGATCGCCTCCTCTAAGTACATCAAGCATCCTCTTCATATGCATTTAGAAAACTGGTAAAGATGTTTCTATTTTCTCTGGCCCTTGACTGAAGAGATCATTTCTCTTCTTCTAGTAATATGAATTTTTAAATAATGTTTAAAATAGATTTTAGGCTTTAATAGGTTTTATAGATTTTAAATAGGTTTTATTGTTATAGATTGCAATTGCTTTTAGGTTATTGGTATTTTACGACTTTTATCTTAAGTTGTAACCTGCCTCTGCAGACACATCAGCACAAATGCCTCGACCACTGTAGCTATTCACATGGAAGGTTACTAACTCTGACTTGGGAAACTCCAGTAGATTTGGAAGTGGTGCCCAAGAAGGATGGAGTTTAGGGAGGGAACTCTATGAGGGTGTGATGCTATAGAATCCACCCCCCCCCCTCAAGCTGCTGTTTCCTCCAGGCCAGCTGGTCTCTACTGTCTGAGGGTAAACTATAATTCTGTGAGAACTCCAAGCCATTCTTGGGTGTTGTCTACCCTATAAACACATGCAAATTTGAATAATGGGTCTTGACCAGATCAAGACAGATACTGTCCGGACAGAATGGAAACAGCCAGTCTTTGATTTCTGACCAGGCAGCCCCAACTGGTAACCTTTAAGGTAAAAGGACTGATTCTTACTGCACAGTAGGACTGATCTAGAGTCCATAAATGAACTTCTTGCTCCTGTGTCTGCCCAGTTAATAGTCTTGCTATAAAGCATCTTCCCGTCTCCAGAACAGTGGGAGAGCTTATTGCTGTTTGTAATACAGTGCCTGAACTTTGGATAGAGTACTGCCCAATTTTTGTAACACACTTTGCTGGATTAACAGTCCATAACTGATTTATGCCAGGTAAAGCGTTGGAGGCACACTTTGAAATCATTGCATTTTACGAACTGAAATCTATTCTGTACCTCAAGCCCTCTCCCCCACCACCCCGCCAGTGCTGGATTTAAATGAACAGAGGCCCTTGGCTATTCCATGTGTGAGGTCCCTCCCAATTCCTCATCCTCATGACTAGAGGAAGTTGGGGATCCCAAAATGGGGTCCCCTTCAGTAAAGTCCTGGAAGGACAAAATCAATACAGAAATCAATGCTCGTTGTCGAATTACTGGCTCTAGAGGGTGTTATTCTGAAATGGAATGCAAGGAAAATTACTGAAGAATTGCTTAAGGACAACAGTGCGTTATGACAGCACGTGTAAGAAAGGTCTATGACAGTGTCAAAAATATTATACATCTTGGTCAGAAACCCCCTAGGTTTTGAGACCCTAGGCTTCAGCCTGCCAAGCCTATAGGGCCATGGTGGCGAACCTTTGGCACTCCAGATGTTATGGACTACAATTCCCATCAGCCCCTGCCAGCACAGCCAATTGGCCATGCTGGCAGGGGCTGATGAGAATTGTAGTCCATAACATCTGGAGTGCCAAAGGTTCGCCACCACTGCTATAGGTGAATCCGGCACTGTCCCTCGCCAGAATTTGTATGACTCTCAGGGCTGGCATAAAACAATTCTTAGACTAAACCATCCTAAATATCAAGTTGGATTTGGGAGAGTTGCAGGAGGATCTCTCACACATCTCTCTGGGTGTGTGGGCAACAACATGTCAAAGGAAGTTCAGTGTTAGTTAATTCAAGGCAATGCAAATTAGGACACAAATCCTAATTTTCAGCATATGCCGATGGCTGAGACTGGGATTGAATGAGATTTTGGGGATTGCAGTGGAAAGCTCGATGAAAATGTCAACTAAATGTGTAGCAGCAGAGAGAAAAGAGGCAAACTCTATCCTAGAGATTATTAGGAAAAGGATTGAAAACAAAACGGGCAATATTGTAATGCCCTTGTGTAAATCAATGGTGCAGCGTCATTTGGAATTCCAAGTGCAGCTGCAGTCACATTATCTTTTAAAAGGATATTGTAAAGCCAAAAAAAAAAAAAAAGTTCAGAAGAGGAAAACCAAGATGTTCAGAGACCTTACATATGAAGAAAGGCTAGAGAGTCTGGGACTTTTCAATCTAGAAAAAAAGACAGCTAAGGAGGAACATGATGAGGGTTAGGAAATTATGCATGGGTAGAGAAAGGGGTTAGAGAAAACTCTGTCTCCCTCTCTTATAATACTAGAACTTGGGAACACCCAAATGAAGTCAACGGGCAATAGGTTTATGATAAAAAAATAAGTGCCTGAAATAAGTAAAATGCCTTTTAAGTTAAGATTTAGGACTTTTTAATACAGTTTCAGGGGAAAAATTCCCATCAAATACATTTGTCTTTTCTTTTGAGGGCACATATTATTCACTTATGATGAAGTATAATGACTTCCTCCTCCTTTTTTCTATTACGAGAAATGGAAATTGTTGGGGAACATTGAAAAAAATATATGCCGCCCTTTGGCATTTCTCAGTAAAAGTAAACTTGGACATTATTCTCCTATAGTGTGATGAGAAATCAGCTACCCAGGACCTGAGCTGTGAAGGATTAAAGGAGTTCCAAAGAAGTAAAGAGGGCAGCCTTCTACACACAGAGATGCTGTCAGATAATTCCACCAGGGGCTCCAATTTGTCTGACACTCTACACTATAGTGTACTTAGCATTAATGGTAATCCTGAATTAGAGTTATCGCTCACCCTAAGAGAACTGGAATTCAGCGACATAGTTCAGGGAAGCAATATTCCTGTGAAGATAAAGGGCTGTCAGCCTGTGATGTGGTTAATGCACAAAAAAAAGCGGATGAACACCCCCCAAACTCTCATGTTGGAAAGAGTCTCCGCTGTAAGTAATTAGAGTCAGTGTGACCCCAGTGTTTGTGAGAACTGCTTGCAAACAGATTGTTTGGGCTGTGGTTCCAGCTTGGCTCCAGGGAAAAGCAAGCAATTTGAAGAGACCCCTTGACCAATGCCACGTTAAGAGTGGCATAAATCCAAAGAGTTAGCTGGCACCCACAGAAATAATTCTAGGAGGAGGCAAGGTGTCAAGAGAGGATCCATTTTGTTTGCTGTAAGGCCTAGTTAAAAAAAATCCATTTTCCTTTCTCATGAGCTCGCTGGGTTCAGAAAACAGTGTGTTTAATTGGGAATGAATGTGCTATTCCTCCAAGGTCCTAGAGTTTGTTAGAAGGTATGCAGTCATCTTCATTAATTTCAACCAGGTCAGTTGCAGGCTAATTGGTTTAGTTTACAAGGGAGGGGGTAGATTTCATCTAGAACGTTCTGCTCAGGGCTGACCCTGATTGGTTAATCAATGATCACTTGATGTGGCCAGCCTAACCCATAAATTGGTTCTATCTGTATTAGTATTTTATTTTCCTTTTCTTTGTTCAACGCTTCGCTTCCACTCTGCCTGAAATGTTGTTGGAACTTTGAACATGTACTGAAGATATCTAGTACCTTTTGCCTGCAAGTATTTCTTTCGGTATGTAGACTTTAGCTTTTGTTGTTTTGTGGTGTGACTGTATTGCACCTTGATTTCATGTTTACTATTATGTTTTGAAACATATGGTTTACCTTTTTTCTTTCATAACATTTCAAAAATCTATTTTGTGGTGGGGAGTTCTGGTTCAGAGCCAATGGCGTAGCATTGCTACCACCCCAAGGACCGGGTCAGGTCTGTGACAAGAGGTCTGTTAATTGTCATTGTGAACTGCCTGATACAAAGCAGTACACTGAGAATTCCAGGGGAGGGCAAGAACCCCCGTGTTCCTTTGCTGCAGCAAAATTGAACAGGACTGGCAGCACCTTAAAAACGAACCAAATGTATTCCAGCGTCAGCTTTTGTACGTCAGAGCTCACTTTGTTAGAGGCATAAAGCATACACCCATTTGGCAGATGCATTTATGCCCAAAGCTACAGTTTGAAAGGTAGGAGAAGGGAGTTCTCATTTAGAAAGGCCTGTTGTAAATCCTTCAAAGAGAGGGACCCAATCAAAAGAACAATGAATCCACACAGAGCGGGTGAGGACAGCTCCCAACCTTTGATGAATTTGCAGAGCAATTAAGAATGAAGGAAAATGTCCAATGTTTACTTTGGATGTTTCATAGTTCTAATGGGAATTTTTGGTTTTTGTCATGGATTCCTCTTTTATCTGCTACCCATTGCAGAGTGCCAAATGGAAAGCAAATTATAGGGCAGTCCTAAACAGAGTTATGCCCTTTCCAAATGATTAAAAAAACCCACTTTAGTCAAGGCTTTCGATATGTGCTTTACTGCTATGAGAAGGCTAATCGGGAGCAGCAAGGGTAGTGACAAATACACCCTGAAAGGCATATAAAGGTAAACTAAAATTCAACAATTTACAAGATACCATTAAGGGCATTTGACAGGAAGCTAAATTTACTCCCATCATGTAACACTAATTTATAACAATGCACAGATCGCGTGGAGAACCAATTGCTTGAAATCAATGGAGATTTAATGACCTGTGGAGGGGGAAATAAAACATTCTGCCACAATGTAGAAGTCTAACAGGGTACAAAGTAAGGGACGGAGAAGATGGAGCACATAGTGGGCATCTTTTTTGTGACAATGTTAATCCAATCAAGGAGGAACCTATCATGGCCAATAAGCTCAATTAGGTAATATTGGAAGTCCTCCGGTTTATCAAATGCCATTGGTGGTGGCGTTGGGGATATGACATTCTAACAGTCCACTCCTGACAGACCTGGTGGGCTGGTAGGCCTTACTCCAGCTTCACCCCACCCACTCCACAGGGCTGTCCCACAGTGTGGAAAGCCCAAAAAAGTGAAAAAACAAAATCTCATCAAAGAATCTCCAATAGGAGACAATAGAGAAAATTGTGGTGTATCTCCACCTGGACATTGGAGGTTGACTACGGTTGGCCACGCCCCTGGAACATTCTCGACCACTCCAGCACAGTGTTTTGTACCAGCAGGCATAGGCGTTGGAGGCATCTCCCAGGTCAGGGACCGTGGAGCTGTGCAACGCCTGGCCACCTGGTAAGTTGCCTCTCTGCTGACGCATTTGCCCCTTGCACCAGCAGAATGGGCACTCACTCCACCACAGGGGTGCACTGACTCTGGAGGGAGATTCCCCCTCCCCATATTGGGCTGTTAAAGCAATTTTTGGTTAATGGAAGCCTTTTTTCTATTCTTATTTATCTTAATCTAGTCCCTTCCTACTTCTGAAGGCTCAGTGCAATGTATGAGATGGTGGGTAGGCAGAGAGTTAAGACATGTGACTATTCTGATGATATTGCCAAAACATTATCTCTGTACATCTAATATGCATTCCTCACAAGGAAAAAGTAGCTGGGAAGGCCTAATTGGAGTAGAGTCTGACACGGACAAAGGTTATGTGCTTTTCTTCCCCACCACTGCTTCTCTAACTCCCAAACTACCACCTCCCAGACATGTCATTTTTTAGCAAACTGTCCCAGTGAGAGATTGTTGCAGGTAACATGTAGTTAGACCCTAATTGTCAATTGAATGGAAATTCGGATGGTTTTCCTAGATTTTTTATTTTCTATATATATATTTGCTAAATAATGCTGCAGAGTACATGCTTCCTATGTTTTACCCTACTCTCTACGCAGATTGGAAACATGCCTACTGGGGATCTACAGAATTTCCCATTTTCTTATCCTCACAACAGCTCCGTTGTGAGGCAGTGACTGGCCTAACAATACTTAATGAGCTTTAGGCTGAGTAGGTGAAGTAGATCTAAACCTCAAATCTCTCCAGTCCTAATCTAGCACTGTAATAACTATATCTACGCTGAGTCAGTCATGGCTATTGCCCATCTTGTGAAATTTCACTAAGTCTTTTCCTTCACCAGTTTTGTAATATTCGTCAGAATACTGTGCAAAGACCTCAACCCAACTCGTCATCAGAAGTTTCCCCGCATGAGTCCAAGCTACTGGGTTCAATCCAGCCAGCTTTCCAATTCTGCCTCACCCAATTCCCTCCCATACTGTAGCCTCCATCTTACGTGGATTTTATATAGACAGGTCCCATTGTTCCTCAGTGTTGCATTTTTGGGAGGTCAAAGAATATGCCTCATTCAATTTTTATCCCGCAAAAAAATTGTTGGATCCAACCCATTCTCTTGTCTACAACTTTACATTCAACAGGCCCACAGGCTGTCATGTGACCAAATGGATCTGTATCCTAACTGCCAATGGTGAAGTATATCACACAGAGATGAACTGATTGACCTCCCATATTCATTTATGGGACTGCTGTCTTGAGTAAGGTTCTCCTTTTGTGTCTTCAAGAATCTTAATAGTTATTCTGCTTTGGTGATGTTAGAGCTGAGCTGAGCTGAAAAAGAACCAAGAATCCTCTCTTGGTCTGAGTGGATTTAGGTGTTACATTCTCTTCAGATGAGAGAATTTGCTTGTTGCGAGGAGACTAATTGTCACCTCCAGATCATTTATTTCCAAACTGAAAGAGAACCAGAAATCCTGAACATAATGGCAAAGTCTGTGGAGGAAAATAATTTCTTGACCTGCCCTACAAAACTGTATTACCTGCCTTAATTAGCTAGTATGGTATGAGGTATGTCTAACACCGTCTGCGGTGGGGATCTGGGTACTAATAAAGGTTAACGATTCGATGCAAACCTTTAAACTAACACAGTTAATGCCAAGTGCTGCAGCTAATTCACAGAGATGGTATGTCTTGTTTTCAGTAAAATGTTTAGTGCTGGGAAGCACTGTAAAGTGGCTTTTTATTTGCCTGTATATAGCTGACACCATCCTTTTATTTTCAGACTGATTCATTTAGGTTTTCTAGAATGTACATCGGCTGTATGGTGGGGAAGCAAAGTATTTCAGGATTTAATACTCGTCCACACTTTCCTTCACAATAGAAGCATAGTTTACTTCCTCCCATATATCCCACTGTAAGTTACACAGCCATTTAAGAATTTTATCACCAGAGAAAACAAGGGAGTAGTGTAGTAATTACCACACCACAAATTGCTCCTATCCACTTCCCCCTCCCTACTGTAACTTTCTGATCCATATAGGCACTCCAGGGGGAGTCCTGTTACCCCAGGAAAAATTTTTTATGGGGATTAGAAGTGGCGGCTGAGGGAGTGGGAGAGCTAGGAAGACTGGTAGACCTTTCTTCTGGTGAATGTAGCCCTTCCCCCTCTGTGGCTGCTGGTTCTGAGCTCTCCTGAGGTTTGTTGGAGCTGTCCTGAGGCTGGGCCCAAACCTGTGCTGGCTGTGAAGGCAGTGTCCCCAGTCCAATGTCATCCCTGGACATGGATCCCAAGATCCAAAATGACAAAATCTGACATTGTCCTCCCTTATCTGATGGTCATGATAAAGTCAGTCAGTTGGCTACTTCAACCTTGCTGTCTCCACATTTACGACTATCCACGTCAGTTCAGGACTTTAGGACGGTATAATCACCCTTAATTACATTTGTTTTGGCTGTAGTGTTTGTTGAAAGATATGGGAAATGAAAGTCATATGGATATAGTAAGAAATTTGAATATAGCAGCCAGGGGAAATGTAGCTAAAATTGGGGAATTAGAGCCTCACTCTTGATATAAGAGCAGTTAAGAACATTCTGTGAAACCATGTTGATGAACAAGGTAACTGCTGGTGTTAAGAGCAGTGGACTCTAATCCGTATAACCGGGTTTGATTCCCCACTCATCCACATGAGCAGCAGGCTCTTTTCTGGTGAACTGAATTTGTTTCCTCACTCCGACACATGGCGCCTGCTGGATGACCTTGGGCTAGTCATAGTTCTCACAGAAGACTCTGAGCCCCATCTACCTTATAAGCTGTCTGTTGTGGGGAGAGGAAAGAAAGGCGTTTGTAAGCTGGTCTGAGATTTCTTACAGGAGAGAGATGCAGGGTATAAATCCAAACTCCCTTTCTCTTTGAAGTACATCAAGAGAGAGTGGATTTTTAATGGGGTCCTGGTAGAAATTTGAAGACTCTGACACTGGAATGAGACCTTTCTATGATACAGTGTCTCGCTTCAGTATTCTGGCTGACCCTTCATTACTGCGCTTGAATTGTCATTTGTTCTTTCTGTAATTTTAAAACTATAACGTCTGACCAATAATAATTTTTTAAAAACACTCCTTGAAGCCTCCTCTTCCCAGCTTGCTTCAGCGTCTCCCCAGTGTCCTGGCATCTAAAACACAAACAGATAAATAAATTCATGTCGTTGCTAATTTGACAAGTGAGTTTTTTAAAAAATCCTTAATTGCAAACAAAAGGAAAATGTTTAAGTTTCCTCCCAGTCCCAGTGACATTTTTTAATGTGGGTGAGTTACTTGGCACTTCAGATGACTCAGTAATTCATCCCAATCAGCCAGGTGTTAATTGGTGCTTAGATAGCAATTTAAGTGATAATTAAGATGGCGCCAATGTGGTAAAACCAACTTCAAACAACATAAACTTTTATTCATTGGTTAGTTTTGTTGCTGCGTAAAAAAAAAAAGCATGCTGAGTTGGTATTTACTGGGTTTTTGAAGAGAGATGTGGGAAATGAGAGGGGGAATTTGGAGAGGGAGGGTTTTCTAGCTGGATATTGCATTTTTTAAAAATCTTGGTGGAAATCTCTGAAGGAGCTGGTACTGTGTAGTGGAAAGCCATCTGTAAACTGTAAATTCTAAATTTTAAATTGTTTAAATTCTATTAATTTAAAATTGTTATAGATTGTTTTATATTTGTATTATTATGTTGATGTACACCGCCCTGAGCCCTTCGGGGGAGGGTGGTTTAAAAATGAAATAAATAAATAAATAAATAAATAAATAAATAAATAAATAAATAAATAAATAAATAAATAAATAAATAAATAAATATAGTGCTGGGATAGAATTCTAGAAGGCTGCGGTTTGAATCCCCACTTCTGCCGTGGAAGGCTGCTTGGTTAACTTGAGTCCACCATGACCGCTTAGCATGATCTACATTATAGTGTTGTTGCTGTGAGAAAATGCAGGAGGGAAGAAAAATGTGCTGAGTTGCTCTGAATCCCAGAAAGGGGGGCGGGGGGATGGGATAAATAAATGCAAATAAATAAATGCAAATAAATAAATAAATGCAAATAAATAAATAAATGCAAATAAATAAATGCAAATTCATTTCTGTAGGTGCATTGAAATTCCATTTAAAAAAACCAACAATAACCCAGAACAGTCTCTCCTTTCCTGATTTTTATCCCACTTGTTTGAGCTAAAATAACAAGATACAGAAAAAAGAAGTGTTACCTGCCATGGCCGATGTACTTGGGTGAAATATACAATAAATTACATATAAATCTACACAAGTTACTTAGAAAGTCTGAACCAGCCAGGATCAAAGAAAGGACATGTCAAACTCCAGTTGTTATCAAGCCACATCCTAATCCATTCCAAGATGTAGCAATGATTGAAAAGACAAAAAGTCAACAGACTAATCTGGCTACCCCACTGTAGGGATGAGCCGCTGACCCAGCAGCACCGTAGGTAGAGCGCTAGAATGCTAGCCCAACTACGATCTTCTGGTCGCAACCGTTCTCCCATCCTCCACCCCATGATGAGTCACAGGTCATGAACTACCTGGCTCACAGCCACCAGGTGTCCTAGACAAAGGGACAATGGGCCCTTGCCCCCAGGTGAGGATTAGACCCAGACGCTGATGTTTCCTCCCGCACGTAGCAGCCAGGTGAGATCATGCATCACATGATGATCTCTCGGTCTCCCGTTCTCCCGCTCTCCCGGTTTCCCCCGGTCCGCCCTTCTGCACGCCCCCATTAGAACCCTAATAAAAGGTGACAGGAACTAGCACGCGGGAGAGTCGCCAGGACCACGGACCCCCGCGCTCCCGCTGCTGGCGCTCTCCACCAGATGATATCTCCGCGTCTCGTCTCGTTCTTACGCTGACTCCGCGGGCACGACTACACCCCACTATTCACAGAAAGGCTGAGAAAATTCTGGAAAGAAACTACTCCAGTTATTGCTGCAACTCCATGCACTAAAGAAACCCAAGTATTAACCACAACCGCTGTTTAGAAGAAGAGTTTGGATTTATGCCCTGTCTTTCTCTCCTGGAAGGAGTCTCAAGGCAGCTTATAAACTTGGTGGAATTGAGAGGGTTTTGAAGTACTGTGACTACCCAAGGTCACCCAGCAGGCTTCATCTGTAGGAGCGAGGAAACAAATCCTGTTCACCAGATAAGAGTCATGTGGATGAGTGGGGAATCAAACCTGGTTCTCCAGATTACAGTCCACCTGCTCTTAACCACTTCACTCTGAGATGCCTATTGGTTTTCAGACTTAGGTCTTTTGGATACAATCAAGACCTGTCCCGAATTACTATTTAGGGCCAAAAAGGATTTAGCACTTCTGATGGAGTGAGCTTGGAGTCATGAAAGCTTATGCAGGAATAAATATTGTTAGTTTTCAAGCTGCAGCTGGAATCCTGACTTATTCAGTGGCAAGACGAGAGTCCTTGAAACAGGAAGATCCTAATTTAGGTAGAACTTCCTGTTGCAGGGATTTTGACCTGCTCTTGTATTGACAGCCCTGTCTGCTGCTGCCAGTGCTGATCTTGTTCAGCTATGACAGTCCAAGAGGCTTAGGTTATATTTTTGAAGGCAATATAGCCTATGAAGGACTGTTGCATAACCACCACGACACCCTTTCTAGCCTTACATATGTAGACTAAAATTCTGGAGCTGGGGAGGGAAAGACCATGGAGTCATTTGGTTGCAATCTTAAAAACAACTCTAGGTTTATGGTCTAGCAAGTAATCTGTGGGTTACAGTGTTTATTAGTTCTAGACAAGCACATTTGAGGCTTTGGTGATTCACTTGTGAAAATTCTGGGCACCCGTTGAGCAGATAATACATTTCTAATGAGCTAAATGCAGCCATGGAACAGCGACTTCGGTGGAGTTAGCATGCAGAGAGAATGAGTTCATGGTTTCCATCTGTTGGCAGCCCTGTGTGCCAACAGAGGAGCTACATAGAAGTTCACAGGGAAGTCACACAGTGCTCTCAATCACCACGTCATAACTAGAAAAGCGGTCCAAGAATATGGGAGAAGGCTTTCGCGAGAACTGAAGCTGATTCCCATTAAAAATAACACAAACACACACAGACAGTTGGTTGCTTTTGTGAAAGCAGGGAATTTTTTAAATGATTGTATCTGTTTGGGCATTTTCCTTGCCCAAATAGCTCAGTGATTATTTATGTTCAGCAGCACCTTTGCTTTCTCTGGGTTTTATTGCTCTTCCTGGCTTTCCCTGACTACACAACAGCAATTCACTTCCATGAGGATAGAACAAGGAAAGGGAGGGAGTCTAGTATAGAAAGATGCTTCAGGAAGAAGTGTTAATTTTTTCCCCCGTTTAGCCAAGCCAGCAAAAACGTTCCAGTGCTTTTGGCAAAACCTAAACACTCATCTTAGCAGGAGCATCTATTTGGACGATGCGGCTAATCCTTGTTTTGCCAAAGCCGGCTGAAAACAAGAATAAATTCTTATTGAATAAATATGGTCTTTCATGCAAATGCTGGCCACAACTCAGAGAAGTGCGCTCACGTCCAGGTGTCGGCTATGGAAGGCAAACCTCTCAGGATGCAAGCTACTCCTGCCAATGGTAGGGAAGGTCTGGCAGATCTTGCGAGCCGCCCTGGCTCACAGCCTGGTCTTCAGTTCTCGTGCCAGAAACAGGACTGATTCCAGGTTTAAGGAGTCCTTGGCAAGATGCTGCCCGGTGGTCCCCCTTCCTGGTGCAGCTGTGACCACGGTGGAGAGGGCTAGCAACAACAGCTGGCCCTTGTTCCTCTTGCTTTGCATTCATCCGTGAGCAGCCAGTTAAAGCAGCTGCTGCTGCTAAGAACAGCATCTGCTGCTTGCTTACCTGCCCACTCTGGTTGGCAGCAGCTGCTGTTCCTAACGGCCAGAGTTGGGATCCAACCAGTTCTCACCACTTCTCTAGAAGTGGTTACTAATTTTTTCTGAGTGCCAGGGGTTACTAAAGCAACCTCCCTGCCCAATAGGGACTGGAGGTGCGTTTGTGCGGCGGCGCCACTGTTTGAATCCCACCACCATTGGAACCTGTTATTAAAATGTTTGGATCCCACCACGGCTAACGGCCAATATTGCTTCCTGGGTCATGTGATGTGGGGAGGAGTATGCCACAACTAATGCTGCCTGGTTTCTGACAATGTGGCAGAAGAGGTAAAGAAGAAGAGGAGGAAGAAAAGAGCAGCCATCTGGATCCTACATACCAAGAGAAAAAGCAAGAGTAGACAGTCCCAACCCTTCTAGGAGAACCCAGTGTCGCCATTCAAAGGCAGAAGTTCCTACAGCTCAATGGTGAACCCTCACAAGAGTTTGGGGCCTCAGGGGCTGCCCTACCATGCCTGTTCTTGGCCCTGTACAACAGAATGTCTTTGAAAGCAAGTTCTATCCACAGAGGGATAAAGTACAAGTCTTTATGGAAGGGCTGTGGTTCATTGGGAGAGCATCTGCTTTGTGTACAGGAAATCCAAAGTTCAATCCCCAGCAACTCTAGTTAAAAGAAGAATCAGATAGTAGGTGAAGTGACAGACCTCTACCTGAAACTGCAGGGAGCCATTACCAGTCAAAGGAGTCAATGGTCATTTATTCATAGAGTGTTTACCTCACAGCTATGTGGTCTACAGTCGGTTTCCCCCCACAGCTTATTGTTTCAGTGGGTTTCTCCCACTGCGAAGTGCACACAGCCAAGCTGATCTGCCCTTTTGCCTCCCCTCCCTTTCCTGTTCTGTCCTCATGGAAGTGAATTGCTGTTGTGTGGTCAGGGAAAGCCAGGAAGAGCAATAAAACCCTGAGAAAGCAAAATGCCTGTTAACTCTCTTTGCTTTCCCTGCAAAGGGTGGAGGGGGGATTCATGTTTTCCCATGATTCAAAAACCACAGAGCTTCTCAGATCTGCAGTGTGGTAAGTTCGAGGGGAGGGAAAACTTGTGGGCAATCAAGAATCTGACCTGAAGGGAATGTACACTCACTGCAGGGCAGAGCACAAGTGCATAAATAGCAGCCCAGCAGAGTTTTCAAGGCAAGAGACTAACGAAGGTGGTTTGCCATTGCCTTTCTCTGCATGGTGACTTTAGTAACCCGCCAAAGGAGACAATATTGATTTTGATAACCCTATGATATAACTTAGTATAAGGCAGCTTTATGTGCTTATGTATGCTTCTGCATAACTATTTGGAATCAGTGGAAACATGTCTCAGTTGTTGACCTTTTGCTTTCCATTAGGAACGTTTAGGTTCAGTCCCCCACATCTCCATGTAAAAGACTCAGAAATAGTAGCTAGGGTGAAAGACCCTCTATGTGAGACCCTGGAGAGCCACTGCTCGCCAGAGTGAACAGTACTGGTGTTCATGGATTATATGAACACAGGAAGTTGTCTTATACTGAATTGGGCCACTGGTCCACCAAGATCAGTATTGCCTACTCAGATTGGCTGCAGCTGTCTAGGCTCTCAGGCAGAAGTCTTTCACATCACCTGCCATTTGATCCTTTTAACTGGAGATGCTGGGGATTGAACCTGGAACCAAGCAAATGCTCTTCTTCAGAGCCACAGCCCCTCCCAGATTAATGGTCTGACTCAGGATAAGGCAACTTCATACATTCATGTTCATAAAAGATTCATCCTAGTTTTAAACCCAAAATCTTTATGTATGCCGACCATCAATGGAAACAGGAAATTACATGAAGATTGCCACCATGCCAGACACAAGAACATTGAATTCTACAGTATGCTATTAACTTGTAGCGTGAAGCAACCCACTGTGTGGATACTGAGCAGGCACATTGCTTCAGTGCTGATACTCAGTTTCAAATGGAAAAGGGAAGAGGCAGTAGAAGAAACCACTCAGTTTGAGAGACAGTAGGACCAACCCCTCAGTCTGGCTGATCATGTCAAGAAGGTATGGTGGTCTCCCATGCAGTTCTTGAGCAACTCATTGCCCATCTTTCTTGCAATATAGTTGATGCATAAAGAATGATGTCAATCCAGGAATAGATAGCCCCTGGTCCTTGTGCCATGCTTCAGAGCATGCCAGATCATTGAGTTCAACATGAAATGTTAGTTGCTGTTTGAGATGGGAGACAAGGGAGGGCACACACACCATAATTTTTCTGTTGGTAAAATAACTGGCCACAACTTGTTTAATAATCATTGCATAGGAGCAGAGGTGCAGAGTGGGGATGGATTCGACCGAGGTGGCATACCTGCCAACTGGAAACCCTCAGCCTGCTTGCTTGGGGAGACCCAATGGAATGGCAAGTGACTGGGAGTCCATGTGGGAGTTGCCCTTTACCTGGTCTCCCCTTGCCACCAGAAGGTGTAGGCCATCCTCCTTCCCATGCACTTAGTGGCCTGCCACAACTCCAAAGGCCCCTTATCCCCCCTCCCCCGATGGGGATGCAGGCACCACTGCCCCCAAAAGGATCCATCGCCATGCCCAATATACTAGGCTGTGACAAAGAAGCATAGTGTAAAAATATTACAACCAATATGTGCCCAAACATTACGCATGTTTAATTTGAGGGCGGGTGGATGGGGAAAGTGGCCAGCACCAAAGAAGAGAGGGTGAGCAGCTGCACAAGCTGACTTTGTAAGCTCATGCTGAGCCACCTGCCCTGCCCCTGTGCCACTGATATGGCAAAGAGCTCTGAGCTGGCCACGTGTTCCCCTACATCAGTGGTTCTCAACCTGTCAGTCGCGACCCCTTTGGGGGTCGAATGACCCTTTCACAGGGGTCGCCTAAGACTCTCTGCATCAGTGTTCCCAATCTGTAAAATGGATAAATGTTAGGGTTGGGGGTCACCACAACATGAGGAACTGTATTAAAGGGTCACGGCATTAGGAAGGTTGAGAACCACTGCCCTACAGGAAGAACCTTGCCCCCCCCCTACTCCCCCCAGACTGCAACCTGCACCTGCTGGTGAGTCCATGGTGTGTTTCCCTACCCAAGGGACTGAGAGGAGCCCAAAAGGTAAAGGCAGCACCAGAGGGGCTCAGCTTGCTGCCAGGAAGTCTGGCCAAGGGCCACCCTCATCTCTCATTCCCTTTTGTTTGCTTCTGTACTCATGTCTCACCAAAAGAAAAAACACACAAAATTGTAACTTCATTTATCACAGGCTAAATGCCTTTGTTTTAGAATGTTCCATTTGGGTCTGGCTAAAGGGTGGAACTTGGTGAGTGATTTTTTACTGGTCAAAGTGCCTTTGAGCCTAAATACCTGCAACCATGTGTGAATACTTATTTTGATAGCTCTCCCCAGTCCCAAGGAAAACCCAACTGGGATGGGGCAATTATGAATGCAGTAATCTGGGGGGGGGGGGGCGCGGGGCGGGGCGGGGCGGGGAGGAGATGCTTTACTCTTTGCTTGTCTGCTAGTTTTCAATTCCAGTTCGCCTACCCATCTGCTCAGGTGTTCTCATTTGGGGACTTTTCCCTTGAAGCTGCGTTTCCTAATAACTTTCCCAATTTAATTACAAAAATAACACCAAGTACATTCAGAATTATTATTCTTCCCCGTGTTAGGTAGATAAGAATATTGATTTATGACCCATGGCTTCCCTTTTGTACCAAGTTTAAAAAAACACATCCAGACGCAACCCGGCAGGACCCATCATGTCGGCACCCTGTTCTACAAACAGGAAAGAACAGAACAAGACTTGATATTTGAGTGCCTTTGCCTTTGTCCTCCCATGAAAATATCCACACGTTTTTAAAAAGGCTGTATGACAACGTTGCCCTTTGTTTTCAGTGTTCCTATAGTGGTCAGTAGTACATATCACCGAACTGCTCAAATTAATTAAGCCAGAAAAAGAGGGATGAAGGAGCACATTTCCATGGAGACTATGTTGCCCAAAGCTCTTTTATTCGAAGTGGAGGTGGGAGGAGGGTAGGAAGCCCAGGAGGAACAGGTGAAGAATTAGTCTCAGAATCAGGAGTTCTGTAACTGCTGCGTGATCGTGATCCACTGGTTCAACTGCAATGCATGGAGGCGAAGAAAGATGGGCGAACATATTTCTTTCTCCTAGACTTTTAAGGGACCTGCAGAAAAAGACCCTAAAAACAAATGGAGGAGTATGAGCAGAGGTCTTCAAACTATGGTCCTCCAGATGTTCATGGACTACAATTCCCATCAACCCCTGCCAGCATGGCCAAGTGGTAGGGCTCATGGGAATTATAGTCTATGAACATCTGGAGGGCCAGAGTTTGAAGACCCCTGATTATGAGAAAAAGCAGACTCTTTCAAACTGAGCTGGTCTCACAGCTGCCTTTTATTTTTTGCTAATTATTTGTCATGATGACAAGTGAGCATCAATACTGTTTGCCCATCTAATCGTTTGCAAAGGAAAAGGGCATGTCATTATCTGGCAGGACAAGGGCAAGGCAAGAACAAAACACTGGGGTGGGGGAGGGGATTTACTTCTAATTATGAATCACTGTCACCATATAGTTGAGCAGCCAGTGCTACAACCCCTGGGAACTCTGGAAGGTAGGTCTAGGCATCCCATGCAATGTCTGGTTATGCAACTGGAAGTGACATCACTACCACTGTACTCCCCAATCCCATTGATGCAAGTATGCCCAACATGGCATCCATTTAATCAATACCGTGTACACGTAAAATTAAGTGATCTTGACTTGAAAACACTTTGCTTGTTATTGCTTCCATGAGCAGTCAAAACTGTGCTTGGAATGAAGAGCTTGCACTGACCATTCCCTGTGGAGCTTTTGCTCCTCCAACTCATTCTGAATCATTAGAGCATAATTAAATCATCTTAGCAGCTCTGTCCTGGATTGGCCAGGCTAGCCTGATGTTGTCAGGTCCCAGAAGCTAAGCAGGGTCAGCCCAGGTTAGTATTTGGATGGGAAACCACCAAGGAACAACAGGGTCATTATGCAAAGGAAGGCAATGACAAACCACCTGTTAGTCTCTCGCCTTGAAAACCCTATGGGGTTGCCATCAATTGGCTGTGACTTGATGGCACGTTACACACACAGGCATCTTGGGAAGTTCACTCTGTTGCCCTGGTGGGCCCCCTACAGTCTTATGCTATTAGTTCTCATGCTATTAGCAGCATAAGGAGCTGTAAATGGGGTGAATCCTACCACTCCATTGAGCAAGTGTATTTATTAAGATATTTTTACCCCATCTTTCCTTGTGCTCAAACGTAAAACCTTCCTCTAGTCTAAGGACTAAGGGGGTTGCTGGAGGGCTTTTTCCATGATTGCTCCCAGGCTCTGAAATAGTCTCTCTGGGAGATTTGCCTTGTGCCTGCCCTTTGTGGCTTTAGGCATTTGGTAAATAACTTTCTCTTCACCCGGGCATTTGGTTAACCTCCCCCTCCCTCCACAGCTGCTGCTCTGGAGGGGTTAGGGGATTGGAGTTTTTTTAATGTAATTTTATTGCTGTTTTAATTGTTACATTTTATTCATGATGTTTTATTGTGATTTTAATTGTTTTTTGACCTTTGTATGCCATCTAGAGACACTAGTATGAGGTGGGGGTATAAATATAATAAATGAATATAATAAATGAATATAATAAATGAATAAATGAATATAATGGAAGCTGGGGGCGGGGGGGAAAGGCTACTTGAAGAATGCTTGGGTCCACCCCAGTCATACTGATTGCTGCTAACTGGGAACAGTTTTCTTAAGATTAACTTTTTCTCAAAATGGCATTCTGACTGCTCCTTTTTCTTTCAGACCGCATTACTTTCTGTGGAGCTTTTAAGATGTTTGTGTTCGAGGCTTTTTCTATTTCTTCAGGGCAGTTCGGATTGCCATCTTCATAGCAGATCACCAAAACACAGTTCTAGGATTTGCTCCCTATAAAGGGGAGTTCTTTTCTGCACATCTTGATTGCACGTATCTTGCATCTTAACGTTTGTCCTTTGAGATCTGTGTCACAAATAGTTGCTCCTCACATGACAGCCCCTGAATATAACAGGGAACTTTTGTTGTAACAGCTGATAGGAAGGGAAATCCTTCCCCTGATGTACAAAACTGATACTTCTTTCATACAGTAAATATTGGAAGAGGAAAGGCCAGATTCTCTCCATAGTTCAAAATCACGATA
The DNA here is from genome assembly GCF_021028975.2 of Sphaerodactylus townsendi. NCBI lineage: Eukaryota > Metazoa > Chordata > Lepidosauria > Squamata > Sphaerodactylidae > Sphaerodactylus > Sphaerodactylus townsendi. The sequence goes on from NC_059435.1 coordinate 27,105,243, forward strand.
GCATTCAGTATTTATACCCTGTGTTCAATTTTCAAAATGTCATCATAAGATTAGTTTATCTTAATTAGCCCAGTGAAATTAGCATTATTGCTGTTAATCAAGGGTACTTATTGTGGAAGGCGCACCTCCTAATGGAGTGGGTGTTTCACATCCTTTCAGTGTGTTATTAGACAAGCTGGATTTCACATTGGTTTCTACAGGCTCCCACCTCTTATATATAATGCATAATCTACTCCAGAGGGTATATCTAATATACAAAGGCTGCTAGGGGAGCTGTATAAGGAAGTAATTATTTTGCTCATTTGAGAATATATATGATAAAGGTAACAAGATTTTTTTTAAAAAATAAAATCTTACGTACCTTCTTGGAGAAAAACTTATTGTTGCAGCTCTGTGAAGATTTTACTAGATATCTTGTCAGATAGGCCTTTTGTATGATTTGGCAGGACTGATAAAAATAGACCCGGGTAGCCACTCCCCTGCTAAAGATTTGGAAGAAGATGAATGACGCTGAAACAACACACGAGCCATGAAATCAAGCCATTAAAAAAACAATCTCCCTGTCAGTCAACTTCTCTCTCTGCATTTCCATTATGATAAGGAAAATCCAAAGAAAGCTATTCAGTGTTCCTTTTTATCCTGTTCAGGCTGATAAGTGGAACTCCACAGAAACTTTCCTATGAGGTGAAGGGGAAAAAAAGGAGCTCCATATTTCAGAAATACACCTTTCTTCCTTTCCCTAATTCCCCAGCCCTATTATGTAGGAAGAGCTTTGAGTGCTGATAGTGTGGGTTGGGTTGGGAGGTGCTAAACTTAATGAAGCAACACAGCCGGCTCTCAGCAAGATTCAGGAGTGCTGAGGAGAAAACGGAAAGGAAACAGCACTTCCTATTGGCCTGACTTCTTCAATTTGAGTGCGACTAAGCAAAAATGTGTAGAGGAGCAGCTAGGATTGTTCATGTTAAAACATTTTGGGAGATTGCAGGAGAGAATCTTGACATTCCTGAAGTACATCTGTGTAACTTTTACTCACTGTTGGAAAAGCTGTCCATGTGTGTACCTCATATCTCAACAACAAGGTTTTGCAATATACACAGGATAACATTTGCACATTGTTCTTTGTAGAAATTGGTATAGTTTGATGAAATCTACGCATACTTCAGAGGCAGAGTGGGAGAAGTGGGAGGAGAAGGGGTGGAGATATTTATTTCAACAGATATTTATAATACACTTCTCTCGCCAGTGGGGACCCAAAAAGGTTTACAGCGGGCCTTTCCCCACTTACCTTAAGCCCCACGCTACTTGAGGAGAGTAGTGCGGGGTCCCCCGGCACTCCCCACAAGAGGGGCGGCGACAGCACAGCTGCCCCGAGGCTGCCGCTGTCACGCCCCTTCAGCACGCGGCATCCCTGGCGCTCTTGCAAAGGGCGCCTTTTGATGACCCCGCGCTCTGCGTGGGGATGCCGGGGCGCGCTCCAGGGATGCCGCACACTGAGAGCAGTGTGCGGCATAGTGGGGATAGGGGAGAGTGGGGAAAGGCCCAGCATTGTTCTCCCACCTCCATTTTATCCTGACAACAGCAAGCCTGTGAGGTAAATTAGGCTGAGAATGTAAAACTGGCTCAAGGTTACCAGACAAGTTTCCATGGCAAAATGATGGTTTGAGCCTGGGCCTCCAAGACCCTAATTTGAAACCCTAACCACTACACCACACTGACTCTCTAATGATGTAAACAGGGTTTAATTGAAAATGGTGTTTAGCCCTAGAGCCTTTCCCAACATTAGGTCCCAGTGTGATTGTTTTGGGCAAATGCGAAGTACTTGTTACATTAGCACACACACGCACCCTCCAATTAGCTGTGGCATGCAACCACCAGTCTCTTGCCTGCTGACTTAAAAAACATCCTTTGTGAGTTGTTGAAGGCTTTCACAGCTGGAATCAACTGGCTGTTGTCAGTTTTCCAAGCTGGCAGGCCATGGTCTGGTGGTTTTAGCTCCTAACATTTTGCCTGCATCCGTGGCTGACATCTTCAGAGGCATATCAAAGTAAGATGTGACATCTTACTGTGACATGCCTCTGAAGATGCCAGCCACAGATGTGGGCGAAACATCAGGAGCTAAAGCCACCACCAGTCCGTCCCCCCCTCCCCCATCTAGAAAACTCACAACAGTCAATCTCTTGTGAGCTTGAGTGGCGAAACAGCAGTTCATTAAGCTGCTTTTCTTTCCAGGTGGACAAAGATGTAGGCATCCTGTCTTTTCTTCTTCGGGTTGAAAATGACTGTATGGCCATTTTTTAACAGAAAAACTGCTGGAGGATAAAGTATTAAGCAAGTCATCTTCCTTCCCCTCCCCAGCTCCCAAGACTACTTTTGGTTAAAACAGTCAATGAGGGAAAGATACAGACAGAGCAGTATGTCATGTCTGATTTGAGCTGAAAATCCAAAGTACCGTATCCCTCAGTCATCTGCCTGTTGCTGGCTCCTCTTATACAGTGATTAAGAAAACAGGGGCTGGCTTTGCTTGACCGGGAGCTGGGATAGATCTCCACCACATGCATCAGAGTGGGGACTTGTACTCTTTTTCACACCCCTTGCTTGGTAAGTGAGTGGGCAACACACTTTCCTGTCTCCTAAGGCTCTTCCTGAGTATCCAGGAGTCCTCTCAGAGGATCTGTTCTTCTCTGTGGCAGGCAATAGATGACGGGGGGAGGGTATCAGTCTTGATTCTTTCACTTCACATATGGACCACAGCCTTCTCCTTTCTCAGGTAAAAAGGGCAAAGAAAAAGGATCACTTTTACAGTGCACTTTCTTCTCCCTGAACCCCTCTAGCAGAGTTGGTGGGTACAATGGGTCTGACTTGCTACCTCAGACAGTGGAAAAATTGGCTAAACTCTGGTAGCCTTTCTCTGATTGAAGGTGAAGCAGTTTGCTAAGTAATTACTTGTCAAAGGATTAGTGTTCATGCTCAGAGGCCTATACCATGAGGCACTTCAGTCTAGTAAAACTGACTTGCCCATTAATAAATGGGAGCTCAAAAACTTTATACCCGTTTTCAGAGGTGGGTGAGCCCTAAATTGGAAGGGAAGGTGGCCTCATATAGCTAAGCAGCGTCTGCATTTGGATTGGAGACCACCTCAGGGAGGCTCTGGCAAACCACCTTGTCTTCCCACTTGCCTTGAGAGCCCCTTGCTGTGGCCAACATCAATCAGCTGTGATGTGATGACATGTGTGTACATATGTATGCTCTAACTTACACAAATAACCACACTGATCCGCAAACCACACAACTTGCTGCTACTACTGGCACGATAAAGGGTTAACTGCCTTTTGTGAGGGTGGTGTTATTCTTGAGCTGCAAACCAATATTTATGTATATTGTAATATTTTTACGTTCCTTTCCCCCAAATGGCTCAAAGTGGCTCATACATAAGTATGCCATTAGGTATAAAAGGAAAAAAAATGATATGTTGCTAAAATACTTCACAAACATATGGAAGAGATTACTGAATGAATCAACAGCAGAGTTCCAAGCAAAAAGAAACCCCCGAGACAATGGCAATCAATGGTTTCAAGTTATTCCCATGGAACCCCTTGTAAATACTGTTCTGTTCCACTTTATTTCAGTGGGTCTCAGTCAGAAGAACATCCCAATGGATTATTCCTAAACAAACAAATAATTGCAGTTTATGACTGCCCACAACCTGGAGGGAAAAAGTCCTGCTAAGCAGGATTGTCTTTATTAGGTGAACCTTCACCTGCTCATTTCGGCACATTAACCCTCTGTTAGAGGGGTAGCTGCAAGATATTTTTCTCCAGGTTGTTGGCGCCACTAATGCAGTTAGAGTCTGTTAGACAATTTGCTTGTTTGTTTATTTACTATCCCTTTCTAATCCACTGATTATTAATTGCATTCTGGATTATATTAGGGATGGCAGTTTTGCCCTCACCTTTCTGAACATGTCCTGGCACACAGAAATCCACTTAATTGCTCCTTTAAAACCCATGGGGATAAGGATCAAAGCTCAGAAATTCCCTTGCTACTTCTATGCTAAGCACAGCAGGAGTGACAGCAGTGGGGCATCTTGGGGTCCCAACCAGATCCATGGCCTCGCTCCCCTCCTCTCTTCCTTCCCTGTCTTCCAATGCACACTAGACTGACTGACACAAACATGGGACAGAGTCAGAAAATCCAAAAAAAGGGACTTCTATTATCAACTGTTTTCTGTTGCAAGAGAATAAAGTCTTTCTTTAAGCTCTTAAAGGAATATTAAAAAATAACTAACAGCAAACATAGGATCTATGTTAGATTGTTTAATACTTGAACTATACCTGATTTTTCTTTAGAGGTCCTCTCCTCTTCCCCCAACGCCCCCCCCCCCCAAGTTCTACTTCTATACATAATGGTAAAGTTTCCCCTTCAGTTGTGTTCGACCCTGGGGTACCACTGCAAGCAGTGATTTCATAGGCAAGCCATTTTTGTGGGGTAGTTTGCCATTGCTTTCCCTGGATTTCTATACATAGTATTACTATAATAGTGTGGGTCGTTTAACACATTATATCAAGGCAAACCTGCAGTTGCCACTGAACATACACTAAACAGCCAATCCCAGCTTCTCAAAAAATATCCAATGTGATATATATGTTTACAAAATGTGTATTTGTCGCACTGACATGAACTTTTAAGGTGTGTGCTTAAAATATCTAATGTGTGTACCTTTAAAAATATTACAAAGTGGTCCATAGAAACACAAAGTAACCTTTTAAAAATGTTCTAGAGCAACACCATATCTAATTGTCATCTTACTTCATAGAATACTGCTTCTGGATAGGAAGGTACACAGTAGTACAGCAGTGATTTCTAACGGGCATTGTGGCACCCATGCTGAGTTTTCTGGTGCCCATTTTGGTTTCCAGGTACATGCCTGGAGCTGTTGAGAGACTTGGGGGGGGGGCATTGTCATGACGTCCTCCAACAACTCAGAAACTCAGAGTCCTCAGAGGAGGAACCTGAGGATCCACAGCTACCAACTGAGGAGAGCCAGCGGGTCTAGGGAGAGCCTAACATATATGGCAGAAGTGCCAGCTGACAAGGTATCAATGGTGCCTGAGGCCACCTTGTCAGACCCTGCAATGTTGCCCCCGAGATGGCCACCATGGAGCAGGTGTTGAACTGGAGCCTGTAGTACGGTTGCCAATCTCCAGGTGATGAATGGAGCTCTCCCAACCGATCTCCAAGTGACAGGGTCAATTCACCTGGAGAAAATGGCTGCTTTGGAAGGTGGACTCTATGACATTATCCCCTGTTTAAGTCCTGCCCCTTTGCAAACCCCACCTTCTTCAGGCGTCCCCACCAAAATCTTCAGGCATTTCCCAAACCAGAGCTGACAACCCTAGCTCATAGTCCCCCAGGACTCATTTACTGAAAAGGTAAATGAAATTTCCAAATTAATTTGTCTTTTCACCTTGCTCCAAAAGGAGGCTATTATGTGGAATCCCATATCATATGCATTATATTTTCAAAGGGATGTTTGTCTCTCTAGCTGGTCATGATGGTATTATTAAAGAGCCTAGTGGTCCATTTTGTGTTGGATTCACACAGATGTATTGGATTACTCAGGTACTACAGGCTGCTGTCCCATATTGGTCTGTCAGTAAGTGCTGCAATTTCAAATATTGCAATTAGGCCTGCTAAGGGAGATTGTATTCTCTTTGTAACTCAAAAATTGTTCAGGCTGAGTAAAGTAGATCAGGGTCCAAGAAAAACAAGATTATGCTGTCACTCACAAGTCTGGTTTTTCCCTTTGTGTCAGTTTAGCATGAAGACAAGGTGGAATTGCTTCTGCCATCTCAATTATCTCCTTATACTATAAACTATTACTATTGGGAGTATATAGGTGCATCTGAGTTTTAGTAGATTTATAAAGAATGTTTCCGGTTTCACTAGGCCTACCAACCTCAAGATGAATCCTGGAACTCTCCTAGAATTACGCTGGTCCCTGGAACTTCAATGGTTTTCCTGAAGGGAATGGTGCTTTGGAAGGTAGATTGAATGATATCCTAAACTGGAGTGACTTCACACCCTCACTCAGCTTCTTCCCTTCCCCAAACTGCATCCTCCTCAGCTACCAAATCTCCAGGAATTTCCAAGTATGGAGTTGGCAACCTTAAGTTTGGCCCAGGATTTTATGTGTTTTACTGTGATGTTGAGATGCAAAGTGTTTTGAAGTGCATTGGAGTGTTCCTAGGATCCTGGCAGCCATTTATTTTCCCAGCGAAGAGAGCCATGATATGCACAAAGAGGTCAGAAGAGCAGAAGATGTTTTTCTGCAGAGAGAGAAATGTTTGCCTGGTTGCCTGCCAGGGAAGGCAAGACAGATGTGGTGGTAAAAAGTGTTGTTGAGTCTTGGCCGACTTTTGGTGACCTCATAGGGTTTTCAAGGCAAGAGCTATTTAGAGATGGTTTGCCATTGCCTGCATCTGCTTAGTGACCCTAGTATTCCTTAGTGGTCTCAAATCCAAATACTAGCCAGGGTCAACCCTGCTTAGCTTCTAAGTTTGAGCTAGCCTTGGCTATCTAGGTCAGGACATGGCAAGCTGTTGTAACTTGGTGTGAATGTGGAGGTATGTGGAATGTGTGCTCTAGGATGATTGGAGGATATTAGGATGCCCCTTCCCATATGGAGAAATTTCCCTAAATCTGGATTAGGAGAGGCTTCCCACCAATAAAAGGTAGGAAGGCTTGTAAAGGCTGGACTAGTTCAAATGCTTTGTACAATTGCTGGGAGCTGGATTCCTCTGCATGGAGCAGGAGGCTTTCTGGAGGCATTTTGTTGGACAGATGTCTGGAGGAGAGGAGTATCAGATGTAAATGTTCCATATGGTTAAATTCAGTTTAGTGTTAGGCTTATGTTCCTTTCATTAGATCTGTAACCACTGCAGGGGTGTACCGCCTAGGGGGACATATAGCATCACATGTCCCTGGGCTGCGGCCATTTAGTCATGTGGGGGGCAGAAAATTGCACATTTTCAGTGGACCATTGCTGTGTTCAGATTTGTGAGTTGGGGCATGTTCTATAATGTGATGGTGACTTTGAGATGACCTAGTGCAAAAAAAGTTGTTTGGTTGTTGTGGGGGAGGGAGGCCACCCCTATGTGTGGGTGTGGGAGAACACTCAGATTTTGCACCGTGTTACAGTTTACCTAGATACGCCTCTGTCAGTGTGCATGATAGCTGTTTTCTCTGTGCTCTAGCTTAATCTGCAGCAACAAAATCCTTTTCTGTTTAACAAATCAAAGCAGCCCCTCCTCATATGCATCTTTGATCACTCAGTTATGCTCATAGTCTCGCAAATGGCATGGGCTGAAGTAATTGGAAAGCTCTGCCCTTTGTACTAACTCAGAGGTAGCTCTCACCATGGTTACCCAAGTAACACAAAGGGTAGACTTTAATTTGGGGTGGCACAATAAAGAAGAACATGCTTTACATGCATACAAGCATGAAATATGCATGTAAGAATCCATATCCAGGACAGGGTTATGACAGAGATTACTGCAGTTCTAACGTTTGAGACACAATGTGGGCTTTATGACAGGATAGCAGATCTGGGAGATTCAATTTTCCCAATTTAACTGAAGCTGCATATTTTAAAGTGCAAATGAAGGTGCTTCTGTTCCTGTAGAAAATCATGGTACTGATTATTGAGTCATGTGCAATATTTAGTTGCAATATGTTATGGTAAACCTCGTACAATATATATCAGTCTTGGGTGAACATTCATTTTAATTATGTTTACTGTTCCCCACAGACAGAATATTGGCTTCCATCTGTCTAGATATATTTTAATCATGTCTATCTGAACCATTTGGGACACCTCATTCAGTGTGTTTATACTAAGGTATTTCATTTCTTTTTTCCCCTACTATCTGAATTTCCATTTGTTACATATTGGGATCAATGTTGGTTCCTAAAGGCATGGCTTCAAATTTCATCCAGTTTATTGCATGTTCCACATTTTTCCAGTAATTTTATTAGGTGGGGTAAGAAGTATGCAGAGTTGTTTGTGGAAAATATCACATCATCTATATGTAGAAGGAGGTTATGCTACTATCCACCAACGGGAATGTTATGATTTCCTTTACTGAAGTGCAAGCAGATGGATTCAATGGCAATACTGAAAATAGCAGGAATACATCAGGGGTTGATTGTAAACTAACTGATTCTGCACATGGTTGAATGATACAAGGTCTGTACCACGTTATAAAGGATTTGCAGAGGTCAAAAACACCTTTGAAGCTTACAGGATGCCCCATTGTACTCTACTGAAGACTTTCACTGTGTCCAGAGTGTCATTTTGTGCCAGTGCCACCGAACAGACTGTGGTGGTGGCTACTGCTGTCAAGTCCCAGGTGACTTATGATGGATTTTCCAGGTGGTGGCTAGTGCTGTCAAGTCCCAGGCGACTTATGATGGATTTTCCAGTTGGATTTTCCAGGCAAGAGACATTCAGAAGTGGTTTGCCAATGATTGCCTCTGCCTGGGCTAACAGTACTGAGAGAGCTGTGATTGGTCCAAAGTCACCCAGCAGGCTTCATGTAAAGGAGCGGGGACTTTAACTCAGTTCTCCAGATTATAGTTCTCCTCTCTTAACCATTATACCACGCTGGCTCTCCCAGATAGATTACCAATCATATCTGACATAAGACCTGTCTGTTCCACCTGGTCTGTATGTATTAGATGTTTTTGTATTCTTTCAGCCAGTATATTTTGGAATCCACGTTTATCAAAGATGTAGAGCAGTAGCTGGGAGTGCTGCCTGGATCAACTACGTTGTACATAATGAGTATGTTTCTGTGGTCTGTTGTCTCCCCTAGGGTTCATGTAGTTGGGGAACTAATATGTGCTTGAAACCTTTGTAGCAGTTTGCTAGGAAACCATCTGACCCTGGGACTTTTTCTCTTTTTATGGCTTACATATTTGGGTATTAAGGTATTTCTACCCCACTTTTCTCTCCAATGGGGACCCAAAGAGGATTACAACATCATGTCCCCTCCTCCATTGTTTTCTCACAACACCCTTGTGAGATAGCTTGGGCTAGTAGTAAGTGACTGGCTCCAAGAACAGCTAATGAGCTTCAATGGCAGAGTGGAGACTCTCCCAGATCTTAGCGCAGCTAACTACTACATACTGCTTTTTAAATACATTCCTTACTTTCCCCACCGAAATGAGGCCTGGAAGGTAGCTTATGTGATGTTCATTTAAGGAAGCTCTGCAAGAATGTCTACACTTTGGTCTTTTTCGCATGTTTCGTGTTTATATAAAGTTTTGAATGAAAGACTTGAAATGACTACTGATAAAGCTTAAAGTAGAAAAATGCCAAAACAGAATTAGAGCCGAGGATCCAGACAACTAAAGTAATGACCACTGGGGAACCACACAACTTTGAGGTTGATGGTGAAGGAATTGAAATTGTTTCATGATTTTCTATTCCTTGGCTCCATCATCAACCAAAAGGGAGACTGTAGCCATGAAATCAGAAGGAGATTGAGACTGGGAAGGGCAGCTAAGAAGGAGCTGGAAAAATTTTTGATGTGTAAAGATGTCTTGCTAGCAACTATGCTCAAGACAATTCATACTGTAATATTCCAGTGGTGGGATTCAAACATTTTAACAACAGGTTCTGATGGTGGTGGGATTCAAATAATGACTGTTAAAAAGTATTTAAAAATATTTTTAATATCACTTTTTTATTTTAAGTATTAAAATATTAATGTTTCATAAAAATATTTTAAGTATTCAAAAAGTGATGTTTTAAATTTTAACAACAGGTTCTACAGAATCTTCGGAACCCCCTGAATTCCACCTCTGAATATTCTCCTTATGTAGTGGTGTGAAAATTGGACCATAAAGGTAGATGAAAAGAAGAAAGGTGATTTGTTTGAAATGTGGCGTCGGGGAAGTGTTTTATGGATACTGTGCACTGCCCAAAAAGCAAATAAGTGGATTCTAGATCAAATCAAGCCTGAAATCTTCCTAGAAGCTAAAATGACTAAACTACGACTGTTGTACTTTGGTCCCATTCTGAGAAGACAAGAATCACTGGAAAAGACTATCATGCTAGGAAAAATTGAAGACCCAGCTGCCTTCATATGGAGCTGCTGATTTTAGGATTCTTACAGTGCAATCCTATTTATATTTACTGACAAGTAAGTCTGACCTCATCAGAGGGGCTTACTTCTGGGTAACTGTTCTTAAGATTAGCCTTGGCGCTGCTGGGGCAGCTGCCTTTGACACTGCGTACACTAGGCTTATTGTGCACAGAACACAACACACATTTTTCTCAAACAGCTTTCTTCTCACTTTCTCCTCAAAATTCCCTCTTTTTCTCAGGACTCTTTCTCCTTTTCTCTCTGTCATGGCTGGAGCGAGGGGAAACTGCACCTGGGGTATGTGTGTGTCCTGTGCCCCTGCCACACCCTCGCCTGCCCTCTCCCTGGAATGTCCTGCCCCTCACTGGTGTGCACCTGGTGCTTTGCGTACCCCCTGTCCCCTTGGCGCTACGCCACTGTTCTCTGTCACCTTCTACAGATCCATCTCTCAGGAAGAAGCCCCTCCTCTCACAAACTCCACCACAGAGCCAAGCCAAAAAGGTTACAGTTATTTGCCATTTCCTTGCCTCAAATTTACTCTACCTAGCAGCTTCTCCCCTACTTCCTCTGCACGCTGTTTCAAATCCTTGCCTGCACGGGTAAATTCTTTTGCATGTAATGGGTCCTCTGGCTTCCACAAATGAATCTATCATGATATACCACAAGTTAGGTCATAGGAAGGGCCATATTTTCTTTTAAAGTATCAGATTATGGTGGGTCATATTTATCTCTAAATGGCACATAGTTGAAATGTTAAATAGAACCCCAAAAGAGATACAATCTGGAGTCTATTCTTCTTGGCTCTGAAAAATAATAACACTGCCTAGATACAGCTTGGCAGTAAATTTTAATGCTGGAATCACTGTATTTATTGCTTTGTAGCTTATCAGCTGAAAGATGTGAGTAAAGTAAGTTATTTTTAGCTTGTACAAGAATGCTGCTAGTGTAGGTATTGGGAAGAGTTAGGAATTTACCATATTAAATTATAATCCCTTGTAGAACGTGTGAGTATACCTGCTTTTATAGGGAACAACTGCATTCTGTGCAAGGACTAAAGCTAGTCCAGATCTGTGCTTTTCTATGTCCACAACAGCGAAAGTTCTTCAAGCAGGTCCTGTCATGACAGCAGCATGGTAGCCAAGTTTCTTATAACAGTGCAGCCAAGCCTTTTCCTTATGAGTCTTCAATCTGGAGTTAGTAGTGGAGAGTTATGCTGTCTGACTTACAGACTGCATCTCCTGCCAGTCAAACAGAGACAGTGAGATTCCAGTATCTGACTTAGTAGTATTGCCACGGACCCTTGGCAATTTCTTTAAATGCAATTCTTGTTGTTTAAGTAAACCTATGTGTTCTGTTCCAGGGGAATTTCACCTGATTATGTGAGCTATCTTAAGCAAATCTAATGTACTGTATTCAATGTGGATTACTACCAGGAATTTTTTTTAGGATTGCAGCCTTTGCCTCCCCTGACATTAATCTTCTCATCCAGGTTGACTGAGTGTGTGCTTACACTTAACTGGAGTTGGTTAGACCAGAAGATAGAGGCAGAATAACAAGGTACACCAGGTAAATATGATGAATCATACATAATAATTCCTCTTTAACCCAGTGGGTTGGATCCCACAATCCATCAGCACAAAGATAGGGCAACTTTCCTGTACCCTTCACTTAGCAATCTCAACCAGCTCTGAGAAAGCTGGTTTCTGAGTTATGGGACCTTCATAGGTTAATAACTGTGTGAGGGTAAATGGAAATTGCCCTCTTTTGCTTCCTACATCACCTCCACTGACAGAAGAGGTGGAAAATCAATTTCATCCTTTTCTACCCACCCCCTGTATCCTATTGACCCACTTGGTACTTAGCTGACACATTGCACAACCCCAAGAAAACTTTCCTATGATTAGCCATGACTGCTAGGGGACAGATGAAATGCAGGAAAGATCCATGACTGTCAGCAATTTCCCATTAAGTGCTGGGAGCTATTGGTTTTATATATTTTAGAGCAGATTTAATTGCCCTGATAAATCTAGAGCAGTGATGCCAGAGGTGCCAGAGGTGGCACTCAGAGCCCTCTCTGTGGGCACGCGCAAACAGAGTTCATCATGGGGGGGGGGGATTGCCCACACACACACACACACATCTAGGCTGGCCTGGGTTGCTGGGCTCTATTATTAGCATTAAACCTAAGACCTAGTTTTGGGGAAGCAGTGTAGGTAACGCTGTTAAGCACTGTTAAACCCCACTGATTTTCACGCAAAGAACTAAAGCGCCATCCTTTACCTGGGAGTAAGCTCAGTTGCTGGCAATGGGGCTTGCTTCTGAGTAAACCCACCTAGGGTCATGATTCACCCGTTCGAAGAGTTGCATGGTTGTTTCAAAGCAAAGCCAACAACTACCACCAAGCTTACTCCCGAGTAACGCACGCCTTGGAGCCAACGGTTTTTTCTAAACTGAAACCTCAGTATTCAGGTTAAATTGCTGTGTTGGCACTTTGCGATAAATAAGGGTTTTGGTTTTCAATTTGGGCACTCTGTCTCGAAAAGGTTCGCCATCACTGATCTAGAGCAATTGGTCACCCATCTGGTTTACTAAATATGGTACAGAGAGAGTAAAGTCTGTCCAAAAGAACATAGGGATGTGACTGTGAAGAAATATGAAAGCGTTTAAAAATCAGGATTCAGGTCCACAAATGATAAAAAAGTCTACATTCAAAAGTAGATGTTCCATTCCTAAATATAGCATCATATGTACCAGCAACCCAACAGAAGGTGGTGTTGAGAAACATGGTAGCAACCATAACTTTTGAGTTTTACTATGTGGATTGACCCTATTGACCTGTCACACTATCTTTCACTGATCCACACAATATCATAGAGACTTCTGTTGCTTTTGCATGCCATCCTTCTCCACACATATAGGAGTGTGTGACTCTGTGTATGAAGGAACTCCTGATATCCTAAGCAGGCAGTCTTTAGTTGGGGGAATTAGCTGCAGAGATCCAGAGCAAAAGGAGGTAGCAATAACCAGTGTGTAATAGGGTTATTTGGGTGAGAACTCTTAAATACACAGGCAATTGAGTTTAAACAAAAACCAAGGAATATATTTCAGGCAGTGAGTACACACACACACAAAACATTAGAGGCGTAGCAAAGGGGAAAGCGCCCGGTACACTGGTGCATCCTCTGCCTCTGTCCCGCCCCGGAACACCCCCGTCCCACCCTGGAACTTCCCCACCATGCCCCCAGAATGCCCTCGCCACACCCCCACAGAGGTGCATACCCGGTGCGTTGCGCCCCCGTCCCCTTGGAGCTATGCAAAAAATCCAAGGACTAAGAGAAAAAGGATCGAAGTTAGATAGGGTTTCAGGGATGGGTGATAGTTACCAGACTTGAAGGGATGTCTAAGGAAACCGGAACTGAAGAGAAAGCAACCAGCATTTCCAAGAGTAAAAGGAAGAGCTCACCCACAAGTAGGGGTGTGTGCCTGGATCCATAACACACACTAGTAATGGCCAAAGGACCAATATTTGTACTCCAAACTGGGTCCTTAGGCAGTATGAGGTAAGCTGGCAGGAAAGCCAGAGACAAAGAATTGATTGCCTCTCTGGAGTTTGAACAATAAGATAGTAGAGGCAGTGATGTGTCATCAGGATGCAGGAGAATACTTGGGCTGTTCTCCTGAATACTGATAAATCACTGGATGCAGAATGCGGATGATTGCTGGGATGGATGTAGATTAGGGTAAGTAATGGTCTGCTAGGAGCACTGATTAACAGCCCAATCCTGATCCTTGGGGCGGCTGTGGAGGGTGCTGCTGCGGCATTGCCCAACTGCCTCCAGGGGACTTTTTGGCAGCACATGGAGGTGACATACAAAACCTCCCTCCCCATCACCGAAAACACTTCATTGGGCTCAGTGGGTTTATACTATCCAAATGGCTGGCTTCATGTCCCAGGTGCTGGCATACTGGGAGGCAAAGCCAGGGTGGAAGCTGACTGAGGTTGACTCCCCCCAGGCCGTGCTTCCAGAACTCCCCTGCTACTCCAGCAGAGTCATTGTGGAGGATTGCTGCAGCTGCTTGCCATCAGATTTGCCCCTCCACCAGGATATGTCCCCTGGGAAGGGCAAAACCACCAGCATAGGGTTCCACCACCTCCACAACTCTCTTTCCCCCCCCCCCCCTGGATTGGACTGTCAATCACCTTAGGGTGAGACAATAGAGAATAGCTAGCCCCATTGTCCAGGCAAGCACACCTTCAGGTCAAGCAAGAAGTTCAGTTGCCAACTGCCTTACTGCCTGGGCTTAACACACAAGATGTATCCCAAAATTCTCTGAGGGGCCATTTTGTGAGGAGCAAGTGTCTTGCCTTTCTGCAAGTCTTTGGTTCCTGTGCCTTCGTAGCCCCCAGTAGTGGGAGGAGACATCCAGAAACTCAGACTCTCCCAAACAGGGACGGAACCTTGGATTTTATATATCCAAATAATGGCTTGGATGCTACCTACAATTTCTGCAGGCACAAAGAAAGGTAATTTTAACCAATTTTCTCCTCCTACAGGATTTTTTCCACCCCCACCCCCAGGAAAAGCATTTTAGGAGGACATTTTGGGTTGCTGCATGAGGGAGGAATACGTGAAAGTCACCCCTCTTGTTCACACATGAATTCTAGGTGGGATTCATTCAAGTGCTGTAATTGACCATTGTGGTATTATAGCAGCTCCACATTTGTGAATAAAATGGGAATTTTGAGTCAAATGGACCAGATCTTCTCTAGACTTCCATTTTTAGTGTTCACGCATCCTAATAATACTAATCTTTAAGATTAAATATATATCTTCCTTAAACAAGTTATTCTTTTAAATTTCTCTTAAGATCATTCTAACTCTTATGGGTAAAATTTACGATTTTTGAGAAATTTCATTTCCGGGTTTTGTACAATTCCTGCACAGCTAACTGCCTTATTCAGCTTTGTAAGTGGAAAGTGAGTTTTCTGGCTAACTGAGATTACAACAGTGGGCAGACAATAATTCATTCATCCAGATTGCCAACAACAATCCAAATGAGAAATCCCATAGCAGCTAAGGAAACAGACTTGTTCAGGAAAGTTGCTATAATACAGAAAACAAATGTCTCTCTTTCTGTCTAGAACGAGGCATCTGTTGGCTCTCTTGTTTCTCAGGCAACACTCTTATTTCTTAAGATGAGAGTTTAGATTCTGGTTTAAAACAATTACTGTCATTCACATAAGGTGCTTTATTGCCATTTTAATGCTATGCGGCAGTAGGGATTGAGAATTCATGTCTTTGAGGCACAGGGTAAACGATTGCAAATAAAACATCTCTTTATGCTACCCTTTGAAGAGATGCATTTATTTTCTCACAAGCAGAGTGTCTTGTTACTTCCTCAGAATGCCTCTACTATTTACAGCGTAGTCCTAATGAGAGCTAAACCCTTTTAAGCCATTGACTTCAATGGGTTTTAGGAGAGTATAGCTTGCTATAGGGTTGCACTGATGGTGAAAACTCCACCAAAGGTATTGAATTTGTCTGAATACAATCCTGTGTACCGCAGTCAAGTACCCCAGTCATAACCTACATACCAAAGTTATAGCTAGCCTTCTTTATTAGCTAGGGCTGCCATATGTTCAGGAAGGGTTTAAAATACAAGAATGGAAAATGTGGGATTTCTTCATGACTGACAGTAACTTCTACAGACCTGTCTCCAAGCCCAAAGTTCTAAGTTTGTTGTATTATTTATGAATAGTTACAATATTCTGTATAAACAAAATAAGAAAAGCCATTTTTAAGTTTTGAAGTTTATACATGTTAGGAAAGGAAATCTTTTGTACACAATTACTAACCTCATCAAGTTATCACTTGCTTCATTTGAGCACTCTGCCACCATCAATTGCATGCACTAAAAGGAGATTTTCAGAATCATTTGAACATGAATCCATCAGGGGAATTTGGAATAAGCAGAGCTGCGTGAATTAGAATTGGATTTTTCAGTTATTTCTCTATTTTGACAAAAAAAATTGTTCTTTAAGCATTCATGTGACAGGTTAAGAAAATTATTGTCTTCCTCACAGCTCTTACAGAGTTCCCTGAAGAAGCCTCTTGGTCAAACACATAGGGAATTTTGGGAATATTAACTGAATAATAAAATATATCTTTGTAATGTTTCTGGGTTCCAAAATAAGAGACCAAAGGAATGAGTCATTCAAACAGCTTTAATCTAAGATTAATCTAAGATTTCTCATCCCCTTCTACTGCCATTGGAGCCTTGCTCAGCTGTACTTCCTATGCAAGAATGTCCATCAAACTGGGGCAATCACTAAGGAAGCCATGTTCCTTTCTATGGCTGATTGAACGTCCTACTGGATAAAATTAATACCAAGGTGCCCAAATTACATCTTAATAGACTGTAACAGATCACTTCACCTTCTCAACTCACTGAGGCAGGGTAAACCACAGTCTCACCAGCCTTGTCAGATTTCCCACATTTCTAGGGACTGAGTTGCTTCAGATGGTAGCGTATGGTGTAATAAAATAATACTGTATGGTTTAATAAAGCACTACTGCTCTGCCCTCAGCCCTGTAACTCACCCGGAAAGTAAAACGGGCCCGTTATTCTAACTTTTTGGCAAACCCCTTCTCAAGGCACCAAAATAAAACTGAGGCAGGTTCAATTCAAACAGAATTTAAGTTTATTAACAGAGGAGATGGTATAGGAGAAACCTGAGGGTAAAGGGACAGGATCTATGTATCTACCTATCCTACGCAGCAGTGGCGTAGGAGGTTAAGAGCTCGTGTATCTAATCTGGAGGAACCGGGTTTGATTCTCCGCTCTGCCGCCTGAGCTGTGGAGGCTTATCTGAGGAATTCAGATTAGCCTGTACACTCCCACACATGCCAGCTGGGTGACCTTGGGCTAGTCACAGCTTCTCGGAGCTCTCTCAGCCCCACCTACCTCACAGGGTGTTTGTTGTGAGAGGGGAAGAGCAAGGTGATTGTAAGCCCCTTTGAGTCTCCTACAGGAGAGAAAGGGGGGATATAAATCCAAACTCCTCCTCCTCCCCCCCCCCTCTCTCTCTCTCTCTCTCTCTCTCTCTCTCTCTCTATCTATCTATCTATCTATCTATCTATCTATCTATCTATCTATCTATCTATCTAGACAGACAGAGAAATGATAGAGAGATAGAAATATATAGAGAGCAGGGGTCTGCAACCTATGGCTCTCCAGATGGTCATGGACTACAATTCCACTCAGCCCTGTCACTTGGCCATGCTGGCAGGGACTGATGGGAATTGTAGTCCATGAACATCTGGAGAGCCACAGGTTGCAGACCCCTGATGTAGAGAGATAGATACACACACATGTATATGCATATATATGATGTATTAATGTCATCCTCTTGGTATGAGGAATCTTTGTGTTACCGTATTGTGTCTACTATGTTTTGAGGACAACCTACTAGGTAATAAGGACAAAAATAACCTTTCTTTTAAATAAAGGAAACCACTTGTCATTCATGCTCCGTGGGCTTCCAGGGTTATAGCATGTGATATTGAAATAAGAGAAAGTGTGCTGTGTGGCATAGAATCATAGAAGCATGCTCTAGGTAATGCCAATGAGAGTGAAAGGGTAATAATGCATGTAGCAAGATGCTGCTTAGCCAAGCAAGAAAAAAATGAAGAATATCTGTGAAGGGGATAGGGAAAGGAGCCTTTTAATGCAGCATTCATAACTGAATGCATAGGAGATAAATCACTATATCTAGGGGGCTCTTATGGACAAAATTGGCCAGTACCTCCACTGACAAACATTTTTGATCATTAAGCTGCATGAGAACACCAGGCTTCAAGTAAGATTCGGTCAAGAAGGTCATCTGTCAAATTCAATACTTACATAGAAGGGAGTGAGACAGGGGTGCCTACTTTCTTTTCAATAATTATATTGATTCTCTAATCAAACGCTTTCAGAATTCAGATATTCATGCTCCAAAGCTAGCAAGAAAAAAGTTACCTATACTCATGTACACGGATGATGCTGTGATCTTCTCACACACCAAAACTGGATCAAAGGGAGCTCTGGAAATTCTGAGTCAGCACTGCTAGGAGGAGCATTTCACTATCAGCTATGCCAAAACTAAGATAATGTGTTTCAACAATAGATTTAGGAACTCCCCATTAAAAATTCATGATCATAAAATTGGCCAGGTGAGATGTTTTAAATATTTGGGTTTAATTTTCCCACATAATGGCTTACATCCAATCTGTTGTTGACTCCACCCAAAGGAGCTCTGTGGCTATACTTAGATTTTATTGGACCAAAGGGGGAAATTTTGTCCCAGCTGTGATCAGATTGTTTATAGCCAAATCATTAACACAGCTCATTTATGATCCGCAATTGGGTTCTTTTAACAACTTTGGTGTTGTGAGACCACAGTCCCAAAATTCACAGCTGTGCTGGAGTGAGTTCAGTTGAGCTTTCTGAGAGCCTTGTTTAGTGTGCCCAAATGTTTGGCTAATGCAGTACTATGGTGGGATTCAAATAATTTAACAACTGGTTGTTTACAAGCACCATTTTAACAACCGATTCTGCTGAAGTGGGGCGAACCTGCTGAATCCCACCACTGACTATGGCCCCTTCTGCACCTTCAGAATAATGCACTTTCAATCCACTTTCACAATTGTTTGAAAGTGAATTTTGCTATTCCGCACAGTAAAATCCAGCAGAAAAGTGCATTGAAAGTGGATTGAAAATCCAATACTCTGCATATGCAGAAGGGGCTTCAGACAAGAGGCAGGGCTCCTAATGGTGGCAATGGTGGGGTTTGGATGGTTATTATTAATTATTGGTTGAGAATCCATCTGCAACCAAGAGGACTCATACCCAGATGTCTTTTCAGTTATTACCCAGTCTGCCTGGACTGTGAGAATCATCAAAAATGAAATAAGAACAGCTTAGACCCTGAATATTTAGTGGAGCTTGGAAATGCAAGAGCTATGGTTCACCAACGTGTTCTTGACACTGAATTACAGAATGAGACAACTTTACTCCCAAGCCAATGTAGAGCTCTGAAATCATAGGCAGGAATTTCTGTGCCCCCATATCTACCAAATAATCACCAAAATTTTGATGGCCTTCCCCACCCCCACATCCCCACCCGCAGAGCACACTTTAATGCATTTCCATAAGTTTTCGTTAAAGGAAGATTTTAGCATTGACCTGTGGAGGCATGTTTATGCCCCTGTAAAGCAAATGAGATAGAGACGATTTCACACAGTTTTATGGAGGTGTCAGGAAATGTCTAAAATTGCCATTGTTTCAGCATTTGGATCATTTCTGTTATCCTAGATGCCTTCAGGACTCACTAGTTAATATTTTGCTTGCGGATAAAGTTCCTGTTATTTCATATTCAGTGGCAAAGTTCTTTTACAAAGTTAGTAGAACATGTGGAATTGTGGTGGAACTGTTTGTTACTGATGATAGTTTATTGTTAATCTCTTTTTATCTGTATATACTATCCTTGAGAAGTGGAAACTTCAACTGGTGCAGAATGCTGCAACCAGAAAGTTGACAGGAGATAGTAATTGGGACCATATTACTCCAGCCTTGACCCATCTACATTGACTCCCAATGTGTTTCCAGCACATTTCAAGGTGCTTCTATTGACCTTTAAAATTCTATATGGTTTGGACCAACATTTAAGACCGCCTGCTTCCTTATGAACCCATCCAACCACTGTGATGATCTTTCGGTTGCCACGGATTCCAGGAAGGGGAAGGTAAATAGGTTTTAGGAGGTCTGAAGGAATGGTGTATGGTGGTATAGCTAACCCTCAAAATATGAAGCAGGATGAATGATGAGGAGTCACAATATATGGAGGCCAGTAGAAATGTGACAAAGACCAAAAACTAACGTACACTAACGTACATCTAACTCTGCTATTCCTTGGTTCTGTGCCCCTGAAACCTTCTTTGTGTTTCAGTTCTCTTGAGCACAGGCTCTGTGTGAGAGTTTCTTCCATTTAATTGGATGCTTCACAGAGATGTACTCATTAACAATATACCATCACTGACATTTGCTTCCGCTGAAACTTAGAATTATCATCACATAGAAAAAGTGTGGATCACAAATAAGAAGTAGATATCTGGCAACATCAAGTTTTAGTCCATTACATGTAAAAAGGAGAAAAGGATACCGTGGCTTTCCTCATGCCCAATCTTGGCCCATTCTCAGAATTATTCTTTTCTGGGTGCCAGGGTCATGTCAGAAACGATGCAACTGGCAGTAGGCTTGGGTCTTACAAATGGTACCTTGCACAGCCTTTTGTCCACTGCTCTCAGAAAAAGCAGCCTCCCCTGGCTGATAAGGTAATGTTTAATGGGCCCCTTTATCCAACTATTTAGACAGCAAATGGGACTCAGTGACAGCCAGCATTGGATCGTGGTTAAGAGCAGTTGGATTCTAATCTCTAGAACCAGGTTTGATTTCCCACTCCTCCACCTGAGTGGCAGACGCTTATCTGGTGAACGAGATGTGTTTCTGCATTCCCACATTCCTGCTAGGTGACCTTGGGCTAGTCACAGTTCTTTGGAACTCTCTCAGCCCCAACTACCTCACAAGGTGTCTGTTGTGGGGAGAGGAAGGGAAAGGAGCTTGTAAGCCACCTTGAGTCTCCTTTCAGGAGAGAAAGGTGGGATATAAGTCTAAACTCCTCCTCCTCCTCCTCCTTCTCCAACAATAGGTCAGACAGGAGAGAAGGACCATTCTTTGACTCACTGGTAAAAGCTGTGTAAGAATCTGGCACTCTGTGCACTGTTATATTTAACAATGCTTCCAAATTTGAACTTCAAGAGTTACCAGGAGAGCCAGCATGGACAGTCAGGGAACTGAATAGTTAACCTTTTGATAGGAGAAGTGGCAAGCAAGCGTAGTTTGGCATACTGAAGTTTGGTTTTAAACCAGGACACACTGAAAAGGTTCTTGAAACAAAATGGCTACAAAAAGAAGAGATAAAATAGTTCTGTCTGAGCATGTGAAATTTAAGCTCTTATTAACTCAAATCATAGGGTGGGGAGGGGAAGAGATAATCCTCATTTAAGAATATTAAAACAGTTGGTGCATGAAATAGTAGGCCCACTAGCCAAGATTACTCATAAATTAATTAACTCTCAAGGAATATCTAGTAACTTGTAGAAATCGCTAATACAGCGCTATGCCAGGAGACATCACAGCCAGCCTAAGTTATGGCTGTATTAGCTTAACCTCCGAGTGAGGTAACATCCTAGAACAAATATTTTCAACTAGACTTTTGTTTTGTAAGTGAAATGTTTTACACAGTAGCAGAGAGAGAAACACGGGGCCTAAACAACAGGAAGTAAAATGTAAGCAAAGTGCAAGCTAGAGTTTGGGAAATTTGCCAAGTGCTTTCTTTAAAATACACAGTTGTCAAAGTCTGTGCTCAGGAAATACCAGAGACAGTGTTTCCTAAAATTCAAATGGGTCACACTGTTTATTTTGGATTGAAAGTTTATAAGAGATTAACACTGATAAAAGTCTTCTGCTGCTTGTAAGCAATATTGGGATCTCTTCTATTCTGTCAAGCACCAAGGGTGATTGGTGTTGAACGCATGAAGCTGCCTTATGCTGAGCTAGACCATTGGTCTATCAGGGTCAGTACTGGCTACTCTGACTGGCAACAGGTCTCTATAGTCATATAAAGGACTTTCATATTATCTACTAAGAGCCAAGCTAGATGATATGTTTACCCACAAGTCAAGTTGGGGTTTCCTTGATATCATTCTTTCTCTTCAGACACATAGAAGCTGCAGGTATTGAGTTCCCTAGCAGTGAGGGGTCCCAAGAGGCCCCCTTGAAGGGGGCTCAATTCAGATCTGGACCACAGCATGATTGAGGGAGGAGGGGCTTCAGCTTTCCCCTCCATGCTGTTTTCCAGGCCCAAAATAACCTTGAAGGTGTTATGTAACCCGTAGCGGAATTGAATGGGCAGCCTCCAATGGGGCAAATAGAACCGCTGGGCTACAAAAAAAAATCTTCCAAAAAGATGATTGAAACAAATTTCCATGGCTTGCCACTTTTAGAGTATTATATATTGAAGTGCATTACACATGGACTGAGAATTTTAATGTGATAAAGAATTTCTTGGTAAATGGTGTAATGGTTAAGAGCAGTGGATCTTAATTTGGTGGACCAGGTTTTTTTCCCCACTTTCCCTGCTGGATGACCTTGGGTTAGTCGCAGTTCTCTCAGAACTCTCTCAGCCCCACCTACCTCACAAGTAGATATACTTGTGTATATGGATAACTATTAGGAAATATATGTGACTTGAAGCAGAAATATATGTGACTTGAATCAGAACGATCAGCTCATGTGCAGTAATACTATTGAAATCATAGAATCACAGAGGCTCATTCCGCACATGCAGAATAATGCACTTTCAAACTGCTTTCAATGCTCTTTGAAGCTGTGCAGAATGGCAAAATCCACTTGTAAACAGTTGTGAAAGTGGTTTGAAAATGCATTATTTTGCGTGTGCGGAAGGAGCCTGTAGTCGTACCCACGAGGTCCCAATGAAGAGACGAGACGCGGAGATTTCATCTGGTGGAGAGAGCCAGCAAGCAGGAAGTGCGGGATCCCGTGATCCTGGCAACTCTGCCGTGCGCTCGCCCCTCACACCTTTTATTAGGGTTTCAATGGGGGCGTGTAAAGGGGTCGGGCAGGCGGGAGAACGGGAGAGCGGGAGAGCGGGAGATCATCATGTGATGCATGATCTCATCGGGCTGCTTCGTGCGGGAGGAAGCATCCGTGTCTGGGCCTAATCTTCACCTGAGGGCAGGAGCCCCTTTGTCCCTTTGTATGGGACACCTGGTGACCACGAGTCAGGCAGTTCATGACCCGTGACTCATGGGGGAGCGGGGGTTGGGGGAGCGTGTGCGCCTGGAAGACCGTAGCCAGCACCGGCATGCCAGGCGCTCTTTCTACGGTTCTGCGGGGTTCGCGGGCTCACCCCTACTGAGCCAGAGTTGGAAGAGACCCCAAGGGCCATCAACTCCAACCCCCTGCCATGCAGGATCAGACAATCAAGGCACCCCTGACAGTTGGCCATCCAGCCTCTGTTTAAAAACCTCCAAAGAAGAAGACTCCACTACACTCCAAGGAAATGTATTCCACTGTCGAACAGCCCTAACTGTCAGGAAGTTATTCCTAATGTTTAGATGGAATCTCTTTTCCTGCACCTTGAACCCATTATTCCTTGTCCTAGTCTCTGGAGCAGCAGAAAACAAGCTTGCTCCCTCTTCAATATGACATCCCTTCAAATATTTAAACATGGGTATCATGTCACCCCTTAACCTTCTCTTTGCCAAACTAAATATATCCAGCTTCCTAAATCTCTTCTCATGGGGCATTAGACACAGACACAGTACAGGTTTGTAAGTTTTGCTTAGAACATGGCACCCACAGGGATATTCCCTTTGTGGAAGATATATTTATTTTAGATTTATATGTTTTGTTAACCCTGCCGACAATATACATTGAAGGATTTTACCACAATCAGCTCTAACCTAAATAGAATTCAATAAATGCCCCTGTCAGAAGCTCTGTGGGGGAAAACAATGGGAAGTCTTTAAAAACAGATCGGCAACATAAGATCATGACTAATTTGAAGAAAATTAGTGACACTCTAGTAAAACATTATCTTGATAACAACCACAAACTGACAGACTTGGCATTTTGGGCTATACAGTTCCAATTATAAGATTTTTACAAAAACTCTTGAGCTTACAAGCTTTGTATCTTTAGGGATTAAGAGCTATTACAGCTGATTTAGATACTATATGTTCTGTTTCATTGCCTCTTCTATATATATATTGGAATCTTGTTAGTCATCATTTTGGTTCTGCAAGGAAATTCAGCTTCTCTGTCTGATCTTATAGCCAATATTCATATGTGAAAAGTTTGCGGTCTAGGGCTCACCAGATTTTCCCTGGTACCTTGTGGTCTGTTTCATTTTAGGTTGGAATGTTTTCAGTCTTGCAAACAAGAGTATCACAAGTTTCTTTTGTTCTGTGAGGTAGTTTGCCATACATTGTCATTTGCGCTGTTGTTCCAAAATTTAAGAAGAAGAGGAGTTTGGATTTATACCCCGTCTTTTCTGTGAGGAGACTCAAACGAGCTTACACACTCCTTTCCCTTCCTCTCCCCTCAACAGATACCTTGTGAGGTAGGAGAGGTTGAGAGAGTTCTGAAGAACTGTGGTCCCTTCTGCACATCACAAATAAGATGCTTTAAAAAGACCTGTCGTTTTTTCCCTACTTCACAGCACAAAAAAAAATGTATTTAGACCGTTTCAAAAAGAATCCCTCTTGGCTTTGTCGTCTGCACAGTGGACGTCTTTTATTTTATTTTTTGCCTGCCACCCCCTTTCCCCCGTAACAGCATTTTACTTTCATTTTGCCGCATTTGTTTCCTACAGAGGTTTACTCTGCTTGCAGCTCATCTGATTGCTATTTCCTTGTGAAACGTTCATGAATGAACTTTGTTTTCCCTGGTGATCCCATGCATGTGTTGTTGTTTTTCCTTGTTTTTTTGTTCAACGGGAGCTGTATTTGCAGCTACGATGACACAGATAAGAGACCCGCAACTGCTCAGAGGACCGGTCGACCTTCCATTAAAAAGCATTGGGTGGACCTGGCCTCTGCAGGCCTTCTTCGTTTCCATGGGAAACAACTGCAGCACACAGCAGCAGTGGGGACTCTCAAGCTGCAGAAAATGGTGGGCACAAGCTGCTGTGAAAATGGCAGTAAGTGCTCTAATGAGGCAAAGTGGGTGGAAGGCAATTAAGGTAATTAAGAGCTTTAGAGCAAGACCCAGGAACTTGAGTTGAACCCGGAAGCCGCCTGGTAGCCAGTGCAACTTCTTCACCAGTGTTATAATATCCACAGAATGCTGGGTAGTTTGTAAGTAAGTGAGCTTCAGCATTTTGCACTTTCAAGCTGTCTCCAAGGACAGCCCCATGCAGAGCATGCAGTCATAATGAAATCTCAAGCCTCACCCATTGCAGATTTATGACAATTGCCATGCTGGGTGAGACTTAAAATCCATCTAGTTCAGCACTAAGTGCCTGACTGTAGCAACCAGGTGTTTTAAGTTAAGAAGATGTGACATTAATAGGTTCCCCTTGTTAGTTTGAGCAGTCAGTAATCACCAGGCATAGTTTTCTTTGGCACATAGACAATGCGTCATGACTCTCAAAGAAGGCTACTACTTTGAGAACCATAATCTGATGTTCGTCCTACATCAGTTTAATCTAGCATGAGTGTTGTGAATTAAATACATTTTTGACCGTTTGAGTATATTGCAAGCAACATGTGTAGGGAGCACATACCTTGTTGAAAGAAGACTGGAATTCGGAGGCCAGCTTCTATCTCTCCCATCCTCACACAGATCACACCTGCACGATCCAACCAGAAACCGGGTCAGCTGCCACCTGGCTTCTTCAGTGTGGTACATGATGTTTTCCGGTTCCTCTGGGGCACAAGCCAGTTTGAAATGGACTAACAAAAAAATGGCTATCATTGTCCTGACAGTGACACTACTCTGCACTGTTTAGACAGATACAAAGACATAATACGTGGAGGCAATAAGGGCCCAGTGTCAGTCTCAGTGCATGTATGTGTTTGTGGGAGATTCTCTTTCAAATCAATGGGCATTTTATGCATGAAACACAGGCCCTTAGGATATAAAGAAGATTTGCTAACCTTGCTTCCTACTGTTCATGCAGATAAGGAGGCCTCATACTTCGGCTCCAATCAGAAGCCTGCATTATCCAGTACACTCCCAAAGGCCATAATTACTTCCAGAAGTAGAAATTTGAATGACCCAGATAATTAGTTCAGTAAAGCGGGTCTAGAAATTATTTACATAAAAGCCAATTTACTTTAAGAAAGGAGGAAAAACATCCTAGCCACCCAAAGCAAATGACCCAGTTAGTTCAGCTGTTCAATGAACTTGAAGAGGAATAGCATAGAAATGGAAACTTGTAAAGATGCATGCGGGTTGGTTTTGTTCCATCTTGTTTCACCCAAACTGGTTGAAGATGCATTTCTAGCAAATTATACACATATAAAACATTTCCTGAAGGGTTTAAATCATCTGTTTTGTTGCAATAGTGTATGTGTGAGGAACAAACTAACAAAGATCTTTGCTGCTAGAGACAGTCTCAGACCCAGGGATATGTTCAAAACAAGTGATGTAAGTCTCTGAATTCCCAGCTTTTATTTTTTAAAAGAAGTCTTGATTTTTTTTTTAAAAAACCCTCTAATTTCATGGAGATATGCCACCAAATGAAAACTGGGAATTCAGAGAACCTGTTTAAGCTAGAACTACAACACTACAGCATTATATCAATATTTTAGGGCCACTTAAAAAAAATAAGGGGGGTGATATGATCCTGCCACACCATGGCCCTTTTTGCATAAACCAAATAAAATGTTTTGAGGCAGGAAATAAAATGTTTCCTCCATGGAGTTCCACGTAGTTTTTAGTCCAAAACATTTTATTTCCTGCCTGAAAACCATTTTATTTACATGCTATTCCCTAGCTATTCTTTTTTGAAAACATTTCGAAAACTTTTTTGAAAACATTTCGAAAACTGTGCAATCTCTTTTAAGCATTTCTCATGCCTCTCCACAATTTCCAGATTTAGGTGCCATTTTCTGAGCTCTCACTGGCTGTCTTGCACTGTATTTCCATCAAGGTTTTTTTTTAATGGGGGGCCAGGTCTGCATAGCTACATAGACATGACCCATAGAGCATTGCAGCCTGAGGCTTTGAAGCTTCATAGTTATAAATCTAAGAAGTTAAAAAGAAATGGAACTACTACAAAATGGCTGCCATGAAGTGTTTTTTAAGGAGGTGAATGTGTATAAATAGGGGGTTTCAAAAATGTTTGCAAAACATTTTCAGGGGTTTAGGGTTTGGGTCCCCACATGTATCCTGTCAAATTAAGGGGCACACCCCAAAACCTTTATGACCCAATTAGGATACTAAAATGGCCGTCTGTTTTGCCCCTTCTTGGCAGATAGGCAAATGGTCATCTCCCTTCTGACTAAATGTGGAAACACATCTAATCTCAGCCTGAAATCAGAGGAGTATATGGTTTCATTCCCCAGGAAAGACTGAGATCAGGGCCTCCCTTAGTGATAATCAAGGTATACTTCATTTCTGTGTCATAACAGTGTCCAAGGTCCTTACGTCATTCATGTGTAGCCCTAGGCATGTAAGAGTGCACTAAAGGGATGCAACTCCATCTTTACATGTGAAGGGACCATGCAGTGGCAAGTCAAATATGTATGTGTGGATCAGACCTAAGAAAACTATACTTAGCTTTCGGACTACACAATATCTACTTTATTGCTAACATCTTAATAAGAAAGCATCATTGCTGCAGGCCTCTTGTGCCATGGTCACACAATTAGTCTTCGGTAAAGCCTTTGAGTGTATTCTAGTGAATAATCTCCTGTGAAAACTGCTCATGTCTCAGCAATGTAGCATCCAATGTGAAAACTCATAAAAGACCCTGGCCCCTTCTCTACACACATTCAGAGTGGGTTGCTTGGCCTACAGGGTTTTCAAGGTTGTTGTAGAGAACATGAAGACATTCATGTCAAAAGACCCTAAATGTAGCTCACAGGCTGGTTTGCACAAAAGAATGGCTTGATACAGCTGCTTCTCTTTTCTCCTCTTTCTGAGGGCTGCTGTAGCAGATCTAAAAATGGCACCCTTGCTTACATTTGCTCTTACATAACAGGGGTCAGTAACATTTCCTTGCAGAACAGGAAAGCATAGCATTTTCTCAGCAGGGAAACCGGGAATTAAAAAGAGAGCCAAGGGAAAGAGGCACAAGCTTTGTATTTATGCTACTGGAAGAAGTGACCACGCCCATGCATTGAACTTCAACACTGCTGGAAGCAAACAGCCCTTTCTCTGTAGCCTGACCTGGCTGCAGTGCAGAGCGACGATCATACCCTCATGTCCCATATTACAGAAATGTACAGGTCAACTCTAATAATGTGCTGAGTTTGTGTTTAAAGTCATCTTCCTAATTTGGTTCCATGACCGCAAGTAGGATAGCAGGCTGAGAGGAAGACTCATCAGTGAGTTTGGTTGTGTTAGTGTAAAAGGTGCTCAAATGTAAAGGCTGAAATACAAAACAGTTGGAGTTAAGCCTCAAAACTTGGAAGAATCCTGAATTTCTTTTAAACTTAATATTGAGGTGTGTTTTTTTTAAAAAAATCACATAGTTCCCATATTCTCAAAATCCATGAATTTTCTCAAAATCCACACTAAACCACTTCTCTCGGAGAGACAAAGATAATCTTACAGAGATACATTCTAGAAGTGTTTTGACTGTTTCAGAGAAGGAGAGGCTTATGAGAAGCAAAGTCTGGAAGAGGTGCGACGTTTAGAATCCAGTAGATGACTACGTGCTTTTGTTCAGTAAAAATGGGGCAGTGTCCAAAGTGATAAAAGTGACTGAGAACTGTTCTGTGATGTTTCTGAGTTTCCAGATAAAAATAATAACAGGAGGAATGGCTTATAAGAGATTGTAAAGCAAACAAAGAACTTGATGGATTCCCCCAGCCTTCCCCAGCCTTTCTTCCTACATCTGAAGTAATAGGCAGCCCTTGGTTGTAAAGTTAATAGCAGCAAGACACTTTGCTCTTGCAGTTTGTTACAGAAGAATTTTATGGCAGAACTGACACACTCCCACAGGGGGGGAGGGCAGTGACTTACACAAAACCAGACTTAAAGGCCTAAATGACTTGGGAAACAAGAACTCAAAAGGGCCTATTCCTATATGAACATTCCTGTCCAGATCAGTATCCTGAGATACAGTGTCCTGAGATACAGTGGATGGAAACTTGAAGGTCTTTCCTGTGGAGGTACACTGGTTGCATAATGTGGTCTCCACAGAGGTTCAGATGGCACTTAGCTTGTTAAATTTTAGGCACCAGGTAAAAACCTTTTTGTCTTTGCAGCCATTTATTTACACATTGGGTTGAGGGCTTGACCAATGGCTCATGCGAGCTTGATTGCCTCTGATCTTAGAAGGGAAACATGGTCAGCCCTGGTTAGTATTTGGATGAGAGACCACCAAGGGAAGTCCAGGCAGGCGATGGCAAACCACTTCTGAATGTCACTTGCTTTGAAAACTCTGTGAGGACGCTATGAGTCGGCCATGACTTCATGGCACTTTCACCACTGAGTTTAGGGAAGCAAAGCTTCAGTTTAGAGACAAGAGAAAACTGCTGCACCAAACTCAGGCAATTAGTGGCAAATGATACCTTTTAGCAAAACAGATGAAGTGGCCCAGAGACAAATCATGTAGCCTTTCAATTCAACTGGAGTGAGAAAGCCAAGAACTTGCAGACTGTGACAGTATCTTAACATAACTGATAAGTCCTGCATGCATCGTGGAATGGCTGAAATGCAACTATCTATCTTTGGAAAGGGTCACCAGCTCCTGGAAGAGAACGATCAATCAGATTGCTCACTCATAAAGGGATGAGGCTAAGACTGAATCAGTTAGAATTCCCACTTCTCCTGTGGCAGTGGCTGCCAATATAAAAACTGATGTGAAAGGGAAAAGTGTAGGGTTTGTGGCAGAAGGAAAGAGGTAGATTACAGCAACAAAGAGGAGAAACCAGCAAATGCTCCAGATAATCTTACCCATTCCTCTTCTATCTTTATGGATAATCTTACCCATTCCTCTTCTATCTTTATGCAACCATTCCCTAACCCTAACCCCCCCCCCCAAATAAGTGGGTTCTAGATCAAATCAAGTGTAGACTGTTCTTAGAAGCTAAAATGATTAAACTGAGGCTGTCATACTTTGGCACATAATGAGAAGAAAACAGTCCCTAAGACAGACAATAATGCTAGGAAAGGTTGAAGGTGGCAGGAAAAGAGGAAGACCCAGCACAACATGGATTGTCTCAATCAAGGAAACCACAGCACTCAGTTTGCAAGACCTGAGCAAGGCTGCTAATTCTAGGACGCTTTGGAAGATGTTGATTCATAGGGTCACCATGGATTGGAAATCAACTTGATGGCACTTAACACACACACACACACAGTGTATATGGAGGAGGGGGAAACTTCAGCCAGAGTTAAATTACATTCAAGGGTAAATTGCAAAGAAGTAGACTACATTTTTAAAAAATTGGTGACAATATTGTCAGATTTTTTTTGTGTGTGTGGAGTGGGGTGTAAACAAAATAATTTAGCAGCATAGGACACAAGCAGTATGCAATTACCGTCCCCACAGACCATGTTTTTAGGCTACATACGATAATGCCAGTCATTGTGAGATTGCTATTATCAGTGAAACTGACGTGTACACAAGGTATGCATGTTAAAGGACAATGCACGCAATACAGGAGTATAACATTACTAAAGTGTCCTACTAGGGTGAAGAATTGTGTTTTCCTAATGATAACATATTGCAATCTGGATGTTTGGGAAAAGTGATTTATCTGAAACATAAACCTTTATCTACAAGAAATACATTGTATGTTTACTGCATTAAAATGGGTTGGATAAGGAAGCTGCTATGAGTCTCTTTTTCAAGATCCATTTTTTAAAAATAACTTCTATATAATATGTGAGGCATGATGGTGGGTCTTGTATTTTAAAATGGGCCAATAAAGAAGAACTCAATGGCTTTCTGACATAGGCTGTTGCTAATCATTGTTCTTATTGGATACCAAGTATTACACAGTACTTGATACTGACAGGGGGGGAGCAAATTAAGGGACAAAAATAGCTGACATCTATTATTTTAAACATTTATAACATACAAAACATACACATGCATTTGCAGTATTGTATGTCCCCATAAAACAGGTTTCTGTTTAGAGGAACAGGTGAGAGAATTGGAGAGCTTTGAAGCTATCCTGCCCTGGGCAAAAACAGAATTGTTCAAGCGATGAATCAGATGTGCTGTCTCTTTTAAGCAGGGCTGGCAACTCCTTTACTGGCCCTGGCCCTAGAAATAGAGCTAGTAAAGCTTTTCCCAGGATGTGCCAGTGTAGGACACCTGGCAGACAAAATAAAGATGATCCATGATCAGATCTCTAAATATATATTTTGTAGGCAGGGTTGCCAAATACCCTGTGGTCTCTGCCAGGGGATGGCGGGGGGTATAGGATTGCCAGCACCAGGTTGGGAAACTCTTGGGCCCCTTCCGCACACGCAAAATAATGCGTTTTCAAACCACTTTCACAACTGTTTGCAAGTGGATTTTGCTATTCCGCACAGCTTCAAAGAGCACTGAAAGCAGTTTGAAAGTGCATTATTCTGCATGTGCAGAATGAGCCTTGGAGATTTGGGGATGAAGCCGGGGAGGACAAGGACCTCAGTGGAGTACAAGGCCATGGAGTTCCCACTCAAAAGCAGCATTTTTCTCCAAGACAAAAAAGATATATGTAATCTGAAGATGAGCTGTAATTCTGGGGGATCCCCAGGCCTCACCTGGAGGCTGGCATCCCGGTTTGCAAAGCTAAAAAGTATACTGCAAGGACTTGGCTTGGTCTGGGGCCATAGTACAAGGGAGTTAGGGTGGAATTAATGGCTTTCATCTACAACTCTCTTTTGAGAGAAATCTAGTTCCCCTACCAGCTCTCGTTAGTACTTGGATGGGAGACCGCCAGATAAGTTCAGGGTGACTATGCAGAGGAAGGCAATGGCAAACTGCCTCTTTTCTACCCTGTTCAGGATAAAGATGACAGGAGATCTGTGAATTCATCTGCAATTTCCTGGACTTCTTTGTTCTAGAATGCTCCGCTTGGGTCCTACTGCCTTGGGATCAGAACTAGGCACTAGGATCCAAGTGCAGCATTCTAGAACAAAGATGATCCTAGAAATAGCGGATGAATTCACAAATCTTCTGTCATCTTTATCCTGAGCAGGGTATAGTCTCTTGCCTTGAAACTCCTACCGTGTAGCCATAAGTCACCTGCGACTTGACAGCACTTTACACATACACAACCTTCTCTTAGCCCATAATGGAACAAAAACAGTCACATTATGGGTATCTATTTTCTGTACTGAGGCTACAAGCTGCTGCAGGTGGGCAGGCTATTATGAGAATATGAGAATATTGCTGAGCAATCTATTATACTAGAACCAGTGTCCTAACACTAAAGATAATTATTGTCTACCATGTTTTCTGTGTGTGTGTGTTGGCTGTAACTGTATATGCAAGAGTCACGCATCTAGAGTGAAGATAAAAGAGATCAGTCTTTCATACCATTAACTCTGGAGGCAAGATTTGTGTTGTTATTTGTTCAACTCCTCTGTTCCATTCTTCCTTCACAGAGCCTGTTACCATCCCGGCTCCCCTCTTTTGAGCTAAGTCAGGGGTAGGGAACCTGCGGCTCTCCAGATGTTCAGGAACTACAATTCCCATCAGC
The DNA here is from genome assembly GCF_021028975.2 of Sphaerodactylus townsendi. NCBI lineage: Eukaryota > Metazoa > Chordata > Lepidosauria > Squamata > Sphaerodactylidae > Sphaerodactylus > Sphaerodactylus townsendi. The sequence goes on from NC_059435.1 coordinate 27,137,893, forward strand.
CTCTGTCAGCATGGCCAATTGGCCATGCTGGTAGGGGCTGATGGGAATTGTAGTTCCTGAACATCTGGAGAGCCGCAGGTTCCCTACCCCTGAGCTAAGTGAATGAGAATCTGCGCAGAGATGAGACAGCAGCATGCTCTTCCAATTTTCTTTGCTTATAGTGCTGCTCTTGAATGCTGCCTTTTCATCTATTGTGATGGTTCCAAGTTGCATTTTTTCCTCCCTAGAACCATACCTATAAATACAGTGATCTCTATATTTACATGATATGACTCCAGCAAACAAATGATTTACATTACAAACTTGTCTTTGTTGTGATTTTGCAAGGGTCTGTCGCAACTCAGTCATAAAAGGGTTAACTGTTTGTATGTAAACAAGTTGCTGCAGTCACTGTTTTATGACCTGATCTGTTGATTAGCTATTGGTCAGTCAGATAGCCATTGCTTACATGTTAGTTTATTTATTTTATTTATTTTATTAAATTTCTATACCGCCCTTCCCCGAAGGGCTCAGGGCGGTGTCCATCATTCAAATAACAGTTAAAAACCATTTCACCCCAATCGTTTCACCATTTCACCCCAAGTTACATGCTTACATCTGAAGTTAACTCTCTTTGTTTGAACAGACACATCACCAGAGAGGAGGTAGATGAGGTAGATGAGATCATGTCAGACAGCAGCTAGATAGCAAGATTTAACCAAACATACAGTAATGTAGATGCGTAACAGGAAAGAAAGGATTTCTTATTTTCTCGCCATGTAACCCCCCCTTATAGTTAGTAAACTGATGTATAGAAAGCAACTGAGAATCTGTCCCTTTTGTTGTACTCTGCATATCCCAACAGTCTTCCCTTTCAACATGATGGGGGAAATTAAGTGGGTCGTTTCATTGGGTTTGCATCTGCAAGTAATTTCACTCAGGTGACTTGTCCTGATGAATAATAAAATGATTCATGTCTGATCCAAGCCTGCATTCTGCAAACATCCAAATACTAATAGAGAGCTGCCAAGTTCTGTGTGAGTGCAGCATTAAGGTAGTTGCAGAGATTTGGTTCAGGGCTTAAAGGAAGTTATAGCTGGAGTAACGTCCCTCCTAATAGCTGAAGAAGAATTCCTGCAAGGCTCGTATTAAAATTAGTAAGGAAGCCGCAGCCTTCAGTTTGCCGAACCTGATTCATAGGGTTGCAATGAGACAGAAGTGACTTGGTGGCACTTGACATACATACACAACAACTTAATTCTGACTTGCATTTATTCTAGTGAGCATGTGTGTGAGATAAAGATGCCAGGTTCTAATTTGAGGGAGATATGAAGGATAGAATGGTATTGGTTAGGAATGAAGAGAAACATGGACTCTGAAGTGGTGCTGTTCTGAACCCATGCTATGCTCCAAGGCGATGGATGTTCTGAGTAAAGGGTGGGTGTTCCATCACTTTCATCACACAAAGTTGAGGGACGCAGAGCAGAAGAGATGGCAGCCAGCTCTTAGTTTGAAGGAAAGCTTGTGGAGAGGAGAGCAGGTACTTCAAAATAATGTTCAAGAAGAGGCACCTTCTTCAAAGCCTGTCATCAAGTTGCTCTCCAATAACATCAAACATCAACAGATACAGTAGAGCTACTTTATCGAGAAGTGGCAGAAAGATGCTTGACTCCACTTCCACCAGATGTTTTCCCCAAGAAACTCTTCCCCCAGCTGTTCTCTCAGTCTCTTGCGTTGGATCCTAGTTTATGAGGTAAACATTGATTTGCAACACTATTAAATGTAAAAGTCTTGGAGAAGAGGGAAGTTCCAAGGAATAAAAAATGTGGCAGTGGAAGGAGTAAGCATCCTTCTCTTCCTGCTTCTGTTTTTTGTTGCAAAATGCCTACTTCTGTCTGGGCATGTCACCCTATGCTCCAGTATTAGGGCCCTCAAAGAACCCTAATACTAGAGCATAGGGTGGCATGCCCAGACAAAGGAGGAATTTTTCAGCTCTCATTCTTTAAGATCTAGAGCAAGCATGGTTTAGTGGTTAAGAGCAGGTGGATTCTAATCTGGAGAACCAGGTTTGATTCCCCACTCCTCCACCTGAGTGGCAGAGACTTATCTGGTGAACCAGATGTGTTTCCACACTCCTACATTCCTGCTGGGTGACCTTGGGCTAGTCACAGTTCTTCAGAACTTTCTCAGTCCCACCCACCCCACAAGGTGTCTGTTGTGAGAGAAGAAGAAAAGGAGTTTGTAGGCCACCTTGAGTCTCCTTACAGGAGAGAAAGGTTGGGTATAAATCCAAACTCCTCCTCCCTCCTCCTCCCTCCTCCTCCTCCTCCTCCTCCTCCTCCTCCTCCTCCTCCTCCTCTTCTTCTTCTTCTTCTTCTTCTTCTTCTTCTTCTTCTTCTTCTTCTTCTTCTTCTTCTTCTAGTTGGTCTCTAATGCTTGTATATCCAAAAAACAAGGCAAAATACTCAACAGTTTTGTGAGACAAACCTTTTCCCACCTTTCATTTTATCTAATCAATAAGACGAAGTCCTAGCAGTGACTGACATGTTTCTCATTCTCTCCCTGATACACTTGGTGTTGTCCAAGGAGAAAGCATGACTGAAATTCTGGAAGTGGGAAATGGTTAGGTAAAAGGATGTTTCTTCAGATCAGCTTTTTGTTGAAGTTACAGGGAAAAGGTGTAGAGAAAATGTGGTTATTTGCATAATTAACCATTGGCATAATAAGATATCTAGATCTGGGGAACTATAACATGGGCTCATTCCGCATATGCAGAATAATGCACTTTCAAACTGCTTTCAGTGCTCTTTAAAGCTGTGTGGAATAGCAAAATCCACTTGCAAACAGTTGTGAAAGTGGTTTGAAAACGCATTATTTTGCGTGTGCGGAAGGGGCCATGGTTGTTGTTTTTTTGCAGTGTAGATAGTGTGAGGTGGTTGCAGTGTGTAATTTGTCCCAAGGAGGAAAAAAATGTACACCCACACTGGGTACTGTGCAGCCTCTTTCATCAGAGTAGCTTTGGGTTGGAAAATATTGAGAATATCTGAAAAATTAGAAGGATGAATAAGCTGGAGTGCTTTTTATAAAATGGCATGGTGTATTGGTTAAGAGTGGTGGACTCTAATCTGGAGAATCAGGTTTGTTTGCCCATTCCTTCACACAAAGCCTGCTGGGTGACCTTGGGCTAGCTACAGTTCTCTGAGAACTCTCTGAGCCCCACCTACCTCACAAGGTGTCTATTGTGGGGAGAGGAGGAGAAGGAGTTTGTAAGCTGTTTTCAGACTGCTTACAGAGGGTATAAATCCAAACCTTTCTTCTCTTTTTCTTCTTCATTAAGGATCGTTATAAAAGTATCCTGATAATATTAGTCTAGCCTGGGCCATCCAGGTCAGAGCAATGTGGCAGTTAAAACTGCCCCATTGCTCTGACCTGAATGGCCCAGGCTAGACTAATATTATCAGTTCTGGTTAGGAGACCCACCATGGACGTCCAGGGTTGCTATACAGAAGCAGGAAATGGCAAAATCACCTCAGTTCATCTCTTGCCTTGAAAACCTAATGGTGTTGCCAAACGTCAGCTGCAACTTGACAGCACTTTTCACTAACAACTATATCAGCTATATGACTATACTGAAAGGAAAAAAAGTTATCTTATGGAAACTCTTCCATGGGTGAATTGGTTCATATCCAGGATTGAGATTTATATGACATATTCCACTGTAATATTTATCTACCACATGTGTGGATTGCACTTCTTTCTAGAAGGTGTACATGACAATTGGATTGAGATGTTGCATCAGTGGCATCTCTCTGCTGCCAGACTTGCCAAAATGTATAAGACGGCATCTATCAATCGTTGTGATTGCAGTGAATCAAATGCAGACGGTAACCATACATGGCAAACTTGCTCAAGAGCGTGATGTTATTGGCACATTATTACAATTATGTTATCAAGAGGCATGAGAATATACAGTTGAGTCTTTTGCAGAACTACTTTTATTTAATTATGTTGAATCCAAATAGTACTCCTATAGTACTCACTATCATGGCTGCAGGAGCAAAGTTAGCGAAGGTATGGAAGAAAAAGAATATTCCAGCAGCAAGAGAGTTTGTTGATAAAATCAAAGTGTCCTATTTTCATGTGGTAACGTTTACAAAAATAGATACAGTTTGGAAGAGAATTGTAAACCAGATGGAACAGTAATTTTGAATCTGTTATGTTTAAACTAAAAAAGAAAGAAAGAAAAAAGAGGGTTTACACAAAGCTATCACACTTTATGTTCTCAGGGATCCTAAGAGTAGGCAGCTAGGTTGAGAGAGAGTGAACGGGCCCATGATATCCCATCCATTTGAGCCTTGGTTTTCACTGGCGGAAGTAGGGGAATCAGAGGGGGCAGATGACCCAGGTGCCATTCTCCTGGGTCATGCTCATGTGGGAGTGCATTTTGACCCCCACACACACACACACCCTCCCCCTCCCTCATCCCTCAGCTAAATTCCCCCCACTGCCAAACTTTCCCCTGCTGCCAAACTGCTGCCACCGCCCTTGCAACCCTCCAAACCTTTTGCTCTTCCAAGCAGCGCTGGCTGGTGCTGCCCCCAGTGTGTTGCCAACTGGGGCCACTCAGAATAGGAAAAGGTTTGTTGGGGGTTGGGGTGACGCAGTGGCAGCAGGGGAGTTGAGCTGTGGCAGTGGTGATGGGGAGTTTGGTGGCAGTGGGGGGCAGGAGGAGTTCAGCTGGGGGCTGGGCATGGTGCCCGGGGCAAGCCCTAGGCATTATTTTGTGACAGTACACAACTGTTGGTCTTTGCTGTCGAAGCCCCACAATGGTCTGCTGCTCCCTTAGGGCTTTGTGAAGAATTCAGCTAGATGCTGGTCTATCCAAATAAGTCCTGCCACAGATCAAAGCAATAGTTACATTCTGGAGGCCCTGCATTAAAAGATACAATAGCATCTCAGTCTTCCTTACCTGTTTTGTTCTTCATTCTTATACAACTATATGGGCAGGGACAGAAATCGAAAGAGAAAATGATGGTTGCTAAGCAACAACAGAGTGCTGACAGAAACTGGTCAATACAATACTGGATTAAAACTACCACAACCCACCAAACCCATTTATAGGATTTGTTGATACAGCAAGAATAGTTATGACACTGAGACTTTGAACTTAAAATCCTTTCAGGTCTGTATACCAAACTACTATGAATTACAGTTCTAAGGGCTTTTTGGTTCATGGTGAATGAAAGATCCTAAATCTTAAAACTAGGGCTGCAATCCTAAGCATGATTATTTGGGACACAATGAGACTTAACTTCCAAATCCACATGCGTAGGATCAGGCTAATGCTTCATTTCTCCTTTCATGTAACTGTTGGTTGCTATATTCATTTGAACAGTACACATTACTTCACATGCCACAGTGACCTGCAGTATGGGGGAAGATTGATCTGCCTTTCAGATCAATAATGAAAGAATGACCCATTTCATTTACTGATTTAGGGATAGAGTGCTTGGAAATGGGGAGTAATCAACTGATCTACTCTTGCCTTCACCCATGACTGGGAGGGGGTGCATCATTCCCTCTGAGGAAGATGCTATTTCTCTGGGGATTTTGGTGGTGTACCAGGAAACTCTCAGAAACTCTGCAAGCAGCAATTAGGTTTCCATGTTCAGATCAGTGTCTAAAGCAGAGTTGAGTAGTCCAGTGATCTCTTCCTTTTCCTTTCTTTTTCAACATTACAGACTGTGCCGACTTATTTCATTACGATATATTCTCCTGGCATTGGCACTACTATCCAGAAACACACAGTTATCATAGAACACCTCGGTCTTGTCCATTGTCAAGGGTGTCTTCTCATACCCCATATGGTGTGACACTAGTCACTCATCAGAAGCAACAGGGATTTCAGCATTCTTTCTATTACCAGTGGAACTTTTACAAGATTTTGAGGTCCTAACTAAAGATGGGCTAGTTGACTCTTATATAGTCTGATGCATTGCTCACTTGATTAAATGGGATGGGAGCTGGGCAACAGAGAAGGGATAACAGGGCAAGGGATAGTGGGAATGTTCCTTACAAAAACATTTTAACAGTTCTTTATCCGCTCATTCTATTTATTTGTTTAGATTGTTTTTAATTGTTCTGTTTCCAGTCATAAAGTTAAAACAAGTTGTCAATTATAATGAGAACAATCTTTGCATAATCGTTAAAATAACGATGGTTGTATCCACACATGACAGGATATTGTGCTATCATGGCTCATTAGGAATTGTTGTATTGTCCACACAGGAAACTTCCGTTGAAGGTGGGCACAAGTTGGACATAGCATGATATCCAGTGACATGTGGATATGGCCCCATTTCAAGCACAGATCTGTATTCACACTAAAAAGAATCATGTCTTTTATATACCAGTGAACCACCACTACAATGTTTCCATGAACTGTTTTTCTTGTAACCCTAGCAGAATTTTAATGGCGTGAAATGTGTGAAAAAGGTAACTCGTCATTCCCGTTTGCTAGTTAAATTGCCACTTTCCCCCAAAGTCCTTAATTTTTTTATTGTTTTATTGTGCCATCACTACTATGATTTGCCAGCTCTCAGGAACCATGAGGCTTCTGGGAACTGCCATGCCAAAAGTGTGAGTGTGTCTGCAATCAAAATTGTACCCCAAAGGAAACGTACCATCACGGTGGGGCAGAGCACCAGTGTATAATCAGCCCAGATAATGTTGTGGCCTCATATGGGTTCACTTTCCTAGGCAGGATGAGTCAAAGGAGCAGAGGGAGAGGGCAGTATATAAAACTAAATCATCATCATCATCATGAATCATCATCATCATCATCATCCTTACCCAACATTTCAATAATTGGTCAAACATACCTTTGTTGAGAAGAAAAGCAGAGGGACTTTCCTGTAGCTTGCATCATTTTGCCTGCTCTGGTTTTATCCTGAGAACCTTGTGCTCAGAGAAATTTTCAGTACTCAAATTTTCAGGATCAGTACTCAAGAAGGCTATGGAGACACAGAAAATGACTGTGACTGGAAAGTAACTGTTTTGACCTGCTCACAGAGGGCAATGGTAACGAACCCCTGAAAAGCAGAATGGAGACACATAGAAGGCTGCGTCGGGAAGAACAGCCCTATAGATATGCGCATGACTCAATATTGTAAGTAGTCAACCTGTAGGCCAGAATTTCTTCATTCTCACTGCCAAGAAGGGGTGGATTGTAGGGCAGAGGATCAGAGCATAGAATACCAGTAAATGTTAAATGGGTCTTAAATGCGGTTTTCTGTCAAGAGTGGTTTCCTGCCAGAATTTCAAATCGTACTAAGCTGTTGTAGCTGAATATTCTAGAGCTAGCTAATTAGCACCAACAGACTTCTCTGTGACTTTTGCTTCCTTTCACAGAGAACAACTCATTTGACAAAATGGTTTCTCAATGCATAGCATTTTACAATCTTGTTCATTACTTGTTGAAATAAAAAAAAAAACACATCCAAAGGAAGATCTTGCTTGTCTTTTTTTTTACAGGCAATGCTTGCTTTAGCACACTGTGACTCTTCTTTGCATGAGGAAAACATTATAAAAATAAGCCAACTCAATTTGCAGATGGATATGTCTGTTCAGAATTATGACAGGATCAGTAACAACTTGCCGAAAGCGCAAGATCAAAGGAAAATTATTGGCTAAGCATAAATAGTATATACCCTGTTTCCCCGAATATAAGACATCCTCTGAAAATAAGATGTAGTAGAGGTTTTGCTGAAGTGCGAAATATAAGGCATCCCCTGAAAAGTAAGACGTAGCAAAGCTTTTGTTTGGAAGCATGCCCGATGAACAGAACACAGAAAAATAAGACATCCCCTGAAAATAAGACATAGCGCATCTTTGGGAGCAAAAATTAATATAAGACACTGTCTTATTTTCGGGGAAACACGGTAGTAGCCTCCACAATGTTACTTTAAAAAGTATCCTTTGGGCAAACAAAAGCAGGTTGACCTAATTTTGATTAGAAAAGGAGATCCATATTTTCATAAGTTTATCTTTGCCTTGTATTATGATTACAATGGTGATCCAAGGGGTTGAACAGAGATAATAGTCATTTCTATTCTGCACTTTTAGAATGTTTTCATGCAGACAAGGCTTTCCTTAATGCAAAGAAAGTCAATTGCTTTTAAAGCATGTTGGGGTAAGTTAAGTTGCCAATACCTTAAAAAACCATAAATGCAACAAGGGCCAATTGGCCATGCCACCAGGGGCTGATGGGAATTGCAGTCCATGAACATTTGAAGCACCAGAGTTGGACACCCCTGGTGTACACTCTGTGTGTGTGTGTGTGTGTGTGTGTGTGTGTGTGTGTGTGTGTGTGTGTGTGTGTGTGTGTGTGTGTGTGTGTGTGTGTTTTGGGTTCAGAATTAAAAGATCCAGACATTTTTGAATAAACAAAAAAGACGCAGAAGCAGCAGATACCTCAATATGGATATGGGGGCTTTTTCCTCAGCCTTTTTTTAAATTGGGTCTTTAAAACCTCATCCAGAACAATTCTAAGCCATAGCCAGCTGAGCCAGTATTCAGCTCTGTGCCTCAGCCATTTCCAAAGTCCATGTGGATGTCAGAGGTAGCAGGGCAGAGCTGAATGCCGGGCCCAGCCAGGCTCTTATCTGGTGAACTGTATTTGTTCCCCCACACCTACATTCTGGCTGGGTTGGGCTAGTCATAGCTTGTTCAAAACTCTCTCAGCCCTACCAACCTCACAAGGTGTCTGTTTTGGGGAGAGGCAGGAAAAGGAGTTTGTAAACTGCCTTGAGTCTCCTTACAGGGAAGAAATCTGGGTATGAATCCAAATTCTTTTTGGGCAGGTGTGCCAAATTGTGAGTTCTCAAGCTGAGCCAGTTCTCTGTTCTCATGCCTTCCTCCCTCTTGAGAAAATAAACAGTTTGCTATAGCTCAGGAAGATCTGACCATAACATATTTCCATCAAACTATCATCAACTAGGGGTGTGCATCATTTTTTTCTGGTATTTTTCAGATTCAAGCTGAAAAAGCCAAATATCCATACCAGTAAATGGGCCGTCTGGCTTTTTTTCAGATATCAAAAAGTTTTGGGCCCCATCGAAGTCTATGGGGAATTTTTTCAAGGCTCTGAAGGGGTGTGTGTTTTTAGGGTAGAGGCACCAACAGTCCTCAGAAGAACACACACACACAAGCCTTAGAAGAACTACTATCCAGTAATGGCCTATTCTAGAACCTGTCTACAGTTAACCTGCAACTAACCAGGAAATAGGATGCCAACACTTTTTAAAAAGTACCTGCACTAAAATTTGTCCTGGCTCCTCTACTGCAAGCTCTGCAATTCCAGCTAAAGGAACTGAGAAGCGTTCCCATGCAAAGCTACAGCCTGGACTATGGAACTAGTTTTCTAAAGCCAGCCAGCTTCAATTATAATGAAGCTTAAAGCTTGCCCTGAAAAGGTCAAGCGTATGCTAATTATTTATTTAGCAAACAAGAACAGTATAGTGTAGTGGTTAAGAGTGGTGGACTCTAATCTGGTGAACCAGGTTTGATTCCCTGCTCCTACACATGAAGTCTGCTGGGTGACCTTAAGATAGTCACAGTTCTTCAGAACTCTCTTAGCCCTACCACCTCACAAGGTGTCTGTTGTGGGGAGAGGAAGGGAAGGAGTTTGTAAGTCACTTTGATACTCCTTACAGTTGAGAAAAGCAGAGTATAAATCCAAACTCCTCCTCTTGCTCTTCGTCTTCATACCTACCACAAGCCTAATTAGGAAGAAACTAAAGCCCAACACCCAAGTCCAAATTTGAGGGTTTTTTAACCTTCCTAACAAGGCCTTATTAAAATTAGCCTCTATTTAAATCTCTTAACTACTATATCAAAATGAATCAAATGAAACCTGTAAGGAGGAGCACAACAATATAGCTCCACCAACTCAACAACAACGAATGGAATCCCCAGAAACCCTTTAAATGAATGAAGGAAAACCAGAGAACAAGTGCCCCAGCCCACCACAACAGATAAGCAAGCACCAAAAATGATGGGAAGAGGGAAAGGAAGCATCAACACAAAAACCTGAAAGATTTTCCCCTGCCCCCAACCCTGAAACCCAGAAAAAGGAACCCAAAGATAAAGATCTGGAACAGGGATGAGAAAACACACAGTGAAATACCTGTTGAAACCCCAGAACCTCCCCTATAAGGGCAGAAAAAAATATAAAAAACTTCTGCAACCAACCAACTAAACTGCTGACCCCCCCACCCCAAGAATCACAGAAACAAAAAGAAAACCACCAGTCCCTTAGTTCTCATAAGGATTTTTTTGCCTGTAATCCCCATGGCTCACACCAGAAGAAGGGATTCCAATAAAAAAGGGGGGGCGAAGGAAGCCCCCTGCACTAACACCCAAGAAAAACAGATAGAACTGCTCCCCTTCCACAGAGCCACTCGCACAAGGCCCTGAAAAAAACCTTAAACAAAGAAAAAATGTGAAATTGGCCCACTTCACAACCAAAAAAAACACACAACCCAAAATAAACCAAAGTATCTAAACATAAACCAATTATTTCAAACCATTCAACATCTTCTCCAGGCAGCAGGTAGGCAGTAATCCAAGGGACGCAGCAGTTAAAGCACCAGAAACTCAGAGGGAGGAGCAGCAGCTAAAGCCAAACATTGCACTGAACGGTCTCAAACCCCAGTCTGGAATGGAGCCTGCTAGAACCAGACCTCCTTTTTATGCTCTTTGGCCATGCACATAAAAAATTGAAAGAAATCCAGGCCAAAAACATCTGTGATTGGCTAAAGAGCAGTGTTGCCCCTCACCTAAATTTCTTTTTTGCCACTCTAGCTTTCTGCCCTCGCTTCTCCCCTCCCCTCCAGGGTGAATAAAATAATTGATTAAAAAAAATGGGATTTTTAGAATTTATATCAGTTTTTAAAAATTTAAATCAGATTTTTTAAAATAAAAGGTCTTTTGAGGGCAAAAATCCATTTATAAAAAGGTCAAATAGTTTTCAGTTTAAAATACTTTATAGTCCAAAGGTTATGAATCATGAAATAAGGATTAATTTTGAATTATGTAGCACAAGACTAGTTTGGTTAATACAGTAGCTGAGGGCCTGATGACAGGATCGGGATGAATCATGAGTTTGAGCAGCTCAGTAAAGCCACGGGAAAGCTGTTATGGGATAATTGGCAAGTTGCATTTCTGGATGTGATGCCACATGGTATCATTGCATGGCAGTGGACCACAGCCCACTGCTGGGGCAATTGTCAATGCAAGGGCAAATATATCCCCTTAGGCAGATGGCAGTATTGCTCTTGCAAGACTTTGTTGGCCAAGAAGCGGCTATCCCCCTCTTCTACCTGAGGATTGGTCACTGATGTCATATGTCTTCGTTCCCCAATTTTATACACTACATTAGAAGAGGCAAATCCATTGTGTTCACTATCACCTCACCAGCAGGTCCAACCAGCTTACGACAAATAAAAATATTGCTGGGTTTGATATCCAAGTGATATCCAGGCCTGAGGCATGAATATATTTCAGCCCCGTGGAAACCTGTAACAGGATCTTCCTCAGCTCTGGTTCTTTGAGGTAATCTGCAGGTTTTGCCTTTTCCAATAGTACATCCTGAAGGCTTCCACCATTGTAGTGTTCAGTCTTAATTGATCATGTGATCATCTTCTGCCCAAATAGAATAGTAGCGACCACATGGGGGTGATGACCAAGCACTGCATGGGCATAGACTTCCCGCAAAGCCATTTGCTCTCATCTGAGGATCTAGCAAGAGGTCTCTTTGAGCACTTGATTGTGTAGATGCATCCATCCAACCTCTTGATGTACACAGAGTCAAATTCCCTCACACCGATTCCTTCCAGCTCCAGGAACTCCTTCTTGTAGTGGGAACCCATGTTGTCATGCAAGAGAAACCTCTTGGCTGGCACCCCCCTGATCCACTTGACTCCCTGTTTGGCTGGGATCCTCCAGCTCGCCTCTTGCTTTCCTCTTGCTGTTGGGATGGAAAACCATTTGCTGATATCATTCTGGTGTAAATGGGTTAATGTTTACCAGAGGGGCTGGGGCAGGCTCCTGCGGCTCAGTGCAACAAGTGAACCACAAGTTTCTCTTCTCTTGGGAGGGGAACTTCCTCACTAGTAAAGGGAAAGCCATCTTGGTGAGGAGACTCTTTGGGGTATGTGGCATATCACAGAGCTGTAACTTTTGCCAAGTAACGTAATGCAATGGAATTCCGGGACAGTCTTCTGAAAGGACAGCATTCTTTCTCAGATATTCTTTGCATTCCCTTATAGGACTCACCCATGACTTTGGGTGAGTCTGCGAGAAATCATTTAGTGGTCTCTGTAGGGTAACTGGGACCGGACAGTTAATTCTCCATCTTTGAGAATCCCAATTCTTCTGAGGGTTCACATATCCCAGCACTTTCTCTCGCATCCTGTTGTAGCATGAAACAATATATTCTTGCATGTTTAATTTTTTTGGGTAAACAAATTCCTTTAATCCATTCACAATGTCATGCTTTTCCAGAAGTTTCTGAAAGATTGTTTTGAACAATTTTTCCATCTAGAAAATATTACCGCACATGCTTGGTTTTGCAGTTCTCAAAACTGTGAATTTGTCTGCAGAGATAACATGCCTGTTCTTCACAGTAAACTGCTATAAAATAAGCATACAGAGTTGCAAAAAAAAAGACCTTAACCCAATTGTTCCTTTGCAAATCTATGTACACAGAATCAACCCCTTGCCTTTTAAGTGCTAAATTTCAAGGAGTTCAATGAATAAAAGATTGTTTGGAATGGAATAGATCTGCACAAGGAGCTAAGTGTGAGAAGGGAAGGAACAAACAGTAAAAATGAAAGTGAAACCTTTTGAGCAGAATATTCCACAAGTCTTGGAATATTTGTGTTTATAATCTGAGGTTTATTATGTTATTCTCTCCCTGAGAGAGAAAATCTATAATGGCAGTAGGCCATAAAAGAAATACATTTGGGGATGTTTTAATGAAGTTCCTCTGCATATGGGTAAGGCAGGCATTATTCTAAAAATGGAACCTTCAAATCCACGCTGCTCCCCTCTCTATAGGTTACTGCAGTCCACATAAAGACTGCAGCAGCCTAGTAAAGGTGCAATGCAAAATGTATTGCAGCCATTGACAAAATAGGGAAGCTCCAGTAAGCTATTCTATTTGTCCCTTCAAGATGCCTCTTCTGTTCCCTCTTGTTGCCCTAGAAACCAGCCACAGGACTGGAAAAGGGCAACAGGAGATTGCTCCTTCCAGACCAATCCAACACAGGGAGGGCGCCTTTGCCAGCCCCGCAGAACCCACCCAGAAGCCAAGCAAAGAACCAGCCAATGTAGGCTTTTTTGAGGGGGGGAGGTTAAAATGTAGTTACCAGCCTTGCGTGAGCTTTAATTTTGGGGGGGAGTTTTTCCCCCTCCTTTGACCTTACATGGGCCATGGAAAAGCCACAAAGCTGAAAAAATCACAAGTTTTTTCAGCTTTTCAGATCTGTTTTTTTCTGGCTTTTTCCAGCTTTTTTTGGGGGGGGGGTTGGCTTATCTGACTGCACTCCCCCCCATCTGCAGTTCATCTCTTTTAATTTATATATTACCCTATATTTGTTTATCTTCTTTCTAAATTAAAAATGCTAAGGCAAGCTATAAAACCAGAGAGATTAAATTTGCTTCAAGTCTGTGAAACTCTTAGGCTTTTTTTTAATGCACTTGGTAGTTTTGTTGTCAAAACATCCAACCCTGTTATTTTTAATAGGAAACAATTCATTCCTAGGTGCCACTAAACAATTTATCCCCGCTGCTGTCAAAAATGGCAGCATCCATTTCATCCTTTTTTCTCTCTCTATTGGACAAGAGAAAAATTGAGTACTTCATGCCTGTGCTAGATATTTTGATGAACTGTCTGACCATCTTCAGGTCAGTCTTTAATCCATAAAGGCCTGCTGTGCAGGGTGTCTCTGCATTCACCAAAGTGAAGCTTATGGGGCATAGCCCCTGGAAAGGCCGATTGTGTGAGCCGGAAACATTCTTTTGAAAGGAACCACACAAAAAGATGATTGGAAGCTTTGGTCATCTTACTTTTAAAAAGCCATGACTTAAGAAGCCAGAACCTTTTCAGCATCCAGAGTTTTATTGGAAAGCTGGCCACTAGCCACAGTGCTCTGTCATGCAAAACTTCTGAATAGTCATCAAGGCCAGCCCCCTTCGTAGATCAGTTTAACCTTGAAGCTTAGCCTTGAAGTTAGAGGCATGAATCACGGTCGGTAGGCCTGAATCTGAAAGCACAAAATATGCCCTTCTCAGTGGTGGTAGTTGGTCGGAAGTGTTTATGGCTTTTCCACAACCAGAAATTCAGACACCCTTCATTGTGTCAGTGACTTATGGAGATTATAAATCTGCGTGAGAATTACTAGTCTCGTTACTGAGAGGAGTTTTCACCAAGCTAGAAGGTCATCAAGCAATCCCATGGAATAGGCTTTAAAAACAGCTCTGGCCTGGGGTCTTAGACCTGAGAGCGATCTCCTAGCTATGATTGTGTCAATTACTCAGGTCATCTCCCTATTCCAGAGGTCAGTCTATATATCCACAGTTGTTGTTGAATGTGATCTCCAAAGAATATCTCCAAAGAATGAGGATTGGCTCTTTGCTTACTGGCCTTGAAAAGAGAAATAGTTTTTGAGATAGCCTCCTCTCCTTTGCAAAAGTTGTAGCACATAAATAATCTGATTTGACATTGTAGTGTGCATCTAAAACAAAAGTCATTCCCCTTTATCTCAGCATTTTATCTCATGTCACTCCTTCCCTGAGGTTAACTACATTTTCTCTACATGATCACTTTCCCAAAGTTACAAGAGAAATCCATGGCTGGTTTTGTTCTTGAACATGGGCAAAACGATAGTTGAGCATTGCTGAAATTGAAAATATGTTGAGCAATTTTCCCTTGCAAATTGAGATGTCTGTTTTGAAATATATTTGGATGAAACAATTTCACTGGGAAAAAATAAGGGAGTAATTTGGTTTGTGAATCAGAAGAATAACTGAATCCGAAATACTTTTACTCAGAAGTAAGTCCCATTGTATCCAGCAGAATTTAGTTCTTAGCAAGTAAGTCAAGTAGCCAAATAAAATGGAGGCATAAACAGCTCTTTTTCATGGTGCTCTAAAGCAGAGATGGCGAACCTATGGCACAGGTGCCAGAGGTGGCACTCGGAGCTTCACACACACACACACCCCACACATCTAGGCTGGCCTGGGCCACTGAGCACGACGTGCGCGCACCTAGCTGGCGTGTGTTGGAATGTACAGTCTAATCTGAATTTCCCAGATAAGCCTCCACAGCTCAGGTGGCAGAGCGGGGGAATCAAACCCGGTTCCTCCAGATTAGAGTACACCTGCTCTTAACCACTACGCCACTGCTACTCCAAAGGCTGAAGAAACTGGGAATGTTTAGGCTGGAGAGGAGATGACTGAGAAGTGGGATGATAGTCAACTTCAAGTATTTGAAGGGCTGTCATAAAGATGGTAAGGCAGTGATGGCGAACCTATGGCACAGGTGCCAGAGGTGGCACTCGGAGCCCTTTCTGTGGGCACGCACACACAGAGTTCATCATGTGGGAGGCAGAAAATCACACACACACACACACACACACACACACACACACACACACACACACTGTGGTGAGCAGGGAGGACTTGGCTGGCGGGCCTGGTGCCTGTGCTCTGGGTGGCTGCTGCCCGAGGGGGGGGGGCAGAGGAGGCAGAGATGCTAGAGAGGCACAGAGCAGTGCAGGGACTTGCTGGAGGCTCGAGCAGGTGGGGCAGAGGAAGAGGGAGCCAACCAGTTTTTTTCTAAACTAAAACCTCAGTATTCAGGTTAAATTGCTGTGTTGGCACTTTGTGATAAATAAGTGGGGTTGGGGTTGCAATTGGGGCACTCGGCCTCAAAAAGGTTCGCCATCACTGCTCTAAAGTCTTTTGCTTTCCAGCATCTTCAGTATGTAACATTTCCTGAAGCAGGTTCTAATTAGCATCCCATAGATAGTTTGCAGAAATCATTTCTTCACATCTCTCTGTTTCCCACAAATCTATAAGACATTAAGTAATTATGGATTTTAATGTTATTATTATAGACTTGAGAATTATGTCTAAGCTCAATTAATTGAAATGGGTTTGTTGCAAGGCTGGCTCAGGAGAAAGAGCAGGATCAAGACCTTCCGCTTTCAGGCTCCAGTTTTAGAATCCTCCCTTCAGCTTTCTCTTACTGTGACCTTCTGTAACCTTTCTGCAAATCTCAGTTTCAAATGAGGTGTCAGTGCATACCTTGATAACATTCCAGGCTAGGGTAGCAAGGCCTTTGTCAAAACCAAGAGGGATGAGGTGCATGGGAAGATGAATAGCTGTCAAAGGAACAGAGAGACAACCTGATGGCCTCCTGTTAAACAGAACTTCTCCCAAGGCAATTGGCCATCTGCTTATTCATGAACTCTTGCTTATCCATGGAGGAGACACAAAGAATAGTCAGCACCCCCCTGAAGTGTGTGATGTCAATCAGCCTGAGGGGAAGGCCATTTACATTGGCCCTGCTATGCTACTGGAGCTTTGTTTACATGATCTCTGAGTCTTGGTTCACATATGCTCGTTTTTCATCTTTTGATGACTGTGGCAATGAGCAATGACTTGCATTTGTGAATGTGCATTCACAGATTGCTCCTCGGATACAGAACTTTCATCCCATCTCAGTTTAGTTCAGTCTTTTCACACAATCGGCTGCAACTCATCCATACCCGTCCTTCCTGGACTCCATTGGCAGGAAAGAGAGACAGGCTCCTTCTATTAACCTATCTGGCCAACTGTCATGTGGTTCATTCACCACTGGACTTCACCACTGGTCATCCATTCTGCAGGACTGGGAAGGGCAAATAACAAGGTCCATTCCAATATGTCCTGTAAGCTACACGGCTGTGCAGCCGCCATATTGGTGCTGTGCGGATCAGGCAGCCGCTGCAGGGGGAGCTCTCACAGAGCTCTTGCAGGCAGCTCTGTGATGCTCAATGGTAGAGAACTTCTGCGCAGTTTCCTACCATTGTTAGAGGGACTACTGGCCCATTCCCTTGCCTTAATTTTAGAAGTCAGAGTTTGTGATTGTCATTTGATAGCTACTTTGAACTTTTCTTTTGAATACAAAGGAATAAAGACACCTATAAGAACTGGTTATGAGCCATTGAAGGTACTCCTAATTTGGTTATTGCACCTCAAATGAACAACTTGAGCATGATTGCAGATTAGGGTCTCCAGCTAAGCTAGGTGCTGGCAACCATAAGGAACCATCAGGACAGAGTGTAATGATGATACAAGATTTTGTGATGTCACTTCCACTTTGTACCAGGAAGTGACATCTTGACAATCCTCATTTCTGGGGGGGGGGTTACCATAGAGATGTGCAGTTCCTAGAGCATCATGCAGTGGCGTATTTATCCTCTGCCCCTGGATGCCACTAACCTAGTCACTTAGCCTTAGCAGACCAGGTGCTCAGGAGCAGCAGCAGCAGAAGGCCATTGCTTTCACCTCCTGCATGTGAGCTCCCAAAGGCACCTCGTGGGCCACTGCGAGTAGCAGAGTGCTGGACTAGATGGACTCTGGTTCTTATGTTCACTTGGGGGGTGCAAAATTGCCCCCCAGGTGACCAGGAAGAAGACAGCCAGGGCACCCAGAGACAAGTTGTATCCGGGCACTATTTCCCCTCCGTATGCCTCTGGTATCATGACATCAATAATGGCTACAAACCGTGTCCAGGAACTTGCCTGGCACTCCCAGGTGGTTGGCAACCTTTCAGATTCCTTACATTTGTTGCCTTACATGCGACCCCTCTTGATTCCATAGGTCTTTCTCCTGAGCAATTATGCATAAGCACAGGCTGTTATGCTTTTGCTCCAAGGCAGGATTTTCTTCCCATTAGCTCTGTCTCAGGGAAGTGATATCAAGGCATACAGCATGCTACTTAACTCACCCTCCTTCCTAGAGGTCGTATATCCCTTAGATGAAACAGAGTCCTCCATAAAACCACTGGAGCTTCAGAAAGTTTAGCCTGGCCTAATTGGGACTGACAGGAAAAGCTACAAAAGTGTTTTTAGCACTGAGCAATTATAGCAACTATTACAGTGCCAGGGACACTAAGAGGATTTGTACTGGATTATATCTAATATTAACATGATCTAATGCTGCATGAAAATAGAGCTCAGACTGGACCTAGTTCTCAAAAGCTGCTTCTTTATCCCTTAGTTATCCAAATTTTGAGGAAATGATGGGAGGAAGAACTTCCCCGACCAAAAATCTAACTGTGAATTTCTAGAGGTGTTTTTTTTTGAAAAAAAAATCTTAAGGAATCTTACTAAAAAGAAATAATAAACTCTAGGTAATAGAAACATTACATCTGTATTGGACAGAAATATTGCAGATATTTGCTCAGTGTTTGCTAAGATTATATCCTGCAAATTTAGATTTTCAACACATGAATCTACCTATTGCAGTCCAATTTTGATTAAAAATTGTCTGAGGGCACAAGGACATCTTCTGTCTTAGGTACCATTTCAAGCCCTGTATAATTCCAAGCAGATTGGCTTTGAAGTTTTCTACCGTTCAGCAAGAATTTAGATGCTTTCACCACAGCCTGTCATGGCAATATTGTGCAAATTAAGCTTTTTTCCAGGAAAAAGTTTAACCTGGTCAATGCCTTTGAATCAAATTGCTGCTAAAAGATCCAGAGTAAAAAAAGTAGCAATCCTAAAAATGGACAACCCTAAAAATGGAAGGGCTCATAAAAACAATGTGGTCACTGTACTAACCCCAGATCCTTGAACACTCACTGGTTTGGCTCATGATCTGTTTACCGATCACAAATTGCGAGATAATTTTCATCAGTCAGTTTGGTTGTGAACAGTTTAAGCCAGTCCATTAGGTTACCTTTCATGAGTGCAAGATGTTTGTTACAGTGCAACCAGCAGTATTTCACACATTCCAGATAGCTGACTGGGAGAACTACTTTGCCCCAACCCCTGCCACAGACCTGTTGCCACTGCACATTGCTCAGCAACTGATTCTATGCATAAACAGTGCACAAACCAATCAGCCTGAACTGATAAACATTGCATGATTTTAAAAGTCTTAGCACTGGGTGTTTGCTTAAGCCCATGGACAAGGTTACCAACGTTAACTCATGCATGTATGTTTTTGCACAGCCTTATGGAAGGTGAAATGGCAGCCCCTTACATCATTTAATTACTTTTCCCAGCTACTTGTAGAATGACATCACTGGCTGTGCAGATGCAGAAGCCCTTACAAGGCAGGAAGGTAAGACTTCACCATCACCTGGAAAAGCTCCACCATCACTGATACTGTGCAGCTGCAAAGCTGTTCAGCACCATTTGAGGCAGATGGCAGACAGGTGAACAGATCAGAGATTCAACTCATGGGTGAACATGTATGTTTGCCTATCACACATGTTTGCTATGAAGGTCACAGCATCCTTAGAACTAATGAAAGGTGACCTCACATTCTACTAGCTCGATTCTGCCTGATAATTGTGCCGTATATATTCATTGTAAAGGAGAACTGTACCAGATACTGGTTGCAAAAGTGTGGCAAAACAGTGTTTGTAACCATCCATAGTCAGATCATCATGTAAAAGAAGCAGGACCTAATTTCCCTGTTTAGTAAAATTTGTGAGGTCAAAATGTACTAAATGGCTATGGTGAGGAATGAGGCAAAATAAGTGCTCTAGAGGGATCGCTAATTTTAAAGGAAGCAATGGGAAGGGTATCTCATAAATAGCTCAGATCAGTCTGATATAATTTTGTAAAAAATAGGGATTAGGAAATACTAATTTGTAATTTCAAGATATCACTTTCCTGTGCAGGTAGATACAGCCACAGGGTCAAAGAGCCGCATCACTACCGGTGGCAGCATACAATTTTTTCCACTTTAACACACCAACTGTTACAATGTACCTCATAACCAAGAATCAATAAAGTCAAGGCAATTTCCTTAACATGCCATCTAGCAGAGATTATAAAAGAGGTGGTGGGGAAGGGCTTTGCGCCAAATGCCTTGCTAAAGTTCAAATGAGGCAATATATAATAAAATAAATTCAATCTCCATTTTCACTCCTTGCAATTTTACTGGAGACTAAATGAAATGGAACTGTGTTGATTCTAACCAGCTCAATATATCCTCCCTTTCTAATAACCAAGGTCATTTTGCCTACATAGAAAAAGAAGCCGCACATAAAATACACTTCCTTACTAAAGGGGCGGGGGGTGGGGAGGGTATATATGCATTTTTTTTACAGCCTGGTTGATGGGTGATGTATTATCTTATTCATTTCTTGACACAGCTGATTTCTTATGTATAGATATAGATTAACCTTGTCTGTTTGGCTGCAGAATAAACACCCCTTGGAGAATAAAAGTCAGATATCTTAGTATTCTAAGAATTACAGAAGGATGGTTTCAAAACACAAATGTGCATTATCCAACTAGTACCAAGGACGTCACCTGTTTGGAAAGAGGGAATTAGAGCAAGTTTTCCCGCTGACTTCGTTATTAACTGGTGTTTGTTACAGCATTAATCAGGAGGGCCTGGCTAAATGCTTAGCCTGCATTTTGGAATCGCCAGTGAAGGATGACAAAACGCTTCGACACCTAGCAACAATGTATTGCTGCTCTTAATAGGACTCGAAAATATATGCATAACAAGTTTCCCATATTTAGCATCTCAGCAGTTCCGCAGCCACTGGATCATCACTCCAGGGCCACTTTAATAATAGGCAGCTGCCCCAAGTCTCTCATTGGAGGACCTGACACTGCAGTACCTGCTCAGGTCTCAGACCTTGCAACCTGCAATAAGAAAGAGGAGCTCCTGGAGAGAGTATGCTGCCACTCAGAAACTGCCTTGATATTGCTAAGACCGCGGTAAAACCTGGCGGCAAAGGGTGATGTCCTTGGATCGTGCCTCAACCCTAGTGCAGAAGACAGAACATCAGTGAAACCTTTTGACCTGAAGAAGAGCTGGATGGAGAGCTGGATGGAGGTCCTATAGAAGGGCTGATCAGAAGATGGATGCATCCTAATGTGCATCATTTTAGTGGGGAATCCCCTGTGGAAGTGCACTCACCAAGATCAGCCAGAGATATGGTCTCCTCCCCTCCAGATCAAGCTGAGAAGAAAACTGTTCTTGCCCACAGATGGAGGGACTGCGCATTGAACAAATGGCCATGACAAAGCCTATCATTTCATCCCGCTATGGTTAAGTAGCAACAAATATACATTTTAAGCCACCAACAACAACTAAGCACCAAACACATTTCTCTGGGAAACTGGAAGGGAAGAACCTCTAGTTTTTGTGAAATGCCAGAGGTCCATAGGCCACTGGAAGGTCCCACCCCTTCTTGCCTAGGAAGAACAGCCAAACCAGGGGATGTCCAGCATGGCCCCAATTATTGGTCAGAGAATGAGTAGCTGCTTATCCCTCCCCTACTTGAAAAAAAGCTTCAAGCTTCTATTCTATTTGCCCATCGATTCACCTTGGGACAAAGTTTTGCTTTGGTCTGTTGTGAACCTGCCTTTCCAATCACTTGATCTAAAAGAGGGGTATGTGTCTTTTAAATAAGACCTTAGCTACCCATGCGGCACTGTGAGGTGGTAATTAAGTGTCAGAGAGCTGAAATGGTAGGATGAGCACGCGAGAGCTCATGAAGCAGTCTTATACTAAATCAGACCATCGGTCAGTCAAGGTCAGACTCCTTCCCCTCCCTCCCCTCCCTTGCATGCCACTCCTCACTCACTCACTCCCCTCCCCTCCCTCACTGAGGGAGCGTGGGTTGCCTTCCTTCCTTCCTTCCTTCCTTCCCTTGCATGCCATCCCTCCCCCTCCCTTCCCTTTCTGTGGGGTGGGTGGGCCATGTCCAGATGCCAGGCCCCTCCCCCTCCCTTCCATCCCTTGCATGCCCCTCCCTCCCCTTCCCTTTCCATGGTTGGAATCACCTGGCAGGTGTGGGTTTTCCAGGCTGCGTGACCGTGTTCTGGTCATTTTTGCGCCTAACATTTCGTCTCCTCAGTCTGGAAGTATCTCTCCAGTATCTCAAATGGAGGTCTTTCACCTCACCTACTACCTGGCCTTTTTAACTGGACATTGCCAGGGATTCAACCTGGGACATTCTACAATGCCAAGCAGATGCTCTATTACTGTGCCCTGGCCCCTCCCCAAAGATGGACTGCACCATTTCAGAATTCAGGGGAGGGGTAACATTTTTTAAAGTTCCTCCCTTGTGTTAATAATCCCCTGTGAAGTAGGAAATGAGCACTGCATAAGAAACAGCTAGAAGACAACTTTCTCCCTGATGTATTCAGGTCTCTTCCACACATGCAGAATAATGTAGTTTCAATCCACTTTGCAGCTGGATTTTACTGTGCGGAATAGCAAAATCCATTTGCAAACAATTGGGAAAGTGGATTGAAAGTGCATTATTCTCCATGTGCAGACAGGGCCTATGTTTCAACTTGCAAATAGTTTTTCATGGAAGGAACATTAAAAACATGGCCCCGCCCACTTGCAATTGGAACTAGTGCTGCTTAATCTGCCACCGCAGGATTCTAAAATCTCATTCTCCTGCATGGGAGCCAGCATGGTGCAGTAATTAAAAGTGGTGGACTAATCTGGAGAACCAAGTTGGATTCCCCACTCCTCCACATGAGTGGTGGGGTGATTCCACACAGGCCAAATAGAATGGGTGCAGGAGCTATATATCCAGTTGGGGGGGGGGGGCTTTGCACAGGTTCCGCCCCCAAAGTGAGCCTGCCTCGTTTTATTTTACACAATCTGGGTTTTAAAAAAATCTAAACCAGCGATCTTGTTGAAAAATCCTGGTTGGACCCACCGCTGCACAGCCAGCCAGGCGGAAGGTGCTTCATTTCCCTCTCTTCCACTGCGCTGTCCATGGTCAGGGAGAATCCATCTGCCATTGTCAGCCTGTTGTAGGGAGTCCCCTTTATCTTTTTCTTTTTTAAAATGTTGTGGGCTGCAGCATGTCACATCATGAGATGATTGGTATGGCTAGGGGTATTCCTGCATGCCTGCGTAGTTACGCATTTGTTTCCGGAATTTTTTTTTAAAAGAGAAGCATCTCTGTGCAAAGGTCTGAAAGCAACCCTGAATTGTTTCCGTGGGCTCCAATTGCTGCCTGCACGACATGCATGTGAACAGGAAAAAGAGAAATGGGTTCCTTTGTAATGACTGCAACCCATTATGCATTTGCTGTGTGGAATTGGCTGTGGACTCTTATCTGGTGAACTGGATTTGTTTCCCTGTTCCTGCATATGATGCCTGCTGGTGAGCTAGTTACAGTTCTCACAGAACTCTCTCTGCCCTACCTACCTCACAAGGTATCTGTTGTGGGGAGAGGAAGGAAGGAGTTTGTAAGCTGCTTTGAGACTCCTTATGACTAATAAAAGCGGGGTATAAATCCAAACTTCTTTTTCATGTGCCGACCAGGCATCTCTCAATAAATGCTGACTTATATATAAGGAGATTTGGGAAATGAGTTTGAGGAGTGGGCCACAGAGGTTCCACCCTCCAAAGCTGCCATTTTCTCTAGGGAAACTGACCTCCGTAGCCCAGAAGTGAGTCGTAATTCTGAAAGAACTCCGGCCCTCGCCTGGAGGTTGGCAGCTCTAGATGCAAGGCCCTTTGGGGGGTGAATAGGTGACAGCCTGACTAAAACAGGAGGTCTGAGTCAGTGCTCAATGTGGAGCTGTCCACAGCCGGCAAAAAAACACAGCCCCCTTCTACTGAGGCTTCTCTGCAAATGCCCCCCTTAAGAAAGATCAGTTGCATGCAAGTTGGAGTGTGAAGCACTTTTAGCCAACTAGTAAGAATCGAATGAAGTTTTTCTTTCTTTGGTCTGTTGGCATGTCTTGAAGATCTCTCCTACTATGTGCAACACTTGAATGTAGTCCAGAAGGAATATAAAGGGCATCTGACAATTGAGTGTGGAGAGAGGGATCTTTCTCTCTCACTCTCCCTCTGTACCCTAATGTTCAAGATGTTCCAGTAGAGGCACTTTGCCCTCGTACAGCAGAGGCCTTGACCTCTTCCTCTAACTCAAGAGCTGCTCCTGAGTTCTTAATCTTACACTGCACGCTGGGGGATAGGACTGGAGCCAGCAAAGGAAAACAAAAGGACAACAAAACAAAATGCCCCAAACTTCCTCACATGTTTAAATTGCAGTCAAAAAGGCCCCATCTGTTTCTGCTTAACGTTAGGCTAGCAGCGTCTGTTTCCTGGCCTCTGAATGAACCAGGCCCCCAAGCCCAGACAAGCTTGTATAGTCAAAACAATTGCTTTTATGATTTGTACACATGTATTCATCCAATTAACGTCCCCTGAAAGATTTGACGTCAGTCTAATTAAAGGGCTCTTCCTCAGTCCTTTTTCCGTGGCCTTGTTCCATTTTATTTTCTGGATTCTGCATTTCTATTCGTACACGAGGAATGCACCCCCAGTCTCAGATTTTACCTTTAAAAAAACCCAACCTCGAGTTTCTATCCATCATTATTTGAGAGGAAAAGAACAAAATCTACAGATTGTGCAAGAAGTCAATAAAAAAATGAATGAGAGGAACTTTGTTCCTTCCAGATAGCAATAGAGAGGTTTTGCAGCCCCATCTTGGGAGAGTGACACAGCCTTGTGGTGGCATGTTTGCCCTTCCAGGGGCACTTACCCTGGTGGAGGAGGCAGACGTGCCAGTGGCCACCCATCCCTCAGCCCCACTGCTGCAAAAGCTGGAAGTTCCAGCCATGGTGGAGCTCTGCTGGCATCTAGAATGGAGACCCTGTGGGGGGAAGGTGGGTCAGGGCTTTTCCAGGGGCATTCCCATGCTCCACTGCCGATGGCTTTGGATGGGGCTGCTGGTCAACTGAGAACCTTGGGAGCAATCCTAAACAGATGAGCACAGAATCCTACTCAAGCCTACTCAATGGGGCTTGCTCCCAGGAAACTCTCCTTGGGATAGCACTGCCGCTTACTCAGTTACATGGGAAAGGGGCTGGAAAGAAAGAATGGATTCCGGTGCAGTTGCTGAGTGAGCCTAAAGCAGTGGTGGCGAACCTTTGGCACTCCAGATGTTATGGACTACAATTCCCATCAGCCCCTGCCAGCACGGCCAATTGGCCATGCTGGTAGGGGCTGATGGGAATTGTAGTCCATAACATCTGGAGTGCCAAAGGTTCGCCACCATGGGCCTAAGATAGTGATCAGCAGTGTTCACATTAGGGCAGGATTGGGTGATGTGCCAGCACCTAACATTTAAGTTTTTGCTATAACTGTATGTAGGACTGCAGCCAAAATGGTTTTTCCCACAACAGGTGTTTGCTATTGTTTTTCTTTCTCACCTCAAAAAGCTCACACATCCCAACAGCTATTAAAAAAATCTACACTCTTAACTGACACAGAATGAAATATCTAGATTTCTGCCTTCTCTGCTAAACTAGAGGCAAAAGCTGCAGTGAGATGCTGAGAGCTAAGTAGCATGGGTGGACTGGAAGGGATTGTATGATGTTTTTAGCCCTACGCCCTTCCTTCTTCCCCTGGAATGTTTGCAGCCAGTCCCTCCCTTCCTGAATCTAAATGAAAACTATTTTTCAGACACATATTTTATATGGACAGGCAGCAAAATTCTCAGGGTCATGCATCTTGCTTTAGCCGGACAGTGCATTTCGGAAGGAGTCTCGTAGCCGATTACTCCCTTAGGCATTATATTTACAAACAGAATTGAGGCCAAGTTGGACCTGTAAAAAGGACAGTCAGCACTAGCTCTGCTAAATTTATTTGCTAGATATGTTTCAGGTACTCCTTTTAGTTTCTGAATGTTGGTTTTAATGTCATGTTTTCCTTGTGAAGCTGCTAATGTATATGTTCACGTGGATTTTCTGCTGTGAATTAGTGGATTTTATGATGTCCACTTGTTTTATCTTAATACACTCTGAAGGAGAGAAAAACTTGTTACTGCCATGGAAGTTAACACATCCAGTCCATAGTATATTTTTTTCTGAAGAGCCGAGGCTTTCTATTTGAGAATGTTTTAAGTTTCTGTACGCTTAATGTAGTCACACACTTATCAACCTGTTCTACTGAGCAATCACATAAAATCTGAGCCAAGTTTTCTGAGGGTGCCACCCTGCAAATGGATAAGATCAACAATCAGAGGCGTAGCTCCAAGGGCCCGGGGGGGCTGCGTGGTGCACCAGTCACGCACCCCTGTGGCCTGTGGTGAGGGTGTTCCAAGGGCATGGCAGGGGTGCTTTCCCCCCTTGTTACACCTCTGTCACCAATGGCCTTTACAGGTCCATTCTCTGTTGTGGTTCCAACCTTCCAGAGGCCACTATGGCAGGAGGCCTCCTGCCATCAATTCTTATTGCTTGCCACCATTAGGAGCAGTGGTGGGAGTAATACAAACTCATGACATTGTGTACGGTGTAATGTTACTTCTGGGGGGAAGCCAGAAGTGAAGTCACATTGTTCTAGGAATCACAGGAAACTCTATAGATTTACCCTAATTTCCAAAGAGTCCCAGAGCAATGCAATATCACTTCTGGTTTTTTCATGGAAGTGATGTCCTGGTACATGCAATGCCATGTACTCCTACGTGTCCCTACCCCCCCCCCCACTTCCTGATGGTTGCACTGCCTGACATCCCTGTCATCACAGAATGTGCAAAATAGAATTGTTCAGGAGGACATTCTTACAAAGGGAATTAGGGCCATAGTATAATTGGAGTGGTTTCGAAGGATGTTTCTATGAAGAAAACAGATTGTGCTCTATGCGATTGTATGAGCTGTCCTGTTCTGACTGCTTTGCATTTTGTAATTCCATTTTCTGCATTGTTTATAATATGTCGTGTCTGATACCTTTTTGCACTGTTTTCTAACTTGGTAATCCTGGATGTATTGCATTGCTCAGTGTTTGTCGATATTCTGTAATCTGTTTTGAGTTTCATTGAGAAAGGTAAACTATAAATAAAGTAAGCAAGTAGGTAAATAAATATATGATTTATTCCCCCACATTTGAAAAAAAAATCTTCTTGCTGAAGCAATTTGACTTTAGCAGAACCCCACTGGACCAGAGCTAAGGTCAGTCTAGTGAAACACTCTTTGTCTAATAGTGGATAGTTGCCTCTAGGAAGCTTTCATGTAATGTGCACATAGGCAATTTATGCATACAGTACTTACCCCATAACTGTTTGCTTTACAGTGGGATTTTCTGGTATTTTTCTGTTTATTCTGCAAAGTGTAGGGGACTGCCGAGCGGAGCGGCAATTTTACCTGATTGCCTGTTCGATACCCAAGCACCTTCCTTCTGCCCACTATTGCTCTGAGGTGATTTTCCCTCAAAAGGTTCTGTCAGTTGAGGCTTTGACTGAGCAGCCCTCTGGTCCTCTTGTGATGCTGAAGAAGTAGTGTAAACAATGTTTTTAACTTTATTTTTCATCACTTTGTGCTTTCCCTCCTCTATACTTAAAATAAAAAGTTTAAAAATGTTTTTCAGCTGCTCAACGTGGACACAATCCATGCCAGGCAGAGGTCTGGGCTGAGGAAACACAAAATATACCCTTTACCTACTGTCAGAAAATAACAGTTTAGGTACTAGAAACTTTAGAACATTTAAAGATGAAAAATGTCTCATTAAAAGTTTTATTAAAAGGGACAATAAAATGGTTTTAGGCAAAATTATAAAATAAGAAGCTAGTAAGGTGAGATGTTATTATTTACAAATTGTTTCTGCACCTTTCTTCACAGTAGTTATAAGATGGCTCAGGTCATTAGCTTCGTGCCTTCAAAATATTACATTCAGATAATTACATACAAATATATACACACCAGCATAGGTGACACAATATTCAGTTTATTCTTTTTTTCATTGAATGGTTACCCTCAGGCAAGTATTTCAAAACAGTTTCCTCACACACTGACTTTAAGATAATCTCTCCACTAGATATGTCTTGCCCACACATTGCTTAACAGAAAAGGAATTCCAGCTATCTCTCAGAAAGCCAATTTCGTCTTTCTATATATCTCTATATTAGGATCCCCACCACTCTCATAAGTTTCACTGATTAGTATCTGAGTATGGGTTCTTAGAGAAAACAGCCAAGCAACCCATGTGGTTATTTAGTGTCACTTTTTTGTTAACACCAGGAACTCAGTGCAAATTCCTTTTTAATTAGACCCTTCAGTCCCTTAAATGGAATAGCTTAAGCAATACAGAATGAGCCCCTTATGCACACAGCCGTTCACAAGCTCACTCTAAAACAAACTCCTAAATTACCAGAGAACAGAGCTTTATACACACATCCATTCATTCAGGCACTCTGATCAGGACTCCCCTCCAAACCTCCTTCCACAGCCTTTAGAACTCTGCTTTTCATAGCCAGCCAGTTAGTCACAAGCAGTCCAGATTTAACCCCTTGCAGGCTGCAGTCCCACTGTAGACCTACACTAGTATTAGAATAAAAAGCCCTTCTTATCCTCATGTAAAGCTGGCTTGAAGAGAGGACAGAACTGCTGTTGTGAGGATAGGGGAAGGTAGGGTGGAGTGCACACTGCTCTCCTTTGCTGTTCCTATGAAGGGTTTCAAAAACCACAAGAATCTGATGTGAGAGCGAGGTGAAAAATGTGCGTAACCAAGAATCAAACCTGAAGGGAATGCACACTCCATGCAAAGGAGACCACAAGTGCATATTCTCCTGTTCTTCCCCCTATGCAGCACCAGGTAGCATTCATTGGTTGTCATGTAGAAGAACAATTTGGGTGCAGAAACATGTTTTTCAGCGCTTTGCTATATTCATGCAAATATCTGCTGCTTCTGGTGTCTTTCACTGCTACAACGAATGTAGCTGTTTTTGAAGAATTCTTTTCCACCAAGTTACTTTAACAAAAAGCATGAGCTTGCCAAAAGTAAATAGATCTGAAAGTGTATTTTTACTTGCCTGAGTGACCATGCCAATAGGACACAGTTGCTTGAACAAGGATGGTACATTTGAGGGGCATTCAATAGCATTAGAGTGGCAATATTTTCAAAAATGTAATGCTTACACATGCAGCTAAGTTATCAGAGGTGTCCAGCAGTTACTAGCTCATACTATGCTCTATACCGTTTACAAATTAGTCCATATCTTCCAAATACCTTCCCCTCCTTACCTCTAGGGATGTTTCCTTCAGCGGCTACAAAATTGATATCTCTTATGCCCAGGTCAGCATCAGTTTTAACTGACCAGGCCTGGGGGATAATTGCATAAGTCACTGATTACCACCAGAAATGTGATAATACAGTCCTTACAGATAATGACATTTGCTGAGTTCCCATGGGTAAATGTTTATCTACTACTCCAATATTTTCATTTGCCAAGCTGAGATTCTTTTGACTTGCCCTGATACATTTTGTAATTCATTACACTTGCGGCTTAGAAAGTATCAAGAGGCAGAGATGGCTGTGTGGATCCAACCTTCCTCCAATCTCAAAAGTCTTCCTCCAGCTTGATTGCTTCTTTCTCTGCCACCTGATGTCTCCATAGGCTGGAGGGAAGGCTTCCAGCTTTGCTCAATGAAATGATAGAATAGATATAGGAACCATCCCATTGGCCAAAGGAGGTGCCTCTGAAGCAGATGTATGCATGAGTGTGTTGCTGTGGTGACGGTGGTCCCTCATTCTGCCTCTCCATTTGTTCGAGAGAAACTCCAGTTTGACCATTTAATGATGAGTTCTTGCTGTAAACCTCATTCTAAGTCAGCACAAAAGATCTGCATAAGAGATCCCCTGTGGTCCATCGAATGCAGCATCCTATTTCATAAGCTGCCTCGGAAGGCCTGCAAACATAGAAACCGAAGCCTTCACCTGACGTTTCTCTCAAAGACCAAAGTGATGGTTCCACCAATCAGTGCTTTTGTTTTAGGGATTTCTGGAGAGGTTCAAACAACCATTCCAGAGTCAAGTGTCTCTTCTTACAAATACTGTAGCACATGGTTGCTGTAGAAAATAAGCTTGCTCATGTTCACAGGAGGGGAGAGTCCATCTTACTAGGGTTGGCCTGGAATGGCTTTTGCCCTGCCTCTGCAAGCTCCACTTTTCAGTTATTTTGCATTTGTGTACCAAAAGTTTGAATCCTGCATATTCTAAACAGAAGCCTTTCCAGGGGCTGTACAGTAAACATGAGCAAGGCTGTTTCTGTGACTCCCGCATGCTGAAACAAATGGTTAGGTAAACAATTGTTACCATAACCTCTGCCATATGCTGAACCATTCTAGGTCCTCAGTAGCTTTAAAGAACTTTGTTTGTGATGTGGTTGCACAGAAGCATAGCCACAGAGATCCATATAGGCTAAATAAAAATTCTCAGAAAAAAGGGGACTAGATTGAATTTTTCTTTATCTTTTTATGTATGTGTTATTCATACGTGTAAAATAAATAAAAATTCTCAGAGATCCATATAGGCCAGGGGCAGAGTGAGGGGGAACTGTGCCCGGGACATGCGAGTGCTCTGCGCCCCTGCTGCAGCATTGCCTGCCCGTGCCCCACCTTGGAACACCCCCAGAATGCCCTGGAACCCCCACCTCGGAACGCCCCTGCCACGCTGCGTGCCCGGAGCATTGTGCCCTGCTTCACCCCATGGCACTACACCACTGTTATAGGCATATTCTTTCCAGCTTGCTCAACTGACATAGCACAGAATCTCACTGTTTCTCATTTCAAGATTTATCTTTGCAAAGTACGGGGCCACTCTCCTTCCCGTCACTTGATGCAACAACATCTCCTGCATTCTGAACCAGCGGGAATGTTAAGATAGTGCGCGCGCACACACACACACACACACACACACACACACACACAGGAAGGCAAACCACCTTTGAATGTCTGTTGCCTTTAAAATCCCATGGGGCTACCATATTTTGGTTGCAACTCGATGACGCTTTCCACCACTGCAAGTAACCAGACCACTTTTCTCAACAAGGAATGCCATAAAGGCATGGGGACCAAAGACTGGCATAAGAACAAGACACTGCTTCACACAAGTAGATACTTCTCAGAGAATTTTGGGAATCAGCGTGTCAAGCCTGGGCAGGAAATTGGCCAGCACCTGAGCTTTTCCCTTGGCCTGAAAATTTCTTGGCTGGACAATGGGGCTAGCTAACCTCCACTGCCTCACCCTGAGATGACCATCACTTACCCTAATCTACATTCATCCCATCAATCTGCATCCACCCCAGCAATTTATCAGTATTCAGAAGAACAGCCCAAGCATTCTCTTGCATCCTGATGACACATCAATGCCTCTCCTATTTTATTGCTCAAACCCCAGAGAAGCAATCAATCTTTGTCTCTGGCTTTCCTGCCTGCTTACCTCATATTGCCTCAGGAGCCCTTTTGGCCAATTATAGTATGTGTGGGCTCTGGATCTATGCAGATCCCCACTTGCATGTGAGCTCTTTCCTTAGATCCTGAAAATGCTGATCATTTTTGTCCTCAGCACTGCTTTCACTGGATGTTCCTTCAAGGTAACTATCACCCATATCACCTAAAATTCTATCCAACTTCCACCCATTTTCCCTTAATCAGATCTTGGATGCTATGTGTTTGTCCCTGCTCAATGCCTAAAATATATTCCTTGTTTTCAGGAATAATTGTTAATAAAACGTAATTTCTTAATTGTACAACTGCCTGCTCATTTGAAAGTTTTCACCCAGCATTACTCTGGTATACACAGGTTATCAATCCCAGTTACCCCCTCTCGCTCTCTGTCTCCAGCTAATTCCTCCAATTACAGTGGAGTCTGCCCACCTAGGGAGCTCTTTCCTGTGAGTTTGGCCAGTACTCTATGCTATATGATTGTGGTGATGGAAGGTGCCGTTTAAGTCACAGCTGATGTAAGCCAGTCCCTCAAAAGGTTTTCAAGGCTAGAGACATTTTGACGTGGTTTGCCATTGCCTGTCTCTCACCCAAGTATTAACTGGGGCTGATCCTTCTTAACTTCCAAGACTGGATGCTACACTAATCTTAATTACTAATCTGTCATTGAAAAGTGATTAAGTGTGACATTGAATATGGATGCTGAAATTCTAACCACAAACAATGCATTTTATTATAGCCTAAATCTTATGTTCCATCCTCAAAAGAAGCCAAGAAGTAGTAAAAGAATCTGATTAGATGAATTTTGCCCTAATAAAAGACAATGCCCCTGTATTAAGCCCGAGACATTCCTCGTGTTTATTTCCTTTCTTATTTCAGCCAAGGGAAACACATATACGGGCATGCCAGTTGATGTGCAACATCCGTGTGCTGCAATACGGTTCAAGGTTGCCTTGGCAACCAGCGGAAAAGGGTTTTGAAGAGCTGGCAAGGCCTGCACTAATCAGAATGAGCATTTGTGGAGCCTCTTCTCCAGGTGGGTGAAAAGAGACTCCCTGCTGGGTTCCTCAGCCCAGCCTGCTTTGAAATAGCTAGCTGTATTTTTCTGAAGAACAATCTGAGCCCACTTCCTCCCTTTTCCATGGTGAAATGCAGCCGCTGATTAAAAGTTCTGAGACGATTCTTTGAAGCCTCTGATTAATAGGTTCCTTTATGAATCCAAATTAGACAGTCAACATATTTTTTTTACACCCCACAACTACTAATACGAAAATGTTTGTTGTTGTTAGTGCTGTTGCTTCCTTTTACATGTTTAATCTCCCTCATGTGCATCTGTGCCAGATGGCCGTGTGAGAACCAGTGAAGATAATCTCTCCGCTTTTAGCAGGAAGAACTTAACACCCTCACTGCTGTGGAGGCGTGCTGTTACCCCCTGATAGGCAACTCAGGTGATCATACCAGCTTCCTTCTGATGTGGCAAGCACCACTGGGTAGACATGGTGGTCATTATAGTCTATCAGTCGTTTGCCCCACTTTACATGGTACCACAGAAGGTGCCTCCTATACTGTGGTAGCTCTTGGTGGTATGTTCCCCTGCCCAGGCTTTTACTGTGTTTTCTATTTTTCAGTCAATTAAACAACAGTGAAGTAGATCTGTAATGTCTCAGAGGTGGTTTGTTATTGCCTGCTTCTGCATAGCAGCTCTGGTGGACCCCATCCAAGTACTAACCAGGGCCAACTCTGCTTAGCTTCCAAGACCTGACAAGGTCAAGCTAGAGCCATCCAGGACCGGGCAAGAGCTCAGGGCCTGTTGAAAAATCTGGAAAAACAACAGTTTGTTCACACCCAGTATCATCCATCTATACAGGTTGGAGAGTCAGATGATTTTCTCAACTGATCATAAGCGCTGAATTATTGAACAGTATAAATAACCTTTTGCTATAGTTTGGCATTTGGTCTCTGGTAAAAGTGTCCTTATCGTGGAATTGTACAGATAACCTAGGTGTTATGTGTAATCCATGTTAGGTTAATGGTTGATAAATGGTCATCTTTATTCACATATTGGTCCAATGTCACAAGTGCAAGTTTGTATCTGATTAATTACGGTGCCTGAAAGCCACCCTTCATAGAAATTCAAGCCTCATAGTCGTACTTGAGCTATCATGAATCTAAACTCTTCAGGTAATATTATTTCCTCAGAGGCAGAATTGAAGAACCGACTTGCTTCATCAAGCAGAAACCATTCACATTTTTTTTAACTTTGGCTCTTTGCCTTTTCAGGCATGATATGGGGAAAAAATTACACTTACCTCTTTCAAGGAAGCCTCTTGGGTCTTACAGATTGGCCATTACAATATCATGTTAGTGAGAATCTTAAACCCCTCAAAGGATTTCTGTGCAGCCACATTCAATCTAGTGTGGAATAATGGGGTGAACAGGGCTTATTGCTAGACTGTTCTCTTATTATGTTGCTTTGCAAAGATCCATTAAGAAAACTCATGATCCTATGTTCATCATTATGTCATGGAATCATAAAATAGGACCCTAAAGTTACCATATGCTCAGAGATTGCTCTGGTGATGTGTTACCTGGGCAGGTTCTTCCTGGTTCCACCAGTGAAAGAGGCTGAGGTGCCTCAAGCAGCCTTTCCAGGCATAGCCAGCGGCAAGGCCAGGATTGTTGGGGTAGAGCTTTGCAGGGGTGGGGATGATGCCTCAGGAATGGGGACCAGCAGAGGACAGCCCAGCACAGGGGCTGAGCTTGTCAGAGTCAGTGGAGGGA
This sequence comes from Sphaerodactylus townsendi, assembly GCF_021028975.2. Lineage (NCBI taxonomy): Eukaryota > Metazoa > Chordata > Lepidosauria > Squamata > Sphaerodactylidae > Sphaerodactylus > Sphaerodactylus townsendi. The sequence continues at coordinate 27,172,152 of NC_059435.1, forward strand.
GGGCAAGTTCACTGCATAGTTGGAGAGCCCAGACACCCAGTAGTCCTCCCTGTTGGCTACCCTGCCTGAATACAAGGAGGAGGCAGGAACTAGAGAATGGCAGAAAAAAGAGTCAGATGTGTGCGAGGAGAAGAAGAAATGAGAGTCAATAACCTCCTAGACCAGGAGTTAGTCAAGGACTGGGTGTCAGTGGGGAAGGAGTGGAGACAAGGACTTTAAAAGTTTTAGATTTTTCTTACTGCACAGAAAAACTAAGTCAGTCTGCGAAGGCCAGGTCAACCCAATGCTTTTCAGTGGGCGGCAGACCCAGCTTCCGAGCGGCTAAGATTCTATTATGAATGTCTGCACAGCTATGAAAATAGACCCTTGAAAATGAAAACAAAAATAGGAAAATTACATATTGCCAGAATCAGCAGCACCCGCTGAGAACAACTATGCAGTTTTTGCGCACCCAGGAATTTGCAGAGGAAACATTCTGGGGCAACTTTCAGCAAATAGTGGCAGGGAGAATCCCTTCAGCTGCACACAAAATGTTAGGTGTCAGCTGAGGGTGAAACTGCCCAGAGAGCAAAATGGTTGGGTGGGAAACAGCTTTTCCCCCTTCTGATGCTTTTGCTCTCCGGAAAGCACCCAGAAGCCACCTCTTTTTTAAGATGCTCAGGGGACATCTTATTTTGGGTGTGGGGAGTGAAAACTGGCAGTTGCCTCTTTTTAAGATGTCCCACAGTTGTCTTTTTTTGTGCTGTGCAGAATACATCACTGTACTTAGTTATTCATTTAATCATTACAAATATTTACATTGATTATTTGGGTTTAAAGAAAATACTGAAGGTGGTAAAGAATAATTTCAAAAAGATAATGTATGAAAAGCATTTTTTTAAAAAGTATACAAGCAGCAGGAGAAAACTTTTAAAAGCATAGAAGGATTGGGTTAAAAAGATTTCCTGGAATATAAAACTCTTTCATGTCTACCAAAAAGTCTTCAATGTAGAAACCAGGTGCCAATTCCACTGAGCAAAGGGGGCATCTGGGCATGTTGTCCTGAAGATTCCCATTGATTAAATTTCCATGACATCATCATGACCTCATGACCTCTTGGCAGTTTTCTGAGCATGGCAATTGAGAAAGAATGGGTGCAGGAGAATCTTCAGATATCCAGGACCTGGGCTATTTAGGACTATTGTGTGTGAATAAAATATACACCAAAATGTATGAGCTGGATGCAGCTGGTTGTTCTGCTGATGAAAAATGAAGTTGGGTTCCTCTTTGACTATTCAAAAGGCAATGCTGAGAATCATAGGATCTGCCTGCAGAAAAGTCACACGAGATGCTGCAAGGGGATTGGGCAAAACTGAGTTTAAAAACCAGTTGAATTCAACTATATGCATTTACCTTTCAGACATTTATCTCTGGTACATTATCTTCATGTACATTGAGTGTGTGATGTGCCGTCAAGTCCTAACTGACTTATGGCAACCCAGTTGGGTTTTCAAAGCAAGAGTCTAACAGAGGTCTTGCATAGCAACCCTGATATTCTTTGGAAGTCTCCAAGTATCCAAGTGCTTGCCAGGACAAACCCAGGCTCATTCCACACATGCAGAATAATGCACTTTCAAACTGCTTTCAGTGCTCTTTGAAGCTGTGCGGAATAGCAAAATCCACTTGCAAACAGTTGTGAAAGTGGTTTGAAAATGCATTATTTTGTGTGTGCGGAAGGGGCCCCTGCTTTGGCTTCTGAGATTTTATATGATCAGGTTAGCCTGGACCATTATCTTTATAACAACACTGTAAAAATAGGACATTATTATTGTCATTTGCCAGTAAGGTAAGAGGGAGGTAAAGGGCTTTCCTTGCACAGAAGTGGCAAGATTTGAAGCATAGAGGCCTTTTCAACACCCAACTTTTAAAATGTTTTCAGACTAGAAACAAAACATTTCCTCCATGGAGTTCCTCATTCTCCCCCACCTTTGGTTCAGAAAATATTTTAAAGCAGGTTTTTCTTTTGTGTTTTTAAACAACCTTTTTACAACCATCCCTTACACTGAAACATTTCCAAGCCATCTTCCCTCGCTGTGCAGTCATATTTACAATGTTTTATCTTTCTCACTGCTGTTTTCCACACCTCTGTGCTGTTACCCTTAGCACTCAAAATTCCTTCCCTAAATGGGAAAAACCCACTGCTTCTGCTACCGTTTTCTCCTTTTCACCACGACTCCCTCTCCTGCTTTGCGAGGGTGGGTGGTGGGAGAGATGAATCCAAGCAAAAGCTGGATCGAAGGGGGTTGGGAAGAAGGAAAATCAACTGAATACCACTGCTTGTCTTATTTAAACTGGGGGCAGGGTGAGCAAGTCGGTTTATGTTCAATATATTGTCGAAGGCTTTCAGGGCCGGAATCACTGGAGTGTGGTGGGGTTCCAGTAGCATTTTCTCCTGACGTTTGGCCTGCATCTGTGGCTGGCATCTTCAGAGGATTCGGTTTATGTTGCTGAACTGTGGCAGACAAGGCTCCCAAGCTCTCTGCATGCAGAATATCTGGAAAATGTGGACAGAGAAATTGAAAAGGAGGAATAGTTTTCCTCACATCCCCATAAATCAAAGAAACAGGACCTCCCCTTTAATGAATTTGGGAAGCGATGGGGTGACACTTCATGCCTCATAATATGGGGTTAGGGGGTGGGGATCACTACCACAGAACTTTAAGGTTTCAGATATCAATGCCAGAGCGAGGCGGGTTTGAAGCAAGAGAGTGCATTCAGGGAAAGAAGCCACAGGCAGAGGATTGAGAAACTGAAAGGGGGAGAGAGTGTTTCCTCCCCTTCTGGCTATTAAGGTAATTTCAATAGCCATAGGTTGGAGATCTAAATATACCAATTTATAGTCTCTCTTCCAATCTGGCCGCCTGATCTGATTAGGTTATCTCTATTGCTGAATAACTCGCACCCTGGTCTTCGTGAAGAGGTCACCGATTTCATTATGGAGATAGTTGAGAGTTCCTAGTAGCACGTATCTGTTATGGTCCTTGTGGGGCCTTTTGCTTTTATTACCTATCTATGTATTTGCTTCTGATTATGCCAATAAAGGCTTATGTATGTATGTATGATTGGAGGGAGGGTTGAGCCTGGAAACGTTTGGAGAAAATGAGTGCAGAAAAATATCATGGTAAAGGAATTTCTTTTTTTAAAAAAAACATTCTTGAAATGTTTTAAGGAACTTGTGTGGAAAGGGCCAGAGATGACCAGCTTGGCATAAGAACATAAGAACTAGCCTGCTGGATCAGACCAGAGTCCATCTATTCCAGCACTCTGCTACTCGCAGTGGCCCACCAGGTGCCTTTGGGAGTTCACGTGCAGGATGTGAAAGCAATGGCCTTCTGCTGCTGCTGCTGCTGCTCCTGAGCACCTGGTCTGCTAAGGCATTTGCAATCTCAGATCAAGGAGGATCAAGATTGGTAGCCATAGATCGACTTCTCCTCCATAAATCTGTCCAAACCCTTTTTAAAGCTATCCAGGTTAGTGGTCATCACCACCTCCTGTGGCAGCATATTCCAAACACCAATCACACGCAGCTTTGGTTAGCTCCGCCTTTTAGCCCCTATAGTCACTAAGTTGGTCTAAGGAAGCTAGAGGTCTTCTAATATATCTGGTCCTTCTCTCCCTGACAGCAGGCTCTGTTGAACAGCCTTGATCCCGACAGCAGAGGAAAACACCAGGATCGTATTTAAACATATGGCTGATGATGCTGGCATTGAATCACTCTCGCAGTATATTTTAGGACAAGGCATTTAGCACAACCATTACAAAATTTATAGCAGTCAATCTGCTCTGTGCAGTTTCTGAAATGTGCACTGCTCTTCTCGCCAACAAAAACATAGAGACCTAGCTAAGCAAAGGAACAGCTAACTCAGCAGAAACGAGGCCTTGTTGTTCTATTTGCAGTGGCGAAAAGAGAGGGGAAACACCCTCTACCCACAGAAATGTGATTCCATTTTACTCCCGACACTGGCAGACTTAGAATGGAAAACATTAAAAAAAAATAACAGGAAGAGTTTGCTTGGAGTTGGAAAAGCCTCAGAATGGCTTGCAAATCTGCCCTGCCTGGAGGAACATCTCTGGGTCACCATGCGAAATCCAGCTCTTAGCTTTTGTGGGGTGGGATTATGTTTTAACTAGACTAATGCTCAATAGATGAGAAGTCATCCTCAAACTATAGACAAACTTTATAGCTGATAAGGTGATGGGAAACAAAACATGCTCTGTTATCTTAAAAGCAAGGCATGAATTGAACAGGACCTCCCTGAACTAACCTTTTTGGAGATAATGGTTTCCTGCTACTCTTGACAAAAGGGAGCTTTGAGTCTCAAAAACGTATCCCCTGAAAATCTTGTTGGTTTCGAAGGGGCTACTGGATTTGAAACTAGCCCTCCTACTCCTGTATACATTAGAATGACAGTCTATATGATAAATTAGGCAATAGTCCCAAATTTGCTTTTTAAGACAGAGAAATTGGAATTTCTTCTTCTGCTACTTCTTGGTTACATGCAAGGTTTAAAAGTTTGCATTTGCATGGGTGTGGAACTGGCTGGTGGAATGTGTGCATTGTCACATGACACTCCAAAAGTTGCAATTTTCAGTTATTTTATAATATGGGAGAAGTAACTTTGCAGATTTTACCACTATTTCCCCCTATCCTGCTACTCTTTGGGGCCCAGATACTTTTAAGAATGGCAAACTGTGTATAGCAAAACCATTTGATCTAAGATTAAAGGACAAATTGGTAGGTACACCTACAGCATATGTTTCAAGGTTAAATACATGTTGCTACACGCCAGCAATGACAGTGCAGTATAGTTAAATAAAAAGGCAGTGAGTTAGGAAGCCCCTGATTCGAATCTCAATTTAGGGATGCCAGCCTCCAGGCAGGACCTGGGAATCCTGGGGAATTACAGCTCATCTCCAGACTACAGAGATCAGTTCCCCTGGAGAAAATGGATGGTTTGAAGGGTGGACTGTAGGGCATATATGGCCTTAAATCTGACCTCTGCCCAGTGGCGGGATCCAAAAATTTTAGTAACAGGTTCCCTCACCAGCCCCCCCCCCTCAGCAAAGGGGGCAGAGGTGAACCTAGGCAAACCTTAGCCCTGGGCAAAACCTGAGTTGGATGCCCCCCCATGGGCAGCCACCCCACCATGACCCCCCCAATTTTTTTTTGCACCAGGTCATTTCTAAATCATCATCACATTATAGAAAATGCCCCAACTCACAAATCTGAACACAGCAATGGTGAAACACACAGGTTCTTTGATAGAGACTGGTGAGATAAAAGGATACTAAAAGTCATTGAAAGAAGTCAGTGAACTGCAGTACCTGAGAAGGGATTAACCCAGTTCAGGGAGTTACATTGATTAAGTCTAAGGCTGCTATATGGAACCTTCACGTTCAAAGGCAGTATGCCTCTCGGGGAGGCGAGGGCGTGGAGATGGAAAAGTGGACCCAATTACTAACCCCCTCTCAGCACACACAAATAATTAGTAACCCACTCTCGGGAACTGGTGAGAACCTGGTGGATCCCACCTCTGCCTCTGCCATATATTCACTAACTGGTCTTAGGCAAGTCATTAACTGAGGGGTGTGAACTCCAGCTTAGGAAATTCTTGGGGTGGTATGTGGAGAGAGCAGTTTGGGAAGGGGAAGGGTTCTCAGTGGAATATGATCCCATGGAGTCCACCTTCTAAAGCTGGCATTTTCTTCAAGGGAATGGATCCCTGTAGTCCAGCGATCAATTGCAATGCCAGGAGAATTCCTGCCCCCACCTGGAAGTTGGTTACCTTGCACTGACTTTTGGCATCTCCCATCAATAATATATGTTCACTTATACTGCAGAACTGTTTCAAGGCTTACTGCAATATGAAGGGCTGAGAAAATTCTGAAGAGTCCTGTATTGCTCCAAGTGGGAAAAGAATGGTTACTGAACCTTTGGAATACATTCAGCTGGAAGGAGGGGCACCTTCCCAATCATTCTGAGATCATTTTCTTGTCAAATGACACCAGTGACTCACATTATCACAGTGTCCTGCAGTTCACTCAGCATCAGACAGAAACCAGGAGTTCACCCTGTGGCTCAGTTATTTCCAGGCACATATACATTATCTTTGTTTAGGTTGGGGTTAGCAAAGTTCCCTTAGTTTCTTCACACGCTGTGACTCAGGATGCAGTCAGAGTTTTCAGAGTAAAGTAAACTTTCCAGACACCAGTGTGTGTGTGTGTGTGTGTGTGTGTGTGTGTGTGTGTGTGTGTGTGTGTTTGTGTATGTGTGTTAAACCAGGAAAATAAACAGCAGTTTGAGCACTGCTGGGGACAAGGAGGGCCTTTTAGAGGATTTCCTCCCCACAAAATCAGAGCATTTTCTTCCAGTGAAAGGCACCTGAAATATTTTGCTGTTTGTATATTACATTTCCATCGAAAGCAATGAAAGAAAGGATTTACTGGATTTTTCTGTATGGCCCAGTTCAGGAATCTTTCTACATTCACATTGACTTGAACTGGATGTTCATGACAGTTTTCAAATCTAAGGACTTTTCCTCATGCTTATCTTACACCTGAATTTTTTGGCAGTCCATCCACAACAAGCACTGGAATCTGTTTGGACAGAGTTCTTCAGCATGTCCTTTCTGTGCATTTTCCTAATTGTGGAGTCAGTTTATTTTCTTCCACATGTGCCTAAAATAATCAGGATTTTCAAGGGAGGGTGCTGTCATCACTGGTGGCATCATCAGTGGCATCACAGCACCCCCCACCTCTATTTTTGTGCATGTTTATATCAATATAAGGGTACATTTCTTTAAAGGCACTGAACTATTACTAGATTAAACCGGTTCTCTGAATTCCCAGCTCTCATTAAAAAAAGAAAAATAAGCCTCTATGCCCTTATTTTATGGAGATATGAGTGAAAAAGGATATCTTCATGTTGGCTAAGACTAGAGACTTACATTTTCACTCAATGAAAACTGAGAATTCAGAGAACCTGCTCGACCTATTGTTTTAACAGTATATCAATATTTTAGTGCCATTAAAGAAATGAAACCTCTCAACTTCAAATGGGGGGAGTGGTTTGATGACAACAGTCCAATAATTGAAATAAAGAAATAAAGAAAAACAATAACAACACACACATTCACAGGAGGGAAAAAAGTGACTCAGAACAGGCTTCCAAAAAAAGGTCAAGGTAAAAGTGGCAGAAGAACTGGGGGGAAAAACTGGGTGGGAGGGGAACCTGAAACAAAAACTAAAGGCACAAAAATGTGTGTGAAAATCAGGCCAGAAGCCAGGACACTGCAACAAGCCAGAAGCCAGGAGACAAGGTAGGCATTCGAGAAAGGGGGGGGGGGGAAAGGGGGGGAAACACATCAGTTCATGCCTCTCCATGCCTGCTGAATGTCAGAAATTTCATGGCCTGTATGCTTTTTGTGTTTGCCTGAAATTTGACAAGGAGGGTTCCTTGGCTGAATCATGCTTCTTGGTGGAAAACAAGAAATGGAGAGGCAGAGACATGTTTCTCACTGAAATCAAAGCTGCTACCCCATCACGGGAGTTTCTTGTAGTTCTCTCTTTCTCCCTGTCTATAGTTTTTTCCCTTATTATTTCCTGCAGCAACTCTTCATTGGCTTTTGAGAGCATGGTTGCCGTGCTGTGGTGATTTGCCATTTTTTAAATATTCTTTTCTTCATGTATGCACTATAGCAGTTCTATTAACATTTGAAAACATAAGCGGCAATGGATTGATGCATGGCTATAGCAATGACTAATTTCTTTACTACCTCCCATCCTGGCCTGCTGGTAACGCAGCAGGAGAAAATGCTGGGAAAATGGTGGCAATTTGATTGAACTTTTGCATGGCAGGAAAAGGTGCACCATTCCTTCTAGACAGTGGGCTAATGTGCTCAACCTGTATTATCAAAAAAGATCAAGGTAATGTGCATTTGGTAAACAGCATATCAAGAACAGGAAAAACCCGGAAACAGGACAGTTGCAGAATGACATCATATGGAAATCCCCACCACCACCAGGACATGTTCTAGTTTGCAGGATCAGGCAGAGAAAAACCTCAGTGTGGAAACAGCCCAGATGAATCAAATAATAAATGGAAAAGCAAATCTGAACAGGTGTGATAACTATAACAAAGAAGATAAATATTTTTAATGAAAAATAACTAAAATAACATTTCTATGCACATCCTTAGTTTCTGCTTCTGGTGTCCACCTGGTTTTCTTATTATATTCCCCTCTCCTTCACCCATATTTTTGCCCATGAGCTGTTTTCCTGACAATCTAAAAAAAAAATTATTGTTGCATTCAAAGTAAAAGCAAGAGAGGGTTTATTCCAAAACAAAGAGACTAATTATATGCAGCTTGGCTGAGAAAGAAACTTAGTATTGATGCATTTGAGGGAGGCAGAAGGTGGCAAAGAAAATTATTGTTTTAAGAGGAGATTAATTGAAGTATATGAAACCCTAATGGGCAATGTCATCTGAAGTTAAATTTGCATCCCATCGGGAGAGATAAGCCCAAATGGGAAACAGCAAAATGAGATACGAGAAACTGTCAAGAATCGCTTTGTAATAGAAGTGTTAACTGATGGGTGGAATGACCCTTGAGTCAAGGTCAGCGAAAGCAAAAACATTAGTGTAATTAAGAAACACTTAAATGTTATATAGGGAAAATGATAAATGTGCTGTGGCATAAAATGTTTTTGGCCAACTTATCTTAATATAGATGCAAGCTCTTAGCTGTGCTTCCGACGAAGCCGCCTGCTATAAGCTACGAATGGCACAGATTCTTAAACATCTCTATTATGTTCTATCAGATAAATCTGTATCATATGATTAAGGCTGTTCACATCCTTCTTACCGGACTCATTTGCCTTTAGCACAACAGAATCCACTGTGATCTCAGAGTTATAGTGAGGATAAAATGGAGGAGTGGAGGACCACGTATGCTTGGCAGGATGGTAAGATTTAAAAATGCAAATTGATAAAAAGCATTGGAACCAAATTTTCATAATCCAGGGTGGTTTGGTCATTTCTGCCACCCTTTCATATAGTACAGGGAACTTAAGTGTTGATGCATTGTGCAATGTATGGTCCAACATTGGTCGTTTATATTGGCCCATAGTGTGGATCACTTTGTGCTGTTCCTCACACTACACAATTATCCTGGGTTACAGTCAACCCAGGATATTTGGGCTGTGCAGAAACAACCATATTCTTACTTCAGGAGTCGCTGCCTGAGCTGTTCCTCTGACCAGATTCTAATTCTATTAACCATCCCACTTGGTGATCTGCTATATGGCCTTTCCACACAAATCTCCTAAAACGTTTTAAAAATGTTTTCAACCCCCCCCCCCTTTACAACAGTGTATGTCTTCATTCACCCCTGCAAAATTATTATTCCTGGTCACAAGGAGGGCTGCTTTTGTGTGGATGAAGTGAATGAATCCACAGATGGACACCTGTTTTGAAGTGCCCCCAAATGTTTAGTTCACATTATAGGGAAGAGCTAGCAACACCATTACCTTATTAGAACACAAAATGTGTGTCTGGTGTTCTGGAAAGAAATGGTAGAAGATGTATAAACTGATATGCCTGAGTACAAGGAAAAGCTTCCTGATCTTCAGGCCTCTGTGAAGCCTTCATTACATCAAGATTGTATCTGACCAAATCCAATTACTAAAGCAAGCATGGAATGTTCATTTAGCAAACAAAAAAAAGTTATCTTTGATCGATAATGTTAAAAGTGCATCTCAAATCACAGGAAAGATTTTCAACTGATGGATGAATGGGAAAACAGAAAAGAAGATCTTCATCATAGTCACAAACAAAACGTGATGCAAAATGCTATGTTTGACTTAGTAATGCAATCCAAATTTACTGTTCACAAGATGTGTACGTTGCATACATTTTACATTCTTTGGGGATTGCAGCGTTTTATTACTTTAGTCTTGAGAACATGGCATTATAAGGATTGTGACGTGATTTAAAAAAAACTATTGATACTTAATCATGCAAACTTTAACTGATTAATCAATTACGTGCTTATGTTTGTATATGAATCAACCAGTTGTTCTGAAAATGCATTTTATCTTTGTATTTAACAATGTAGACTGGTGAACACCAACCCAGGATATCTTGTTTACATGTTATCTTTTTGTTGTTTTTCGAACTGTTTTTTGTTTTAAAGTATATTTTTGTAGGCCACCCTAGGCTCCTATTGGGAATAAAAATATTCTGAATAAATAAATAATACTAATTCATGTATATGCTTACTTAGGGTATTGATGTGTGTGTGTGTGTCTGTAATCTGTCGTCAAGTTGGAGGCAATTTACAACTTTATGGGATTTTCAAGGCATTGCCTTTCCCTGCATGGCAACTCTGGTATTCCTTGGTGGTCTCCCATCTAAATACTCACTAGGGTTGACCTTAGCTTCTGAGAGTTGATGAGATCAGGCTACTATATGTTTATCAAAGTAGGTGGCATCACAGAGGAACCATTTCCTCCTATGTGTGTCTCCTCGCCAGCTTCTGTTTTTGTGATGTAGTAGTTAAGAACAGGTGGACTCTAATCAGAAGAACTGGGTTTGATTTCCCACTCCTTCACATGAGCAGTGGACTCTTATCTGGTAAACTGGATTTGTTTCCCAGCTCCTACACATGAAGGATGCTGGATGACCTTGGGCTAGTCACAGTTCACTCAGAACTCTCAACCCTACATGCTACACAAGGCGCCTGTTGTGGGGACAGGAAGGGAAAAGTTTGTAAGCTGCCCTGAGATTCCTTACAGGAGAGAAAGGTGGGGTATAATTCCCAACTGAAGGAGCAGCCCAGGAGGGTTGCTACAGAGTGTCCCTTGGCCTGACCTTGCTCTGTCAGGTCTGGTGGAGGCCACAGTCGAGCATCCCTTGACCCCGGCCTGCCACACTGCCTGGGACTGCTGCCAGCTCAGGTAAGTGGGATGCAGGGGTGGGGGTGCCATTTTGCCCCGGGTACCATTTCCCCCCGCTACGCCTTTGATCAGGGTACATCTTGATCAGAAAGTTCTGGATGAACAGTAAAACTGCCCTTCTCTCCTACAATGAAACTTTTCCAACTAGTCTCTAACTGATCAATTCCAGCTAATCTCTAACTGATCAATTCCAGCTGGTTGGAGTTAATCAAGATGACTCCCTACCCTTTAACAAGTGCCATGACACAGTATGCTCATTCCCAATTAACAAACACCTGCTTTCTGAACCCACTGAGCTCATGAGAAAGAAAAAGGATTATTTTACCAGGCCTTACAGCAAACAAAAATGGATTCTCTCTAGACACCCTGTTTGATCACCCCCTGGGGTGGCCATTGGGCTTTTCCTTTGCTCTCAGATGTGGGCTTCTCCCTTTCAATGGACCTTTAGCCCTGCCTCAAAGAACCTCCAGTCTCGTGCTGTCAGCATGCCCTTTTCCTCCCCAGCCTTCCAGGCTCAACAGCCTCTTATCCTCTCCTCTCACCAGCCCCAACTTCCTGCCAATTGCCCATTAACCACGCCCTGCACCTGCAGAGGCATTTGCACCAGTCTCCTCTCTTCCCTGCCAGCCTCCTCCAACTTCCCTGGCCTTCAAGGGTATCCCAGCCTTCTGCAATGGGTGACCCCATGGTGGCGCTGCCCACATCACCTGCAACCCAACCATTGCCACTGAGCTCTGGATCCCCAGGGGTGTACTCCTCCTGGCCTGGAGAAGGAATGGGGTAGTAGGAGTGGGGTAGTAGGAGTCTGGGCCAGCATCCCAGGACAGTTTAGTCCTCTATATTGATCCATATGTTTTTCAAGAAGACTCTACAAAGCTCTGTGCAGATTGTTTTTTCCCCATTCCATTCCATTTGCACAAAAGAATGTATGCTAGGATCTGTTCATTTGGTTGAAGTGAAAGGAACAGATCACTGAATATAAATATCACTGATGGCAGCACATGTGCATATTGGAATTACATGAGCACATTGCCTGTTGTGACGACATATCAAGCGTTAAGAACTAGTAGGTACTCTAATAAATCCAAACTCTTCTTCCAATTATAGCTGCTTAAAGTTCAAGGCAGAGATGTTACCTTGAGCAACTTCCTTCCTGATGCATGAGCCATTGTTGCTGTTCGGTATTACTCTTCAATGTCTGACTCAAGCACTGTGCCAGCAGCTTTCTGCAAGTCAAACTAATGGGTAATTGAGCACTGATGGTGCAGGATTGCAACAGACAGGATCACAGAACCCAGAGGGCTGCATGAATAAGGTTCCCAGTGGCTGGCGCAGTAATCTCCATAAGTAGATCATGCAAGATAGCAAAACCTGTAGCATAAATTATGCAAAATAAAATGAATTATGCATATTGGATTCATCTGCAAATTGATGCACGTTGTAGAATTTAGCTTTTCTGGTACAGAATTGAAATGAGTGCTGCCGCAAGAGTTATTTTAGTTATAGCAATATATATGTGTTAGCAGTAGACATAGGTAAGGAGATTCCGTTCCTCTAAGATAGTGCATGATGGGATATGTAGTTCAGCCCTGTAATTGGACAGCTTAGCCAGCTTCCTAAGCGCAACTTCCTAATGTGCAAAAGTTTATGACTCATTGTCTACTTAGAAACAAGTAGATGGATATGTCAAGCCAGTCTCTCTTTCACAGTAGTAGTAAGGATTTCCAAGAACTTTAAGATCAGGGAATCAGCATACTGATGGAATGTAAGCCCTGCATGCATATCTATCAGTTTGTGCAATAAAACTCTGATCTGAAGCTATGCATGAAATTCTTCTAGTTGACACTACCCAAAACAGACGAGAAATCGTCTGGGAGGGACACAGAATGGATTTGAGTCTGTTTTTGAGATTCAGTCTTGTCTACAGCATATGTAGATTGCCTCAACTATGTATATCGCCTCAATGCTAATGCAAAGGCCTGTGCCATATATCTCCCTGTGTCTGAAGGTGTAATATTCCACATTTCCCAGCATAAAAGATATAGGTTGCAAAACATCGACTCTGGAGTTAATCAAATGGCAGGCCTGTGCTGAGCTTGTCAAGATGAATTGTGAAATACTATGCTTAGCAAACTGAAGGGAAGCAAAACAGAGAGGTAGTTTTTTAGCCTGAGGTTTGCCCAGCAGGCTCCGGTTCAATATATTTGTCAGATCAGGTATGCTTGTTGAGTCCCCTTCATTGCCACCACCCATCAGCCACTGAGCACCTGGGGGCATTGCGGGGACTACATTTGAACAAGACTAGTGGCAGTGAGTGTCCAGGACAGGGGTAGGGAACCTGCGGCTCTCCAGATGTTCAGGAACTACAATTCCCATCAGCCCCTACCAGCATGGCCAATTGGCCATGCTGACAGAGGCTGATGGGAATTGTAGTTCCTGAACATCTGGAGAGCCGCAGGTTCCCTACCCCTGGTCCAGGAGATGACAACAGGTATAGGCTCTGCCCATCATGTGTTCTTCTATTACACACAACAGGGGGTTTGGCTCAAATGGGGCTGGAGGTGACAGGAGTCTGGGAGGTAAGGTCCTTTACATCCTGGTGAGACCTGAAGATCTCCTGCAATTACCACTGGTCTCCAGTTTCCTGGAGAAAATTATTTCTTTGGACTTTACAACATTACACTCTGCTGAAGAACCTCCCCTCTCCAAACCCCATCTTCCTCGGGTTCCACCCCCACATCTCTGGAATTTCTCAGTCCAGAACAGTCAACCCTACCTCTCAATTACTTACCCAAGAGAGTCAGAGAAGTGACAGAATTTCAGAGTGAAAGGATTGAGAGAGTCAAAACACTAGTCAGAGAGCGTTCAAGCTCTGTGTGAGCATAGCAGAATGTGTCAGGGCTTCTGAGTTAAAAGACACTGTGTTGAGGGAATTAATTGGAGTATATACAGAGAAAGACAAAGCCTCAATAAACTAATAGACAAAACAAAGAGAGAGTCTGATGAGAGAGAGAGGAGCTGTCAGAAAGTGTCAATTTATGTTGAGTGAAGTCCTCAAAGTATTTGTTGTCTCAGTTTCATTTCATTTTATTTTGCAAATATTTTACTTGGCATCTTGAAGTTACCAATCAGTTATAAATAAAATCTTATGTTGAATTGGAATCCCCCTCTATTCTCCCTAGGACTACGTAGGTCAACTATTTTGCCTTATAAGCTCATACACACTACCAATAGGAGTTGGGGGCGGGGGGGGGGGGTTGTTGGGATTTATATTCCTGGTGGCAGCTACCATATGGGAAAGAATTGAGGGAAAAATATTAGTTGGCACTCATTATATCATTTTACTTAGAAAGAAAAAAAGAGTGGACATCATATTTGGTGGCCGCGGGTAGAAGAGTCACCACAGTGACACACCAGGAATTTTTGTCTAGTCTCTATGATAAAGACCATAGAATCTAGGGGGAAGCCACCTAGCACATCCCTTGCAAGTAATATCCCCACATTCTGCCTTTCCCAGGCATCACCTTCAAATCTCCTCCTGTTTACTGAGGCAGTACTGGGAACCCTATGGCATATTTAAGATGCATAATTTGAATTTTACATACTCTAGAGCTGCAGTTCTCCACCTTTAATATCTTATGCCCCACAAATCTGTCTATCAAAGAAACTGAATCCCTGGCAGGGAGGATCAGGGGAAGTGGCACATCAAAAATAGAGGGAAGGGGGATTGGAGAATTAGGAGAGACATCAACTCTCCAAAGTCAATATTAGCATGCCAAAAGGTCTAAGATGGATAATCTGTAGCAGAGGACTGTATGTCAGTGGCATAGCGCTAAGGGGGCAGGGGTGTGTGTGACACACCAAGCACATGCCAGGGTAGGGTGGGGGTATGGCGGGGGCATTCCGGGGCATGGCGGGGGTGTGCGCGGACGTGGCAGGGGCTCAGGGCGCACATGTGCCCCGGGTGCAGTTCCCCCTCGCTCCGGCCCTGCTGTATGTCACACTTGCTCGGTGGATATAGAGACTAAGAGTAAATGTTATGAAAACCCTGCATCCCACCTAGACTAGTTCTGCATCCCATGGTGGTATATATACCATTGGTTGAAAATCACTGCCCTAAAGTATTCCCATGTTATGGTTGCTGAATAATAAATCTTGCAATTGCTGCCAAAGTGCTTTTTAAGAAGCCAAATTGCCCTTTTCCAGATTTTGTTTTGCAAGGAACACTTACAACTGAAAAGAAAGTCTTCCCCCACCCAGAAATGCGCATTTTTACAGTGGAGTTTGTGAGTGTGAGAAAGGCCTATCACATCTGTTTCAGTGCTATTTTTACAACCGTACTGCACTTCTATTATATGAAAGCTATTGGAGTAGAATTTTTTTCATTTTAATAGAAGGGCTGTCATATAGACTTGCTTCTGTAGTGGAACCTTAAATTAATCCTCTACTTTACACACAATAGAGAACCATCTGCTTGAATGGATACGCTTTTGAGATAATACATTTTTCCTCAAGACAGACATGTGGAAAAATACAAGGAACAGAGCTGCAAAGATACAGCTGGGGGATTGTTTACACCCCCAGGATACCTTAGGTTATTTCAGAGGGGGTTGGTTTAGAGTTATTCTGAATCAACCACATTTGTTTACATTGTCAGGAAATCGTACTGGTGTTTTCGCCACACTCTCTATCTATCTAGGCTATCTACATCTCTTTTAGGTTAGTGTGTTTTATCTTCTGTTCTGAAGCTGAAATTTAAAAAGAAGGTTTTACAAAATGTATCCTCAAACAATTTTTTAAAAATTATGTGTTGTCTTATATGTTCAATTCTGAACGATCAATGCATATAACAAGCCACTTCCAATTATAAATATTGATTCTGGGTTGCTGATTCTTAACTGCACTGCTAATCATCCCAGCTTGCTTGGAAAAAGATGAACATGTCTTTGAAGAAAATACCCCCAATACTTTTGAAAGCAGAAAAAAAATCTTCCAGATCTGTATTCACTGCATTTGAACCCTACCTACAATGCTTCAGAAATTAGGTAGTGTTTGCTTGAAAGCATTTTCCCTCAGTCCTGTTATCACTCACCAGAAGGTGAAGGATATCCACTGACTTTTATTTTTTTCCCCACAGGCACTCCCCTCTCTCAAATAAAATGAATATAATGAGGCAGAAGTAAACTTAAACAGTAACACAGATTTATTTAAAGGGCAGCGGAGATGGTAAAGGTAGGAATATTAACTTTGAGATGAATTGATAAGGAAAATAAGGCAGGAGGAATATATTTACACTATTCACAAGATAGCTTGGCACAGAGACTTATAGTTTTTGGTTTCTTTAGGACAGCACTTTAAATTATTTAGTTCAGTTTAACTTAGATATTTCAAAGATGATTCACAGTTTGTACAGTTCCATTGCTTAGATGTTCTGGCTAATGGTTACCCACACGAACGTATCCAATCAAACTTCCTATATAAGATACTAGCAGAGCACCTGTGCTTCGCTATGCATACTTCATCACAGACTCTCTATGAATTTCAGGGTGACATTCAACATAGTTCTTTACAGCCTGTTTGTGCACTTTGGGGTGACATGCAGCATATTTCCTCACAGCCTGTCTGTGAACTGATGGGTTTTGCATATTTTTCAGCAGCTTCCTGTAGTTGTCTTTTTATAATGCAATGTGTTATTGCTCTCTTTCACCTGGTGGGCTCCAAAAGATGTCATTTGGAAGCAGCCGTTGTATTTTCTGGATGCAGAAAGGAAGTGTTCCGCCATTGGATGCTGATGAGTGAGAAGGCTGTGAAGAGGTTCAGGGTAGGGTTGAAGGGCAGGGAGTTGGACTGTACCGCCACTGCAGCACATTCCTGGGGACTCATCCCACCACTTCAGAGCATGACACCAAGCACAGGGTGATCGGAGGCCGAGAGCAATAAACTTGTCTCCACAGTAAGCAATCTGATGTCCATATGCAAAACCCGACAAATGTTTAGTAGTCCAAGGTGATAGTGTGGTTTGTAATCTGTTTTGATAGTATTTGGCTGTAGCAGTGTTGTTAACGTCAGGGTGGTTGGAGGAGTACTTTTTTACACCCTGTCTGTTAACTTTGGGGTGACATTCAGCATACTTTTTTGCAGCCTGTTTGTGAACTTTGGGGTGACATGCAGCATATTTCCTCACAGCCTGTCTGTGGACTGATGGGTTTGTTTTCAATAGGTTCACGTGCGATGTGGAGGGCGGTGGTAGAGTGCAGTTGGTGAAGGACATGAAGCTGGTGGTATTGAACTGTCACCCTTAGAATGTTCCTGCAGATGGCCAGAGATGAGCAGTTAAAACAGTAAATAGGTAATAAATCGAGTGGAAGTGAATATTTTGGGAAACCCTTTCTTAGTGAGCACCTGGAGTATGTAAGGAACAGGTGTGCCAGATTTCATGTGTGTGGCTTCGGTGGTTTTTGAGTTCTGTTGATGAGTCAGTCAGTGGTATTTCACGTTTATAGATATAGATTTGGCACCCCACGCTGTGTCCCTTATGGTGTTCTTTGTTTGGAATCAGGACAACAACTATTAGAAACTAGGGCATGGGCCATAACATTTAAGTTCTGGTTGCGTCAGTGCTTCTGCACAGATCCAAAAAGTTTATCCCTGCTAGGAATGAGGGAGCTGAAGCTTTTGAAGTGGTGGCTTCACATTGGAAAAAAAAAATTCCTCTCCTTGGGTTTCTCATGGGAGTCTCTTCATATGCTCACCGCCACAGAGTATTATTATCGCCTAAAGACCAGACTATATGACCATGAATACCAATTTCTCCTGAGTACAGCGCAAAGCTCTTGCTCCCCGTTATCCTTCGGGATTATACCCCAGAAATCTAGCCCTGCTGTATATTTAGAACAGCTTGTCAATTATAAGTGTAGATGGGTCATGACCAGAGCAAGGTGCAATTCATTCCCGTCCGTCTATCTTCAAGGTCGTTTCTGTAACATCCCACAAAGCGAGCATTGTTGTCGGTATTGTCCCTATACAACGGACTCAATTTCTCATTTTCTGCCTTACTGTTTGAAGTATAATAACATTAGAAATGATCTGAGAGCTTTATTACCATCAGGATTTATGCTCCTTTCTGACAAATCAATAATGTTCAAGTCTTGAACAATTCTAATGCAGGTATGGCACTTGGTTGCATGATTCCAGTTCAGGAGTTTCTGCTTCAGGAGATGTGGCCCAATCTTTGTAGATGGATCTACTCTTGTTTCCTCTCTTTCACTAAAGATCCACAGCTTGCTTCCTTTGGCTCCTTGGGGACTGTACCTTACACTTGATGTCTGCACCGTCATTCAAGGCTAGGATCGTGCCGTCCAAGGCAAAGCCTGGTGAAAATTCTCCTGAATGTTTTAAAGGAGGCCTTGTCTCTCAAAATTAAGATTCTGGGGGACCGAATATTTATTTCTACTACAGAAAAGTATACATGTTCTGGATTTTGTCTTCCTGGTTTTTTGGGAAAATGTCTGGAATTTAGTCATTCTATAGGGAGGGATTTAGTCCCCACTCCATAGTTGCTGGAACATACTCCTTATTAGCCCTGCCAGCATGGCCAATTGACCATGCTGGCAGGCTGAGGGAACTCATCTGAGTGCCAAAGGTTCGCCACCATTGTTCTATCAGTTTCCCATTCAGCACTCAGTCAGCATGGCCAATTGGCCATGCTGGTAGGGGCTGATGGGAATTGTAGTTCCTGAACATCTGGAGAGCCGCAGGTTCCCTACCCCTGGGATAGAAGAACAGCAGCAATTTATAAATGTAAATTTTCTTCCACCTGTTGCTAGATTTTTAGTTTTAGAAAAATACAAATCATGCCTGACTTGGAAGTCGTCTTTCTGAGAGGCCAGGCAAATTGCTATAGTCAAACTCCACTGAAACTTTCTGAGAAGCTCCAGATCATGTAGGAGGAATTCATGCCTGAGTCGGCCCTCAAAACTGGTATGTTGGTATGGTCAAGAGGCACCCTGGAATCTGCATGATTCCAGACATTACTTGGCAGTGCAAGAAAGAAAAACTGCAGCTCCCAGTTCCACAACCTAAAGACCCAGCTTCTGAGACTTATGTTTGCTGAAACATAAATAACCCTTTCTGCCTCATACAGCTTGGCAAAAAGCATTTTTTTAAAGAAATCTTCAAATTTGCAAAGGATACACCCCTCACTTTAGAAATAAAATTCAAACTCTTCTTCCAGATTTGTGTTCAAAGAAGTTAACAAAACACTGGCGGGATGCTGGAAAGTTGCTGCTGATGGGTGTCTCATGCATATCTTCTGGCTGACTATTTCACAGGACTAGCAGCCATAACTGAAAAAGGAACAGGACCCCCTTGATGAGGTACAGATACAGAAGATGGAGAATATGAGGAAGTTTGTTGAAAGAAATTAAGCTCATGCACTGGTAGGTACCCAGAGAGGTATGTCGGTTCCAAGCTGCGAAGGGTTTTAAAACATGGGAAGTGGGGAACATGTCTGCTAGGCTGAGCTTCTGTCCCCCTTTTTTCTGCAGGTATCTAAAACTACAGGAATTAAAGTCTGGCAGCAGCAACAGATCTACACTGAGCTTCTGTTTTCCTTCCTTTTACAGGTATTTAAGCCTGTACATGGCCAGAAGTGTGAGCTAATAGCTGGATGAGTGTACACTATGAGCTTAATGTATGTTCACTGGTAGAAAAGAAGGAAGGAGCCGGCAATATGGGTGGGTGGGTGAGGGAGGAGGCTCCAGGGCACCTGGTAACTGAGGCTGTATTAAGGCTGTGCTGGTGGAGGAGAGACTGAACACAGACATTAGGCAGAGATGGGGTGGGGGCGTTTCTCCCCCCTGCCACCACTGTACATATGAGAGATCGATCTATTGACCTCCTGATCAGTGCACTTAGAGCAGAGCCGTAGCTAGACCAGAGTGCACCCAGTGCACACTCTGGCTTTTGCACACACACCCCCCCCGTGGTACCCCCTGCCCCCCCCCGGCGCCTCCCCCATGCACCCCACCCCACCCCACTTACTTTTAGGAAAGGAGCAGGCCGGAGAAGAAGTGGGGTGGGGCTCCATTCCTAAAAGTAAGTGTGGTAATGCGCCACGCGGGGGGCACCACAGGGGGTGTGGGGGGCTGCATGGGGGAGGGGGAGGGGGATTTTTCTGCCCCCCATGTGACTAGAAATGGTGTGCCTGGTGCGTCGCGCACCCCTCGCCCCCTGGTGGCTTCGCCAGTGACTTAGAGAAGCAGGAAAAAGCCAACAGCATGAGGGAGCCAACAGCATATGAAGGGGGATGAGGGAGAAGGCACGCAAAGTGCTGGGAGGGAGGGGGGAGGCTGGCCATAGGTGGAGGGAAGATGTCTGGGGGAAGGCTGGCCATAGGTGGAGGGAAGATGTCTGGGGCAAAGCTGTGCCCATTGGCAAATCTCTCCCACTCTGGCTGTGAAGCAATATTTAAATTGTGCTATAAGTGGTTTTGCTTGCCCTGAAGAGAATAGGAAGTGAAAGTGCAGCTCCAAAAAATACATCCGTACAAGAAATCTTGCTGTGGCAAACACTGTCCTCTGCTATGCAGCAAAGACCTCGTGCATAATCAGCCATGGAGTCTGTTCAACCCAATAAAGTATCTTTGCTAGGATAAGGCCATCCAAAACCTGTACTCCTGCTTTCTTCTTAAAAAAAATTTTTTAACTAACCATGTACATTGTCACAGTTAGTGAGAAAACCAACTTGAAAAAATTTATTTAGGAAAAACTGAGAAGCATTCACTAGCTGTTTCTGGACAAGGAGGAGTCCAGCTGGTAAGCCATGCTGTGAAGAGTGACTGTTACAACTTGGCACTGTGTGTACATAGGAAAAGCAAATATACCCCCTACAGGGATTTAAAAACATCATTTAGAGCTCAGCCTTGTTTTTAAAGGAAACAGAATGACTACAGGTGAAGCAGCAATCTCTGTTGGCAACCACTGAAAGTTGTACATAGTGAGGTTGTGTACTTGGGCCTTGGAATAGCACAGCCTTTGAACTGGGGAGACCTGTCTTCCAATTACTGTTCCGCAGTGAATTTCTCCAGGTGGCTTTTGTCAACTCACTGCGTTTTCAGACTAAACTATGTTACAGAGACCTTGGCCCTTTCCACACAAATCCTCAAAAACAGTGGTTCTCAACCTTCCTAATGCCGCGACCCTTTAATACAGTTTCTCATGTTGTGGTGACCCCCAACCCTAACATTTATCCATTTTCAGATGGAGAACACTGACGCAGAGAGTCTTAGGCGACCTCTGTGAAAGGGTTGTTCGACCCCCAAAGTGGTCCTGACCCACAGGTTGAGAACCTCTGCTCAAAAATGTTTGTAAATTTGTTCAATCCCCCCCAACCATGACGCATGTCCGCACTCACCCCTCCAAATGATTCCTAGCCACCATTTTGCGCTTTCTCCCTCTTTTCTCCCTTTTTTGCTTGAGAACGTTGCTTCTATGCTTGTTAGATCTCAGAACCTTAAGCAATAAAAAGACTCTGAAGAACTGATCAACATTTATTGATGAGATATCGAAGCACCATACTTGGCAAAGTCAGTTCTGACAAAACTCGCCTTCACAGTCTCCTTTATTCCCCACAGAAAGCCCCCCTCCTGGTTTCGTGAAAAACAGTCTTTGGAACAGAGGTGCCCCAAGGTTGGCGGCAGATAGTGAGAGGGCCACCTGGCTTCCTGCCCCTGAGATAACGGATGTAATTCTTTTCTCATGGGACAGAGGTGTCAAGGGAAGCCTAGTTTCCTACAAAGCGTTGAAGCCATAAAGTAAAGATCAAAAACAGAATGCACAGATGGCAGTGGTTACATATAGCAGGCTGGTTACATATATCTATTGAGCAGCATTGGTTTATTTCCGTTATTACAGTTATTACATAGAATTAGGGATGCATTTCAATCACCCAGATAACATCCCCCTAACAATCCTTCACGGCAGAGCACTGCAATCAGGGGCGGAGCAAGGGGGAACTGTGCCCTGGGCACATGTGTACCCTGCACCCCCGCCATGCCCCCTATCCACCCTGGAGCGCCCCCGCCATGCCCCACAGGGGCGCGTGCTCGGTGTGTTGCACACACCCCAGCCCGTTGGTACTATGCCACTGGCTGCAATTCTCTGCACCTTCTGTAGTTCATCCTTCAATGATTAGTTCTCCCCAAAATAAAGAAACCTGCAGGAAAACAGGCAAGGAGTGAGCTGAGAAAATGGTGCTGAGGAGAAAGTTCAGGGGAGGCGGTGTGGGAAATGTCTTAAAAGGACTGCACAGGAAAATGAAGCTGTTTTGAAAACATTTCAACTAAAGGGCTGTTTTAAAAGTACATCCATTTAAAACATTTTGAGGCTGCCAATAAAAAGATTTGGAATAAAAACCATGTGGAAATTCATAGAGGAAACATTTTATTTCATGCCTCAAAATGTTTTAAAGTGTCTGTGCAGAAAGGGCCCCAGAGAGAGTAATACATTTTTGAAGGAGAGGCTGGATTACAAATGAGACAAATAAAATTATGTTGTGTGGCTCCAGTAGAGCCTGAGGAAAGTAGCTCAGTTTTCCGAAGTGATACCTGTTGAGGAGGTGACTAGGTATACAGAATAGGGGGAGGACTGATTGCTCTGGGGGTGAAATGAGATGGACACAATGAAACTGAAAGACTAGTATCAGCCAGTGTCAGCTCTCAGCCCAGCTTGGCCAAAGGTTGCAGGATCTGAAGAGAAAGTCACTTCTGAATCCTGCTCATCAACAAATTCAGCCTTATCACTGCTGGGTCTGATGAGATATTTTCTGATGAGATTTGTCCAGATCCTTTGAGTACATTTTTTGTGAAAAGTGCAGTTATTTGTCAATGGTCAATATGCCTTTGTGGGCTATATATGCTTTGATTGGAGCTGGAGTGGTCTTAGCCAGGGGCATCTGGGGGCAGCTGCTCTGGGTCCTGGGCTGGGTGCGCCTCTAAATGCCTTCTCACCTTGCAGATGGAAAGCAATAGTTGGCGTCCACCTGTA
Organism: Sphaerodactylus townsendi; assembly: GCF_021028975.2. Lineage (NCBI taxonomy): Eukaryota > Metazoa > Chordata > Lepidosauria > Squamata > Sphaerodactylidae > Sphaerodactylus > Sphaerodactylus townsendi. The sequence goes on from NC_059435.1 coordinate 27,195,191, forward strand.
TGTACCCACTCATCCCCTCTGGGACTCAGGCAGTTGTTGGCCACCATGCATATACACTCCTGGTGGGACAAGGTTAGGAAAAAGTCTTGGGACAAGACTCTGTTGATGAAAATTGATGAAAATTGAGAGGAACCTTTATGAGAAACTCAGAGAGACACATATTAAATATTTACCTTGTGTATGTATTAGCACAGTCTGGAGACTGGCAATCTTTGGGGTGAAGGAGACAGTTCCTAAGCTTACTGAAGCTACAGGCATGGTTTACTAAAGAACACATGCATTTTCCACAGGCCCTTCCTGTGTCATTACAATCAAATATATATTGAAGGTTTCATCTTGGGAACTTTAACTCAGGTTCACACTGGATCAATCCAGACGGATTCCACAGTGCACAGGGAGAAGGGGTCAAAAAGAGGGTTCTGAGGAAACAAGTAAGGAAGCAGCAGGTGGGCAAAATGGTGGCTTGGCTATGGACACTTCACAGCAGGATAATCAGGTGAGTACAGAAAGCCGCAGGGAAACCTCATTGTGATGCAAATGGACACGGGGTAAGTGGTATATGCATAAATGGCCATAGAGGGTTACTTTTAATCTGTTCTGGTCCCTGGTAAAGGTTGGCTATTAATGTCTCTGTCCCATATCCACAGGGCATATCCCACTATAGTATCTATTGGGCATATCCCACTACATTCAGGACCCCAGGCATCAAATCCCCAGCCACTGCCTTTACTGTAGTTACTGCTGGGAGACCCTCCCCTTCCACATTATGCTTCTCAGATTTTCCTTATTTATTTTTAGTTACCTGCTTCTTTAATTACCTGCTTCTTTAGTTACCTGCTCACTGAGAATCAAGGCAGACTACACAACTAAAAACCATGCAATAAAAATAATTTAAAACAGACAACCATACCGTGAGTGATCCTGGAGTACAGATTTAGAGAACAATTCCCTAAAAACAATAATAGAACATAAATAATACAGGGGACTAATTGCAATGTTACATACATACATAAATAAATAGATAGATAGATAGATAGATAGATAGATAGATAGATAGATAGATAGATAGATAGATAGATAGATAGATAGATAGATAGATAGATAGATAGATAGATAGATAGATAGATAGATAGATAGATAGATAGATAGATAGATAGATAGATAGATAGATAGATAGATAGATAGATAGTGTAATATATAAGGGGAACAAAACAATGGAAATGGCATTTGACAGACATTAATAATCACTTTTCTCTTGTTATAAAAATGTCCCTATATGGAATACTGTATGTCCTCTACACACAAAACATATTGCCTGATTTGTATTTTTTTTTAAAGATACTAATCTAATTGGAAGCATGGACCAAAGCAGACAGGGTGGGGGATTTTTTTAAAAAATACCACATTTGCTATTGGCAAATAAACCTTAGTGAACTAAAAAGCTCGAAAACATTTTCCTTGCTCTGTAAGCGATTATGTATTTTTTTTTCTATTTCTTTCTATTTGCTTTGCTTGTTAAAGTTCAAACGGTAACTATCGGGGTTAAAGATTTTAATTGCATGGGCTGTATACCGAAGCTGTTTCTCATGAGCTATTCCACAGTGGCCACTTGTTCTGAGTCTCTTCTCATCGTATAGAAAATAAGATGTCATTGTAAGAGATCAAATGGCGCATCCCCCCCCCCTTCCCCTTTCCTGCAGCCGCCAAGAACGACTGGACCTCGAGCTGTAGTCAAAAACTAATTACAAAACATAAAATTTGACAGGAGTTAGAAAACAAAGCCCTCTTTTGTATTAAGAGAAGCCAAGTATATCTGAATCTCAGGCACATCCTACTTATTGTAGTCAATACACCCTTAAAGTTAAAAAAAGATGTATAGACAATGTGGCTTGTGGCTGGTCAGTACGGTCTTCTAATGATGCTTCTTGTAAGCTGACTTCATAAAGTTCCTTAGCCTTGAGTTGCATGCATACATTCCTCTGAGCAAATTCTTCACATGCCTGGAAGATATTTGGATTCCAACATCTGGGAGATTTTTTAGAAGCCATCACATTATATTTGCCAAGATAATGTCTACTGGCATGAATGTACTACTGTTCCTATTGATTTGCTGTTTGCCATTTAGTGGCAATTGTTCATGAATTCAAATGATGGATAGTTCCCTTATGGAGACTGTGTTTTTCACCAATATATTTTCACCAGTACTCTGTTTCAACCTTACACCTTTGTCCTAACCTTAACCCTTTCGAAAGATGTCTCATTAATTTCAGTGGAATGGACTTCCAGATAGATGAACTGTAGCAATGCTGTTTGTTCTAGATAAATTAATCAACGCCAACCATCTTGCACTGTCTCAGTCTGCACAGTGGATTCTGAGAATAGAGTTTTTCTCCTTTTTCTGGAAGTTGTTGTGAAACCTGTCATAATTCCACAGATCTCAGGATAAAATGGTGAGAATTAAGCTGGGGTCAAGACAAGAGAGGGCTGCTTTACCCACCCCAGTGATCCAAAACAGCAGGCATGACTAGGTGGGAAAAATCAGTGGGTTTGATGCCTGGCATTTCCAATTAACAGTCCCATCCAAACCCAGAGGCGGTGGGCCACAGTGCCAATATGGTGCCACTCTGCCATCTCCAAAAGGGCTTTCTGATGGCACAGGGAGAAAGGAAAGCCCTAAAACCTCCCTGCTGCCAAAAAGCCCCACAGAAATGATGGCGTATGTCTGAGGGCCAATGCGTCACACTACCAGCCCTCAATCTCAGGAGGAAGCTGACTAAAGTTGGCCCCACCCCTAGAAATGCCACACACCCTCCCATACTGGCATCCGAGCGGGATGCCAGCTCAGCACCTACGCAGCCTGGACATTCAGATTCTGCGGCAGTGGAGCTGTGGGGTGGCTGGCTGCTGGCACATCTCCCCCGCGCCCCTCCTCCAGGATAAGTGCCCCAGGGAAGGCAAGCGTGCTGGCACAAGGGTGTGCTGCTCCCACAAGCCCTTTTGCCATCTCCCTTTGGATGGGGATATAAAGGAGCACAGACAGCAGAGTGATGACAGACGATCTTGGAGACTGATGGCAGAGTAGACAATAGCGAGGGTTAGCATTACTAAACCTGGTGATGACTGGAGATCTCCCACTATCACAACTGATCTCCAGGCAACAGAGATCAGTTCACCTGGAGAAAAGTGCATCTTTGGAAGGTGGACTCTATGGCATTAACCCATTGAGGTCCCTCCCTTCCCCAGGCGCCATCCACCAAATCTCCAGTACTTCCCAACCCAGAGCTGGCAACCCTAGCTTGGGTAGATGGAGCAAAGGCCTGAGAACTGCACAAAATAGCTTGTTATGTTCCAGGGGTTGAAGTGACTATAGCTGCCCATGGCTCTCTACCAGAAGGAAGAATATAACCTTAATCCTGGCTGGTTTAGATCGCGTCGAGGGTTCCCTGGCCCTGACTAGGGCTCCTTCCACACATGCAGAATAATGCACTTTCAAACTGCTTTCAATGCTCTTTGAAGCTGTGCAGAATAGCAACATCCACTTGCAAACAGTTGTGAAAGTGGTTTGAAAATGCATTATTCTGCATGTGCGGAAGGGCCTAAGTAAGGCAGTGATGGCGAATTTATGTGTGGGTGCGTCATGACCAGATGCCAGGCCCTCTCTTCCCACTTTTTCCCTCCCCCTCCTCCAGGGTGAGTGATCTCGACCAGATGACACACCCTTGCTTCTCTCAACAGTCTAATTTTTAGTAGAAGACTCCATTTAACGTCCCATGGCTAATAGAGGCTCCGTTTAACTCCATGTGTGTCAAAAGTAACATGCCACAATGTTTTGGATAACATGCCAGTGTTCACCAACACCCAGTAACAACTATTCTCCCTGTCTGAGTTTGAGTCATTTTTGTAATCATTAGACGTTTCTTTATATAACACATGGCACCACATATTTTTTTTAAAATAAAGGAATATGCAAATAATTGTTTTTCTTTTGTTGGGGAGGGGGTGTACCATGCCAACAGAGTCAAGTTAGGAAAATTCATTTCCTGAATTTTTGCCATCACTTCTATAGGGAATGATTAATGATAAAAGTCACTGTGGCGACTGCCCCTTTAAATGAGATCAAGACCCTGTGGGACCTAGTTCTGTTCCACAGAGCCAGTAAATTGGAGATACTCCACCAGACCTATGGTTGAGGACAGTAACTGCTTCCATCTTTTCTTCCTCTCTTCTTTTGGGTCTTCACTTTTACCTCCCCCACCACATTCGACTACAATTGTTGGAGATAACAAAGAGATAATGGAATAGAATATTATGTTTCAGATGGGTACAGTTTTATCTTATTGGAAGTGATATTATTATAAGTGCATGGTGCCTGGCTTTGAAATTGTATGTTTTTATGTGACTGCTGTTGGAAGCCTCACTTTGTGTTGAGGTATAAATTGAATAAAATAAGATAAAAATAAAGATGTTTACAAAATAGTTATCCGAGTTGCAAAGTTATTTTTATTTTATTTATACCCAGCCTTTTCCCAACCAGGTCATGCTTAAAGTGGCTTCCAGCTAACAACACATACAAATACAATATATAAGGTAAGTTAAAACACAGAATTAGGCTGAGAGGGGATGAATTTTGTTACAGCCTTCCTTCCCTCAGTGACAGGAAGCATTTTCAGTAGTACTCTGTAGCTGTATAATCAGACGTTTCCCCATTAGAATGTCAGCAGCAATAAACACTGTGTGATGAGACCTGTTCAAACAGGAAATATCCCATTTACTCCACCTTTGAGTGATGAATGTTTGTGCTCGGTTGTTGGGGCAGTCTGCAGTAATATCCAGTACATGATTTTCTCTGCAGGGAAGCTGTCCAGATTTAGGCAGATAAGTGCCTTCTTTGTTTATCTCCCAGTGAATTGTGATGCTTGACTGAACTTATGGTGTGTCTAGAATTTTGAGAGCATGAGTGACAGCTCAGGAACATGTCTCAAGCTGAATTTCTGCATAAATATTACATTTCCTCATTGCCGCTGATTATATGACATGCCTGTACTATTTCATTTTGTACCAACTTCAAAAAAAATTTCTAGTGATATCAGGAAAGCCTTAATCATTTCCTATACTTTGGTGTCCTGGAGGTGTTCATAGTTGCATCAATTTGTACAGCTCCACACATTGCATATGCTGCAGGAAACATCTGTGTTAACATGTGTGCTGCCTGTATTCCAATGTGTAATGTGTGGCTGTCTCACAGAAAAGTTCACCTGTGTTTAAACCCTATTGTATGCCCATTTGGGAACACCTGTGTCCTAGATGGCTTTCTAGATGGTTGATTTTTCACATTTCAAGATGTGCATATCTGTGTAAGAGATTAGGAATGTATATACATGTACTTCTAAAAAGGGGCGGAGCGAAGGGGAACTGTGCCCGGGGCGCACGTGTGCCCTGCGTTCCTGTAGTGGCGCCACCCGCCCTTCCCGCCCTGGAATGCCCCCTCCATACCCCAACCACGCCCCTACACTGGGGCATGCCTGGAGCATCACCCCCCCTCTTCCCCCGGTCCTGTGGGCGCTACACCACTGCTTCTAAATTTCTGTGTTTTTTTTCAATGAGCACAAAAATAAACACAGGTATGATTTTGCAAGGGGAAATTGAACCTGACACAGATTTTCAAGTTGAAATGGTGGGATGGCAAAAATTTGCTTGCATTCCCACATATGACACCTAAATGTTATGGAGCAACTGTATTGTATGATTCTATCCTACAGCTATGGTTCTCTTTTGTTTCTTGAAGCGTTCATGGGCCTTATCAGAAAGGGATTATAGGTTAGTAGCCTAGTAAACTGCATAGTCTGCAGTGATGCCTCCTGACAGACATGCTTGGTTTGAATGATTTATCCTGTTCCACCCCCCACCTCAGCTTGTATAAGGGAGGGAAATCATGAGTAATTATCAATACAGAGCACCTTGCTTATATATGTCATCATCTGCATGACAGAGAGAGGAACACACTAATGTGGTGTAGAAGTTAAGAGCAGGTGGGCTGTAATCTGGAGAACTGGGCTTGATTCCTCACTTTTCCACATGAGTGGCAGAGTCTTATCTGGTGAACTGGATTTGCTTGCGCACTCCAGCACATGCCAGCTGGGTGACCTTGGGCTAGTCACAGCTAGGAGTGCTTCCACACTCCTACATTCCTGCTGGGTGACCTTGGGCTAGTCAGTTTGTTCATAACTTTTTCAAATGCACCTACCTCACAACGTATCAGTTGTGAAGAGAGGAAGAGTTTGTAAGTCACCTTGAGTCTCCTTACAGGAGAAGAAGGTGGGGTATAAATCCAAAACTCTCCTTGTTCATCATCTACCCTGTGAAAACTATGGAAACATCAGAACTGGTGCACTGCCATCTACATTTCTGTCCTCTGTTTGGCGTTGTTTGTGAGGAAGATTGTTATTTTTATCCTGTGACACCCTAAAGATTAATTTATTTATTAAGGCTAATGCTTTTGTGAGGCAGAATCCACTTTAAGATGTATGTATCTAACTAGGTGGATTTTAAATTATGAAAATCTGTGCTATAAGCATTGCCTATTGAACAAATATCTTTGTCATCTCTCCAGAAAACCTGCAAAGTCAGGGCGACTTTAATAATAAACATATTAATCTTTAAGGCGTCAAGACTAACGTAGCCACATCACCCTATGGAATTTGTAATTCTCATGTTGATTGCAGTCTTTCTCAGGGTTGTAGTATCTTGTAGAGCACAGCATGAGCTGGCAGGGGATGATGGGAACTGTAGTCCATAACATCTGGAGGGCCGCAAGTTTGACACCTGTGTTGTAGAGGGACACAGAAGTTCATCTTCTGGCTTTGTGAACAACGTCAGTTTTCTATTCAGACAAATAAACACTGCATAAAGTCTGCTGAGCATGGAATAGCAAAATCTAATTAGTGATGCTTTAAGGCTCAAATTATTCACCCAAAGCATACTTAATATTTCTATGGTACCAGAACAAATGCAGGCACCCATTCCTATTTACCAGGGTCAGCCCCTATTTCCAGTACCTGTACATGAAACTCTTCATCTTTATTTGTTTCCTATTCATTGTCTTTCAGAGGCGCTTTGACATGTTTGTTAGCACATATTACTAGAATTGTCAGCCCTGGGGGTCAGCTCTGTGCTCAGGGTCTTCAGAAGTGAAATCCTTGAGTGGTGGATAGATGCATAATCTCTAATGCACATCAATTTATATGCATATTCATGAACATTGTTATGTATAACTCTGTGATCCTTTTTACATTATTTTAAAAATCTTGACTGTGATTTAAAGGAGGAGTCCAGCATGGGGTAAAGAAGGGGTCTGAAGCATTCTCCCTTTGCCAGAGAAATCCCAGCTTCTAGCTGCAGATAGGGAAAATATACGAATATCTGGATATTTTCCCCAGAGGAAGCAAACCATTGATGATAGAGCTTCTGTTGGTAAATGGGGTGAGATGAGAGTTTCCTTTTCCCTCTTCACATTGCAGCTGTGTTGCTACAAATTAGGTAGACAAAAAAAATCACAGAACTAAACTAATTTGGGAGTTCTGGTCAAAAATGTTCCGCACAGCCTGCCGTTGCAAACATTAAGAGTTCCTGAAGTGTTTTGAATTACTGAAAACACACTGAGTGAAACAATTGTTTTTTCAAGTATGTCTTTAACCAAAAGAACAATCACCTTCCTGTCTTGTAAATCAGCCTAGGACAAAAGAAATGAATGGAATATACAGCTAGAGGGCGAAGAACCTTCTATCATGTATAACAGTGAGTGGGCAGCATGTGGTACAGTAATTCAGGTACAAGCAAGTTCCTTGTTGCAAATGTCATGCCCCACTTAAACCCTCCAATGGTTCTCAGAACCCCAAACTATAATCAAGCACATAGCCAAAGGGGAACTTTTCCCCTTACAACGTTGTACTGCATATGCTCTTACTTTTGGTATAGAGCAGTGATGGCGAACCTTTTCGAGACCGAGTGCCCAAATTGCAACCCAAAGCCCACTTATTTATCGCGAAGTGCCAACATGGCAATTTAACCTGAATACTGAGGTTTTAGTTTAGAAAAAACAGTTTGCTCCAAGGCACGTGTTACTCAGGAGTAAGCTTGGTGAAGCAACCGTGCAACACTTTGAATGGGTGAATCATGATCCTAGGAGGGCTTACTCAGAAGCAAGGCCAGCCTAGATGTGTGCGTGTGGGGGGATTTTCCACTCCCCCCACATAATGAACTCTGTGCGTGGGTGCCCACAGAGAGGGCTCTGAGTGCCACCTCTGGCACGCATGCCATAGGTTCGCCACCACTGGTATAGAGGATCTCCACAATGAAAGTCTGCCAGCCCATCCTTCTGATCTCTTCCTGTCATCTCTAAAAGAGAAGTATCAACCAGCTCTAACTCCCACTCTACCTCCATATAATGTTTTTAAAAGTTGTGAAACTTAATTAATTCTTCAGGAGTTCTTTAGGTTTCGTGGAGAGGAAGAATCATGCAAATGGTAAACATCATTAGACATAATTTTTAGCAACTGCAGCAGAAGTGCCGCAGCATCTGATTTGTTGAGACCATTTCAGTTGATCACACTCTTGAAGAAACTCGTTTTGTTGCGATGGTGATTCATTATGCGGTTCTTCTGCCTGATTACTTATGTTTTCTGTCTCTTTTGTAGTTTATTTTTTAAAATACTTCCAGATATAACACATCTGTAAAATTACAGGACAGGATGCAAGCATTAGAGAGGATGTATGGAACATTGTCTATACAGGTTGAGCCATATATCAAATCTTAACAAGCACTATGTAACAGAGTTGCACTAAAATATGGCAGTTTTTGAGCTCGACAAAACTTCATGAATATGCAATTTATTGCAAGTAGGGAGTTATGTGTATGCCTGTGCGTATACCTAAAAGTTTGAATCTTGGATGTAACTTTTCCAATTCTAGGTGGGTTCAATCCAGAAGACCATTGGAGACTCCAAAAGCTGATGATTAAAGTCCATTTAAAAGGTACCAAGTTTACATTTTATTTATCACGCATACTCATATATTAAACTGTATACATGCAGAAATGTCAGCCTTGTATGCTGAAGATTGAAGGGCCACAACATACATTATAAAATTCTGGCACTGAACAGAGTTCCACTTAGAAATTAGGATGCAGCCCATATGTTGATTATCATATGTGTAATGGTGACTGCACATGTGTATTTCCTGTGTGCTCATACATGGAAGGCCATATTTGACCATGGCCAAACTGTGTGTGTATGTAACCTCAGCTTGTGAGTTCTGTGGGGCAGTACTTGGAATGAGTTGCAACAACAATTTTTAAACAACAATATGGTTTACTTCTCTTTACAATTAACATTAAACATCAACATTTAACGTTACAATTCAAGGTCCTGTTCAGGTTGCATTTCAAGTCCTTCTATTTACAGTCTACTGATATTGCCAAGTCCAAATCTTCTTTGCAAGTTGGCTGGCTCCTGAAGACTCCAAGGGCTTGATGAACAGGTTGCAACATGATGAAGGTCTCCAGGAGAACTCTCACCCATTACAACCACAAAAGAAAACCCTGAAACAATAAACTCCAACATTTACAACACAGCAAAACAACAACTACCTTCCCAGTAGTTCCCAACAATATTGAAATTACCTTAACAAGGTGTTAAGGGCTTATAGAGAAATCAAGCGTCCAGAGTCTGGTAGCCTTGGCTATTCTTCTTGGTAAAGAGCTCTTGCAGCCTCTCTGCTGCTCCGAGTCTCCACCCCCTTACTGGGTCAACCCATTCTGGGCCAACCCATTCTGGGCATGGGGGTTACATGTACATGCAATATGTACATACCACATAAGTCATATTTTTTTATTTATTTACTATTTACTTACAAAAGTGGAATTCAACTTTTCTACCCACCCATGTGGTGGGGGTGAAAATAGCTCATAAAACAGTTCATAAAAAGCCTTTAAACCAAAACAATAATTACAACAAAAATTAAAAGCACTTTACACAGTAAATAAAGCATAAGGCAAGAGGAAGAGGTCAATCCAGGGAACACCAGATGAAACAAAAGACATGGTAGAATACTGTGACGGAAGGGAACATTCACATATCTTTGAGGAGAAATTTCCATAGTTTGGTGCCACACCAAAAGGTTCTGTCTTGGTTGTCACCAGTCTTATCTCAGAAGGTAGGGGCACCCAAAGCAGGCCCTCAGAAATGACCTTAGTGGCCTGTAGGGTCTTGGAGGAGTAGGTGATTTTTTAGATATGTCGGTATTAAGTCATATTGGCTTAAAAGGTTAACACCAGTACATTGAATTGGGCTCAGAAACAAACTAGGTTATTAAGAGAAGATCTACATATGGGCTGCCTTCTTACATGGAGGTGCTCATCGTTGTCTACTTGGATTTCCAAAAGGCTTTTGACAAAGTTCCTCACCAGAGACTGTTGAGAAAACTCAGCAATGAAGGAATAAGAGGGGAAGTCCTCCTATGGATTAAAAACTGGTTGAGAAACAGGAAGCAAAGGGTGGGTATAAATGGGAAGTTCTCACAATGGAGAGATGTCGGGAGTGGTGTCCCCCAAGGATCCGTTTTGGGACCAGTGCTCTTTAACCTATTCATAAATGACCTGGAAGTAGGGGTGGGTAGCGTGGTGGCCAAGTTTGCAGATGATACCAAATTATGTAGGGTGGTGAGAACCACAAAGGATTCTGAAAGTGGCGAGCTCCAATCGGACCTTGATAGAATTAGGTGAGTGGGCTCCAGAAATGGCAAATGCAGTTCAATGTGGTAGCAAAATGTGTGACAAGTGATGCACATAGGGAGCAAAAAAATCCAAACTTCACATACTGCGCTTACAGAGGGGTCCAGGGGTGCTATCAGTCACCAGACCAGGGAAAGGGATTTAGGTGTCTTAGTTGATAGTTCCATGGGAATGTCAACTCAATGCATGGCTTGGCTGTGAAAAGGCAAACTCTATGCTGTGGGATCATTAGAAAAGGGAATTGATAATAAAACTGCAAAGATTGTCATGCTCTTATATAAAGCAGTGAAGCATCAAGACTTGGAGTCCTGTGTCCAGTTCTGGTCACGTGATCTCAAAACGGATATTGAGGAGATAGAAAAAGTGCAGAGAAGGGCAACAAGGATGATTGAGGGACTGGAGCACCTTCCCTATGAGGAGAGGCTGCAGCGTTTGGGACTCTTTAGTTTGGAGAGGAGGCGGCTGAGGGGGGATATGATTGAAGTCTACAAAATTATGCATGGGGTAGAAAATGTTGACAGAGAGAATTCTTTTCTCTCTTTCTCACAATACTAGAACCAGGGGGCATTCATTGAAAATGCTGGGGGGAAGAATTAGGACTAATAAAAGGAAACACTTCTTCACGCAACGTGTGATTGGTGTTTGGAATATGCTGCCACAGGAGGTGGTGATGGCCACTAACCTGGATAGCTTTAAAAGGGGCTTGGACAGATTTATGGAGGAGAAGTCGATTTATGGCTACCAATCTTGATCCTCTTTGATCTGAGATTGCAAATTCCTTAACAGACCAGGTGATTGGGAGCAACAGCCGCAGAAGGCCATTGCGTTCACATCCTACATGTGAGCTCCCAAAGGCACCTGGTGGGCCACTCCAAGTAGCAGAGAGCTGGACTAGATGGACTTTGGTCTGATCCAGCTGGCTTGTTCTTATGTTCTTATGTTCTTATCGTGAACAAATTCAGTGTGGAAGCATTCCTGCAATATAGTGGTTAGGAATTCACTACCACTTGTCACACAACATTAGTTCTAATATTTTGAGCAGTTAAGTCTTCCTAAGGTTCGGAGGATAGAGAAATAAATACATTTCTGATTGTTAAGTGTGAAATCTGAAGCTGGAGCCAAGCATGAAGTATGAAAAATCATTAATAAAACAAAATAATCAGCAAAAAGCAAAGGACAAAGTATGATGAAAAAGTAAATTAATTCTGAAGCCTCCCCCGCCGCTCCAAAGCAGCAGTAGCAAACCACTTGAATTAACCTTCTGCAAAAAGATAGCCCTGTAAATATCGATTCTAAACTCCAGACTAAAAGGGTTAGTAAGGCTTACAGTTGTGCATCTCATAGATACCTCTACCCTAGTGTTACCCACAGCCAGGGGTAACTAGAAAGTGATTTCAGAGTGATTTCAGCTTTGTCAGCAATGAGCGATAGTGATTTCAGAGTGATTTCAGCTTTGGCAGCAGTGAGTGGATGCAGAGGCAGGCTGCCTTCAGAGCAGAAGTTCTTTATTGTGATTTCAAGCTCTTTCCAGGCCAGACTGCCCAGTACAGAACGAAACACAGCCCTTTTAATACAGTTTTTCACCCAATCAGAGGAGGAAGGGGGCAGTCCCCTGCCACATAATACAGACAATTTAAAACAAAGAGGAGGAAGACAGTCTTTTGTTTTTGCTAATGGGATTAAGTCCCAGAAGAAAAGGCTGCCAATGAATCTTGAGATCCTAGAAGTGGATACTTCAATAGTCCAATGGGTCTTGAGATCCTAGAAGTGAACATTCAAATAGTCCAATGGGAAGTAGGGTGATGTCCTTCAAACAGCCAAGGCACTCCTTGTAAGTCCAAAAAGGTCTTTTGTTGAGGTTGACAAACTTATCAGATTGTAAGAAGGAGTTTTCCCTACTTCGCATTTTTTGGTCTACTTCCTAGTGAAGGAGTTAAAATAAAACTACTAAAATCCTAAGAGGCTTCTTCTATTAATACAATAAAGTAAGAAGAATATTTCTAATCCATTTCTTTTCTTGTCTATCACTTAAAGTAACTCTATAGAATCCCTTAACCTTATAACAAAGAACCTCCAATACAGTACAAGCCCATATAAACATATAAGCAAGAGAATCCTGTACCACAGTAACAAAACCTTAAAGCAACTGGAGAACCTAGCTAAAGTATAATCCTAAACATTTGGCAAATAATAAATCCAACACTGAGGGGCTTACATTAAACCTTAAAAGGGAAAAAGGCAAGAAGGAAACCATGTGAAATATCAGCACATTTGTATATACATGTTCTTTCCAGGACTTGTGGGGGCTTTTGGACAACACTGGTCTCTTTGCTCTGATCCATAGCCAGTGTAGTTCAGTGGCAGGCTCAGGAAAATATTTTTTCCTATTTTCCTGCTGGTAACACTAGCATAGACCTGGACAATGTCAGCAGACATTGCACACATAGACTGGGACATAGTCTTCTAAGCCTTCCAGTCTTGCATATGGCCTCATGGTGGCAGAACATTATGCCAATGAAAACCCACCTCCATTCCCCTTTATATTTTTAATGAACTCTTGCTTAAATTGTATTATTGTACTAGCACAGTGGTGGCATCCAGAGCCCTCTCTGTGGGCACGTGCAAACAGAGTGCCCCCCCTCCCCAACATCTAGGCTGGCCTGGGCCGCTGGGCTCAATTATTAGCATTAAACCTAAGACCTAGTTTTGGGAAAGCAGTGTAGGTAACCCTGTTAAGCACTGTTAAACCCCACTGATTTTCATGTGAAGAACTAAAGCGTGATCCTTTACCTGGGAGTAAGCTCAGTTGCTGGCAATAGGGCTTGCTTCTGAGTAAATCCTCCTAGGGTCGTGATTCACCCGTTGGAAGAGTTGCATGGTTGCTTCAAAGCAAAGCCACGGACTACCACCAAGCTTACTCCCGAGTAACGCAGGCCTCGGAGCCAACCGTTTTTTCTAAACTAAAACCTCAGTATTCAGGTTAACCATGTTGGCACTTTGCAATAAATAAGTGGGTTTTGGGTTGCAGTTTGGGCACTCGATCTCGAAAAGTTTCGCCATCACTGTCCTAGCAAAACTAGGGATTCCAAAACTCTACTTGAATGCTTGCAATTTCCACAGATGAACCTCCTCCTCCATCCAGAACAGGTAATTTGACCTTCTGCTTCGTCTGCTGTTTTTTCTCTTCCAACCCTTTTTTTCTTGAGTTTGCACAAATATAATGTGAGTTTTGGGATGCTGTGCTTTTAACAGCTGAAATGAAGCAGGTGAACCTTAGGAGGGTGGCTTTAGATGTCACAATTTTTGTTGACAGTATATGCCTCTATTGGTCAGATAATAGGGTAGAAAATTAAAAGTTATAGATGGATTCCCTGAACTTCCTGACTTGTAGAAGGTGGGTGAGTTGGCTCTTTTGTGCAGCAGAGCAGCCCCACCCTTGCAAGGACCAAAACCACTACCTTGGTCAGTACATATTTCACATGACTGGATGGCAAGAAATCTGACTCATATAGCATTGTTTACATGCTGAAGTCACCTGATCAGTCTCCTCAGCCTTTTACAACTCCAAGACAAATGGAAGTTAATCTTTTCTTATTTTGTCGATATTGTGAGAGGAAATGATTCACCTCTGGAGTTTTTGCTAGTTCTACAGCTCTTTGAGGCATAGCAGTGTTGGTAGCAATTTAAATCAGATCTCCTTTTGTGCACTTGTTTATTGACCAAAGGGAAAGTAATGAAAGTGTTTCACTTCCATGACTGTTGTCAGAACAAAAATGTATAACAAAACATTAGTAAATAGTTTATTTATTTATTTATTTATTATTTATTTATTTAAACTTTTATACCGCCCCATCCCCAAGGGGCTCTGGGCAGTGTACAACATGAATCTCAGTACAAATAAATATGGTTAAAACCTTTAAAAACAGCAGTAGGGTAATAAGAGGCGTCCAAGTACCCTAATTTTAAATCCTCCCCTAAGAGGGAGGGAACGGCGAGTCCCATTAGATAGAAGGACCCAGGTGTTAAGAGCTAAAGGAAAAGGGGGGGCACCTTCAGCGGCTGGTCCCTCCAAAGGCCCGGCGGAACAGTTCCGTTTTACAGGCCCTGATGGACCTCCTCCTGTCCCAGAGGGTCCGGCCGTCAGGAGGAAGAGCGTTCCACTCAGGTCAGGGCTAGAGCTGTTGTTATGATCCTTACACCTGGCTGCCTGGTTTAAAGTTCAAGGATGACAAAGGGAGAAAGAAAGTCTCCCTCTGCCTTCTTTTTTGTCCTGCTTTCCCATCTACTGTGTAGGCTAGTGTTGCCAGCAGAAGTAGATCTTACCAGCATAAGATTACCAACCTCCAGGTGGTATCTGGGATTACAGCTGGTCTCCTGGCAAAAAAAAAAAATCAGTTCCCTTGGAGAAAATGACTCTTTTGAAAGGTGGACTATATGAGACTGTACCCCATCAAAATCCCTCTCATCCCCAAACTCCTCTCTCCTCAGGCTTTACCTCCGGAATCTCCAGGTATTTTCCCACCTGGAGCTGGCATTCCTATACTCCCTCTATGGTTTAATATGAGAGCAGGAAGTGACTTCATTGCATCACTGGTGATGATGGCTCTCTCCATTTCTCCCTAGCTGCTCTCCCCTAGTGGTGGGGAAAAGAAGGCTTCTGGCAAGAAATCTCCTACTAATCTGGGAGACTGGCTGCCCTAGTGTAGGTTGGGTGCTGTGACCACAGCTTAAGTTATTGGCCTGTAATTTAAAGGGGAACAATGGGCCTGCATAGTTAAGAGAATCTTCTCTTGCCTTCCACAGCATTTTTTTGCAATCTGAAGACATCTGGAGAAATACAGTCTCTTGATATTAATATCAGACTACATTTCTTGATATTAATATCGGACTACATTTCTCATTATTCCCCTAACATTCCCTAGCTGAGCTGAGTCAGGCTGAAACAGTAGGAGCCACCCAACCTATTCTGATGGTAGGGGTCAGGAAGAGGGAGGGGGAAATTAAACTATTTAAAGCATCTAATGTATATACCTTAGGACTGAGCTAACATTTCTCTGGAATCTGGAAGAACTGTTCCCGTTTTCATATTGACTTGCAAAATGTTTATCATTAATACCAGCACTGTGTCTTCTTTCTGTGTTTTATCAAGCTATATTTACATTGAACATAACACATTGGATTGGATCTGAAAATCAGGTCTTTTAGGCATAATTGTAATATCAACCAAGCCTTCATTTTAAAAGTGGGCATGTATTCACTATTGTTATATTTGTAGTCAGATAGGAGCTGCTGTAACTGCAGCAAATTGACTGCCTAAACTCATTCTGGTGTTATCAGTCGGAAATAATATGAAGTCACCTTGGGTCATATTTCCACTGAGAAGAGAACTCAATGTTCTCCTTCCAGGGTGAAGGAGCAGTGTTGAAATTCTAACATATAAAGCTGCTCCACACTGAGTCAGACCGTTGACCCATCTCACCTCACAACATCTGCTCTGACTAGGAGTTTCCCAAGGTCTCAGAAAAATGCCTTTCCCAGCAACTGCTTCTGAAATCTTTCAACAGGAGATACCAGATCAGAGAATTTGAATTGGTCTACTTTGCCAGTAGCACCCTGCTTGCTACCCCGACAGGGTGGAAAGTTACTATTGGGACACTGCCTTGGAGGGCCCCTATCAGCCAAGAGGGAGAAGAGCCATGGCCATGTAACTCTAGCACAGGGGTCTGCAACCTGTGGCTCTGCAGATGTGGCTGCAACCTGTGGCTCTGCAGATGGACTACAATTCCCAGCAGCCCCTGCCAGTTTGGCCAATTGGAGTGGAGAGGTAGGAGAAATTAGCAAGATGGGGTGTGTACGTGTATGTGAAAACAGGAGCAAGATGTTTGCTGAATGGAGGGAGAATCAATATAAAATAATGGGATGAGATTCCCCTCGCCCTGTGAGTCTCCTGGGTCCTGTTTGTCATATTATAATTCTCAGGCACATGGTCATTTACCTTTACAAAGCAAATTCTTTTGTTTTCAGTGTATCGGGTGCTTCAGGTCTTTAGAGCTTCTTTTAGATTAGCCAGAACAACAATGCATTTCCTTTGGCTCATTTTGCATTTGCAAGTAAATTGTAAATCTTGATGTGTCAGTTGCAGATGTGATAACAAATCTAACTCTGGGAAACCATTGTGTCACTTGTGTGAACAGCCTAATGGATGTGAAAGAAGCGAAGCAGCAGCCCGTATCATATCAGGGGACGACGCAGTTAATTGATCCACTGGTATTCACTCTTCATCAATGCCCTGTCTGCAGAAATCCTCCAAGTCGTGTAATTGAAGAGAAAGTAGGGATTAGAGTCTAAAGTGATAAGCATGGCTGAAAAGCTTGAGACTGCAGTAATCAATATTAGAAAGGCAGCTTCTCCCAACCTTCTCCCCTCCGCAGGCTTAATGGAGTTAAAGGTTTGAGATGGCACAGCTTCTTTTAAAAAGTCATGAATAAACCTTCCTTATGCCAGACAGGACGACCCTTCAGGGGAAGGCATAACAAAAAGAGGGGGAAAAATTGCTTTTATTGTTGAGTGTTTGAAACACGATTACATCAGTCGTGCTCAAAAGCGAATTTGAAAAGGTTAGCAATTCGTTTTCCCATTTGGTTTGGAAAAAAATATTTATATAATTGTGAAGAGTCTCAAAAGAAAGCCGATGTAAGGAGTGTATTCTCCAGAGGCATTCCCTTGCATGCTACTTTTAATTAGGCTAAAGCAACCACTGCTCAGCTTTTACATTTTGCAAAGACTGTGATGGATCAGAAGCAAAACTTTGCGCATAAGCAGAAAGGAGGTAAACATCTTTTGATGAAGAACTGCCTAGCCCTACGCAGGCCCAAGCCAAAGGTATGAACGGTCCACTCAAATAAACCCCCTGGTGCTGCTGCTTGCTTGGGACTACGAAAACAAGACAGGGACTGCAAGCATCTGGTAGGCCTTAAAACAGAACTAGTGAGCATAATCCAGCTTTATGGGTCAAAGGTTTGGCAGGCCTGTTCTTAACACTGATACGAGCCTGTTCTAACCACTGATATGATATTTACAATGCCTAGAAATTATCACTGAGTGAAGGATTCCCACCAGTGGAAACTGATTTTCTCACTTCCTGCTGCAGTCCAAAATGCCCTCGGGGATTCTGTTCCTGAGAGAAGGACACACACTCCCACCCCACACCCCAAATAGCATGAGAAAATAGGCAGACTGGTCATCATGCTACAAGGAAAGACAAAGGAGAACAAGGTGCAAAGCTGAGAGTTTGTTTTGCTCTTCTAGAACTCTACATGTTTCACAATTTGCTTCATCAGGGAATACTATAATACATGCAATTAAAATGTGTAACAAATTAGCAATTACACAATTCCTTTAACAAATAAAATAACGTTATACAATACATTACATTTACATTCCAAGAATGATATAAGGAAATCTTATGAAACAAAAAAATTCTTATATATTAAAAAAGAAATCAAAAAGTTATTCTTTTACAATATCCATAACAGAATGGTAGAAAAACAGACATTGTGGCATACCTTCTATAGAAATTTCTCAGCTCCCACCTTGAACAATTGAATAAGCAGGGTAGAGCTGGCTGTGTTTTACACCCAGGTATGATGCCATACTTTTATTGCCTGTTCACCCTTGAAGGACTGAAGATCTTGAAAAATGCTTAGTCACCATGACCAGATATGTAAAGGAGGTCCAAGCTCTCATTCAGCCCATGAGGGGCCAAGGATTTCAATCTATCTGTTCATTTTTGGATACCCCAAAAGACAATGTTCCTAGATGTGTGTTTGTAATTCTATATAATGTGAAACCAGGGGTGCTTATGTTCTTCCCAAGAGATGTTGCTCTTAAGTTCACCAATATATGTTTTTAAGCACCTTGACATTTTCGCTACATACAACTTATTGCATGGAATCTAATAGCATATACCACCCTTTTAGAGTTACAATTTGTGAAATTCCTTAATTTATACTGCTTTCCATCAGTAGGATTTATAAATAATTTTATGTTACATGTAACATCGCATCTCCAGATGTGTTTCCGCGGTCCTACATTCCTGCTGGGTGACCTTGGGCTAGTCACAGTTCTTTGGAACTCTCTCAGCCCCACCTACCTCACAAGGTGTGGGGAGAGGAAGGGAAAGGAACATGTAAGCCACCTTGAGTATCCTTACACAAGAGAAAGGTGGGGTATAAATCCAAACTACTCCTCTTCCTTCTCCTCCTCTTCTTCTTCCCTTATTTCTCCAGATGATCCAATCCTATAACGAGTCCTCCGAAAGATTCCCAAATGTACAATATTCAGCAGGGCAAAAGACCTCTGCCATATAGACTATTATACTTTCACCAGCTTGCTGTTCAGACTTAAAAAGAAATGAACCCTCTGTGGGGTAACAGGTGGCCTTGGGCAAAAACTTGTCTTTAGTGAAGCTACCAGTTCATCAAAGGTGTGAGCACTTGGCGCAGCAACTGCTATTAGGGAATGGACAATAGCAAAGGATTTTGCCACATAGACTGTCAGCAAAATTGCACTTTTGTTCTGCCCCTGCAATTTTATTAGCTTTCCGATTCTAAGGCAGTCTTTCTGTATAACAGTCCAAAGAGGCTGATAGTTCTATACAGCCCAATGAAGCCATTTCTGCACTGACCCAACAGCAATATGGTAAAGAAAAGAAAGGAAAAAGCAGATTTGGTGTCAAATTATCCTCACAACTTCTGGGTGTTTTAGCAGCAGGTAGATCCTCCCTTGGTCACCAAATATTTCACAATAGAGCAGCTACAACAGCAGGGTGACCAGGTTGCCCATTATGGTGGGCACCCTCCTGTCCCATGCTGCTATCCCCTGCTGTAGATCCATGCCAGTTAAGGAACAAAAATCTGGAAGGAGAGCGTGCTATTCGACATGGTGACATAACTTCTGGGTCTTCAACTGAAGCTCTAGGAATTTTCCATAAAGATCAGGGGAATTCCTAGAGTGCCACTTGATATGGTGATGTCAATTCCAGGTAACTTTTTATCCCTGTGCCCCACCTACAAAATTCCCAGAAACCTGAACACCCCGCTTCCTTAACTTAATGGTTTACTTTTTATCAAAGCTGAAAACATCAGAACAGACAATTCATCTTAAAAAGGAAACACAACAGTAGTTACTTAGAAACTTTCCTGTTTCTGGTTCAACAGGCCCAGTATTGTCTTGGCCTGGTTTAAACATTCTGGGCAGCCTAGCTGTCTTGGCAGACATCTTGGCCTAGCCATTTTTAGCAGCCAAGCAAAGTGAAGCCGTTTGCCCCCTGGTCTCCTACTTGCACTGAGGCCTACTGACTTAGCCTTTGAAAGAGGCGGCACACAACACCAGGTGATATGAAAATCATTACCTGATACCTGGGAGAACTACTGCCATTCAGAGTACACTAGACCTTGACAGACTAATGGTCTGACTCAGGAGAAACAGCTTCTTGAATTCATATGTTCATGAAGCAACTGCCTTCCCACTCAAATTTCAGTTATTCAGATCTTTGATCTGTCATAGAGCCAGCCATGTTACTCATTTAGACAATATGTTGGTAGTGGCTGTATTCCTTCTTTGGTTTATTTCAGGGAAGAAAATGTGAGGGTTACATTTGTACACAACGACATTTCTAACCACATCTTTCCTCTGCTACTCTGAGACTTGATTTTTCTTCTCCTTTCCAACAGAAGGATGAAATTTCAAGGCAGCGTGTACGAAATAATTGTACATTTTCCTCTGGAGAAAACCCCCCCAGTTGAGATAATCATCTGGGGCACAAAAGCTAAAACAACCATGTCCTATTTAAAATGTGCTTGTTTCCACTCACTTGAAGGTGATCATTTCTGCTGCATGGACAAAGGAACATTCTTTGGCTTTCTGATCCAATTTATTCTGTCCTTGCTATGCATCCAGTGACAATAAACAGTTCCCTTGTAGTGGCCACAAAGTTAAAAACAAGCCATTTGAGTACTCAAAGCCTTGTACAAGCTCTTTTAAAAAAGGAAAAAGAAAACCCTGTTCAAATGATGCCAGGGTGGACTTCTGGGAAATTTATAGAGCGACTGCAAGATCAAAACTGAAAATTCAAAATTAAGATTGCAGGCTGTGTTTGGAGAAGCACTGTGTAAGAGGATATAAAATAAATGGCCTGTTCTCTGTACGATATAAATCTAGAGCAGAGGACACTCCCATAAAATAAAAGATGTTTCTTAAAGTTCAGAGCTTACACTGGGGATTAAAATCCGTAGAGTGAAAGAAAAAGTTCTGAAAACTCAGAAAAACAAATAATTGGACAGTAAGAAAGTTTCGTTCGAGATGTCATGTGAAAAGCAAACAGCCGCCTTCCTCCAAGGCCATTTCAGGTTGACAAAAAAATGAAGGGAAGATTAAAACACCTTCTTCTTCTGTGTCACAGTTCTGGTTCTGACGGGAACCAAATGCATGGCAATAGATGGGATTGGGAACTCGTAGTTGATATCTGATCACAAGACAGAGTAGAGACATGCTCAGGTCACCAATCCATCCTAGGCAACCCCCAGAAATTTTATACGGATGGAGTCCTGGAAAATGGCATCACCAACATTGTCACATTATTTCCAGGTGAAAACCCAGCAGTGATGTCATTTCTCCCTCTACCCCATGATGCTCTACCATGATCCCACCAAGCTATATAGAGATTGATTGAATCCTCAGAGTGTTGTGGTAGCTTGTGTTGCCACCAGTGGCATAGTGCCAACAGGGCAGGGGGAGGGTGTGACATCCCGGGCAGTGCCACGGCGGGGGTGTGGCCGGGCTGCGAAGGGGGCGTGGTGGGGGTGTTCCGGGGGTGTTCCGGGGGTGCGCGCATGCCCCAGACGCAGTTCCCCCTCATTCTGCCCCTGGTTGCCACTTCCAAGACTTTGCCTGGAAGTGATGTCATCCATGCTATGCAAAAGAGGAAGGTACACAACCAAAGTGAAAAGAAGAAAACTTGTACCAACCAGACTACAACAATTACTTCAACAATGTTGTCTCCCACTGGAGTAGCAATTTACTTATAAGTAACCAAAATAATTTTACAACACAATAACAAGATGTTTTGGAAAAATTATTACATCTCTCCCACTGGAGTAATGAAAAAAACTTTTTGTATACAGTTTAGAATGGCACAGCAGTATAATCTTAACACAAAGATAACAGTTAGCCAGATTCTAGATAAGTAACTGGCCTCGTTATACTTCAAGGCTGTTCTGAAAGGAAACAAAATAAAGACTTGTTACAAAGAATTACAATTTACATGTGAAACTAAATTCCAAAACATGAAAATACTTACAAAGGCAGGTCAAGGTTTTTCAAAAGTACAATAGTGCTTATAAGCTACAAAAAATAAGTAAATAGTTATAGTTATAGTGTTCAACCAGTGACAATTTAATTATTTCTTAAAAGAAGGAAGGAAAACACCAAAATACCAAGGAGGACAGTGCTCCCCTTTCTCTACAAATTAGGTTGCTTCTGTCTTGTGTTTAAGGACGTTTCGAGAAGCATAAGAAAAAAACTAATTGCAGAATGCTGTCCTCCTTGGTATTTTGGTGTTTTCCTTCCTTCTTTTAAGAAATTTAAGAAATTCCTTCTTTTAAGAAATTTCTTCTTGAAGTATTTTCATGTTTCTGAGATCTCATGAGACTCTGTATACCATTCCACATTAGATCAGGCAACTGCTTAATGTTAATTCCTAGTTGATGTGTGACACATTTAAAGAGGCTTGGGGGAGAAATCTTGGATTTTTCACAGGGTGGGGTAAGCTGTATAAAACCACTCTCCTCTGTCTTCCAGAATCTACTGCAGGTATGGTTGCATAAGGTCCCAGATGCTCCTATTTTCTCCAAAAAGTTTTCAGTTCCCCCCAGATTTGTAGACCACCTTGCCCCCCATTAATAACTATTGTAATACCCATTTTGAGCATCTTCCAATATCTGTACTCATCCTCAGTCTCTTTAAGTTCAAACCACATGAACTCTTTCCAGACAGTAAAAAGCTCCACTGAACAGACCCAAGTAGGATTCTGAGTAGTCCTGCTTAGGATAGCTCATTTTATGAGCCTTTCCCCACTTACTTTAAGCCCCGCGCTACTCTCCTCAAGTAGCGCGGGGTCCCCCGGCACTCCCCACTACAGGGGCGGCGACAATGCAGGCACCCTGACGCTGCTGCTGTCGCGCCCCCTCAGCCCCCCGCAGAGCGCGTGATCGTGAGGATGCCCAGGCGCGCACCAGAAAAATAAGGGGGATCGTGGTGAGTGGGGAAACGCCCTATGTCTCTTGCCTAAGTAGACCACTTTGGAGATGATGACCACCGTTCTTAGCATGGCATCCATTTATTAACATGGAATAACGTCTTTCTCATTTTAATTACCTTCTGATTAACCCTACCTCATCAATAGCTGCCTGAAAACCTTGAGCTGTAAATATATTTCTGGGTTACCTCCCATCAATTGCCTCAGCAACAGAAATTGATTTCTCTGCATTCGGCTGTTTTTCCTCTGGGAACAGTCTTTGCTGCTCCTCTGCCTATTTGTTCCCACCTATCTGGTTCTTTCCTATCAGCCCTTCTGGTCTCTGTGTCTACCCCACCCCTTGTCTGTACTGAACTCTTTCTGCTAACCATCAACTCCTCCTGCAGTTCACTAGATCATCCAGATAATCCATTGGGTTTAGGATGCTCTGATTTTCTCCACTGTGGCCTCTTTTCAAGCTCCAGGGCAGTTAAATCCTTTGGAAGGCATGCTTTGTTTCTAGTAATGCATTCCAAGGTAGATAATGCAAGTTACCCCAGTTCTGGTTTGTTTGTTTTTTTGAAGAGGGGTTATCTCATTGAGCAATATTTGTGATTTTAGTGATTCTGAATGAACTACAAGCAAACTGGAGACATTGAGAAAGTTCAGTTATCTACAAGGAGTGGTATAATTATGAACTAGAACAAAGGATACCTATTAATTTTTCCACAGATGTGCTGCAAAAATGAAAAATTAAAAAAACAGAATATGGAATTCTCAAGACTCTGTCTCGAGCATCCACAGACAAATACAAATATCCTTGCAGCTTGTCTTTTATGCCCAGGCTGTGACCTAGCCAGTTTTCCAAAATTGTATAATATATGATTTGTCTGTGGTTTGGCTGAATCATGGCTGTGATTTAAGACATAGCTGTGCCTTAGTTCAGCAGAATGATTTTGCTTTAAGACAATATTCTGGAAGAATGAGTTGATTTCCAGTTGTAATATGCAAATTTCAATTAAATTTGTATCTTATATCAAACATATGCAAGCAAGTGTCACTAAGTAATATACAGTTACGAAGAGGGTATAGGTTGCCAAGCAGTGACACTAACTATATAGATATGGGGCCCTTTTATCTAGCTAGGGAGGTACATCTCCCCCCCCCCCCCCAGTATTTTTAAGATTCAGATTTTGGGAATACCTTGCATTCCAGGTTATCCAGATACCATATCATTTCAGGACGTGGGTTTGGGTTTTTTAAGGAGAGATTCTGGAATTATTTGAATTCAATTGTCCCCTAACTGATGGAGGTGGAGGTTCAGGGACACTGCAGAGTGGCTGTTTTTCAATCAAATGTTACCAACATTACAGGGTCCTAGGGATGCCTGCTCAACAAGGACTCCCTGGTTTCATGTAAATTGGATGCAGTCCAGTGCTATGGCACCTGAACAAGGTGCCCACACCCATTCTATTTCTCTTCATTATTTCCCATAGGGAAAGAAATTCAAAGAAAGCAGTAGCTAAACACACTAGAGCAACCACTGACCAAAAGCCTTCAATGCAAACAGAACCAATGTCAAACTAGAGCATCAAACTTTACCTCACCTACAGTTAACAGTTACTGAAGCAGAACCAGATTTTTTTTGGAAAACTGCTGCAATAGTGAGATCACAAAATAAAACCAGAGAAAACTATTGATAAAATATGTCCATACATATGTGTTTGTGTTTTATTATTATACTGTAATGATGTATGGCTATATGCATTAACCAATGGCTAGTCAATGGCTGACTGACTATAGAACAACCAGAAAGAATGAAATGCTGACTCTCCCCTCACTACAATCTCTCACTCCACCAACACCCTCTAAGAGAGAAATAGAGGTGTATTGGGGGAAATGGTGCCCAGAGACAACCCCTTCTCCAGGCACCCCCCATGCCCCCTACCCCCATGCCCCCCATGCTCATAGGCATGGCTCAGGGGTGGGGCGGCCCACTGCTGAGTCCCGCCCCTGGCCTCCATGCAGACCGACCCCCTGCCCCCGGCCTCCATGCAGGCTGGCAGGGCTTGTGGAGGGCAAAAGTTGGCCTGCACGAAGGATGGGGGTGGGGCTTGGTGGCAGAAGGTGGCCCAGGTGGGTGCCGGGGCTACCCGCTATGAAGCCCCACCGCCCAGCAAGGGCAGGGCACGGTGGCGTGTGGCTGGGGTGCACGCCTTTTGGTTATGTGGGTGGCTCGTGACCAAAAGGTGTGTGCCTGAGGACATGGGTAACCCCATGTCCCTAAAGGTCATATGCCTCTGGAGAGAGAGAGAGTCTACCAAATCTTGAAGATGTCCAATAGACAGACAACAAGGGCTCTTTCAGCACAAATTTTTTAAAACATTTTGAGGCAGGAAATAAAACATTTCCTTCATGGAGCTCTGAATTGCTTTCACCTCCAAACATTTTATTTCCACCCTCAAAACATTTTAAATGAATCCCTTTTAAAATGATTCTGTGGCTGAAAAGTTTTGAAAACGTCTTCAGTTGCTGTGCAATCTACTTACTGTATCTCCCATGCTTCTCTGCTTCCCTGAACTTACTCCTCAGTGGCATTTTCTGAGCTCACTCAGTTCCTCCTTCTCTCTTTATTTGTAGCATTTCTCTGTCGGTTATTTAAGGGGGGCAATTTTTGAAGCATTGAGTATACAAGGAGTATATAATGGAGCCAGAGGCGTATGGAAGGAAAATGGTCCCAAGAGACAAGCCTTCTCCAGGTGCCCCGCTGTCTGGGGATGGGGCTTGGGGGCAGGGGTCACAACCCCAATCCCTCCTCCCTCCCTCCCTGGCTTCTGCCTCCCCAAGAGCCTGGGGAGAGCAGAAGCCACTGCCAGCCTCCTGAGACATGCTTTTAAAAGCACAGAGGCTGGGGATGGAGCTTGGGGGCATTGCCATGCCCGAGCCCCTCCCTCTTTGGGGTGGGCCCCCACCCCTAGCCCCACCACCAGCCTCTGTGCTTTTAAAAGCTTGTCTCAGGAGGCTGGCAGTGGCTTCTGCTCTCCCCAGACTCTGGGAGGGCAGAAGCTGGGGAGGACGGGGTCTGGAGGGGGGAGAGGGGCAGTGTCCCACACCCTCTTCTCCCCACAAGTTCCTTGAAATGAGCTCCTGCTCTCCCCAGGGCCTGAGAAGGGCAGAAGCTAGCTCATCATCTTTGGGCTCCCTCGACCCCGCCCAAGGTGTTGCTCTCACGACATGAGCAGGGCTGAAGAAGCCCGAAGTTGACATCATGTTTGGGCTTCATTGGCCCCACCTATGTAGATAAAGATATGGGCGGGGCCGAAGGAGCCCAAAGATGATGAGACACCAGGACTTCCTGCTGCCTGGTCATCTTCCTGAAGGCATCTGGTCACTTGTGGGGCCAATTTTGTGCCCCCCACTTGATCAGATTAGTTGCGCCCGGGGACAGGGGTTACCCCTTGTCCCTGGGCAGATACACCACTGAATGGAGCAGAAGGCTACGAAGCATTGAAGCATCAATTCAACACAGAACTAGCAACAACAACAACAAAAAGGCAAAATCACGTAATGGCTGCTAGGAATCATTTCCAAGGGGCGAAAGTAGACATACATTGTAGTAAAGGAGGGACTGAAAATATTTTAGTAACATTTTAAGGAGATTTGTGGCAAAAAGGCCAAGGTCTTCCCAGGCAGTAGAAATCCAAAGCAGGCCAGAACAGCAACAGCACACTCCAAAATAGCAACAGCATACTCCAACAGCAAGCAGCAGCACACTACAAAAAAAAATCTAGCTTAAGAATGGAGTCAAACTGTTGTTATGTTCTTTTGCTTATGCACATAATACTCCACGTGGAACAGAGCTTAAAAGCATCACACGGAGAGTCCTCCATCATAAACTGGCCTCCCACATTACAGGAAAGAAAAGGGGAAAACACAATGTAAAATTTTTGGTATTAATGGTAACTATACTATCCAACTGATTTGCTTTTCCCATTGCTGTTTTGGAAGAGTAACAGCAAGGGGAAAAATAAATCACTTGGTTAGTACAGTGACCACTGACAGTCAGACTTTTTACATTTCTTTTTCTTGGAAGACTTCAGTGGTGGTAGTTAGTAAATTTTAGAGTCTGTGCCCGTGCTTGTTAGGGCATGCCTTTTATATGCTTGTTTTTCTACACTCCAGACCACAGCACAAAATATTCTAGGCGAACTGATCTAGCTTACAGTATGAACACATTGGGTTGACTAGAGAAATTCCTTGCTTTGATTTTGGGACTGTCTCCCCACTGTAGGACAACAGAGAGAGCATTTTCTCACTTTAATCAAATAAAGTCTTTGTTATAAGAATCTATGGATATAAGACTGTTTGTTTCATTCTGTGGCACAGGAGCTACTGTTTTGTTTATGATTCATGTAGTGCAGTTGCGGAATTCTTCAAAGAAAAGAATGACGATATAGAGAATCAAACCTAGCAGTGTACAGGGAGAGAGAGAGAGATTGTTCAGAAGCTTTTCAGAAAAATGGCTGCTTTGAAATTCACCTTAAAGTTGTTAGGTAGCATGCCTCTGGACTGCTGTTTCTGCTCAATTTCAATAAAATGCCTTACTTCAAGAGTCCAGGTTTTCCTGCATGAAGATCCCTTGTCTAACAAGGGTGGATTCCACACAGCATAAATATAACATCTTTAGGTCGTTATGAAAAGACCCGTTTTGGCATTTTATGTTTCCACAGTGCAGGAGAACACAAGTGTTGCCAGCCAAAATGGATTTTTTTCCCCTGCCTGTTGCATGGAGCTTTTGTCAGTTTCACGGTGGCACCAGCCATTTTGGGTTTTTTTTGTTTTTTTTTAATTATTTTTTTATTGTATTAAATAAGTCATACATAAACATTACAGTGTAATACATTCCAGGCTTGTCTCTATCTTAATTTACATTTCGTAAAAAGTAAATAAATGTATTATATGTGAACCTACCATCACCATCAAAGAGAAAAAAAACCCAATAATAGAGGGGGAAAAAGAAAAAGAGAAGAAAAGAAAAAAGGAAAAAAGGAGTGAGGAAAAAAGAAGAAAAAAGTAAAAAAGGAGAAAAAAAAGAAAAATAAAGAAGAGGACTTCCAACTAAGGCTTTTATACTTATTGATCACATTTTCAAAAGTTTTAACTGTATAAGTTTTTTAACATTAAGTAAATGGTATTCAACATTGAAGATAAGTCAACATTTTTTTGGTTTCAGTTTCTGTTTGAAGAGAGCTTGAAAATGGCACCCGCCATTTTGAGTGCTGCAGCAGATTCTCCATGGAAATTCCAAATGGAGGTTTCCTTTTCTTGCAGCTCATCTGTTTGTGAAGCTACGGCGATATGATTAGAGAAGCAGCAATATGCGTGTATTTGTGTCACTATAGCTTCGCAGACACCCCCCTCAAAACAACAATAAAAATGGAAAAACGGGATCACTAGGCTAAACAAACTTTATTCTTCTAATTTTTACATTGAAATAGGAAGTGGAGGGTGGGCAAAAGGCTGGGTCAGATCAGCTGTGTTCACTGTGCAGTTCACCTGTTGAAACAGAAAAACATGGGGAAAACCCACTGCAAAGCACACAGCTGCGAGGTAAACACTGCAGGCATAAATGGCCTTGTTCAGGCAGGCAGAAACCAATGTGTCACCTGCCACAGAGGTAACTGGAAGTCACAAAATGAACCTTACCAACTGCAATGTGGGAAATTCCTGGAGGCTCGGAGTGGACCAGGATTTGGGGAGGGGAAGAACCTTGGTGGGACATAGTGCCACAGAGTGCCATAGAGTTAAACCTGAAAGGCAGCCATTTTTTCCCAGAGGAACTGAATGTTGTAGGCTGGAAATCAGTTTCAATTTTAGGTGGTTTCATGGCCCTTCCTCAAGGTTGCAACCCTACAAGGTTCTCAGTCTCCAATTAAGTAAATGGAGTAAATGGAGTAAGACAAGTAAAAATTAAGTAAATGGAGGAAGACAGGTAAGGGCCAATTACATGGGGGAAGCCTTATGGGACTGTGCTAGGCAACTACTTACAATAAAGTCTGGAAAGTCCTGCTTACCTGCTCTTGAATTGTTGAAGAGCTTGTACTCAAGAAAAAAAATATCAAGACTACCAGACATGGGTTTACTGCAATCTAGAAGAATTACACAAGAGAACAAAAGTCTCCAAAGAAATGTCCCTGGGCATCTGTCGTAAGTCACCTGAGGCTGGAAGGAATTATATAAGGTCACCTGTGTCAGCCTAAGGCTATTCCACCATTCACTTTATATGCGAAACCAAGTACATTTGCCTGAGTATGTTCTGCACAAAGGAAATAGGCTGCATTATTTCAAAGCACCAAATAGTGGCATTGTTCCTGTTGAACAAATATTTCCAGAGTGGAGAGCAGTGTCTGGACCACTGGTTGTGATGCAGGAAACCCAGATCCAAATTATTACACAGCTCTGAACTTTCACAGTGATCTTGGGCAAGATAGTCCTTAAGATCATCTGTTCAAACTCGACATGGTTGTTGTAAGGTTTACACTATTGCACTCCGCAAGCTCTACATACACTAACAGGGTGTTTTCTTTTTCTTTTTATTATATTAATTTTTGTCAACTGAAAAAAAATACAGAAAAAAGAAGAAAGTTAAGAATTAAGAATAGATAAACATAACGGCCATAATGATTTTCACAACTGAAAATAGTAATTTAAATGAACATGTAACCTCATATAATCTGAATCTAATATAATCTCTATCAAAATTAAAAATGAAATGAATCTGTATTTATAATCTTATTACTAAGACTACACTGACATTACAGGATAAACTGGATTTAAAAAGTTAATCATTAATCTTGTTGGGCAGGTTATGTTAGCTGATTTTAACTACAATCATGTTATATATATTTAGTTAAATTAATAAACAAATACATATGGTTCAGCCTAGGAAATCTTTGTCTTAGTATAATTATTAGACTGTTATCTATGTTTGGCTTGCAATTACTCTTTATATATATATAATGTCAGACTTGTATATATAATGTCTGATCAAATATATATAAAGAGTAATTGCAAGCCACATATATATATGTAGAAAAATATTTAGAAAAATAAAATTAGAAAATTTAGAAAAATATGTAGAAAAATATGTAGAAAAATATGTAGAAAAATAATTGCAAGCCACACACACACACACACACACACATACACACGTAGAATATACATATAAAGAGTAATTGCAAGCTACACACACACACACAGAGAGAGAGAAACACACACACACACACATATATATAAAAATATATATTAAATATTATTGAGAATATAAGTGATTAAGTAGATACATTAGTAAATCCTTCATCATATAATACTTAAAGTACAATTTCCTTTTCTCTTTAAATTCATGTTCTGGGCTTCAGTTTACTAGATTGGTCATGTTAAAATATTTTCTCATTTTATTTTCCCAGTTTTCTTGATCAGGAAGGTGATTTTCTTTTGGTAAAAATATAAAAGAAAAAAATCACCCAACAACACGTTATTCATTTAATTTTTATTTATTTTATCAAGCATCATTTACATCCCACCTTTCTCCTCAATGAGGATCCAAAGTGGCTTGCATAATTCTTTTCTTCTCCATTTTATCTTCACAACAGACCTGTGAGGTAGATTATGCTTTGAGTGCAAGATCAGCCCAAGGTCAGCCAGCAGGTTTCTATGGCAGACTGGGGATTCAAACCGGGGTATGCCACGTCCAAGTCTGACATTAGCCATGACACCCCTCTGGCTCTCAACAGAGCCCTCAACAATTCAAAACATACTTTGGCAACCGCAGTGTCCAAAATGATAGACTGTGCACTGCATGATGCTTTAGTGCTGATGTGTATATGTTTGTGTACTAATTAAGGTATTGCAGAGACAAAATAAATACATTCACCTGCCCAGAGATTTTATCCATTTTTGAAGATATTTCTTTGCCTCCTTTCTGCTCTCAAGTGAACCCAAAACCCTTCCCAGAACAGAGAGCAATAAAAAGACAGCCAAAGTAAAACTCAACCAGTCGAAATCAGACAATCTAAACTTCACAAGCCTACTCACGCAAAGCCCAAACCACCAGTTAAAGCTCTCTTGGAGAAAACCATTTTGCACAGGCTGTGAAAAGCAGAAAGAGAGAGGGCATTATTCAACCCGCCTCCACAGGCCTCTTCCACAACCAAGAAAACAGGCTGGAACAGGCTGCTAAGTGGACAGCAGAAACGCACAAGCAGAGAGTAATGAATGCCATCCAAAAAGAGCCTTGAACGCATCTGAAAGAAAGCACGTTTGCCAGGAGGATGCATCTTTGTCAATTTGCTTGTTTTTGAAACCATATCAGGGGTGCTAAAAACGGTCTTTCTTTCCAACAAAATGTGCTCGCTGTGATTCAGTTCAGACTCCTTCAGAAACAAAAACAAATCCACAGCCCTCAGTGCTCTTTCTCCTGCATCTGTTTGCTACTGTGCAAACTGAGCTACATTTAATGGAATGATTAAGAGTCCAATGATTACCCTATCTAATGAGTTGAATGACCTACCACAGAGAAATATCACTTTTAACATGTAGCATAAGTTAAAGTTGCATTCAGCAAAAAAGCAACCCCCATTCCTCAATTTCAAGATACAATTGCACATAATATCCACCATCTATCACAGACAAGTTTGAGTCTACAGAGATCGCTTGCCTGAGGGGCACTTAAACATAGTATTATGCCAAGGGCTATAGAATCTGGTGTCCACAGCTTCTGGACTCCCTTCTATATATATATATATTATTATATATATATATATATATTTAAAAAACACGTTTTTACTGTTTACATAGTTAGCAATGACAACGTAGAAAATGGAAGGTAAGTTAAAATTAAAATAGGAATTTTTTAAAAGCAGCAATTAGTTGGGCTTCTCCTGTTAGAACTAAGGAATAGGAAGATCAAAGGCATCCCTCAACATTCTGCAATGGCCTCACAACCTTCAAACCGCCCAGCCCCTTTGAACATGAAAGCTCCCGTGCTCGGCTTGCCAACATATGGAAGCACTGATGATGGTCAGTCCCAGCATGTGTCTCCTACTGTGAACAAAGGCAAGAGAAATTGGATGCACCAAGTGCACACCTGCTTAGAAAACATCACCTGAAAGTCCCATAAAAGACAGGATTGGAGGAGACGGATGAGAGGAAGTTATTTCCTTACGCTGTCTCTGATGTCTTCGTATGTCTTAGTGACTGTTGTTATAAAGCTTCTGGGTTTTGATGTTTTAAAAACCTTGTGGAATGAAACTCACAAGCCAGAATGGTGGTTGCAGATGAGTAAGTAATTGTGATGGGAGGATTCAGTGATATAGCTCAAGACTGGCTTTAGTGCCTATGGCTGCATATGTGACATGGGTCATGAGCAGCAGCAGGGTCTTCTCTGTGGCAGTACCTTTGACTTTAGAATTCACTCCTTGCTTCGGTTCACCTTTTTATTTATATCCCACCTTACTTCATGGCTGGATGTGATTTGGTGCCAGGTATGCTAAGCTGCAGCTGCCCGTTGAAAACTTTGTTATTTCCCAGGTTTCAGTCCCCACACAGTCCTACCACTATTTACTTTCCTGCAGTTTCCTGTTTATTCCTCGGCCTTTTGTTTTATTGCATTCTGAGATTCAAAATTCAGAAATCCGCTCTTAGTACAGTAACACTGTTTTATGATTTGACGTTTTCAAAGATTATGGATACATATTTAAAAAATGTTCTTTGCTAACTAAAGCCGAATAAACTCCCTCAAAATCTATTGCTTAGGACATTCTGCTTGCCAAAGCAGATCTGCGATATCTGCAGCATCAACTCAATTTTACCAACACAGCCAAATGCAATTACTTGCGTCCTTCAGGATTCCCTCCTGGGTGGAATACAACACACCCCTGCTTTATCTGGAAACTTCACACAACTTGAAGCTCTTTTTTAAGTGACACTATGGCCCCTTCCACACATGCAGAATAATACACTTTCAATGCACTTTTAATGCACTTTGCAGCTGTGCAGAATAGCAAAATCCACTTGCAAACAAGTGGATTGAAAGTGCATTATTTTTGCATGTGCAGAAGGGGCCTATGCTAGCTGCAGAAACAGCCTCTGTGTGGGGTTGTACCCCGTGGTGGTGAACCTATGGCACTCCAGGTGTTCATGGACTACAATTCCCATCAGCCCCTGCCAGCATGGCCAATTGGAGTGCCATCTGGAGTGCCATAGGCTCGCCACCACAATCTAGCCCATCAGAAGCAGGGTAGAGATTAGCTCCGCCTTTTAAATGGCAGGACTAAACTCTGGCATCTGCCCTTCCCTTTTAGTCCTTTTATAGGGCTCCCCCGCCCCCGCTTTAGCAACCATGCTGCAGCTCAGCTGACTGCAGTAGCTTAGCTATTAGGGGGAGGGGGTGCTGGAGCCATGGGGGAATAGCAAGATCTTCCTCAAGTTGGTGCTTTGTGACAAAGAAGGAAGGCACCAGTGGTGACAATGAAAGGACAGGATGGGCGACTGCCATCTCTAAGGAGCTTCACTCTGCTCAAGATTGTTCCTGTGATGGGGGTGACTTTTCCAATCCCCCTTTCCTGCCCATGTATGGCCAGCATTGAAGTGCTTTTCTGTGACACCTTTCACTTGAAGTCTTGACAGCACAGTGAGTGACATGCACAATGGAGGTTCATGTGAATTATAATTGCCAGTGATGTGATTTCTGTCTCCCACTGGAGTTACATTTGGTTAACTGAGTTCTCACTGGTGATGTAATGAAGCCGTCACGTAAATGTCAACGAGCTCCTTCAGTGATTCTATATGATCTGTAACATTGGAATAAATCTCCACTGCAACCTTTGGTTGGGCTCTTCCTTTGTCACAGCGGGAGAAAAATAATTTAAAACTGAAGGAAATTGACGCTGTTACGATCTGCCTCATGATGTTATTTCTAAAAAAGGTTGTTACTGCTATTCATTGACAAAGTTTGAGGAGATGAATATGCTGCTTTAATTCTGAGAAAATATTTATGAAAATGTTGTTATCCGTACTTATTTGTGAGAGAGCTTAGTAGTACTTCCAAGGAAATGTGGGCAGAATATATTTCTTTGTCAAATGTACTTTTTCTAGAGAATCTTTCCTATTTTATTTCTCTGGTGTTCAGGATTAAGTTAATAAAATTAGCTCCGTATAGTTTCCAGGTACAGGTCAGCTTGCTGGCTCTTATTTTAAAAGTGCAAAATAATTTGGAGGCAGGGAACTTGAAGCGGAATTGTCGAACCCAGCAATTTTTTTTCTGCATTCTGCGCCTCATTTTCACAGGTGAGTTGGGTGGCGACCAAAGGCCGCTTTTCAGTGGTGGCGCCTCACCTTTGGAACGTTTCCTCAGGCCCTCTATCCTATTGTTCTTCAGGTGTTAGGCCAAAATATTTCCTATGTCTGAGGACTGTTCTATGGGTTTTGAGGGTACTCAGTATTCTTTTTATGGTGCTTTTATGCCCCCAGATTGATCAGTATTAAAACAAACCTTGGAAACATTTTTTTTATACAACCCCTCTTGGGGGGTCTCAAAGCAGGATTTTCATGCTTCCCTCTTCGCTGCAGCCCACTGAACTCTCATACATTCTTCCTGGGGGCCGGCCTAGGGGACATATTCTAGATCTGCAATGGGAGAGGGGAATTGATGGCAATCACTGCTTCTTTCGCAATTCCATCAGAGGCACTGTGTCGTTGGATAAACCTGATTGTTTTTGCTCTCTACCTATCCAATAGGTCTCTGGATAGGCATTAGGAAGCATATAACTGGTCCTTAACAATATTCATTACTTAAAATCTGTAATTCTTATATTTTACCGAATGGAGGCTTTTAAAAAAACAAAACTTATTTTTGCTTCTAAAGCCATGAAGGAAGTATATTTATTTGTTTCTGAACCTAATTCAAGGTGCTGGTGTGGATTTTTAAAGCCCTCGCTGGCTTTAATATCTGAAGGACTGTCTACTCCTGTACAAACCTGCTCAACCACTAAGATCATTATCCGAGGCCCTGCTTCAGGTATTCTCACCTTCTGCAATTAGGCAAGTGGCAACCTGAGGGAAGGCCTTCTCAGCAGTGGTACCACAACAATGTAGCTCCCCCCCAAGGGTATTCATCTGTCTCTTTCTTAAGGTTGCCACCCAAAGGCTGACTATCCTCAGGAGATTTTTAAGGTGGTGCTATGTGTATTATGGTGATGGTGATGTCACTTTCAGAAGTGATGTCATCTGTCACCATGGCCGCTTCCGCACGGAGGCGGAAACAGCCGGGTCGGCGTAGTCGACGCCGACCCGATGCTGCTGGGACCGTTCGCATGAACGGTCCCAGAAAGAACTGGGAAGACGGTGCCACTGGGCGCCATCGCCTGGTGGACTTACCTGGTCTCCAGCCCTCCAGCGCATCGCCGGGGCCTGGGGACACACCTCCCCTGCCCTCGCTTGCCTTCCAGCGATGCCCGGAGCGCAGAATCCCAGGCCAGCGAGCGAACTCAAAGTAAGAGAGCGGCTCCAAGCCGGCATTTCCCAACAACCTGGCTCCCCGGGGTTGGGGAAGCTCACCAGCTTTAGCGGTCGAGGCGGCGCAGGCGACACAACGCTGCACCCACAATCGCGAATATAGCGACCTGGGGCGGCGTGCGATCGAGCCACCATATTCCGCCTGTCGCAGAGGAAGCGGACCCATGATTCTCTAACAGCAACCCTAAAATGCGTCATGGGTGAGAACCACGGCAATTTTGGAAATTCCAGAAGGTTGTGGTGTAATGTAGCTCGCTTCTGGTCACTTGATGGAGAGTAATGTCATGAATTGTTTCCTGGTCCCCTTTCCTGCTGTCACTATATTCCATCAGATGTTACAGACTTTCTTGTTTTCTCTAATATTCCCTCAATGAAGTCCCTGCTCTGAGGGTTTTAATTACTGCTTTATATGGCTTTAATATATTCTTCGGTTATTGGTTTGAAGTGTTTTTTTCTTCATTGTTTTGTAATATATTTTGTAACACTTTGTTTTTTTGATTGGTAGCTGCTGTAAGTGTCCCTGATTGAACAAGAAGGTTGGTATACGCATTTTGTAAACAAACAAAAATTAACACAGCAATCAGAAGCCCGAGCAGGACTCACAAGGAGTGAGAGCCAGGAGAGACGATTTCCTGCTTCTAAATGTAGGCGGATTTTTTTCACTTTCGAAATGCTCCGTGGCGCTATCCAGAACGGAGCATACTTGCTGGGGGGCTTCCCACCTGCTTGTAGTTCCACACAGCTGCCCAGCTCTTTCCTTCCACTCCAGGCAGGAGGACCCAGTCTTGGTGGAAGTCCCAGCTAGTTTTCTCTAAACAAGCCCGAGATTTCCGGGGAGTTTCCCATAAGCACTGAGCTCACTTCCTAGGCGTAGCGTTGGCGAAGCCTCCAGTTTCCTCTGCGTTCAGATTGGCTGAATCTTGCCCCAGTACACCCACTCACTTTCGGTACTTAGAAGCAAAGATTTAGAAGCAGAGAGAGGATCAGCCCTATACTCCCCTACAAACACCTGCTTGCATGTGGGGGGGATGGGGGATTGATTCTTTGACCTGAGTGTTCAGCCAGCCAAAGTAGCAGATTGGGAAAAATAATCCCCAATGCTGCTGTTAGGGGAGTTCTTCACAGCGGGAAGCCTCCCAGAGTAACACAGGGGCATTAAAAGAACCTCCATTTTGGCGGTTCTGGAAGCCCGCTTGAGCAAGCCAATGCTCCAGGAAGCAGTTGGGGCAACAGCATGGCAGACACTCTGTAGCAACAAGGGCAGTGAAGAACTCTCCATTGCACGGGGAGGCATTTCCTGTGCTTTAACAGAGCAATTTCACCATGAGAAAAACCAGCCCATACAAAGCCATTTTTCATGCACTGTTAGTGTAATTGTTGCAAATAAAACCTACTCAGGAATGTGAAGAAACAAGACTGAAAGTTTTCCTAGTCTAAGAGAAAAGGGCATACTATACTGGAAAAAATGATATTTTGTCTGATGGGTGGCATGTTGAATCCACGCTGAAAACATGTTTCTAAAGAAATTAGCATTCCTGAAGTATTGGGGAAAATGTTTGCAAAAAAAAGATCAAAAGACTCCTTACTGAATACATTAAAAATTTGACTTTCTCTTATAATGCCAACATGTTTTGTGTTTTAGTAAGATCCCTTTTGGAAACTCAGCGGTTTTGGAGGGATCATTTTTATTTATTTTATTTGTTTTTGGCGACATTTTTTGAATAGCCCCATCCCCAAAGACTCTGGAGGTGTACAATATAAAGGAAACAATATAAGCAGTTAAAACATTATTTAAAGCAGCGACAACCGTACCAAAATTGTTCTAATAAATATAATAGAAGTTTCAAGTACGAGATGGATGGCGTTCAGCAGTCTGCTATTATAGTTCCCTCCCCTCACCTAAAGGGAGAAATAACATCCCATGTTCAATCTAAAAATTCCCTCCCGCTTCAAAGGGGAGGTGTGAATCTATGAGATGACAGCTGGCCTTTAAAACAGGTGTCAGAAGCCGGAGGAAGAGGCACCATCCAGCGTCCGGTTCCTCAGGAAATTTTGGGGCACATCACAGGATTTGGAGCTTCCCCACTGTTTACTTAGGTACTTTTACCTTCTTGAATAATTTTGGCATCATTAACAAAGGCTTGGTTTTGCCTCAGTGTTTCTATACTCAGGACATGTACAAGTGGAAACAATCATTCCCAGTGTGGGATTGTTGGTGTGTGTGTGTGTGTCCTTGTTAGCCCTCCTCCACTGTGAAAACAGTGTTTTTCTATTTTTCTACCTGTCTTTTTAGCCAATGAATAGTTAAAGGAGACTACTTTTGCCAGTTGCCATGGCTAATAATAAATCTCTTCAAGGAGCTTCCAGGAGAATTGGCCAAAATGTTTTTTAAAAATCCGAACAAAGCGATTTGCCTACCAGTAGACTTCCAAGTGGACCCATTCTGCCAATAAAATCCAGATTGGTTGGTGTTTGTTAATACTCATCATTAGTACAATTGTAAGAACTGATATATGGTGTCAAAGAGATCAACGGTGTGTTGAAGGAATTCCAAATTAGGCTGTTAGGTTGAAGCCTGCATTCAAAATGCAAAGCCAGTTATTCTGACATGTGTGAGGGATCTTTGTCTCAGTACCGGTATTATTGGATAGAGTATTCATCTGCGCCCCCCCATTCTGGAATTTGTATGCACTTCTGATTCCTTAAATTATTATTTTGCAGAAGTATTATGCATTTCAAGTGAGGCTAGAATCACCATGACAAACATTTCTGGGTAGAATCAGTCAATGTAAACTAACTGAAACAAAATACCAGTTTTGGTAATACACAATGATGAACAGAATCAATAAGGGACTAAACTTGAGCAGGTATTTCTATATGCTCATCAAAGGAAAAGTCATTGGCATTAGACATCACAGTTTGGCGTAGTGCGCCAAAGAACAATATGGCACAATGCAGAAAGATGGAATTACATATTACAAAACATAAAAGCTGGTACACATGGCGAGAGATACTTGAACATTTGTCAGCTCAGCTCATATCCTGTTCATGGCAGGTCAGTTTTCAATGGACTGTTCATTCATTTGTTGTTCTGCTCATGGCGATTGCCGGGAAGGTTTGCTTCAGCTGGTAAATGTAACAGTGCAATTACAATGCAGTAGTGGTTGGCCCTACACTGTCTAATGGAGTTCTATTTTCCCCTATCCTCACTATTCTGCTGCTTCACTTAGCAGACAATTGTTTGGTAACTTGATGACAGTTGGGGTAGGTCCCGCAAATCATATAGCTCTAAGTCATAAATAAATGCTGTGGTGTTTTTACAAAAGCCCAGCCTTCAAACATTTGTCTCAGTGGTTCTTTGCTATGTTAATGGCAGCTGCTGATCTCTACTTGGATTGGCAGCTTTTTTTCCACCTACACGTTTATGCAAAACTGCTTGGTAGCCATACTGAATTAGCTTGGTGCCAAAGCTAGACGGGTCTGGTGATGTGATTGAAATGGGGGTAAGTTCGAGGTGTTGACTGAACAGGAATGCATCTATAAAATGTGTATTTGGCTTTCCTCCATCAGAAATGGGTAGCATCTCTGCGTTGTGTTCTTCTGAGGATTGCAGAAAACATTTAGTAAAGTATGTAATCTGTGTCACGATATTATCAGTTCATGCATTTCCTACATGGTTCACTGCTACTGGCAAGGATCGGGGAAACATACAACATCTAATCGGGACTCAGGATGAGATTTATCCTGGGAGAGGATTTAACATATGGATGCCCTTTTGGAGCAGCTAAATGTTACAAAATTTCTTGTAACACGTAGTTCCACCCTCAAAAGAGTGACCAATTTTTTAAGAAGTAAAAAATTGGAGAGAAGACACTTGAACAGAATTTGCCCATTTGGTCTTAAAGTGTACTATAATATTGTGTTCTATGTAGCAGCCGGGTATGCTGTTTTGCATGACTTTGAGATATGTTAGCACTTATGGGTAGGTGGACCGCTATGTGAGCTTTGGGGTTTACTATGATGTTTTAAAGGGTTATGGAGCAACCACCTGTAGCAAATGAAACCAGCAAAGTCTGTTTCCATATCTAGAGGATTATTTATAGAGTTTACAGAGTCCCAGCCTACCTACCCTGCCCCGCCCCATCCCAATCTGCCCACATCCCTTCCCCTATCCACCCATGCCTACGCTTGAGGAGGTCCTGAGGTACGGAGGTCTGGGAGTGCGCCCACCACCACTTTCACACCACGCAAGGGTAGATGCCTACCTTGGAGAGTGCCTTCTCAGTCAAAGCTCTGAATTCTCTCCCTTGGAGATTCACCCTGTCCTTCAGTTGCCATATTCTGCCAACAGGTCAAGACTTTTTTCATTTTGTTTCATTTGGCATCCCTTCACTGATCCTTCCCCTGCCTTACACCAATGGTTGTAAATAATGTTTTACATGAACAACTCTGTTTTGTATATATTTGACTGTTTTAACATTCTTTTTTAAAATTCTTTTATGTGAGTTTGTGGAGGGGCTGATTTTAATGGTTTCATTGTGTATGTAATGTAGAATTTATCATGTATGTTTTAAATTGCTAGCCAAGTGACCCACTTGTGAGGGACAGAAATACTGGAATATATAAATTTTCAAGTAAGTAATAATAATAATAATGACAATGAATGTGATAATGATGTCAAAGTGTTGGTCTAAAACTTGAAATAGGGGCATACAAGTTCACACACCTATTCTATAGGCCTATATGGAATGTTGTGGCTGTTTTTCTTGGCGCCAAAATGAAAAGTGGGCACAAGGTATCAGCGTCCTCTCCTAGAGAGTCAGAGTTGCCACACATTTCTGTCCATATGGAAATTATGTATTTACTTCTGGTTTTGTAGCTAGCTATTGGGTATAACAGAAAGCCTTGAGACTTAACTGCAAAATATGGGACTGCATTCTTATATGCTTTACCTCGCTATGATGTTTAGTGCCATGAAATAAACTCATCTGACATTATTTACCTTGCCTTAATATTTGGATTCACCAAAGGAGAAAAAATTTACCACTGAAAATACCACTGAATGGAATTGGTGATTTTTTTATTCCAGCTCTCATATTTCTATCTCACTTACCTATCATTCAAAGATCTTTTTTTAGGCATACTTGGAGCTATCAGCTTTATGCATCCAGGTACCCTGTGATGTAGGAATGGCAGATCAGACCCCATTTAGGGCAATGATTGAGCTATAGCGAATTCCGTAGCTCAGGAGAGGATTTGACCTCAGACCCATTTCAGTATTCTGTTTATTATTATCGCTACAGGCTACTACAGGAGAATGAGCAGCAGGGTATATTTCAGAGGGATGCTGGGCAGAGACTTGGAGGATTAATAGCTGTACTCTAGTGAGAAATCATTGATAGCTCCTATGGTAGTTTGGAGTACCTTAGCTAATAATTCACCCAGCTGGTGACCCCTAAGAGAAAGAGTTCCACCACAGTGTCTTCCAATGGCTACAGCAGACAAAGCATATTGGAGCCTCAGTTTATCACTTAAGGCATTTCTTCCATATTACTAACTCAGAGGAAATAATATCCACCCACACTGTTGCCAACTCTGGTTCCCCAGAACACGGTGGTTTTTTCTTAGAAGTTTCCTGCTTAAAAGCGTAGCCCTGACCAGACCCTGACCTTCCCTCCAGCCTGTGTGAGGGTGTAGCGGATAAGTGCCTGAGGTGAAGAATGACCTTACAGGAGATGGAGGTGGTAATCTCAAAGCATTGTCTTCCCTGGATATCACGCCCAGTCCCTGTTGCCTTGCGCTCTGCTATGTGATTACTAAGCTGTGCTTGTGGAAATGATAATTTGCCCCATTGGCCACTGGAAAGCACACTAGTTTTACATATTTGTGTATATACATCTACAGATACACACCCATCTACAGATGCCAGATCTGTATACATACAGGATATATAACGTACTGTAAGAGGAGTGTCTACTGAAAATTGTCTTTCATCTAAATACAATGCAGTAGCACAAACTCACTACGTTTAACACAGTAACCATATGTATTGTGTTTCTTTTGCATCGGTTGGCTTTGTAAAGATGAGCCTGTAGATTTTCTGACTATTGAATCGAGAATGGCTTTTAAATAGGTGACTTGACAAAATGCCAAACAAAGTATTCATGGGAAATAATATATATTTCACAACCCAGTCAAATAAGAAGAGGAAAATATTCACCTGCATAAACATACAGAGTAAACACATTTTGCCCGGAGATTGCCACACTCATGAGACGACTATCCAATTTGGCGTAGTGGTTAAGAGTGAAGTGGACTCAATCTGGAGGAGATAACACTCTATACCCACTATCACTGCACTCAACACAGATTGAGATTGCTTCTTGCAGTCCAAAGGGAAGCTTAATGTGCTGTAATGCACCTGGATTTTTTTCTGCCATTTCAACACAATAAAATTCTAGAAGTACATTGAAAGGGTGCATTATTTAGTACTTACGAAAACCAACTCAAGTGGTTTTTTTCCTCCAACAGAGGGAACTGTTTGCAAGTTGGAGGAGGAAGCCACTCAATGTTTCTAGAACATCTAGAGAAAAGCAGGGAATATGTGCAGGTTGCCTGGTAGAAGCAATGCTCTCTCTCTTTCCATTTTTTGCACCAGTCCAAAGGAAGGTTACTATATACATGAAAACAGGCTTGTGAGCAGCAGCATGTCTCAAGCTGCATGCAAAACCCATGACTGGGTGGGTGCTGCATGGTAGTGGTTTCAATCTATGATCCTAGAAGCCTAGCAGAGGCCAGTATGGTGTAGCGATTAAGAGCAGTGGATTCTAATCTGGAGGGAACTGGGTTTTGATTCCCCAGCTCCTCCCACTCCTGATCCAGTGGACTTTTATCTGAGTGAACTGGATTTGTTTCTGTGCTCCTATACATGAAGCCTTCTGGGTGACCTTGGGCTAGTCACAGGTCTTTGAAACTCTCTCAGTTCCACCTACTTCACAAGGTGTCTGTTGTGGGAAAAGAACATGGGGGAGAGTTTACAAATACCAGAGTCCCTGCCACAGGAGTGAAGATGGGATATAAATCCAACTCTTCTCCAGCATATAGCTTGGAGCTCTTCTAAAACTGTGATCCATTCTGCACAGCACAAAAACCACATCTTAAGAGAAGCCCTCCTGAGGGGGTTGGGCGGAATCTATCGCAAGTCCTAATGGGGGGATGGATGGATGGATGGGGGGATGGATGGATGGATGGATGGATGGATATGGATGGATGGATGGATGGATGGATGGATGGATGGATGGATGGATGGATGGATGGATGGATGGATGGATGGATGGATGGATGGATGGATGGATGGATGGATGGATGGATAAATGGATGGATAAATGGATGGATGGATGGATGGATGAATGCCTCTTTTCACTGTGCACACCCAAAACAAGAGGTCTGGGGGACATCTTAAAAAGAGGTGGCTTATGGTATGCTTTCCAGACAGCAAAGGGTCAGAGGGGGAAAGAGGCTGTTTCCCATCCAACTGTTTAGCTCCTTGATCAGTTTCATCCTCAGTTTGCACCTGACATTTTGTGTGCAGCTGAAGGGATTCTCCCTGCTGCCATTTGCTGAAGGTAGCCCCAGGACTTTTGCTATCCAAACTCTGATCCTGAGTGCCTTTTCCACCCCAAAATACCTGCCAAAAATACATAGTTGTTCTCAGCAAAGAAATATAGTTTCCCTATTTTTTTGTATTTTGGAACTATCAATAGCTGTGCAGTACACATAAAGAGAATCTTAGCTGCTCAGAAGAAGCGAGGTCTGTTGCCCATTGAAAAGCATTGGAGTTACGACCTGTCCTCCATTGAACAGAGAAGAAACTGTCCAGTCCATGGGGGGCAGAGTTAACTAATGCTTCAATAGACAGTAGCAGACCTGTATTCTGAGCAGGATAAATCCTAAGAACCCTCGCAAGGAGGCGGAAGGGAGCTTGGGTGGCGTTACTGGCGCTGAAACCGGCGGCGCGGGGAACCGTCGCATGGGCCGGTCTAGAAAAAACCGAGGGAGAAACTGGCCCGCTGAGCGCTGGCCAGCAGATGGGCCTCCTACTCTCTGGACCTCTGGCACATCACGGGAGGGCCTGGGGTTGCGCCTCCCCCTGCCTCTTGGCGCCTGCTTCCAGCGTCGCGCAGAGCAGGGCGTCATTCAGGCTTTCGAGCGTCTTTCGAACCGGAAACCAAATTAAGGGGAAGTGGGAGGCGCTGGAAGCGGCGCTGCCATTACGCCGCTGA
This sequence comes from Sphaerodactylus townsendi, assembly GCF_021028975.2. Taxonomy (NCBI): domain Eukaryota; kingdom Metazoa; phylum Chordata; class Lepidosauria; order Squamata; family Sphaerodactylidae; genus Sphaerodactylus; species Sphaerodactylus townsendi. Next base: position 27,239,127 of record NC_059435.1, read on the forward strand.
CAGCGGCTTCAGCCAGGCGTTTAGAAAGTGCGCTTCCCAGTGCACTCTGGAAGCGCTGGCAACGGACCAGGCGGTGCAAGGCCTTGCAGCCTGGCGAGAATGGCGGCCACCAGAGTGGCGTTTTACCGTCCCAGGCCGTAAATCACTTTCCGTCTTGAGAAGAAGCCTCTGTTTCGTAGAGACTCCGCGCCACAGGAGAGAAAAGTGAAGATATGAAAAACAACTCTTGTTTTCCTCTTTGGCTCATTAACAACTAGGTAAATCGAATTTTAATGATAAACATAGCCAAAATTATAGCGAAAAAAGCAGGAGGAACAATTTTTCAGTCTCTCTTGCCATCTCTGGAAATGCCAAACATTTCAGAGTCGGTAGCATTTTCTGGGCAATGTTCCCACCACTGATGGCCCAAAACTTTGGTAGTCATTTGCATCGAGGCCTTTACATCTTACCAAACCATTCTGGTAGAGATTCCTAAATCACAGAGAACATTCTGGTAGGAATTCTAAGAATTCAGAAAACAGTGGAAGAATATTTCAGTCTTTCTAGACATTCTGTCACAAACCTATAAGTCATCACTATCCTGCAAAAGAACTTCAAAGGGAGGCTACAGGACAAAAAAAAAATACAAACTGGGATTTGTTAAAGAAGTTTTACAACACACACATCCCTGAACAATGATTTTGGTTTTATGATTCCTTGGCAAAGAATTAACTATCTAACAAAGGCCTGGGATAACTCCACCCATTACAGATATGTAACTAGTTTTGGAATAAACTGTAGCAATTTTTCTTGATTGAATCTATGTGAATTTTATATACTCACATTTCGCCCTGCCGGTTTAAACACTTTGTGACCTCGCGACCTTACTATTTTTTTCTCTCATCCTCCTGCAAAAAAAAGATTGGCATGAAAGGATCCATAACCCGGAACAGCAAGGGAAGCGTGTGTAGCGACTAAGCAACAGAAACGGTCACACGAGGCAGTGGTATGTTGATTTCAAAAACCAATGCAATAATATAATTCAAGCTAGGAAATTGTTATATATCTTAGTTTCTGTAACACCTTATGTAGCGATTTTGTTGGCATGATCCGAGAACATATATATATAAAACTATACACAAATTACTTTCTTTCTACAATCTTCCAACTGTGGTTTTCCAATCATAATTCAATAACTAAATACAGTACATTCATGAATTAGCATCATTCACAAACAACGTAGTCTTACATAACAATATTGTTGTCAAAGTAAGTACTCTGTGATACAAGCAACTTCTTTCAAAAAAATGTTTTTAGTAAATATTCCAGAAGAGCAGATAAGCTGTTTGTTGTGTCTGGAGGAGGTGTCCTTTTAATAGGCACAACGCAAAAGAGGATGCCCTCCAAAAGAGTCACAAACAATTCTTTAGAAACATAAACATCTACTAAACGTCCAATACTAATGCAACGTTTTCGACAGGAGTGTTCTTCTTCAGAGTTATGATAAGTAGTATACACATCAATTAGGCCAATACCGAAGGTGCTCTGTAAAAAGGATCCACTCATTGCATCTGCGAAGTGGTCCCTAGTCCATGAAAGCTTCAGCTGTAATAAAAATTTGCTTGTCTTTAATGAAGAAAGTTGACAGGAAGAAATGTGGAATGCTTTGAAATGTGGTATGGGAGGAGAGTTTTACAGAAACCGTGCGTTGCCAAAAAGACAAATGAGGGGGTTCTAAATCAAATTGAGCCAGAACTCTCCCTAGAACAGGGGTCTGCAACCTGCGGCTGTCCAGGTGTTCATGGACTACAATTCCCATCAGCCCCTGCCACCATGGCCAATTGATGGGAATTGTAGTCCATGAACATGTGGAGAACCGCAGGTTGCAGACCCCTGCCCTAGAAACTCAAATGACTAAACTGAGGCTATCATACTTTGGTCACATAATGAGGAGACAAGAATCGCTGGAAAAGATGATCATGCTAGGAAAGTTGAAGGCAGCAGCATAAAAGGAAGACCCAACATGAGTTGGATTGACTCTACAAAGGAAGCCACGGCCCTCAGTTTGCAATACCAGAACAAGAATGTCAGTGATAGGACTTTCTGAAGGACATTGATTCATCGGGTTGCCGTGACTCAGAAGCAACTTGACAGCACTTAACACACACAAGGTGCCACAAGGCTCTTGTCTGCCTTGCAAAGGTTTCTCTTGGCACTCTAAAAAAATGTATAAATCTTACAATCAGATGAGGATTTTTAATGCCCTCAGGGTGCACCTTAGTCATGTAAAAGCAGTCTTTAAATTATGAGTAAACATAAAACGACTGTGGCAGTGCCAAAATCTATATAATGCTTCATTTTTAATCTGCCGTTGTAGCAGTTGTGAAAACAGAAATTGTATTGGGAAGCCACAGGGGTGCGTGATGAATGGTGCTTGTTTTCTTTTGGGTTTAGTTCATGAAAACATTCTTATGATTAAAGTTAATTGCCACTGGGAAGACAGGTACAAACAAATCATTACTGCTAAATAACCATGAGATCTTTCATAATAAAAATAACCTTAACAGAGGAGACCTAGTTTCAAAGTTTGCTACTTTGTTGTGAAAGGGAAAAGGGAGGCCGGTGTCAAAGTTCAAGGATCATTAAGGTTTATCCAGATATTCCACAGGCTAGAGCTGATGGTCAAGAAATGCCTCTAACCTTGAAAGAATGCCAAGGCGGGCAATTCTCATTGTCTTCCACTAGATATGAGATGGAAAGTAGGATGCAGTTTATAGAGCTACTAGTCCTGGTGTAGGATATAGTAGGATGATGGGCATACCTCTTTGTGGTTTGACTCAGGAAGCACTCTTTCTGCAAGAGTCAAAATGACACTAACTGGGAATAATGTTCAGTTATTAAATGCACCGCTGGGCCCTTTAAATACCACTCAGTGGCTCATGAATTTCTATTAACCTAGATAATCCATCTACAGTTGCATGGAAATAGCAGACGGAAATAGGAAGAGGGATGGGCCTCATGCCAACTGCTACCCCTCTGACTCTTGCCTTTTATTTCCTTAAAACACGTTGATGGTTCTTAGCGTTAATTGAAGCCCCATGTTGGATTATTCAACAGATATGACACTTCACTGCATTTATTTTAAAACTTTTGAATTATTCATTTTGATGTGCCCAGATTTTCTTTTGACTCCTAAATTTACCAGTAAGTTAAAAGTTCCTAGTTCCTATGGATCACCCAGAGGTAATCTATCTTATTTTAGGAACCACTTCCTTTCAAAATAATGCAGATTTCATTCATCTATGTAACTCTGTGTAATTACCAAGACAGTTCTCTCTTGGGACTTTGTTAAAGACAGTAGCACAAAATAGTTCTCCTTGCTTTGAAGGCAGAATGGGAAGGCAAAGGGTGGGTTCCAGGCTGCAGCTTCTAGCTGATATGGTCTGCCAGTAGTAAAGTCCATTGCGCTGAACAGTACAATGGGCTCTACACAGGGCGCAACAGCGAGGGAGCATCTGCTTACATTGGTAGGGAACCAAGCTACTTGGCACCAAATGCTCAAGGTTCTCTGGAATGTGTTACTTTAAAAAAAATGTTTTGATCCAACTTGTAATTGTGATCAACAATATTAACTCTGCTTATATTTCAGGTCTGTTTTCCCATGTAAATTACCAAGAAGACTGTAAACATACAAATAAAACTGCTTCAACCAAGTTTTAATGTTTTGTGTCTTATTTACGTCCATGTCAAGTTTGTACATGTAATCACAAATCTCCAGGTCCCACCTGGATGTTGGTAAACCTGATACTGAGTGTTTTCTGATGTGTGTGTGTTTGACTCAGTTGAAGGGAGTGGAAACAGGCTGCACAGCCAGATTTGATGAGGGAGTGGGGGAAAGAGAGCGAGCTGGTTTTTCCTAAGTTAATTGTTGGAAATTTGGGGGTAAGGTAGACAGGTTGGGAAATGCCTGGAGATTAAGGGAAGGAGGCTAGCCATAGCAGGGTTTGAGAAGGGGGGAAGATGTCAGGGAAAACTGAAGAGTCCACCCTCTGAAGGAGTCATTTACTCCAAGGGATCTGTTTTCTGGGGCTGATTCCGCATGGGCCAAAAACAGCAGTGTGAAAATGGTGTGGAAATGGTGTAAAAGGGTTTAAAACGGTGTAAAAGGGCTTATACCATTTTTACACTGTTTTCACACCGCTGTTTTTGGCCCATGGGAAATCAGTCTGGGGTTTGGAGATCAGTTGTAATTCCACATCTCCAAATCCCATCTGCAGGTTGGCAAGGCAAGTTCTGAATAAACATAAACAGCACATTGTAAGGTTTTCTGTGGAGAAATGTATGTGGTATGCACAAAAACATTAATTTTATGGGTCCAGAATGGGATAGGAAGTATATCTAAATGGCAAAGTGTATCTAAATGGCAAAATCTCCAAGCTTCAACTGGAGGTTCGCAAGGGAAGGTCTTAATACATATAACAGCACATTTTTACACTTTTTGTGCCAAAATATATATGGCATACGTACAAACATCCATTTGTGTTGTCAAAATGGGAGATTTAATGTATTTAAGTGGCAAAGTGATATCAAGGCCCCATTTGGAGGTTGGCAAGCCATGTTGTAAATTCTTTTTCACACATGTTAACTCTGCTGAAGAGAAGACATTTGAGAGACTCACCGGTTCACCTCTGAGAGCAATTGCGGTTGCTGAGTACTGAGAAGTCTGTTGGTAAGAGTTGTCTGTTTGTTCTTTGGAGGAGCGGGGGGAGCATGCATGGGTGTTTGGGGTGGCAGGGCTTCTTTTGTTTGGGGGAGGATAGGACATGCTGGGGATTTGGGAGGGTGGTCATTTGTTTGCAGGGTTGGGATGGGGAATGTACATGGAATAGGGGAGGCTTTTGTCAGCAGGCTGGGTTGTTTTGTTTGGAAGTGGGTAAAACATGTTGGGTGATTGGGAGGATGGTTGTTTGGGGACTTTGGGGGAGGGGGAGCATGGGGGATTGGGGATGTTTTTTGTTGAAGGGTTAGGGTTTTTTGTTTGGGAGAAGGGAAGGCATGCTGGGGATTCAGGAAGGTGGTCACTTGGTCTAAGGATTGGGAGGGGGAATATGAACAGGGGATCGAGGAGGCTTTTTGTTGGTGGGCTGGGTTTTTTGTTCGGATGGGAGTAGGGCAGGCTGGTGGTTCAGGAGGGAGGTTGCTTGGGTTGGGAGGAGCAGTGCTTGCGGGCGGGGGGACGTCCGATGGAAGCTGAACCAATGAACATGCAAGTCAGTCCCATGCACCCATTGGTTGAGGGTTGGTTGTCGGACGGTCCAAACCCTTAGTAAATTTTATAGTTTATAAGATAAGATAGGATATTTGAGGGTATGGAAGTTTCAGAGGAAGGGTGGGTGTCATTTCTTCCATGAAATGGGAGGCTTTAGTGAAGGGGAGGAATCTCAAGTTAAAATATGTTCAATTAGTCAATAACTATCAATTAGGGATTTCTAAGTCATTCTATTAAATATTTAAACTGCAAAATTTGTCTAATGCCTAATAAAGTTTTTAATGGAGTTTGTTGCCTGACTTGTTGAAGCCAAAACTAATTAGAGCATGCAACAGAAAATCATGCATAAGCAATGTAATTCATTCATAACTCACACTGCAGAAATTGATTTGTTGCAAACAGGCCCTGCAGTGGAAAATATCCTGAAGTTCCTCATTAATGGATTTTTAAAATAAAAATCATGAATGCGTTGAGTACAAAACAGCTTATTTGTTTCCAGTCATCAACCTACTAAATAGCTACATTTTAAAATTTTGACCTTCTATTTATAATTTGTTTTGGTTACTTCATTGATTCATCAAATTAATTTGTGTATTATTTAAGATATTTTACAACACTCTTCCTCTGAAAGCCCCATAGGGTGTTTTTTTTTTCATTTTATTGTCTCAATTACCTTGTTAGGTAGGTAAGCTGGGAGATGGATTTTCCTAAACCAAGTTCTGCATTTTATAAGATTGACAGGCCATGCAATCTCATATTGTCAGTGAAAGCCAGGTATCTTGTAAACATGGTACTGATCTTTTAAAAAACAAAATGGTGGCAGACAGTCCATTCTCTGATGTCTGAGGGGGGTGAAAGGAAATGGGTAATAACAGCTTGTTCTGTCAGACAAAAGAAAAAAAATCATTTCTCAATGAATGCTATGGAATTCACTACCAGTGGATATTGTAATAGCTATGAGTATAGATGGCTTTAAAAGGGGGTTGGGCAGATACTTGGAGGTGAGGTCCATCATTGGCTACTAGCTGGTCCCTCTAAGCATTCCCTGTTGCTGTGTGGCAATCCAAAAACACTTCACGGAACTGAGCCAGCCCAGAGAGCTCCCCTTGCTGGGCAGCCCCTTATCTGCACAGCACCAATACGGTGGTTGTGTGGCCATGCATGCACACCATTTACAAAGAATGTTGGCCACCAGTGAGTAAAAGGAATGTCCATATACAGAGGCCACAAACTTCTGAATATCAGTGCTCAGAGGCAGAGGCGTATCTAGGGAAATGGAGCCTGGGGCAAAACCTGAGTTTTCTATCTCCTCCCCATGGGCAGCTGCCCCCCACCTTTCCCTCAGTTCTAGGCCTGCTCCATTTTTTCCAATTGTCCTCCATCCTCCTCTCTCTCCACTCCACACTCACACTTACGCTCCCCACCCTGAGCCCCCATACCTCCCCCCCTTTCATCCCTGCCCTTCCTTTTTAGGCCTAGCCCCTCCCTCCGATCAAAGAGCCATGCCCTCTCAGTCCTGCAGGCCCGACCTGCAGCTGGACTGCCCGTGGACATTCTGTCGGCCTTACCTTGTGAGCCAGCCTCAAGTCTGGCTCCCTGCCAGCCTAGGGCCTTGCTGGCTCACCCTAGTGTTGCAAGTCTCTCTGTGTGCTCTCTGGCTTGTCCTGCTGCTGACCCCTTTTGTCTGGTCTCGGGGCTGTCCTGGCCTTCCTCAGGTCGCATTCTGGGCTTCCCCGTGGCTTGGTACTGACTCCACCCCCGAACAGTATGCCCCAAACAGCATGCCACAGCTCCCCACATGCAGAGGGGTGTGGGCATGTGACTGAATGGCCTCCGCCCGGGAACATGTGACCCCACATGTCCCCATGGGTAGTACACCACTGCTGGGAGGCAGCCTCAGAGAAAGGCCTTAATCTTTATGTCCTGTTTCTTTGCCCCACTGAAGGGCAACAGATAGGCCAGTGTGGGAAACATTATGCCAGACTACAGTGACCACTAGCTTGATCCATCAGAGCTCTTCTTATGTTTTTATACTTTACTGTAAGTTATCCATAATTTATACCTTCTAATTTTTAACTATGGTTGTAAGGTTTCTTGTTTATTTAATTACTTCATTTTTACTCCCACTTTTCTCCCCAATGAGGATCCAAAGAAGCTTATATCATTTTCCACTCCTCCATTTTTATCCTCACAACCACCCTGTGAGGTCAGTTAGGCTGAGAATATGAATGGCCCAAGGTAACTTCCATAGCAGAATGGTGGTTAGAACCAATCCATCCTGGTCCTTCACTCTAACCACTACACAACAGTGGCTCACAGTTCTTCAAAGACACCAACTTGTTTGGTATACAAACTCTGTCATTGAGTCAGATGTTTCAAGGGCTGTACAGAACGTAATATATAACTTCACCAGGACAGGAAACTGTTTAGAAAAGGGGGGGGGGCTTTCACAAACTCAGTGTGTGTCTGTGTGTAAAAAAAATGATAAAATCAAAGCTGACTTACAGTGATCCCTGGTGGGGTTTTCAAGACAAGTCATTAAGCAGAAGTAATTAGCCATTGCCTTCCTCAGAGTCTTCTTGAGAGGTCTCTCTTCTAAATACTAACCCTGCTTAGCTTCTGAGAGCTGACGAAATTGGGCTATAATATACCACCTGCATCACTCAAACACAATGCTGTATAGCAAATACAAATATTGATGCTAGCTCAGATATCATGTTTATGTTCCTTATAAGAAACAGCTTGCATTCATGCTCATTCAACCTTGATGTGCTAATAGGTGAATACTCTCCCTATGTCTTTGTCTTATTCATTTGAGACAATTATATATTCTCATGGCAACCCCAATCCCCCCCAAAAACACAAGTTCAACCTCAAGTATTCCATAGCCAGCCCACACACAGGAGAACTGAATAAATTAATTTAGTGTTCTTCGAGTTAGTGGGGCAAACATAACAATGTAGGGGTGTGGCGTACAATTTGCAGCGACAAGAGGATGAAAAAGTCTTTCAAGCTCTGTTGAATGGATCAAAGCCGGCACATTCCAGCTTTATGTAGGAGTTTCATTGGTGGTTAATTCCTGCTCAACGCCCAATAAAAAGCAAAACAATAACGTTCTGGAGCCTCAAAAGAAGGATATTCACAATAGGGGAAAATATTCAAGACAATGTTAAATGCATTAAGAATCGTTCTTTTTCAAAAGTTTGATGTCTTCAGTCTTGGGGCTAATTTGCAGAGCCAACTTCTGATTTTCATTATAACCTGGACCCTCAGGGTTTTAAGGCCAGCTGTTTTCAATCATGTTCCAATGCTCCAGCACTCAGGTGGCAGGCCAGCGAAGGGTTGTGTCACGATGCCAAATTGAAATGTGAGCTGATAACAAATGGTTCAGATAACCATTTGGCCACAAGCCAAGTCCTATTTCTGTGGTTGGATCCAGCCAGCCTTTTCACTCAATCTCTTCTACTTCCTCTTCCTACTACAGCAGACAGCATACCGATCCCACATTGTACACACTAGTCCCATGATTCTCAGCACACTATTTTGGGGATTCTAACAGAACATCTCCTTTCCAGAAAAAATGGTTGGGTCCAATCTGGAGTCTGAAAAACAGCGGTCAGTCACAATAGTCCCTTTAAGGCTTCCTTACTACTGCGTGGAAACTCACTCTCGCTGAGTGGAACTGAGTCCCCAGCAAGAGCTCCTCCTGCTGGGCAGCCACCGAACCTGCACAGCACCAATATGGCGCCTGCACGGCCACACAGCTTACAGGGAACACTGACCAGTTGTATGTGTAACTGTTAACAGAAAGTGTAAGGTGGTGGTGGGAACTTTTGAGAGCAGGTGTCTTTTCCATATTTCTGTCTGGTATGCATTTGTTGAAGTGGATATATACTGTGTTTCTCTGAAAATAAGACAGGGTCTTATATTAATTTTGCACCAAAAATTGCATTAGGGCTGATTTTTGGGGTAAGGCTTATTTTAGGGAAAATATGGTACCTTCACAATTTATTAAGGCGGGCTGTCGGCAGCCCCGTTGCTTCCCTGTCATGTGTGATGCAAGCTGCATCCTCATTGGCAGGGAGCATCCTGGGGGATCTCACCATCCTGATCTGTAACTACTGGTAGGGCTTATTTTTGGAGTAGGGCTTATATTTTAAGCCTCCTCCAAAAATCCTGAAAAATCACAATAGGGCTTATTTTCGGGGTAGGTCTTATTTTTGTGAAAACACGGCACCATATAGATTTCAAGATATATACTATATTGGATGATGTATCAATTGTACTATGCTTTCCTATGAGTATAATATCCTATCTAACCCATTTGACCATGGAAACTAGTTAGAGTTTTGGCTTGGAAAATTCCTGGAGATTTGGCAATAGTGTCTGGGCAGAGCAGAGTTTGGAGAGAGTGGGGGACTTGATAGGCTACTCTCTAAAGTAGCTTTTTCCTGCAGGGGCACTGATCTTTGTAATCTGGAGTTGTAATTCCAGAAGAACAGCAGGTGCCACCGGGAGGATGGCAAGCCTCAGAAAACCAGTCCTGCCTTTCTTCCTTAGACAGATGCACAGAAGGACAACTTGGTTTAGAATGTACAAGATTTGTGGCAATCCAAAATGCTGAAAGGATCATCAGATCCATCAGAGGAAGAGCCACTTGGACTTCTAGTTCTGTGACTTTTGGAATTTTGAGCATTCTTCTCAACAATACGATTTAGCACCTGTTCTCTTCACAAGCTCTTACAATAAATAGTTTATATTCTTGCTTGGGCCCAGGGCTACATACCTTCCACAGATGAACAGCCCCACAAGTTTTCTTGCCCATCCCCCTGCTCTGAATTTTTTTTGTCAGAGAAAGTGTAGAGTGTGGCTGTTGTGGGTTTAACAGGCTGCAGTTGTGATCTAATAGTTGTTGCTCCTAGCGTTTCACCTGCATCCATGGCTGGCATCTTCAGAGGCATGTGACATTAGGGGCATGTGGCACGAGGGGCCAAAATTTCCAGACCATGGTCCCACAGCCTGGAAAACTCACAATAGTGAAAGATTTTGCCAATACATTGTTTACAGCATATTTGTTCGGTTAGGCTACAGCTAAGAAATGACCGTTGTAGTGGATTGGTTTGGTCTTAACTTTTCATATACTTTGGAGGGTCAGCATGGATGGGATGAAAGGACTGGAAGGTAACTTATCTGTAAAAGTGCAGGCCTCCAGTTCTCTGGTACTGGCCTGGTGCTCCAGAATCTGATAGCAATTTCCACGGAAAGATTTCCTTATTTACATTCAACAAGTCCATATGACAGAAACCTTTTGTACCAGAGTGCAGTATCAAAGTCTCCTTTGTGTTCAGCTAAGGGTTATAAAACATTTTATATCATCATGTTGTTCAGTTCCATTCACTCCTTTTTCAAAGCCTTGTGGGCTTTCTGCAGCCTCTTTCTGCTAAAACACTGAGGCTTCCTATTCCCAAAATAGTTGTCTGCAGCAAGTAATTCAACTGAGTTCTCAGCTCATGAAACAACAGAGCTTGCTATTGAGCTGAATCGCCAAGAGTGGCATTTTCAGCATTTGTGAATGTTGCTAATGGCAAAGAGGGGAAGGGGGGGAGAGAGAGAGAATAAGGGACAGACTCAGTCAGGTGAGAAGTGGTATTTAGAAGCATGAGAAAGACTGCCCTCTCATGAGTCACTTAACTGCTATTCATATGCTTGCTCTACTCCACAGCATGAAAACTGAGACTAGGTTATCAGCAGACTCTCTTCATCACATCCCCAGGGAAAGGACTATGGAAGCAAGACACATTAAACAGAAGTCTGGTGGCATTTTAAATGCTAATAGGTTTTGTAGGCATTCCTAGGCTACAGCTTCATCAGCTGCATGGACTGTGCCTTCAATAGGTTGGGAGGCATACCCCAAGTCACAGTGAAAGGTTATTGTGGGGAGCAGGGGGGGGTTAAACAGGAGGGCCAAAGGGCTCTGATATGCAGTTAACACTTATGTAAAATGAAAATGTGATCAAGAAACTAACAAGTCATAATTCAGTCTTCCAGGTTTTGTTAAACATCAACTCAAAATCAACGTCAAACTTTACTTGTGTGTAGCCAAAAGCCATTGCAAAAAAGTACAGGAAGAACAATAAAACATTAAAATTTAAATATGATAATAAAAGAAGGAATTCACTAAAAGTTGAAAAACAGATTAACTAAAACATCCACATTACTAAAACCGAATGGCTTACTCTCTTTGAGGACTCTTTGATTTTGCTGCACAAAGAAATTCTGTAAGTAACATACGAATCAGCATCTGATAACAAAAAATATCAACTTTTCAAGGTCAGATTGGCAGTTTAAACCTCTCACTAATTCATCAAGAAAATGCAAATGCAATCAAGAAATTAACCAATTGTAATTCAATCTTCCTGATGTTGTTGAACTGGTTAACATGTGTATTGGCTAAGGAATGCCAGGTCAACTTTTTCTTTCAAAAAAATGGGGGGGGGGGCAGAGGTGGGACAAGGAGGAAACCTCAACATCCAACAATTACATAGAATTTAAAAAGGAAAAAGTATGCATACAGTAAGGACAAAAAGGTAACAGTGGTGGCAAAAGGTAACAGTGGTGGGTTTCCAGATATTTAAAAATAAATCCATATACAATTGTTGTCTATCTTCCATCCATTCGAATATTGATGGAGTTCCAAGGTTCTTAATCCATTGATTTACCGGAGGTGGTCATGTATCTCTCCAGTGTTGTAATGTAATATGAAGCTTTTAGAGTTGTAAAGGCGTGGAGGGTCCATTTTTGTTGACTATCAGTTAACCTCCAAGAGTCAGGTAGATAGTTTAAAAGTACATAAACATCCTCAAAAATCTATGAGCATTCAAATACAAATTTGATATGAGTAAAAACTTCTTCCCAGAAAAAAACCAACTGCTGGACATTCCCAAAACATGTGTTTTAAGGGACACATCCTGTGAGCTAGAATGTCAGCAGGTAGACACTTTACTCATTCCTTTGCTAAAGAATCTTTGTGGCGTCCAGTACATATTGAACATATTTTTTTTACTGAATAAGTTAAAATCCATGGAAAGAGCGAATATAAACTTTAAGGCCACATCCCGTTGCTTTGGTGAAATATTTATTTACTTATAATTTAATTTATAAACTACGCTTCTTCTGGCAGACTTAGGGTGGCTTACAACAACATTCAAATAAAATCAACAATTAGGTTCCCATAATAAAATACATCTAGTGGTGCCATTGTTACCGCACTACCAGGTAACTTTAATGTGATTTCAGCTCCAATTCCAGCTCTTGATAGGACAGGGAAAATGACCAAGACTCAGACACAGCGAGTGAAGGTGAAAACAGCAGAGATTCTTTATTGTGGCTTAGACCTAGTGTCTCCGCTGTACTCTCTTCTGGCAACTGCAGCTGCCTAGCAGCTTTACACGTGATTTAAAACACTTTCTCCCATCAGGAAAACCGGGAGATGGGAGTACAACCCACCACCATTAACCATCAAAGAAAAACAGATAAAAGAACACAAAGCGAAGGGGCAGTCCCTTTTTGAATCTCGCGTTGGTTCAGAGCGAGGTGCTGACGCAAGAGCTGTCAGGTCCAAGGCGGGAAAAACACAAAGGAAGCAAACGTGTCCTGGGGCAATGAAGGTTTTGGGGCTGCCTGGTTTCGCAACTCCCATGGGTGCAGTGCCCCTTATCTGCCAGTTGATGAGATCAGGAAGGCAAAGCGTCAGGTTAATCTCAGTCTTCCAGGGTTCCGTGGTTAACAAGAGAGTCTAAATGTCCTTCCTTTGTCATAGGTCCAGTCTTGGTTTGCGAATGAAAAGGGAAAGCTTGTGGTGAGGCAGGGACGGGCTGTCACCTGCACTCCAGGTTCCTGTCAGATGTGCCCTGAGGAGAGAAGAACTTACACAATACAAAACAAATCCTGTCTTCTATCTAGTATAAAATTATTTCTATCTAAACTGCAGAAAAGTAAAAATAAAAGTTTCATTTTTATTTGTACACGCATTCAGAACTGGATTCTCTATTCTGACACTGCTCTCACCATAACCAATTCTAGAATAAGGGGTGGGGGGTGGGGAGAGAGAGACCATTTCTGTTGGAATGCTGTTGCTACCCTCAGCCATAGGTCCCAGGTCTCATTCAACAGAGCATTTAACCAGGCTGGAGCTGTGAAGACTCTGGCTCTAGTTGAGGACAGTCAAATATCTTCACCACTAAGTTGTTTCCCAAGGATCGAAGAGTTCTGCTGGGGGTGTATTTGGCGAGGGTGCCCTACCTCGTTATTCCATTTGTTCCAAAGACTCTGCATATCATATTTATTATTATATTTATTATTATGCATAAAATAGTTATAGACAAATATTCTGGATTTCATTTTCTGCTTCAATTCAATGCTAGGTCAACTTGACTTTGTCCCCAAGATTCAAGAAACAAGCAAGGACCAGTACATTGGCAGTCACCATGACACACTTCAGGACCACGCTAGAAATCATTACACTATTGAGTCACCTCAAAGCTACTGCCCCTTTGAATGCTTTTGCTTCTGTGTTGAGTGGCCCCCAATGCAGTGGCGTACCTGCCAGAGGGACATGTGATGACAAATGTCCCCAGGTGAAGACTATTTAATTATGTGGGGGCGGAAAATCGCCTCCCACACCCCTCCTCCTTCCCCCCATCCCAGGTCCATACTGACTGTACCTCCCCGCTGCCAGGGATGAAAGGCGCGTCTCATTATCGTCGGGCGGGCGGGCGGGCGGGCGGGCTGGCTGGCGCTGGAGCTCCGCCCCTGCCCCCCCCACTGCCAGACTTGCCCTCCCACTCCTCTTGGCTTCTGCCCTCCTCCCCACAGGTAGGACCCCCCACCATTGCAGCCCCCAGAACACTCCTGCTGCCTGTCGAGCGCCTGCTCCCTCCCTGGCCTGCAGTGCCGCGTTCCCACCTCCCCAACCCAAGACCCTGCCCACCTCCCCTGCCTGCACTGTGGGGGGAACTCACATTTTGCCCTGGGCTTCATTTCCCTTCAATATGCATCTGCCACAATGAGCGCAATACTACACTTATTTTGGCTTGTCCCTCATTGGCCCCTGTAAGCAACCTTCCTTTAGCTTCATGGAATTGCTAAACATGAATGCTGAGAACAAGGAACGCAGCAATGTACCAAATCTCAGCACTGCAACCTGACTGGAATGGCCATTTAGTTTATCATGAAATAAGGTGGGGAACTTTTTTTGGAACTCAAAGGGGCATTTCTATTTATTTCCATGGTGCTGGGTTGCTTCCTCTCTTCCAATAGCACCCATACCATTGGCGTGATGTGGGGCAGGGGGACTGTTCAGTTGGTATAGTGTTATTTAGCAACAAGGGTATATTTTGGCTGTTGTGGGTTTTCTGGACAGCGTGGCCATGGTCTGGTAGTTTTTCCTCCTAATGTTTCATCTGCATCTATGGCTGACATCTTCAGAGGCATGTCATAGGAAGATGTGTTTCATTCCATGGCACAGTGTGGAATCATTGTTTGGTGGGTATATGTTTTGTTCACTTCACAGACCAATTACCAGACTATGGCCACACAGAAAACTTACAGCAGCCAGTGGATTCTGTCCATGAAAGCTTTGGCAATACAAAGGTATATTTTGCCAATGTGTAATACAACAGATGTATCCCTTACTGTAGTAGTGTACTCCAAACTGCTGTTTAAAGTGAAGGCCCTTTGTAGGGCTATAAGAAACGGGCAATTCGATAAACGTATATATTGGAGCAAATACAAACCCACAAATTCACTGGAAAAATATGACTTTTGGTGAATTCAACACATGAAAAATTGTTCTGTCAATCACAGCCTTGTAGGTTTCGGCACCTGCCATATTCACCTCCTTTCACTTACAATCACGAGGACTAGCAACTTCCTTTAAAAGTGAAGCCTGGGATGTTCAAAAATATGAACCCTGGACCTACACAAAAAATGTGAATATAAATATGCATTTGCATGACTACAGCTGTTGGAAAGGGTCAGAAAACCTTAAAAGCCAGAGAAGGAGAGAGAGAAAAAATCCATCTGTCCGTCTCATGCTGAGAGGTAACAGCTTTGCATTTGGAATCAAGATGCACAGATGGTTTCATTTCAGAAAGGGCCGTATTGTTGTCGAACTGAAGATGCATCCCTGCATGGGGTCTACTGAGCTCATTGTAAAAAGGCAGGCAGTATTCTGTCTGGCTTGGCTAGCACTCCCAGGTTGATCTATCTAATATTAATGAGGCATTTATTCTCAATCAAGGAACTCTGTAAGAATGTACATTTACTCCTAATGGGTTGTGCCGTTAAATTAATTAATACCATTTAATCTTTATACTTTGGGTAGGATGATGTATGGGATCCCTTTGCCTTCCCCCTCCCACCTTCACGTTGCTGTATATGAACAGTGTCAGATTGAATGTTTATGCTGCCAGTGAGTCTGCTAATTAGCGAGGTTTTGTTAAAAAAAGACAACCGGAGACTGCACGCCAATGAGCGTGTGCCATGGGACATAAGATGCAGTCATAAGGAGGCCATTAAATTAATGGCTAGCATATTTGGAACCGATAAAAGAAGAGGACACTTTGTACAGCCTACAGAGTTCTCTTATTCAGATCCATCATTCAGTCAAAGGTTCTAGCTGAAGGATTTTCATGGCCATCAGTAATCCTGGAAGCTATTATATTAATAAATGAGAGTCAAGAATCATATTTCTCGCCTTAATTGCCAGCTTTTCCCTTGGCAAGCTATCAGCTGCTAAATCATGTACCTAGAGAAGCAAAATTCTCCTGCTTACTCCCAATTGTCAGTCAGTGGAGGGGTCTTCTGATTAGCTGCACTTCAGGGGTATGGGGGGAGCCAGGGGGCTCTCTAAGGCTCATTCCGCACATGCAGAATAATGCACTTTCAAACTGCTTTCAGTGCTCTTAGAAGCTGTGCGGAATGGCAAAATCCATTTGCAAACAGTTGTGAAAGTGGTTTGAAAACGCATTATTTTGCATGTGCGGAAGGGGCCTAAGGCAGAGGATCCAAATCCTGTGATTCATTGGGTTCCATAGTAAGATCATCAAACATGGTGGACAGCCTTCCTTGAAATGCAGCTTCCCCACCAAAACCCATTTGCAGGGAATGGGAAAAGGTGTTAATTGGGTGTGTTATGTAGACTGGGTTGCATTTTCGGTTTCCTTTAGCTGTCATACCTGTACTGCACCTGAGTGTCATCCCTAGCATTTTGCAACACTCTGCAAACATGCAGGAGTAGGGGAATGTCAGTCCCATTCTGGTAAATGTTGGGGATTTGGTGAGGAGTTTACCATAGAGATTGGGGAAGTTCCTAGAGCATCACCAAGGAGTTATGTCATTTCTGGAAGAGGGAGGAATTGTTGTTTTTTGTGGCATCACTTCTAGGATTTTCCCAAATCTCTATGGTATTTACCATAGTGATTGGGAAGATATCTGAAGAGTCATCAGTGATGCCACTCCTCCTGTTTTCTCCCCACCACTAAAATTAGCAGAGTGAGAGACTAATGGTAGAGCAGGTAGGTTTCCTTCCAAAGCTGCTACTCTTAAGGGTACAGAGAGCCACACTGGGGAAAACAGGTGGCCTTCCAGTCAAAGATCACCTTCTTTACCTTAAGCTTTTTAAATATCCCTTCCATTAATTGAAAAACTGGCTTCATCCATTCTACTTAGCACAGTGGTTCTCAACCTTCCTAACGCCGTGACCCTTTAATATAGTTCCTTATGTTGTGGTGACCCCCATGGCTTCTCTAAACTGTTCATGAGTTCATCTGGGGAAGCGTCCCTCCATGAGCCTGCTCTAAAGGCTCTGTTTTCCTGGCCGTTTGAATTGGGGGAAAGAATGGGGGGGTAGCCCTGCCCACCCGGCTGGGGGTTGCTCTGCCCTCTGGATCCGGGGTTGCTCTGGGATCTGGGGGGGGAGGTTTCTCTGCCCACACTGGACAACTCACCTTCCCGGCCCCCCATGCCCTGATCTTGCCTGGATCTGGCATCAACTCTAGCTGGAAGGGGCGGATCATCCTCCGTGGGAGGGAAACTCCTTACTGGTCCCGCCTTGCAGCCTCGCTCCTTCATTGGCCCTATAGGGGCCGGAATCGTGGCATGGCCGATTGCCAGGTGCCAGGTGCCTCTGCTGTGACAGAGAAGCTGCACCATTCTTGGCCCGGGTCTTCTTTGTTTTTGGTGCTGCGGCAGCAGCGGCAGTAGCAGCGGCTGCTGCTACCTTCTCCCGGGTATCCTCTTGCAGCTTGTTGGGGGCTTTTGCCCCTTGGCGGGTTGCTGCTCGGGTCCTCTCAGCTGAAGACCTATGGAAGGTCTCAGGTGGAGGTGAAAAAGTCTGTACCTGATCCGCCATTACAGCGTGGCTATGGCTGAGAGGGTGATGGAAATTTCCTGGTCTAAGGTGGTCTTGGCGACCCCTGTGAAAAGGTCGTTCAACCCCCCAAAGGGGTCGCGACCCCCAGGTTGAGAACCGCTGACTTAGAATTTATTCTCAGTTTCTGATGAATCAGGACTTGCCTCCATTATCATACTAAAAATATGGCAGCATGGATACAATGACTACTACTTTTTTCACTGGCTTACCAGAACATCCAATAAGCATCCATCTTTGGCCCCAGAAGGCCTCATTTTAAGAAGCCTGTCTATAGATTGGTAGATAGTTGAGATGCATCTGTTCATCAGTAAACAAAATAGAAGAACACAAGTTGGGAGTATTTCCAGTTTGTGTGCCTCATTATTGGAGGGAGGGGATTCAGTATTTGAAATATTATTAGCATTATTTATTATTACAAGAGAGTGTGCATCTGGCTGTGATTATCTATATTTCCCTCAGTTCAGTATAACCCCAACTGTAGTCCAAGATCAGAAACTAGGGGCTGTTCAGTCAGAGGATAAGATTTCCTGCTAGGCTCCAGTCTGTAAACAAACAGCTACCTAGGAATGCCAGCATTTTTTTAAAAAAAAAAACCAGTTACTTCAAACTGTTGATGTTTCACTCTGTACTGGAGTTAATTGATTCTGATTGCAGTTACTGAGGTTTTTCCAGTTCAGCTAAATCAAACATTAGGAGACCAGACACCATTCATTCAGGAACCAATATAAGCAGAAACAGAAAAAATTGGGGGGAAATATTTTGGACCTGGACATTTTGGAGAAAGATCTGCAGCCCTTTCTAAAGCATTGCCAGGTGAGTTCACACTCGCAGCAGCAGTTTGTCTCTATTCACATGGAAAAGAAAACAGCAGTTGAATCCGAAATACACATTAACCATAAGAATGTAAGAAGAGCCACGTTATAGCAGACCAAAGGCCCATCTAGTCCAGCCATTCTGTTCACATAGTGGCCATCCATCTACCTCTGGGAAGCCCACAATCAGGAAGCCCACAATCAGCATTGCTCTCCAGCAACAGATTTCAAGAGGCATACTACCACTGGTACTCGAGGGAGTAGATATCCACCATGATTAGTAGCCACCGATTGCCCAGTCCTCCATGACTTTGTCCACTCCCCTTTTAAAGCCTTCCAGGCTAGCAGCCATGACCACATCCTGCAGTAGCAAGTTCCTCAAATTAACTGTATGCTGCACGGAGAAATATTTCCTTTGGTCTGTCTTGAATCTCCCAGCCTTCAGATTCAGTGAATGATCCCAGGTACTAGTATTAAGGGAGAAGGAAATATGTTCCTCCCTGTCCACTCTCTCCATGCCATGCATGACTTTATAGATCTCTACCATGTCTCACCTTTTTTCTAAACTAAACAGAAGAAGAGTTTGGATTTATACCCTGCTTTTCCTCACCATAAGAGTCTCAAAGCAGCTTACAAATTTCTTCTCTTCCCCTTCCCCCAACAGACTCCCTGTGAGACAAGTGGGTCTGAGAGAGTTCAGAGAGAACTGTGACCAACTAGCAGGCTTCATGTGCAGGAATAGGGAAACAAACCTGGTTTGCTAGATTAGAGTCCAACACTCAGTTGGAGGAGTGGGAAATCAAACCCAGTTCTCCAAATAAGAGTCCACCTGCTCTTAACCACTACACCACACGGGCTCTAAGTGTTTTTACTGCTTGGACCTGTTTAACTGCTTGATTGTTTAAAAGTGATTGCCTTAATTACAGCACCGTATCACTCAGAGTGTGCACGTCTGTTGCAACCATGTGTGAGCTTAAAGCTGTTTGCATGCAGGGTATTTCGTGTCATCATCTGTGTGAGCCAATCCTTACGTCCTGTGGGAATATACACTTCCCTTTAGTGGGTAAGCCCTACGGTTGTGTTTTATAGCTCAGTGGGTGCCAGGACTTCAGTCAGTAAGGGGAGGCAGACAGGAGCAATTCCACACACAGAACATTGGCCCCTGTCATTTTGTGGATGCTGCAGGGAGAACATCCCATCAGAATGACAATAAGACACCTCGGAATGCAGCAGTCAGAGAAGGTACATTGTGTGGTGTCAGGAGGCAGGCGGAGCTCATTTGTTTTCCTTTCTTAACCTGATAATTATACATGAAAATCGATGTTTAAGAAGCTAAAACCACAGCTGAGGCTAAAGAACAGGGAAAGTTGCTATTTTTTAAAAGCAACTATTTCCTTTTGGAAGCTGCTTCTGATTCTAATGTTATGCTACTCTTAGTAGGGGTGGAGAGCAAATCTACTCAGCAGCTCTCTACTGGTAATTAAGTAGCAGGGGACAAGAATTAACAACTCCCCATCCCCCTCTCCTATTATATAACACCAGCAAAGGGTATGTCAGTTTGACTGATCATTGAAAACTCTTATCCAAAAGTCCTGCACTATCCTCTTTTCTCACAAAAGCTCCTGAATTATGCAATTTCCAACTTGCCCTCGGACTTCTCTCTATGACCTGCTTGTCTTGATTTGATTGGCTGATTTTCTCTGATGTCAACTAAAGTTTAGGTAGCATGGGGCTAAGCAGTTGTGCTTGGGGAAAGGGGTTAGTAGGGGCCTTAAGATGGGGATTCACTATCAATGGCTCAGTGTAGAACCAAACATAAATATTAAAAATGAAATCTTTAAGTTAAATAGATGGGGTACTTGAATAACCAGCATGTGAAGACACTGGCTGGAAAACACTTTTTATGAGGCTAAAATGCTTCCTAACGATGCTTTATGAAATGATAACGGTGAATAGTTGCCAGTAATCCAAGTGTAAACCTATTATGCCAGTTCAGTAAATAATTGTGCAGGGTGCTCCTTCAAGGTGTTGGTTCTGACCTTTAAGGCCCTCATACCTCAGGGACCGTCTCTCCCCTTATGTTCCTACTCGGCCTCTGTGTTCTGCAGAGACAAATTTGCTGGTGGTCCCTGGCCCCTCAATGATGTGACTGGCCTCTCCTCTGCTGCCAACAGAAACAGCTCTCTGACCTCCTCTAAGTGACTTTCCCTCAAATACTTGAAGAGAGCAATCATGCCCACCCCCCAGCCTCCTCTTCTTCAGACTGAACATTTCCATGTCCCTCAGCCTTTCCTCATAGAGCTTGGTCTATAGCAGTGATGGCGAACCTATGGCACTCCAGATGTTCATGAACTACAATTCCCATCAGCCCCTGCCAGCATGGCCAATTGGCCATGCTGGCAGGAAGCTGATAATAGTATGATCCATGAATTTATCTGGAGTGTCTCCTGGGGCTCCTCCCTCCTCGATCTATAGGCTTCTGATCATCCATGTTGCTATCCTCTGCACCTGCTCCATTGTGTTTACATCTTTTTTGAAGTGAGGCTTCCAGAACTGCACTTTGAGCGGACTGATCAATGCAGTGTACAGCAAGATTATGGCATCTTGCAATTTGCCTGTTATGCCTCTGTTGATACATCACAAGATCTTTTTGCCACTGCATTACATTGGCTGCTCATGTTTAGCTTACAGTCTGCCTATACCCCAAGACTTGTTCACACACACTGCAACCCAGAAGTGTACCTTGTGTGTTTCACATTCAGTTACCCATATGTAGAATTTTGCACTTGACCTTGTTGAATTGCCTCTTGTTCACATGTGCCCACTTTTCCAATGTATTCAGATCTCATTGAATTATATCTCTGTCTCTGGAATGACTAGAACGTTCCCTGGAACTCAGAGTCCTTTTAATCCTGTCATAACTCCACCCACTTCCAGCCTGCCAATCACACATGCAGGTTCTGTGAGTAATTAACACTTTAGAGACTGGCTTTTCTGCCTGCTGCTGAGGTCTGTTGCACCTGTCAAAAGCTTTACTGAAATCCAGTCACAACCAGTGCAACACCAGTACGCGGACTTCCGAAAGTTTATGGATCGTTAATCTGCATGTCAATTACCAGCAATGTTGAAATTCATATTTTTATACTGATTATTGATTTCATGCTCTGAATTTTGATGTAGTTTGTCTCTTTAATTATAAAGGTTGCTGTAATAAGATTTTAATTCCAAGGTTCATGGTCATTATTTGGTAAATTAAAGCCTTTTATGTACTGATGGATTTTTGCATGATAACTGGTTGGTGCAGATTGGTTTCAAACACCAGTGATCTGAATCAACAAAACATCTTTTCAAAAGTTTTTTCCTGCTGGTGTGGGTCTTTCCTAAAGAGCGTGAAGAAATCAAGCCACTTGTTCAAAGGTCAAGATCCGCACTGTAGACTAAGCCCAGAAACAAACATGTAGCCAGCATGTTGTGATTTGTTCCAGTTATCAAATAAGACATTGCTTTGGTATCAATTCAGTTTCTGGGCTATTTTTAAGGACAGTCCCATGTACATGACATTACAAATGATTTGTTCTTACCCTATTACCTTCAAAGCAGTTTCATGCTTAATAATTCTTAAGAACTTCATTCTTAATAACTTCATAATAAACACTGTGATTGCAAACATTAGGGAAACTTACTGTTTTCTTAACTTTCTTTGCAACTTCACAAATGGCATTAGATGGTCGCCCTCTAGAATATCTCAGACTCTGCACATTCTCTCTGGGAATTCTCTAGCTTGATGTAATGCTTCCTTACCATGGTTAATATAACCCAAAGTTTGCAAATCCGTGTCATATCACTATTTCACAGTCTTAGTTGCAGCTGACCCTTAATTGAGATACTCCGATACAACCCTTTTCCATAGCCTAGCACAGGGGTAGGGAACCTGCGGCTCTCCAGATGTTCAGGAACTACAATTCCCATCAGCCTCTGTCAGCATGGCCAATTGGCCATGCTGGTGAGAGAACTGATGGGAGGTGTAGTTCCTGAAGGCTATCTGAAACGTACTGATGATTCTATTTCATATTGAGAGGCCATGTGTAGAACAAGGATGGATGAATGGTGTATTTGGGTGCACTGCTCTATGCAGTGCAAAGACCCACATGTGCACTGCTCTATGCAGACGACACTGTGTTACTGTCTCGGTCCAAGGTGGGCCTGCAAAGACTACTTCAAGCCTTTGCGACGTACTGCACAAACAGTGCCCTGTCGATTAATTACAACAAATCCAAAGTGCTGATTTTTTCGAAGTCAAAAAAACTCAGCACGTGGAAAATAAATGGTACATTGATTGAACAGAGTCCCATTCAGCCACAGATATTTTAGGAATCACCTTCCACCATTCCTTAACCTATGGACCTTTTCTCATATCCACCAGACTCTCAATACAGAGTAAAACCAAAGTGTTGGCAATATCAGATTTTTTTTTTTTTCACACCAGAGGCGGTCAATTTTTTCCCTGCCGCAATGGAAGTTTTTCAGTTAAAACTACTGCCACAATTACTTTACGGAGCTCCAATCTGGGGAGCAAAAACCGCTGAGAGAATTAGAGAGTGTTCCAATCTTTGTTTTTTCGTGCGGTTTTATTGGGTCTTCCCAACTCAGTCACGTTACCAAGTTCTTTTGTTTTAGAAGCCTTGAACCCAGAGCGATTTTTTCCCGGGTTTGGCTTTCTTTGTTTTAAATACTGGCTTCGCCTTCATTTTACGAGCCACTCCCGGGCAGTCTGAGCATATCTCCTGTTAGCGACCACTTCCACTCCACCTGGCACACCAAAGATTATCAATTCAAAATAAACAACTTTATAGGTGTATCTTTTGACCAACTCCCTACTGATGGGGCCGAAAGACAAGGCTTTCGGAGTTTTGAAACAACGATACTCTTGACATTTACGAAGGGCAGCTTCTCACAGCTGGAGCCGCCGCAGAACTTGTTCTCCCACATTTTATGGCATTTCACCCACCATTGCTGCGGGTTTTATGGCTAAATATCTGAGTAATTTAATCAATCCCACATCTCCGTAGATATTTTATAGCACTTTAACCGGCTTAATGCCATGCTACCGACTGCCAAACAAAGAGAGGCAGATAATCATGGCATCCCACAGGAGAACAGGACTTGTTCCTGCTTTGCCAGCGAGGCCTACCGAAACAACTGAACCGTGCTCCTTCATTTGTAAAGATTTGGCAGTCTATCGGTTAGCTTTTCACCGAAGGGCCATCTTGAAGAAATTTTCCAGTGGCAGATCAGACAAAGGAAATAGTTTCATACTTGCTTAGTGACCATCATCCCAACACTACTGAATCAGTTGCCAGGTTTTTAACAAAGGCACTTGGATCAAGGGTGAAACCTTTGTGTAAATTTTAGTCAATTGGTTTTAACATAATTTGCATTTTACCACTTTTTATATGCCATTAAAGGTATTGTATTTGTTGTATTTGGGTGCTGTGTGGTTTCCGGGCTGTATGGCCGTGTTCTAGCAGCATTCTCTCCTGATGTTTCGCCTGCATCTGTGGCTGGCATCTTCAGAGGATCTAGCCACAGATGCAGGTAGCGTCAGGAAAGAATCACTACTAGAAGATGCAACCATACACTTAAACTTCAGCACTCTAGCACCTGTGATCCGGCCGTGAAAGCCTTCGACAATACAATGGTGTATTTGTTTAGAGTTTATAGACATGGGTTTTATTTTGTAGTGTTTTTCTCATGCTTTATCTGGAACAAGAATTAATCCCTGTGGCACAAAATGTGTGAAGTGACCCTGAATATGGCAAACAATATCAAGGTGTTCCATACTTCAGATTGCTGTGGAGATTTTTTTTAGATCACCTGCTTGATTCTGAATTACAACACAAGCTTCAGGGCCAAACCAATAGCCGAAACATTGTTATCATAAACGTTGCTGCTACAGGTGATATCAATATTGCAAGAGAAAATTAAAAGTTGAAAATGACAAGTGAGCTTTCTTCTGCTAACATAAAAAACAGCAATGACATCACATTCGCGACTTTATTGTCTCTTGTAAATCACTCACAGAATTTATAGAACCGTTAAAGGCGCGCTGGTTTACTTCCACAGACATTATCAATGCTCACAACTTCCGGGCAACAATACTTATGATATACAATACACATTCAACCTCTAGTGCAAGGACAGTGATGGAATTTCTCCTCACCAGACAGAAGCTTTGTGATTTGCAAATGTTGATCACCCACTGAAGGTTCAGAAGTGTGTAAAAAACTAAAGATTTTTACCCATTTTGGATTAACCCTTTTCCTTTCAGTTTCTCAGAGACTGTTGCCCTGGCCCAAAAAGATCCTGCTCACCAAATTCAAGGCTGATAGGAGAAAGCATCCCCATGTTACAGAGCATGACTGGCAAAATACTTTTACAGGTATGATTTCTTGTTTTTCCATTCCATTGATACAGAATTCTCAGGGGCTGTGCCCCATAACTAAAAGAAGAAGTGGAGTTTGGATTGATACCTGACCTTTCTCTCTGTAAGGAGACTCAAAGGGGCTTACAAACTCCTTTCCTTTCCACTCCCTACAACCGACACCTTGTGAGGTAGGTGGGGCTGAGAGAGTTCAGAGAGAACTGTGACTAGCTCAAGATCACCCAGTAGGCTTCTGGTCGCCACATCTCAAAAAGGATATCGAAGAGATAGAAAAAGTGCAGAGAAGGGCAACGAGGATGATTGAAGGATTGGAGCACCTTCCTTATGAGGAGAGGCTGCAGCGTTTGGGACTCTTTAGTTTGGAGAGGAGACATCTGAGGGGGGATATGATTGAAGTCTATAAAATTATGCATGAAGTCTATAAAATTATGCATGTAGAAAATGTTGACAGAGAGACATTTTTCTCTCTTTCTCACAATACTAGAACCAGGGGGCATTCATTGAAAATGCTGGAGGGAAGAATTAGGACTAATAAAAGGAAACACTTCTTCATACAACGTGTGATTGGTGTTTGGAATATCCTGCCACAGGAGGTGGTTATGGCCACTAACCTGGATAGCTTTAAAAAGGGCTTGGACAGATTTATGGAGGAGAAGTCAATTTATGGCTACCAATCTTGATCCTCCTTGATCTCAGATTGCAAATGCCTTAGCAGACCAGGTGCTCAGGAGCAGCAGCAGCAGAAGGCCATTGCTTTCACCTCCTGCATGTGAGCTCCCAAAGGCACCTGGTGGGCCACTGCGAGTAGCAGAATGCTGGACTAGATGGACTCTGGTCTGATCCAGCAGGCTAGTTCTTATGTTTATTTATTTATTTATTTATTTATTGTTTAAACTTTTATACCGCCCCATCCCCGAAGGGCTCTGGGCGGTGTACAGTATGAATACAATATTAATACAAATAAATAACTAAAACCATTAAAACAGCGGTAACAACAATAAGAACAATAATAATAGAGTATGTTCTTATGTGTAGGAGTGGAGAAACAAATCCAGTTCACCAGAAAAGAGTCTGCCACTCATGTGAAGGAGTGAGGAATCAAATGTGGTTCTCCAGACTAGAGTCCACAGATTTTAACTACACAATGCTGGCTCTCCTCCCTATCAAATTTCAGGTGGGTAAGACAAAGCTACCTGTTTCTGTAAAAATTCTGGCTCACCAGATGGACACCATGGGAGGCTGGGCAACCCAACAAACTATCCAACATGACTGAGCAGAAAGAAGTTGGCAGTTGAGAAATCACAAAGCAAGGTAATACTCTGACACACAAACAGTGATACATTTTGAATGATGTTGGTGTCCATTCTACCCAGTCATTCACACTGCAAATAATAAAACAAAACAATATGAATGGCATGAAAACTAGAAACAATAAATGATGGGAAGGGAAAAGAAAGTGTCACTGTTTAATCTGATTCCTCTCACAAAATACAGTCACACAGATATAATTCATCTTCTAGCAACTGCAATAAGCAAAGCAAGTTTCTCTTCAGACCCATTATTCATTGAACACATAGTGAATGTAAACCCAACAATGTTAATCCCAGAGGCAAATAAAAATGGCCTCATCCCTCCAACTTGTAGAGCCTCCCAAAGTAAATGAGATAAAACAGTGTGTGGTGGAAACTGGAAAGGCTGAGGAGAAAAAAATACCAATCAGGACAATGCTGTCCTGTGGTAACTCTTCCCATTGGACAACATCGGTGTCAAGAAAATATCTGACGACACCAAAGCACTCTCTTCCCCTCACATCTCTAGCTCCCTCCATTGACTGAGAAAACAAAATCAGAAACCGAGAAGCCACAATAACTGTCAGATCTAAAAGTTTCCAATCATTTTTGAATGGCAGTGTGGTGGAATGACTCTGCTGACCTATTAGCCCTGTTCCCTTTTGGCCTTCCAAAGCAGCTAGGCATTCAAAAGGTGTCTCCACTCAGTGGTGTACCACTCTCTTGAGGTTGCCCAAATCTCAGAGGGGTTTCCCCATGCTTCTCCTTCAGTAAACTGTCAGCAGCTGGTTAGTTTCAGGCATTTTCCCCAAAAGAGTCAGCACTCCTGGCCAGTGGCATATTTACCTAGGGGACATGGGGTACCTTATGTCCCCAGGTGCCCCCTAGTGGGAGGGCACAAAAATTTCAGGTGCGTTTGTGATTTTTTTGGTATTTTTAAGTGTTTTTTCAGTTTTTTGCCTGCAGGGGGCGCAGTTTCCAGGCTACCAGCACCAAAACTTCAGGGATTTTCCAGGAGACCCTCCTGATGATACCACCCAAGTTAGGTGAGGTTTGGTTCAGGGTGTCCAAAGTTATGGACTCCCAAAGAGGGTGCCCCATCCCCCATTGTTTCCAATGGGAGCTAATAGGAGATGGGAGCTACACCTTTGAGGTTCCATAACTTTGGACCCCCTGAACCAAACTTCACCAAACCTGGGTGGTATCATCAGGAGAGTCTCCTAAAGATACCCTGAAATTTTGGTGCTGTTAGCTTAACAATTGCACTCCTGACAGCAGGCACCCTTTAAATGTCCCCAGATTCTTTTTTTAAATCCACCCCCTTTGGCATGGACTTAAAGGGAGAATGAGAGGTTCCCAGTTTAAACATTGAAAGTGATGCTGTTTGGGGGTGGATTCTACTGGAGCTGTTTTGTGAGAGATGATGCTGACATTTGTTTGGTAAATGTTTTGCTGGGGGTGATTTGTGAGAGATTTACATGCTTAATACCCACTTGCACTGGCTTGGAGCTATTTCTCAGGCTAACAACGTACCTCATAGGGTTGGTGTGAGGACAAAATTAGGAAAGATAATAGGTGGGGAGAGAGCCATGTATGTTTTGCTAGGGGTGGGAGGTGTTTTGTGAGCTGGTGAAAAAAATCATTGTTTGGTTGTGATGGGGGAGGGTGGCCACCCATACGGGGGTGTGTGCCAAACTCAGGTTTTGTCCCTGGGCTCCAGTTTACCTAGATACACCTCTGCTCCTGGCTTCCTTTCTCTCTTGCCATTTAAAGCTCCTCCTAGTGATAGTAATCTAGCAACCAACTAGCCATCATGCGTAGTGGTTAGAAGTGGTGGACTCTAATGTGGAGGACTTGGTTTGATTCCTCTATATGAGCAGCGGACTTTTATGTGGTGAACTGGATTTCTTTCTCTGCTCCTACACATGAAGCCTGCTGAGTGACCTTGGGCTAGTCACAGTTCTCTCAGACCTCACTTAACCCCACCTACCTCACAAAGTGTCTGCTGTGGGGAGAGAAAGGGAAAGGAGTTTGTAAGCCAACTTGAGTCTCCTTACAGAGGGAAAGGTCATGTATCAATCCAAACTCCTTCTCTTCTTCTTCTTCAACTACCACCCTTCCCCAAAACCCATTCTAGGTGGTGTTTTGAAAAGTTGGAGTCTATGTGGTATTGAGAGTATCTACCAGCATTTAAAGTAGACAAGTGTTTATTGAAAAATAAAAGCCCTTGAACATACTCTGCGCAGCAACAGTTTGAACAGTTTTCTCTCTTTCTCACAATACTAGAACCAGGGGGCATTCATTGAAAATGCTGGGAGGAAGAATTAGGACTAATAAAAGGAAACACTTCTTCACACAACGTGTGATTGGTGTTTGGAATATGCTGTCACAGGAGGTGGTGATGGCTACTAACCTGGATAGCTTTAAAAAGGGCTTGGACAGATTTATGGAGGAGAAGTCGATCTATGGCTACCAATCTTGATCCTCCTTGATCTCAGATTGCACATGTCTTAGCAGACCAGGTGCTCAGGAGCAGCAGCAGCAGAAGGCCATTGCTTTCACATCCTGCACTTGAGCTCCCAAAGGCACCTGGTGGGCCACTGCAAGTAGCAGAGTGCTGGACTAGATGGACTCTGGTCTGATCCAGCTGGCTTGTTCTTATGTTCTTATGTTCTTATGAACAGATTTAAAGAAATATGCAAATATGCAAGGTAGGCTCTTAAAAAGGTGCACCATTGTAAAAGCTTCCCACTCCTTTTGACTCTTTGTCCAGGCTACTAACCCTTTGTCTTTTCTATGCGGCATCTTCTCCAGCTGGGATGACCATTTGTATTTATAAAACTTTGATGGCTGGTTGCACATCAGAGTGGGAGCAATCAACTTCCCACTTTCTGCCTGTTTTCTGCCAACAGAAACAACTTTTAAAACCAAGGGTGGGTTTTTCACAAGCCCAAATCTTAAGCTATTGAAATGTAGCCCTGAAGTAAAGGGCATTTCTCCACAGTCAGAAACAACAATGCTGGGATTTGGAGCATTTATTTTATTTTGGAACATTTACTTTATTTATAAATAGTTCTATTTGGGTCTGATTTTGGTTAGTGGAATTTTTATGACACCCATCCCTCTGGATCCATTTTCTTGCCTCTCTCAAAAAGAGAGTATTTTAAAATGTGACAAGCTTATTGGCTAAGACATAAAGAAACAAAATAGCACAATAGTTCATCAGAAAAAAAAATGTCTCCCAGGAAAAGAAAGTAAACCAATAGGGAAAACAAACACCCAGTTTGATGTATATAATATAAACCCTTTAAGTGAGCTTTCAATAACTAGTTTGCAGTTACGCTTCAAGGCTTATATGGGAGGAACTTCACTTAGGGCTTGGTTTTCATTGTAATCTCTCTCTGTGTATGTATTTGTGTTCTCTTTTTGGAAATTATCTCTCCCAGTTAAGAGCAAATAAAGAAACCTGTTGTTGAAGCTACCGGAGTATCCTGTGTAATAGATACAAAGCAAGACTGAAGGGTGAACAAAAACAGGATAAGTATGCTCACCTCTACCGCAGAAGTTACTACACCCTGCAACTCAGTGTGTGTACTACAGTGGCATAGTGGTTAAGAGCAGGTGTGCTCTAATCTGGAGGAACCAGGTTTGATTCCCCGCTCTGCCGCCTGAGCTGCGGAGGCTTATCTGGGGAATTCAGATTAGCCTGTACACTCCCAGCGCACGCCAGCTGGGTGACCTTGGGCTAGTCACAGTTCTTCTGAGCTCTCTCAGCCCCACCTACCTCACAGGGTGTTTGCTGTGATGCAGAAAGGGAGAGGAGTTTGTGAGCCCCTTTGAGCCTCCTATAGGAGAGAAAGGGGGGATATAAATACAACTCTTCTTGTTGTTCATATGCTCCTTTTTTGCTACCATCTGATCCTATGGAAAGTAGTGCCCCTGCCCCATTTGAAATAGAAGCAATCTAACGCATCTCCTTTTTAGGAAACCAGCTTTAGAATGATGTATTCTGTGGAAAGATACAGAGAAGAGGTGGCAGCTTTGAGGCAGCCAACCAGCCAGTGGCTATAAAATATGCAAGCATTCAATCTATTGATACACTGTGGCCACACATACATTAATAAGGGAGCTCAAATGGGATATGAGCCTCTTTAATATACATGTGGTTTCTCATTAAAAATGGATAATTTCATGAAGAGAAGTTTGTCCCATTACCTGTCATTCACTGTGTTAACAAAGTTACTAATAAAAATAGTTAATTCATATCAACTAGGATTTTTCATGTAGTTTTACTGGTTGCCTTTAATGTTTTGTGGATGTCTTGGTGGAAAAAAAAGGGTTGTAATGCTAATGAATAATTAATAAAGAACAAATCTCACTGGATTGGGGTGCATGTAATTTGTTTGCCCGAAGCCCACAAAAGGAAATAATTAAAATATAATTTGTTATTGACTTGTTTAACCAAAGATAAGAAAAGCAGGTTGATTAAAACAAGTAATGAAACTACCTGGAATTTAGCCTGAGACATGAAAAGAATTATTAAATGTTCTTAGGTTTCACAGCTAGAAACTTTTTTCATTGTTTTCCTTTGCTGTGCCTGCCTTCAATGCCTCACGACTCACGGTCTCACCTCCTCAGAAGTATTATCATAATGAGAAAATCGTAAAACTAAATAAAAACCCAAAGCCACACAAAACTCATGTCTTCTTACGTCTTTCATGCACCACTGGTTTTTAAAAGGCAGTTCAATTTTTCATAATCTTTTGTACATAGAGGCATCTTGCTTTATCCAAACAGATAGTGATTTTGATACCAAGTATTATTATCACCTATGACACAAAAATATTAAACTTAAAAATGGAGGCAGTAGAATTTGGAGAAGGTTTATAGAATGGGGGGAGGAATAGAGGAAACTGGCTGTTGTGGTTTTTCCGGGCTGTACGGCCGTGGTCTGGGTAGATCTTGTTCCTAATGTTTTGCCTGCACCGGCATCTTCAGAGGTGTGTCACAGAGAGAAGTCTGTGGGCCTTTCCCCACTTAGAATATTTATTGACCACTTTTCTCCCTACAGAGAATCAAAGCAACTTACAAAATGATGCAATGAAAATATAACAAAAGGAAAATATAACAAAAGGATAATAAAAACAAGTATTAATACCCGCGCTACTTGAGGAGAGTAGTGCGGGGTCCCCCGGCACTCCCCACGACAGGGACGGTGACAGCGCAGCCGCCCCGATGCTGCCATTGTCGCGCCCCCTCAGCGCGCGACATCCCAGGTGCTCTTCTTAAGGGCGCCTTTTGATGACCCCACACAGACCGCGGGGCCGTGGGGACGCCCGGGCGCGTGCCTGGGATGCCGCGTGCTGAGAGCAGCACGGGGCATAGTGGGGGTGGAAGAGAGTGGGGAAAGGCCCTGTGATACACCTCTGAAGATGCCAGCCACAGATGCAGGTGAAACATTAGGAACCAGATCTAGTTAATGAAATTGGTAGGGAGATTCACAAGCATGTAGGCTCCAGGAAATGCATTGATGGACACCATGGGTCTTGTGGGAAGCGCTGCCATGAAAACGTGCACCTGCTATCTGCACATCAAGGCCAGAGTGTTTTTTTCCCTTGAAAACTGGCAAATCTAACTTATAGGCACAGGGGACTTGCCAGGAAACATTTATCTTCTCTGCAAAAGAGAAGATAATTTTTTTCTCAGGATTATCAGCCAGTCCTATGCTGGACAGAGATTTTTTTGGCTGAGAAAGTAAATACAGAAGTTAATAACGGCTTGATCACAATCATCTGTGCACAAACATAGTTGTACTAAAACCAGTTTGTATAGGATTGCAGTCTAAAGGAACAATCTTCTGCAAGTCTACTCATAACTCCCATTTTAGTCAATGGAATTTACTCCTGAGAAAGCATTCTTAGGATTGTGTGGCAGCTGATGTTCTTCCATTTGGGAGAGGGGAAACTTAGTACCACATATTATTTCCCCCCTCCTTTGTTTAATTCTGAAGTAGATAAACCAAGAGGGGTTAAATATGCATTTGTAAACTCTACAGTATGAAAAAATTTTTTCCAAAAGCTTAAACATCATTGTTAGCTTTCAAAGGCAAGCAAAAACATTCCCAAGACCAACAGAAAATGACCAGATCAGCAGCCTTGCCTGTATCCCCCAATTGTTCGCAGTGTGTGGACATTTGTGTATTTGACATAACACACTTGATTCTATGCAGATAATTCTTTGGTATGGGATTTACAATTCCCACGAGTCTGTCCAAATAAATAAAGTCTTCAGCTGCAAATATACCATCCCATTAGACCTCCAAGCCTATCAGCTGGAAAGCAAGAAGCTCTGATTATCACTCTCCCCTATTTCACTTAATGATCATTCATGGGATTTGAGATGAGTCACTGAGGGCCTTTGATCATGCCTCAGGCCTGCAAACAATCTCGCCGGCCATGATAGGCTGCGGAAGACCTAGGAAAAGTACTCCAATAGCATTTGAGATCCTTACTCATTCGGCTGTAATTATGTCGTAGCTGTTGCCATAGGCAACAGGGACAGCTGGTTTTGGTTTAGAAAGGCTTTTAGGTGTGTGATAATGGAGGAATGTTACCGGATGTTCAACGTGTTCTGGCTGTTTTCATGTCACCTAAATGTATCTTCCCTCAGTTTAATTGGTTAACTGCATTACTTCAGCACAGCAAAGATCCACTGGAAAATGTATATCTGAATGAAAATAGGGAAGGATAGAAATTTTTGGCCTGTTTCCTCATGAAAACTGCCAGAAGCCTAGTTTGCAAGGAATCAAGTTTTCCAGCTTTAAGGTTTTTTCCCCCCAAAAGTAACAGATTGCATTAAAATCTCATGCCTAGATCTCCCTGTCCCTCCCTTTCATTTCCCTTTACTTCACGCTAAGGGGTTTGTGCAGGTTTATTTAAGCTAATGCTTAGCTAAAAACTAGAGAGATCAACTATCCCTGCTAGGGTTGTCAGCTCTGAGTTGTGAAATTCCTGCAGATTTGGGGGTGGAATGGTTTGGGGAGGGAGGAAACTCCAAAAGCAGCTATTTTCTTCAGGGAAACAGATCTCTGTAGTCCTGGGGTTAGGCTTACCCGTTCCAGGTTGGGAAAGGCCTGGAAAATTTGGGGTGGTGCCTGAGGAGAATGGGGTTTGGACAACAGCCTGTCTGTGGAAATTAAATCAATTTTATAAGCCAATCTTACAAGCTAGTGTTAATGCATGTTCTGTTTTTATTATGTTGTTTTTTAATTATGTAAAATACCTTGAATGTCATTGAGATGGGTGAACAATAAATGAAATAAATAAGCTAAGCTTTTTCTGCCATGAATATAAGTAGTGGGATACAGTTACGCAGGTGCTACTTGACTTATAGGGTCTCCATTCTCTAACTGGGGCCTGGAGGTCTCTTGGAATTACAACTGATTTCCAGAATGCAAAGATGAGTTCCTCTGGTGGAAAAGGCAGTTTTACGTAAGGACTCCATGGAATTGCTTCCCACTGAAATCTCCCTCCTCTCCAAACTCAACTCTCCCCAGGCATTGCCCCCAAATCTTGAGGAATTTCAAAGCCAGAGTTTGCAACCCTATGCTAAAGGTATAAAAGCAGAGCTGTAAAAAAAAAGCTGGCATTCCTTTTAGGGTTGTTTTAATTTTACAAATGTATTCGTTGTATTTATATCCTGCCTGTAACCATTACAGTTGGTCTGTAAGAGGGAGTTTCAACAGGTACCAAGTTTGACCATGTACAATAAATATTTTAATACTGCATTCATTGACTGATTGTGTAATCTGCCCTAAGTCTCAGACTGAAAGGGGGACTGTCAATGAAATTAAATAAGTAGAACCAGTGTGCGATAGTGATTAGCAGCAGGTGGATCCTAATCTGGAGAACCGGGTGTGATTCCCCACTCCTCCACATGAGCAGCAGACTCTAATCTGGTGAACAGGATTTGTTTCCCCACTCCTACACATAAAGCCTGCTGGGTGACCTTGGGTTAGTCACAGCTCTTCAGAACTCTCTCAACCACACCTATGTCACAAGGTGTCTTTGGTGGGGAGAGGAAGGGAAGGAGTTTGTAAGCCCCTTTAAGTCTCCTTAGTGTTGAGAAACTGGGGTATTAATACTTGTTTTTATTTTCCTTTTGTTATATTTTCATTGCATCATTTTGTAAGTTGCTTTGATTCTCTGTAGGGAGAAAAGTGGTCAATAAATATTCTAACTATGGACAAAGCACCCACATCTCAGCCCATGTTATCAATAGCACTACAGTGTGATGATGATGATGATGATGACCATGAAAGTGACTGGTGACAACAGGGTTGGTGACAACAGGGTTGGTGACAACAGGGCAAAACTGGTGACAACAGGGTTGGTGAAAAAGAACATCAGAAGATCACTAAATATCATGATTTGAAAATCGAGATTCAGCAACTATGATACAAATCAGCTGAGGTCCCAGGGGTAATTGGCATGCTGGGTGCCATTCCAAAAACAGTACGGCCGCACTTGAAATGCCTTCAAAATAGACAAAACCAACATCTGTCAGATTCAAAAGGCAGCCCTGCTGGGATGCGCACAAATACCATGTAGATACATTACAATATCCTAGGTCTCTGGGTGGGCTCAAATTGTAATGAAAGACCAACAACCAACTAAAGAACTGGCAGCTGTGATATTAAACAAAATTAAATAATAATAAACAAATTTTATGTGCTAAGCCTTTCAACAGGACCCGTGAATCCTGGCCTTAGATTTACATGCTCTTTAATGCGGATGGGGGTGCTAAGTGGGCACGGAGTCGGACTATACTAGCATTGTGAAATGGAAGTGTATGAATCAATACAGATCTCAGTGCTGCTACTTCAACAGAATGTTTTGGCAATAATGCAGCATTTTCAGTTCCAAAATTAGCCCATGATATGTCAGCTAAACTGGGGGAAAGCTGAGAAACAGAGGAAGAAGGGGGTGGGGGGGTGGGGAGGCAGTATGGATTAAAGAGGAGACATGTAAATGTGAAAAAATCTGGAAGAGCAGAACTGTAGAAATTCTAGCTGGATGGTGTGAAAATGAAGGCATATGGGAATTAAAACAGCAAGCAGTTATTACAGTCCAGGGTTAATATAATAACAAGAAGCTATATGAAGACAGAGCCAACACCGTGTGCAGAATCCCAAGTACATGTCAAGGAATTTTGTCAAAGGGGGGCTTTATCCCACATATCCCAAGAAATTACCTTGGGGGCACTCCCTTCTGAAGAAAGCAGGTTTTTGAGAATCTTTGGATTCTCAGGCCTTGCATTCCTTGCGATGCAGGAGAGATTCCATCTTTAATAAAAAAAGCTGAGAATCAGGATCGGGCTATGTGCAATTAAGACACTAATGCATGAGGGATTATCCTGTTTCCCATTGGAACTGTGATATGCTTCAGTCAAGGCTTTCTGGAGCTCCTCAAAGTCCTGTCTATGCTGCTCAATGTATGGTAGACCTGCCCTCTGCAGTCCCAATGCTTTTCAACAGGAGTCCTCCAAGCAGCTAAGGTTCTTATATGTGTGTCTTCATATCCTTGAATACAGCTCATCCAAAATTTTAAAAAGAGATAAACTATATATTGCCAGAATTGGTAGGAAGAGCTGAGTACAACTATGTAGTTTTTAAAATAAAAGGCATCCTGGGTCAACCTTCTATCTTTCCTCTGGCCTCAGACAATGCTCAACTGCCTCTGACATCCAGAAGAACCCTTCCCAGCAAATGAAGGCAGAGATAATCCCTTCAGCAGCACACAAAATGTTGGGTGCAAGTGGAGCTTACTGGTCAAGTGGGAAAAAGTAAGAGACTCTCCTGATGATACCTCCCAGGTTTGGTGAAGTTTGGTTCAGGGGGTCCAAAGTTATGGACCCTCAAAGGTGTAGCCCCCATCTCCTATTAGCTCCCATTGGAAACAATGGGGGATGGGCACCCCCTTTGGAAGTCTATAGCTTTGGACCCCTGAGACCCCAAACTTCCTGGAGATTCCCTAACAAGGCTATGGTGATAGTAAGAGACTCTCCTGATGATACCTCCCAGGTTTGGTGAAGTTTGGTTCAGGGGGTGTCCAAAGTTATGGACCCTCAAAGGTGTAGCCCCCATCTTCTATTAGCTCCCATTGAAAACAATGGAGGATGGGGAGCCCTTTGGGAGTCCATAGCTTTGGACCCCCTAAACCAAACCTCACCAAACCTGGTTAGTATCATCAGGAAAGTCCCCCAAACAATCCCTGAAAGTTTGGTGCTGCTAGCCTAAACAATGCGCCCCCTGCAGGCCACAAACCAAAAAATCACTAAAATGTTTTAAAAACCCACAAATGGGGGGTGGAGCTTCGGAGATGAATGTGGGGGTTGAACCCGAGACCCCCCCCCCTTACCTACGTCCTTGAGATGTCCCCAGGATGACATTTTGGGTGCGTGAAGTGAAATCAAGAAGTCATCTCTTTTTAAGACGTTCCCCCAGATATGTTATTTGTGCTGTGTGAAATGGACCCACACTTTTTTGCGAAATGGATCCACTCTTCTACAAGAAGTCACAGATCTTTCTGAACCATCTCAATACCTCACAAAGTGCCTGCTGTGGGTGTTCCACCCCTGGGCCCAAGTGCCCATCACAGTCCTTTCCCTGAAGTCCTGAGGTATCTTTCCTCTGGCCTCAGACAGGGCTCAACTGTTTCTGAAGAAGAACCCTTCCCAGCTGCTGACTAGCCCTGATGTAGACAACGGTTAGCTGGGTTCATCCTCCTTGGTCATCCAGGCCCTTACCTCTATTTCAAGCTGAAGTTTAGCTGTAAAAGTTCCACTGTGATAGGGTTCTCAGGTTTTAGGCAGGGGTCCTGGGGTTTAGGGACGTATTTGCACCAACTGGAGCTTCATCTCAGGGAATGCAATCTTTTTGGCTAGCATACTTGATGGCTTCTTGAACACACAAACAAATGAAGCTGCCTTCCACCGAAGTGGACCAGTGGTCCATCAAGGGCAGTATTGTCTGTTCAGACTGGCAGAGCTTTTCCATGGTCTCAAGCAGAGGTCTTTCACAGCACTTACTACCCGATCCTTTTTAAAACTGTAGATGAATCTGGGACCTTCTGCATGCAAAACAGAAGCTATACCCCTGAGCCACACACAGTCTCTCCCTCTTCTTCTGACATTTCAGTGTATGCCTGATTGTGGTGACAAAGGTACGGGTAGTGGGAGGCAATACATCTGGCTTTATTTGCTTACCGGTAACTAAATTTCACACATTCTACACTGTACATCGCACGTTGTCAGATACCATGTGGCACAATGCTTGGTAGTACGTGAGGCTGCTTTTGAAGAGTGTTTGGAAGCTTCAGTCTGTGCGAAATGCAGCAGCTAGACTGCTGACAGGCACTAGTTATGGGGACCATGTGGTCCTCTAATTGCAACAACTACACTGGTTTCCAGTGTACTTTCAAACCCAATTCAAAGTACACAGCATTGGGGCAGGTTATCTGATGGACTGCCTATGGGCATACCTTTGCATTTAGTAAGGTTATCAGTGGAAGGTTTCTCTATCATGCTTGTACGTTTGGTAGGGACTCAAGAGAGAGCACCTTTTCCATCGCTGTGTCAAAGCTCTGAAATGTCCTCCCAAAGTATGCTCAATTTACTCCCTCTGAGACCACCTTCTGTTATCTGGTGAACACTTCTTTATTCCAGTAGCTTTTAGCATCTGAGTATTTTAACAACTGAGAGTTAATAAGTGAGGGTTTTTTTTTTATTATGATTGTGTATATGGATTATTAATATTTGTTTTATTCCTAGGAGTTGTTTGGCTGTAAATAAACTGTTTTACAATTTTCCTCTGTTTTATATGTTTATTGTAATTTTATTAGGATTCTTGTAAGCTGTCTTGGATATAGATTGTAGAAAAACGGTATATAAATATTTTAATAAATAAAAAAATGTACTCCCGTTAGTACTGCTATTCACTGTGACACCACCCATCTGTCTCAGAGTTTGGGATGATAGGGATCTACATTCAGGCCTTCCCCAGCACTGAAGTCTGTGGTCTGTAAGATTATATCCACTTGTCATTGAATATTGCATTATTTCGCAACTGGACTATCCACTGTGGACAAGTCAATACAGTTGCAATCAATTGCTCAATTGCAGTGATACTACAATGTTTGGGTGCATTGCAGCCTAAGACAAGAATGTTTGGAGTCATGCCTGGTGAGCAATAATTTAATTTTTAAATGGGATTGGATGAGCAATTGATTGAGTAATGCAAAATCAATATATCTGGATAAGTAATCTACTGTCATACTATTTGTGCTCCCATTCCAGACAAACAAATACATTGCTACCAGTGGCTAAGGTCTAGTGGGTAGCTTTGTAGGAAGTAACTGTTCCCATGACTGATTCTTCATTTTGATGCCTTTCATACAGTTTCTGCTGTAAAAAAAATTGTTTACTTAGTTACGGCTATAGTATGGATTGCTGAGGTCATCTTCAATGCTCAGTGGTTCATTGGTACACTGAATGGACTTTTAGGGGCATAGAATCTTTTAGTGACTGAGATTCTCTGTCCTTACAAAAGGAATCTACTTTTTCAGAAAAGGCAATTGCTATCTTGCGAATAAGATACCATTGGAGTTGACTCTTCTACTGTGATTATGTTTTCCAGTGGATGGTGTTTGAATATGGTGAATACATGCCCTTCTTGAGGCCTTTTCTTTATACATCAGTGGACGCTTCCTTAAAACTTGTGAAAAAGCAACTAACATAACATAACACAAGCCTTTATTGGCATATAGAAAAAGCAACTAAAAAGTGATTTTTCTGGCACACAGATGTTCTGGTATACATGTGGCACAGCGGCAGCCTAATCTTTGAATCAAAGATTATGTAGACAGTTAGGGCTAAATCTGGGGAATACATACACTGTTCCATCACAAAGTGGTTTGGTTGCCAACTCTGGCTTGGGGAATTGTTGAAGATTTGGGCAGTATCTGGAAAGAGTGGGGTTTGAATGGGGGAGGGGAAAGTTAGCAAGGATCTGATTCCATGGAGTCCATCTTCCAGAGCAGCAATTTTCTCATCATCATCATCATCATCATCATCATCATCATCATCATCAGCAGCAGCAGCAGCAGCAGCAGCAGCAGCAGCAGCAGCAGCAGCAGCAGCAGCAGCATCCTTTATTGACACTGAGAAACAATAAATATTAGATAAATATTAGATTAAAAGGCAGAATAAAATGCACAAATATCTATATAATCAATAAACAGTCTCTAGCTGGTTCAGATCAGCAATTTTCTCTAGGGGAACTGATCTCTGCAGTCTGGAGATCCATTGTAATTTTGGGAGATCTCCAGGCCCCTGCGTGTAGTCTAGAAGTCTGTTGTAATTCTCCTTGACTCCGCGCCATACTCTCAATCCTTTTTGCAAACCAGTAAGAACTAGAACTCTGATCACTCCACAGTTTTGTGACCAAGCACTGCAATCATAATTTAAAATACTTATACCTGGGCGCTCTGCCAAAGACAAAATGAAGCTTTTAAAAGAAACAAGACAAAAACCCTGGAAAACATGATTAGGGGACAAGATTGCCTAGAGAGAAATCACCTGTCCTTCCCTAGTTTGTATTAATAGGAATATCATTGGTTTGACATCATTAAGAAGCTTTATATGTTTGCTGCTTTACTTCATAATAGAGAACCAGAATTCCAAGTATGCTGTTAGGTTTCTAAGAGAATTCTGGTTAAAAAGAGGCCTTGGACATGTTTCATAGTTTATTGGCGGCAAATATTTATTACTGCTATAATCTGTTCAAACTGGTGGCCAAAGCTGCCTTTTCTTGCATGCAGTCTGTTATTTTTGATAAGGCTTAGGGATAGTTAGTATAATAGTAAGAAATCTTATAATTTCTTGTGATATATAGGCCAATTATGCACAAAGTCTTTGCTGCATAATAGAGACCAGTGTTCGCTGCAACAAGATTTATTGTATTTTCTGGAGCCCCACTTTTACTTTCCACTCTCTTCCCAGCAAGCAAAACCACTTATAGCACAATTTAAATCTTGCTCCGCTGCCAGACAGATTTGCCAGTGGGCATAGCCTTGCCCCGGATATCTTTGCCCATGCTCAGCCTTCTCACTCCCTTGCAGCACTTTGGATGCCTCCCCTCTCACCCCCCTCCCCCCGCCACTTCATGCTGTTGGCTTCTTCCTGCTTCCCTAAGTGCATTAATCAAAAGATCAATAGATCGATCTCTCCTCCACCAGCACAGCCTCACCACAGCACAACCTCAGTTGCCAGATGCCCTGGAACCTTCCCCCTTGCCCCCCCCTCCATGTTGTCGGCTTCTTTCTGCTTCTCTAAAGTGCACCTCTTGAGATTGAGAGATCAATCTTTCGATATAAAGTAACAAAAGAGAGGGTTTTGCTAGGAACAATATAACCAGGCATCTTTTGGGCTCCACTCCAAATCTTTTGGGCTCCACTCCACTCCCAAAATATAATATTCAGTTAAAAACATTATAAATAACACTAGAAGGAGGGCCAATGACTATTATTGAGGGTACACCAGATGAAATAAAAAGTCCACCTGCTGGCAAAAGTCATGTTAGGTCCCGGACCATAAGCCAATAAACAGACTCTGGATTGGTTGTTGTGGGTTTTCCGGGCTGTGTGACCATGGTAAATCTTGTTCCTAACATTTTGCCTGCATCTGTGGCTGGCAACTTCAGAGGTGTATCACAGGCTGCATCTTCAGAGAGGTTTCATTTCTCTCTGCGATACACCTCTGAAAAACCACAACAATCTATTGAAGCTGACTGTGAAAACCTTCGACAAGACTCTGGATTCTTGATCAGTGGTGTTTATTGAACGGCAGTCTTGAGAAAGTCTTGAGGCAGTCTTGTGAAAGCCAGGTCTGCTTGACCTGGCTTTCCTGGGCTCCTTTATCCTCGCCTGGTCCACCCTCCCAGTTTCCCAGAGAAAGTGTGAAAATAATTGTTTAGGGGCTTAGGCCTCTGACGGGGCTTCCCCCGCTCTGCCCAGGCCAGGCTTCCCCGCCCCGCTCTGATGGGGGCTTCCCCTGCTCTTCCCAAGCCCTTAACTAACGTGGGCCCAAGCAGCAGGCAGAACGAGTGAGTTCCGTCCTGCTGCTTAGCCTCGGGAAGAGGCTGAACTGAGCTGGGCACAGGCTTTTATAGCCTGCCCAGGCTCCCGCTGATCCAGCGATGGCGGTTCCCACTGTATCCGCGTGAGCACCCACTACCTCCAGAAGCCGAGGAAGAGCGAGGCCACCGGCTTGAGTCCTCCCCTGCATTAATGGCGCCCCGAGGTAGAGATCCAGATGCGCTATTTATCTACAATCGGTGTCAAAGCTATAAACATCAGTCAGAAGATACATCAGTCAGGTTACATATGCTAAGCTTTGCTCCTAACAAGTCACCAGTAGAGGGTGATAGGTGTATTTCCTGGGGAGGGAACTCCAAAGTTTTGGTGCCACAATAGAGAAGGTTTTTTCTTGGGTCCAGTCTCAGATTGCATAGGCAACCAAGGTTCTCTGAGGATGATCAGGGTGAGTGGGCAGGTTTGTTTGGAAGGTGGTCTTTAATATATGTTGGTCCCAAGCCATACAGGGCTTTTAAGGTCAATACTAGCACCTTGAATGGAGCCTAGAATGGAGCCATTC
The DNA here is from genome assembly GCF_021028975.2 of Sphaerodactylus townsendi. NCBI lineage: Eukaryota > Metazoa > Chordata > Lepidosauria > Squamata > Sphaerodactylidae > Sphaerodactylus > Sphaerodactylus townsendi. The sequence goes on from NC_059435.1 coordinate 27,281,062, forward strand.
TTTTGATAGAGTTTTAGGTGGCACATGAAAACTATTGATGATTATTTCATTTTTAAAAAATCTTCTCTTTTAGCCAGAAGAAGTTTGACAGCTAATCCTGAAGTAAAAAAAACTAGGCCAGTTCAATCCCTTCCCCAATTCTTTAACAACCCTCTTCCCTTATCATTATTTGTTATGTTACAGAGCACACTGTCCTATTCTTACTGGTTACACAGACTGCTGTAGATTGTATTTCTTCTTCCCCATTTAACCACTGGGCTGCCCAAATTTGCAGCCATAGTTGCCTATAGTCACAATTAATTTACTGTAGAAGAGTTTCCAGTCTAGATACTTGTGAAGTCACTGATTATTTCCCTGGAAGTCAATGATGTTAACACCTGATGTCCAATTACTTCTTATGAGTTTCTGCATTCTCTCTTCCCTTCCCCCTTGTTGCCAATTGAGTTTTTTTGTCCTGTTAGCTGAAATGCTGCAGGGCTAACTACAAGGGAGCTACCACCATAGAGTGTAAATAAAATATGTTTAAATATTGACTTTTTGTACTTAATGGGAAGTGATGAACCCACAGGAAGTCCTTTGAGCTGTGTAAGAGAAGGCCGGATTCCACAGTTAATCTGTTTGTCAAACAGATGAGATATTTGGTGTGACTTAATGCATTGGTGACAGACGTGTTCATGTTCTAACATAGCCAGTCCCATTGCAATCACAGTAACGTTACACTTATTTTTTAAAAAATAACAGCCGGAGTAGTATTCATAAAATTCTAGGCACCAAAAGTACTTTTATTTAGTATACAAATAAAAGGTTGTTTGCAGTGGCTTTTCTACAAAGGGGGCTGGCTTATTTTTCCTCTTTGGAGCCTGTGTCTGCTAGACTGCTCCTGAAAGGTGGTAGTTGAAAGTGGAATCAGATGTCAGATACTTGCCAAGTTCAACATGCTTCTGAAACAAACGCTGTTCTATCAGTGAGAAAGGCTAAACTTGCCAAAACTATGCTAGGAGCAGCAGTTTCATTGTCAAACTGTAGACCAAGAAGGTGACTTGGCCACCAGGAAAAGGCACCTACCACTTGTAGATGAAGATCTAAACTTTCCACAGCAAAGAAGAGACATGCACAAGACATGGAACGACAGGCCACTCTTTCTCTGAAAGGAAGGTTCACAGTTAGAAGTGCTTGTAGTTAGATATTGACCAAGAGACACTCTCCAGTTCCTTTATTACATGAAGACAGAGTTATGTCAACAATTTTTCTCAATGGGTGGTAGTCCCAATGTTTTCAATGAGCAGCTAAGATTCTCTTATGTGTGTCTGAAGAACATCCCTCCAATTAAAAAAAAGGGAAAATTACCTATTGCCAGAATTGGTGGGACCAGCTGAGTATAACTAAGTACTTTTTGGGCTGGAAAGGCACCCAGGATCAGAGCCTGAAGAGCAAACGTCCTGGGGCATCCTTCAGCAAATGACAGCAGGGAGATCCCTTCAGTTGCACACAAAATGTTGGGCAAGCTGGGGATGAAACTGACCAGAGACCAGAGCAGTCCAGCAGGGAACACTTTCCCCTACTGATGCTTTTGTTGTCTGGAAAGCACACCAGACATCCCCCAGACATCTTATTTTGGGTGTGCAGAGCGAAAAGAGGCACTTGCCTCTTTTTAAGAAGTCTCACAGACATCTTTTTTTGTGCTGTGCAGAACGGACTGACTGGTGAAGCTTATTTGTTTTGTTCCAAATTCAGAGAGAGGGAAGCAATTATTATTCTTATTACCCTTATTATTCTTGTTGTATAATTTGGTTTAATATCACAGCTGCCAGTTCTTTAGCTGGTTGTTGGCCTTTCATTATAATTTGAGCCCCACCCAGAGGCCTGGGATGTTGTAATGTATTGATGTACTATTCGTGTGGATCCCAGCAGGGTTACCTTTTGAATCTGACAGATGTTCATTTTGTCAATTTGAAGGTGTTCCAAGTGCAGCCCTAGTATTTTCGGAATGGTGACCAGGCTGCCAATTACTACTGGGGAAGCCTCAGCTAGTTTGTGCCATAGTCACTGCACCTCAGAGCATGATACTTAGTGACCTTTCTCATGTTATTTTTCATCAACCCTGGTATCACCAGGTATTGCTATGTTGATGATGATCGCTTTCTTGATCTCAATCACTGTGATATCCAGTGTGGTATATGTCAGCATTTGTCTGTTTGGATTTGAAAAGCCCACAAGGTCTTGACCGCCTCATTTTCCAAGACATTCTCTGGATGATGTTCTTGCCAGTTTTTAGCCATCCTGATGTTGTAATTCTTGCATAAATTCCAGTGGATCATCTTGGCCACTGAGTAGTGCTTCTGTACTCAGTCTGGGCGATCCTTTTGCTGCAACTAAAAACACGTTCTACAGTTTAGTGTTGCTGCAACTAAAAACACGTTCTACAATGCAAGATTCCTTGCACAATCTGCACTTTGCATCATCTGAGGATTTTTCGATTCTGGTCTTGATTGTATTTGACCTAATTGCCTATTTTTGAGTGTCTAAAATCAGTGATTCAATTTCCTATGTCAGCGTTCCAGTTGTTAACCACAGCCAGGTCTTTTCATTGTCCATCTTCTTATCCTTGTTATTGTTATTATTAAGAGGAGGGGAGAAAGATCTCTCTTTTCACAATTAGAACTACAGCCTTATTCACAACATATCAAAAGTGCTTCTTAAATTATCCCATTTGACTACAATCCTATTCCCATTGTAAAAACGCCCTTCTGAACAATTATGTTTTACACATTCTGTTGGTTGACAGAAATGTGGTTGTCTTGCTGACCTCCTCAGGCATTCAACAGAGAACCAAAACAGAGAATGGTCAGATAGCAGCAGTTGCTGTCTTTGTCATGAAGGCTTTGGGACATAGCAACCAAGAAAGACCATAGCTCCTGAAAAACTGGGCCTCATAATCTCATCCTGATCTCAATGTCCAGGACTTGTTCCTCACAAACAAGTGTACTGTGATATTACCAATTAATGCTTTTGCGAATGGCCACTGGGCTGTATATGTTTAACCATTGATAGAAATGTCATCACAAACTGCCAGTGATAGGAAGAACCCTCAAGTTATAACTGGTTTATGGCAATCCAACAGGGTTTTCAAGGTAGGAGACAAACAGAGGTGGTTTGCCATTGCCTGCAGCTGTATAACAATCCTGGACTTCTTGGTGGTCTCTTGACCAAATACTAACCTGTGCCAACCCTGTTTAGCAGCCAATATCTGATAAGATTAAGCTAACATGAGCCATCCAGGGCAGGGCAAATTTAATGCCATCAAGTTGCAACGAATTCATGTCTACTCCTCATGGGGTTTTCAAAGCAAAAGGTGGTTTGCCATTACCTCCCTCTCCAATAATAGTCTTTCTTGGTGATCTTCCATTCAAGTACTAATAATGGCCAATTCTACTTTTCCCATAACCTCTGATAAGGTCAGGATAGATTGTAATGACAGCTATTAAGGCTGCTGCCATTACAAATGCTACTCCTTATATTTTATGACATTTTGAGCCCACAGTTGATATTTTCTCTTCTGTACCTACTTACGTATAAAATCTTCATACCTTAATAAATCCATCAGTCTTTAAGCTGCCACAAGACTCTTTTTTTGGGGGGGAGGGGTTGCTGTAAAAGCTACACGTATGGATTTATGTCAACTGAATGTATTCAACCCTAAATTCATTGGGAGGATAGATCAAATACTTAACTTCCTGAAATAATTGAGTTTAATCAGTTATTACCTATAATGTTTTGCAGTTACTTTGTGGTTAAAAGATTTTCTAAAAACACAAAAGCATCAGTATCACAAATGACAGCATTAACCTTGCAGAATGTTTTTTTGGGGGGGGGAAATCTTTTAAAATTCTTTAGGTCCTTTTCTATATCTCCTTCTCGCAGTCATTGTAAGAGGATTAGCCGTGCCTGCTGACTGGTACGTGAGTCCTTACCTGTGGGAGGCTGAAGGAAAACAAAAAGAGGTAGTGGAACAAACCTTGACAACACTGTAATGACTCAGTCAATTCAGAAAAAGTGAGTTTTTTAAACATCTAAAAAGTAGGAGTTCTGTTGAAATTCATTGAAATTCTGCCAAGGACATCAATGGCATCGTAGCAGAAACACCTATTAGTGGTGTGGTTAGATAGCTAGATTAGTAGTGTGGTTTTTTAATCTGTCTGTCTAATGGTTGTAAGGACCCTAATTTAGTATATTTAGCATAGTTTCACAGAATCTTCCTACACTCCATGCGAATTGAAGGAATCCCACTCCTAAATGGCATCTCGCTGATGTTGGAAGAAGTTACATGAGGGTGAATTTAGCCACAGCTTTTTTTTTCCTAAAGAAAAAGTGTTGAAAAAAGAGATAATCAGTTCCTGTCTGAGCTCTTGCAAAAATGTGCACTTTGATCAATAAGTGGCAATAATGGATTCCATCAGGGAGGAAAATGTAAATAGCTTGGGCTATATTAATAGATCACCCTCCCAGGATCATCTTATTTTTTCCTTTAGAACTGTCCTTCCATTAGAGCTGTTCTTTACCCTGAAGACACTTTTTGGACAAAATGCCGCTTCATCCCAAAGATGTGCATTCTTCGTCTCTAATGTTAGCAGATGCACTTTGAATATCAGAGCTGCATAATTGACGTGTTTTATTTTAGAACCTCTAGCATAGGTGTCTCATTTTTTAAAAAAAATCTGGCAAAACAACCAGAGTATCAGCAGTGGGGTGTGGGGTGTTTGGTGAATAGATCTTGAGAGGGAATGAGATGACCAAGGTGCCCAGAGGACTATGGAGAATGGGGAATACAATCATCACCATCCTTCCATGGCCAGCTTGCTCTTATCCCTGGAGGTTGAGCAGGGGGGTGGGGTGTGTGCCTGACATTCCCCCCCCCCAAATGTCTTGGAGGGAGGTCTGGGCCATCTTCTAACAGAAACAGGGAGTCTATTTTATAATCACTACAACAGGGTACACCTGTGCTATTCCTCACTTTTCCCGATAGGGCCACATTCACTTACATGGGAGAAACTGAACTCCACAGCATCACTGGGGAGCATATCAAATTCTGTTCCTTCCCTAAAATGATCCCAGTTGTTGAGACTCAGTCTTGCTCCTCTCTGTATAGACCCACCTCCAACTCTTTACCATCCTGACTTTTGCATTCTGAATTCTTTATCATAAATAATTTAATTTTAATAAATAAATAATTTTGGATCTTTTTTTTAAAATGGCAATCTTTTGTTTATTTAAACAATTTCTACCCCATAGTCTCAACCTAAGAAGACTCCCAAGGCAACTTACAACAAAGAGGTCAACACAGTAAGAAGAAGAATAACAGCAATAATAACAGCAATTGGGACATCTCTAAGTGGTACCTGTGACAACTCCATTTCTGGATCTAGACCAGGGTTTCAGACTGCTCTGAGTTAGCCATGTGGTAATCCATTCTAGCATTTGCAGTGGGTTTGAATGACTAAAAGGAGATTCTATAGGTCCGTTAAATTAGTGGCTGCTGTGATGCTTAGCCAAACAGGAGCCTCATCATTAAACTATTATTTGTTTAATTCTGCGCAGCCATTTGATTCTCATACTTAAAGTTTTCTCAATATCAGATCATTCAACCCAATAAAAACAGCAGCTAAAAACTTATGAACAAAACATCAGTTCAACATTATAATGGTTTTAAAAAGGAGCAGAGCAGCAAGGATCCCATAACAGTGACCTAAGAAACAAAAGTACCTATGAAAAGCTTGAGATGATGGACCTGTTCACACACCAGGTGAATATCCATGGCCAAGGAGTTCCCCAAAAGGGGTGCCACCCATACAAGGCCTCTCTTGTCTTAGAAGGCACCCTTTGCTCCTGAAGGTAGGAGTCTGCAGAGAATGGCTGTCTAAGACAGCTTTTTTTTGGTAGCCAAGTAGTAGCCTGCTTATTTTCAAGCGTGATTGTTTTTTAATGATCCTTCTAATTACATTTTAAATATGTATACAATGAGCATCAGAGGTGTTGCAAGGGGGGAAAGTGTGTCCTCCGTCCCTGTCCCACCCCACCCTGCAATGCCCCCGCCCTGCCCTGGAATTCCCCTGGAACACCCCCGCCACACCCCCACAGGGGCGCACGCCCGGTGCACTGTGCCCCCGTTCCCTTGGAGCTACACCTCTGATGAGCATACAAACAAACAAAAAAAGAGAAGAACAAAATACCCACAGTAATCAACTACCAAAGTCACAGCACCCAGTTGATTTCACCCGTGAAAGCCTTCGAGAATACACTGTACCCTTTTTATTTATTAAGCTTTTTAAAATTTGAATGCTGAAAGCCTGATCTCTATTAACACAATTCCGATTTGGTCTTGTTATTGAAAAAGTGCTAAAGGGAGCAATTGAGCTTGCCATCTCCTGAGAGGGGCAGCTCAAACTTGCAAAGGTGCAATTGAATGTCCCTGAACTAGTGAAGCGAAGGATGTGGCAACTGAGTGGAGCCTCTAAAACACAAATACAGAGGGCTCTTCCAGATTTGCTGGGGAAAGCAGTTACGACCCAGATAAAAGTTTGTTTCATCCCTGAAGCAGAGAAAAGGAGCTGCAGTGCGTAGCAGAGTTTTGGGGCGCCCATGGTTTTTTTTCAATCTCTTGGGACTCAACAGCAGCTTGTGAGTCCATCCTTTCACAGCCCTCATAATTCCATTTTTCTTTGCATTAAATTTGGCTCTCTCTTGTACAGAATTTTAAGAATTTTTTTAAAGCAGTGTATATACAGCTCTCTTCCCCCCTCTGCACAGGCCAATAAACACAGGGGTAGGATGGTAAAAAAGAAAACAGTTTGGGGGAGAAACTTGCACAGATCCCGCCCCCAAAACGAGTCTGCCCTGTGTTATTTTCCCCAAATCGTGTTTTTTGAGAATCATGCTATTCGCAAGTCTTTTCAAAAATCCTGGGTTGCAGCAGCTTGCAAGTGAACAACCAGGCAAGAGGCACTTTATTCGCCTCAGTTTATACATTTGCTGTGCGGAAGGGGCCTCAGTGTTGATTAACAGTGATGGAACCAATGCTCAGCTTAATTTAGCGAGTGCTAAGAAGCTGAGGGTGTTTCCAGATGCTAGAACAGTGGTTCTCACCCTTCCTAAAGTTGCAACCCTTTAATACAGTTCCTCATGTTGTGGTGACCCCCAACCCTAACATTTATCCATTTTACAGATGGAGAACATTGATGCAGAGAGTCTTAGGCGACCCCTGTGAAAGGGTCGTTCAACCCCCAAAGGGTCCCGACCCACAGGTTGAGAAGCACTGTGCTAGAAGATCTACCTATATTAGCAATGTCCTAGCTAGCACTGACTAAAAAGCATGGTGAGCCTCTGCTAAATTCCAAAGTCTGTTCCTGATCCTCACAGGTCAGGGGGGCGCATAGTGGTCAGGGTTCAGGCAGGCCTTGTAGATGTTTGCTTATCTAAAAAATGGCATTTAAATATTCTCTAAACCCGAGCTAGCTTTCCTTCAGTTTGATTTTATGTCTTCTGAGAGTGTGTGCTCTTTAGAGTCAATTAGAGCTGTGGAGACATCTGCCGGGTGAATCAGTTCAGCCTTAACTCTCATTAAAAAAAAATTCAAACGTTTGTGAGGGGAAAAAAATCCTGAAACAAATCACAGCTCAAACCTAATGACTGACCTGACCGTGTCTTTCCTCAAACCTTTTAGAGATGTTTACTTCAAGTGTAAGAATTCAGTTTGGTATTTTGATCAACTTTCATACCACTTGAGTAAGGTGTCTTTTTTGTTTTCATTGTTGAATTTACCCCTTCCAGGAGCACCCAGCAACAACAAAAACAACAAAAATTGCACATGCAACAACACCCATATGTGCATCTCACACCTTGCGTATCAGTTGTGGGCAGGGACCCAGCCCCTTGATAGCTATTTGATTATCCATGAAGAGTCCCAACATGGTTCACCAAGCCAGCCCTTGTGTCTGCAAGAATCAAACCCCACCCAGCACATCAATTATGGTTAAAGTACCTCAGATTAGGAATTGAAGCTAGTATATTTGTAACGTTTTAAAATATTATCTGTGTTTCTTTACATTGAGAGATAAGTTGTAGAAGAAAGAAGAGTGAAAGGGGGATGAGAGAGTGAAGTGACTGATTGACACTGGAGAGTGACTGTGAAGAGTCTGCTGAACTGAGAATCAGTCCGTGTTAAGCTGAACTGAGTGTGTGTGTGAATAACTAGGGAAAGAGACGGTGCTGGAGGCTGTCAGGGAGCAGTTTGAGCTAAGCTGAATCAGAGGCCCCTTCCGCACATGCAGAATAATGCATTTTCAATCCAGTTTCAGTGCACTTTGCAGTTGGATTTCACAGTGCGGAATAGCAGAATCCATTTGCAAGCAATTGTGAAAGTGGATATAAAGTGGGTTATTCTGCATATGCGGAAGGTGCCAGAGTGGGTACAGAATTTGAGAGGGAGAAAATATTATGTGAGCTGAGAGAGAGTGAGAGTGAGTGAGTGAGTGAGTGAGTGAGTGAGTGAGTGAGAGAGAGAGAGAGAGAGAGAGAGAGAGAGAGGTCTGTACTGAAGACTGAGAGAGTCGGTCTGTGCTGTACTGAGAGTGAGAGACTAGAAAAGAAGTCAGATCCTGATATGATCTCAAATATGTAAAGAGGGAGAGAGGGAATTGATATAAAGTGAAAGTGACCTCAGCAGAAGTTGTCGCCTCACTTTCAGGGGAAAGTATAAAATTAAATTCCTGGTGGCAGAGAAATATATATAGAGAAAGAAAGGAATAAACAAACATTATTTTGTACCTATTATATTTGTTTGCAAAGAAATAAGAGCGGGCACCACAATATTAAACATGATATGACCATACAATTGCTATATCCAGGCTTAATCCTGTGGTGTTTCCTGATGTCACTGCATTTAATACATTTAATGCATTTAATACATTTTACATGTGTGTGAAATACAAACAGGAATGTTGAACAACTGTGCCTTAGAGTAATGCTGTCAGGATCGTTATGTATTTGGTTCTGATGGAACAAGAAGAAAAGAGGAATGCTTACCAAAAGAGGGGAGAGAGTTTGATTTGCATGCCTAAGCATATTAATGTAATTAATTCCAATATCTCTGACAACCCATTGAGCTTTCTTTGGGAGCAAGAAGGTGAATGTAAATGCTATTTTACCTGGTACTGTTTCGTTCTCTTTCAGAGACTTCAAAGTGCTTTATTATTTGTTATCTTTTCCATGTGTGAGAGAGGAACTAGGTGATGTGTGTGTACTCTTCAAATGGCTTTTGTGGGATGGGGGTGCTGGCATTGGACACTCAAGATATGTAGCAAGTAAGTGCTGTTTGCATGCAGATGGAAACTTGCTGGGTTATGAGTAAGACTGGAAGATATAGTATCTGCCGCAAGCATCTTATAGAGAGTTTGGTAGAGGGGGTTGCACTGAAATGAACATTTTTCTGGGTGTTTGGTGAGAAAAATGTTAATGTAAAAGCCTTGAAGCTTCCTAGACTAGCGGGAGAAAGGTTGGCTCTTTGGCCAGCTTCTCTTTCATAAACAGCTGAGAGATACTTTCTAGCCCTTGAGTTGCTATCAGTCAATAGTCAGCCAGTTGGGCATGTGGCTAAGCTTTTAGGTCATGAAATAGACTTGGATACTGTCAAAGACCTAACCCGGCTTTTGGGATGGTAGCAACACCAAGCCGTAGGCTCTGAATCAGAACTCCAGACACCAAAATATATTTTTAGAATTTTGTTAAACAAAGGCAGTAAAACATAAGTTTAAAAACATAACAGTGAACACAAAAATCAAGGTGCGATCCAGTTACATGCTCAACCCCCCCCCCCCAAGGTTAAAATCTACATATCAGAAAAAGATACTTGTAGACAAAAGGTACTAGTTATCTTCAGTACCTGTGCAAAGTTACACAGAATTCTAGGCAGAATGGAGGGCAAAAACATAGAACAAAAGAAGTAGAAGTCACCGCTAATACTGATAGAACCAATTTGTGGTTTAGGCTGACCATGACAGGTGATTATTGATTAACCAATCAGGGTACACTTCAATCACAATATTCTGGATGATGAGTGGGCCTACCCCTCCGCTCTAAAACAAAACCTTTTCAACTACTCTGCAAACTGGCCAGTCCCAGCTAGTTGAAATGAATGAAGATAATTTCATGCCCTCTAACAAGCATTACAACCTTGAAGAGATAGTACATTCATTCCCAACTGATGACACCTTCTTTTTTTGAGCCTTCTTAGCTCATGAGAAATACAAAAACCGTCTTTGTCTTAGAATGCTCTGTTGGATTTTAGTGCCTACCTAGTTCGGTGAGGTAGGCGCTAGGATCCAAAAGTAATATTTTAAAACAAAGATGATCCAGTATGTGGCAAATGAAGTCACAATCTTGTTTTGTTTTGTTTTTCTGTTGGTAAGACAGAATATAGGTTTTTAGCAAAGAAAATGGTTTCTCTCTTGACAGATGCCAGCTGAGTCTGCTGGGTAGATAAGGGAAAGAGTGCCTAACCTGACTTGCTGGAACAAACCAAAATTCATTGATTGTCTGTGGGCTAAATCCTCATTTCTACAACTAACCAGTCTTACAATAAATCATGGCTTTCTATTATGGCTGAGTGAACCATCCTTTAGTCAGCACAACAATCCTTTTGCGATGCATTTGTATATTCATGTGCTGATCACAGATGGGCATGTGTATGTAGGGACAATCAGATTCCCCGCAGGAAAACAATATAAAATACAGCCTCTTTTGGCTGCTTCACCTCACATGAGAGAATCCTTCTGGATTGACAGACTCATTATTGGTAAGAATATTACCTACAACCATGATAGTCAGGTGCATTATTCCAGCATGCTTGATAAACTGCTGGGAAACAGAAATGGGGAAGGAAAGAAAGGAAGCCATGCAGTTTATCTTTGAAAAAAGAAAAAAAGGTCAAGTCTTCTATGGGATTGTGTGGAAAGCAGTTTAAAGTCATTTGATGAATAAGAATAATGCTAGATGAAGGCATCTGAAGCTCTCTGAGAGCTAGCTAGGGTGAATAACCAGTTGGACTTAGTTCAGTCTTCTCCTTAGTACAGATATCTGTTTCTCCTGATCTCTGACACGTGACATTGCTTAGAGACTTTCCCACCAAAATAAGATTTTCCATTATGGGTAAAATAATGTTTTGGTTCACCAAAAAAGAGTCTATTTTTTACACTGATAGCCTCATGACAGACATGTTTTTAAACATTTGTGGGTACATGCTAGTTTTGTTCTGGACTTTTTCAGCTCAGGGCTCCCTTCACCCTCATTTTATTACACAACAGTCTTCTAAAGTAGGTTAGGCTGAGACAGAATGACTGGCACAAGGCCTCCCAGTGAGTTTAATGGAAGAATGGGAATTACAAGGTCATCCAATGATGTTCATGGCTGAAGGGGAATTTGAATCTGGCATTTCCACAGTCTTAGATCACTTCTGCACTGGGGTGAGGGGAAAATAACCCTTACTGTGGAAGCCGCAGTGCGGGAGGAAAAGGTATATAGAGAGAGTGTCTGCATGCACAGTCTCCATGCATCCCACTGATGACTCAAAGTGGCTCGTGGTTCTGCTGGGATTCTCTGGTTTTATGTTGAATCTATTGGGGGTTTTGGTTCTGTTTTCAGTTGGACTGCACTGATTTTTGGCCAGTGGATGCTGCTCTACATATGACTATTGGCTTTTTTGCTCAGGAATAAGCATAAAATTCCTCCCCCTCTCAACTGGAAATAATGGAAATAAGTGGAATAGCTGTGGTTGCCTTGCTGAGGAACCTTTGGAATTACTCTAAGGTTCCCGACAAATTTGGTGTCACTTACATGAAAAGCAGCCACTCCAACCCTCCCAGAAAGAGTCCCTCAGAGAGAACAATGGACCCTTGAAATTTCAAAATTCTGAAAAATCTGAATCTCAATCGTGAAATGAGAACCCAAATAAGCCATAATACCAGTATGGAAACCTAAGAAATGTCAAATATTTTCTAGTGCACATTCCTAGTCACAACTACTAGGTATATGATAGAAAAATATAGAGAAGGGTGTGCAAAGTTTACTTAATGATGATCGAACAGTTTACTAATGAGTTAAGAACTGTGCAGGGTTTACTCGAGGACAGACAAAATTACTGACAGTGTAAACCTAGACAGACTTGCATCCTTCCAAGCCCACTGATTGCAACAGGCCGTTTACAGCGCCCTAGGGATGGCAAAAACGCTGTCCCTAGGGAGCTGTTCGCTTGGGGGGTGCAGCTGCTTCTCAGCTGTGCCGTCCTCGCTCCCCCCCCCAGTGGTGAGAATCCGCCATTTTCCCACCTCGCTCCCCGAGCAAGGTTTGGGGGGAACAGCAGCTTCCAGCTGCTGTCGTGCAAACGGCAGCGGCTAGAAGGTGCCATCCCCCCTTTCCCAATCGTCTTACCTTCCCTGCGACCTTCCAGCGCATCACTGAAACCTGGGGACACTCCCCCCCTGCCCTGCGACCCTGGAGCGGTCACGCAGGGCAGGGTGGCATGCCCCCCGTGCGAACAGTCCTGGGGGGGTTGGGTCGGAGTCATGTACGCTGATCCAACCCCCAGCGTGGCCGTGCGGAAGCGGCCTTAGTTTATGAGTGCATTTGAGTTTAACCGCTTGACAAAAATCTTCAAAGTTAGTACAACGAAAAGTGAAGATCAGAAAGGTACAGGGAATAATTTTTTGAAAAATTGAACAGGAAAATGAAAACACTTTATAAACCCATTGAATTGTATATTCGTGGAATGTATAGAGTTTGGCCAAATTATAAGTCCATGTTATATATCCTTTTCTGCAATCTACTTAGCTACAATTGCTACTTCTTCATTGATGCATGCTGTGACCCCTGTGGGTGGCTGTTCATAATGCAGCATCCATGTGCTCAGAGCTGTACCTGGCAAGTCATTGACAAGGGCAGCATCCCATGTGGTGCAGGTGGATTTTAGCCAGAACAATACAGAATTCTTTCACCCTGCAGCATTTATGAGCAGCCCTCATATGGGCTGCTGTTGTATGAAACACATCTGCCCCTAGATTTCATCTTCCTGCCCACATATAGTGAAATTACATTTTCCAGAGAAATTAACGTTGTTGCCTCAACAGTTTAAAGAACAACCATAAACCAACCTCAGTCAACCACACCTAAATTTCTCATTCACTACTGCCGGCAGATGCTGAGGGGTCTGCTATTATTGATTCAGTCACCAAAACTGGCATAGATGGCACAAAAGAAATACATGTAAAGATAAAGAAGGAACTGTAACTGAACAATTTGAGCAGTCCTGTGCTCACTAATGGACGTGTTCAATTAAATAATTCTTCAGAGTTCTGCAAATAGACCATCATGAAGTATATGAAAAGGTTCAGCATATATGATTTTACAGGCTAACAAAATTTACTTGGTACCACTGAACATAAGGGTAGCCATGGAAACTTGTTTCTCAAAGCCATCCTACTGCCTCTAACAGCCTCAAGTGCTACTATTTGTGTCCAGCAAGGAAAACTTGAGTGGAAAAGGTCACTTGTGATGACAATCTGCAGGCTGCCTTGAGGTGAGAGAAAGAACGGTGAGGGATGGCGAGGGGAAAGTTTCTCTGCAGAAGGCGGAGAGGCAGTCCTGAAATGGAGAGTCTGGAACAGCAAAAGCATCCTTTTGGTAATATAGCAGAGACTTTATGCTGTAGTTAGGAGGTAGAGCATGAGAAAATGAGACTACCCATTGTAGGTTTGTATCCAGGCATTTAATACTTGCCCTCCCAGCGGCTCTTTTGCTCCATGGCACAAATGACCCTCTTGAGAAACACATTCTGCCAGTAGAAAAGGTAAAACTGTAGTAGTAACTTTCTCCTTCTTCTTGGCTGAATAAAACATACACAATAATAGCCATCTGCACAAAAGCAGGGTAAAAGTCATTACTCTGGACTTTACAAGAGGTGATAGTGCAATTACAGGAACAGTGTTAGAGGAAAGGTCCTGACGCAGTAGTAAAGCATCCACTTTGCATTCCAATTCAGTCCTTGGAATTTCCTCAAAATGGAGATAGGCTAGCCAGTCTGGGAGTCTTCAGGAAGTGCAGTATGTGTGTGGGAGCATCATTGATGCACTGACGTCATGGGTGAAGCCATTGCCCCACCCCCTATACCTTTGTAGGAATTTCCCATGTTTCTATGATTGACCATAAAGATAGCAGAATTTCCTAGAACATCACAGACACAGTGACTGGAAGTGATGTTGCCACATCTGTTCCCTCACCCTCTGTTTTGTGCCATGGAGAAAGCAAGAAACAGCCAGTGTAGCTAATTTGATAGTAGGAGATGGGAAAGAGCTGAGACCCTGGAAAGCCACTGACAGTCAGTGTAGACAACAGTGACTTTGAAAGACCAATAGTCTGATCATGTTTGCCATCAAAGTGTGCACATGCTGGTATTACTTAATCACCGTATGAGCATTATTTTTGAAAGGCTTTGACCCTGCCTTTGCACTACATACAGCACTCAACATTGATTACAAAAATCCAGTAAGTATGACAAATGAGCAACATACAAACTTACAGCTGCTGGACAGATGTTTCAGTGTCTTATCCCCAGCCTTCAAGATCTTCCTGCTACTGCTGTTCTAGCAGTTGGTTGTCCTTCAGGCAGTTATGGTGAAGGGAAAAAATACACTACCTGCACAAACATATTGCCCAGCTTACATTCAGCAGACGGAAATCACCAGTATCAATAAGCAATAATCTTTCACCTTCCCCCCCACACACATCTTGCTCCTCAAACCCTGGTGCACCTTAGGATGCCAATTAAGTCTGCAGCCAATCACAGCAGATCATAATCTTCTCAAACACTATATGAAATCCAGCTAGGAGGACACTCATACCTTAGAAAATATAGCACAAAGTTTTCAGTTATATCTCTTTGACTGATGCTCACACTTTAATCTCAGACTTAAGGACTTTTGGGGGAACCGTTCAGTGAGAGAGCTAGTACTTTAATACAGTTCCTCATGTTGTGGTGACCCCCAACCCTAACATTTATCCATTTTACAGATGGAGAACACTGATGCAGAGAGTCTTAGGCGACCCCTGTGAAAGGATCATTCGACCCCCAATGGGGTCCCGACCCCCAGGTTGGGAACCACTGCCCTAGGAGAACATATACATCTGCATAACCCTTATAGCAGTGGTGGCGAACCTATGGCACTCTAGATGTTCATGAACATCTGGAGTGCCATAGGTTCGCCACCACGGCCTTATAGCTTAAAATGCCATCTGCTCACCCAGGAAAGGGGGAAGCAAGTCATATACTGCCTGGTGGCTGGAAACAGTCAGAACTTGGAATCAGAGATCTGGGGTGGCACATGAAACCAAGATCAATGGGATTTCATACTGTCAGCTTAGAGCATTAAATCTCACTGATGTACAACTTTGCTGGGTTGGCTAATAGGGTTATGGCAGGCTAATTTACTGTAAATGTGGTGTTGGATGAGAGTTTTACAGATACCGTGGACTGCCAAAAATACAAATAAGTGGGTTATAGATCAAATCAAGCCTGAACTCTTCCTAGATGCTAAAATGACTAAACTGAGGCTATAGCACCTTGGTCACAAGACAAGAGTCACTGGGAAAGACAGTCATGCCAGGAAAAGTTGAAGGCAGTAGGAAAAGTGGAAAACCCAATATGAGATGGATTGACTCAATCAAGAAAGCCAGAGCCCTCAGTTTGCAAGACCCGAGCAAAGCTGTTAACGACAGTATGCTTTGAAGGTAATTCCATAAGTTGGAAGTGACTGGATGGCACTTAATACAGAGTCACACAGAAAGCCAATTCCCAGAGTGTGGATTAGTTATTCCACCTTCCATGAAACTGGGAAAGAGTCAAATGCCATTCTGTCCTTCTGAGGATCACGTGCAGCAAATGATGGAGTAAAGATATACCATTAGCTTCTCTGCAACTGTTTCTGTCACTTCCATGATCATCTCTTAGAAGGGGGCATACCTGTCAAGAATACCTAGTCCAAGAGAGTTCATGGGATGGACAGTTAACAAATTACAAAACTCTTAGGTGGGAATCCCCAAGCTTCACCCCACTTAGCTGCCACCAGTCCCTATAACTACCCAAACAGCCAAAAGTCAAGAGACAAGATTTCAACCTTCTTGAGATTAAAGTTTAAAAGCCACTCCTGGTAGACCACTTGCCAAATGAGTTTTACAAGAAAACAGTTAACTTGGTAGCTGAGGCCAATCCAGGCCAAGACACTGGAATCAGACTGAAGATCCTTGAAGTCAAAGAAACCACAACAATATAATTAAAGTGATTTATTAAAATTGTGCAAGGAATGCCAATAGAAGAACAGTGAACAGAAAATAAAAACTCTAATTCAAATTAAATAAAACATCAAATCAAAATTCCAATTCAGAAGGGCTAACTGCACACTAATTACATTGGTTCAGTTCCAGATGTTGCCACAAAGGCTGAAGTCCTTCCGCTTTCAGAGTTCACTTCTCTCCAAGAGCAATCAGGTTTCCACTCAGCAACCCACAAGACAGGTTCAAAGATGAAAAAGAAATCAGGATCAAGGATCAAAACTGGAACGAAGGCTCCAATACCCATGGATTGGAATGATCTTACTGGGCCAATGCAATGTACACTCAATGATATCAGTTGACCACATAACCCTGGTGCGAGCCATGTGACCAAAGGGTGAATGGGGTTTGATGGTGTGACTAGACTCATCTGCAGCTAAGTTCAGGTCCCGTCCTCAAAGACTCTGTTATCACCATGATTTCATCCTGCTAATTGGATGGAATGTGCTTTTCAGCCTCTCAGCTTTGAGGGTGCTAGGAGACTGCTTCATGCTCTGTACCTGCAGCTGTTGTCTAGGTTTCCAAAGGACACATAACATCTCTGAATATTTTCTGTTGGAAACCTTTCCGTTCTTTACTAGGCCTAAAGCCTCAATCAGTGTTTGTAAGAACAAGAAACTGCATTAAGGGATTCAGTTTCTTGACTATACCAGATATGGTTGGTGTAAGTCGGTATAGTGGAATTTCACGAATAAAACTTTACTTGGTATCAGAGTGAAAGTGATTCAGTCCTTACCAACTTACGCAAAGGTTGTTTGCTTATACTGCTTTGCAAAACTCCTTTTCTGGTGTTTCCTTGACTCCAGAAGAAGGTAAGAAGGGATAATCTTGGGGCAATGGCAGCCTGTTGGAGAATTCCAGGGGCTCAGCTAGAGTCCTGGAGAAAAATGAAGTAACTCCACGAAGACAAGGTGAAATCCACCACAAACCCCTCCCCTGGCACCCCTGCCTTTCAGTGGCTGTGACCAGGGGAAGCCCCTCCTCCCCCATGTCATGGTTCCAAGGAATCAGGATCTTGCAGCTCTTTGGGAGGCATTTGCCTGCAGCTCCTGAATGAGGAAACTCAAGTCAGGCCAAATAAAAAGTTATGTCTAGTTTAAGCCTAAGATTTCTATGATCAGAACCATTACAGGTACTCCACCTCAGGACACAAATACAATGCACCATGATTGGATTGCCAGGGTTGAAATTGACTCCATAGAGATTGTTATGGTTTCTGCAGCTTGCCAAGTGGTTTTTATGTCAGCCATTTTTCCTCTGTGGAACAACCATAGGAGGGCAGTCTTAGTATTGTAGGCCCCCAGGCAAAACAATGCACTGAGCCCCCTACCTACACAACCACTCAAAGGATTACAAGTATAAATGGCTGATACAAGTACTTACTGATGCTTCCAACTTCCAACAAAATCAGTGTTTAAACAGTAAAATACAAGTTGTACAGAAAAAATTAATCAACACAAACATTTGAACCAATACCGTTGCTATTAGCTGTCAAGTGATTTGAAGTGACATTAACATACGTGCTTTTACATTATGTAGTGTGTGAGATATGTACACATATATACATGTGTGCTTGCAGATGTGACCATGATAGAACATAAGAACATAAGAAATAGCCTGCTCGATCAGACCGGAGTCCATCTAGTCCAGCATTCTGCTACTCGCAGTGGCCCACCAGGTGCCTTTGGGAGCTCACATGCAGGATGTGAAAGCAATGGCCTACTGCTGCTGCTGCTCCTGAGCACCTGGTCTGATACTAAGTCAGAAGCACATGCCAATGTCCACTTGTTACTATAAAAATTAACATTAATATTGTTCATTGTCTGTAGTAAAACACATGTAAAACATATGCTAAAGATGCATTTTCCAATAACAAATATTTATAGTTTAGTATAGTATTTATTTATTTATTAGTTGACAGCAAGTTACAACATACATCAATTAGTATGGGGGGGGCATGTTTGTGGGCCTCTGAATAACTGCCCAGCATGCCCATGTGTGCCCTGATAAATAGCAAAGGTGGCGCCATGCCAGCACCAACTATTGGCCAGGATCAGAGCCTTAGGATGTGGCCGTCCACCAACTAAAACTCAACCTAGAAACAGTTAACAAGAATGAATGACTATCTCCTCCACACATACAACATCCCTCATTCTCTTTGTTTTTTCTCTTATTTCAGATTTTCAGGAATAAGTTTCTTGGAGCGGCATATGCTTGTACTTTGTAAACTGCTGTGTACATTGATACACTGCATATGTTATTAATAACCATTAAAATAATATATATTGGCAAGTTCTTTTAAAGCACATACCCCTTTGACAGTGCAAATAGCAAATTTTAAAACTGGCTCTGTCAAAAGAGCCATGAAAATAAATCCATTATCATAGCAGGAAGTCATCACCCAGGGGAATGACTCCAGTGGAATAAGTTTCTTGCCCTACCCATTGTTACTAGTAGGTAAATTCTCCCTTCGGATTAGATTTACCAAACTTTAATTGTGCGTAGCATTGTAGTCTTCCATTTGCTTTGTTTTTCTCCTTCAGCAAATAGGCAGTAAGCCCTTGGGATCCATATTGCCAATAGAGTCTTCCTCGGAAATGCTTCGCCAGCTCTTTAGGTAGCTGCAAAATCTCATTGTTTTGCAAATCTCTGCTGAACATGCTTGTATAATTTAACAAAAATCCACTTTTTATCAAATGATATGTGTGGCAGCTGCTACTTTTACCAGCTCATTCATGCAGATAATGGAACTGGAGCAATCTACAGTGACAGGTGTGATCCCCCTCCCCCAGTAGAGTTATACCCTATGTTCTTATGTGCCCACTGATTTAGACTGAAGAAGGATATCACAGCAAAAGAGATACTGGTCATGTTGAATTAGTTGTTAACTCATATTTAATCTGTTCCTCTTAAAAGGGTCATTGACCACAAGGAAGCCTGGGTACCTAAGTCAACTTTCACAAAGCTAACTGGTTGGGCTGTACCTACATGAGAGCATTCTCCCTGACTGACTCTTTTTATTCCCTGACCCAAATCTGGATTCTGCCCCCAGCCCATTTCCCTGGCTCTTCCCTTAGAGCCTTTAAGGGCCCTCATCCAGACCACTTGCTCCTCCAGTGGCAGCAGTGGCGTAGTGGCTAAGAGCAGTGGCTAAGAGCAGGTGTGCTCTGATCTGGAGGAACCGGGTTTGATTCCCTGCTCTGCCGCTTGAGTTGTGGAGGCTTATCTGGGGAATTCAGATTAGCCTGTGCACTCCCACACATGCCAGCTGGGTGACCTTGGGCTAGTTACAGCTTTTCGGAGTTCTCTCAGCCCCACCCACCTCACAGGGTGTTTGTTGTGAGGGGGGAAGGGCAAGGAGATTGTAAGCCCCTTTGAGTCTCCTACAGGAGAGAAAGGGGGGAATATAAATCCAAACTCCTCCTCCTCCTCCTCCTCCTCCTCCTCCTCCTTCTTCTTCTTCTTCTTCTTCCTGGCCAGGCTAGCCCCTGCCTCTTCCCTGCTACTGCTCCAAGAGGACAAAGGCCTCAAGTTGGGCTTCTGGGCCCCTTGCTGAGGTCCTGGGCTTCTGATGTGGCACTGGGTCATGCCTGAGTGTGACTCAGCCTGCCTTCCAGGCCTCTTCTGCCATTGTGTAGCCTTTGGAGCCCAGGGAGCTGTTGGCCCAGGGCAGGGCTCCTCCCTGTATGCTGCCTTGCTCCACAGGGCTCAAATGGCCGTCACCATCTGCTGCCCTGTGTGCCCCTGGGGCCTGAGTAAGTGTGGCCCCCAGTCATTAGAAACATGTAACTCTGCATATGAGGGAACTGTAAAAGGCACATTACCAAAGCACATATTACTGATACTCTGAGGTCACAAGTTGCTTTCACCATGGAAGGCTCTTGTATGGTTATTTGTGGTTGAAGACTTAATTATCCCAGATTATTCCCTGTAATTCTAAAATCTTTGGTCCTAGAGTTGGTTTTTTTCCAGATGAGGCCTGGAATTACAACTAATCTCCTGACTTCACACATCAGTTCCCTGGGAGGGAATGGCAGCTTAGACGAGTGGATTCTAAGGTGAACCATCGAGATCACATCTCCGCTAAACCTCTTCTCCAAGTTTTACCCTCTCCAGGAACTGCCATCAATCCCCAGGAATTTCCCAAGCTTAGATCCCTAATTTAAAAAAAACCTCTCACCTTCTCCAGCCACTTTCTGACCAGTCTTCTCATTGAGGGCAACCTGCGTGTGTCAGGCCCTTCCCCTTGAAGCTCATCTGGTATCTACCTTGCTGACTTTTAGGCACCTGCTGTTGACTGACTTTAATCTCCCTAACTGTTATCTCTCCTCTTTTATAGCACTTGCTTTTATGCCTGGTTTTATGCTGATGTTTTACTGCTGTTTTATTGGCTACTACTGTAACATAATGATGAGGGCAGGTTGCTGCTTTAAAAGTTTGTTTCAGTCTGCAATTTTTGTGATCTGTTTTTGCTTTATTGGTGTTATTTTATTATTTTATGTTGGTCAGCTTGTGTTGATTCTGGAGAGTGCAGATCAAATATCTTTTAACTAAATAACGTGCATAAAATATGTACAAACAGCATAAGTCTTCATTGTCTTCCATTTCTTCAAAAATCTATCTTGACGTTCCCATTCAGCTAATAACTAACAGTACTATCCAAAGTGTATCTACATCTTTCTAAGTCCATTAACATCAACAGACTTTGAAGTGTGTAACTCTGCTTAGGATTGTACATTAATACAATGGATTTGTTGAATTTTAATTATAACTTCATGGAAGCTAATGTGATCCAGCTGTTATTTTTTTCTAATCATTTGAATGACAGGCTCCGTTTTCAGTTGGACTGGAGAAAAGTCTTAAGTTTCCAGAATCCAGTAAGTTTACTTAGGGACAAATTATGCCTCACTGCACAAAAGAAAATTTCAAAAGCAATTCTGTCATCACAACCATGTTACAGCTCCAGGCCCAAGGAATGCATTCATTATTCATTGTCCTGTTGTTTAATATTTTTAATGTTAATTGAGTCTCCTCAGTAATGGAGCTAGTTCCTTCAAAAATGTCTTTCATTTTTACTTACCCTTTCTCCATTGAACTAGGGATGGTGTACAAAGTTTCACCTCTCTCATTTCTATTCTCACAACAGCCCTGTGAAGTAAAACAGCCAGCAACAGTGTGACTGGCCAAAGAGTACACAGAGTGGGGATTTGAACTTGGGTCCCTCCAGTCCCAGTCTGATTCTCCAACAACAATAAGAACATAAGAAAGAGCCTGCTGGTTCAGACCAGAGTCCATCTAGCCCAGCAATCTGCTATTCGCAGTGGCCCACCAGATGCCTTTGAGAGCTTACATGCAGGTTGTGAAAGCCACGGCCTTCTGCTGCTGCTGCTCCCGAGCACCTGGTCAATACTATATTAGGTTCTAGAAATGTATTATAAATGTGCTGTAATAGTGAGAAAGTAGGGTAACCGGGATGGGGGTAGGCAGTCGCGCGCATGCGCGCACAGCCGCAGGAGCGCACTGCCTTCTGGGGCTTGCCTGTGACAGGGCGGGAAACGGCAAGCCCCAGAAGGCCGTGCTCCTGCGGCCGCGTTCACGGAAGGCTGCCACACTGCCTTGCGCCCCAGAAGGCAGTGCGGCAGCCACCCAAAAATCGGGACAATTTCAATAACCCGCGGGATGCAGGACAAATTGTTTGAAGGCGGGACTGTCCCACCAAAAGCGGGACATCTGGTCAGCCTGAAGTAGGGCAGCCCAATCCAGTATGGTGTAGTGATTGAGAGCAGG
The DNA here is from genome assembly GCF_021028975.2 of Sphaerodactylus townsendi. NCBI lineage: Eukaryota > Metazoa > Chordata > Lepidosauria > Squamata > Sphaerodactylidae > Sphaerodactylus > Sphaerodactylus townsendi. The sequence continues at coordinate 27,303,277 of NC_059435.1, forward strand.
TGGACTCTAATCTGGAGGACAGGATTTGACTCTCTACTCCTTCACATGAGCAGCAGACTCTTATCTGGGGAACTGGATTTGTTTCCCCACTCTGCACACAAAGCTTGCTGGGTGACCTTGGGCTAGTCACAGTTTTGCAAAACAAACAGTCCCTGAATTAGCAGTACATGTATAAATGCCCTCAGTTCCTTGGAGGTAGGCCAAGATATAAATATATCAAATCAATAATTTCTCCCTGCCTATACTTCATCCGTCCATGTTGAGTTAGCATCCATACTGAGAATCATGTTGATGGGAATTTTTTTCCTTCATCTCCCAGAATGCAATTGCAGAAAGGCCACTGGCCGTAGCACTGATTTCACACCTGAAGAATGCTTGGTGTCAGAAGTCTAAAAGAGTCTCCAATAATATGCCACATAAGTTTAGGACATGGACTCCTTGAAGATCTTATATTACCCGTCAGAGTTGATCTTGTCTTTGTGGCCATATTCCTGAGCAACCCAGATCTCTGTTTTAAAAAAATGGACTGCAGAAACATCAGAGACACCCTAATTAGGAAAAGTAATCTCTAAGTAAATTTGGGTCAGGTGGAGTGCAACTTCTATACTTTTGGAGAGAAAAGCAGCAGATGGACAACAGAGGAGGAAGAGAGATCAAAGCACTGACAGGGACCTCAGACAGAATCAAAAATGAGTTTTCATCTTGAAGGTCCTTGGAGGATAACATTGGAATTCATTTGCTCACTGAACTCTTCCACTTGTGCTGAGAGCTAGTACGTGGTAGCCAAAGTGTCAGACTTGCATTGTAGAGACATGGGTTCAGATCTGTGCTCAGCCATGAAGCACTCTGGTTGACCAAGAGTCAGTCACCAAAGCCTTTCCCACATTTTGTTTGGGTACCACATACTGGTAGTTCATACCTCTGCTGCAGTCATTATTTCATCTGAAACAGACACCATGCATATTCTTAGCATGGCTGAAATGCAGGATTCACAAACATGTACTGAAATGGAAAACACATGGTACCTATTTCAGACAAAATGGCAACTGCACAATAAAAGGATCATGGGTAGCACATGCTCCTGGTATAGCCAGTTGGATACACCCAGTTTTATATATTTAAATGCTAACTAGTCACAACTAGCTTATAGCAACCCTAGAAAGGAGATTTCAAGGCAAGTGAGCAGAAATGGTTTGCCAGTGTCTTCCACTGCAGAGCCTTCCATGGCAGCCTAGTTTCCATGATCTGATGAGTTCAGGTTGTACCATGGCATCTTCCCTCCCTCATCCAACTTAATACCTGAAAAAAGTTCTTGTTTTAGCATAATGTACTTTGGCGAGGATAAAACAGTAGAACCCCCATGGATGCTTGTCTGAGCTCTCAAGGCGGGACAGGGTATAAATGTAATATGTACACAGAGCTAAAGGTTTTTGCGAAAGGAGCACAAGGCTATTGCTGAAGGGAACGTTCTCTTAGCTGTACTGTTTGTTGGCAACTTTATGACCCACTGAAATAGACTATCAGTCTATTTCCTGAAAGCACAGTAATTGTAGAACGTTGAAATCATGCCATGCTAATGAAGTCAAAAGCAGTGCTATGTTTCCGTTGTTACTGTATGCCTTCCTTGCACTCCATCTAGGAACTAGATTTTGGGGCTGCCCCTTTGTGCATCTTTATTGTTAGCTGATGTAGAAAATGTAGAACATTACCTGGATATAGGAACACTGAGGCACTGTATTGGAAGCCACCTTTGGAATCGTTAGAGCAGCAGCAAGCTTGAAGTCAGTTGAAATTTGCTACCAACCATATTCTTACAATTTGATCCATTCAAAATCCCCATATTACTCTAGTTAGTTAATTATTAAAAGTTCTTTGAAGATGAAACATACAAATTAATCCCCTTGTTTTCTATTCTACTGTGAAGTGTGCACTGCCATGTTGAATCCATGTGTGGTGAATCCAGAACGTTGCTTCATATGCTGTTTGATGTAGGCCCTTAGTACTTTTCTGTTGGCTTATGATATTTTTGTTTATGGTTTGAGAACTCTATTATAGCATTATAGCAGGAATGGTGCAAAATATTACATAGTGATTGGTAACCACATGGTAAGAAGTTATACTGGACAGTGGACTCCGCCCAAACACAGGATTTACATTCACCAATACTGCTGATGTAGGGAATGCAAATGTGAATCACTCCCTGGACTGGAAAACCCCACCTGCAATACTATACTATCAGCCACACCTTTGCATAGCAAATTCCACCCAATCACTTACTGATTGGTTCCCCACCTGGGGACATGACAATTTATTCCCCACTAAAACATTCCCTTCTCACTGGACACAGTGTGTAACAGACTTCCCTCTGTGATACACCTCTGAAGATGCCAGCCACAGATGCAGGTGAAACGTTAGGAACAAGATCCACCAGACCATGGCCACATAGCCCAGAAAACCCACCACAACCAGTTGAATCCGGCCGTAAAAGCCTTCGACAATACATAGCTAACCAACTTCAAATCCCATCTTCTGATCCTGGTTTGACAGCCCCTAACAAACCATGGTTAATAGAATAGCCTGCCCTGAAGACAAGAACACTAAACACAGGTAGATTGATTAAACCTTGGTTTCATATAATGTTTGAACTAACCAGTTTGCTTGATTTTTAAAAGCTTGGGTATTGGAAGCTTTTGGGCCTTCTTTTCTCATTGTCTGTTCTGTGATGACACAAAATGAGGGATGTTGGTTGAATGTGGGAAGTTCAGTATCTGAAAGGCTTTGTTCAATATTGAAAATGTCCTTAGAAGGAACCCCGAGAGCGCGCCAGGAATGACGCACGCTGAGGGGACGTGAGAGCGGCGCGCAGCAGAAAGTGAGTGGGGAAAGCCCCCTAGTCTCTTTCCTAGGACTCCCTGTACATAGAGCTCTCTGCAGCATGAGAAATGTTCTTTATCTAAAAGGGATCAATTGCCATTATTGTAATGGATTTGCCTAAATCTACAGTGGAAACATGTGCGGAATACTGTGTACAGTTCTGATCTCCATACATTAAAAAGGTCATTCCAGAGATGGAAAAAAGTACAGAAGTGAGCAACCAAGGCTGGGAGCACCTTCCCTATGAGGAAAGGCTGACGAGGCTGGGACTTTTCAGTTTAGAAAAGAGATAATAAGGAGGGAGCATGTCAGAGGTTTATAAAATTATTCACAGGTAGAGATAATAGGCAGAGAGACCTTTTTCTTCTTCTCTCAAAATACTGGACTTGAGGACATCTGGTGAAGATTCAGGATGAACAGAAAGAAGTACTTTTTTACACAGTTATTAAAATGTGGAATTCACTGGCAGAAGATGTAGTGATGGCCATAAGCATATATGGCTTTCGAGGGGGATTAGATAAATTCACTGAAGGGGATAGGTCCACAATGGCTAAAGGGAGTCTGCATATTCAGGGCCATTAAACCCCTGAATACCAGTGCTAGAAGGCAACATAAGAACATAAGAACAAGCCAGCTGGATCAGACCAAAGTCCATCTAGTCCAGCTCTCTGCTACTCGCAGTGGCCCACCAGGTGCCTTTGGGAGCTCACATGTAGGATGTGAACGCAATGGCCTTCTGCGGCTGTTGCTCCCGATCACCTGGTCTGTTAAGGCATTTGCAATCTCAGATCAAGGAGGATCAAGATTGGTAGCCATAAATCGACTTCTCCTCCATAAATCTGTCCAAGCCCCTTTTAAAGCTATCCAGGTTAGTGGCCATCACCACCTCCTGTGGCAGCATATTCCAAACACCAATCACACGTTGTGTGAAGAAGTGTTTCCTTTTATTAGTCCTAATTCTTCCCCCCAGCATTTTCAATGAATGCCCCCTGGTTCTAGTATTGTGAGAAAGAGAGAAAAATTTCTCTCTGTCAACATTTTCTACCCCATGCATAATTTTGTAGACTTCAATCATATCCCCCCTCAGCTGCCTCCTCTCCAAACTAAAGAGTCCCAAACGCTGCAGCCTCTCCTCATAGGGAAGGTGCTCCAGTCCCTCAATCATCCTTGTTGCCCTTCTCTTCTGCACTTTTTTCTATCTCCTCCAATATCCTTTTTTTGAGATGCTTGCTGACCAGAACTGGATACAGTACTCCAAGCGCGGTCGCACCACTGCTTTATATAAGGGCATGACAATCTTTTGCAGTTTTATTATCAATTCCTTTCCTAATGATCCCCAGCATAAGAGTTTGCCTTTTTTTCACAGCTGCCATGCATTGGAGTTGGACATTCCCATGGAACTAGTCAACTAAAGACGGCCCTAAATCCCGCTTTCCTGGTCTGTGACTGATAGCACTGACCCCTGTAAGCGTGTATATGTGAAGTTTGGATTTTTTTTTGCCCCTATAATTGCACTTCTCCACTTTACATTTTGCTACATTGAACTGCATTTGCCATTTCTGAGCCCACTTTCACCTAATTTATCATTAAGGTCCGCTAGGAGCTCTTCTAGCAATCCTTTTGTGGTTCTCACCACCCTACATAATTTGGTATCATCTGCAAACTTGGCCACCACGCTACCCACCCCTACTTCCAGGTCATTTTATGAATAGGTTAAAGAGTTAACTTGGTCCCAAAACGGATCCTTGGGGACACCACACCCGACATCTCTCCATTGTGAGAACTTCCCATTTTACACTCCACTCTTTGTTTCCTGTTTCTCAAGCCAGTTTTTTAATCCATAGGAGGACTTCCCCTCTTATTCCTTCATTGCTGAGTTTTCTCAACAGTCTCTGGTGAGGAACTTTGTCAAAAGCCTTTTGGAAATCCAAGTAGACAATGTCCACCGGTTCACCCCTGTCCACATGCCTGTTTACACCCTCAAAGAACTCTAGTAAGTTTCTAGTAAAGACAGGATTTGCTCTCTGCAAAAAAGCCATATGCTGACTCTTTCTCAGCAGGTCTTGCTTTTCTACATGTTTTTTATAATTCTTATCTTTAATGATAGATTCTACTAATTTACCAGGAACAGATGTCAAACTGACTGGCCTGTAATTTCCCGGGTCCCCCCTAGATCCTTTCTTAAAGATTGGTGTGACATTGGCCATCTTCCAGTCTCTCAGGGATGGAGCCTGGATTTCAGGGATAAGTTGCATATTAAAGTGAGAAGATCAGCAATTTCATGCTTGAGCTCTTTAAGAACTCTTGGGTGAATGCAATCTGGGCCAGGGGATTTGGTAACATTTAGTTTATCAATGGCTGCCAGAACTTCTTCCTTGTCTACCACTATCTTCGCTAGTTCCTCGGATTCGCCTCCTAAGAAGCTTGGTTCAGGTGCAGGAATGTTCCTCACCTCCTCTTGGGTGAAGACAGATGCAAAGAATTCAGATGCAGGAACATCAAAGGAAGGCCTTGGTCTCTATGCCCTGTTATTAGCCCTCTAGAATAAGTGGTTCGCTATAGTGTGAAACAGGATGCTAGACTGGTCTGATCTGAGCTAACAGAGCTCTTACTATGTTCTTATGTAATCTGCAGTTTAACTCCTGTTGAAATAAGCATAACTGTGCCACCTGGCATCTATTGGGTTAAAACCAAAAAAAAACACTTCTGCTAGTGACAATAGAGACATCATCTCTGACCAGTGAAAAAAGTTATGCTGAGGATAGTGCATTTACAAAGATAATTTGGAACTGGGACTGTAGTAGGGAAAGGAATTGGATGAATTGAGTGAATATATTGGCTGGATCCAACCCAGTGGGGACCCAAATTTACAATTCAAAAAATGAAAAACACAATAGAAATAAACAAGAAAAATCGCAGATGAGGTTCTCCTCCCCCCCTCAACAGAGCTTCCTCCCATCTCTAGGCTGCAGCTTTCAAGCGAAGAGCCAAAGGGCATTGGCTTGCACCCAAGGGTTTGTGCCTCTGGGTACCTGCAAGTCATAAGTTCCTGTGTAAGCAGAAAGATAAACAAAATCAGTGAGATGTTCCTCAGGGGCTGCTAGCACCAGCAGCTTCTTTTCCACCTCCTCCCCTGCCAGCCTGACATATGTTGAGGAGCTTCTCTCAGTTTGTGACAATCTGTCTGCCTGGTGATTATTTTAGTGCCTCAGATAGTGCAGGTAACAAGGAGCTGGTAATGCCTGAAAACAGCATATGTTTAAACATGATCACTTATCTTTTTAGTTCACCTTTTGAGACTGCAGCCACCGTGCTGATCTCTCCTATTTATAAGCGGCACTCTGAATTACAGACATTAGCCTTTCTAAAACAATTTGTGGATAGCTACAGGATGTCAGAGGAGTAGTTTAGCCTAAGGAGAATGCAGAAGTGGAGTTCCAGATTTTATTTCCAAGCAAAGAAGCATATCGCAACCTTTCCAGAACAGGTTGTACCACTGGAACAACGTATAGGCATTTTATGGATGGACTGAATATGCTCTTGCTAATAAGGCAGCTTTGCTTTTAAAACTGATTCCTAACAGCTGTAACTGCAATTGTGGCAAGTAAAGGAAGGAGGGGGAGGGGGCCCAGCATCTGGACATGGCCCACCCACCCTAGCAGAGGGAGAGGGAGGGGAGGGAGGGGTGGCATGCAAGGGAGGGGGAGGGGCCCGGCATCTGGACATGGCCTACCCACCCTAGCAAAGGGAGGGAGAGGGGAGGAATGCAAGAGAAGGAGAGAGAAGGGAGGGAGGGAGGGAGGGAGGGGTGGCATGCAAGGGATCAGGATACTATTTCCTGATCACAATAAATACTGGGATGAAATGTTAACAACAGTAAAGAATATGGATTGCATGGGTGCGATCTCTTTCTCTTGTCTATCTGTAAGAGTTTAACCCATCCTTTGACCCATAATAGGGTGAATCAATTCATCATAAAATATTTTTAAACTAATTAATTTGTATAGAAAAGTATGAAATAGAGAAAAACATATACCAACTAAAAGAACTGGAAGGCAACGGGGAAAGGAAACATTTGTTCACCCATTTTATGACTCTTTAATTAAATGCATAAAGAACTTGATATATCGGTCATTTTTTCACTAGGCCACACCAAAAGTACACATCTAAAAATCCATACTTTCAGGGTAAAGCTTGTTTTACAAGATTTTGACTAACTTTTGAGATGTTGAACTTTTGGTTTAATTTTGGAGACTTGTGGTAGGCTCTCAACTCCACCATTGCCAGTCCCAAGCCCGGACGCAAGCGGAGAAAGGTTGAGCATCGGGCTAGCAACCCATCCCCATAAAACTCCAATCGCTATGGAAACAACAACAAAAACTTCAAGCATTTCTGGTAAACCAGGTGGGAGTTTGGCTTCACATAATATGGCAGTGTCAGAGCAAACTGGCACTGGTGTCCAGTAGCTGATATCAGAAACGATCTTCTCTGCCAAAAACATTACAAGAGTTGGAACATGGAATATACAAGACCTACACCAAAGTGGACGACTTGCCCAACTCCTACAGGTATTTGATGATTACTAACTGGATATTCTAGGTGTTAGTGAGGTCAGGTGGACAAAAAACTACCGGATCAACAAGACCATCTTGTATGCAGGTCACAAAGATTGGCATGAACGTGGGGTTGGCCTTATCCTAAGCAAATGAACTGAAAAGCATTCATCAGTTGGCAACCCATCAATGACCAGATCATCACAGCCTATTTTTGCTCATGGCAGTGGCGTAGTGCCCATGGGATGGGGGGCGCGATGCCCTGGGTGGAGCAGCAGTGGAGCCATGGCTGGGCTGCGGAGGGGGCGTGCTGGGGGTGTTCCATGGTGGGGCAGGAACAGGTGACGCTGTGGCAGGGGCGCAGGGCATGTGCACGCAGTTTCCCCTCCCTCCGCCTCTGGCTCATGGACATGCCAAAGCAACTGTTGTACAGGCTTATGCACCAGTGGACACCAATGGACCACCACATATGATTCAATAAAGAATGAATTTTACAAACAGCTCCAAGACGTCTTTGCTAACATCCCAAATTATGACCTAAAACTCCTGAAGTGACAATGGAGAATGATTGCTGTCATTCTGTGAACACAATGGGTTGTGTGTTGCGAACACATATTTCCAACATCAGAGGATCCACAATAAGGAGAGGTCAGCAATGCGTGATGCAAGGGTCTACAGAAAGGTAGATGTTGGATCAGACCATTATCTAGTCAGTGCAGAAATCAAGCTCTGAAACATATGAAAGACCATATCAAAGAAACCATTCACAATAGAGAAACTCAGGGACCCTGCCACTGCCACCACCTTTGCCTTGGAACTGCATAATCACTTCAACCTTCTCAGGGAAATTACAGACATAGAAGAGAACTGGAGTAGCCTTAGGGTCACCATCCCAGAATTTGCCCCAAACATTATTGGGAGACACCGAGGGCGACAGAAGGAACAGTGAATCCAGGACCAAGCATTGAAGCTGATTGATGAAAGAAAAGCCATAAAACTGAAATGGGAGCATGCTAAAGGTGCAGATGAAATGGAAGAAAGAAGCCAAAGGTATACAGAGCTTGACTGACTTGTTAAGAAAAGCTGTCGAAAAGACAAGGAGGACTGGCTGGAACAGGCTCAGAAGCACAAAAAGCAGCTGGTCAAAATGATCCCAAAACCCTCTACTGCATCATCAATGAACTGACTGGAATCTGAAACATCTCTAATGCCCTGATTAGGGATGAGAATGGAAAGCTCCTAACCACCCAAGATGAGCAGGACAAAAGGTGGATTGAACACTTTGGAGAAACCCTCAACCAACCAGGCCTAGCCACCACATATGATTCCAATTCAGAAGATGCCCAAGAAGAGCTCCAAGTGAACACTAGTGAGATTACCGTCGAAGAAGGAGTGTGATCAAGACTCTAAAAAACAAGGCAGCTGAGTTGGATGAAATACCCACAGAGATCCTGAAGCATGGTGGGCAGGCAATGGCAGAAATACTGACATCACTGTTCAACAACTGCTGGCAAAGGGTGGCAGTCCCAGAAGACTGGTGAAGAGGTGCCATAGTCAAGTTCCCCAAGAAGGGCAATATCTCCAAATGCACCAACTTGCAGGACATCGCACTCCTCTCAGTCCCTGGGAAAGCATTCTGCATGATCCTGCTCTGGTGATTGCAGAGTGCCCTTGACCAACACCTGAGACAGGAACAAGCTGGATTTTGCAGTGGAAGGTCTTGCAGTGAACAAATCTTTACCTTCCAAATCATTATAGAGCAATGCATTGAATATCGACACCCGCTGGCCGTCAACTTCATCGACTTCAGGAAAGATTTTGACAGCATTCACCAGGAGTCCCTATGACTGATCCTGCATTTGTACAGAGTGCCAGCAGCCTTCATCACCATCTTCAAAGACTTGTACCTACAATCCAGCTGTTGCATCAAGACAGATAATGGCTGCACAGACTTCCTTGAAATCACCACTGGGGTCAGACAAGGCTGCATTCTGTCTCTACTTCTCTTCCTTGTTGCTCTTGACTACATCTTGCAGAGAACTGGAACACGCCCTGGCAATGGCAAACACTCGTCTGCCAAGACTGCCTTGGTGACTTGGATTTTGCTGATGACATCGCTCTGCTCGAGGAAGATGAGTCAAAGCTGCAGGTTGCAACGACTGACCTGGATTGAGAAGTGAAGCAAATTTAGCCTCAGGATAACGCTGAAGCTCCACATGTATCATGTATGTTAGCTCCAGATCATGTATGTTAGGTCCACATCCCAAACACAGGGAATCATCATTGGATCATAGCAGCTAGAGAAAGTGGAGAGGTTCACCTACTTGGGCAGATGTCAAGTGCCACATTGGGAAGACTGCAGCTGTTTTTTTGGAGAATGAACAAGATCTGGTGCTCACCAACCATTGCCCTAAAGACCAAGCTCTGCCTACTCACCTCCATTGTGATCCTGACAGCCATTTATGCTAGCGAGATCTGGAAGGCATCAACAACAAGCTGGATGTCTTCCAACAGAAGTGCCTACTCCAAATCCTGAAGATCCAATATTATTACCATATCACAAACAAAGAAGTGCAAACTCCATACCCAATCGTTAAGGCATCACAGGTGAAGACTTCAATGGGCTGGCGCACTTCCTTCGCGATGTGGAGGGAACAGTGAGATTCCAATCGGCAGCGGCAATGAAGGTGGATACCTACTGAGGGTGCCAAATGAGCGAGCGTTTTATGGGATTGCCCCAAAACAGCTGGAAGAGAACATTAGAGTAAGACCTGAAGGCACTGAATATTGCATGGAAAAAGACTGAAACACTCACTCAAGACCAGAAATTCTGGAGAGCACTTGTTGCCCGATATGCTACTTATGATGGATTTGATGATGACAATGTGGTAGGCTCTCTGTGTTACATAGCATGCCCAAGGAGAAATAGTTTTGCAGCCAAAGAAAGACTGGAATATTGTTTTGAAGCATACTATTTTCTTTGCATGGTGCAGGCAGCTAGTTTATGGCTCACTTGGTTGCAAGAGATCTACAGTAAGACTAATTGTTTCTGGATGCAGAAATCAAAACCCTGTTCTGCCTCCTTGGCTGAAGTTACAATGGGAAATTTAGCCAGCATACCTTTGGCAATGTTTCTTATTGGAAAAACCTTTCTTCGAGCCAGCTGTAGGGTAAAACCTGTTAGAAGAAGGTAGGATCAGATGCTATCTACAAGAATCTGTGAGAGGCAGTCGCATTGGTATTTACAAAGGGTAGGAAAAAAAACACCCAGCTTGAGCATGATCCAAATGTTGCATCTTGTCTACCCCATTTACAATAAAAAGCAGTGATTTCCAATGGTCACCCATGGTGCCTGCCAATATGTTTCCTGGTGCCCTGTTGCTTCTTCAACAAAATACCTCTTCCTCAAAGCAAAGAACCAATCTTGACTGTCTTCCACTGAACTTAGGAGGTACTTCAGTAGAACCCAGAAACATAACATTGGTATCTGCAGGGAATACTAATTTAGAAACAACTGCCTCTATCAACAAACAAATACAAATACAAAACCTTTAATGGCATATTAAGAGTGGTAAAATACAAATTATGTTAAAACCAATTGACTAAAATTTACACAAAGGTTTCACTCTTGATCCAAGTGCCTTTGTTAAAAACCTGGCAACTGATTCAGTAGTGTGGGGATGATGGTCACTAAGCAAGTATGAAACTATTTCCTTGTCTGATCTCACTGAAAATTTCTTCAAGATGGCCTCGAGAAAAAGCAACCGATAGACTGCCAAATCTTTACAATGAAGGAGCATTGCGTGTTCGAAGTTGTTTACCGAGGTAGGCCGGTATTGCACAGGAACAAAGTCCTGTTCTGCTCCTGTGGGATGCCATGATATCCTTGCCTCTTTGTTTGGGCGGTCGGTAGCACATTAAGCCGAGCAAGCATGCTAAAATATCTACGGAGGAGATGTGGATCGATTAAAATTACTCTATATATTTAGCCATAAAACCGGCAAAATGGTGAGGTGGAAATGCCATAAAATGTGGGAGAACAAGTTCTGCAGGCTCCAGCTGTGAGAAGCTGCCCTTCAATGTCGGCGAAGAGTGCGCTTGTTTCAAAACTCCGAAAGCCTGTCTTTAAAGTCCATCAGTAGGAAGTTGGCCTCAAAAGATACACCTATAAGTTGCTTCTCTATTCTTGGATTGATAATTTTGGTGTGCCAGGTGGAGTGGGAAGTGGTCGCTTAAACAACAACAGAAGAGTATGTCAGACTGCCTGGGAGGAGCTCTAAAATGAAGGCCCGAAGCCAGTATTTAAACAAAGAAAGCTGCAAACCGGGGAAAGAAAAAATGCGTCTCTTGGCTCGGTTTCTAAACAAAAGAACTTGATCGTGGAAGGCTGAGTTTGGAAGACCCAATAAGCGATCGAAAAAACAAAGATTGAACACTCTCTAACTTTTTCAGCGGTTTTTGCTCCCCAGATTGGAGGCTCCGTAAAGTAATCACCGTATGGCAGTAGTTTTAACTGAAAAAACTTCCATTGCATGGCAGGTAAAAAAATTGGACTGCCTCTGGTGTGAAAAAATCTGGATATTGCCAACACTTTGGTTTTCGCACTTGTATTGAGAGTCTGGTGGATATAAGAGATAAAACCGGTGCAGGTTAAGGAATGGTGGAAGAGTGATTCCTAAATATCTGTATGAATGGACCTGTTCAATCATCATCGTACCGTTTATTTTCCACGATGCTGAGTTTTTTTGAATCGAAAAGATCCAGCACTTTGGATTTGTTATAATTAATCGCCGGAGGCACTGATATTTTGTGCGAGTATGCGTCGCTTAAGTTAGGCTTGAAGTAGTCTGTTGCAGGCCCCACCTTGGACCGGAGACAGTAACACAGTAAGTCGATCTGCATAGAGAAGTGCACATGTGGGTCTTTGTCCCCAAAATGGAGTCGCGTGACTTTCAGTCTGTAGATAAATGAGGAGCAAGGTCATTTAAATAAAAGATTGAACAGGAGAGGAGCAAGAATACAACCCCTGCTTGAGCTCCTTGTTAGAAACTATATAGGTGAAGTTAGGCTGCCCAGCACGACGTCTACTTGAACTTGACAGGTAGTTGAGGAATACAACTTTGGCGAATCAAGAAACAGTAATCTCTGGTCTATTCCCAACTTACTGTCAATTTTTTCCCACAGCTGATTCCTGGGGATAGAGAGTCAAATGCGCATTTCAAATCTAGGAAAGCCGCATAGGAGGTTTCCCACCCTTGGGGATGGCAATATCTTCTCCACCAAATGATTTAAAACCAGACAATGGTCAAGGGTGGATTTACCTGTGTGCATATCCTATCTGTTCGGGCCTAGCACTGAAAGAGGACTCAGGCAGTGAGACATATCATAAAAGGTACCTTAGTATGCAGCTTTACTAGCCACCTTGAAAGCAAGCTTATCGGTGATAGTTAGATGGATTTGATGGATAAAGCCTTTTTTATGTAGAGGTACAATGATAGCTTCAGTCCAATACTTAGGGATACAGCCACTGTTATTAATTTTGGTAAACAGGGTAGCCAAAATAGGGGCCCAGAACTCCGGGAATCTTCTAAAGGAGTTCAGGTGGCAGGCCATCAGGGCCTGGCGCTTTCCCTTGTTTTAGGTTAGATATAAGGGTGACCACCTCGTCGCAGCTGACAGGAGGCCATTCTGGTAAATGCTTTGCTGCCCCAGTTGCACATGGAATATCCAAAAGTTCTGGAACTGCCTCTATCATAGAATGCTTGCCTTTCAACTTCTTGACACTTTGTGAAATTGGATGCAACCTTCATGGCTATGGGAGAGGGCTTGGAAGGGAAAGGGGCCCCACCCTGTCTTCCAAAGAGGGACGGAGAAGCATTCCAATTTTGCTATCTGGCTATCTCAGAAATTAATAGCTAATAATAGCAGAAGTAATTCCATGTCACCTGACCCTTTAGTCATGCTCTCAGACATGGCATACAATGGAGGACTGTACTGAATCCAGGACCAAGCTAGCTGAAATATGGGAGAGGTGTAATAGCATTCCTGTGCTTTGCATTTTCTTTTAAAGACTGCAGTAAAAGGAAGCAGAATTACTTATATGGTATATTTTTATCCTGCCCTTTCGCCAGGAAACCGAGAGTAATGCACATTTTGATTATACTTCCGGTTGGGACGGCAAGCAGACGGAGGCGAGAAAATCGCTCTCCGTAAACCCCCCGCTTTGTGCTGGCAGCGCCCCCAACGGGCGGCGGGCAGAGCCGCAAAATTTCAGCAACTACTCCCGGATTAAAGCGGAGTTTTAAAATTCGCCAGGTGTTTGTAATGCTTCACTCCGAGAACGCGTCAAGAGTAAACGGAGCCAAGGTTGAAACAGCAAAGCCGGGCGAAATTTCATCCAAGGGTTACGTAATGCTTATCAAAGCCGTCCCAATCTTCCTACTAACTGGAACTTGTTAAGCTTCCAATGATCTGGTGAGAGAAATAAAAATACATATATGCATACTATATGGAAGTGACAGGAGAACCTAAAATATATAGAGTTGTCCTTTGCAAATTACTGCGGAGACGCAAACGTTGAACTGAAAGGAAAAAAGCGGAGAGTCTTAAAGAGCCAGCTCCATATAAAATTATTTAAAGGGGAAATAACGATAAGAACTGGTGTAAAGCTACTAAAATCAAGCTGAGGGAGTAGTTATAAAAGAAGCCAGTTGAGCAATGAATAAAACGAGAAAAGCCAGCTTAATTGAAAAATCAGAAAAAACGGAGATGGAGTCGAAATTGGACTATATGATTGAAATGATGAATGGCATGCAAAAGGACAACACAAAACGTTTCAATGAACTGGAAGGGAAATTAAATGAAATGGACAATAAATTCAGTAAAGTAAGTACAGAATTAAATGAACTTAAAAAATGAAATGAAGATAATTAAAGATCTGGGACAGAAGTTAGGAGAAGTAGAACAACGATGCTTGCAAATTGAAAACCATCAGAAGGAAAATGAGAAAAAGATGGTCAGCTGGGAAGAAGAATTCAGAAAGCTGGAAAATCAAATGCTCCTAACAGAATTGCATCAAAAGCAAAATATATTAAGACTTAGAGGAGTGCCAGAGAAAGAAGGAGAAAAGATAAGGAAGGAAATGATCACAAATTTGGCAAAATATATAGACACAGAAGAGGATGTCTTAGAGGAAGACATAGAAAAAATATTCAGGATAAACACCAAACAAGGTGACAATAGAAGGATAGAGATATCCTGATTTCTGCTGAAACAAGAGAGAGGAGATACTAAGAAAAAATGCAAAATCCAAGCTGAAGATAAATTCGAAAGAAATTCTCATCCTGAAAGAAATACCATATAAAATCTTGAAGAAAAGAAGAGAATATGACTTTGTGACCAACATATTAAGGAGAGAGAACATCAGATATAAGTGGGAAGACATCGAGGGGTTTTCAGTGACATATAAAGAAAAGAAATTGAAAATCATGTCAATACAGCAAGGAAAAGACCTAGTTGAACAATTAGAAAATGAGTTAAGTAAAATTAAGACATCTGGGTATAAAAAAACTATTAATATAAGATATTAATAATGATGGTGAAAAACTTTATTAATTATTTATTCTGGATTGTATTAATTACTTTTGTTATGGATTTGAATTTATTTTCATGGAATGTAAATGGAATGAATCTCCCACAAAAAAGAAAAAAAATATTCCATATTTTGGAGAAAAACAAATATGATTTGATTTGCTTGCAGGAGACTCACATAATAAAAAAAGATGAGTCACTGCTGAATAACAAAAAACTGGGTCAAATTTTTAAGTCATCAAGGGAAAAAAATAAAAAAGCAGGAGTGGTGTTATATGTAAAAGAAGAATATAACCCCAAAGAAATAGTGAATGATGAAGAAGGACGCTATATAGGAATTGAAGTTAATTGGTTAGATAGAAAAACACTTGTGTTAGGAGTGTATGCACCAAATCAAAATAAGAGTATTTTTTTCCTAAAACTGAAAGATGTTATAATGAATTTGGGTTATACACATATTATTTTAATGGGAGATTGGAACGGTGTAATTTCAACACAGGTAGATAAACAATCGGAAAGGGCAAATGAGAAATGTAAGGGAAGACTTCCAAATAGTTTTTTTGAAATGATAGATGAGTTGAAAGTTGTTGATGTGTGGAGAAAGCATAATGAAGGGGAAAAAGATTATACTTACAGATCGGACTTCTATAAGACAAACTCAAGAATCGATATGATTTTTTGCTCTAAGGACTTGAGTATAAAAACAAAAGAGATTAAGATTTTGCCAAAAATATTAACGGATCACAAAGCAATAGTATGGACAATTAAATCAGGAAGGAGAGGAGGAGGTTGGAGACTAAATGAGTACCTACTGAAAAAAGAGAAAATAATAGAAAGAAATAAGAGAGAACTGAAAGATTTTCTTAAGATTAATTGGACTCCAGAAATTAACATCAATGTAGTATGGGATGCATTAAAGGCCTTTGTAAGAGGATTATTTATCAAAGAAAATAACATATGGGGAAAAGAAAAAGGGAAATATGAAATTGAAATAATGGGAAAAATTCAAAAAATAGAAAAGGAGTTAATAGAAAACCCAGCAACGGAAGAATTAAAAAATGAAATGAAAAATCTACAAAATCAGATAAATGTATTAACAACCAGTGAAATGGAAAAAAAAATTAACTATGCCAAAATGTACCACTTTGAAAATGCAAATAAATCAGGAAAATGGTTATCATATAGACTAAGGAAAATACATCAAAAAAGCAGAATAACAGAAATAAAAGAAAATGCAAAAAGCTTTACAAAACAAGAAGACATTATAAAGAAATTTGCAGATTATTATACAGCATTATATCAAAAGATAGAGAGTAAGGAGGAAGAAATACAGGACTATATACAGCAAAATGTTACAAATCAAATTTCAGAGGAAGATAAAGAACAGCTAAACAAAGAGATATCCAAAAATGAAATTAGAGAAGCCATCAATAAATTAAAACTACATAAAGCTCCAGGCCCGGATGGGCTACCAAATATATTTTACAAAAAATTCCAAGATCAATTAATTGATATTCTGCAGGTAATATTTAATAAGATAAAAGAATCAAAACAACCTAACCGTGGAAGGAAGCCAATCGTAGAATTCGATACCTCAAAAGACAATCAAGATAGAACCTCAGTAAGAAATTACCGACCTATTTCTCTGCTAAGCTAAATACAGATTATAAAATTTACGCAACTATCCTAGCTACTAGACTGAAAGGAGTATTAGAAAAGGTAATAGGTAAAGAACAAAATGGCTTCCTCCCAAAAAGACACTTAAGGAATAATGTAAGAATAATATTAGATATTATCGAATATTTGAACAAAAAAGCAGACAAACAAGCAGCACTTATATTTATCGATAATGAAAAAGCATTTGATAATTTAAATTGGGCATTTATGAAGAAATCTTTAGAAGTATTAAACTGTGGGGAAAATTTCAAGAATTGGATAACAGCAATATATACACAACAAAGAGCTAAAATCAAAGTGAACGATGAGTTATCAGAATGGATTCAAATAAGGAAAGGGACAAGGCAGGGTTGTCCCCTGTCACCCCTACTCTTTATCCTATCTATAGAGACTTTGGCTAAGAAAATGAATAAGGACAAACAGCTAAAAGGAATTCAAATAAATAATTACGATTATAAATTCAGATCATTCTTTAGATGATTTATAATATCAGTAGAAGAAACTAAAAAATCAGTAAATGCGTTAAAATTAGATCTAGAAGAATTTGCAAAATATTCAAATTTAAAAATAAATGAAAATAAATCTAAAATAATGTTTTTCAATATGACTAATAAACAGCAAGAAGAGATTTTGAAGGAGGCCCAGTTTAAAAAAGAAAAGACAGTAAAATATCTAGGGATCAATTTAACGAAACAAAATTCCTTATTGTTCCAAAACAACTATGAAAAAATCTGGGATAAAATTAGAAAAGATATGGAACAATGGAGAAAATTACAGT
The DNA here is from genome assembly GCF_021028975.2 of Sphaerodactylus townsendi. Lineage (NCBI taxonomy): Eukaryota > Metazoa > Chordata > Lepidosauria > Squamata > Sphaerodactylidae > Sphaerodactylus > Sphaerodactylus townsendi. Next base: position 27,320,749 of record NC_059435.1, read on the forward strand.
TATCACTGCTGGGCAGAATTGCAGCAATAAAAACAAACGTGCTACCGAAAATGATCTTCCTATTCCAAACTTTACCAATAATTATTAAGAGGAAATACTTTGAAATCTGGAAACGAGAATTTACAAAATTTATTTGGCTGGGGAACCACTGAATTATGTAAATACTCTCATGTATAGGATGGAAAGAGGGTTATTCAAGCAGACCTGCAGCTTTTATTACGGTATGCAGGACTGGTTTGGTTTAAGGACTGGATGATCTTGGAAAATAGAGAAATACTAAACATCGAGGGTCATGATTTAGTGTATGGCTGGCATGCATACCTCTGGCATAATAAGTGTAAAGTAAACAAACAATTTAATCCATCATTTTGTTAGAGCAGTTAGACAAATATGGGAAAATTATAAAGCAATTCTTTAATTAAGACGCCTAGGATGGATTTCACCACACGGGCAAGTGTGTTAAGACTACATACAGGAGGTATAAAAATATAAGAGATATTGGGATATTTTGAAAGAGGAACTAAATATAATTAAAATAAAAAAGAAAGACATGAAATACCAATAAATGGAAAACAATGTCAAATTTTAGTATCTTTTACCTCCAAATGAAAGACAAATTTGAACAAGCATAAAAGTAAGGGGTTTAATTTAGAGAAAGGACACATGGGAGAATCTAAAAGAGAAAGGAATGGATTAAGAGGAACTATAATTCTATTATTAACCCAAAAAACGGAAAAGAAAGGATAAAGAAGAGTATGGGGATCATCTGGGCAAAATCAATAGGAATAACAATGTGTTTGGGAACAATGGGACCAAGTATGGAATAGAAATCTAAAAATTCTACAAGAAACATAAGCCTAAGAGAGAATGTAATCAAAATGTTTTACAGGTGGCATTTAAGTCCAGTAAAACTAGTATGATGTATCCAAATACATCTGAATTGTGCTGAGGATGTCTTTCAGGAAAAAGGAGACTATGAGCATATGTGGTGGGAGAGTAACAAGATAAAAGACTTTTGGAGAAAATCTATGAAAAATGCAAGAAATTTTGGGGTATCTATTTGAAAGTAAAAGAAACCTTTTTTGTTAAGTATTATAGACCCAGTAATACAAATACAACATAGAAAAAATAATTTTTTCCATATGATTACAGCAGCAAGGACGATAATAGCAGGAAATGGAAGAACAGCTTAACCTCCGAAATAATGAATGGATGAACAGAATAACGGAAATTATGGGACATGATAAGTTATCAGCTATTATAAAGCAAAGACCTATAGAAAAGTATTTGCAAGACTGGGAACCTTTATTGAACTATATGAAACAAAATAGCTGTACAGATATGACAAAGGTATACCAACATTGAAACAGGAATATTTTATGTTATGTATCTTAGTAAATCTTCAGAATGTTAATTTAAAAAAAAATGTTTAGAAGCAATGCATTAGGAAGGAATTTGGAATTAAGAGTTAGAAGTAAAGAAAGAAAAGAAGAATATAATTAAAAAAAATTTTTTTTGAAGTTATAAATAATGTATATAAGTAAATGAAGTATTAAGTTAGTATATTTAAGGACAAGGTGAAGTCATGAATTACGAAAGTAACGTATATTAATTTAAAAGAAATATATGTTATTGATATGGAGTAGAAGTATATCAGAAGTTAGTAGTTATTGTTTGTTTGTCTGTTTTTAAAACAAAAATTTGAATAAAGATTATATTAAAAAAAAAAAGAGTAATGCACATTTTATCTTCACAACCACTCTGTGAGGCAGGATAGTCTGAGAGAGATAGCATGACTGGTCCGAGACCTAGCATCTGGTATCAACAAGTTCCCATGACAGAATAGGGATTTTAATCCAGGTCTCCCAGATCCTAACCCAGCACTCTGTCCACGTCACCAAATTGGTACTGTGATGCTGGAATAGAATGTTTTTAACCTTTCCCTGCCTGTTTCATTTTCCTCTGAAAATATTATTTGTCCTGCTAGGGAAAACAATCCAATATCTTTGTTTATGTATTTGTTTAAACACATTATAGCCTGCCTTTCCTCATGATTCAAGGCAGCCTCAGAGTCCCTCAAAAAAATGTCTGACACTCCCTCCTTAGAAGGATCTCTGTTGGTGTATGAATCCCTATCATCTTGGATAAAGGCCACTCTTCCCAACAAAGTGCCATACTCAGCTGCAGGACAGAAATATCCAGGTGGTTTGACGAAGAGTGCTATCAAATGAAAGCACACCTCAGAGCCCTTCATCGTACTTTCCTAGAAAATGCAACTGCCAGATCGTATGACGAATACCAACAATTCAAAACCCAGTTCCAGAAAGCCCTGATTATAAAGAAGAGGCAATTGGTGCAAAAAAACTGGGCTGATCTGATTGCTACAATCAACGCCAAGAACACCAAACAATTTTGGAACCTCATTTCCAAGGGCAGCTCTCACAACTCTACCGCATACACCTCGGCCTCCTCTATCACCCCTTCAACATGGTGGGAGCACTACAATAAAATCTTCTCTGACCCAGATTCCAATCAACCCGATGTGGAGCTACTTGCTCTTGAAGATGGCCTCAAGTCACTTCCACCGAGGTATTCCACCTTATTAGAAAACTCAAACATGGAAAGGCCCCTGGTCCAGATGGCCTATTCCCTGAAATCTTTACCAACTATGCCGGAAACTGGGCTCCTATATTGGCGAAACTTTTCTCATCAATTGATAATAGCGGCCAATTACCCCAAGATTGGACCAAGGCCACTGTTCCAATTTTTAAGAAAGGAAATTATGATACACCTTCCAATTACAGGCCAATCAGCCTCCTATCTATCCTAGGGAAACTGTACGCAGATCACCTCCGCGAGAAACTTCTGGAATGGGCCATTCCTGTACTTGGTCCTGAGCAAATCGGTTTCATCAAGGGCCACTCCACGTACGACCACTGTGCGGTACTGAGGCACCTCGCCGAGAAATATGGAAAAACCAAGAACTCTGGATTATATGCTGCGTTCCTCAACCTGAGGATTGCCTTTGATTCAATCCCCAGGCAACTTCTTTGGACCAAACTAAGTGCTCTGGGGATAGAGAAGGACTTACTTCTCCTCATCCAAAGACTTTATACTGCCACCACTTGCAGCATACGTTACAATCCTACCGGCTCATGCACCCCCGAAATAATTTCTAATAAGGGTGTCAAGCAAGGCTGTGTCCTTGCCCCTCTACTCTTCAACTTGTTTCTACAGGACCTTCCAAATTTCCTTCCAACCGCTCGAGCTCACCCTCCCATCCTTGGCAACGCTCCCTTGACCACCCTTCTATATGCCGATGACACGGTATTACTCTCGCGTACCAAGATAGGCCTGAAGCGTCTACTCCACGCCTTCGCAGACTACTGCGAACGCAATCAACTTACAATAAACTATGACTAAAATCGTGACATTCTCAAAAGCGTGGAAACCAGCAGCATGGTCTATCAGTGGGAACAGAATTGACCAAGTCAAAAGTTTCAACTACTTGGGAATCCGTTTCCAATATAACCTGAATTGGACCGAGCAGTACAAGCACATCTCCCTCTCCACCAATCAGTGCGCAGCAATTAGGTGGTTCTTCTACTCCCAAGAGGTCAATGCGTCCCAGCAGCAGTGAGAGCCTTTGAAGGCAAACTGATCCCAAAAACCTTGTATGGCACTCCAATCTGGCTAAATCATAATCTAAAGCCTCTTGAGTCTATACAATCTAGCTTCTTTCGCAAACTACTTGGAATTTCGAACAGCGTGTCATCTCTCTCTTTATGTTCGGAATTAGGTCTAAATCTTCTCGAAACACGTATATGGCTCTCCTCACTTCAATACTGGCTGCACCTCCATTTCCGATCAGAACAGGACAGCCTAACAAAGCGAATGCTTTCGGATTCCTACCTCTCCACTTGGAGTCTTCTGATCAAGGAAAAAATTAATTCGTTAGGCTTCACTTTAGACTTCTTCATAAACATGGACGAAGAGCAAATAGTCAAACTTCTGTCGCTAAGGCTACTTGACATTGAAAATCAATTGCTTTCTACTCAATACATGAAGGGCATTTTACCGGAGGGCTCCCACCCTCCTCCCTTCAGTAAAGGGCTACCAAGGTACTTTTACAATATATCTTCACCATATCTCCGACGTACCCTAATGCTAGCCCGACTGAATGCCCCACCTTCAGCAGTCCTGAGCGGCAGATTTCTCCAGATCCCATACCAACAAAGAACGTGTCCCTGCTCACAAAAAGCCATCGAAACAATCGAGCACATCCTCCTAGATTGCAAACTATATACTTCATCTAGAAGACAATATATAGACCCATACACTGAGAACTATGCCAACTCACCAGACAAGGTTAAATCCTTCTTTCTGCTTTGTGATCAGTCTCCTCAGAGATCCCTAGACGTTGCCAAATTCCTGGCGCTGGCACAGCAGATTCGCCACAGATTTTAGTTTATTTATTTATTTATTGTTTTAACTGCTGGAAATGTCCGAACCTACTTATTTTAACTTGATTCTCCTCAATCTCCCTGTTGTATTTTAAACTTATGCCAATAAAAAGGTTGATGATGATGATGATTCAAGGCAGCCTTCAATAATTGTTAAAAAAAGTATTTTCAGCAAAAACTAAAACTAAAATAGCAAACTCTTCCCCCTTTAAAGATTCATGGCATTCAAACACCCTCAAAAGCCCTCCTAAACAACAACGACTTGCAGTTCCTCTTGAAGATCTTCAAGGAGGGTCCCTCTATCATCTCTTCAGGAAGTCCATCTCTCAGAGCTGGAGACAGAGCTATAGATCTTCTGGGATTAAAACCGATCTCCAGGCTACAGAGATCTCTCCAGGTGAACAGATCTCTGTTGCCTGGAGATCGGTTTTAATCCCAGAAGATCTCTAGCTACCACCTGGAGGTTGGCAACTCTACCAACAGATGGCTGCCTGCTGTCTGTAACTTACACACAAGGACATGTGGAAGGAAATTATTGTTTATGTTTTGTGGGATGACACAATTGTTTCCAATGGGGCAGTGAAAAGAACTGGAAAGGTTAAAGTTCACTACCTCCCCTAGCATACCCTCCCATATTCGCTGTCCATAGAAAATATACAAAAATGAAAACACTATTGTCATGTATTATAGTGTATCATTAGTAATCAACCTGGCCCACAAACACAGCATACTGCAAATACTACAGTACTTGACAGCTATGCTATTGTAGACAGATTCATATTATTACTAAACCTTCCTCATGGAGTAGCTTAGTCAATGCCAACCAGAGGCCCGTCTGCTTGTGCCACCCTAACGTCTCTATGACATTACAACAGCTAAGCCAACTACTGCTGAAAGCTTTACCATCTCCACAAAATCCTCTTGTGTTTTACAATATACATTTCTCAGGGAAGTGTGATAGACTTACAGCGCAGTCCTACACTCCAGTCTAAACCCAATTTGCTTTCCTTGCAGGCGACCAGAAGCTGCTGGCAATGTCATGTTAAAAAGTGTCAGGAGTCCAATTTGGCTAACTGCAACACAGGGGTAAAAGGAGCCCCTACCTCCTGCCCATGCTATTTTTTCAAGGTGAAATGGATCTAGCAGGGAACTCTTTGCATGACTTTGGAGCAGTACATGGAGTACTCTAAGTATAACTAGCTCCAAAATTACACAAATGACTCCCTGCAGATGCAATTTTGTCTCAAGAAAATGGTGCAGGGGGAAGGCGGAGCCCCTCCTTTCCCTGTGCTTCTGTCCCAAGATGAATAGGGCTTCCACCAATTTTTAAAATGACATTTGGACTGGGGAACTTGCCACAGATAATAGTATCTTGGCTCTTTGACTATAGCAACTCTACAAAAGTCAAATGAACCACTGGAATCCCATCACACTGAAAGAAATAGATAGAGATCTATGCGAATCCGGGAATGATGCAAGACTTACACTCCTCACATAAATGGAACTCCAGCAAAATGAGGATGGTATTTCTGCAGTTTCCCATCATGCTGCCAAAACCTGAACAGCGGTGACAAAACCTCTCACTTTCCCACAAATAGCTGTTATTTCTCAATCCAGTTTCATGATCTGTGCTCAGCAGATTTTGTGCAATGCTGGGAAGGAGTATTTATATATTTATTTTCATTTCATTTTTGAAGCAGTCAGAAATTACAGCCGAGTGAGTGTTTGAGCTCCCCTTGACCCTGCATGACTCCAATTCGAAGGCTCATAGCAAGGTGATGTTCCTTCCCCTCTGGAGACGGAGATGCTGTGAATAATTCACCCCTGAATCCATGCCTGCCTCTTTCTTATACACAATGCAACACAATGAAAGCCAATTTTTTATAGCATGTTTAGGAACAGAATAGCCCCAGAATGGCAGACATTATGCATTATAAAACCCTAAGAGCAGTTGCAGAAAGGCCATTGTGTGGGGAATAAATTAAAGCATTCCATCATATAAAGTCAACAAGAGAGTATAAAAAATATTAAAAGAGAGAAAGGCAAAAGAAAAGAATCGCAAGACTTAGAGGAGACGGAAAATCGCCAAGGCTCACTGCAAACAGTTTCCCCGACTCCACCGCACAAAGTGTCTGTATTGGTACATAGCTAAAAGGTCTATGAAGTCTAGTAAACTGTATCAGAGGCGTAAAATATGTGACTCGGGGGCTGGATCTGCCCACTTGAGGGGGTTTATCCGGCCTATGAGCCAGTTGAGGCAACCCCCCCCCCCCCCATTTCCAATCTTGTCTGGCTGCGCATGAGTTTCTCCCCAGATCAGGAGCAAAAGAGGATTTTGCCTCAGCTGACTTGCGGGCCTAATTAACCCTCTTAAGGCAGCCACCCAACCTTGATGTTGGCTCATGAGTCCAGGCACCACTCCCCAGTGCAATTCAGATGCCAGCCAAAGCACCCATGCTCCAGCATGACCAAGTCATATATGGTGTAATGAGCCAGCCCCTGGGTGCTTATCAGGATACAGAGGACTCTGAGGCAGAACCTGACAACACTGTGCTGTGCAGCCAGAGTTGGCTGCTTCTGAGGAAGACCAGGCAGCAGAGCCAACTCCCAGCCGTTCCCTGCCTGATGATGTGCAAGTGGAGGAGCCTGCAGATCCTCCTAGGGAACCTAGTAACGAGTCAGCTGTGCACAGGAGGCAGAAGCAGAGGCAGCTGGCTGCTGCAGAAGGAAAGGAGGAGTGCTCATATTGCAACAAGATATGGGAAAATAGAAGTGTCTGCATCTGATGGGGATTAACTCCTTACAGAATGTCAACCCCTTGGACAAGGCTCTTTATAAAAGCCTTGCTGTGAGCTTGCTTCTTCTGGGTGTTTCCTGTTGCCTCCGTGTGCCCGATCTACTGCAGATTCCCAACCTGTTTACCTGATCTCCTATGCCATGACTTGTTGAACTGACCCATGACTATACCTTCACCTTGACCTATTGGGCTGTCTTCTGACTATGCTCTTGTCTGCCACCTGTTCTGTCCTGAAAGACTTGACCTGACCATGCCCTGCCTGCCTGCAGCACATTTACATCATAGTGGTGGAATTCTGTGCTGTATGGGAGCAGAGGATGAGATGCATTGCATCAAGTTCAGCACTCACATTTGGAGGACATGACTATGCCGTAGGGCCATGGAGGCAGCTGATGGAGGCACACAGGCATAAACCATCTCTCCTGCAAATAAGGTCATTGTGAAAATAGTATATTTCCATGGGTTGTTTTATTTTGCTGGATAAATATTTGTATAGAGACAGCGCAATATAGTGCTTAAGAATGGTTGAGAACTGGATTTGATTTCCCACTCCTCCTTGTGAGTAAGGGACTCTAATTTGGTGAGCTGGATTTGTTTCCCCACTCCTGCACATGAATCCTACTAGGTTATCTTAGGCTAGTTACAGTTCTCTCAGAACTCTCTCAGTCCCACCTATGTCGCAAATCATCTGTTGTGGGAGGGGAAAGGAAGGCATTTTTAAGCTGCTTTGACACTCCTTGTGGTAGAGAAAAGTGGGATATAAATCCAGCTCTTTTCTTCTTCTGCAGCCCATTGGTAGAAAAAAAAGATCACTGCAGGCATCTAATCTGTGGTAATAAAGATCTCTTGTTAGTGAAAATTGTTAGTATTTTGCACTGCTAGTATCAGAAACTGTGTCCTATTGCTGGTAAGCCATGGTCACTTACACACAGATATGCGGAGGTGGGTTTTTCGTTGCTTCTCCACTGCTGCCACATACCTCCTGGATTTCTCCTTCTTTTTCACAATTTTTCCTGCACCTATTTGGCTGCAATGTTTCCGAAAAGTTTCATCAAAGCCAGGAGGCATCCAGGCGGACAAGAAGGCCTGGCTTTCCCAGTATCAAATATAGGGAATTTTAAATGATATTTTGGTCCTGCCTTCCTCACTGCGGAAGACTGAAGAGTGTAATGCAGAGGTGTATAAAAAATAGCGCCCAAGGCAAGGAGTAGAAAGTAAGCTCCCCTATGCCTGTGAAATTCCAGCATCCTCCCTCCTGCCCCTTGCCTGCCCTGTGCCCCACACCTCTCTCCAGAGGCCTGTGTATGTGATCAGTGCAGAGTTTCTCTTGGAAAAGCAGCCACCGCTCCATTCGCTTTGGCTTTTCCGCCTCCCACGTGGCTAAATGGTCAAAGTCCGGGTTCATTTGACCCCATATGTCCCCCTGGATGGTACGTCCCTGGTATAACACTACAGATTAACACCGCTCGAACTAGGTCTGCTGAGCCCTCTTGAAGTGATATCCTCATAAAAGTCTAAACACACTGGTGCAGCCTTGTCATGGAAGAGAACTAAATTATTTCCGACCTCTTCACTGAACACAACCTTATTGGGTAGGAAGTTTAACAAGACGCACATGAATTAGTAACCTGGTCCTCAGCCCAAGCTTCAAAGCCTGGTCTAATTCTCTGATACTGAGTGTCTCCGCATCTCAACCCAGCAGTCTATGAGTAGCCCTTCAGCCTGCACAAGACAAAAAAATGGTACATAGGATGAAGACCACCCTCCTTCTGGAATACAGAAACTATCCAGAACCATTCAATAATGAAATAACTCCATGTTAGTAGTTACTATTTCAGGATTATTTCTTGTGCTGGCTGCTTCTGGTGGTTTAGGTGGTTTCTTTCACCATGGATAAATAAAATATCTGGGGTGAGGGCAACAGGACTGCTAGGTTACAACCCCGAGGACCTTCCTCTGTCTTACACAGAAAACTTAAAAGATGCTTACATCTAAAAATAATCATCTTGGGTATGAAAGATCACTGTTCTTGCCAAAGATTTTAGTAGAGCGAGAGGACCCAGGAGGTTGGTGGAAATCAAACCAAGTGCACACATTTCTGAGGATAACCTGGTTGCCCTCAAAAGAACTCCAGTAAACTCAGGCAAGGATGTATCTTTAAAATTTGATATTCCTGCCCCTGAACTGGAGCCAAGGGGGAAAACATCTGGATCCCCTGCAGCAATGGCCAGCTGTTCCTTTATTGTGTGGGGTGGGGGAAAGGCTTTTGAAGAAAAAGTATTACATGTATATGGGATAATTGTTCTTTCTTCTTTGATGGAAATGGACTGAAACTTAGAATGGGGAGGCCACCAGCTATAACATGCCTAGAGAGAGACCAACCCTGTGCCAAACCACAGTGCAGATGTGGTCTTAGTCACTCTCATAGGAATACCTTTTATGACAATATGCTTCACTTGCCAGACCTCTTTGATAGCTGGAGTCTTAGATTTCCCATATTACATGTTTACCTGTATTTCTCTTACAAACCCAATTCTAAAGTTAGATTTATTTTTCTAGCATGTGTAGGGCATGTTTTGTGGCCTGGATGACTGAACTGTTGCTAGAATGGCTTCTGTTTATTTATTTTAGCCTTTCTATACTGCATTCTTTGCTGTCAAGCAGCTGGGGCAAGCCACGTTGAAACAGCAGTGCGGTTTTTAAAAGGAAAGTTACTCACCCCTCTCGCAAAGTGAGAAACAAAAGCCAACACTCCACAGAAAACCACTTTAAGTGATTCATAAAAGTCTTTCCAGATGATTGTTTTACTGCCCAATAAATACACAGCTGTTAACTTGGTTGCTTCAAGAGATCTAGCCATTTTCCCCCAAAGTCCATTTTTCCCCCAAAGTCCATTTTCCTCCTCTGTGGAAAAATACCACATTTGTCAAGTAGTGAAACAGTGATGTTCTGTTGTTGGGAAAATACAGATTTTTTTATTACCATTTAGAATACTGAATGGAATAGGAATATGTGAATGTCATGGGTGCTATTGGCTAGCACCTGTATCATCATTAGCAAATAATGACTTCCTCACCCTACGCAATTTTCCCTCAGCTCTCATCTACAAGATTTTATAAAAACTAGGGTGATATCACTATTATTATTAATTCAATTTCTTATACCACCCAGCGCCGAAGGGCTCTGATATGTGGGGACTGATAGTTGGGACTGATATGTGGGCAAGGTGTTCAAATCGCCCTGTGTGAAAGTGAAACCCTTTGAAATGTTTTAATTCTTAATTTACTAATATGGTTTTTTTAAGACTGTATTTTAAATATGTGTGTTAGCCACCCTGAGCCCTGCCCTGGCTGGGGAGGGAAGGGTACCAAGTTCAATAAAATAAATGAAATTATGTGAACACTGTCATCCATTATTTCACTAGTTTCTTTTTCCTGAGGTACCATGTCTCCTGGAAAATAGGACAGGGTCTTATATTGATTTTTGCTCCAAAAGATGTGTTAGGGCTTATTTTCAGGGGATGTCTTTTTTTTTTCCCATGATTTTGCGTCCCCACGTGATCAGATCAGCTGCGCCGGGGAATCTGTAACTAGGGCTTATTTTTGGAGTAGGGCTTATATTTCAAACATCCTCCAAAAATCCCGAAAAATAATGCTAGGACTTATTTTCGGGAAAACAGGGTAATGTGCTATGAATTATCAGTGACCAGGAGCATTGTGCACAGGACAACAAGAACTGCGTAAGCCAAGCAGGTTATCCACAGCCTCCCAATGAGACAACTGGACAAGGGATCAAACTGCCCAGCCGCTGAGGGTGCCCTGCTTTCATCCTCCCCCCCTGATGTATAGGGTCCCTAACATCATCAGGACCCATCATTCTTCTTGGGAGGGTTGCATATGGGTTCGTGGGATACTGTTTTAGAAGGTAAATTTTAAACTTTTATATGTTTATGTTTATACATGCTTTTATATTGTTCACCGCCCTGAGCCCTTTGGGGATAGGGCGGTATACTAAATCAAATAATAAAAAAATAAAAATAAATAAATAAGAGCCAATTCCCTTAGTAGGAGAACCTTCACCTCCAAAGCTGAAGCACTTGGTAAACAGAGTGGATTTACAAATGACTGTGCATACAACTGCTTGGGAGGGGGGAAACTTTGGCAATTTGCCCTGGGCTCCCAAATGACCCCCTCCCTCAGCTCCCATATATGCCCATATAACTCTTGCTCAGAAAAACTCCTGGTGCTTGGTTCAAAGCATTTCATGAAAAAGAAGCAATTGTGTATGAGAGCCTAAGATGGCACTAAATTTTAACAACTAATGGAACATATCTCTGACATTGTTGTGCGTGTGAAACTGAATAGATGCTAATTTTGAGGTTTAAGTGATTATTTAAAGCATTGATGTATATCAGCTGAACAAACAATATTTGCATATCTTAAAATCATACAACATATACAAATCAGCACAAACAGTTGTCTTCCCAGTCACTCTCTGGTTTTAACTATGAAAATGGTCTCCCCTTCCTTCAAACCAGATTAATGAGAGCAGCATATGAAATAAATTCCTTACATCTGTTGGTGAGGAACAAGTTCAATGCAATGGCTAGAAAGTGGGTTCCACAAGAATAGCAGAGCCCTGCTGGATCAGGTCAATGGTCCATCTATTCCAACATCTTGATGCGCATGGTGACCAACCAGTTGCCCTAGAAGGCCAATCAACATGACATGGAAGCTAAGACCTTCCCCTGCTGTTGCCTTCTAGCACCGGGTTTGAGAGTTTTACTGCCTTTGAATATGGAGTCTCTCTTCACTCTCCATGACTAGTAAGCATTGATGGACATCTCATCCATGAAATGATCTAATCCCCCTATGAAACCATCTATACTCATGGTTGTCACTATGTCCACTGGCAGTATTTTCCATACTTTATTACTTTTTGTGTAAAGAAGTATTTCTATGTGCCTTTCCTGTATCTATTGCCCATGGATTTAAGTGGGTGCTTCCAACCCTTTAGGTTCACTGCCAATTTTCATTTAATATGTTTACAAAACATCTTTACAAAACAGACTCTTTCACACCTCCCATGTCTTTCTCATCACCCCCAGGGCTATTGAACAAGTACAATAATAGCTGAGCATAAAAAATTGCCAGTATTACTTTCTACAAATAATTGTTCTCTTGATTTCATTTTACATTCCCCTTGTGAGACATTTTACACTGACATTTTACGTTTTCATATCTAATATATCATAATATAATAATATATTATCAACTTGTTTTCAGATATCATTTCATGTCTAAATAATGTTTCTTATGGTAAAGGCCACCTTAGTGTTTTTGACACAGTTTAAACTTATCCCATATTCTCAAAATAGTACATCCAATATAATGATTATTAATTTTATCGTAAGATGAATAGGCATGCTATGCCATCCACATCTCAAATCATGTCCTTTTAGATCAAGCAATCTTCTGTCTCTCAACATAATCTTTTTTTTTCAACCAAACTGCAAAATGTAATTTCAAATCAGGTAAACTTAGACCTCCTCTTTCCTTTGTATCTTGCTATATTTTATATTTAATCTGAGGTATTTTCCCTTGCTAAATTTGATATATACCTCTGCCATTGTTTAAATAGAATATAATTTGCCAACACCAGTACTGTGTGAAACAAAAATAACATTCTTGGCAATAAATTGATCTTGATCACAGAGAATCTCCCCATCAACAATATCTGGAGTTTATTCCACCTTGACAGGTCTTTTTTAAAATTTCATTCCATGTTTTAACATAATTATTTTAATTAAGTTCATTTGATTTTGTTGACACTGTTAATTGGAAACAAGCATGAATAATTTTTAAAAGATGCCTATTTGTATTTATAGAGTATTAAACTAATGCTTGTTATTTTAATAAAAATATTTAAAAATCTATAAAGTATGCTAAGAGACTCTTCAGCTATAATTATTCCACATTTGTCATTGATGAAACTGATTTTAGTCAGTCAGTGAAAGCCTTAACATTGCAATCCAGATATGCATGTATGTGTTTGTGTGGAGGCAGCCAGGTATGGTGCCGCAAAGGTGGCAACAAGCCGCTTCCATGGGGGCTTCTGGCAGCTCAAAAAAAGGAAAGTTTAAATCCCTCTGACCACCCAAATTGTCCCATAGGACAAACATGTTTACACTGCACTTTTGTGTGGCGCAAGTCTGCAAGGCTGGGATTTAGCTTTCCTAGGCTAGAATGCAGGTGGAAACCAACTAACATTGACCTGCCTCACCCCTTCTTTGGGTGGTGGGATGCTGAGAAGGAACCCCCTCCCCCTCCCCCACACACACACTTACACAAACCTTCCTCAAACACCAAGGCAGGGAAACCTCTCACTAAACAGGCTTGTCAGATTTTCCTGCCTTTTTCCTGTCAGGAACTGAGTTGCTTCTAATATGGTAGCATTAGGTGACAAGAAACACTTTCTCTCAGCTGTGTTATACTCCTAGAAGATGAAGGAAGCCCATTATTGTAAAAACTTCCTTGGCAAACTGTTTAAATAAGGCACACCAAAATAATAATACTGAGACAGGGAAGAAATGGAAAAAAGAAGACGAATAACTGAGAGAAAGGAATGGATAAGACAGCAGAAATATATATATTTACAACAGAGTTCCTTGGCAGAGAAGGAGTATTTGCTTTCAGGTACAGATTTAAATAAGTTTCTTCAGTTTTAGTTAGCTTAGATGGTAAGTTCAGGTTTCTAAAGATAGTACAGTTACAATAACTTAGTTGGTTCTGTTACTTAAGATGTTCTGGCTTAAGTATTAAACACACTTGGTTCTATCAGGCTACATTAACTTCAGTACCATCACTCAGCTCGCACAGATAGAAAATAAAATAAACATAAAACACTATTTTTTAGAGGAAAGTCAAGGAAAAACCCAATACAACTAGTTTTTAGGATTCTTCTCCCCTTCCTGAAAGATCTATCCCACCTTGGGTATATATATGCCCCTCAGCCTGGGTCTTCAATATCCTAACCACCAATTTTCCTAGTCTGTGTATATTTGCTTTCCACCACAGCCCACAGGGCTGACACACAGTAGGGCAAGACAGAATCACACTGACTGCCACTACTTTCCTCAAATTATTATGTTTCGTCACAGTGAAGGCAGATAGCTGTTCACTTCAGGAACTTCACCCTCCAAAAGCCTCTCAGATTATTCAGTCAGGGAGTTAACAGCATCAAGTCTTCTTCACCCAATCAGAGTGTAGGGTTGCCTCAGCCAATCAGATGGCTTCTATTGTTCCTAGGCCTCTATGCCTCACTCTGAATATAAGCAATTATGGCTCCTGACAGACCTGCACTTTTTAAATTAACTTTTAAAACATACATTTCTCTGCAGTTCATCACAGATGCCAGTATTTTTGCACCCTCCATCGGCATTGGTGTCCCTTGCACTGGCAGAAGGGGCAAACATGTTGACCTGGCCCTCCACTGCTTCCTCAGCACAATCCCACCCATCTGGATTGGGCCATTATACATGTATCTACTCGCAGAATTTTTAGGACTTATTCTGTAAAGATTGTGTTGCCTGATCCACAAGCTTCAGGAGGCAAGAACAGCAAAGGAATTTAACAGAAAATTCCTGTTCATCTATTTATTCACAACAGGATTGAACACATAGAATTACTGTATTTCTTTTAGTACTGAAACAGCAATAATTTCCCAAGAATATTAAATATGAATAATTTTATTTATTTGCACATGGGGCTGAGCCATGTAAAATCTTTTCAGCATCTGGTGGGTTTGATTTGCTCTGGATGTATAACAACAACAATAAAAGTACTTGCATGTGTACGAAGTAGTTGTATTTCACCATTAGGTAACTGCAACTAATCCTCCATATCTGATTATGAAAATGTCCCTGACTCTTAGACAGTTTGTAAGTCAGAGCACCCCAGTTTGGAAACTGACCATGGGGTATGTCACTGAAAAGAGAATGGCAGCTGGAGGCTGTTTAAAATAATAACAACTTATTAATAGGGTTGCCACCCCAAGTAGGGAAATATCTGGAGATTCAGGGTGGGGTTTGGGGAAGGGAAGGACTCAATGCCATAGAGTTTATATTCCAAAGTGGCCATTTTCCCCAGGTCTCAGTTGCCTGGGAAACAGTTGTATAGCCACTACCTGGAGAGTGGCAACCCTATTTAAAAACAATGTTCATCAACTGGTAACCTGCAGGTCAGATCCAGCCTACTTAATCTAGTGAGACTCATGGAAAAGTTTAGGATGTGAAAAAAAAATCCAGCTATGTTGTGCCAGAATGAATTATTATGATTACATTCTGCATAGCCTAACAGAATTGATTCTGAACTCCCAATAATTAATATTATGGTTGGATTTACATTCAGTAGCAGAGTGATATAATTTTAGACTGAACTTAAATTTTACAATGGTGCCCCATTTATATTAAGGTGACCAGATGGGACGGGGGAAGCGGCCGCGCGCGCGCAGCCGCAGAAGCGCACGGCCTTTTGGGACTTGCCATTTGCCACCCTGTCACAGAGCGGCAAACGGCAAGCCCCAGAAGGCCATGTGCTCCTGCGGCCGGGCGCACGGGAGGCTGCCGCACTGCCTTGCGCCCCAGAAGGCAGTGCAGCAGCCTCCCAAAAAATCAGGACAATTTGCAGAACCCGCAGGACGCGGGACAAATTGTTTAAAGGCGTGACGGTCCCGCCAAAAGCGGGACGGCTGGTCAGCCTAATTTATATGTAAGTGCATATTTCAAGCACAAGTCACAGAATAAAAACATTCAGCAACTTGTCTCATCACCATTCTCACACAAATGGTATAAGCTTATTCTGTGTGCATTGATTCAGAAGTAAAACTCACTGGGTTCAATGGAGCTTGCTGGCTACAGCCTGTCCCCACCCCATATTTCTGTCCCAAAGTCTGGGTCCAATTCCACTATTGTTCATAGCAGATAGCCTGCAGCATTCTCATTGATCACTGAGCTCTTTGGCATCACTCAAGATCCTTCTTCTTTTTTTATGTGGCACTCGGTTCCTTCCATTTTTTTAAAAAAAAAATGACTGGAGACATCTGCATGCAAGTCCTATTGCAAATGTCACCATCCTCTTCTAAAAGATTGTTCATAGTGACATTTCAAAATGGGGAGTATACTGATGACTCTTGTTCTCTGCAGCATGGAAAGTGGCAAAGTCCCATGGGGATTGGAACAAAACAAACAGTAAACAGCAATAAATAGGTGACAATCTCACCATCCAGACACACACAAAATGGTGATCTGGAAGTCTCCTAAGTTGCCTACCGTCACATCACACAGTTAATGTGCAAAAATGAGAGACAATCCTCAAAAGTATCAGGAAATAGTACTGAGGATAATGAAAAAAATGACTCAAAATAACTGGAGTTTTCATTTTTGGAGAAAAGGGCAATTTTACTGGCTGGTGTTTATTGTGAATAGCATAGCAGTGCTCTGCCTAAAAGGACAGTAATTGAGGTGATTTTACCTCTGATGGGGAAATTTTATTTTGTATTCATTTCTGTACTATTTTATTTTGCTTTGGTGCCTGACAGGTGAAACTGGACCAAGAACTAGGCCATATTTTAAAAGAAAACTGTTTATAATTATGAAACATCACAACTATGAAGATGACTGCATTCACGCATCATGCCAAATCATTGTTTGATTAAACTTGGCTGTATTAAGACACACAAATACTATCTAATCCATTAACATTGGTTTGGAAGGCTACAAACTTGGATTCTGAACCAAGATTATTACAATGCACTGTGTATAATTCCTAGATCTCTAGAGATATACCTTCCTTCAATTGTTACTTGCTGTCCCTTAGAGATTTTTTTAGGATAAATGGCTCTAAACCAAGGAAATAATATTTTTAATTTATAATGAAAGTGAATTTCGCCTGTACATTAGCATCTAGTGAGGCCACCCAACTTTCATAATAACAAGTGGTATTAAACCTGGCCACACCCAACTTGTTTAAGAGTTCATGTATACTTACTATGAGGTTAATATCCACCTGCATAATAAGGATTGCCAACCTCATGGTAATAGCTTGAGATCTCCTGCTATTACAACTAATCTCCAGGTGACAGAGATCAGTTTTTCTGGAGAAAATGGCTGCTTTGGAAGGTGGACTCTGTAGCATTATACCTCATTGAAGTCCCTCCCTTCTCCAAATCCTACCTTCCACCTATAAAATTTCCAAGTATTTCCCAATCTGGAGCTAGCAACCCTATGAAATTCAGTTTGTGATAGCCCACACAAAACAAATACAATTGTTTTTTTACACAATATTTAATATCAAATGGGACTTTGATCTCTCCCCCAAACTGGCTGACATCGTCATGACCTCACTTTCTAAAACATCTTTTATTTCTTGCTCCACACATTCAGTTTGTTTCCCTATGACATCTGTAAAAGAGTCTGACAGGGAGAAAGAACAGCTTCTATATTCCTTTTTCTTTTCTCTGCTTTTGGTGCACCATTTCGGTTTTCTTGTGTGCTCTCATAAGGATAAAGCAGCAGCAAGCCTGGCTGTATATGACAACCTCAACAGGAAAAATAAATTCCCTGAAGTTATTAGAAAGATAAGTGTTAATGGATGACCACATCACCAAATCCTTGACATCTTTTCAAACATTGGGAAATTTCACTTTCAGAAACGTTCATATTTACTTATATATTTGTTTGTTTGTTTACTTGATTTATACCTCACCTTTTCCAGACTTAGCCAGGCTCAGGGCAGTCTTCAACAAATATTACAGTTTAAACTTCATGTAATCCAATTAAAACCTTCATCAATAAAAGCTTGACAGGGTCCTTACTATATAAAAATGGGGAGGATGCGGAGATAGCAACTAAACCTAGCAACTAAACCATTTATAGTCAGAGGGTGGGAAGGCAACAGCTAAACCATTTACAGGGCCTGTGGTGATAAGTATCTTTAAGGCTTTGAATTAATGGGCGGAGATAAGAGACCTGGGAAAAGCAGTTGTAGCTGACACTTTGAGTCCAGACACAGAGTTTCGGTGTACTTGTTCATAGTTCTAACTAGTCTTATTGTTAGTTGTAAATAAACCTGTGTTAAACCCACAAGGACCATCCTGTCATCCTTCACAACAGGGCCTATAGGACTAGAACATAAAAATTTAACAATAAATGCAGAAAGGAGAAGAGGAAGGGAAGGAGGAGATAGAGCAAGGACAAGGGAGGGGACAAGGGAGGCCAGATTGATGAAACCATCATGGTCATCTACCAAAGACCTGCTGGAACATCCATGTTTTACAGGCCCTGCAGAACCACATCAGATTTTACAAAGCCCTGGTTTCACTTGACAGAAAGTTCCACCAAGCTCTTGGAGTTGTCCATTTTATCCACAGTACTTTTCAGTGGTGCTTCCAGTGTTGAAGAATTTTCTCCCCGAGGAGATGCAGAGCTGTCCTATTTTCTTCACCCTCCAAAAGAAACACAAGGCAGTTCTTTTTACATAAGCACTTTGCAGTTAATTTTATAGCTTTATTTTTCCTGTCTTTTCTAAAAAAAATAATCTTTGTTTGTAGGTCAGGTTTTAGTTTGTTTGGAGGAGAGATGTAAGCTGCTGGGGTTTATAGAATCATAAAATCATAAAGTTGGAAGAGACCACAAGGGCCGTCAAATCCAACCCCCTTGCCATGCAGGAACACACAATCAAAGCACTCCCGACATATGTTCATCCAGCTGCTGTTTAAAAACCTCTAAAGAAGGAGACCCCACCACTGTCCAAGGCAGTGAATTCCAAAGACAGTATAGAAGTATTTAAATAACCAGATATTTGATGATAATGTTGTATAGGCAGTGCAACATTGGAATAAATGGGTTGGGTGGTCTCTAGATTCACTGAGGGCTATTTAATCCACATCTAGCTGGCAGCAAATTGATTGGCCCATTTATGCATTTCTGGTCCCTCGTTTACCTTCTGTTTCAAGAACTTTAGTAAGTCTTTTGCTTTTAATTTTATTGTATTCAGACTTGCAAAAAAAATGTTTCTCCTGAACACCAGGCAATTCTGTATTGAGATGGCACACCACAAAGGATTAAAGTTACTTTTTTTGATCCATGTCCTCTGCATTGTGCTTAGTCAGTGTATATCAAAATTATCTTTGATTTTAAGCAGTACTTTCTTCCCCCATTCTTACATATTAGGTTTAAAGAGATTTTGAGGAGCCTATCATTCATTTTCCCCTCCTAGGCTTTTTAAATATATGCATAAAGGCTCAACTTTATACATACGCAACACTGAACAAAAAAAAAACATTTTCTTGTCATCACATTAATCTAGTCTGCAGGATACCATTATGCCATCTGTGGCCTTCCTTTAGGAGGGATTCATGATTCATTCAGATGCACTAATCTTACCTGACTGAATACTTGTTGATTGAGCTGCAAACAGAATTTCACTGTTGGTTCTACACAGTACTTAATATACATCAATATTCCTCATGACTAACTGTCCCCAGGGGCAAGGCCCACCTATGTATATACTGGAAAGTAGGTTTCCTTCTTTAAAAGTTTCTCTTTTTCATTTAATTTTCCTTTAATTGCTTAGTTTTTAACATACTGGTAGCTCTCTCAAAACCCTTAATGCTAAAGTATCAATTTTTGTTCCAGTAGGGACAAGGGCATAACTAAGAAAATGGAGCCTGGGACAGACTCTGAGGCTGTTTCCGCACAGCCAAGGGAGAGAGCCTGCATCGGCATGAATCATGCCGATGCAGGCTCTGGAGCTGTTCTCCAAACGGCCCCATGGGATGCGTAGCTGTTGGAGCAGGCTCTGCACAGCTTCATATTCCCCTCCCCTCCTTACCTCCTACTGGCAACCGTTGCTCTGCTGTTGCTCTGAGGAGGCCAGGGGACATGCCCCCATGGCCAGAGCAACAGCTGCAGCTATGGAGGCCAGGGGGCATGTCTTTTGGCCTCCTTGGAGCGACAGCAAAGCTACGGCTGCCAGCAGGAGGTAAGGAGGTGTTTGGGGCCGGGGAGGGGAATACGCCGGCTTTCACCTGCTGCCGTTCGCATGGCAGCGGATAGAAGCCAGCGTTTGCAGGAAAACTAGCTCCCCGAGCGAGTTTTGGAAACACCATTTTGGCAGGAACAGAGCGCTGCTGCATCGATTTGGCAGCGGTGCCTGTGAGAAGGGTCCCCGCCAAAACGGTGTTTTACCAGGCTGAAGCCATTCCTTTAAGCCCATGTGGAAACTGCCTGAGTTTTCTGCCCTCCCACATGCCCCCCATGCCCCTGCCAGTGGCAGGGCAGGACTGGGCAGGGCAGGGGTGTGCTCAGCAGCCTCCACTGGCCCTGATGGGGCAGGGCCGGGCAGGGGTGCCCAGCAGCAGCCTCTGCCAGGCCTGGCCAGGCAAGGCTGGCCCGGCAGCAGCCTCTACCACCCCACCCTGTGGTAGCTACACCACTGAGTAGGGGTGTGTGTAGGAGGGATGGGTAGGTTTTCACTGTGTAGCCAGTCATGGTTACTGATCATACTTTTAATAGTATAATTGTAAAATAACAACATATAATAAAAACATATTTCAGAAATGTGCCTTGAGGTGACTACAAAGTACAAAACAGTATCTACACCCCCACTTTCTCTCAAAACAAGAGCTGATAATTTACATGAATGCTAGCAGAGAAATGGGACAAACTGTAATTAATTAAACTGGATGAGAAAATGTAGGGAATTTTAAAGGATAGTAGTCCTAGGATGCCTCAATAGCATGTTGATTGTTAAGGTCAGTGCTGACTAGATTACATTAAACCTGTATGGAGAAAGTGACAATGTCAGACTCAGTAGCTAATCTGTGCAGTATAGATAGGTCCCCAGCCCCACAACTAAACAACAGGTTATTCAATGACGGAGCTTAAAAATGACAACCGACCCAAAATAAAAACCTACTCAGCAAACGATAGCGGTACCCGTATTTATTTTCTGCCTGGGAGCGATATTCTTTTAAATGAATAAAAACCCTCTATGAATATTTACCACACACATTGTATACTGGCATTGATAAACAAGAAGGAATGCATCTGTGAAGTGAATTCATTTACTACTTTTCTGTCAATGTCAAGGCAATGCATTCGAAGGGGTGTACATCATGTTAGTGAAACATAATGAAAGTGCAGCCTCTGTGCATCTCTTGTTTTGCTGCTAAAGATTAATTTAAAGTAGGGGGAACCTGAAGCAGCAAGCCATTGATGTATACAAGAGAGAAAGCAGAATTCTATAGTGATAGCAACTTGCTTAGTAACAGCCAAGGGTCCATCCATTTAGGAGCCAAAGAGAGTGTTCAGAAAGGAATGTAAATGGTTAGAATTTTATCTGACAAACCAATTTGTAAACTTTTCTAAAAGAATATTTGTATGGACTGAGGTAAAAACAGCATTTTTCAAAGGAGCTAACTTCTTCACAGTGTATCCATTCATTATGCTGTTTAATCTCCTGTATTCTACTTCATTGTGTGTCTCCTCTTTCCTTTTCCTTTCCTTTAATTATTTTTTAACATTCATCTGCACTTCACCTCTCCTTTAGCTCAAGCTGTTCTGTCATCCTTCATGAGTTCTAGGTATAGCCTCCCTGGACCAATCTGTATTCTTCAGTGCCTACGGTTCCCTCCCACTTAAAGCAAGGACATTGCATGGGGATGTTTGGAGACTCATTTCGTCAGAAAGAATACTAACACAACTTGTTGGAATAGAAATCGGCCGCAGCCCAAAATTTATTTAACACATAACCAAGAAACCTTGAAGCTGGGCTGTTATTACTACCAGAGCACATCCTGGCCCCCCAGGTAGCAAACCGGCTGAACCTGGTTATAGCGCAGCCCCCGCTGCCCCCTTAGGCGCTTCGGACACAACCCCTGTCCGGCACATCCCCCCCGGAGGGAACGGAACAGGAAGTTACTAGGTGCCACAAGGACGCAAACCCAATTTGTGACACCCCTCCCTGCCGGGCAGCGAGCTCTCAGCGCAGCCCCCCCCAGGCTTGGCTTTCGAGAGCTCTATCACCACCACGGACCTCATAAGGAGGCCCTGAGGTGGGAAGAACCGGCATGCAAGCTTCTGCCTTCCCCAAATAGGATGTGCTCTTATGCTCCTACCGCCACCGAAGCCAAGTTACTCCAACAGCTCCTCAACAGCTTCAGCAGCTCCAGAGTCTCACAGCTCAGTGCGTGCCGCGAAAGTCACTGCAACAGAGCAGAATGGATTTCGGCCAGCTCACGCGGGCATGAAGCTACTCCAGCAGAGCATGGCGGACATCGTGCAACCAGATGTCCTGGCCCCAATCCGATAAGTGCGGACTCCGCCGGGCAAAAACAATGCTGGTAGAGCATGAGACAAATCAACATGGGGAATAACATCCCCTTCCATGCTCAGTAAATTTCGGGCTGGCGGACCGACAAAACCTTTGGACCTGACTTTGTTAACTCTGGCCGGAGCCATCGGCGCTCCTCCAAGTCCGCTCCAGCAAGCACCTACTCAGAACAGCTTGGATTTCGGCATCTTGGCATTTAAGCAACTGTAAGTCTTCCCTCATGGCGCTTCTGCAACGCTAAGTACCCCTTTGAAAGTCGGAATGTCATTTTCCCCCAGCTGAAGAACTATTAAGCGCCTGGGAAGGCCAAACTGAAGCACCGAAGTTCCGCGAACTCGAAGAGCAGAGAGAAGACCACCGCATGCCTCGCCTCACCAGCCAGTGAATGTCCAGGGAGGTGTCCAGGTCCAAGGTGTTGTCCCCAGCCCTCGACTTCTTCGCATAACTTCCAGCCCAGTAAAACAATGCCGCTGGGGACAACCATCCAAACAAGGTAACGACAGGCCAACGGAACTATAAAGAGAACAAAGTTACAAGGAAAGGTTAGGCCGGACATAAACACCTATAAGCTAAAGATCTCCAGCCGCCTAAAGCCTGAATTTCGGGTTTTCGCAGATTGTCCCTCTTGAGAGGCCGCGGTAGCCGCCCTAATCCGAAAGGAGTGGGAACCGAACTGCTCTGCTGGGAGTCCTAAAAATTGTAAACACAGCCGTAACATTGTGCCGCGAATTGAAATCTCACACTGATGCTCCATCGCTAGGATAAACAGGGGACCCTGCCCTGCAGGGCGGACAGCTAAAAACGAAGCTATCCTAGCTAATCGACAGGGTGTCTCTGGTGGGGAGAGGGGCCAATGTGACTTTGGTTCCTCGACCGGGCTGGTCAGTCTTGGACCCCGCCAACCATATGCGAGTAAGTTCCCATCGGCCATGGACACATCAGCCCTTTGCAGAGCCTTAGGAGCCAATGATGTGGTGGACGGGGCCACTAGCTCACCACAATCGAAGCGTCTCATAAAAAGCCAAGGTAAACAAGGCCTGGAACAGTGTGTAGACTCATAGGCAGAGTCACAGACTGATTCTGTGGCTGCTAAGTAAAGTTCCCAGGAGCTCCTTGGTGATGGGACGCTTACTATCTTAAGGTCTGGGAGCGCCGCTGCCACCCGGCCACTGCTCTTCTAGCTTCGAAGCAGCGGGAGTGGTCAGTGATCCCCAGGGGCCTGGGCTGAAAAAGGAAATGGCCGGCTAAATGGACCTTTAACGCCCTGGCAGCCAATTGACGAACTCCTCAAGTCAACCAAATACCGGAGCACCAAATCCTTAGCAAGCAAACCCTCGTCAAACAGGCTTCGATGGAAGCCGCAAAGAAGGTGCTCAGGGCCCCTTCATAATGCTACACGGGTAGCTGGAGCCAGTGACTCAAAGACACCTTCGGCTATTGACTGCCTCCAAGACGCCACAGATGGTCGGGACACCTCTCTGGAAAGTGGCTACTTCGGGAGCTAGGGAGCTGAAGCGGCTGACCTGACGAATTTCCAGACAAAGCGGCCAGCTATATTGTTAGTTATACTCCTGGCAAGAAAACAGCTTTAAAGGAGATGTTATTAATCAGGCAAAACCATTACAAATTCCCTTACTAGCCGCGATTACCCGCTCTGACCGGGTTGGACTGCCGATTTACCACCCTGACCACAGCCTGGTTGTCACACCAGAACTTAACTGCATGGTCGCTGAAACACATCCTTCTTCCAGATGTGAACCGCCGCCACCAGAGGGAACAACTCCAGGAAAGTCATGTCCCTCAAAAATTCCGGTCTGAGACCACGCTGGTGTTACTCCTCTGCACACCACTGGCCCCTGAAATAAATACTCAAAGCCTATCGAGCCAGCTGCATCGGTGTGAACTTGAAAACTATCCCGCGAACTCCCAAGGAACTTTGCCAAAAGGAAACTCCGTTATAACGCTCCAGAAAAACGTAACCATACCCCTAAGTCTTGGCTAAGACCAGAAGTAACCCCATCGTGATGATGGGGAACTGAATAGCCCGGCCAAGGACCTTTGGCGAGGCGGGAACAGAAAGCCCTTCCCGGGGAGACAACCCTGCAGGCAAAGTTAAGGTGCCCAAGCAGGGACTGTATTTCCCGCAACCTGCATTTTGCACAGGTGTTCAAGCGATCAGCGCACTTAATGTTGTCAGCTTGTCGAGGGGCAGGGAAGATGTTCCTGCCACCGTGTCCAATTGAATTCCCGCGGTTAAACAAGACACAGGCCCTTCAGTCTTGTCGGCCGCCAAAGGAACCCCAAGCTCCGCCGCCAAGACCTGAAATGCTGACAACATCGCCGCGACATTCGCCAGAGCCAGCTGCACCTACAAACAAAAAAATCATCCAGATAATGAGTAACTTTTGCTGATGGCATGCGATCCTTGATTGCCCATTCTAAAAAGGTGCTAAATTTTTTCAAAGGCTGCACAAGCTATAGAGCAACCTATGGGTACGCATTTATCGGCCATACCAATGTCCTTCAAATTGAAAACCCACCAGTTCGAAGTCCTTGGGGTGTATGGGCAGCAGACGAAAGGCTGACTGTATGTCACATTTTGCCAACATCGAGGCAGTTCCCACTCTCCCCGGATGAGACTCACTGCTTCATCCACAGTGTGGCATACCGAACAGAGCAGATGCCTGGGTCGCATGAAGTCGTTTCATCAATTCCCTGGCGGGTGGTAGGACAAATGTTGTATCATCCTATACCGGGGCCTTTTTGGGTACTACCCCAATGGGGGAAACCCGGAGGTTGGGTAACGGAGGTTGTGCAAAGGGACCCGCAATTCTGCCCGGCCAAGCATTCTTTTGCAACTTTGGCAGCCACTACCGCGAGGGCAATTCCCTGGCTGATTTTAAGTTGGGAGCTGAGGTTGCCACCTCTACACCCTAAAAATGGGATGTGAAAACCAAATTGAAATCCTCCCTATAAGTACAATGCGCCTTCCCGACACGGATACCTGTCCAGCCATTGGCATAAAGCAGTTACACACGCGACCGAAGCGAGACTCTCGCGCAGAACCCGACTTCAGGGCCTTCTGGACGGGGAATGATCCTCCCTGGTCGCCACCGCCCTTCTTAGAGTTGCCGGAGCCAGGGTTCCGGCCACGCCTAAAGGGAGGCCGAGCCAGTTGCGGGCATTGTAATTTTGGTGTAATGCGCAAAGCAACGTGGAACAGCTGTGCTCGAACCTACATTTATCCCTCTTACAGGAGCCTTTGGTTAAAGGCTCCAGCAAGCTGCTGGTCCCGCTGACTAAACCTTCTTTTTTCCTCGGCCCATCAGCCCCAAGTTGACGCAGTAGCACCAGATGACGAAGTTTTAATTACATTTGTCATCCACGCCTGATCGTGTATTAGATCCCACCTGGCGTGCCCCGGACGATGTGGAGGCACTCTTTAAGTGAATGCCCTCATCGTACTTTGATAGCAGCCGCATCCCCTGATAGGGATCGTGCCCTCAAAACATTAGCCCAGTGAGCAGACAGATGCCAAGCCCTTAGTAAGTAAGCAGCTCCTATCAGAGCCATATATTCAGCGAACCCTTTCAGCCAGTTGGTCGGCTGAACGCTCAGCTCTTTCTACGCGTTCTCTTCTCTTCTTAGCTGACCGGGAACCTGTCTCTTTCTGGATCCTCTTCCGGCCGCAGAACCGTGAAAATATCTGCATAGTACCCATCCAGGGCACGTTCTCTTAACTTCCTCGGCAAATGGGAGCTCTGGGGTGTCCTCCAGGGTCCTTCCATGCCGAAGCAAAAGGCTGAAGCCCCTAAGTTCCCTGGCTCACCGCCCCTCTCCACCGCTAGCTCCCCTTTTCTCCTCTGAGTAATCCAGAGGGGAAGAGCTGGCACCTTCTCCCCTCTTTCCCAGTAATCTCCATAGCCAAAGCTTAGGCGGAATCCTCATCCGTAGAGACTCACCAGACCAGGATGAGCTTAGGAGACCGCCGGAGAAGATCTAGCGCGACGGTGAGGCCTTTTTTTTCCCTCCGCCTGGTTCCCGGCTCTGGCCCCGGCAGATCGGCTGGCAGGAGCCTGCTGCAGCTTCAACACTGCCTCGCTGGTCCAGGCAGAGTACAATCCCCAGTCAGCCGGCTCTGGACCACTTAACTATTGGGACAGCGGTCCCCGGGCGAACCCACGCTCCGGGGGGTGCCCGGCAACCCAAGCTCTGATGGACCTGAGTCCCCTAAAATTGCGGTAGAGGAACCCAAGCTCTGTTGGACCCTGCGTTCCTCTAAACTGACTACCAGAAGAACTTTGAACTTGAGAAGGCCAAAAATAAGGCTGGTTCCCTTATGAAACCCTCCTGGCCATTGCCCAAAACCAGGGGAGGGGTTGAATTGGCCTGGCCAATTTTACACCGGGGTTAACATTCATGCCTATATAATGGAGAATATGGATAAGTATATGGCATAAAAACAGAGTTTCCGGATATGGGCAGCCCACTTTGGCCATGAGGAGGCATGAGCACAGAGGGACTATTCATCCCGGTCCGAATAGAGGGAGGCCGAGATCGGCTCGGAAAGCTCCCCGCCCAGGCTGCCCCAGCACCTCTATGCCGGACCCCTGCTCCAATCTTACGGCCTCTGGGTCGATTACCGTAGGTGCTCCAGGCATGGCAGGTTTCGCGCCTGAAGAGGAGGGGATTGCACCTGTTGGAGTAAAAGAAACGGCCAACTCCCCTGTCAGGTGGCATGGCTGACTCAAATTCCGGAAGGGGGGGAGGAGGCCCCACCTCGCCCCTGTTCTGAAGGCCTGAGTGGCATGGTTTGGCCACCCTTCCTTGCTCTCTTCTTTGTGCCTTTAGGCTTCGGCGCCATGGCCCTGACTAACTCCACCAATAAAATTGCTTTTGTTAATTCAAAACCGCTCTCTGCCCTTGTTTGCTGTTTGTCCCTTTTTTATATATATATCTATTACTATATATATGTATATTCCAGTTTGACACAAGTGCAGAGTTCTTGCAGCTGCTAAAGTGCCTTAAAAGAAATCAATACACTCCGCTGATTGGACTTTGTAGCAGCCTGTAAAGCAGCCCAAAAGTTTTCCAAAAATGGCCGCTACCTTATGGGCCTTTAAGCTATCTGGAAGAATACCAAAGAAAATGGCTGCTCCTTTCCAGTCCCTCCCACCGGGAAGGGGATGCCGGCCGCCACACTGCCTCGTGCGATGCATGGGGTCAAAGATTGTCCCTTTGCGAGCTCTCACCAAACTGCCGGTCAGCAGGCAGCCCCCAGAGTAGTCCCAAGGGAAGGATTAATGTCGCCCCACCCCCTCGCTTCTTAAAACAGACGCTTCCAGGTCCCTCCGGGAGCCGCTTTCTAACTAACGCCGGGAGACTCACGAGCAGCAAAAGGAAGGCAAAACTGGCCGCCAAGCGCCAAGGCTGGCAACCTCAGGAGGCCGCTACTTGAAAGGCAATGCCGGCTCGCTTAGCGGCCGGGGTTCTTGATATCCCCTGCAAGCCTCAAGGCCGGGTAGCCAAACGGGCCGCACGATCGCTGGAGCGGACGGACGGGCTCCGGCGAAAGCTCCTCCGGCGAAAGTTTTCCTTGCGCCCAATATCTCCCCCGCCCAGAGTAGCCGGGCGCAGATCGCCTAGTCACACGCACGCATCACCGCATTCAGCTAAAGGCCGGCGCAGCAGCCGCTTCCTACAAACGCCTGTCCCGGTGAGTGGGGAGGGGGTGAAAAGCCCTACGAGTCTCGGCGAGGCCGATCCTCCTCTCACAAGGCCGCAAGGAAGCTCCGAAAACAGTCTCCCTTAAAACGATCTGGCCTTGAAAGAGGCCCAACCCCCGCCGACGCAGCCTTTTAAGGCTGCCAGAGGCCCCTGTCACGTGCCGGCACCCGGCCACGTGACCGCCTCATCCGGCCGGCGGGAGGAGGTAGAAGCCTCCAATCGTCCCTCCCCCCTTGCAGCGGCGCCTCCAGGCTGAAGCCTGGGGCGCAATTTTTGTTTACTTAAATGTGTACCCAGATATAGCCTGAAGTGCTCATGCAATAACAGATTTCTTGTTAATTCATTATCCCCTGGAGTTTTCTAAATGCGTGTAAAAGGAACAGATGTGGTTGCCCATACCCCAGTAAACTTGAGTCCTCAACAAGAATAACAAAACAACTTTCAATATCAAGTTGCCAATTTTGAACTTCAAAAATGATTATTTCAAGGTGAAGAAGGTAGCAAAATCACAGTGAAACATGGTGGAAAACCCCAGGCAGGAAAGTGCTAGGGCCACCAACACTGCCTCAGCAAATGCTGGGAGATTTTGAGGATGGAGTTTGGGAAGGATGTGATGTCACTGGTAAAGACCATAAAGACATGAAGAAATTCCTTAAGCATCACTATGGAGGATATGGTGCTATTTTCTGGCCATTTTTCTTCATTTCTCAGGAGTTTACTCACTACAAGTGACACAGGACTTTCCTGAAGGTTTCGGAAAAAAATAGCCAAGACAGCCCATACAATAAATAAGGAGTGATTCCTCCCTGTGATTCAAATAATGGCCTTGTCCACCTAGCATTGTTAGAACAAAATAAGGAAACTACTAAAGCCATCCTGAGCTCCTTGGGAGAAGAGTAGAATACAAATCTATGAAATACTAATGTAACCATAGTAAACTATACATGAGTCACACAATTCAATCACACACCCACTTAGATAATATAATGCTGCTGGCTTTTACTTTTAATGAACAGAGCTTTGCTAAAAAAAAGTCTAGAAATTGAAGTCAAAACCAAAGTCAGCTATGTCTGTGTGTACACTTTGTGGTCAACTAACAATCCTAATCCCACCCTCTCACATGACTGAAAATGTCCTCAAGTTACCCATGCAGCTTCCTCATGTGCCTAAGGATGTATTCTAACTGGTGGAATTAAATTTTAATTTGGAAGCTTTTCAAGGAGTCTCCTGTGTATAGATATAAGAAAACATGGGCCACAATGAACCAGCAAACAAACATGCTCAAAATGCAAAAGTACCTTTAGAATCCTTGTTTTCTAAAGCAAATACTCTACAATTGTTTGGAGAATGAAAGGCCCTTTCCGCATGGGCCAATAAAACCCGTGTTGGGCAGGAACTTCACATGGTCCCTGCCCCTAACACGGGTCTAACCTGCCTCTCACCTGTGCTACTGGCCGCAGGATGGGGTTTTTTGAGAATCAAGTTTTCAGCGATTTTTAAAATGTCAACACTGCTCAAAGCCGCAGCTGAGCAAACTGCCACGGCTGTGAGCCGCGTTTGGGGGCCACAATCAAACTGGAGAATCGCAGCCCCCGGCTCCCACCTTCTCAGCCAGACGGGGGTGGGGTGGGCCATAACATGGCCTTGGGGGCAATCCTGCCTCCCCAAGAAGCACCCAGGAACCCAAAACAGCATGTGTCTCCATGTGAAGGCATGCACCCCATTCACTTGGGACAGCCAGCCATGTGAACAGCCTGGGGCGAGGATGGGTTCATGTGACCTGCCTCTCACCCGGGTTTATTGACCCATGTGGAAAGGGCCAAAGATGTTACATGAGTATATAAAAGAACAGCCACTTCTTCTGACGTTCCTCCATCAGTTTTTGACATCCACTTCCTCTAGCTTTTGCTTCCACAAATTGCTGTTCATATTGCCAATGAATGCACTGAGAGACGCCAGGATTTGGGTCAACCTAGCAATCATGAATAGGACCAAATAAAGAAAAGATGGGAACAAAAACACTCAAGAACTATGCAAAATAAATGAAAAGATGAGAGATTCCTTCCAAGAAGAATCTTTTGAAGAACAATCTACTGTTTTAGAAAATGAAGTGGAAGCTGCACTTTTATGCCAATAAAAGTGGAAAGCTGCAGTGAGAGCTATTGGGAGAAACAAATCACCAAGAGTAGATTGGATATCAGAGTTATATCAAGCCACAGAAATGAAATCCCTCAAAATCTTAACATGAATATGCCAGCAAACATGGAAAACAAAACAATAGCCTAATTTTATCACAATTGCTCAGCTATTACACAAATTGTGCAAAACTTCCAGAGGACCACAACTTGCAAAGGAGAGCCCCTAGAGCTCAAGCAAAATTTCCTTCAGGCACCAAATGATGCCCATATCTTGTACCAGCCTTGTACAAGGCCCAGCTATAATTCATCCTGGATACAGAACCATCCTGGATCCAGGCAACCAGACCTAAGAGGTGCTGACAGAATCTTGAGCCTCTAAGAGAACAAGATGTTAACTTGATTGTAACCTTGATGGCAGAAGAAATGAACACTGACCGAGAAAGCAGGCATTTCAATACACAATGACAGGCATGCCTCTTTATAAAGAGGTTCAAGTCATGGATCCAGTAATTTCCCAGAAGAGTAACTGCAAAGAAAACACCCTGCAAGATTTCCCAGAAGAAGGCAGGCACAATAAGATCCAGGCTTATTTCAGTACAATGATGTTTGCCTGATTTATGGTTCAAGCAAGAACTGTTAGTTGCTCAAGGGCAGGGAGAAACAGAATCCTTTGAACACAAACGGCGGTCTTATAGGAATCAGTCTCCAAAATCTTGAAAGCATTATAATAGCAAAAGAATGAGTATTTGGAAAAAGAACCTACTCGTAGTCCTAAGTGAGTATTGCTGGCCTGGATGATCCACATTTGTTAAAGACTGAATGAAGCCGTGCTCCGCTTGTGAAGTCCTGTTGTACTTATGGTTTCTTGTCATAGACCAGAGTATGGACACCTCCTCAAAACAGAAAGAAATTGCTGAGATATCTCCAGGAACCCTCCTTGATGTGCAAGAGGAACCCGACACCCTGGCTGTCACAGTATGGGACTGTGCAGGTTTGCAACAGACAAGGTTCCTTTCCTGGGATTCCTCCATCCCAAAACACATCCTTCCTCTCCTGCTCCTTTCAGGAGCAGCAAGGACCTTGATTGACTGCCACCGCTCTGATTTTAGGGCTTTACTAGAGAGGGTCCTGAGCAACACATCAATGTCCTTTTTGGCATATATCAGATGTGATGTCATCACATTGCCAGCAACAGGGAATCATTCTGGTATTTGGGCAAAATGGTAGACATCATTTTTACCATAGGCCGTTTCCGCACGGGCGAAATATGACGTTGTGGAAACGGGAAAAGAAACGTCTGAGCGAGAGCGTTTGCACGCGTAGCGGCAGAGGTGCACAGTTGCGTCGTCGCGAAAGCGCTTAATTGGCACGAAGACACCATATTCAAAAAAAGCTTTGAAGCGCTCTTTTTCCACATGTGAAGCACCGACGCCGCAGTCGTGCAAACCGCCACCACAGAGCCGTTCTCAACAATGGCGACTGCCAAAAGGCCAAGCTTGGTCACCGTCCCCCCCCCACACACACACACGTTTGTCCCTGGTGATTTCCCTGCATGGTCAAGCACCTTTCCCAGATCCATGTCACCTGTGCAGATGGTGGCTGCCCATACACACTCTGGTCTCACAGGTAACATGAACTGGGACTGACAGTAGCTGGGAGGGGGGGGAAATGACAGATGGGGGACGGGCAGGACATCAGGGCAGTCACGTCAGCCAATCGCGCTGCTTCGCGAGTGCGCAGCCGCAAAGGAGCGTGGCGAGACGCCGCTTCCGTGTGAACTGTCACATTTCCGCGGGGCTCCTGACGCACGCAGCTCCGCCTGTCTGTGCGAACGCTTTTTCGTGGATGCGTTGCTATTTACGACGTCATTGCGTCGCTCCTTTTGTCCGTGCGGAAACGGCCATAGTTTTTTCCCAAATACCAGACCATCCCTGCACTGCTGGCAACATGATGACATCACTTCCAGTGCATGCTGGAAGTGACATCACGTTGCTGGCAACATAGGCCCAAGCCTAGTTTTCATACCCATAAGTCCCTGCCAGATAGTTGATCCAGCACCAGGGGGAGGAGCCCCAGTGGGGGATGCCCAGTGGTGGAATTCAGCAGGTTTGCACCACTTCGGCAGAACCGGTTGTTAAAATGGTGCTTGGAGCAAACCAGTTGTTAAATTATTTGAATCTCACCACAGGAACTGGTTGTTAAATTGTTTGAATCCCACCACTGGGGATGCCGCA
Organism: Sphaerodactylus townsendi; assembly: GCF_021028975.2. Lineage (NCBI taxonomy): Eukaryota > Metazoa > Chordata > Lepidosauria > Squamata > Sphaerodactylidae > Sphaerodactylus > Sphaerodactylus townsendi. The sequence goes on from NC_059435.1 coordinate 27,353,500, forward strand.
TCCCAGCAAGAGACCTGGCAGCCCTACTGCTATGCTATCATCTTTTGTGAAAGCTGATAAAAATAAATGGATCAATTTACCCTCCTGTACCTGTACCAGGTCTAATAAGTATGCATCATCATTATCATTATTATATTTATATTTATACCCCACCTTTCCCTTCACAGGCTCAGTCATTTAAAGGTACACACTACAAATAGGAGTGTCCGAGTGTTAGATTGTTCTCCCCATGGAATTACTGATTGAAGCAGCTGATCTGGAAAAGTGCGCAAACTATAAAAAGTATTTACCAGAGTTAGTTGATATTCTCAGCACCATAAGCCAAGCAGTGAAGTCCCAACTCAGAGACAAAATAGCTCATTATGATCTGTGCATGATTGCTCAAGGAGCTGGTCTGGATTGAAGTGGTATGGGAGCTGGTCTGGATTGAAGATCATAAGAAAAGGAAAGGTAATTAGCAAGTGTGAGATATACTGAATGTACTTATCGTCTGTTCCAAAATTTCATGTCTTTATCCTGTTCAAATGCCAATAAAAGTACTCTGATGTTTTTATTCTATAGTATAATGAAAAAAAATCCCCAAGTTCTGGTCCATACCTTCATAAAATCAAAACAAGACCCCAGCGAAGGTCTTTTATTAACAAGAACATTTACCAGAGCAGCAAAAAGATTCAGGCATCAGAATCTCAGTGCCATTTCTATAATCAAGCAACACAAGCCCATCGCTTGAAAATCTATGACCAGTAAGAAGCATCTCACAGAGCTCAAAGAGCCCATCCATCAGTTCTTGATTACAAAGTCTGTTAATGTGGTTACAATATTCAGTGCCCCTTGCTGTGTGTAAGTGTCGCCTCTTGATGTAATATATTTATGGTTGAGATATGGTTTTAAATGTTTTAATTGTTGAGATATTGTTATATGCCATCCTGAGCCTGAAAGGGGTTTGGGCAGTGTATCAAACCTGATATGAGAGAGAGAGAGAGAGAGAGAGGCAGGCAGGCAGGCAGGCAGGCAGATGATAGATAGATAGATAGATAGATAGATAGATAGATAGATAGATAGATAGATAGATAGATAGATAGATAGATAGACAGACAGACAGACAGACAGACAGACAGACAGACAGACAGACAGACAGGCAGGCAGGCAGGCAGGCAGGCAGGCAGGCAGGCAGGCGGCAGATAGGCAGATAGATAGATAGATAGGCAGATAGATGGATGATAGGCAGATAGATAGGCAGGCAGATAGGCAGGCAGATAGGCGGCAGATAGGCAGGCAGATAGGCAGATAGATAGGCAGATAGGCAGATAGAATGGCTTCCAAAAGAGGCAAGGCAACCAGTCTGCCTCCATAGCTTGTTGTTGCCTAAAGTAACTGAAGCCAAAAATCACGGCCCTAAGTAATAGTCATACGTACTACCATCTGTGTCTCTAACCCTGTATATCTGAGACATATATGACATCTGTAAACATGGTGAATCCAAAAAATAGCACATTTTGATCTGTTAAAATATATTTCCAACTGAGACTTCATCAGAACAGCAAGTAATCTTGGGTGCAATGGAAGATTTTCCCCTCTCAACCCCCCACCCCCAACAAGAACCTTAAAGTTATTGTGAATTTCACTATTGGGCAGTTGCTTCTCTCAGCCCACTGTGTATCAGAGATAGTGGGAGATGGTGGGGAGGAGATAGATGGCATCAGCCTCACAAATCTTCATGTTTTGATGGAGCAGCAAGAAAAACATTGAAAACATGAAGTCTGCAATCCTAAAGGCCCTTTCCCAGGAGTAAGTCCCATTCAGTTATTTGGGAATAGAGTTGCCAGGTCTGCCTGGCCGTTAGAGGGGCATGGGGGTAAGCTTACCAGATACCAGTTGAGAAACTCCTGGTAATTTGGGGGTGGAGCTTTGTCAACAAATATCCTTTCCTTTTTTAAAAAGCAGCAAGCCTTTCTCTTAAGACAGCCTCCCCTCCATTTTCACGCGGACAGCTCAAGTTAACACAATGTTATCTGTCAATCATTTTTTTATCCCACTATTCCTGCCAGTCTGAATCACATGGTTCTCTTACCTGTATTTTATCCTCCCATCAACCCTTTGAGGGGTAGTATTCAATCCAATGCAAGACTAGTTTTTGTGTCATCAAAAAGAGAGAGGAGTCATCCTACATTCACTTACAAGTTACAATTAAGTCCTGTTAAAAAATTGAGGGAGGGTATATAACCCTTTTTAAAGGAGAGAGATCATCTTACATCCAGGGTCACCTTCCTTTTAAGTACATGTGGCATGTGGAGTCAGTGGGTTTCATTTTAAAATAAAGATCTGAACCTGTATCTCCTCAGTTATTGTCTGATTAACTAACCGCTATGGCTGCTAGATAATTAGGTCCGAAACCTTGTGGACTTTAAAGATCAAAGCCTAGAATTCAGCTTCAAAACAAATTGGGCAGCCAATGAAAATGTTTTACAATAGGCATCATGTGTTCACCCTTTCCAACAGCAATTGACTGGTTGCATTGTGACCTAGCTTCAAAGTTTCCAGACCATCTTCCAAGGCAGCCCCACATTCAGTGGATTACAATAATCCAACGTAGACTTCACCAAAGCATAAATGACCATAGCCAGGTTTCTAATAACATGCTTGTTGTGTCCTATAATACACATGCAGATGTGCACAGTGATACTCAACGCAGCCTGCCTTTCCTCCTTTTGAAACCACAGTTTGGGCATATATTAAAGCCACTTAAGCAGCACAAACAACAGGCCATGAATATCTGAGGACAGGGAACAATTACTGTACAATACTCCATATGTATTATTCAGCCTCCTTCAGCAGAAAGGACAACAATAGAACAAAAGATTCCTAATAAAATTAATTTTAATTGAGACACCAAAGAGTCACGGGGACATTTCCCTTTATCCTGAAAGGCTGTAAAGCACATGACTTCCTTATTTCCCTCCTTCAGCCCAAAGATCCTAGCCTTATTTTCATTGTCCTAATTTGCAAGTCACTGAATATCTGCCAGTGGATTTCTATTTGTCCTAGATGATATTGTCAAAACGGAAAGCAGAGGGTGCAAGTAGTTGCTGAGGATGTCCTAATGTCTTAACTGACACAATGTAGGGTTGCTGACATTTGCACTGACTCCAGTAGCTAAACAACTGTTTAATCTGGGTTATTGTTTAAATAAGATAGATCTTTATTCCCTCCTTTCCTCCCCGCAGGAGAAAACAAACATGCTTACAACCTTGTTCTTTCCACCTCTGTTATCCCCACAACCCCGTGAGATTGGTTAGGCTGAGAGAAAGTGATTGGCTCAATGTCACATAGCAAGTTTCAGTAAGGAACTGGTTGGCTACTGTGTGAGACAGAATGCTGGAGTAGATGGTTTGATCTAGCAGGGGTCTTCTTGTGTTCTTACAACAGAATGCGGATTGGGATTTGGCTCTAGGTCTTCCATCTCCTACCTCTTAATTGCATTGTTTATCTCCATTTCTTTAAGAATCTCACCTGCTGATTTCTACATTTCATACTTCTATTACATGAACTGGAGCAGCAAGTCATGCTGTTGGATTTTTAAAAGAACCAGTGGGCTCCCTTTCACAAACCCGCCCCAGTTTTTAAAGGCAGTCAATTCTTTACATGCTTGAAAACAGTCAGTACCCAGCATAACAGGACTTGTTCCTGAGACCCAAAACAAATGGAACACTGAGACATCTGTGAACAGATCTTCCAAACAGTTTGGATTGGTGTTGTGATGATGGGGTCAGAATTTAAATATTCTACCACAACCACTACATCGTATTTCAAATTAAAACCAGACTCCAAGTGCTTCTGTTAGCCTTGCTATGAGCCTGGTACTCCAGTCAATGTAACATGGGTGGTTGCATGGAAATGTAGGTTATCAACCTTAAGGTGGTGGATGTAGATATCCGCTATTGCAACCGATTTCCAGGTGACAGAGATCAGTTAACCTGAGAAAATGGCTGCTCTGAAAGGCAGACTGTATGGCACTATAGCCTGCTAAAGTCGCACCCCTACCCAAACCCCACCCTCCGCCCACAAAATCACCAGGATTTTCCCAGGCTGAAATTGGCAATAAGGTTGCCAGCTCTGGGTTGGAAAATTCTTGGAGTTCTTGGTGTGGAGCATAAGGTGGGTGGGGGATAAGATATAATGCCATAATGATTAACTTGCAAAGTAGCCATTTGCTCCAGTGAATATGATCTCTGTTGGCTGGAGACAAGTTGTCCTTTTGAGATATCGCCAGCCACTACCAGGATGTTGGCAACCTTAAATGGCAAACCTAATGGTGTGAGCAATAGTGAATTGAGTTAGTTTTTCTTTTTTTTACAGATGAAAAGGCTGGAATCATTTTTCTCAAAAAGCATAAGATCAGCCAAGCAAGTCTAAAAATTCTTGGTTGATCAGCAGTGCTTATAATTGGGTTTTTAAATTTTTGTTTTCTTGCCCTCCTTTGACAGTAGTGATCACCCTTTGAACAATTAACAGATCAAGGTCTCCGCTGTAATGTTTCGCAAGCCCTGCCTGTTATTGTAAGGGAAACACAGTTACGGCTTCTGTTATGGGGCCGGAATATGTGAATATTCCCTGTATTTCACAGTGCGTGTCCCCTCCCCCCAAGAAAATCACTAAAATAAATATTAAGACGTGTTGTCTCTCCTGAGTTGTGCTGAAAAAAAAGAGGAACTATTTAAGCTCAGTAATACATTTCTCAGTAATACATTTCACTTCATTTAACATTACTTAGTCCTCAGTATGTCCACATAAGATCTCAGTTGCTTTTGTCAAAGATAGCTTCATGAAATACTGTTTGCCGTGTTAACAATGAACTTACCTTTGATATATTGAACTGGATTCCAAGAACGCCTTTTTCCCTCCTGCATCTGCCATTTCTTCTGATTTCCAGAGTGATCTACAACACATTATGTATCAAGGCCATCTCCTGAAGTGCCTCTCGTCACCTGCGCAGACGAATGGCCTAGTGCTGCCTCTCATGCTTTACAAAGGTGTACCTTTAATCACTTTTGTGGGTCCCAGGACAAGCAGCATCTATTTCTAGAACACAGAGAATTAGTGACACACAGTTGTGGAAGACAAACAAAGCACTTGTTTTTCCAATTTAGTCATGACTCAAAAATCTATTTCAAGTTCCCGAATTGGTGGACCAGTGATCTTCAGCAGGTTCATGCCAGAGATAAGGAAGAAAAGAGGGAGTTGTGTAAAGCCCAAAGTTTTGCTGTCTGCATGAAAATTCTGAAGGCATATAGTGAGAAATGTTATTATGAGAATCTATAAAAATTATCAGTGTGTTCAGCTAAGTATTCACTATATAATGCAAGGATTAAGTCATCCCTGGACTTGCTGAAGTTGAACGTTCTGTAGTAACTGGTTGTAGTAACCCTACAAAACTATGCTCAGCAAAGGACAAGAGAGACCCCATCACTTCTGCAGCTGTGGAAAGGTCTACACCAGAACTACAAAACGCAGCATTTACACTCGTATTAAGGAGCACGAAAGACACTGTTGGCTTAAACATCCTGAAAAATCTGCAGTAGCAGAATATGCTCTAAACAAAACTGGACATAACATTTTATTTGAAAACACTGAAATTCTGGACAACTCGGAAGGTTACTATGTCAGACTACACAGGGAGGCCATTGAAATCCACAAAAACCAAGAAAACTTCAACAAGAAGGAAGAGACTCTGAGAATTAACAAAACTTGGCTACCAGTAATTAAAAACACCAGAATCAAAGGCAAAGGGCATGCTAGGTTCATGGACAGTGGACTACACCCAGACACAGGGTTTGCATTCACTAAGACTGTTGCTGCTGCAGGGAATGCCAATCTGAATTGTCTGAGAACCTTTATCTGGGAACCTGGGAATCAATACCTGGGTCCTTCTGTATGCAAAGCATTTGCTGTGGTGCTCAGTCTAAGATGGCTGTTACCTCATAGTTCTGAGGTCCTCAGTGGTTACCAACAACTCAGAGTCAGTTTTACTAGTTTTCAGGGCTTCTTTATTGGAAGTCATCATAATTTATGCATTCATGATCTAAACCTCAGACATGCAAAATCACCAGGTATTTCACTGTGTGTCTTTAATGTAGCCACATCTCAACATAGTCCTACAAAGCTATTTTCAAGGAATAGAGGAGCAATTAAAATTACTTGCCTGAGCAACTGTCAAATTTGGCAGAAACTGAATCAACACCACTGTGTTCACTGGTTTTCAAGTCACATGAGGCCTGTAGATCAGTGATCACCATCTTTTTTGAGGTGATCGCCATCTTTTCTTGCAGGCATCTTTGGAATTCTGATGGCATAGTGGGTGCAGCCACAAAATGGCTGCCCATGAGGCAGAGCCAACTGCGAAATGGTTGCCACAGCTTAAAACAGTGAGCATCCTTAAGACCTGGCGGCAACTGCTGCCAAAGCTATGTTTTGAAAAATTTGCACAGCCAGTCAAATCTCCAATAATGACTCGGCAAAAGTCCTACCTGGCCCTGCCCATTTCTAAAAACTCTTGACAAGCAACAGAAAAGGTATCAGTGGGCACTATGGCATACACAGGCAACACGTTGGGGATCCATTTGTTAGGTCCTAGTACAACGATCAATACGTTTGACTCTGGATATGAAATCAGAAGTCTTTATTGGGTTTACTGCCCACATCAGCAGAGACTCAATACAGCAGAACGCTAGATTTGGGAATCTTGGCTCCTGCAAGCACATTTATTCTCATTTCCTGCTTTAAAACCCCCCTCCCATCTTCCCTCAGAGTTTAAAGAACAAGGTGTGAAAAGCTTTGTTATGGAGTACTGAGTGTCTCAAGGCTAAGTGATAGTCTTCTGTCCATAGCCTCCCTCCTTCTGGAGGCCCCTGGAGGTCGCCTACTTTACTATGCTTCCAAGCACAGTGATTAAGAACAAAAGATCAATTTGCATGTGACAGCTAGGTATACGAAAGGCTATTTCCCCTTGCCCAGGTGTGGCCTTGGGCCTGGGCATGGTGATGCCAGGAAGGGTGGGAGCCATGCCTGACACGATGCTCTCTAGACCTGTCCTGCTTACATTGTGAAGCTGCATTTGTAGCACGGGCAGTGTAAGAAAAGTGGGACATGATAAGGATAGTGTGATAGGTAAAGGATGGGCATACCTAAAGGCCATTTCACAGATGTACCTTTTCCTACACAGATGTACAAACTAGGTATACTGATATATATTGTCATATGAAAACCACAAACATGCCTGCTGTGATTTCCTTGCTGGGAGGCCGTAATTCCTGTTGTGTTCAGCAAAAGAATACACAGCAGCACAGATCATCCTGTATGATGGCATATATAATGTTTCCTACACCAGCATATATCTTGAACTGGAATTGGGGAAACCTGGCTGGTTGAAATCCTTGTGCCCCCTTGAAGTTCACTGAGTAACCTTGGCTTGGAGCAGCCACTATCTTCAGCCTACCTTCCTCACAGAGCTGTTTCAGTGATAAATGAAGAAGGTTCTTAGTGTCTTGAAAGAATGTCAGAATGGAAATCTAATAAATGAAACCACCAAGTGTAAAATAACTCTCAGTTAAGTAATCTAGGCAGCCAACTGAAATATTACCCTCAAAGGCTTTTGAGTGGACCTGCAGCCCTCTGCAAAGGATTGTGCAGTTTGTATTAATTGCTTCCAGTCCAAATGCTTTCTGCTTTGCCATCTAAACTTCTCATAAATACTACAGTGCGTCCTCAAAGGCTTCTGTCTCATGCCACAGCAAGAGAAGTGTGAATTGCACTTTAAGAGCAACGTAAATAAAAATCCATTCTGATCCACTGAAATTTCCGTTTCATCTTTTGAAAAAAGTAAAGTTTTGTTTACCAAGTTTCTCCTTCAAAGAAAAAGAAAACCCAAATGTTTTCAAAGGGACTGTCATGGCAATCTTTTGGCATCTGCAGCTCAAACAGGAGTGAATAGCAAACAGCTCGTATCAATATCCTCATTCTATTACGATCTTGGAACGCCTCCAGGAACTAATCTTCCATATTTTGTGATTTCTGTTCTGTTGGCTTGTCAGCGACTCTTTATCACACGGCACATGCTTTGCCTTCACAAACAGAATGGTTCTCGTAGGTCACGGCACAGTTGCAAGATGGGTGTTGCCGAAGAACTACAGCAGTGTGTTGCAAACACCTGTGTTTTGCAATACAGCTGCACCAGCTACCGTTTGGAACAAGCCTGTGCAGTTATTGTGACCTTTTTTTAAAATTTAGACTAACTAACAAAGGGGGGAAAACATTTTGCTAATACTAGAGCTCTCAAATCCCATTCAGTCTCTCTATAACAATTACTCAACCTGTCTGAACAAAGCCCAGAGCCTCTCTCCCTCTTAGTAGAAAACTATTAGAAATACATGACAAAGGAACCCAGGCAATAACCTTACAGTGCTCCTGAAGGGCTTAGCTAGACCTTGACTTTTTTTAGAAACTATTGTGACTGCAGCAAGGTGGCCCTTTGCCACGACTCACAGCCAGCATCCATAAATGAACTTGCTGCAGAATCCTGACCAGCCCAAGATATATTGGTTGTCATATTTAAATTGTATTTTTGTACTTGCTGTGGTGGGTTTTCAAGGTGGTGTGGCCATGGTCTGATAGTTTCTGCTTCTAACATTTCGCCCACATCAGAGGTGTATCTAGGGAAAGTGTAGGCCACTGCAAAATCTGACTTCTGCCCCCCCCCCACCAAACAATGTTTTGTGTATGGAACCGGGGGGGGGGGAGGAGGAGGGGTGTGGTGGACAATTTTCCACCCCCCACGTGACTAAATGGCTGCAGTCCAGGGACATTTGACCTCATAAGTTCCCCTGGGCGATACGCCCCTGGCCCACATCTAAAGTGGGCATCTTCAGAGGCATGTCATGGTAATTGCAGGTGCAACTGCAACTGCAAATGAACTCTACCTGAACACATGCAAATACACTTCACTCCTCCCATCTGTGAAATGGAAAAAAACACATGCCCTACCAGATAGTCACTCCAAACTGTGCCATGGAAAGAAACACGTCTTACTGTGACATGCCTCTGAAAATGCGAGACATAGATGTGGGTGAAATGTTAGGAGCAAATACTGCCAGACCACAGCCACACAGCCTGGAAAACCCACAACAGCCAGTAGATTCTGATCCACATTGTTGTACTCGTTTGTGAAGTTCTTCATTTCCCTTTGGGGAGAAAAGGGGGATATGAATACTTAAATAACTAAATAAATATATGGTTTGCTAGAATAAAACTGCAGTTAGGCCATTGATGGTGCAACAATATGGCTCCCAGTAGCTGAACCTTCAACCATGGCTTCCCTGCTGTCAGTGCTCTCCTTTTGAACAACAGCTTCTTCATGTCTTAGTCTTTACTTTCACGTAATCTTTACTTAGGCTCATTCCGCACATGCAGAATAATGCACTTTCAAACTGCTTTCAGTGCTCTTTGAAGCTGTGCGGAATGTCAAAATCCACTTGGAAACAGTTGTGAAAGTGGTTTGAAAACGCATTATTTTGCGTGTGCGGAAGGGGCCTAAGTCTTTACTTTCACATATTGCTTTGGCCTCAAAGGGTAGGTCATCTGACCAGCAGACTCAATCAAGAGACCTTGGTCTCTGTACATCACCCAGTGAATTTCCATGCCAGAGTGCGGGTTTGGTTCTTCCGTATTCTAGTCTGACGCTTCAAGCAAGGTGTAGTGAATGAAATGGTGTCAATAGCAAGGTATTCAATTGGATAGAGATTAAGATGTGACCCAGGGCACGCCTGGTGTGTGTGAAAATTGCCCCTTCCCCCCTCGCCCCACCACACCAGGCCTGGCCCTGCCCTGCCCTGTCCCACCAGCCTGGCCTGGTTTCAACTGGCAGATTTTTCTGCCAGCTGGAAAAGATACGTGGGGGGCACAGGGGGAAGGGGGAGGAGCCCCGGTGGGGGCAAAAACACGGAGCGCACCCTGGGCGCATTCCTACTCAGCTATGCCTCTGGAGGATAAGCCATACCATTCAGTCATGTGACATGACTCAGCTTTGAAGCAGAACGGCAGGAGAGAAGGCACTGTGAAAGAGGGGGGAAAGCAGCACCGAACCTGCATCATGACAGAACCAGACTGTATACTGAAGAAGTATCCATCCACCTGGAAAACATGTTTGGGTTTTGTGCTGTGTGAATTAGCCCTCCATTCTTGTTTATTCTCTCACAGCGCTGAAAAATAGTTTACAACCTTGGCAGTGCCTTCCATTCTCTTCTAATAACACAATCACCTGGGTGCAATAGATAATTCTGCAGGAACATGAGTGGAATTCAGCCCTAATGCCCCCAGGTTATGAAGAGAAGCCTTGTATTAAACATTTTAACAACCAGGGACGATAAAGTTTGAAATTGATGGCAATGTATGGTGAAGTATCTTAAATAATATAAAATGCCCCTTTGGCTGAAAAGAGCCAGCAGTTGATAAGTTGTTAAATTACCGCCTATGGCTGACTGCCTGCGTTCGGAATGTACAGGACGATAAGGCCGCAAATGATTATTGCTACACAGAGTGGAACCATTTCCAAAGAAACTGATTTTATGAATGAGAAGTTATTGATCATGATTAAAAAGATTGCCTTTGTGGCAGAGCCAGAGTTGTTGAGCCAGTTTTGAAAATGACGGTATCCTGGTTTAAAGGCCCTTATAATTGTTTAAGATGATGAATTTGTCTCTTCCCAAGGAGGAAATTGGTTATAAAACTTAAACCACCCTAAAGTCTGCAATACTCAAACACATATGAGCCATTGTCCATTGTGCCTACCCCCTGTCACCTTTATCCAGAGCTTCTGGTGCATTGAAATCTGCATTCTGATTGCCGGCATGGTCTCTATTAATTTCAGTGGACAGAACAGAAAAATGCATACATGAATGGCTATGGGTAATAATGATATAATTAGAGCAATCCCAATATAATTAGAGCAATCCCAATAATAGGCCCTTACAGCAGTGGCGTAGGAGGTTAAGAGCTCGTGTATCTAATCTGGAGGAACCGGGTTTGATTCCCAGCTCTGCCACCTGAGCTGTGGAGGCTTATCTGGGGAATTCAGATTAGCCAGTACACTCCCACACACGCCAGCTGGGTGACCTTGGGCTAGTCGCAGCTTCTCGGAGCTCTCTCAGCCCCTTGTTGTGAGGGGGGAAGGGCAAGGAGATTGTAAGCCCCTTTGAGTCTCCCATAGGAGAGAAAGGGGGAACATAAATCCAAACTCCTCCTCCTCCTCCTCCTCCTCTTCTTCTTCTTCTTCCATTCATGACCAGACTGGTATGAAACTAAACTTGCTACATATGAACTGGGGCTTAACGGTGCAATCTTAAGCAGAGTTGTACCCTTCTCAGCTGCTTGACTTCAGTGGACTTAGAAAGATGTAATTCTGTTCAGGACTGCCCTGTTAGTTGTATTTAATCAGATTGTGCCTACAGTTGAGAAAGTGTTCTACCCTTTTTCTGCCCCCCCCCCCTTTAAATATTTGGAACCTATCTTTTCAATCTTCTGTGCTCGGGTTAAATATACCCTGTTTCACCAATTTTCCCTCCTTTGCCTTCTGGACGTTTTATCATCTCTGCCATTCTCCTCTTAATGATTGTCAATCTCTTTCCAGAACTGTGAATACACCCCATGGACCAAATAAAGAAGTACCAGTGCTAGGTAGGTGGGTGTTATATTGATCGAACTACAGCAAGATTGCACAAGGACGTCATCTGATATCTATATCTGTATCACAGTCATTTTATTTAATGTTGGATTTTTCTACTGGATAATATTTATATGCCTGGTGTTCAATCCGCCTAATTGATTATGTGTAACAATGAAAGCCCCAATAATAAATGATTTTATTCACTGACTTGGAGACATAAAGAAACCTCCCCTCTACATTGCAATCTTTCAAGGTACGTGTAATATTTTTCTGACTCTATTACTTGATGCACAATTGTAAAAATATTTCTTAAAGTTATGTAAAATCAACCATTAAAAGAAGGTGACAGTACTCAGACAAGCCAAGAAAACAGGGAAGCAGACACAATCAAAATACAGAAATCCTATTTTATAAAAAAATTAAGGAATTGAAATCTGTCAACTCAACTGCGCAAATTAAATTCCTTTCCAGGCAGATGTACCAAAATATGGCTGGTGCATGTGCAATAGGCAGACCCAAAATTTCACTGATCTAAACTGTATAACAAGGATAATAGTTTCAGTGTTCATGGACAGAAAATAGGGGGTGGATACCCTGTGTTCCATTTATGTCTTAATTCTTCTCTGTCTCTCACACGGTAACCTGGGGCAGTGAAGTGATAAGAGTTCTGAATCGTGTTCAATAACTATGTCAGTTTTATAGGATTTTCTCTTACAAGGCTGCAGTGTAATAGAGTGACTATTTTGTGGTCTTCCGGGACCATGATTCTGGCCAGATAGGGATGGATAAGATGAAGGATAAAGCTATATATGTCTAATGTATTGTCAAAGGCTTTCACGACCGGAATCTAGAATTCTGCTAGAACACAGCCATACAGCCCGGAAACCACACAGCACCCCTATATATGTATATATTATGCTTTAATATTTTTTAAAAAAATGGATGGCCACCTGAAGCTTGTGGACTGGGGTTGGCTGATGACTGTGCCAGCATTTGGTTTGTTGGTGTGTATGTATGTAAGGCAAGTTCAAAAATGGGAGTGAATGACCCACTGTTTAAGGTTGCTTTCATGAGACAACAAGTCTCTTGTTAATAAAGTAAAGGCAGAGGCATTTGCCATGGCAACCAAGCATTCATATACCAGGTTGCCCATACTTTCTTTGATCCAGTCTCTGGCAGCAGCCCTTTCCCCCTTGCACCACCAGAGGTTTTCTGTGAGGGGGTGGGGGTGGGGGGTGAGGGTGGAATCCTAACTGGTAATTGACATATTGCTGTATGGTTATAATACATTGTGTCAATTGCCAAATTAAAAAACAAAATGAGAAAACCCTCAGGTGGTGTGGAAGTAGGTAGGAATGGTGGCTACTGGAGAGTAGGACGAGAAAAATGGCATCACTGTGAGTAGGACCATGACCGATCTGGACTGCACTTTCACATCCACATGTCAGCTACCCAGGTTTTCGAGGTTTCACGCTTCAGGCCTGCAGCTGGGCAATGCCAGATTTAGATGAAGAGAGGTCCTAGGCTATTTCACTTGTAAGGCCCCTCCCAACCCCCCACCTTCACAACTGGAGGAAGATGGAAGAGTATTTTTTTTAAAAAAATCTTATTATTATCAGTATTATTCTGAAATGAGTGCAGGGAAAATTACTGAAGGGTTGTTTAGAGACTACTGTTCATTATGGCAGCATGTATAAGAAAGGCCTATGCCAGTGTGAAAAATATTATACACTTTGGCTGGAGGTCCCCTAGATTTTGAGGCCCTTAGCTTCAGCCTGCCAAGTTTATAGGTTAGTCTGGCACTGGGCAGGGGCAAAGGAGGGCAATCAACATCATCATGATGCTATTAAATTACTTCCAGCATGATGTCATCAGGTCAGGTGACATTCTTCAAGTCACCAACAAACCAGCGATGCACCAAGGTGTGCTGGAAGTGACATCATCCCATCCCCCGCAAGGGTCTCCCCTCAAACCGTGGGACTCTGGCCACCTTTCCCATTAGCATCAAAGCCAGACCTTACACCCACTGTGGAAGCAACTCAGACCTTTCACTTTTCTTTACACTAACATGCTGAAAAAGACAGTTATCAATAAAAAATTGTTACAATCTTCTGTGATATCATAGAAATATTGGCTCATGGCGTGATGTTACAAGTGTCCAAGCAGGTGCCTGTTGCTATCTCCCCCCATGCCTATCAGTATTCGGAGGTTTACTTCCTCAACATGGAAATTCTGTTAAGTCATTGTGCCTAATAGCCATTGATGGATTTCACCTCCATGAGTCTAATCTTTAAAACCACCTAAATTAGTGGCAGTGAATTTCGCAAGTCAATTACAGAATAAGTAAAGAAGCATTTCTTTTTTTCTGAACTGTTTCTACTGCTGATCACCTTCTTTGAGTATCTGAGTTACAGTGCTACAGAAGCAATATATATTTCAGCTCACTTTCTCCACTCTGTGCATAATTGTATAAAACTCTACCATGCCCCCCAAGTTATCGTGTCTTGGACAAGATAGAATGATGTTTATCATTATTAAAAGGTTAACTTCCTGTCTATGTGTTGATCCATGTGCAGCATCAGCCAGCAGGCTCAAACCAGTGGAGGAAGGGGAGCTTCCTTTGTACGCAAAGAAGTCTGCAGAGGAGAAAAGTGGGGAAGAGGGCTACCTTGGTAAGCTTGCTTAAAGGCCCATTGCAGATTTCCCCTGTCAAAAACAACCTCACACGTGACATATCTCTGTGCGCCAAAAGTGTGTAAGCACTGGTTACTCATCTTTGCAATGGTAACCTGTTTTCTGTCTGTCTGTCCACCAGCAGAATCCACCCAGATGATGGAATCAGAAGGGGAGCATCCTTTGGGCCTGCAGAAGGAAGGTCTGATGCAGGAATTTGAACTTAGTGCATAGGAGGGAGAGGTTGAGGTTGTGCCCACAACATCTAGGACAGTGACACATATTGCTCATGCAGGTATCCATCCTCATATTTGTGGTAACCAAGAACATGTAGTGTTGTACAAGTTGCTCAGCAATTAACTGTTTATTATCAACTGCAGGGTCTTCTTCTGGGATCACATTACCACCTCACCAGGCAGGCACTTCTGGAAAGCATGATGAAGAGGAGGAGGAGGAGGAGGAGGAGGAGGAGGAGGAGGAGGAGGAGGAGGAGGAGGCATTTGTATTTATACCCCACTCTCCTGTAAGGAGACTCAAGGCAGCTTACAAACTCCTTTCCCTTCTTCTACCCACAGCAGATACCTTGTGAGGTAGGGATCCTCTCTCAAGATCAGGTGAAGCTCTTAGTAGAAAGGGTATGCTGCCAGGGAATTGACTATTGTGATGTTGTGTGTCATGACCTTCTTGTACTCCTGATTCAGGGCTTTCATCTTTGTGTGGGACCGCACTGCTGTCCATTCAGGATTCTATCCCACCATTTGTTCAGCTATATGCTTAACAATATCAATGTTTCTATGTGAACTTCCCAAGGCCTCCTACACCTTCTCCTCTCCCCAGAATGAGATCAGATCAAATGTTTCCTTCCCCTGCCAAGAGACCACTTTACTACCATGTCACTTGTCAGATTCCATTTTGAGCAAAGGTGGCAAGCACACAGATAAAAATAGAGAATCACACCATGAAAATGATGTTTCAATGCAGCTGGCAAACTAATGCACATTGGTCCTCAAAGCAACTACCCTGTATTTCCTAAACCCAACTGAAATTCATTGACCAAACAGTATTCATCTGCTCATTTTCCACAGTTAAGTCCTGTAAAAGTTGCACTCAGCACCTTTACGGTGTACTTTGGAAACTAAACAAAATGGCAACTGATTACATAGTGCAGTGCTTAACAAACGGATTATGTTTACAGAGCAGTGATAACAATTAGAAAACACCAACAGGAACGGAAACATGGCTTGAAAAATCAGTAAAGATTCTCTAATCTGAGATAATTCCATCTAGCAAATTATTGATAGAACAAAAAAACCCAGATATTTAAAGGGGGGTATACATAGCAAGAAAAAAGTAGACTTTAGAAAATAACTGAGCGCCCAATAAGGTTCCAAGCACAAGATACAGCAGAAAAGGTAGTATCTGAATCACACACAGCACTGTTCTTATTAGCAAATTAGCAGTAATGTCAGCGATGGTTTTAAAAAAGGATAAATGGAAGGGGGGTGGAGAAAGAAGGATGGTTACCTCAGCAGGGGAAAGTTTGATGGGCACACAGTGCTGCACAAGGGTGGGGGAAACAAGACCAATACAAGAATTACACAGCATGCCCAATGCCAACATGAAATCAGAAAAAAAGTCATCATTTTACCGCTGTTGAAAAACATGAAGAAAATCTGAACAGGTGCTGAACTGACTGATGAGGGTAGAAAACAGAAACAAACCCAACTAACAAGTAGCTTGGCACCTCAGAGAAACACATGTGTGTAAAAGGCCCTCATCTCATTAGATAACTCCTCTCACATAGATCAGCGACTATGCCTCCACCTTAAAATGTTGTCCCTTGCCAAATGATTCATTGACCATTTGTCGAGCGGTATATCTCAATCAGCATTTTGAGACAGGGTGAGAGTTTGGGAACCCTACAACTTTTGGGCCATTTCAGTCCTCAATGACCTGTAACTTAACATATGGGAGACTGACCCTGATACCAATCTCATTTCCAAAACAAAAGCAAACTTGAATAATTGAAGAGCCATTTTTAAATTCCAGACCTTCAAACAACACAGTTTCACAGCTGATTTCAAGTATGCTTGGCTGTTATTCTTACTGAGATTTTCTTTTAAAAAAAAATCGTCCCCTGGCCAATGACCGAAGCAAAAAGATTTCACTGTAAGAAATTAAAACCAACCCAGAGGCTTTCCCCTCACAAACCTGTGATCACGTGACTTGCAATTCTATAATTTTATTGACCTTATGCAGAATCAGTCTCGAAAGTGTAGCTAGCAGTACAAATTGTTAAAGTAGACCATCCGTCTTTGTCTGACAAACTGTGATAATTGGATTGTCTGGGAAGGGGGGGAAAATAACAATTGGAGGCAAACCTCCGCACAGAATTAAAAGCTAGTCAGTCTCCTGGTTAATAGCATGGTATAAAAATGCAAAAGGGGCTAATGATAAGGAAAGGGAGTTCCATTAAGCCATGTGCCTGATGCAGGAGGGTATTACTGACCCCCCAGAAAGATATTCAGCAGGAATGGTCAAGCAGCAGAAACAGGTGCAGAATTAAAGGCAAAGCGACAGGCCTGGTTTTCTTTAAGCCTCTCCATCTGCAGGTTTAATGACTTTGGGTGCTAGAAAGCCAGGAATGGCTGCTGTGTTTTGTTTGTGAAAAGGTCATGCAAAGAAAGGGAAGAGATCCACAACTGACCGAATTGCTTTGGACAGACTGTGCCGCATGTTCTTTGCCGCGTTTAACCTTCAGAAGTTTATTTGGTGCATTGAAGGACAGACACTAAATATAGCCCCATTAATGGAGATGGAAGAGTGTTGGTGTGTCGGAAAAAGGCAAGAGGGATGCTACAGGGACCACTCCTTGGCTTGATAATGAGCCATCATCATTAGAAGATTAACTGGCAGAAAGAACGAACACCCCCTTAATAATGCACACATCGCTATGACAACCGCAGAATTTGATAGCCCGGCACAAGTTTACGGTGCCGCGTCCAAAATTGGGTATGGGCAGCAACATCTTCAAGCCGGTGCCTGCGGCTTGGAGCTGATTTGGTTCCCTTACAGTCCGCAGCCTAGAAATTGGCTCAAAGTCAAGTACTCTGACTTAAGGGCTTTATGGTTCCGAGTTGCAGTTCACAAATTGAGCTCTGCTGTCATCTCTCTCCCCCCCCCCTTTTGTTTACATGGCAAGATTGGCCAGCGGGTTAATGTGTCTCTCCTAAGATTGCTAAATTGCTGTCAAGTATTAGTGTTGGAGCACGCTGACATAATTATCCCACTGTACCCCATATAATTAGCAGAGCTAAGCCCTGGCTGTATTAATACCCTGATTAATTATGGTGGAAGGCATAAACAAGGATATTAATGCTCAGAAAGTATCGGGGATCGCTATTTGACAGCCCATATGGTTGTCTGCGAGACCACTAGGGATTGTGTCGAATCGGGAGCTGCGCGGTGCCCCTGACTGTAATGAGAAATGAGAAAACTGCTGAAAAATTGATGCCGCCTGCAGATTGCACAATCCGCTGAACAGCAGGGGGTCGGCTTCTTATATCTCCCACTCTCGGTACAATATGCTAATTTCGCCATGCAGGCTGGAGTGTTGAAAAAGGGAAAGAAGAAAAGGTTTCACAAAAAAGGGAGGTGGAATGCAAATGACAACACAAAGATCACTGCAGAGTAATCCATGAGCTTTATATGGATTAACTGTGTTGGAGCAACTCCCCCCCCCCCACCCGCTTACGCTTAACCCCTTCAGGCCCACCACTAGCAACATTTTCCTTTCCTGCAGCTAAGAAAGAAACTGGGGGCAGAAGGTGGATGTAATGAGAGAGCGCCCCCAAAGTCTTGTTCTCATTCTTACACAGAAAGTCCTGCATTGCCCATTGATCCCTGGAATGTTCAACCCAGAGCATGAGATTTGGAAAAGGACACCGCAGGTTATGTGTCACAGTCGGTCCTCTCAGTGAATTTTGGCCCCTTTCGCACATGCAGAATGATTCAGTTTCAATCCACTTTCAATGCATTTTGCAGCCGGATTTTACTGTGCGAAATAGCAAAATCCACTTGCAAACAATTGTGAAAGTGGATTGAAAGTGCATTATTCTGCATGTGTGGAAGGAGCTTTTATCCCCAACAAAGTTGCCTCAGACTATAGGGCTGCCACATGACTTGCAGAAAACTGGTTTTACCATCGGTGGATTCCGCACAGGCCAAATATAACGGTGTGTAGGACAGCATATAAAACCGTTGGGAGGAGGACTTCACACAGGTCCCATTCCCAAAACGAGTTTGACCTGTTTTGTTCCCCCAGCCCAGAATTTTTGAAGACTGCTAAACCAACGATCCTTTTGCATGGTCCTGGGTTGGAGGCGCTCTAGCATGAACACAACAGGCAGGAGATGCTTTCCCCCTATCCCTTCCACCAGCTCACTTTAAGTTCTGTGCCGTCCACCGTCAGGAAGAATCTGCCCACCTGCCATTCTGTGTGGGTCACCCAGCAGGTTGTGGGCAGATTCTTTGAGCATCCAACAGGGTGCAAAGTCCCCCAAGCACGTTTTCACCCCAGCAAGTATGACCGATTGACAGCAACACATTCATTATTGCCTGGCCATTGCAGGGGGCTCTGTTTTTCTTTTCTTTTGTGTGTTGCTGGTGCAGGTTGGATGATTGGCATGGCTGTGGGGGTTCACTGTTGTATGCCTGCATAGCTACATATGTGTTGCAGGAAAAAAAATTAAAGAGAGAGAAGTGTCTTTGTGCGAAGGCATGAAAGCAACCGGAATTGTTTCTATGGGCTCCAATCACTGCCTAAATGGGCGAAGGGCACACATGTGGACAGAAAAAAGGAAAACAGGTTCTGTTATGATGACTGCAATCTATTATACATATGCTGTGTGGAATCCAACATAGTACCCTCACCCCGTAATTCCTAGAGTTCCCCTATTTCACTTCTGAATTTTCTTTGGAAATGACATAGAAATGCAGCTGACCTCACTGACTTTTCCCCCCTTTTTTCTCCCATGGATGCTCCAAGTAGCTTCAAGAAGCAGACAGGAAAGCTGGCTAGCAGCAGAAGTCCTCCCGCCATAGTGGGATGCATAGCAGTCCTAATTCAAGCTATGGGGAGAAAGCTAGATGATGCTTTCTTTGAAGGGTCTGTGCTTCCGAAAGAAAGCTGTAACATGGGGCTCCCCTTTAAAACAACCTAGAAACTTTAGTGGGCAAACACAGCTGCCGGATTATTGTTGGGGGTAGCAGACATGCTCATTTACACATGCTGGAGACTGACTGCAAGTTCAGCTTAAGATGTTGGTTCCTACCTTTAGAGCTCTTCATGCTTGGAATCCACCCAGATGTTTTAATTCAAACATCACAAGTGTTGTACCAGCTGAAGTAGTAGGTACATTGCTATGGCTGACCTGGCCTCCAGGCTCCCATTGCTGCAATGATGTAAGAATTCCACTCTATTGTAAAAACCATAAAGTTTTGGGGAATTCCTAGAGCACCACATGATGCTGATTTCCACATTCCCATTCCCCCATTTTTTTCCTGAGGGTGGCTAGGTACAGACCAATCCTATGCAGAGTTAGTCCAGTCTAAGTCCATCCAGCATAGAACTACACTTAGTTTGATAAACATCTTTTATTATACTACTACTCTGCATTGTTCCTCAGTGAATGGGTTTCCAGGGGGTACTAGGGGGTTTCTATACATAATGTCTCTACCACTGAATTCATCTTGTTTTGAATTAGATTTGTTTTGAGTAATTCTTCCAGTTTGTGCACCTTTTATACCAATCAGTTTCAACTGTTTCCATTCTGCTGTGCACATCTTTTATTTGAATTGTTGTACCTTACTTTCAAGGTTCATCTTTCCTCTCCATTGTGACAGATCCATAGAATAGAACCGATGGTCTTTATTGCAGGCACAATGAGATTGCAACAGCTCTTTGCTTTTGAAATTTCAATCTGGCTATCCAACTGTATGCAGGAAAGACTTGTCTCACAGTACCACAATCAGCTGCAAGGCTACATTAAAAGCATTTGAAGCCCTTCAACAGAAGAGAAAGAGAGAGTTCCATTTTTGTTTCTCCAACTGAACAGGCTGTGGCAATTGGCTTTCATGTCATGGACCTCTTCTGAGCCTGGGATGAGAGGGAGCCTTACAGACTAAGTTGAAACAAGGTAAACCAATGTCTCTTTGCTTACGTACTTGCGCAAAGAAACCCTTCAATTTATCTCCTTTCTGTTAAAACCGAAGAGATGGATTCAAACTGGTTTTCACACTGAGAGACAACATTTCCATCTGGAGAATGTAACTTTCCTGGCTACCCTTTACAGCTGCAGGCTCCAAATGCTACCCGTAGGGAACGTCATGAGGGCCAAATTGGAGAGTCTGAACAGGAAATTTGTGGAAATTGCACCTCCTTTCCATTAGTGGAGGTTAGCTCCTGTTCTTTAGAAAAGAATGGAGAAGTTGGATCCAGGCTCGCATTTCACCAAGGAAAGGAGGGGCAGCAATAGATACTATTGTGGTTACATCTTGAAATGTAGTGGTGGCTTCTCTATGTACTCAGTTATGAGCACAAGCAAAAGTTCTATCTTTCCCCCTCTTTTAGAAGATTGTTGTGAATAAACAGCAGAAAAATAGACATGATATAGCGCCTTTGCTGATCAATAAAGCAGATTACTGTTTGCTTAAAGTATGCAGATGACAGAGAAAGATGGAGGCCACCTTAGGATACAGCATTTAACAAAAAACTAGCATCTGTAAGTCCACATTTAGCTGTACTTTCACCAGCTGCTGTATCTAATCTTTGGAATGTGTGGAAAAATACTGGCCTTTGAAGAGATTAGCTCAGCTTCAGACAAATGATGGGCTTGTAGTCCAGTCCTGTGCCTGTTTGCTCATAAGAGTCTGGCCAAGTTCAGAGAAACTTACTCCTAAGTAAGTGTACAACATGTTGCCGCTTGTGTATTGGATGTGTGATGTAGTGATTAAAAATTATCCCGATACATATATACATACATATTGTTTAATTCATTTATGCGCTACCTTTTTCTTCAGTGGGGATCCAAAACAGCTTGTATCATTTCTCCTTGCTTTTATCTTCACAGCAGACCTGTGAGGTAAATTAGGCTGAGAGAGTATGATTGGTCCAAGAGCACCCAGTGAGATTCCATGGCAGGTGAGGATTCAAACCTGGCTTTCTCAGATATTAGTCCAAAACTCTTAAATTTGCAGAGTCAAGCCAATGCTGCGGGGCTGCTCCGAGGCAAAAATGTGGCAGCCACGGAGCAGCACTGGGCACAGTGAAGAACTCCTGATTGCACCGGGGCATTCCCCGTGGCAACAGAGGAGCAATTTCGCCGTGAAAAATTGGCCCTGGTGACTATAATTGAGGACCCCAAGTTATGAAGGCATTTAAAGTTCAAAACCACCTTGAAATGAATGTGGAAACACACTGGCAATCAATGTGTCTGTTTCAAAGTGGGCCACATAGGTTCCTGGTGACTAGCTCCTGACAAATGTCAGACTGCTACATTCTGGATTTACTATGTGAACTTTGGCTTGGACTCTACTGGCTTGGACTATACTGAAGGCAAAAGAGGCTTTAAAAATGGAACTCAATCAGCCCAGTAATGTTGCATCACAATCCAGAAACAGCAACTGTGGGTAAACAGCAGCAGCAGCAGCCCAGGAGAGAAGATAGGGAGGTTCTGAGCTATAAGAATGCTTTTCCATCTGCTCCCCAGATATTAATAACTCTCAAAGTTGGACTGTATCCTTCCTCTTCTGGATTGCACCATCTGTGGTTGCCTGGTGATCAGAATCAGAGTTCACTCACTATAGTGCTATGGCACCTGGGAAAAATAGAAATCTGATGTCTGGAAGCAGCTTAATTCCATTAAGAAACCTCACAGGTTGAAAGGGTCTGGGTATTCAGCATGCAGTTGTTGTAAATGTGCAGTGCTTTCTAATCGAGAACGAATTCTGTTGCTGTGTGCAACAGGCTTAGCCTGTACAGGATGTATGATAGTTCTCTGCATCTGTATTCCTGGGACTGATTCAAGGCAAGTGCAGTAACAGCCTTCATATGGTATTTCACTGAGGAAGGCTGGAACAGTTCAATATGGTATTCCACTGAAGAAAACGTTGAGATTCACTACAGAGCCCGTTTTGGAAGTGGATGGTTTATCTTTACTGTACTTCTTCCTTTTGTCTATGATTGACCAGCTAGTTGTCATGGGAATCTCCTTGAGTGGAGATTGGATGCACACGCAACTTATGTCTGTGTGCTGTGAGACTATAGCGAACATACTGCGTTAAGGAGGCATTTGGAACTGTTCATGGTGCCTATAGTGCCTATATATATGGTGCCTATAGTCCACCTATAGGCAAAGCTACATATATTCCTTATGATTGAGGTTGTGATGCATCAGTGCTGTCTAGAATTTATTCATTCGCATAGGATACTGAAGCAGTATTTTGTATGAGGTATATATTATTGATTTCTATGTATTGCGCTGCAATTTATAAAAAATCTTGACAGCCCCTGATATAGTGCTGGTCTTCTTAGCAGCCAAGAGTACAGTGATTAGCCTTTCTCTTTGGTTTCACACTGTACTCCACCGGGGTTTTGTGTATTGTGTGTTTCTCTAAGACTTACAGCCTGAAGCAACTAGCACTGGCATCTACCTAGCAAAACACCAGCTGATCACAAGGAGATTGTTTTCTTGCTGGCTGTGATACAACCATTGATCCAGCTGCATCTGCTGGCTCTTCACGGCTCACTCTTATTCCCTGCCTCCAAGACCCACCTACCCTTCCTTCAGGCAATGATTTCTTTGACAGAGAATTCTTGCCCAACTAATTACCATAGTCTTTGAGCTCAAGTTTCCCGAGTGACCTTAACAGCACCTAGCCCTGCTGGCCACTTTAAATTAGCAGAATTACCCCAACCCATCCTCATTACCCACAGAGGGAACTCCTCCACTGGTGAGTTCAGTTCACCAACTTCCATAGGCAGCATTACCCCAGGTTGAACACATCAACAGAAGAAACTTGAGAGCCAGTGTGATGTAGCAGTTAAGAGCGGGTGGACTAATCTGGAGAACCAGGTTTGATTCCCCACTCCTCCACCTGAGTGGCAGAGGCTTATCTGGTGAACCAGATGTGTTTCCCCACTCCTACATTCCTGCTGGGTGACCTTGGGCTAGTCAGAGTTCTTTGAAACTCTTTCAGCCCCACCTTCCTCACAAGGTGTCTGTTGTGGGGAGAGGAAGGGAAAGGAGCTTGTAAGCCACCTTGAGTCTCCTTACAGGAGAGAAAAGTGGGATATAGATCCAAATTCTTCTTTTTCTTCCATATACTGAGTCAGACCATTGGTCTCCCAAGGTCAGCATTGCTTACTCCGAATGGCAGCAGCTCTCCTCCTGGGTCCCAGGCAGAGAGGTCTTGCACATCATCTCCTGGCTAATACTTTTCATAGGATATACCAGGGACTGAGCATGGGACTTTCTCCATGTTGAGCATGTGCTGCACCCCTGAGTGGTAAACCACTTAGGTACCCTAAAAGACTAATAAATTCCATGTCAGAGCAGTCTTATGAATGCCTTTGAGGTCTTCCAAACTACATATTTTGTAGGGTAAAAGGATTGGACTTCTATCCCAATAGATTTCCATGAATGGGGTTAGTGATTTTCTCCAGTTGCCCCCTCCAGCTGCAGACCTCTGGTTCCTCTCCAGCTGTTCCTGCATAAGACTTTCTCCCAGGAACAGAGGCAGAGCGCTCACGGGGACATGTGGGGTCACATGTCCATGGGCGCATGTGATGTGGGGATGGAGAATTGCCCCCACACTCCTCCCCTGAGACCCACCCCTTCAGGCCCACCTGGGCGCCATTTCCCCCCTACACACACCTCTGCCAAACAGCAGCATTTGGAGGACATTTGATGATTCAGCAGGAGCAAGAGAAACGGAAGCATTCTGTGTGGGTGGAAAGCTCTGGATAGTTCCTCTGTAAATCCACATGTACATCCAGTAAAATTTCAAAACCACACACATGGTAAGCCTTGCGAGGGGGAATGGTTTCCAATTTGTGATGATGGAGGAACTCCAAGCATGCCCTATGTGACCACATGATTAGCTTCCATGTGGAGGTGCTTAAAAAGCATTCTGCCCCTAATTCAAGGAAAGTTGGAGGACTGAAATCAATGAGATTTATATTAGCAACAAGTAACTTCTCTCACTGATCTCAGAAGGGATTTAAGTGCAATTAAGTTTCTCTGGACTGTGGTCTTTCATTGATTTGGCCCTTGCTGCATCATGAGACGTATCCATCAGCCAAGAGATTCAGTGTAAGCACTGACTTTAAAGACAAAACCATCAAGAACATAGCAAGGATGACTCTGCTGCCACTTGTCCACATTAAATTTTGGGACATGAACAAGCAGAACACTTGCTTCTTAATACACATGCATCTTAGTGAAATAGCCATGGTAAAAATAGCCATTATAAGCAATGCTTATAAAGCCATAGATTTGGAGTCTGGGAAAACAAACAGTCCAGTTTTAATATTCGCCATATGCACTAGAAGAAATCCAGGAAAGCAACAAAATAAAATTCATCTCACTATCAAAAGAATATTCAGGCTCTCTGCTTATTGGAGAGAGACCATGTTTAGACAGATTCATTTAATTGCAAAAGCCTATTCCATTATGGAACAACTAAAATGGCCTTTTTTGCAAAGCATGAATGAACTCCAAATCAAAGAGCATCTGTTGCACTACAGGAGATTAGTAGAATGGTAATGTGGATGGAGCTGGCCAGTTATCAGTCCCTTTTGCCATGTGCATTTAATACATGGTTAATTGCTAGCAAACAGTGGTACCCAGCGCAATCAATGGGAGTTTGGGTGCATTTAACTTCCCATGAATTGTCCCTAGTTTCCATTGGGAAACGTGTTTATCAGAAATTCTCATTGTCATATAGTATTATTCTGTTTTTCCTTAGCAGGAATTTTAATAGAGCGAATCACTTCCCAAGGAGCAGTGGATCCCACCATTCAGCCAGGCACATTCATAGGTTGCTCATAATCAAAGAACATCAGGAAGCCAGGATCTTCCTAAGTGGTTTCAAACCCAGACACCTGCCTTGGGAAGGGACAGGTGCTTTAACTGGTGAGAGCTCTCTTCATTAACAAGTCTGGCATATGTTTGGCTAACTAGACAGAAAATCCATAAACCACTTAGACTGGGGAGCAAACAGTTCTCTACCTTGCTACCCTGGGAAAGATGAGTGTGGTTCGCATTTCCATCACTCCAGAGAAGTTTTTTCCTTTTCTGTTTCTGGTCCAGCTGTTGGACAACATCTTCTTTTACTGTCGCTAACTTCCTTTTAGCCCTGAATGGCCCAAGCTAGCCTATTGTCAGATCTTAGAATCTAAGCAGAGTCGGCCCTGAGTAAGTACTTGGATGGGGGACCTCAAAGTAAGTCTAGGGTCACTGTGTAGAAGCAGACAATGACTTCCATTAGCCTCTTGCCTTGAAAACCCTACTGAGTTGCTATAAGACTTGTTGGCATTTTACAAACACACCCTCCTCTGAAAGGTGTGACTGCATCATTATTGATGTGACAAAGGTATTCCTAAGTGTGATTTCTGATTTGATTTGTGGGTCCTGTGTTCCTTATTCTAAAAAAAACCTGATAACAATGGTGGCGAACCAGACAGCTAAACAATACAGCTGTAGCACTGGTACAGAATTCAACTGCAGCATTTGTTCGGAATTCAAACATCCGGTCACCTTCTACTACACCATAACCTGTATGAATCAAAACAGTCTGTTATGCTTCCTCAGACTTAGTGACCAATTCAGTGCTAAAGCATACAGGCTTAAGGTCTACATTTCCAAGTTCAGCGGTGGCAAGTCCACATAAAAGATGTTCAAAAAAGACCTTCGCCTGAAATCCTAGATGGCTGCTATCAGTAGACTAAACACTGGTCAGATAGCCCTACACTTGGACTAGGCAAAGGATAGACATATTCTCATTATCTAAACTGTCAGGTTTTTTCCATCTTTCTCCCAATAAATTCAGGGTGGTTCTGACTGGGATGAGAGTGGTTCCCATTGTGCAGAAAGACAGGGTACAATTGAAGTAAATAAATAAGATGGGAGGCAAGTAAAAGGTCGATTGGCGGGTAGTATGAAGGAGAGAAGGTAGTAGGGAAAGGTGAGAATGTGGAATTGCTGGGACAAGGGAAAGAGGGGGAAGTGTGACGAGGGGAGGTAAGACAAAGTGAGGCACACCCAAAAGCCCTTGTACATTCTCCCCAGCTCAAATAAACCCTAGGAAAAGGGGGAGGGAAGAAAGGAAAGCTGAAGAAGGGGTAGGGCAAATAAAGGTAGGTTGGCTGTTGTGTGGAAAAGAAAGAAGGAAGTAGTAAAAGAGGAAAAGCTGTGGGAGCTTTTAAGAAAGGAAACAGGATGTTATGAGGGAGGGGAAAAATAAATGACTCCCCCTCAAGTATTTGTGGGCGCCCCACTTGTTCTACCTAATCACACTCCATTTCCTTGAGCTGCTGCATGCTTTGTGGAGGCACTCTTAAGTTTCTTTCACAAAAGGTGCTTGGTCAAGCTCAGCTGTGAACATGAAACTTTTCCAGTCCTGTGTCTACTATTTGGCCATCTGAACAGAAGAATGCCCCCAGGGAGCGTGCTTTCAACGTGTCATATCCACAGTGTCTGTTTCAATCCACTATAGAAAGAATTAGATTTCAGCTACAGGAGCAGCGAAAAGTTAAATTTATCCTATCTGTTAAAAGCTAGACATTTCAAATAAATTTTACTGTCAGGAGCATTTCACTGAAAATATATGGCTCATCTGAAAAAGAGAAAAACCAGAAAGTCTGAGAAAACTGCAGACAAATAATACTTTTAAAAAATAACATTGTGGACTGTTGATTATAGATTAATTTCTTTTTCCTCTGAGCATGCATGGTGTAATGGTTAGCATGGCAGACTAGAATCGGGGAGACTTCAGGCTATGCCATGGAAGTTTGCTGGGTGAACTTAGGCCAAACACACCCTTCTCTGCCTAACCATGGTGGGGGTGTTGTGAGGCTAAAACGAGGGAGGAAAGAAGGATGAATACCTCCCCAAGTTCCTTCCAGCAACTGCTGGATAAAATGTACTCCGTAGAATACATTAATGTATGAAAGGGGGACTCTTTGAGATAAGGATGCCCTCTTTGTTGCAAGATGGGCCATAGCTGAATGACACGGCACACCTCTAATTATAGAACGGCAACCAGCAGGTGTTAGAACAGGCCTTTCACTGTCTGGGACCTTGGAGAGCTGCCAGTCAGATTAAACAATATTGAGCTAGAGGGACTGTATGAAGCAGCCTCATCCCTTTATTTTTACATTCCTCCAGATAGCAGCAAAAGTACTGCAGCCATTTTGCTTTTCTGGAATTTTTCCCTGCAGTGGCTATTTCCTCTTAATGATTATATAAGTTACTGCAGGGAGAAGCCATATGTGACTTTGGGGATCCATGTGCACATGCCCCAATGTGTGATTGAGCTACTAAAACAGCTTCTGGAAGGGAAGGGGTTAGGACTCAGGGGTACAGCCTGGGTGGGGCAGGGGAGGGCAGGTTTGAATTTTCACATATGCTGTTTCCTTAGTCAGGTCAGCCAGACCAAAGGCTGGCACTTTAAGCTCCAATGAGGAAAAAAGGCTGTCTTCAGTAATGTGAGTGTCTTTTCTCCTCTCAGGGCTTCAAGCAGCCTGGAAAAGGGACTTTTCCAAATGGGAAAGTGGCCCCCAACTGGACCCTCCTTCTTGGGCTCCGTGATCCTGACCCATAGCCCTATTGTCCAAACGCAGTTTAGATCAAACCATGTGTGTGGAGACCATGCAAGTTGGTACTCAAATATGCTGTCCCTTTACTTTTTCTTCTGGGTCATGTATTTATGCAGGCAATTGTTTTGAATTGCAAACCACCTTAAACACACTGGCTAAAATGCCACATATAAAATAAACCAGTGTCCTCCTCAAACCATGGATCCCCTACATGGAGAAAGCTAGCATCTCTGGATGATTAGCTTCAGACTAGCTTTCTCCCTGATGCACTAACAATCTAGCTGTAGGAACATTCTTGTGTGGCAGAGCTCTCAAGCAAATGATCATCTACCTGGAGACTGAAGTGGTACAGGCCAGGAGGGACCATGTTTTATCACTCTGCAGTTGGGCAGCTATCCACCCTGTCCCTTCTCCCCAGCTTGACAGAATGGCTTTGGGGCATGAATGAGACGAGGAACTGTTATTTCTGTTTTGACACAATTCATGGCCTACATTTCAACAGAGGAAACCACCAAACAGATGGGACTCTGGAATCCTGGACAGCAGCTGCCTCACATCTTATGTTGCCTTGGACCGGCGGCTTTTCTCCTTGTGTTCGCTTTGCTGCTCTTTTCCAGCACTGTAAAGAAATGCTTCGTTTCACGCTCCCTTCCTCTCCAGCCTCTCAACCTGCTAAGTTGTGGCAACAGGAAGCAGGTGACGGCACATTTGGCTGCCATCCTTTGGTCTGGCTGGCCTGCACATGTGACGGTCTTGACAGAGATCTCTGCAGGCCTGTATCGATATCACTGGGGAGCTGCATGTGGTCTGTTGGCTGCACTTTAGTCACCCTCGGCTGCAGTTTGTGTTGAAAGGAAACGTCAACTGTGCCATTTTATCGTGGACTCAAGAACACCCTGTGAAATCTCAAGCTTGTGTTTCATCCAGACAGGCTACTTATGCTATAGCAGATGCTCTTGGCACTGCCCAATGACACTGACGTAACCCCAAAGGCATCCGTCTGCAAACAGGAACCTGCACCGTTCAATGTCCAGTTTTGCAGTGATGAAGAAACTTACAAAGTGATTCGGCAGCTATTTGTTAAACATCTTGAGTGTGGAGGTAGAATAGAATTTGCAGGCATTTGACTTGTCAGCTTTGGTTTGGCCCTTCAAACGCTTCACAAACGATTAGTTTGGACACTCTTGGGCTGACTTTTGGGAACAGAGCTTTTATATGCTTTTAAGGTTCTGAGTTTTAATAGTTAATTTTTATGATTTCATGTTTATGGTTGCATCTTTTATCTTGTGAGTCACCTCCAGCTCACAAGATAAAGCATGTAAGAGAAGGCATGTAAATACTTTAAATGAAATAAGTAATAAAATTAGAGTCTGAAACACTGAAATCTGAATTTAGGGATGCTTCTGCAAATTCTCCCCATTCCCATTTCTGCCCTAATTTTGGAGTTTTCAATAACCTGGTCTTGTTTCTGGAATAGATACTACCCTACACCCCACCCGCAATACAATACTATCGATCAAATATTTGCATAACAAGTTCTACCCAAACACTTACTGACTGGTTCCCCACCCTGGGACATGGACATTATATACCCCAAACATCCCCTTCTCTCTGGACACAGTGTGTAACAGACTTCCCTTTGTGATACACCTCTGAAGATGCCAGCCACAGATGCAGGCGAAACATTAGGAACAAGATCCACCAGACTATGGCCACACAGCCCAGAAAACCCACCACAACCAACGTAGGTCTAATTTTCTTAGGATTAAACCAACTGATTCAGAAACAAATTTAGAGGTGTCTTTTTATTTCACAAATGTGCACACCTCCAACAGAAGATGAGTCACAAAACTGTAAGTGGCGTGCATGAATTTGGTTACAAGGTTTTCTTTTCCCACCAAAATGTTAATATTCTTGTAGGGGAGAGGAAAGTGTGAAGTAGTTTGGCAGGTGCAGTCTGGCAGCTTTTACATTCTATAGTGTTGCAATTTTCTCCACTTTTGAAGGTGTAAATGAGCAGATTTTAACAAATATGCCTCAAAGGTTCTTCTGATCTTGTTGCTTGGAAATGTGTAGTGCAGGAAAGGGAATCAAATATATTTATTAGCATTGCAAATCAGTCTAGAGAAATTAAGCAGTAAATTCAATCAAGTTTTACTTTTATTTTGCTGATAGGCACAGTGTTTGGGCTTTTACATGCTTACTGCTTGCCTCCAGGCTGTTTGCTTCGCAGTAGAGCTTTCTGGCAGTTTTCTGTTTACACAAGAGATTGAGCTGGAGTACTCACTCAGGCACTCTTCTCAGGTCCATTTAAGCAGGTCGAAAACAAAAGGTATTATTCGCAAGGAAGACACTTCTTACAACTATCAGCATTAGCTAGCTAAGATATAAGAACTAGAAATTGAAACCAAGAGCTCCACCCAGTAGGACTAAACTAAATCACAGGAGAGGAGCAGAGTGTTCCATTATATACCTGTATGCAGTGGTGGGATTCAGCAGGTTCGCACCACTTCGGTAGAACCGGTTGTTAAAATGGTGCTTGTAAACAATCAGTTGTTAAATTATTTCAATTCCCACCCCTGGAACTGGTTGTTATTTTAATTCCACCACTGCCTACATACACTATAAATGTACCACTCTAACAGAGCCCCCTTTGCCAACACTATTTGCGTTTTAAAAGGGTCCTAATCTAAAGGGTCCTAATCTAAAGGTTAGATTTAAAAGGGTCCTAATCTAAATTTAAAAGGGTCCTAATCTAAAGGTTAAATTCTGCATGCCATCTTTTTCTGCAAACTCTCTCCCCTCCCCCCGCCCCAGCATCTGATAGTTCAATATACTGGTCCCTTGCTCCAGTATTAGACTTGCAGCATTTAAACACACAGACACAGAGGCAAAACCCTAAAGCCCTTCTGATAGTTTGGAAATGGTAGCCAAAAGAGCCCATTTGGGGAGTCTACCTCCCTCTCACTTTTTTCTTGGCATTCAATAGCTCCATAGACTGGTCCCTTGCTCCAGCTTTAGACCTGCAGCATTTAAAACACACACACACACACACACACACACACACAAATACAAAGTCCTTCTGATCGTTTGGGAATGGTGGACAACAGAAAAGCAGGAAAAACTGCTGTTGGTTGAGCTGGGGAAGGCAGGAAGGAGCAACATCACCCGGATAAAGAATTATGCTTCTTGTTTAGCTATTGTGCTTCATGGGGGAAAGCGAAGCAACAGGAAAAGTTGCATTTTGCCAACATTTAAAAAATGCATAAAGGAAATTCTACAGTTTAGGAAAGGAAAGATTGTTAAATGGCAGAATGCAAGTGCATAAATGCCCTTTGTTTGTTTGGGAGGGGGAAACCCCAAAATCTTCAGTTTATAATAGAAAATATGGCTATATGAGGCTGGTGTCCTATCAATGGATCTTTTACAAGTTTTTAGAAATATATAAATAGGGATCGACTCCAGGCTTAGAGGACAACGTCCTGTCCATTTAATAGAGCCTTGGAAATTAGCAGCTGAAGCTTTTCATGGCATGAAGGTAAATAAAATCACCTGGTATTTGATACCTCCAATGTAAAAGAAGAAGGTAATTTGGATTGGGGCTATGGTATAGCAGGAAAGAGGGTTAACCAGTGATGGGATTCAATTAATTTAACAACTGGTTCTGGTGGCGGGATTCAAATAATTTAACAACTGGTTGTTTACAAGCACCATTTTAATAACCGGTTCTGCCGAAGTGGAGCGAACCTGCTGAATCCCACCACTGAGGTTAACCCTTTCTTTTCATGCTGTTTAATCTTAAGCTCAGTTACCCACTGAAGCTGCAGTAAGCTAACAAGAGTAAACATAGATTTACCCAAGAGCAGCATGGGTGCATTTCATTTGCGGAACAAATAACAACTTTCCCGGCAGAAAGTGCCTGGGAAAATAACATGGGGAGAGAAAGGGGTTAAATCTTCTCCTTCCTCTGTGTTATAGCACTGATCAAAGTCCCCCTCCCACATACGCAGCTGATATTTACTCTTTCTAAAGCTGCAGGCAATTCATTCACGATCTAGGTATCTAGTCCCATTTCATATCTTTGAAAATGGCACTCGCTTTATTTGAGATGAATGACTCTATGAAAAGTTCAGCCTTGATATTGTCGGAGGGGAATAGATAGCAAATGGGAAAAAATGATTAACAGGAATTATGGGAGGAAATTGAGAGAAAAGCAAAAAAAATACAGAAAGTAGATTTTTAAATTTTAAAACAATAAAAGCTTTAAAAAGAAAGAAATTAAAGAGATGCACTCCAAAAAAGGAAAAAAGACAAAATAGGCAGAAAAAACCAGTAAAATACAAGTAATAGAAGCAGCATCCAAAAGGAGGCATTGAAGAACAGTGGCAAATTAAAACTATAGCTATATGGGAAATGAATAAATCAAGTGAAAGTGAAAGAAAGCATTGAGGAAATGTGACAAGAAAGTGCTCTAATTCTACAGTAGTTATGCTATTGTTTCAGTATTATCTTATATAGATATTATTGAGTTAGTTATTGGGTTGGTTTACACATCATCTGGGACCTCACACATAGACATCTTGCTTTGAGTTCCCTATTCCATTGGCTTGGAAGTACCATTTCTGTGACACAGTCAGACTCTCTATGCCCATGTAGTTTCTGCAGTGAAAGAGCATTTTGAGGAAACAACTAAATCCTAAGGAGCACCAGATCTTTCTAGGTTCCAAGACAGTCCACAGCTCAAACTATTGCTGGCAGAGCTGTTGTTTGTAATACCAGGTGCCCCATTTCCCATTGGATGGCACAGGCTTGGATACCCTGTTTTTCTTGGACTCCAACAAGGGCAAGCAGCCCTGATGGTTGTTCCCTAACCACAATGCTATAGCCATAGTTCAGTTTCAGTTGCCAGGTGTGTGTGGGTTGTATTATGTATGCTTACTTTAGTTCTGGGGGTGAGGGGGAAGCAACTGTCAGTGCAGCAAAGCCAGCGATGGATCCTAGCCTGTATTGTTTATGGCATGCGTCATCAGGTGCATGAAGTAGAATGACAATGTAAAAGGTGTGCGGGCTTGCACTTGGATGGAAGCATAGGAGCATAAACCAAGAAACAAAAGACCTTTTCTGTACACTCGACTTACTCCTGAGAGCCAGCGTGATGAGGTGATTAAGAGCAGTGGACTCTAATATGGAGAGCTGGGTTTGATTCCCCACTCCTCCACATGAGCGGCAGATCCTTATCTAGTGAACTGGATTTGTTTCCTTGCTCCTGCACATGAAGCCTGTGAGGGGTACCTGAGCTAGTCACAGTTCGTTCAGAACTCTCTCAGGCCCACTTACCTCCCAAGGTGTTTGTTTGGGGGAGAGGAAGGGAAGGAACGTGTTAGCCACTTTGAGACTCCTTGTGGCTGAGAAAAGCAGGGAACAAATCCAAACTCCTCTTCTCTGATTTTCTCAGCCACACACCTGCCAATTCAACTGGGCTGCATTCCTTCTCCATGTTGACCTCCCCTCTGCCTTTTTTGCCTCACGAAGTGGATGGAACCAATTTATTTGTTCCACTTACTCTAAAAATAATGAGGATTTTCCACCACCTGTAAAAAATATTTGTTGAGAATGCAGTATGGCATTACATCAATATAATACTGACAAACAACCCTCTTGCTTATGTGTAGAGAGGTTGTTCTCATGTGGTGAGGAATGTTGGGGTGATGTATACATTTTTAATCTTCTATTTACCACTTCCCCCACCATTTTGAAACTGGAGCAGTGGATGTGTTTGGGGTTTATAGTAAACCAATTAAGGTGAAGAGTTCCTCAAACCCAGCAGCTTCTTCTACAGGTTGTCTCAGAGCAGCTGTGACAATCTGCATGTTGAGGTTTTAAGCCACACGCTTCAGCCTCACCAGACATCCCCAATCCAATCTAGTCCTTATAGTAAGGGCCTTATGAGCAGTCAACCATTTGTATTCTTGCCTTAGTGCTTTTGTTTTTGTTCTACGCTCCGTTGTGCAGTGGTTGTAGCCCATCAGTATTCCTTTTGAAAATACAACTGTTCCTGTGGCAGGACTCCAGCGCCTTCTGGACTTTCTCCTATCTCCAGATGGACCAAGCAGTGGCTTCTCCCACCAGGACCCCCATTCACCACTATTGTTCTTGTTCTGAAAACTCATCTGCTAGTTGTGTCCTGTTCTGCAATTGGCAATGCAACACAAATGGCTCCTCTTATTTCAAGGGAAAGAGTTCTCTCCACTCTGCAGATATACTACCCATATGCAGATGCATCCTGAATGGAGAATGCCAGTCTTTTCATCCTATTAATTGGCTAAAGACTTCTTATGAGGTGATAATCTGAGATTGGTGTGAGACCTGCATGCATGCTTGGGAACCACCATTTGCTTCCCTCCATGGGAAACAGTAAAAGAAAAAAACCTGGAAACAGTCGCCATTATAGGAATGCAGTAACAGAAAACTTTCCAAAACAAAATGGTGCTCTGAAATCTGCAATATACTGTTTTGTGAGGTTGTTGTACAAATTATATTAAAGTGTCCCTTTCTAGAAAAAAAATTCTTTTTAATAATCTGTTTATGCTTATAGTGATCTGTAGATGTAGGGCTACTGCGACCCCAAACATTTTATTTTTTAAAAAAATTAAATCCCTTAGCAAAGGAGGAACGCTAGTAGAAAGTTGGCAATAAACAGGACAGTGACAGAGACATCCAGATCTTTTACCCCAAAGAGAAACATTCTATACCCAATAGCTGATCAGCACTGATTGGAGTAGAACAGTTTTGATTTAAAAATAGGAAGAAATACGCTGATTGCATAGCAATCAAAATCACATTAAAAGGCACAACAATTCTAAGAATATGATCTTGGCTGGTGCAGTGGCTGAACAGCACTGTATAACCCACTGAGCTGTGGTCTACCAGCAGTACATCACTGTTAAAAGTTACATTTTTAAAAGTTATTTGCATCTTCCAGCAATATAACACTATAAGCGTTACATTTTTAAAAACCAAATGACTGGACAAAGGGAAAGAGGGGAGGGGAGGACTGGGGAGGACGGTGGGTTTCCAGGTGCCATCTTTGCTGCAGTAGAAGGAGAAAAAAAAACCCCTCTGGTGGGGCTTGCAGCCTGAGGGCAGGGGTTTTGGGAAGCCACAAAAAAACCGAATGAAGAATTCTGCACAAGCAATAAAAGTGACTCCTAAGCAGCTTAAGTAAAAAGATTGCAGAAAAAGCGGTGCCAGAAAACTTGGAGAAAAAGCACAGAAAAATTGAACTAGCTGCCAGAGATCCCTGAACATTTGCAGAAACCCCACCACACACACACACACACACACACACACACACACACACACACACACACACACAAACCCAAAGCAGAGGTGATAAAAATCACACATGCAGAAAAGGTCAAGGTGGGAATCAAAGGTTGCAGCAGGAAATATAACCTGATGATGTACTGAGTACAGCTATAATATTTACATGAAGCACCGAATATTTTATCTAACACCTTTTATCTCACCTTTTCTCCAGGATGCTCAGGATGGTACACATGATTCTCTTCCATCCTCCATTTTATCCAGAGAGATTGATTGATGCAAGATCATCTTAGATGCAAGATCACCCAGGGACCATCTTAGTAACTGAGGATTTGAATCCATGTCTCTCAGGTCTTAGTCCCACACTCTCATCCACACATCGCACAATAAACACTAAATCCAAACACTCTGCTTTTCTACAGTGCGAAACCTTCTAAGTTTTACATTTACAAAATTACATTTTCTAAGTGAATCACTTTCAATCTATGATCAGACTCTGAGAAATGCAGTGAAAGTGTGGCTGATGAATTCAGGGGGAAAGCATTTATTCAGGCACCTGACAATACTTCGGCTACTTCATGGAATCGACTTGAGTCACGGCATTTTCCCATTGTGCAAATGCAGAGCATCTCAGAAATGGCAAAAGAAATGGATTCAATAAACGGTTTCATCTTACCAATTTGGTATCTTTTCTTTTCCTTTGAGGCCAACAAAGCAACTGCTGTTCCTGCCTAGCCACAACAATGACATGCTACTTTCTGATGCCACATACTTAACAAAGGCAAGTGTGGGAAAGGAAGCCGAAAATCTTGCTGAGCCAAAGGCACATTAAATTGCTTCCAACCAAGTGTAAAGAGCTTAGTAACTGAAGTGCAGTCAGTTTGATTTCAGCAGTGTACAATATGAGTTGCAATCCTGTTCTATTATAGTCAATGGGAGCTTTGACAATTACATTGAGAACTGCTTCTCTAACAAGTCCCTTTTCTTAATAGGGTCTTATAAAATGCAGCAAGATTCTCTGTTGAAACATTAAGGACAGGTGTTTTGTTAGAGATATCTCATCCATTTATACCTCCTACTTCATCTGCACCCAGGTGACCAAGGAACTGGTGGAATTGGCCATTGCAAAAAATACTTTGTTTTCCTGGGAGAGATCCTTAAAAATCAAGAATGTGGTCACAGTGGCCCTTTCCCCACTCACCGTTTGCTGCGCGCTACTCTTGCCAAGTAGTGCAGGGCCCCGCGGCACTCCCCACTACAGGGGCGGCGACAACACAGCCGCCCCGACACTGCCGCTCTCGCGTCCCCTCAGTGTGCATCATTCTTGGCGCTCCTCAAAACGGCGCCTTTTGATGAAGCCCGGGAGCGGGCCAGAAATGACGCAAGCTGAGAGTAGTGCGCAGCACGGGTGGTCGATGGTGAGTGGGGAAAGGGCCAGTGTGTAACAGACTTCCCTCTGTGAAACACCTCTGAAGATGCCAGCCACAGATGCAGGCAAAACATTAGGAACAAGATCTACCAGTTCACAGTCACACAGCCTGGAAAACCCACAACAACCACAAGAATGACAGTTTCTTTGTTCATAACTGAGTTCATAACTGGAGATTTCTTTGTTCATAACTGAGAGTTTACGCTGTTTTCTGTTTGCAAAGAAAGTTAGAGAGAGATCCTGTCTCTAAAACAAATTCTGATAAAATTACCGCCACCCCCCCCACCCCCCACCCCAATTATTGGCAGGAATAAATGCACAGACAAAATAGGAACTTGGTAAAGTATGCTGAGAAATTGGCAGGGGGCGGGGAGAAAAAAAGTTGGGGCAGACCACTTTTGTCTGGAATGCAAAAGGTAAGAGTTGGAGAAGCCTGAACTGAAAGGGGAGCAATGAAGTGTTCGTGTGATCCAGTTCTGCTTTCAGGGTTTCCAGGTGCAGTGGAAGCCAAAAGCTCTGGTAGGGCTAACAGCCTGAAGGCAGGAGTTCCCCACTGCCTCTGGGCAAATGGCCTTCCTACCTTTTTTGCATAAAGCTGGCTTCAACAGCATCTTGCAAGGTAGGTTACAGAGAGGATCATAGATCTCACCTTTAGCAATGGAAGGTGACTGCAAGAGTTCCAGGGTCATGGCTGCAGCACCATACAAATACACAGCAAAAGATGGGTTACAGGGACCAGGATCGTTGATAACATGTGGGCTTCTGCGTACATTTTGAACAGCAGCTGTTCGTGGTACCCGAATTCCCTTTGGTAGGGACATTTCAGTCCACTCTCTTGTCAGTGACACAGTAGTGGGCGCTAGGATGCAGCATGCAACCCAACCTATGAGATGCTGCTGGCTGATTCACTTCTGATTTACAGGAGAGCCTTTGGACCATTCCGTGCAACACAAATAAAACGTCTTCAGGATTTTTTAAAAAAATGTTTTTGGGGGGGAATTCTGTACAGTTTTATCCCTAAAACATTTGGAAGATATTTTATTTTCTATCCAAGCATTTTATTTCAAAAACTAGCGACTTTTTCACTAAATTAGCTTGGAAGACATTTCCTGCTTGCTCTGCAGACAACAGGAAACATTTAACCCCCGCCCCCGGCTTTTACTTTTATTTTCAGTTTGTGCCTGCCATTTTCTGCCACTGCAGGATTCTCTGTGCCGCCTACCATTTGCAGAAGGTTCCCATGGAGGTTTCCTCTGTTTGCAGCTCACCTGGCACAATTTCTGTCTAAAAAGTACATGAATAAAGTAAATTTTTGCTTCTGATTTGGCACACATGTCGTTTTTCCTTTTTTTTTTGTTTTGAGGGAGGTGTCTTCGAAGTTGCATAGACTCAAAATATGTGCATATTGCCGATTCTCATATTGTGTCTTAGTAGCTTCATAGACACCTCCCTCAAAACAAAAAGGGAAAACAAAAAACGACACATGCACCAAATTGGCAGTGAAAACTAACTAAGGCCGTTTCCGCACGAAGGCAGAAACGGCCGGGTCGGTGTTTATGACACCGACCCGACGACGCTGGGACCGTCCGCATGGACGGTCCTGGGAACAGCCGGGCAGCCGGCGCCACGGAGCACCGGCGCCCGGCCGACCCGGCATGTCCCCGGGCCTCCAGCGCGTCGCCGAGGCCTGGGGACACGCCTCTGGCTCCTGCGCTGCTTCTGCTCCAGCTGGGCGCGTCGCAGGAAGGTATAGTATCCCCAGGCCTCGGCGATGCCCGAGGAGGCCCGTGGGGACAAGCGTGAGTGCTGGGTGGGGAGGCGGCATGAAGCCACTGCCGCTTCGCTCGGCAGAAGCGGCTTCGCTCGCGGCGTTTCCCCAAAAAAGAGCTGCTGGGAAGCCCTCTGGGGAAACGCTTTCGGCTTCAGGCCGGGTGGGATGAGCCGAGGGCTTCAAGCCGCACCGCAGTTGCAGCTGCGCCCTTCATGCCCGATCGTCGGCGCAAGGACCTGGAGACGGCGCTTTGCTATCTCCAGGAATCACTTCATTCATTGCGTCTTCGCCAGTGCGGAAACGGCCTAAGAGTCCTGAAGCGACAGGAAATGGCAGGTGCAAGCTGCTTACAAAACAGAAGTGAGAGCTGTAACTGTGTTGGGAGAGGAGGAAGATAAAAGGATCGTTTTGGGGTGAAACTTTATTTGTCCATGCTATGCAGACAAAAAAAGCCCAAATGGTTCTTTTTAAACCATCTGCAAGGCGTTTTATGTGTGTTGTGCAGAATGGGCCTTTGTCACCACCAGGATCTAGTAAAGTCTGAAGCAATAGCCTTCTATTTAGTGGTGCACTAGTAGCTCTTCTGGGGAGGCACTGCGGGCAAACAATACTATCCATTCAAGCTCTCTACGGTGCCACCATCCCAGCCCTATAAATGCTTCCAGGCCACATTTGGATTTTTAATTGGCCAGTAGGTAGATTCTTATCCTGTCCGTATGTTTGTTTGTTTTTGCAGTATGGTATGTTGTGTGGGTCAGCTTCCTATGCTGCATGCTGATTCTGCCATATAGAGCTGTGGCGTGCAAAAGAAGTTTTATTTTATTATTATTAATTTATTATTATTATGTTTCACATACTTTGTTCTTGTAATATTCCATGTTTGTTTTTCCTGTTGATATAAACGTAAAACAGATTTCTGCCTGTTTAATTCCCCCCCCCCCCGCCCCCAACAGTTTGGTATCATCTATTGTACCTATAATGGAATGTATCCTTCCTGTCGCATTTTGGAGAGACGGAAGAGACCATTCCTGTTTCTAGGCAATTAAAATTATCATGTGATAGACCAGGTAGTGGCAGACATTTAGTATCCCTAGGAGAAAGGCATCCCTGGGAGGCAGGTAGCATTAAGCATTGCATGTGTTTAGCGCCCCAAGAAGGCAGCATTGTTAGACAGTGGGAGTAAGTGACTGCCAGGCAGGTAGAATTGGATTGCATTTTGTGCCCTATTAGAGCAGGCAAAGGAAGACTGCATTTGGTAAGCCAGGAAGACAGCTAGAAGGGTTTCTCCCATACCACTGAGCCAGCAACGAATGGTGCAAATATTGTGGACAGACAGACATTACATATACATGAAAGTGCTGTCAAGTTGCAACCAACTTCTGGTGACCCCCAACATGGGGCTTTCAAGGCAAGTGAGAAGCAGAGATGGTTTGCCCTTGCCTTCTTCTGCAAAGTCTTCCTTGGTGGCCTTCTTTCTGTGTATTGACCCTGCTTAGCTTCTGAGTTTGGTCAAGATCAGGCTACACCACATCATTCCACATCCCTTAAGAGAGACCTCACGAGCACAATTCTCTTCTGATGAAACATCTGGTTGACTTTAATAACTGGAACACACATGGAACAACAATTGGAATAGTTTATCTCTCTGATTGTCTCCCTCAACTCCCTCTTACTCACTGCCAGGTACCTGGGAGGTGAACAAAATGAATAAAACAAATAATTGATATTTCAGTTCATTGCCCTAATGCATGGCATTTTCTGCTTTTTCCCATTGGTTCTGAAATAAATGCACATCCCTACCACTGTGGAATCTGCCCCCAGGTTTCATCCAAACTCTGGTCTCAATTCTACGGAATTCATACATGCAGGTGACAGGTCACAGTGTATTTGACTGTCCTTTGGTACAGTGCTAAAAGTCTTTCAGAGGTCAGTCATACATGATGTTAAATATTCACTTTGCCAGACTGCACTTTCAATTTCCAAAAAGGGTGTTTGAAGTAAGATGCTGGGTCTTGATATAGGCTGGGGATCCAATCTCTTTCCTTTCTCAGGTCTCAATAATGAATTTATCCTACTCTGACACATTTTGGGAAAGCTGCGTCCTTAGTGGCAGTCTGGAATTAGATGATTTCTGCTGTATGAATCATATCAACACCTGAGAGATTTATTTTCATCCCCTGCTTTACTTAGTTTATTCTAAACAGCACAGTTCCATAACTCATACCCAAGTAGATGAAATCTTATATCCATATAAAATAGATGTTAATCTGATGTAAATTGCAGAAGACCGTTAATTAAGCAATATGATCTGTCAGGCTGATTAATTGTCCACTCTGAGCATGAGTTCAGCCATCGAGAAAAGCCGCTCACAGAATCCTGTGCCTTGGTAAAGTAGAATTAATCACAATTAAAAACAAACTCTGGCCTTCGGTTCATGGAGGATAAGGATAATTATGATTGTCCCAGAGGAGGAGAAATTTCCAATGGTCAGTGTCTGGCCAAACCTCTTCCAAATGTTCCACCATCTGTATTCGACTCACTGTCCCATCAGTCCATAGCCCTGAGCCTGATCTAACCGTTGTCAATGGGAAAAGCAGCAATCAGCCTTAATTGCCTTGGGGTAAACATTGCTGTGGTACCAACCACATTAACAGAAAGTTTACTCAAAGCCATCTTTAAACCAATTGGATTTTGCATTAAAGACATGCCACCTGCAACGAGGCCCCTTATATTCCAGGCTAGGGAGAGATATTAACCCACCACTAGCCACCAATTGTAACGGGACAGGTGGCCTGCCATCAAGATTCCCACTAAACTGACCAGTGGGGTTTCCTTTGCCACCCAAAATATCCCAGGCTAGTGTTCAGGGATCTTCTTTTTACTCTGCTGCCACCATAAAAGAGTAGGAACTAGGAGTCCCAAAACTGGCCTCTGGCTGCCAAATATAATAAAAGGATCCCACTTCACATTCGCTCTTTGACTGAGGGGAATAAACTTCAGAGCCCCTAAATGAAAATGGAGGGAACTCAACCTGGTTGGGATTCTAGTCTCACAGACAGGCACTTCCCCACTCTTACACACACAAACGCAGGCTGGCTTCAATGGTAGCTTGAACACAACAAATGAAATTTATTTTAAAAACAAAAGAAAGGCTTCTTAAATGGCTCAGAGAGCTACTAAAGCTTGATGGTTTCAGAGAGTTCTTTTCACTTAAAAATTGCAGAGTTTCAGATATTACTTAGGTTTCTCAGACTTAACACACACTCAGACACATGCAGGTGTCTCTAAGAAACGACTTGGCTTTAATATACTTTACTTTTCCTCAGAGACATACCCTTGACCTTATTTCTTCCACTACCCACTATTTCACACACCCTCAGTCCTGGCCCTGTGAGTTTCAGGCATTACACAGCCTCCCTCACTCACACACACCAAACCCTCTCTACCTAGAGGTTTGGGGGCTTCCCAGACTGGTATGGTGCAGGGGCTGGACAGACTCCTGGGTCTGGTCAATGTCTACTGACAAGCCTCTGGCCGGCGCCTCGCTCTGCACCAAAAAGCCAGTGCCTTCCTTCCTCTCACAAGCTTCCTTCGCTTGAGGAGAGTCACTAGAATCCTGCCAGCTATCTGAGCTGGACCAGAATTCCTTTACACCAGAGACAGAGCAGGGAGACTTCACTCCACAGACTCTGCTCTCAACTGACCACAAGCTGTTCTCTTCAGAACTCCCAACAAAGAACTGTCTGACAGGCTCTCTCTGTTTTTCTGTTTTTTCTAGCAGCGTTTTAGCGCCCCCTTACATTGGCCAGGGGCAACAGTGCCTTCCATCAACCAATCACCTGGCTTTTATTTAAATTAGGGCCTGCTACCTTACTCTTACTGTCACCCAGACCTCTTTAAGCAGGCCTGCTTCACACCAGCCCTTCAAGTCCATTACACCACCCTAATGGGTTCTCCACACCTGCAGAGGTTGAAACTCAGTCATTCAGTCTTGTTAGATACTGTTGCTACCTTTATCACTGTCCTTCAGCCCTAGGGAAACCAGGACCAGTGAGAACCGTCCATCTACAGGACCCAAGCCTTGTCTGGGCTCTTTGCTGCAGTGACAGCAAAAATGGAGGGGGCAGGGATACACAACGCCTGATGCCATGATGTCACTTCCAGTTGAATCTTTATCATTTTTACTACAGAGGTTACAGAATTCCCAGCATATCATAGTGTCACTTTCAGGTGCAGCTGGAAGTGATATCATGACATGCTACACCATCACTCCCCCCA
Source organism: Sphaerodactylus townsendi (assembly GCF_021028975.2). NCBI lineage: Eukaryota > Metazoa > Chordata > Lepidosauria > Squamata > Sphaerodactylidae > Sphaerodactylus > Sphaerodactylus townsendi. The sequence goes on from NC_059435.1 coordinate 27,396,569, forward strand.
CTCCCTCATTTTTGCTTCTGTGAGAGCCAAGACGGGGCTAGCAATCCGATCTTATCCTGACCAGAAAACCAAACAGAACATAAACCCTGCCATATGTATGGGGTTCAAAACTTTCTAGGACAGTCCCCTGAGTGCTATGGCCACCATGAAGTCCTAATGTGCTGGGCGGGGAGGGGGGGAGAGAGAGGAAGGGAAGGCAGCCTCAAACTTCCCCATAAATGGTGGCTAGTAGTGTGGTGTGGGGCTAGTGGTGTGGTGTAGGCAGGGGAAGGTGGGAAGCAGTGAGAAAACTGAAGGAAAGGCTAACACATGTTGCTCTCGTTTGCTCACCTGCAAACTGAAGTGGGGAACTGCACTTAAAGAGGTTTTCCAAAACACATTCTTCCTCTGGTCTGAGGCGAGGCAAGTACTGAAGGGGGGGAAGAATGTAAGCAAAAAATCAAACCCAAAGGAAATGCACACTTAAAGCAAAGAAGACCAAGTATTCATAAACTGCTCTGGACTCTTGATGGTCGGCCTGTAGTCAAGGGGTGGCAGTTGGCAGCACTTATCTGCACCTCTCCACTCGAGCTACAGGACCTCCATCTTTGATGGATTTAACTTCGGCCAGCTCTTTTTCAACCACAGCTTCCAAGCAACTGGCCAAAGCATCTGGGGCGGTATCTGGCCAGCCGTCCATCAAAAGAATGTAATCTTGAAACATTATTGCCTTCCTGATAGTGACGCTTTTCCTGCCCCCATACATTACCCTATCAACTCAGCAATCAGTGAACAGGAGAAAAACACCAGTGAAAATAGTCTATTTGCCATCAACATTTTCCCCTTTTGCCATCAAACATTTCCCCACTTTCATTTACTAGGAGCAGCTGTAATTAGAAATGCAGGAGAAAAAAACCTTTAAAGTAAATCTGTGTCTTGTACAGAGGGTGTGAATTCCAAGGATGTTAGGGGGTTATTTTAAAGATGTTCCCCTGTTGTTCATAAGGCTCAAAATGAAAAGGGAGAAAAAGCAACTTAAGAGGATTTTTCATGCAGTATATTTGTTATTCATTTTGTTGTTGCCACAGCATGTGGGATTTGTGTGCATTTAAGATATCAACTTAACTGTGTTCCTGTCACTTTCTCCCTGCAGTTGCCGGTTGACAATATGCCAAAGTGAAGCTGCTGAATCAAAGATTATTAGGAAGAAACTCAGTTTAGAATACAGGCCAGACATGGATGCCAAAATGACAAGGAGTGAATGCCTTTTAAAGCTTTCCCAATGAGTGGGAATAAGGGGGAAATTGTTACCATCAAGAAAACCCATTGCACATATCGAAAAATGCTTGAATTGCCAATGTGCAGTTTAATTAGGTGTAGTAGCTCATCTCTGTTTTTACACTGGTGGTTGTGCATTATTGCTTGGCTTCTGAAGATGATTTGGGGATGCTGGTTTTAATCTTTAAAGTTCCAAAGTTCTTTAAAGTTGGCTCATCACACTTTAAGGAGTTCCTTTTGCTACATTAACCTCCTGCTCTGTGTCCTCAAATCATTTGGGAACACTCTGCACTAAATTTTGCAATTATAGGTACTAAAAATCTTTAAATACACAGAGCAGGGCCTCCACTATAGGTGCTCCACAGTTATGGAATAACTAATCATAGTTATAATGGCACGTAATCAACTATGAGATATCTAAGGAAGCTTATATTACTCCTTAATGTTCTGCTCGAAGTCAGAACTATAATTCTACCAGAACTTTTCGCTTATATTATTTATAAGATTTTGGGGGAAGGATGTTTTTGCTTTTAACACCTTGGCTTTGTTTGCAGTTTCATCTATTGACAAGTCTCTCGGCCTAATTGCTCCTGATTGCTTCTATGTTGTTTTTTTTAAATTATTTTTGCTTTTTATTGAGTGCCACTTAAGGCAAAAAGGTTGAAAAGGCAATTCTAACCACAGGGTGGAATGAATAAGTGCCCTTCTGCTCATGAAAAGAATCCTTTTGTGAGTAGAAGGACACCTTTGGATCTCACCCATAATACATATTTTAGAAAGAAATGAAAATGATTTTGGCTTGCTAATACCTAAGTGGTTTTTGGCTCGCTAATACCTAAGTCTGCTCCTCCATGTGATCAAAATGTGTCCCCATTTGTCATGTCTTTGCAAGATTCTTTGCTGACCAAGTCTCTCTCGTCTGTTCCAACATGGAGGCCAAGTTGAGTGTGCAACCCAAGGTATCAGAAGCACCTGCTTGTCTTTTTGTCATGGATGGTTTCATATTGATCCTCTCATTGATGGTGACAAGGTCCTCGGGAGCACGAGGGCCACACCTGCTCTGAACCCATGCCCATCATGGCTTTTTAAAATCTTGAAACATCTTAATTGGCTGCCAGACTGTTTTCAAATTCCATTCAAGGTTCTGGTTATGATCTTCATAACTCTTCACAACCTAGGTCCAATATATCCGAAGGACTCTCTCTTTCCATAGTGCCAACTATGACCATCAAACAGCCATCTGTAGGCTCTCACCCAGTGGTGGGATTCAGCAGGTTCGCACCACTTCGGCAGAACCAGTTGTTAAAATGGTGCTTGTAAACAACCAGTTGTTAAATTATTTTAATCCCACCACCAGAATCGGTTGTTAAATTATTTGAATTCCACCACTGCTCTCACCACTTAGGGTGGCCAGATGGTCATCAACCAGAGCCCAGGCCTTTTCCACTGCGGTGCTGGCCCTGTGGAAAGGACTCCGTGAAGAGGTGAGAACGGCTCCTTCTTAAAGATCTGTGTTTGTGTGTGTGTGTGTGTGTGTGTGTGTGTGTGTGTGTGTGTGTGTGTGTGTGTGTGTGTGTGTGTGTGTGTGTGTGTAGCAGAGTAGGACAGAAGAGACAGATTCTCAGTTGCTTTTTATAAATGAGTTTACTAACTATAAGGGAGGGTTACATGGAGATAAAATAAGAAATCCTTTCTTTCTTGTTACACATCTACATTACTGTATGTTTGGTTACATCTTGCTACCTATCTGCTGTCTCACATGATGTCGTGTACCTGGTGTCTCCTCTCTGGTGTCATGTCTGCTCAAACAAAGAACCAGAGTTCCATGCTCACTAGCATGTAAGCAATGGCTATCTTGGGTGCTGTGTGGTTTCCGGGCTGTATGGCCGTGTTCTAGCAGCATTCTCTCCTGACGTTTCGCCTGCATCTGTGGCTAGATCCTCTGAAGATGCCAGCCACAGATGCAGAGCTGGCATACTACTAAGTACTGACCAGTAACTTCCAATATTCGACGTGAAGCCGACAATACAATATCTTGGGTGCTGTGTGTGGTTTCGAGACTTAATATGGCCGTGTTCTGGCGTTGTCTCTGGCGTTTTAGCCACCATCAATGGCTAGATCTCTGAATGCCCAGCCACAGATGCAGAAGCACGTCAGGAGCGACTGCTCATAGAGGCTCTGACTCCAGCTCTACAACTCTGGCAATATTCCGACGTGAAAGCCTTCGACAATACAATGGCTATCTTGACTGACCAATAGCTAATCAATAGATCAGGTCATAAATAGTGACTTCAGCAACTTGTTTACATACAAATAGTTAACCCTTTTATAACTGAGTTGTGACAGACTCTTGCAAAATCCCAACAAGATCTTCAGGAGGTTCTGCAAGGTCTGCCTGTTTGCCAGAGATTTTGAGGGAGTTTGAATAGCAGACATCTTAGGGTGGGATTTGGGACTTGTTACTGTATCTTGATTTTATCTGGGAATGTTTCAATTATTATTGTAAGTTACTTTGAATCATGAGGAAAGGCAGGATATAAACATTTTAATAAATAAATAAAATTAAACAAAATTGACAGCAGTAGTGAAATGAATAACACTGTAGTACTATAGCAGCATCAGCAGCAGTGCTGTAACAGTATCAATTTTATTACTATTCCTAATGTTACTACTAGTACTTTTGCTTCTGATACTATAAATTTTACTACTCCAGCACTACTACTACTACTATTGATTAATGTGGCTTTTTGCAGAGTAATACAAGCAAGGAGAAACCCCTTGGATGGGATGAATCAACAGTGGAAAACAATAATCCACAATGAATCAACAATGGAAAACAATAGGTCAATAGCAAGGGTGGTTGAAGATAACCAATTACACAGAGTTTTCAGACTACAGAGCAACAACTTTCATTTGTGAGGTATATCCTCAGTGGCAGAGGCAGAAAGGCATGAGACAACAATTTGTTTGCTATCTGAGAGAAGTAACTAAAAGTCCTTCCTCCTGTTAAACGCCCTGATTAAACTAACAACATGGTATGGTAAAAAAAGGTTGGTCATAGCCTTTTATTAACATATTGATTCAAGGTTAACAGAAGCGCAAGGCACAGCATGACGGTCTACCCGTGGTGGCGAACCTTTGGCACTCCAGATGTTCTGGACTACAATTCCCATCAGCCCCGGCCAGCATGGTCAATTGGCCATGCTGGCAGGGCCAATTGGGAATTGTAGTCCATAACATCTGGAGTGCCAAAGGTTCGCCACCACTGGATCTGTGCGCTGGGCAGCCCAAGTGCTATCCCCCAGCAACCTAAATTTTCCTCCAGCCCATCTGCTGAGCTGGAGGACCTCCCCGTCGTCACTGTACAGCACCGCCCGCCCATGAATGCACAGCAGGCGGACGAGCTTGGCAAGCCTGGTGAGGTCTTGCGAGGCAAGGGGAAGCCGGCAGTCTGCAATGTGGGCTGTCCCTTCCCAGCAGCAATGGCGGCCGTAGTAGGTCGCGGCTGCTCCTTTACTGTAACATCAGCATGGGAGGATACTAGTTGCTTTCTGACTGCATTTTTGAAGGTCATGTAAAATGATGTGCATGCAGGTTATAATTACAACAATACTATAATAGTGTTCCCTGAAACATTATTTTGCCCTGTGCAAGCTTGCAATGCTGCTATTAATGCAAATCATCTGCATCAGCAACTGAACAGAGACCCAAACTAATTACAAGTAAATGACTCTGTTTTACTTGGGTCACTTGGAACTATTTATTTCTGCAATGCAAGACAGTCTTGCCTGGAGAAAGAGTCAGTCAGTGGCGAGTGAAGATATGGAGTTAAAAAATCTTGCTTTGAATAATTAAGTTGTGACAAATGCATGAGAAATGGCAGATATGTTGGCTCTGAGCCATGTTCATTCAGGGTTTTCCTCTGTATATTTTCCAGGAAATAAAGAGTTCAGTGAGGAATGAGCTAGAATAGAACTGTGGCCTTCCATAAAAATCCTTCACGGCCAAACTATTTGTTAAATTATTTAGGTTCTGTGTGCTCTAGCCATTGCTCATAGCGGATATGTTCAGGAAGAAGGGGTGCAGCCCACTCAGCAGCTTTTCAAATGGAAAAGAGAGCATGTAAAGATCTGGAATAAATCAATAATGACTGTGTACCTTCTCTGTTTCTACTCCATTTCCTGGGGTGTTTCTTGTGCACCATTATTATAACTTTTGTGCAGTTGCTGCAGACTCCATTTTAGAACTGTTTCCCCACCTTAGTTATTGCTCCACTAATTCAGATCTATCAAGATATCTGAATTTGGCATATTTCTACAATTTTATCTAAATACCCAGGCAGACAAACCACTTTTACATTTCCTTGCTTCCAACCTAGAGATCCAATGAAACTACCTTTAAAGAGACAAGATTCTGTGCTATGGCATGCTCAATAAGGCAGAAAATAGTGGTTTAGTTTTAACAACCCAGTGTTTTATTTTATCATTTGAAACATTTTATATTACCTATATTGAGTATTGCTTCACACTATCATTCCAGGTTACGTATCATTGCTATCAGTGGTGTAGCGCCAAGGGGATGGGAGGGCACAATGCACCAGGCACGTGCCAATGCAGGGGCATGACAGGGTGGGCGTGGCAGGGTGCACGTGTGCCCCGGGTGCAGTTCCCCCTCCCTATGGCCCTGATTGCTATGTTTGTCCTCTGATCTTGGATCATAATAAAGACTGATGATCTACCTGTACTGTAAAGCAGGCCTCTTTGCGCCTGGACAGTGGGATGCAGCCTATAAACAAACAATATTGGCTAGATTGCATCACTTGCTTTTGTACCTCTGCAATCAGTGAAGTGCTTTGAGAAGTGATCAGAAGAAAATATCACAAGATTAGTTGGGTACACCTCAGCTCAAAAACCTGGAACTGAACTTGCCTGCAAAGCAACACTGTAATCATGCAGGAAAGAGATTTGGTGATGCCAATGGACACATCTGAGTTCATTCAGGCACATTCAGCTTGCTGAACAGTACAGTTGGCTTCCTCCTCACTATTGGCGAGCATGATGTGAGCTGAAGTGGCAGGTGCTTGACATGGCTACAGCTAACCATGGTTGGGGACATCGTTAGCTTTCCCCAGCAAAGACAATCACAAACATAACAGCACTAAAAAGGCTTTTAAATTGTCCCAGCAATGCTCACAAACAGCTTGTCATCCAAAACCTTGTGGCTCAACTTCTATTCATTAATTTACTAAATTAGTTCAGCACAGCTGTGTTTCAGTTTTCTAACTGGTTTCAGATTTTTACAATCCAAATCCTATTTCATTGTATATTGGATGTCCAGCTCTGTTAATCGTATTGATTTATTCAATGTACTTCATCTTGACCCCCAATGTGAAAGGCGGTCTATAAATAATGATGGGAAAATAAACATCTCCCTGGCCTAGTTTGTCTCAGGGCCCTGCCCCAAAACTTCTGTGTCAGAGAGTTGTGATCTCTTTTGTTACAGAATCCCACCATATAAGACATCAGAATACTAGCATGATGACATGGCACATTTTCTGTTGGTTGTGACCATCCTACCAAATCTCTTTCCAGGAATCATATGTCTGGCACTCCTACACCTCACATACAAGGTTTCAGTATGCATAAAGGAGGCAATATACCTATTTTTTTCAGGCTTGATCATGTGTACTGAGAGCATCAAGCATGCTCTCCCAGTGCACAAGACGGAAGTGCCAAATATACAATGCCTAAAAAGGGCTTAAGCAAAAGTAGGCTATATTCCCTTTTTTTCCTCAGGGGATCTTGACCCACAAATTCCTGGTCTCTAGTCTTGACTTCTGGTTCTCCATAACTTTTTGAAACTTTAACCCTGAAACCTGTTTCTATTCCCGTTTACCTCAGGAAAAGAAATTCCTTTCAGTTTTGTTGCCATTTTCTGGACCCTAACCGATTATTTCAGCCTGAGTCATTCCCCCTCATCCATCCCTTGTATATCATGAGAAAAGTAGAATAAAACTGAATGTCACTTCTGCCTAGAATGGAAAAAAAAATTCCAAATAGGTTTTTCCCGCAAGCATGCTACAATGTGGTAATCAAATACCCTTTTATCAAATGCCTGGTGGTTAGCAATTTAACTTTGTAATTTTACAAATATTGATTAATTGATCTGAACTCCACAGCTCTTTCTGATATATACTGTACACCACATTTTATTCAGCTGATGCCTATTGCATTACTAAGAGCCCTCCTATCAATATTTTAAATATTTAACTCTCCTTGGGGTTGCTTGCTTGATGCTGAGCTGTGGTGTGCTCCTAAAATATACACTTGAGTGAGAATTAAGGAACAGGCTATTAACACAAATAAAACCCATCAAATAATCCATGGGTTTTGCTTGCTCTGAGTCTCCAACTTGTTATTAGGCCCTGTGTTATTTCAGCTGTAGCACATTCCCACTCATCCACCCTTTGTATATAATGGATATTCCAAAGCAGTGTATATATCCTTTGAACTAAGTAGTAATGCAGGTTTTTGGCTGGAAAAATGTTTGCCACCTTCCAAAGGCTCAAAGAAGCAACAATAGATACATAAAATAACCTCTTAGACTAGTAAAACAGCTAACATACAAACCAGCCCAAAATAGCTACCTGAAAGCTGACCTAAAAACCAGTCTTAATGGCAAGGGTATGTTCCAAAGGTTTCTTAAAGTGAAGGCTTCTTAAAGCCTTATTGATTTCCATGAGAGGCTAAATTTGCTTGACTGTCTCTTAAAAATGAAAAGGAGTCTAGATGGCCTATATCAGTGGTGGCGAACCTATGGCACAGGTTCCAGAGGTGGCACTCAGAGCCCTCTCTGTGGGCACGTGCAAACAGAGTTCATCATGTGGGGGGGGAAATCGCCCCCTTCACATCTAGGCTGGCCTGGGTTGCTGGGCTCGATTATTAGCATTAAACCTAAGACCTAGTTTTGGGGAAGCAGTGTAGGTAATCCTGTTAAGCGCTGTTAAACCCCACTGATTTTCATGCGAAGAACTAAAGTGCGATCCTTTACCTGGGAGTAAGCTCAATTGCTGGCAATGGGGCCTGCTTCTGAGTAAAACCTCCTATGGTCGTGATTCACCCATTCGAAGAGTTGCACGGTTGCTTCAAAGCAAAGCCACCAACTACCAGCAAACTTACTCCCGAGTAACGACCACCTTGGAGCCAACCATTTTTTTCTAAACTAAAACCTCAGTAATCAGGTTAAATTACCATGTTGGCACTTTGTGATAAATAAGTGGGTTTTGGGTTGCAATTTGATCACTCAGTTTCGAAAAGGTTCACTATCACTGGCCTATATGGTCCCTTGCAGTTCCATAATTCTATGGTTCTTAAAAGGCCATAACTTTGACTAGATCACACCCAAGTTCTTAGCCATAAGCTCATTCCCTGGTCCAAACTAGTCAATAGACCTGCACATGATAACTCCAAAAGATGCCAGAATTTTTTTTTTGTACAGCTGTTCATTGGCTTGGCAGACTTGTAGGACAGTCACTAAACCACCTCTTGATATACCTCCTCTATCATAATCTGGATACCAACAGCAATTCCAGAAGAACATCTAAGTTAATTTTGGATGTTTCAGTGGTAATAAGGCAGTGTAGCAGTACGCCACAGTTCTAAGCATCAGGAAGGATCAGAATTTAGTCAAGCACAAATTTCCATATCTTCTCGTAGCTCTGTCCCACAACCACTGAGTAGCAAGATTTCACATCTGCCGCCCCTTTTAGAGTTTGAGCTTAAACTAAGACACAGTTGAGCTGTTGAGTCATACCCTTCCTCTGTGTAATATGTGAGATGTCAGGATGATGTACATTTCCCTGCCTCTTCCTCAGCCAATTATACTAAGTGGACAAGGGGAAATATATAAAACTGTGATATTGCAATGAGAGGACAGTGGCCCATTATGCACCAGGAGTCTGTTGCACGGCTGGGGTGAGTGTCCATTGCAGCAAGATTTCTTGTACAGATGTATTTCGCTGATCCCCATTTTCAATTTTCATTTTTCCTGCACCAAGCAACACCACTTTAAGTGCAACTTTATTTCCTTCATTGCCAGAGCAGGGGAGATTTGCTAGTGAGCTCACCCCAGACATCTTCTCTCCACCAACCACCAACCCCTCCCACTCCCTTCCACTCCTATGCTTTCAGTCCCCCGCTCAGACAATAAAACACAATATCAGTATAACTGCAATTTAAAGAGTTTAACAGAGCCCCTTATCTTACAACTATCAAGTGTGATGAGATCTGTGCCTTTCAGTGGGAGGCGATGGGCAAAGTTAAGAGAACCAGGAAAAAGCCTTTTAAGGTTTCAGCAAGCAGCTATGGGGCAGGCAATGAATGGCCCCTCGTGTGTAAACAGAGAAACACAGGGAGAAACACAGCCCCACTGCTCAGCTAAGAGCCCCGAGACTACATGTTGCTATGATGGGCAGATTTAGCTCAGGAATGCCAGTCCTGGTGGGCATCCCATGTCTTCTGTAATATTTATTTTTGCCTTGTTACCAAGGTTTCATAAAGACTTTTGGCCTTTGCCATTGCTGGCATCGGTATTCTTTAACAGTATCTGCAGCTTAGTTTTGTTGTGCACTTCACTGCCTCATCCTTTCCCTCCATCCTGCTGATGTTTAATCTACCACCGGCCCTCAATTAAGTCAGCAGCACCCAGCTGTCTGGCTCAGGGTGAGAATCAATTAAACAGTTCTTGTATTGTATTGCGTCTGTCTGGCAATATAAGGGCGGTGGTTGAACGACGGCAAAGTCATATTGTCTGTTTTCGCAAACTCCCTCCTTGTTGGGAAATGACAGAGTACAGCTGATGGTCGTGTCCCTCTCTTAAATTCTTCTGTCTCTCTTCACAGGAAAGAATCTCGCGCCCTTGCCTCCCATATGGCCTACAACTTGCCGAGACATATGCTGGTGTTTAAGAACAATCTAGCTGGAAAAGAACTCAGCAGGCATCCTTGAGGTACAAGAAATTCCATTTTGTCAAATCTGAATGCAGAGGAAAAATAATAATACTAATATAAAATCCACACAAAGATGACATTTTTATCTCGTTACTTTCCATAGTTTATTCTGTGTGACTCTAAAATATAATAAAAACCTAAGCAGCAGGTGCTATCATAGATACGGGGAGGGGGGAGGGAGGGAAAAATTATGTACCATGCAATCCTTGGTCTGAAAAACCACATGAAAAACACACTGCATTTCCAGAAGCCTCTTTCTTGTCAGACCCCCTGCTGAGATGAAAGGTCATGGAAAGAAAAAGAGACAGAGAGACAGAGAGAGGAGGGGGAGAAGGTATTTACTGGGAAGACAAATGAAAATTTAAGACAAGCCAACACCGGCACTGATAGTCCAGAATGATTATATTCTTTGAATGCCAGATGTTAGGTGCTTTCATAAAAGAAGCCTAGATATAATCCATTTAAAAATAAATACAGCCCGGATAGATTTCCCTAGCTGCAGAGGAGAAGTTGTGGAGGTTTTGCAGGGGGACTATTCCCTTTGAGTGGAAATCGAGAGGAGGGTGTTCTGAGCGCTCCATCGTCTGGTGACATATTGCTGCCCCCTGCAGTTCCTCAGTTTCACAGCAAGAAGGTAGACGAGGGGAAAACAAAACAAAAAGGACGGCTGGAAAAGCAATCGAGGCTCCTGCCCTGAACACTGTAAGATCTCAAAGCCGAGAGTCCTAAAGACTTTACATTATGATACCCATCGTGGGATCGGACTTGTCTTGCCTCTGTCATTCCAGCCCACCTTCAGAAATGTTGCATGCTATTATATAAACACCCTCAATGAAATAGCTATTGACATGCAACTCCGACGTTTGGCATAGTTAACTCGGCTATGAGTAGATTCGGCAACTCTTCCTGGACTTGCCCCTCCAGTCAGGTCCAAGCCAAGCCCCTACAGAATTGCCACTTGGCTTCGGACCTTGCCAGGCATGGCCCAGAAGGTATTATGCCTTGTTTAAAGCAATAAGTTTCCATTTGGGAAGTTCTTGAATGGACTGGAAATTTAGTCCACCGTCACCACCTTTCTATTTTGCTATATGCAGTGAAGTGGTAGTACTACAAAATGAGTGGGAGATGGTAAGGCACACTACAATACTGTAGAAGCAAGCCTTTATTGGCATAGACAGCAGTACAACAATAATAAAAACAGATTAAAAAGCATATACAATACAGGATATACATGTTGGGACGAAGGAAATCTACTGGCATTTAGTAATTTCCAGGAGAAAGTCTGCCACTATCATACATAGAGAAGGATCAGGGTTGTCCAACAAGTAGTGTAATCTAAATAAATCGGGGAGATCGGGTAAATGTAAAGGAGTGAGATTCACATACTTGGATCTGATTTCCTTGAATCTGAGACAGTGAAGTAATTGGTGGGCCAGAGATTACAATATTGTATGATGTCGGGGGGGGGGGGGGGGGTAGATGGGATGGTCAAATATGCTGTCAAGAAAACAAAGCCTCAATAGTACCAGAGGCTGATTCACAATCTTGAAAATTCTATACTTGTTTCCACTAAAAGATCCAAGTGTGGTCATGTGTCCTTCAGCAGAAGTTGAACTAGGATGTTTATACTGTATAAAATAGTCCCCAGTATTTGTGAGCACTTAAGAATAATTTTTTTAAGAGTTGCCTTCATAAAAAACCATCCATCTGTGCTCTATAACATGGAATGTGGATAAGAGAGCATTTATATTAGCCCAAACCACTTTTGGTGAACGTTGTGTTCTTCAAAACAGAGCGACAACATGGAAAAATGGCCGAGGGAGCATCTTGCCTTTACACCCTTTTCAGTTGACAATTTTATTCATATTCCATCATTCTCTGATTATGAAGCTCAGGCCAGAGTATATAAGACCAGAATGTCCAGAACGTGGCCAGATCCAAACTTAATCATCATCATCATCATCATCATCATCATCATCATCATCATCATCATCATGTGCCTTCTAACCACAGATCCTAAGTAGTTCTGATCTTCCTATATGTAACTTCCTGTTCCTAATGTCTTGTCTAAGCCTACACCTCATTAGATGACAATTAGTATCTACATGTTAATTTCACCTACTACTTTAGTTATGTGAAATTTACTGTTACACATATTTTCTCTGAAAAGGCAACAATGTTCAGGTAACAAATTGTGCTGCGTCCAAAGAGACACTACGATAATGCAATGGCCAAAATGTAACTAACAGCTTTTCTTTCAAGAGGCAGCATTTTCTTGAGTGACTGTTTTCCCTATTTTCTACATGATGCAGCAGAAATTAACAGCATTTTCCTGAAACCAAAGAGAAAGCTCTTTACATGATAAGGATGGACTTCTGCCATTGATACATTTATTTAGAGGTTTTTCCACTTCAGAATGTCCACTCGCAGCTCTTGTGACTTTTAATATCACCGGCTGCAAGGAGAGTGTAAATCTGCTTCCAGATAATGATGTTATTAAAAAAAAAACACAGCGCATTCACCCAGTGGCTGTGTTAGAATTAACTAACCATGTTTATAGGAGAAAGGGTGTAACTGATAGCATAGGGGAAGGGGGATCAATATGTAATTCTCTCCTTACCACTCAACCATACCTTATATGTATGCATAGCAAAGAAAGCAATATGTTTGCTTCGTAACAAGTAAATCTTACCCTGGCCATCAAAGAGATCAAACAGAGTTGCTACGGGGTTTTTGATCTAAAAATCTCACCAAATGTCATCCATTGCTGGTTAAGCAAAACCATGTCGGTCAAAACTATTTTCTCTACCTTTGTCTTTGTGTTTCCTGTATGTATTGTTTTGTTTTCTATGACGGAATCTGCCTATTTTGCATATAGCCAAACATATAATCCAGCATCCAGTTTAAGCATCTCAGCAAGGTACCACGGGAATCCTGGGTGACACAATAATGGGAAGAATCGTTTTTGTTCACCACAGGGCAGTTGGTCATGCATTTTGTGCCATTGCATCTGTGGGGCTCCCTGGCAAACACCCAGACTGTGCAGAGTTAAACTAGTCTGTCTGTGCATAATGGTTCTGCCAGGCTCCAAACATACTTGCTGATGTCTAGGATCGCTGAGGAGAATTTGCCACTGAGAAGACATACAGATATATCCCCTGATTAACATGGAGATACATTTGTGTGACCGGTGCTCACAATAACCAACGGGATGAGCATTTTAACAAGTGAATTATCACATGCATGGAAGGAAAATCCGCCCGCAGATCTCATCCGATGATTGCCCAGAAGTCGGTCTTTCTTTAGGCTGAGCACAGAGGCACAGAAAAGAGTCCTCTCCCTTTATTCTGTTGGCTGTTGGTAATTTATACTGTGCTTCCAAAAAACGGTAGACAGCTTCCCTTTGATAAATGTGGACAGCGGAATATGAGGCAGTCTACCCAGTTCAGTTGTGTGGGGCTCATCCATCACCACATAAACCTTGTTTGATAAACTGAACTGAGGAGGCAATTGGCTGAACTGGAAGGAGTGACAAATTCTGTTCTAACCGAACTCAGACATGCTCGAAAGCAGACCTGAGCCTCGTTCAAAGAGAACAAAATTCTCCTTGAGACCTCTGGGTCACAGTCAGCAAATTCATGTAGCGCTAATAGAGGGGGCTCTTTTACCTCCATCTGTGCAAAGTGCGGGGGGGGGGGGGGACCCAGAAAGCAGCAGTAAGGAGAGAAAGTCCCTGCTATCTGTTTTATTTAAAAAAATGGCCATTGCTATGCATGATTTCATCTCCTTCTGTGCCCTCCACAAATAAATTACTCTGACATCGCCTCAACGTGGGATTAGTGTGGCTTTAATAGACATCCGTCATTTGTATCCAGAAATACACAATCTGTTCGGAGTGTGCTTCTGAGCCAGAGCTTACAGCTATCTTTTTTTTAGCTGTGCAGTCTGTGTGAGTGACTCCGATGTGTGTCTTGCCACAGTGAACTGATCTTACCCTAGTGATCAAGGGACTCGTGTGTGTGTGTGTGGAGTGTGTGTGTGGAGGGTTATGGCCTTCCGGACGTGCTTCTCAATTGCCAGCGGCTCGTTTAGAAAGCAGCCACACAGTTGCTTTATGGGCTAGGTGACGGCGATCATATTACAACCGCCCTATGTTCTTCCCATGGGTTTGCTTTTAGAGGGAGGGGTTGAATGTAAGACAGCCCCGTTTGTGTGGAGGACCCTAAATAGGACTGTTTGTATTCAAGGCCTGCTCCTGGAATCTTGACGCAATGGCACCGACACACTCAGACACCACCTGCTCTTTGGGAATCCCACTGTCGCGCCTGAAGCCAGCAGGTGATCCGGATTCTGCTGTATCGTTCTGTTGCCCTCCTCCCTAGTGTGTAACTCTCCCTTCAAATCTGCTTCTTTTCCTAACTCTTCCACTTTTAAAAGTGGTCTCTATAATCCACAAACTTTTAGAAGATACACAACATCTGTTCCCTTGCTGTCCCTTTTTCCCTTTCAATTTTTGAAAAGCATAGCTTTACTACTTTATTTACTAAACTGTACTTTAGTAATAAAGTACAGTTCAGTAAATAAAGTACCGGTAGTTAACCCCAGCTGCTTTCCAGGTACTGATTTCGCCATTGCACAGGTGGAGCACCCCTTAACATAAGCTTCTACGTCCTTATGGAGAGTACGCCACCAGAATTGTCTTCTGGCCAAATGCAGTGTTTTGACAAATCCTGAGTTCCCTGCTGATTTTACATCATGACATCCAAACAAGATCTTGCTACGCATACCTGAAGGCACATACAACTTGTTTCCATACCACCACAGCCCTCCCTGTACTTTAGTAATAAAGTACAGTAAAGCATTGGGTCAGACGTAGCCTGTTGTTTCATTCAATCTCACCCTGTTCTCCTTCATGCTTCAAGCATTGGGTTGGATCCAGCCAATTTTTAAATTCAATCTCATCACATTTTCCTCCATGCTAGTCCCCTAGGGTTGCCAACTCCAGACTGGAAAATTCCTGAAGACTAGGAAGAGAGGAGGGACCTCAGTGGATTTAGCATATTAGAAGCAGCCATTTTCTCTCCAGAAACTGATCTACATAGTTTGGAGATCAGTTGTATTTCCAGGATATTGTCAAACCGCACCTAGCAAGTCCATCTCTATCCCACATTGTCTCAGCATAGCTTTTGGGCTAGTCTAAGAGGATGTCTCATTCCTTTTTCACCAGCTAGTAGGGTCCAATCCATTATTACTAAATATTATTATTCACTTTAGGATATGTATTAATGTTAAAGGCACAATCCAATTGAATTAAACACATTTTACATTTAATTAACTTTTATGGCATCTTAGTGCTGGAGGAAGGCCCAGCTCAACCATGCTGTAACAGTTGCTGAGTTTAATTATTTCCACCCAAACAGGTATGCGATCGCAAAGGATTAATACAGTAATGCAATTGTTATGCACAAAAGCCCAAGTTCAGCATTTTAAAAAATCCTATTGATTTTATCAGAAGAAGTGAACTCTTTCCCATTTAAATCATGTAACTGAAAACTTTTTCTGGGCCGTGCTCAATGAAATTATAGCAAATGATAACGACGAAACAGTCTGCAAGGAAAATATATACTGTGGGTATTAGCAAGAATATTAACATCCTGGAGCAGTACCTTTTGGTATAGCTCCCTGCCAGTTTTTGTGATCAGCTGAGCAGAGACCTTGCTGGGTTGAGGCAGGACCATACCAGGGGACAGCTTATGTCATTTCCAGGGGAAAAAATCAGAACGGATGACAGGAAGTTCCAGGAAGCACCACATAGCTCTAGGAATTGCTGGAAACCATTCTGGTAAATTCTAGAGCCATCACTTCTGAGTTTTCCTTGGAAGTGCATCATCATGCTAGTGATGCTGCAAGATTTTTCCCCCATTCCCCCCTCTACCCGCTGCTGCTTAGAACCCTTACTACCGAGGCTGTCCCTGGCTTCAGAAGTTAGGTGGTCAGTTACTGCCAACAGGTCCTTCTCTGTGGTGGTTCTGTCCCCCTCCCCATGACACCCACTTTATTGTCCATGTAGCTATATCAGGTAAAGGCATTTTTATTATCCTGACTTGCCAAACTGTGTTTTCTCATTTCTCCCGCAGCTATGTAACACTACCAATTTAAGCAGAGCGTTGGTATTGGAATTTTAGTCTTCCCACATTATTGCTAGTTACCTCAAAATTATGGTTGATAACTCTGGGTTGGGGAAATCCCTGGAGATTTGGGAGTGGAGGCTGGGAAGAGCAGAATCAGGGATGTTGTCATGACTAGTTGAGCCCTTATAGGCCTGGGCCAAAATTAGGGTTGCCAGCTCTGGATTGGGAAAAACTTGGGAGATATTGGGGGTAGAACCTAGAAAGGGTGAGATTTGGGGGAGGGAAGAACCTCAGCCAGATATAATGCCATTAAGTCCATTCTCCAGCATTGTCATTTTTCCCCATGCGCACTGATCTTGGTTGTTTAGACCTCAATGATAAGAGAGAGATCTGGAGGTTGCTAACCATGAAAGTTGGCACCGCTGGCCAAAATGCCTTGGAGAAATCAGAGCCCCACACAAAGGAATGTTGATATTTCTTTAAGGACTGAAGATAGTCTCCATTGGCTGTAACAGTTCTTTTCAAGCAGCTTATCATATCATGTTGGTGCCCTTGGCTGAAAAGAGCAGTCAGGCATGTCTGTGTAAAAAAGGAAGTGCAATTTGGATGCCGGATAAGCTGATGGACTCTTCTGTGAGTTCGACTGAAGCACGTTGAGGGGGAGGGATGGGACCTCTCTCTTTGGGATCCGACATGATGTGGCAGACCTACTGCCCTACAGAGCTGCCTCTGTGTCTCTCTCTGGACAAGTCTACTGGCATATTCTGTATATCCAAACAATGGGTGGGTTATTGTTTTCTTCACTTCTGATGCTTCAGATGATATCAACTGGCTTCACATCTTCGACATGAGGCAAAATATTACAGCAAATTAGACATATAAATCACTTGTCCTGTTTATTTCCACACAATTGATGGTACCTGTAGAATTAAGGTTCGGAGATATCTGTTAGGTACTTTGATGCTCCATTTGTTCATAAAAACATGGAAAATGTAAGTTTAGAAGTAGTCCCAGTAATATAAGAACATAAGAACATAAGAAATAGCCAGCTGGATCAGACCAGAGTCCATCTAGTCCAGCACTCTGCTACTTGCAGTGGCCCACCAGGTGCCTTTGGGAGCTCACATGCAGGAGGTTAAAGCAATGGCCTTCTGCTGCTGCTGTTCCCGAGCACCTGGTCTGCTAAGGCATTTGCAACCTCAGATCAAGAAGGATCAAGATTGGTAGCCAGAGATCGACTTCTCGTCCATAAATCTGTCCAAGCCCTTTTTAAAGCTATCTGGGTTAGTGGCCATCACCACCTCCTGTGGCAGCATATTCCAAACACCAATCACAATATAAATCTATGATTTCACAATCAGATAGCAAACATGAAGGTTTCACACATAGCACATGGCTTTTTATTTAGGTTTGGTATAAATTCCAAGAGGATGCTCTTCACATAATGTTCGTATTATACTTGGATTGAGTAGGACATGGCAAGATTTCATTCCACAGATTTTGATGTTATTTATGAGATGCTTTCCTGTTTGGTTACACTGTAACCCTTACAGTATTGTTTGTCCATACTATATAATCATAACCTTGTTTGGAAGCTAGTTCTATATTTTCCCATAATCATTGGCAAATGCAAAGGAGCTATGTTAGCAATTTATAATAAAGTAACATTTATAGAGTTGGACTGAACGATCAAGTCATAAATAAAATGGCCATGTTGCTCTGATACAGATTATCTTGGCTTGGTTGCTTAGCACTAAGTAAATCATCCTAATATTTTATTGAGCCAGTTACTGTTGCTTAGGGATATAGAATGTTATGGTATAGCCAGTCTCATCAGATCTTGGAAGAGGAGCAGGGTCGGTACTCAGGTGGAGGACCACCAAGGGAGGCACTACAGAGGAAGGCACTGGCAAACCACCTCTGCTCATCTCTTGCCTTGAAAGCCCTTTGCTGGGTTTGCCATAAATCAGCTGCAACTGGAAGGCACAGATATACATAAACTGTTGCTTATGCCTCTATACACAAGCTGCTTTGCAAAAGCTCGCACTCCAATGTGTAAGAACATAAGAACATAAGAACATAAGAACAAGCCAGCTGGATCAGACCAAAGTCCATCTAGTCCAGCTCTCTGCTACTCGCAGTGGCCCACCAGGTGCCTTTGGGAGCTCACATAGATCTCCTGCATAAACACTCATACATAGATGTACATAGATCTCCTGCATAAACACTCAACTTTCTGCACTCTGTTCCACATAAATATGTTATTTTGGTCAGTTGAGGCTCAACAATTGAGAAAATTAGAATACAGTCCCAAACAAATATGGGAATTATCATTCATTTCTACACACTGCCTTTGTTAAAACCATTATTTTGTGTATTATTGAATGTGGTACTTGGATACAAAAGCATTTATGCCAAAATGTGATTTTACTTTCAAACGAATGAGGGGAGCAGAGCTAGGAAGGCACTAGGACCCAGGCAGAGCATTTTACAACAAAGAAGGTCCGACATGCTTTGTTCTATGGTGGAGGAATATACAATCTACAATCTTTATGTGAAACAGAGTGTAGACCACTGTACTGTCCAGCCAATAATATCCACATTTTCTAGAGCAAGTTATTTACTTGCTGCATTTATGTGTCACTTTTCTTTGACATGGACCTCAAGGCACTGTACTTAGAGTTTGGATTTATATCCTGTAAGGAGACTCAAGGTGGCTTACAAGCTCCTTTCCCTTCCTCTCCCCGCACCAGACACCTTGTGAGGCAGGTGGGGATGAGAGTGTTCTAAATAACTCTGACTAGCCCAGGGTCATCCAGCGGAAACACATCTGGTTAACCAAATAAGCCTCTGCCACTCAGGTGGAGGAGTGGGGAATCAAACCCGGTTCTCTAGATTAGAATCTATCTGCTCTTAACCTCTATATACCATACTGGCTCTCAGTTTTTCCATTTAAGCAACTGACCAGAGAAAGCTCATCTTAAGTTTTTTATCAGTGTTTTTGTGTCATGTGTTCTCCAACCATACATCCTATTGAAATTAGCATTGCTATAGGGAGATGAATTTCTTTTCCTGAAATTCACTTTTTTCAATATAGCCATCAGTTCCCTTTACGCTCTTTTAAAAGAAGGATTTCTTTTTGAAGAGAAACTAATACACATTTTTGTAACTTCAGCCCTTGTAGCTGCCTATCCCTGGACTTCTACAGAAATCAGTTCTGAAATTCTCCTTGATTAAAATATAATTGATTAGAAATACATTCCAAATTCCTAAAAAGAAAGAAACAGATCATTGGATGAAGGAAATAAGGAAATATCTCTTAACCATGCTAATTAAAATCAATGAGACTTGTATGAATATTTCATCCCATTTTCACTGTAATCACCTTCAGACTGTTTAAAATTACAAATAAATTACAAGTAACCAGTATTAGTTGATTGTGAATGTACATAAGATATTTCATATCTGTTAGTTTCTGAAGTAGTTTAGAGCTAAAGCTAATTAACATTTTATTAACACAATGCACACGGAGCCCTGAAATGTGGGAAACCCACTGGCACCATTTTGGGCTGAAGGGGGAGGATGAAACCCCTCCTCTCCTGTAACATCATCAACATCAACTGTGTGTCACAAAGCTTCTCTGTTCCAATTTGTCACCAGTATTTCCTTGCTCTTTTGTGACTTCAGCATAAATTCAACAGACTCTTCAAGTACCACGCTACAAGTTAAGCAACTTAGCCTACCTCATAGGACTGGTTGGCTGCTTTCCTCTGCTTAGGGGAATTTCTTGACACTGTGGCACAGAGGAACTTTGTTCATAACAACTGGCATCTGAGTGAGGTGAATGAAAGTTGGCCTAATATTCCTTCAAATAAACAACAGTGGCATTACTTGGTTACCTTGTTCTTTGTTCCGCCGTCATGCATTGTCGTGTGATTGATTCCCGCAACTTCTGTTGATCTTTAAGACTGAATTTTTGAAGTGGTTGTTTGACTGATCACTGCATAAACATTTTAAATACTCTGACTTGCCACCCAAAGATCGTCTGTAGTTATTTATTAAAACCATAACAGTGATTTATGTTTTTCATATAACTCCATAAATTTGCTGTAGGAATTACAATATAAAATTGGCATGATTATGACTTTAAGCTCTACACTGTAGACAGTTGGCATGTTAGGGAAGAAAGCATGAGAAAATTGGCAGCAGATCTTGGGCTTTGATTTCACCAGACCGCATAAATCAAAACAGATTCCATTCCAATTTATTTACACTGAGCGTGGCTTTTTAGCTAGCATTTACTAGGAACGACTGGTGTACATGGGGATTCCAAGAAGTGACTTGCTTCTTCAGTGTTCAGTTGTCCAGTTCACAAACATGAATTTTTTCAGCACTCATCATGTAAAATCCTTTGTGGACCCATCGCGTAACAAAATAAAGGAGAAAGAGACATTTTAAATCGACATTTCAAATCTCACCCAGTCTATAATTGCCTTTGCTTGGATCCACAGCCAAGAGCTCCATTCATGAAGTGACTTTCACTTGGGGACATTTCCAGATACTAGCATGTCCTAAGAACCAGGACTCTTTTTTTCCTCAAAGGATACTCCCATGCTCACAGTATGCTGGTAATACTGTTACCATACCCACACAAACATGGAGAATAAGCTTGCGTGTTTGTGCAGGGTGCCACGAACTGGGATCTTTTACCTGAACAGGTAGCTGTGAGTGGCAAGTCTGGGATAGGAAAAAGATGACAATCTGATTTAAAATAAATACAGAGTTAATTGAGGGATTTGATACAATGGGGGCTGGGGGGAGTTTAGGCCCTTTCCACACAGCAAATTTAGACTGGGTTGCAGCTGGGATAAATGATCCTGGCTTAGGTGCTGTGTGGTTTCCGGGCTGTATGGCCGTGTTCTAGCAGCATTCTCTCCTGACGTTTCACCTGCATCTGTGGCTGGCATCTTCAGAGGATCCTGGCTTAGCCCCCAGCCCTTTGCATGGCTGACTGTCCTGTGGACAGCCAGTGTAGTGGCTGGGATGTGTGCCTTTGCACGGAGGCACTTAAAAAAAACTTTTAAAAAACTTACCTCCCTCCAAAGTGCAGCTATGCAGGCAGGCACACATGTTCCCCCAGAGCCTTGCTGGAGCCAGCAGTGCCTGTGTGGCTCTGCAGATGGGAGCCGGGAGGGAAACAACAAAAGCCCAGCCACATAATGTGCCCCACAGCTCGCAACTGCAAGGTGCATTAAAACAAAAGAATCGCACATATTACGATTCTTGTAAAACCCGAGTTAGGGGGGAAACCCGGGGCAGACTCGCTTCAGAAGCAGGATCCATGCAAAGTTCCCCCCCAACCCAGGTTTTACCCTGCCCCTAACCCGTGTTTATTGGCCTGTGTGGAAAGGGCCTCAGCTTAACCAAATATTATCAGTACTAAACCAAAACACAGATTTCTTATCCCAATTAGTATAGCAACAACCACCATTCAGATTTATTTCAGTTTGGAGTTGGATTGAGATAGAGGTGTACATGTGTGGAAAATGGGGAATAGTTGTTGAGAAAATAAGTGTGTGTGGGGGTGTCAGGGTTAGGGGGATGACGAGGGAGAGCAAAGGAAACTGCCCTATTCTGCAAAGAAATCAAATGAAAGTTCAGTTGGCATCCAAGATCATACTCTCTTTCCTGGCTCTAAAGTAAGGTTAGTTATTCTGTTTTTGGTCCAGAGCATAAAATGTGTTCTTTTCAGGAAACAAAAGATTATGACAAAGGATAAAGAAATACTTGAAACTAATCAAAAGAAAACTATAGAACTGACTAAACAGCACCCGGAAGGGCAATTTTTGATTGAATTATAAGTCAGGATTACAAAAACTAGAGATATTAAGGTGAGCCATGTATTCAGTGGGAGCTTTGGGGACAATTGGAAGATCTGAATCGGAGGTTTCAAGCTCTCGCAGGGCATGTTATGTTCAAATTGTGCTAATGGTCGGTGATTGCTTATCTTGGAAAAGACAATACGAAAAGAGGCCACCTTGTCTTCTTGCCTGATGTGGCTTAATTGCTTTCATCCTTTTGGCACACCCTGATTTCTCCCAGGAAGGCTTCCTTAGTAGCCTTGCTGTGGTCATTGTCCCAGGATCCTCTGCTGTGTTTACTGCTGCACAAACATGGCAGTTGCTCCCTATGTTGTGTATGCCTCGTGGGATATGCTCACAGTGTTATGCTGGCAGTATATCCATTCAGACCGGGTGGAAGGTTGTGCAGATGGAAGAGTCCAGAGTTGGCAACAATACTGTCATCTCAGTTTTAGAAAAGTAACAGCATGTGAGCACTTTTGTTAATATAAAAACCAGGACAGGATTATTTAGTCCATTAGAACTCTATGGTGCCTTCTGTCTACTTTTCTGAGTTTATGCAATGTTGCTTTTTTTTCTGCCTTGTGTTGCACATCCTCTCTGCTTGTAGCTATGGCCTACAGTTAATTAAGTCAGATGGCCTACAGTTAATTAATGGTTTTTGGAAATCCTGTTATTCCAGTAAACTTTATTTCATGCAACTCTGCACATGAGGGGAGGAATGTCACTTACCTGCTCCTAGTAGGAGGGCTGCTGCCAATCCTCCTTGGTCTCCACTGCTGCTCAAATACTGAAAAAAAAGTTGTAATGTCACCATAATGCAGTGATGTTCCCAGAATCCTCCAGATCAAACCACAGAGATCTGGGGGGGTGGGGGTCCTAGAGCATCACTTTCAGCTAGAAATGACAGGACATTGTGGTGAATCCATATTTATCCAGCCCAGACCTCCCCACTGCAGGACCCAAAAGGTCTGGCTACCCTAGGGGTAGCACAGGCTGAAGCAGTCTGTGTGCAGAGAACCCAGCCTGCAGGAGCAGCTTTTGGGATAGAACAGAGAAATTCTGTGAGAAAACAGGAGACATTAAAGCCCCCATTCTGTTGACACAATTCTACTAACATTTATTTTCAATGGCCAAATCACTGAGTATATGTCCGAAAAGCAGTATATAACAATCTTAAATAAACACATAGCTTCTTTGCTTTCTGAGATCCATAACAATGACAAGCAAGTGGGAATCATACAGTAGAAAAAATAATTATAAACCATCTAGTATAACCCCCTACTCCAGTGATGGCGAACCCTTTTGAGACCAAGTGCCCAAACTGCAACCCAAAACCCACTTATTTATCTCAAAGTGCCAACCCGGCAATTCAACCTGAATACTGAGGTTTTAGTTTAGAAAAAACGGTTGGCTCAGAGGCGTAAGCTTGGTGGCTGTCGGTGGCTTTGCTTTGAAGCAACCATGCAACTCTTCCAATGGGTGAATCATGACCTAGGAGGGTTTACTCAGAAGCAAGGCCCATTGCCAGCAACCGAGCTTACTCCCAGGTAAAGGATCCCACTTTAGTTCTTTGCATGAAAACCAGTGGGGTTTAGCATGAAAACCAGTGGGGTTTAACAGCGCTTAGCAGGGTTACCTACACTGCTTCCCCAAAACTAGGTCTTAGGTTTAATGCTAATAATTGAGCCCAATTGCCCAGGCCAGCCTAGATGTGTGTGGGGGGGGGGCGACTCTGCATGTGCCCACAGAGAGGGCTCTGAGTGCCACCTCTGGCACCCGTGCCATTGGTTCACCATCACTGCCCTACTCAGTACCAGAAATCCAGAGATCAAGCATTCCCCATAGATTGCTTGAAAACTTCCAATAAAAGAAGAGCAGAATTCAAATTTCCCGAACTGATTCTACCTTTGAAGTGCTCCTATGGCCGTGGGCCATGAACTTTCTGCCAGCTTTCAACTGAAATCTATCTTCCTGTAACAAGCCTATTAGATCTAGTCTTATCCCCTGGAACAGGAGAGAAAATGCTTTTGCTCTTCCAGGTGACAAGAATCTGAAGAGTATAACCAAATGTCTCCTCCTTCTTCATGCCCAGTTCTTCAACATGCCCAGATGCTTCGGCCTTTCCTTTCCCTGACGGTCTTTGTTGCCCTTCTCTGAAATTATTCCAACTGTGGTGCCGAGAAATTGACATGGCATGGAGGAGGTCTGACTGGTGCCGGACAGCATGGAACTGACTCAATCATTCCATTCATTTTGTTGTAACTTCTACTAGAGCCGGTTCAAGAAATGGGTTGAGCCTTCTGAAACGTTTCTGGAGCTTGGCCAGGGCAAATGATCACAATGGCTTTGCGGTGAACAATAGAGTGCAGATCGAGCAGTGTTATGAACCCTGCAGAGGATGCACAGGCAGTTGTGAGAAGTGACTTTTTCCCCACTCAGGTGTTTCTATCTACCTGCATTTCAGGAAAATCAAAAAACTAATTGCTGCCTTGGTGCACCAATATCTTTATACTTGGTAGACTCTGTTTGTTTCTTCATGGACAGGACCCACCGGAAACACAGGGGAATCATATAGGTTTTGTACTGATAGAGCTGTTATCTATTGAGATACTGCACAAACACAGCAACCATCTGGCAATCTGTGTGCACAAATCTATGTTTCCATTAAGCACTACATTCCCTTTAGATTACATTTCTCCATGTATATGTGTAATACAACTCAGCTTTCTTTGCATTATGCTCTCCTCTCCAACAGCTCTTCACCATCTGTGCCTCCCATACAATATTCTTCAATAGCCACCAGGCAATGTTCTATACTTCTAAACATACTTCTTCCCCCTTCTGCCTGCTGCTAACCATTTCCCCCATGGTCTTCTATTCTGTTCTTTTGAGTTTATTTATACTCTTTTCTCCCTAAAGAAATACTTAATAGTATGATGTCAAAACTGAAATTAGACAATAATCAGTCTCTATGGACTTTCCACAATGATGTACTTAAGTATTACTCATTATACAATACAGTTTATTAGAACAGTATTTATTATTTCAAAATAATTGTGCCTCAGTGAGTCCTGATCCCATGAATGGTTTGTGAGGCAACAGACCATTTTTATGATGGTCTGGCAGCTCAGAAGAAATAGTTCTGCCTATGGACCTCTCTGCCTTTAATTCTTATCCTAATTCTGATCACTATCCTCTGAGAGTCTCAATTCCAGTTTACATTAGTTTAACCTGCCTTAATTGAATCTACCTCAGTTTCATCCAGATCCATGTAATTCACCTGGTATATATTGTGAATTCATGAAAATGAAGCAAATTTGAAACAACGGAAAACTCCGATGGAAGATGGGGCACCCTTTTTGGGGTCCCATAAAATTGGACCCCGAGATCCAAACTTCACCAAACTGGGATGTTCTTCTAAGAGTCACCTGCAGAAAATTTGGTCCCTCCATCTTGAAAAATAGCCCCCCCACCCCCACTCCCAACGCCTTGAAAAATTTCCCCTTAGACTTTAATAGAGCTAAAAGTTTCAGAAATCTGTAAGAAAAGCTTTAAAACCCATTTACTGGTATGGGTATCCAGCTTTTCCTTTTGGCTTTTCTGATAATTTTTGGGTCCAATAAACCAAAAATCTGAAAAATACCAGAAAAAGTGGTGCACACTTCTACTCTGGATATCAGTTGTAATTCCAGAAAAACTCCAAGATCCACCTGGAGTTTGGCAATACTAGCTCTAGGGAGTTGTTAAGTATTCATTTTGATACAGGCTACATGTGTGCTCAACTGCCTACATAAGGTCTAGGACAGGGGTAGGGAACCTTTAACACTCAAAGAGCCATTTGGACCCATTTTCCATGGGAAAAGAAAACTCTTGGAGCCGCAAATAATTTTTGACATTTAAAATAAAGATAACACTATATATATATATAAGGGTTTTTTTTACCTTTTACTTGCTCATTCTGAGAAGCGCATGGATGCGTCTGCCCTGCTGCCTGCAGGGCAGGCAAGGATGGGGCCAGCGGCTCGGCCTCGCTGCTCCAATGGGGCGGGCGAGAGGGGAAGCCGGGCAATTGGTGCGCCCACCCTGCTGCCTGCAGGGCAGGCAAGGATGAAGCTGGCGGCATGGCCTTGCTGGCTGCCGGGAAAGCACCCGCCCTGCCCCAACAGGGCGGGCGAGAGGGGAAGCCGGGCAATTGGTGCACCTGCCCTGCTGCCTGCAGGGCGGGCAAGGATGGGGCTGGCGGCTCGGCTTGTGGAGCCGCAGTGCAAGGGCAGAAGAGCCGCATGCAGCTCTCGAGCCGCAGGTTCCCTACCCCTGGTCTAGGAAGAGGGGTGTCCAACTCTGGCACCTCTGATGTTCATGGACTAAGATTCCCATCAGTCCCTGCCAGTATGGCCAATTGACCATGCTGGCAGGGGCTGATGGGAATCGTAGTCCACGAACATCTGAGGCACCAGAGTTGGACTCTCCGGTCTAGAATGTATGAGAATAAACTGTATAGTAATCTGGCTCTTCCAAATATGAATGTTACTTTGCCATAGGATTAGGAACAGGGCAGTGTGGAGTAACTATAGCAGCTGTGTTTTTCTAGTAGTGGGGAAATCGATGAAGATTTTGTATTCCTACCCAAACCTGAGAGCAGGTAGCCCTGAAGTTATTAACTGCCTCTATTTCAAAACACTCTGTGAGACTGCATTATCATCTCTCTTGCGCTGTGCCAAAGGCATGCCTAGTGTCCTTGAGAGCAAAATTGTCTGTACATCACTGAGTGAAGCATAACTTTATTAATACGCTGTGACACAAGAGAAATAATCAACTCAAACAACTGTCAAGGATGGTTCACTGCAAATCATAACAGGATTATCCATTAAAAGGGAACCCTGTCAGTATAGCATGTTTTCCATTTAAAAATGTGTGTAAGCATTTAAATCACAGCTCACTACCGGTGTTCTGTGCTCAAAGCACTATTTGTACACAGATGCCGAAAGCTAGCAGAGCCTGGGTGCCCGTATCTTGCTGAAGCGTTTCATTTTGCGCTAGCTAGACACTTGGCATTGGTTTTGTTTTCCAAAAGGTAAGGCCATATATTTAAAAATATAAAAGCCTAGAGCTCAGGGCTGCTTACAAAAATAGCTGAAATTGCAGAAACAGGCCCGAAGCCACCTTCTCCCTTTTTTTAACAAACTGGACCAATTAGCCTGTTCAAGACTTTCTGCTCTTCTGGATATGCAAATGGATATGTGGAAGCAATGATGACACAAGGTGCGGAGAGGTGCTCCCAGTGTGTGTGAAATTTGCAGTATTAACAGTTGATGTGACAGATTGAATGGATACATGGCATGTCTTGTGTGCAGTAATCGGCATTAGGCACACACCATGCCCATGACATTGTGGGTACATGGCAATGTACCCACAATGGGGGGACAGAGTAGAGAAGGAGAGTTTAGATTCATACTCCACGGCTTATAAACTCCTTTCCTTCCTCTCCCCACAAAAGAAACCTTATGACAGGACCGAAGCGAGAAGGAACTGCGCCCAGGGCATGAGTGCACCCTGCCAAGCCCCCGCACCGGTGCGTGTCTGGTGCGTCGCACCCCCCATTCCTCCTGGCACTACGCCACTGCCTTATGATGTAGGCACGGCTAGGCTGAGAGAGTTCAAAGAGAACTGTGACTAGCCCAAGGTCACCCAGCTGGCTTCAATGTGCAGGAGTATCAAATCCAGTTCTCCAGATTAGAGTCCACTGCTTTTAACCACTGCACCACTTTGGCCCATTCCGATCACAGATCAACTCACAGATCCTATGCCTGTATAACTTGCAAATGTACACAGGCACAAACACTTTTCACACAATTTGTCTTACAGGGAATGTTTGGGTAAATAGAGAACAGCAATCTCCACCTCCACTTGCTCACTTGAAGGCGTATACAAGCCCTTTGCACAGATCCACTTAGGAATCTCTCCTCGTTCTTGGGAACACTGCAAGCAACAGCTGGAAGAAGAAACTTCTCAGATGTTAGCAGTTTTGTTTTTGGCTTGGGAGACATGTCTGCATATGGTTACTAAGAATTGCCCTGACAAATCAGACTAAAAAGCCATCCAGTCCAGCCTTCTGTTTGCCACACTAGAGATGGCTCACAAAAAACAGCCCAGAAAACAAAGGGGTCAGAAGTACGTTGCCTCTGGAAGACAAAGGCTAACCATCATTGATAGACTATAAATTGTCCAGGCATGTGTTTATATCCCTTTTAAAACCTGAGTTCCAATAGTTGATTATGCACCATGTGAGGACATAATTCCTCTTTTCTGTCTTCAGTTTACTGCCCATCTACTTTGCTGGGTGTCTCTGAGTTCTACATTTATGGCAGAAGGATAAAAAAATGCTATCCATTTTTCCTTACCATGCACTTTATAACTCCTTCTGTTCTCTTTTGCTTGTCTTTTATCTAAGCTCAAAGCCCTTTTCTACACCTAATCCAGCTCAGTCACCTCAAAAAGAAGATGATCGGAACGCTGAATAGGATTGTCCTAATAGTCACTCCGTATTCACTCAGGCCTGAATGGCTCAGGCTAGTCTGAGCTTGTTAGATTCTGGAAGCCAAACAGGGTTAGCCGTGGTTACTACTTGGATGGGAGAACACCAAGGAGTATCAGAGTAGATACACAGAAGCAGGCAATGGCAAATTACCTCTGAAATGTCTCTTCCCTGGAAAATCTGATGGGGTCACCATAATTCAGTTGCAACTTGATGGCCCTTTCACCCCCAGTTGGTATGTTCCAGCTATCCCAGTCTCTATCATCCTCCTTTTGACAAAAGTGTTCTTGCTCCTGCCTCTGGTGCCTTTTCTTTCATACCTGGCAGCCGTGCCACTTCTTTTCATGTCCAGTGTGCCCCATCCTGAGGGCTCAATTCATGTGCCTTGAGATAAACAGAGTGGGCTTCCAAGTCCATTCAGGCATTTGCTTCTGTTGGAGTGCTTTTCGTTCCTGCTGTAACATTATTTAGTACAATGAGACTGAAGAAATGCCGCCTGCCTTGGAGGGAAAGTGCAAGGGTACGAAGAGTTTGAAAAGCACTGCCTGCTCTTTTTAGAGAACTAGAGCAGCAGGCGCAAAGGGACATTTTAAATACATTTGCTTACTAGGCTCATAACAACGGATTCTGACTAGGCAAGATCAGCATGATGGTTTCACTCCCCTTCCCTGTGCTCCTTTCAAAGTAAATTTAATTCTCTTTGATTTTTTGGCCACCATTCACCACCTTGATAAACACAGTGCTGGCACTGCTTTTCCGTTAACGTGAGCTACTTTGCAGACTGCGTGGGAAAAAAAGCATGCAGAGCATTTTGTGTAGGGGGAGAAAAACACTCCAGTGCACTGAACCTCTGGAAGACTTCCAGTCCTTCAGAGACTACCGTTTATTCATTGGTTAAATGGGCAAATAGTCAGGTAATACTCTGTGAGCTGTATTGATTAACAATATTTCTACAATCGTATTTCTTAAATACAGAAATTTCATTGGCATTTTTAAGTGTCTGTCTTCTGGAGTTTTAAGCAAGCACCCTCAGACAAGATGAACCCACTTCTATAGTCACGATGCCAGTGTTACTGAACGCCAGTTTCCCCTTCATCTTCCTTTCAGACTGTCAATGTTTCCCTCTTTCACGCCACCCTCTGCTTTGGGTGCTGAGCAAGCCAATCCTGTATCAGAAACCGTTCCATACAGCCAACTTTCATGGTGGAACCTCAAGGGAACTCCCTGCACTGGAACCAGGCCCCACCATTAGTGGACGATAACCTTGGACTCCAATATTAATGCACTGTGCTGAGTATGTACAGCTGACAGCCAGGATGGTGCAGTGCAGCGTTTCCCAACCTTTTCGACATCACGGTACCCTTGACCTCACTCTTCATATCTCACAGTACCCCTGCCATCCTCCCCCCACCTTCCCCTCCCAGAGCCCCTGCTTGCCACCCCCCACCTTCCCCTCCCAGGGTGAAGGGAAGCATGGGGGGGGGGATTGGCTGCTGACCTTGCGGCAGGCCCTGCCTCCTGGGCAGCTCCATGTCCTTGCTGGTGCCGGCGGGAGACACCACAAAAGTGAGGGGGGCTGGTAGTGTTGCCGCGGTACCCCTGGGACATGCTCATGGCACCCCAGGGTACCACGGAACCCTTGTTGGGAATCGCTGGTGTACTGGTTAAGAGTAGGTGGATTCTAATCTGGAGAACCGGGTTTGATTCCCCACTCCTCCACCTGAGTGGTAGAGGCTTATCTGGTGAACCAGATGATTCTGCACTCCTACATTCCTGCTGGGTGACCTTGGGCCAGTCACAGTTCTTCGGAGCTCTGTCAGCCATCACCTCCTCACAAAGGTGTCTGTTGAGGGAAAGGAAGGGAAAGGAGCTTGCAAACCACCTCGAGTCTCCTTACAGGAGAGAAAGGTAGGACATAAATCCAAACTTTTCTTCTTCTGATGGATTTATTCCAGTTCCTAATGTTGCATCTCTCCTGCCCCATCCAAATATTCCTTCCCTGGTAAAATTCCCCAATCAATAGCTTCAAGTTCTGGCTTCCTTTTTCACATAGCATACCACATTCCTCCTGTTTCTTCTCACCTTATCTGCCATGCCTCCTTTTGAGCCAAAGGCACTGCTACTTTGATTCCCCCCAACAACTATCCTCCTTTAGGCTGGGAAGAAGAATTACATTTGAACCAATCAGGAGCTGCAAGTGTTTTACAAACACTATAAAGTCCAACTTTAAAGGCTGGTCATGCACATAAGTGGTGCCTGTTATTCTTCACATATATTAGCTGTTTCTGTGATCGTAGGGGCTTAGCAAAGCTGCATTTTAGGCACACAGTACACATTTTCAGGAGAGTGTTCTCCAGTTCAGACTCGCAAAAAATCATATTCAATAGCAGTTTCTTGTGGAAGACTTTTGGGCATGATGCTGCCCCTTTCATGCCTCATGCAGTTGAGAAATCTCCCATGACAGGATACATTAGGATGACAAGTCTTTTTTCCTACTGAAAGGACATACAAGCCTTCTAGGATTTTTGGGATCTAGGTTTGTTCTGAACTGTAAACCCTTCCCCTCAGTTTCCAGGTGTTCCACAGGTAGCGAGTGTATAGTTTTTGGGTTTGCTGCTGTGAGGTAAGGTTTGTGGTGCCCAAGGAGATTATTGAGATCGTAGAGGCTAGATTAATATGGAAACAACTAAGAAGATTTATTTATTTACATGTTGGTTTTAAAGGAACAAATCAGCACCACACGTCTCCAGGAAGACAAAAGCAGAACCCTGTCTGAGGTACAAAAATGTAAACTGCTTATGACTTCAGAGATTAGGCTTTTCTGCAGTGCTTTCAGGCACAAAGACTGTTATTGACTAACTGCTAGGCTGGATCCTTTCTCTCACACAGGATTCCACCCAGACCAACCTGTCCTTTCCCCAGAGTCAAGACTAAACTCATCATCAGACACTGGCCTACCAACTGAGCCCTCTCTTTTCTTCTAGAGATGGCGCTAAACTGCTCTGCTACACAACCAGGCAGAACTACCCTGCATTCTGCCTGTTCTTTTTCCTCAGTGACACCTGAGATGTCACTGCTTTCTCCCTATGGCAGAACTCAATTCCCTCTTCTCCTGTGTTCCCGCCAACATCCAACATCTCATCCCTCTTCTTGAAAGTGACTGAATGCTAAAGCAGCACTCCTATGGGCTCATCTGAGTTGCTCATTTTCCTTTCAGGGGCAGGACAGCCTCCTGTTCATCAGTTAGGTTGCCAAGTAGAAGATGCCCACATGTTTATGCAGTTTTAACATAATGTCAAGTTAGGGGGTGGAGGCAGTTACTAACTTCAAATGACAAAATTTGATGTAGCATAGTAGGCCCCTCGACATGACAACAACTCTGTTCCCAAGAATCTAGGAACTTTGTGTGATATGGGATGATGGATAGATGCAAATCTTGGGATCTACACATCACGAGTTTTCATCCAGGGAAGCTTTAGGATAAGCCTGTTAACACATGCAAGCCCAGGATCAGATGACAGTTCCTCTTATTTTCCTTTGGAACAGTGCAATACATTGATTCGGAATCTCTGTCTAACTTCCCTGAGGTCTTCTTTAACTGTCCCCTTGTAGCATCTCTAAGAAAGAATAACGCTTTGCTCCTTTAAAAAGTGTCTGTCTTCTGGAGTTTTCAGCAAATAAGGAGAAGGAACGGCCAAACCAGCCAGTATTAGTCTGAGAGCTGCTAGTCCATGCATGAAAGAACGAGGGACAGGAAGACTCCTAAGAGGAAAGAGATTAAGTAGATAAGCTTTAGGAGCTGGATACCTTTTCTCAGAGCCAAGAATTACACTGGGCCTTGGGAATCTTGTTTAGGTAGAAAGGTGGCATATAAATGTTTATACCCACCTTTATCCCTAGTGGGGGAGAGGACTCAAAACAACTCCTCCATTTTAACCTAACAACAATCCTGTGGTGGAAGGTTAGGCTAAGTGTGTACCACTGGCCAAAGATCACCCAGCCAGCTTCCACGGCAGAGCGAAGATTCAAAACTGGGTCTCTCAAATCCTAGGGCAGCACTCTAGCCCCTACTTCACACAGGCTTAATCTTTTCATTGGAACATTTTCAGACTTGGTTCTGGTGGGGTTTCCAGGCTGTGTGGCCGTGGTCTGGTGGATCTTGTTCCTAAAGTTTTGCCTGCACCTGTGGCTGGCATCTTCAGAGGTGTATCACAGAGGGAAGTCTGTTACACACTTGTCAGACTTGTTTAGAATAGAAGAATAAGAATTGAAAATCTGAGAAACTTTGTGTGTCTGTTAAAAAAAAAAACCTCAAACATATAGACAAGGAACACGGTGTTTATTTTCTGAAGAACAGTGAACCAAAACTGGAATAAATTAAAAAATGATCTTGCTGCCATTTAACGATGGTATTAAAATACCAACTAAACTAAAAACAGCTGTTGCACACAGCGATTTCATATCAGCTCCTCGGTGGAAGCTTTGTATTGGTAATCCTGCTACATGCTTTGTAGCAACACACAGTCCATCCTTGGACACAGAACACACGGCACTCGTCCAAGAATTTTCCCACCACAGGACATTCTGCAGCACATTTTCCTCTTCTGAAATATATATTCAGCATGATCAGCATCTCAGCAGTTCTCAGAGATGCAACAGAAAACTTCTACCGCAGCAAAATGTTGCATTTCCAACCACAGGAAGCACATCTTACAGTTCTACACTAGGGTGATCAGATATAACTAGGTAAAAATGCACATCCAGGTGTCCACATCTGACAACAAAGATGTTGTCAAGGGGGAAATGGTTAATTTTAAAAATCAGTCTGTAGATATATCACGTGCGCACTTGTAAAGACTGCATGCTCTATATCCACTAGATGGGAAACTAGATGGAATTTTAATTTTGGAAAAATGTCCACAGCCTTATTCACAACTACAGCTGCAGATTCACACAAATACCTACATAGAAGTGTGACTAAGAGTCAAGCATGCTCTCTCTCTCTCTCTCTGTTTCCATCACGCACCCAGCTTAATTTTTCCCCTAGTCATCACTCTCTTCCTCATCGAAAGAGAGCAAACTGCTATTTTTCACTTGCTTAGTTGTGTTTTGGAAGGTTGGAGAAATCGCCTTCGTCTCTTTTTTCTTCTTGCTTGAGCTAGCTGACAAACCAGAATACTTCTCTCCCGACGGACGCTTGAGAGGTTTTCTAAAAACAATTTTTCCATCTGCAGGATCAGGTTCATCATCTACGGCAAAAGCAAAAAAAAAAGATTGTTTATACAAACCACATGTCTGTCTTTTCCCTTATTTCCCCAAGCTAAAACAAACCAGCAAAAAAAAATCTCAAATACAATTAAAAAACCTAAATACACCATCCCAATCCCATTTCATTGTAAAGCATTAATCAGAACCACGCTGATGGAGGAGGAGGAGGAGGAGGAGCAGGAGGAGGAGGAGAGCAGAGTTTGGATTTTATATCCCCCCTTTCTCTCCTGTAGGAGACTCAAAGGGGCTTACAATCTCCTTTCCCGTCCCCCCCTCCCAACAAACACCCTGTGAGGTAGGTGGGGCTGAAAGAGCTCAGAAAAGCTGTGACTAGCCCAAGGTCACCCAGCTGGCATGTGTTGGAGAGCACAGGCTAATCTGAATTC
Source organism: Sphaerodactylus townsendi (assembly GCF_021028975.2). Taxonomy (NCBI): domain Eukaryota; kingdom Metazoa; phylum Chordata; class Lepidosauria; order Squamata; family Sphaerodactylidae; genus Sphaerodactylus; species Sphaerodactylus townsendi. The sequence continues at coordinate 27,431,017 of NC_059435.1, forward strand.
CCCAGATAAACCTCCACAGCTTTAGTGGCAGAGCGGGGAATCAAACCCAATTCCTCTAGATTGGAATGCACCTGCTTTTAACCACTACGCCACTGCTGCTCCTTGCAAGTCCTAATGAGGACAGGATACCTTAACGTTTTGCTCCCACTCTTGTAAGTTGATTTGAGCCACCATCTTCTCTCAAGACACTTCTGGAATGTTTCTAGGGGTGTGCCCTTGGCTCATCCTATTTGAACCCAAGCCAAAAGCAGAAGGCAACTTGAGATGAGAGGTGGTGTGGTACACAACAGGAGTTCATGATCATGCAATCATAAGGGAGCATAGATCGTGTAAATAAACTCTGATGATGCAAATAACCACATGTTAATTGCAAGCATTATTTAAAACAATGCTTCCTAGTACTGTAAACACTAGGAAAATGAACTTTAGAGTGAACCCTGTCTCCACCTGGTATAATCTCGTGGAGAAAAACTACTGCCTAGTAGGAACTGAAAGACATTGTATGATGGCTGGTGGCCATGGAGGACTTTTTTCAAACAAAAAAACCCAGCACCCTCTGCCCCTTTGTAAGAGTGGTTCATCAGGGATATATTTACAGACTTCTATATGATGTGAGCCCTGACCTGGATAGCCCAGGCTAGCCTGATCTTGTCAGTTCTCAGAGACAAAGCAAGTATTTAGATGGGAGACCTCCCACAAATACCAGGGTTGAGATGTGGAGGCAGGCTGTGGCAAGCCACTTCTGAATATCTCTTGCCTTAAAAACCAGTGGTCACCATAAGTCAGCTGCGGATTAACAGCAAAAAAAATGATTAAATGTGAGTATTTGTGGCCGCCAAAAAAAATCACCAAACACTTCTGTATGACTTAGACTTAGTTCCGCCTGTGCAGCTGGGCACATTGGGCAACAAGAGCTCTCCCACGATTTTGGTCGGCTGCAACAAGTTCAATTTCGTCCCCTGAGATACGAGCCTCATTTAGATCTTCTGTGAAGGTCTGGTGCCATTTCTTCCATAGTCTACCTTGTTTTCGCTTTCCTCTAGATGGTACCCATTGCATTGTGGTTTTCGGGTGACAGTGACCTGGTAGGAATGGGATGTGTCCAGCAAGACACAATTGTCACTGTCACAATGTCCTGCAGCCTCTGTGTACCACTTCTCACAGAATTTCCTCGTTTTTAATGTAGTCATGATAAGTGACTCCAAGAATCTTGTGAAGGCACCGCTGCTGGAACACATTCAGCTTTTGGGCTATTCTTGCAGTGATCGTCCATGCTTCATTACCGTAAATCGCAGCTGGTACGATGATGGTGCTGAGGAGTTGCATTTTCATCCTAGTATTGATGGCAGATGTTGACCAGATTTGGCGCATCCTCTGGAATACTGCCGATGCTTTGTCAATTTTACAATTCACATCGGCTTCGACATCTCTATCACAGGCCAGTGTGCTACTGAGGTACATAAATTGTTCTACTTCTTCAATACATTGTTGGCTGACCAAAAGTGGAATGGAGGCATTTCCATCTGCATAACCTTTGATTTGTCACCACTGATCCTGAGACCAATCTTCTCAGCCTTCCTTTCCAGGTTTGTAGTCAAGTTCTGGAGGCCAGCAGGGCAATATCATCAGCCCAGGTCAGTAAGCCTAGATCAAGTCCAGGTCAGTAAGCCTAGATCAATCTTTCTGTATGAAGCAGATATTTAACAAAAGTTCTAGGATTCTCTGATCCATATTTTATTGTGAAATGAATCTGTTAATCTATTTCTCTGTTGCTGGTATTTGTTGTAACAGACCATAGCTAAATGCAATAAAAGTTACTTGGCTTGAAGTATTTAATGCTTCATTTTGTTTCCTGAGAAGCAACATTTTATGGGCCAGTCTATTAACACCATAGCACCAGGTGCCATTCACTAAAATGCCCTCACTAAAACAAAGAAGGACTGCAGCAGAAAGAGTGGTTGACAGAATGTAGCCATAGGTGCCAAACTCATTTGTTATGAAGGCCGGATATGACATAAATGAGCCTTGGGCAGGCTGAGCCGAGATCAGCATTTGGCTCACTAGCCAGATCAGCATGGCACATGTGCGTGGGGGGGGGGGGGGGGTGTTGGCTGTTTCTGTCGGCAACTTTGCAGCAGACTCACCAGTCTAGATTAGAACCCCTTGAGAGGGAGGGCTCATTAGGCCCATGAGCCAGCTGAGGCAACCCCCCCTTCCAATTGGGAGCAAGGATGGGTGCCTCAGCTGGCTTGTGGGCCTATTAAGCCCTCCCAGGGGGCAGGATCTAGGCCCCAGGCCACATAATGAAGGCTGAAATGTATCACTCATGTCCTTATGGAAGTTTGCAGAGACAGTCTCCTGACACTGGCAGCATGAAACAGGGAGACCTCAAAAACTATTTTGTTACGTACAGACCCATTGTTGTGCATCAAGAGCAAAGCCTCATGCTGAAATGGTTTACATGATTTATCGACAACACAGCATTAACATTTCCAAGCTTCTCCAGGGCAACTCATTTTTCTTAACTAAGTAACCGAATGCTTTAAAAATCAACTGTGTAATAAAAACTTGCCAAAGACACTGCGGATGATTGATCCTCATTTAATAATGCACTCGATGCCCTTAACACGGCTATCATCCTGAAGTTTATAATAAACCACAGCTGTAATGGAACACACGCTACCTTTTTCATCAAGGCTGTCAAGGAAAGTGGTGCAAAGGCTGATTAAATGTGAACAAGGTAGGGTTCAGAGCGTACTTTACTCATGACCATTAAAAGGCATTCAGGGATCAAAACCAAACTCAGCTATGTATTCAAGGAGAACAGGATTTGGTCCTCAGGTGCCATGCCCCCTAAAAGACACCTTTACAGGGGGGAAGCAGTGCTGAGCGGGCATTATTCCTCTTCTCCCTCCCAACCAAGGTTCTGGTTTCTTTTATGACGACTTCACACCAGCAGCTAACCCCAATTCTCTTCCCAGTTGACAGCCCTATTTTCAGCCTCCACGACGTCCCTAGCCCAAACAAAATTCATATGTGATGTAGTGCAGCACCCCGGGATCCCCCTGCCCTACCAAGTATTTGATGGTCTGCAGGATAGGCCAATGAGATAAGGGGAGTCCAATTTAACATGACTTGTGGCCAAGGAAGAAGCACAGCCACTAGGCTACAGCCAGGGAAAGTGTTAGACATTATTCTGGAATGACTGGATGGCAGATTATTTTGATAAGCCATGGGATGGTCAATCAGAGGAGAGAGAGAAAAAAAATAAGGGAGATTAACTCTAAGGAGCTGTAAAAATATCTTTAATGAAACACACACAAAAAAATCAGGCCCTGATCTACAAAGAAAAGTAAGGGCCTGCTAGCAGACAAGCAACCTTCCCCAGTTTGGAAGACTGGAAGCATGTCAGGAGCTTGAATTCTCTCCCCCCCCCCCTTTTTGTCTTCCTCCTTTCAATGACAGTTGCATGTGAACTGAGCAAGCTACACTTTGCTTCTGAGACTGCAGTTTGCCTGAATACCAGAACCATAAGTCACAATCAAACTGAGTGCTGCAATTGTAGTTTCCAGACAAACTACAGTTTACAAAAGCCTTAGCTTCATATGTAATGGCAAATTATGGTTTGCTAAGATCCAACAAGAAAGGGAGGTAGTGTAAGCATACAACCTATTGTACATGAATAAAGCCAAACAGAAAGGACATCAGAAAGGATGAACTGGCTGTTGAAGATCCCAAAACATTTCCATCAGAAACAGCAAACAAATCCAGGGAGCCCTTTTCTGACTCCACAGATGTCAGCAGTGGTGAGCAAAGAAATAAATCAGTGTGGAATGACTACAGGTAAAGTCTTATGCAAGCAGTTTGCAGAAGGAATGAAAAAGAAAAGATGAGATCCTAAATCAACTCAGCTAAGATGCTGAAGGAAAGCAACTGTGATTTGTGAGTGCTTGCAAAAAAGATTCCTCCCTTTCACCCTGGAATAAAATATCGCTCACCTATTTCTCAGATAAAAGAAGAGTGATGTTTCCACTGCGCCCTATACTTGAGCCAATGACCTCCCAAAACTGATGAGTTTTCTATAAAAGTTTGGAGAGGAATTTGTGGAGACAACAAATGCAGCATTAGAAGCCTAGCAAAAATCAGAGCCAGCATTTCAAATCGGAAAATTTCCATACAAACTGAGTGGACAGCTGCATTTAATGCATAGAAATGGGTGCCTTCAGAAGAACAGAAGTCAACTTCACTGTAGGAAAGGGGAAAAAGGAAAATTAACAGATCAATAAAAATAAGACAAACCCCATGGGGGGGGGGGGGCAGAATCTGACAGAGACAAATTAATGCATTTGAAATACATTCCAATGTTCCTACAGTAAGCTGGAAATAAGTGAGATGTGCAAGTTCTTTTAATAAGGATGACATGTTCCATTTGGATCTGTCGTGGGTCACTGAAGTCTCCCTAATGTGCAGAGTAAAGAACTCAGAATGACACTGATCCAAAGCAGTGAAATGACAACTGGCGATCTTACCCGCTCTCATTCTAGGAACGGTGCTTTTGATACACAGCTAGGGGTGTGTGCCATTTTTTTCCAGTATTTTTCACATTCAGCTTTAAAAGACCCAGAAATTTTTGAAAACGCCCCGAAGAGCCAAATCCCCACACCAGCTTTTTCAGGTTTTCTGAATTTTTTAAAGCTGAACCTGAAAAATTCTCAGCTACAGAGATGAATTCAGAAATCAGCAGAGTAGACCCCAGCATTTAGCTCTGCTGGGTGCCCTACTGCATTCCAAGCTCAAGCAGGCCTGGAAGGGGGGACGGGGAGCTGAGTGCAAAGGTCAGCATCCTCATTTTTTTTTTAAAAAATCACAGCCTAAAAAAATTGGAAAAATTCAACATTTTTCAAGATCTGCTATACAGCTCTCTTAAATCATTACTATTAAATCGTTGCTCTCTTAAATCGTTGATATTTTTTTCATTGAAAATAACCCACCCACCCCACCCCCGAAAGTTCAAATTGCTTTTTTGGGGTTTGTTTTCAGTTTGCTGTTATCTGGATGTGTAACCTCAGCTTGTGGGTTCTGTGGGGCAGTACTTGGAATGAGTTGCAACAACAATTTTTAAACAACAAAATGGTTTACTTTTCTTTACAATTAACACTTTTAAAACATCAACATTTAACGTTACAATTCAAGGTCCTGTTCAGGTTGCATTTCAAGTCCTTCTATTTACAGTCTACTGATATTGCCAAGTCCAAATCTTCTTTGCAAGTTGGCTGGCTCCTGAAGACTCCAAGGGCTTGATGAACAGGTTGCAACATGATGAAGGTCTCCAGGAGAACTCTCACCCATTACAACCACAAAAGAAACCCTTAACAAGGTGTTAAGGGCTTATAGAAATCAAGGTCCGAGTCTGGTAGCCTTGTTCTTCTGCAAAAGAGCTCTTTCAGCCTCTCTGCTGCTCCGAGTCTCCACCCCCTTACTGGGTCAACCCATTCTGGGCCAACCCATTCTGGGCATAGGGGTTACAGATGCACAGCCCTACACATAACATTGTGTGCATCATAAACCCACCTTGGGACTATATATATTTAAATGTACGTAGTAGGTTTGTGTGCATGTAAAACAAGTTCTTTTTCTTTGTGCTACCATCCTGAAGTAAAAATTCAGCCACATGACTGGTGACCTAGGGAATATTAATAAAGGATGCCTCTGAGCAAGTTCAAAGGGAAGAGTTTCCCAATTTCCCCTTCACCTAAGTATGTGTGTTTGAGTGTCCGTGAGTGCTGGGCACCACAAGCTGGGGGGGGTAGGGGGAAGCTGCTGCAACCAGTGCAGCAGAAGTGGCACCACACCGCCTTCAAAGGGACTTTGGCCAGCACAGACAGGAGGGAAATCACGAAGCCCTCCTGCCATCCGAATACTCTATTGGGGAAAAAGTCTTATGCCTCATTTTTATGTGGCGTACGTCTGCAGCCATGGAGGATAGGGTTTTCCTAGGCTGGAAGCTCAGTGGAAGCTGACTAAATTCAGCTCCACCCCCAGGAAGATCCCTGGTCTGCCCCTTCCTGTGCCGGCATCCACTCAGAAACTGCTGTAGCTCTCCGATGGCACCAACTTCAGAGTTTGGTTGCCACAGAGCTGAGTGGCGCCTGCATGCAGGGAACTCCCAATATTTGAACAAAAACCAACAAATGTTTCCAAAAATTATCAAATGTTTCCAACCTTTCAACCCTTCCTTGCTTTGCTGGTGGGAAGCTCTTACACAATCCAGATTTAGAGAACGCACCCCCATATAGGAAGGTGAACTCTTATCTTCCAATCAACCCAGGGCACATGTCCCATACACTTCAATACCCTGTTCATGTTTTACGACAGCTATCCATCTTGCCCTTCCTGGCAGGTACAGGGAATGGTTTTCTTTGCAGAAAGAATCTCTGCTCTGCTGACTTCTTGGTACATTTTATGGCTCCCTCACTCGCCCAAGACCGGAAATGCTGGTGAGCACTTGTTGCCCGATATGCCACTCAGCATGGGAGGATCTAACTCTAACTTCCCTGGGAAAACAAGAGGCTGTCAGGGTCCCAAGAACTCCCTGTGTGCTTCAAAGGAGCTTGTTAATCTCTGAGGCATGACAAATGCACAAATGACCCCAGTCACTGAAATATAAACAGCATTGGGAAACAGAGGATTGCAAAGAAAGTTCTACCTCCTTATGCCCCTCCATCTGTACCCTCTGAAGATTTACTCCTGTCCATCACAGGATCTTTGGGAATGGCACAGATGTGGTACCAGGAAGGGAGAAGGACTGAAGTTGGAGGGGAAAGTGTGCAGAAATTCAGATAGCACCTCCCCATTAACACAAGCAGAGTTTCAACTCAAACTCCTTGAGGTTGGAGGTATATCAAGGTCAGTATCAATTCCAATGCAGGGGCTTGTTTGCATCACTCTTCTGTATACCACCATTTTTTCCTCAGAATTTGCCTCTTAGGAAGGTGTTCTTAGAACCTTCAAATCAGTCTTCAAACGCCTCAGGTTTTTTTAAAGCAATTTATGGGTAACAGGAGCTGGAGAAGAGGAAAAGACTTCCTCTTTACAAAATTCTTATGGCAAACCACTATACTGCTTTTACAACAGCTTGGAAGCATCTTCTGAAAGGTTTTCTCTCAGAAATATCATGAGATCATAGATGATGGCTATTCCTATTGACCTTGTTTGGGTTGCCGTGACACTGCAAAGGAAAGTGAGCCTCTCTGATGCTCAGCTACCACAGTGCATGGAGAATGGGATTGTCACCAGAGAGCAACTCAATATTAGATAGGGTGGAATGCTGGGTTTGTGGGCTCCTAGCCAGTAGCTCTCTGAGAGGCAAAACAGCCCCTTATGCTAGAGCAAATTTTGTTAGTCTTCAAAACATCCCTGGATTCCTGTTTTGTTTTACTGCTATAAACAACCATCTGGAATCTATCCCTGCAACAGTGGAGATCACCAAGGCCAGTGCAGCATAAAGCTACACTGAGACCTCATTTGGAATACTGTGTGCTGTTCTGGTCACCGTATCTCAACAAGGAAATTGCAGAAGTGGAAAAAGTGCAAAGAAGGGCAACCAAGATTATTAAGGGGTTGCAGCACCTTTCCTATGAGAAAAGGCTGGAGAGCTGGGACTGTTCAGGTAAGGCACGACGAAGGTTTATAAAAGCAAGCATGGGTGTTTGTGGATAAAGTGGATGGAGGGAGCTTTTTCTCCCTCTCCCATCATAATCAGAAGCACCCAATGAAATTGTTGGGAAATAGGTTCAGGGCAGACGAAAGGAGATGCTTTACTGAACAAGTCTTTAAACTGTGGAATTCATGGCCAGTGGGAGTAGCGGTGGCTGTGTGCATACCTGACTTCAAAAAAAGAGGTTTGATTGAAGGAGGAGAGATTTATCAATGGCTACTAGCCATGGTGACTGAAGGGAGCCTCCATCTACAGAGGCACCAAACTTCTGAATATCAGGGCCTCGGAAGCAGCAGCATGGAAGGGCCTCTGCCTCTATGCCTTGTTTGGTTGGCTCTCCGGAGCAACTGGTTAGCTGTTGTGTAAACCAATATGCTGGACTAAATAGAGTGTATGAGCAGGCTCTTCTTCAGCCTGCAAGAAGCTCCCTTGGATTCCCTTCCTTATTTCCACATGCTTACTGAGCCACTTATTCAGAATGCCCTCTCGTCCACATTTCCCTCACATGCTATCTCACTATGTTAAGGCAGTAACCTTCATCCACAACAGATATCTGAACTGAAAAGCCAATCCTGCAGTAAAGAATTCTGTAAACTCATTTCCCCAAAGTCAAAAGTAAAGTTGAATAAAACAACAACAGTCCACTGAGGCTGCCCATTAGCTAAACATCATCACAAACTCTGAAAATACTAAAGCAGAAATCAGACACACATCAGATATACTTTGATGACTTATCAGATAATGTGTGGCATTTGGTTTAAAAAGAGAGAAACCCCAAGCAAATTGAACAAGACTAGAATAACACTGCAATCTGAATAAAGACAATTCCTGCCAAGTTTTTAGACTTACTCATACATTACAATCTCTTAGCGACCGAATGTACTAAAACAGCAACCGAGTTTATAATGAATGCCTGAAAAAGGCATTATATACCAATTGCCATTTTTCTCTTTCTGTGAAATTGTGTATCTTATGAATTACTGTTGACAGAATAGTAATTCTCTCTTGAATTTAAATGGGAGCATAAACATTTCATAAACACATTACTGCTTCTTATTTAATACACACACAAATTTAGCTTCCACTAGTGAGCTATCATTACAATGCACCTTTCGTATTTATCAAGGAGTGACACTGCAGCTCAAGGTATTTCCATAAACGGAAGGATGTTCAGATTCTTCTCCTCCAAAAGGAAAGATGCAACCATGTCACTCATATACATTCTTCACATAAATGGCAATATATTATTTCAAATGTTGCTCTAAATTGATTTTGTTTAATATAAAATTTTGGAAGCTGCCCTGAGCCTGTGAGAAGGGAGCAAATAAAACCAATGAAAAAGAAAGACAGAAACTGACTTCTATTGAGTCAGATCATGGGTACGTCCAGCTGTTTGGCCCTCTGCCCAGGATGCCACTGCTATCCACTCTGTTTGCTGTTGTTCTACTCCTTGCTTTCCAACTATCCCATTACTTCTCATCAAAAGTGGTTGCACAGAGAGAAGGCACACCCAAGTGAATCCCCCAGACAGCTGAAACAGCTGCAGCAGCTGCCACGTGGACATAAGAAAGACAGAGGCCACAAGTTCAACTGCAACCAGTGGAGTGGGTCATCTGGTGCACACCTCAGAACCACGGCTGTGGTGCTGAGAGAGACATCTGCCACTTACCATTGGCCACCATCTTCCTTTTGCCCTCCCCACCCGACTTCTTTGGGGGTAGCAGTAAAGTAGGATCAGCAGGAGATAAGGAAGCTGGCATACAGAGATCACCATCTCTCAAGGCACTACTGAATTGCAACAGCAGTTGTTTTGCTCAGTACTCTAAATGAGAACATACACAAAACTGTGAAAAGCTCACATCTCCCTCTGTTTACCTCAGGGAGAAACGTTAGCATTGCCAAATGTACCTGTACCCTTGGAAACCTCTTTCAAGTCTTTTTTAATCTTCATCGCTTCTTCTGCAGTCAGGTCTCCTTTCTTCAGTACAATCACCTGTGGCTGTTCATCTTCCTTGTCACTCTCATCACCATCGTCTTCAGGTACTGGGAGCTGCTCCTTCTGCAGGGAACACAGAGAGTAAAACCATTCAGACAAGCACCCCAGACACAGGACACCTAAATAAGAGGGAAGACGGTGAGATGTTAGTTGGGAAGCGACTGGGGCCAAAAATAACTTTAAAAGTCTCAACAGTCAGCAAAATCAAGTTAGAGGGAAAAAGGCTGGGTTAGAAGGCTTCTGCCCCAATAGTGGTAGAAAGTGCCATCAAGTTGCAGCTGATTTATGAAATGAAGAAGAAGAGTAGTAGTAGTTTGGATTTATATGCCACCTTTCTCTTCTGTAGGGAGACTCAAGGTGGCTTACAAGCTCATTTCCCTTCCTCTCCCCACAACAGACACCTTGTGAGGAAGGTAGGGCTGAGAGAGTTCTGAATGAACTGTGACCAAGCCAAAGTCAACACAAAAATATATTCCGCTAAATACACAAGCCTCAATATAAAGGCTTGTGTATTGCTCTGAGACTTTTAAGGAAGCAACAACTAGATGGAAAACTTCTGGTGTCCTTTTACCGCTGTGCTATAGAGAGTGTCCTAACCTACTGCATCTGTGTATGGTTCTCCAGTTGCACAGTGGCAAATAGGAAGGCGCTCCAAAGGGTGATCACTACTGCACAAAGGATTATCAGCTGCCCTCTTCCCTCCTTGGAAGAAATCTATAATTCCCGAAGCCTAAATAAAGCCCAAAATATTCTGAGGGACCCGTCTCATCCAGCACACTCTCTTTTTAAACTGTTACCATCTGGCAGACGATACAGGGCCCTCAGAACTAGGACAAAGAGGCTTAGAGACAGCTTCTACTCTAGAGCTGTGGCTATGCTAAACTCCGCTGCTTCATATTGATGTATTTGGGGCTGTGTAGGGATGGGTGGAGGAAGGAGAAAGTGAGAATGATGTATGAGTCTGAAATTGTGTGCATCGAGGAATGCTGCTGTAAATTTCGTTGTGCGTGCACAATGACAATAAAATTCTTATGCTTATGCTTATAAAGTGCCCAGTGCGTTTATTGTGCGAATATGATTCCTAAACATCCATCACTATACCTAACGGACTACCACTATATACTATTGCCTAACATAACAAATACCTATTGCCAAACATACAATCATACAACTCTTACTCATAACATACAATTAAATATCGAACAACCATTAAGGATGTGGAGGTTGGGAGTGTTAGCCCTTCCAGTTTTTATAGTCCAATTGTTTTAGTTTCCTCCTCTTCTTGGACTATGAAAACAACTCAATTGTCCATAACAGAATAGCAATTATGCACAAGCCTTGGAGGTCATCAGAAATAAAAAGGCTTCTCTTTTCTCTCCATCTGAGCATCTAAAACGGGCTGCGCGTATATTCCACATTTTCCAAAAGAATCTTCTTCAGTAGAAGCTCAAGACAAAGTGAGTAGTCAATCATTTGATAAGGGCATCATAAGCAGTCAAGCTACTTTTCCCTCTTGACTTGAATCCGAGTTACACAGGGGCTCTTAACACAGCCAAATCCCTATTTCGCACAATCCAACCCAGTGGCATTCACTCCGTGGCTGGCAGGCAGCCACATTCTCAACTACCCTCAGCCAAAAGAGCCACAGTTACTATCACCTCTGACATGAGGTCTGCACCTCAAAGGGACTTGCAGTTGACCAGTCAGTTTGGTGATGGCTGTTTCAGGTCGGGAACCATCCCAGATATTCTGTTTACTTACCACCACAGGGGTGAAATGATCAGAACAGAGGGCTGGAATTGGGGAGACCTGCATTCAAATCACCAGGGAAGCTTGCTGGGTGACAGATACAAAGCCACCTTATACTGAATCACATCACTGGTCTCTCCAGGCTAGTAACACATCTTTGGAACTTTTTCACATCACCTGGTACATGAATCTTTTAGCTGGTGATGCCACAAATCGAATCTGGGACCCTGTGCAGCATGCAAAGTCGATGTTTTACCACATGTCTTAGAGGTTTTTCAGCATCACACACTAACTACATGATCCAATTTTCAATTCAATTTTATTACGATCCAAGACCAGTAAGATACAATAGTAAAATACCACATCATGTCCATATCCCATTTACGAAGTGTAAAATAACATAAGTGAGATAAAATTTGCTAAATCCACCCCTCAAAAATTTAACATCTGCATCAACTAACATAATGTAAAAAGTGTTAAATAAATTACATAAAATAAGATAGTTTCTAATCCCACCCCTTATTTAAAACTTTGTCATTTAAAAATTTAAGTTGACATCTATAAGTGAGATTTCGTTCTATATTACTATTTCAATAGTTCTCTCTTGGCTAGATTACAAATGGACATAGCCTTAGCTTGATGTTGAGCATATAACATTACAGATTTAAGCATATAAACTGAATAGACTGCTATGTTTCTTTGTACGAGGAATTGTACTCGACCTATCAGTAGTAATCATTTAAAATCGGGAACAATTATGATATATATCCCCTCCTATTTACGTTTCTTAAGAAAGGCGCTAAATTTGGCAGCTTGGATTGTCGTCTTCTCGCTACGTGATCCATTTCTAAGTTAGCCTCTGAACCTTCGTACTTACCAATGACACCCAAGGCGCTCCTGAGAAGCTTCGCCTAGCCTACCTCACAGGGCTGTTGTACAACAGAGCGGAGGAATGACCCACAGCAGAACGAGTGTTAAAGAGTCAATAAGCACAGTCCCCAGCCAGGAAAGGACTTGAGGCGAGGGCACTTAGCGAGAGATTAACGGCGTTACCTTGGTGTCTACCGTAGGCCCTTCCCGGTAGCCGACTTGCTCCTTGAAGCGGCGCAAAAAAGCGGGCTCCGCGGGCTTCGCATAGGACACTTGGTTCTTTTTGCTCATGGCGGCAGCAGCGGGAGGCCAGTCGACGCCCCCTGTCTCTCCCCCTCCATGTGACAAGAGGCCGCTCCCCACAGCTCCGCCCTTCCCCTCCATGTCGGCTCCCTCGAAGGCTTCAGGAGCGGAAGACCGTCTCCTCAGCGCGAAATTCAAACCGTCGCCATTTTGAGGGGGAGATTCAGCCTCCTGCGGACGGCGAGACGGGATGGCCCCCGGCATGAAAGGTGAGGCGGCGGAGCCCTCTGTGGGCGGCGGTGGGGCTACCGAAACAGCCGCCTGTTTCTGGCTCTCTCCGGTTCTGGCTCCAGCCTGAGGCAGGCAGCAGAGGTGCTGGATATAAACAAAGCCCCTCCAGCGCCCTTTTTAAAAGGCTCCTCCAGTCAAGTCGGTCCTATTTAAAAAAATAGGACATGATGACGTATATTATTCCAGTCATGGAATAGTACTAATCTGCAGGGCCGGGTTTGCTATTTTCTTGACGTTTGAGCTGGTGTTTATACGGTTCTCGTTGTGTGTGATGCTTTTACATCAATCAGTGACCTGGGTTGGTTCATTCTCATTGACCAACCCAGGTCACTTATTTTTACTATTTTCCAGCCCAGCCCTCCCCTCCTGCATGATTACTTGGAAGAAGGATACATTATATTGTAATTTTTGATGTTGTTGGTATTTGCAAGTGTCTGTCACAACCAGTCATGAAAGGGTTAACTGTATGCTGAGCTGATGTTGTGATGAGCTGACCTATGGATTAGTTGTTGGTCAGTCATTGGTTACATGTAAATGAGCACTTAGATTAGAAGTTATCAAGTTAACTTGTTTTCTTTGTTTGAGGCCCCTTCTGTACATGTGGAATAATGCTCTTTCAAATCCACTTTCAGCGCACTTTGCAACTGTGTGGAATAGCAAAATCCTCTTGCAAACAACTGTGAAAGTGGGTTGAAAGCAGTGGTGGGATTCAGCAGGTTCGCACCACTTCGGCAGAACGGGTTGTTGAAATGGTGCTTTGTAAACAACCAGTTGTTCTGGTGGGTTTTCCAGGCTGTGTGGCCGTGGTCTGGTGGATCTTGTTCCTAACGTTTTGCCTGTATCTGTGACTGGCATCTTCAGAAGTGTATCACAGAGAAAAGTCTGTTTCACACTGTGTCTAGTAAGAAGGAAAAGTTTAGTGTGGTATATTGTCCATGTCCAATTAAACAGAAGTGGGACATATGTCTGAATAACATGTTAAATAAAATATGCCATTTGCAGGGGACAGCTTGGCTTTGCATTATGAAGTAAATCCCAATAATCATGTGACTCTGAAATGGAATTTCTCTTTTCATTTTGAGGAACATGTTTGGTAATTCTGTAAATCCAGGATGGACAATCCAAGACCAAGAGTTCTCAATTGTCCCACTTTCCAGATTTTTTTAAGCACACAGAAGCCAAGTTTTACTAAACAAAACTATTTCCCTATCATGGCTAGCAGTGCTTTAGCTAACAAATGTTGGTCCTTTTTGCACTTTTACGACTTTTTTGTTTTCTAGGTGATTCACGCGATTCAGCGTTATCTTCTTCTAGGTAAGAATCTATTCATTTTTATGTGCACAAATGTGATTGACTGCAAAACCAATGAATGGCTGAAACATAATATATTTAGTTACAGGTACATAAGCTGAAGGTTTCAGCCTGCAGCACAGCCAGATGATTCTACCTTACTTGCCAGGAACTGGTTCCTATTTTAATCTATGAGGGGCTTTTGATTTCTTAGATCACTGCAGTTAGTTCCAAGGATTGGGCTGCTTGCTGGTATATTGTTTTGAGAGCATATTAAAAGTTGGATAGTAACTTATTTCCATAATAGTTTCATGAACTTTAGATTAAACCAGTTTAGCTACTTCAGCTGCATTCTGGGACAAAATAATCTGGCAGAAGTGAAATAATTTTGTAAGTGGTACAGTTGGTCTAGTTTTTCACTCTTTCTGATGTTGCTTTCTTTAGCACTGAAGGTGATACTATCAAAGTTTACTTGAGGGTGCGTCCTCCAGACGGAACTGTGCCAGCTGATGGGAATCATGGCTTGTGCTTATCTGTTCTTTCATCGAACACTATCCATCTGCATTCAAAGCCTGAACCTAAGATCTTCACCTTTGATCATGTGGCAGATATGGACACAACTCAGGTAAATGTGCTAGTTTTGCCTATCTGAAAACTGTGTACCCTATCTAAATGGTTAATCCACATCAGTGGCGTAGGAGGTTATGAGCTCATGTATCTAATCTGGAGGAACCAGGTTTGATTCTCCGCTCTGCTGCCTGAGCTGTGGAGGCTTATCTGGGGAATTCAGATTAGCCTGTACACTCCCACACACGCCAGCTGGGTGACCTTGGGCTAGTCACAGCTTCTCAGCTCTCTCAGCCCCACCTACCTCACAGGGTGTTTGTTGTGAGGGGGGAAGGGCAAGGAGATTGTAAGCCCCTTTGAGTCTCCCATAGGAGAGAAAGGGGGTATATAAATCCAAACTCTTCTTCTTCTTTTTCATCACAACGTGAACTTCGGATCATTTGAAACTAATTGAAAAATCATGAAGTGAACAGTTTACCAAAACTCTTCTTTGGGGTACATTTGAAGAAGAGTTGGTGGGGGTGGATAGAGATTCAGATGCTGCTGAGTGCAATAGCCCAAATGGAATGGGAGAGTCATTGTGCTATGCTTGGTGCATGGGCTCGGACCTGATCCAAAAACCCACCCTGACTTCTCAGCCTAACCATTATATGACAAGAGTCCTGAACTTTATTATTGGGTTTCATGTTGACAAAATCAGGTTTACAATCTGGAATGTGAGATGGATGGTTTCAGTGTATTGGGTTTTTGTTAACCACGGCTTAACTTAAGGAAAAGAATTAAACCAAGGAATCTAATGTGCCTGCTAAAGGTCAAAGGGAATAGCAATTAGGAGAAGTAAGTATCTTATTGCTTTAAGATTTATGATATATTAACTGCTTCTATTTTGGTAATAGCCATGTTCATTAAGTACATTCTCATAATGACTTCAACCTATTACTTGCAGACCATTACTTGGAAGCACGTTTTGTTGATTCCATTATTTTGTGCATAATATCAATTCCTTTATGTCAGAATTGTTCATATTTTATGAAGTGTTTCTGAATGTAGACACATATATTTTTGTTTAATGAAGAAGGGCTTCTATGTTATAGTATGTATCAGCATTTTATTAAGTCAAGCTACTTCAATCAATATATCAACACCTTTTTTATCTTTTCTGCTTAGGAATCGGTTTTCTCAAGTGTGGCCAGAAATATAGTTGAATCGTGCATGAACGGCTATAATGGAACCATTTTTGCATAGTAAGTTTTTGATGTTTTATTCGGTATATATTTGCAGTTTGTGAATTGATCTATGGCAGGTTCCCACCTTGATTTTCTAGGTTACAGAATTCTCCCTATTAAAACCACACAAGTACTTCTTACCATGTTTTCTTCTTCTTTTTAAAGTGGCCAGACCGGTTCAGGAAAAACATTTACTATGATGGGTAAGAACAAATACATTCATTTATGCTTAAGTGTATATTTCTCTGCCCCTTGGGGAAGGGGGAATCTCCGCAGTATGACGTAACACCCTTCATGCTACATAGTATGTGTGTTTAACTTCTCTTCCAGCACTTCTTTGTTTTTCTGAGACTAGTCTATGGAGCTGTTTCATTTTATGACATCTTAGTGGTGCACCTGACTTTTTCCTCTCACCCAGCAAAGGCAGCCTCAGGTCAAACTAGATGTGGTGGTATCCATGTGTCCATCATAGGGACAGTGCTGTCTAATCAGCAGTGGCAGAGCAGGTGCATTCTAATCTGGAAGAACCGGGTTTGATTCCCCGCTCTGCCTCTTGAGCTGTGGAGGCTTATCTGGGGAATTCAGTTTAGCTGGTGCACTCCCACACACGCCAGCTGAGTAACCTTGGGCTAGTCACATCTTTTCGGAGCTCTCTCAGCCCCACCCGCCTCACAGGGTATTTGTTGGGGTGGGGGGAAGGAGTTTGCAAGCCCCTTTGAGTCTCCGACAGGAGAGAAAGGGAGGATATAAATCCAAACTCTTCTTCTTCTTATCTGGCCTGCAGTATGAGGTGCTCTTGTCTTCTCCCCTCCCTACAACTTTCTGCACTTTAAATTGTGGGTATGGATAAGAACACCGCATCCTTCTACCCTGCGGGCAAAATAAATCATCCATGTTAGGCTTTAAATGGCAGAGGTGGCCCCAATATTGAATGTTGTCATATGTAGTTTGGCTCACACGCAGTTCTCTTGGCCAAGAGGAAAGAAATATCCTGCATCTCTTAACAGTCCTAACCTGTTAAGGGAGATATGTGTCTTACTTCACAAACTCTGCATACTTATAACACAGTAAATGAATGGTTTGGTTTTTAAAGACACGAAGTAGATGTTTATGAGACCGTTTCTCTGTTTAGGACCACCTGACTCAGATAACTTCACTCATAACCTGCGAGGAGTAATTCCCCGGAGTTTTGAATATCTGTTTTTTCTCATTGACAGAGAGAAAGAAAAGGTAAAAAAAAAGAATTCTTGATTGCAGACTGGTTCTATATGCCATTAAAGGTTTTGTATTTGTTGTTGTTGTTGTTGATTGCAGACTGGCTGGATGATCTGTTTGAATTAGTAGAAATGCTATATACATCCTTGAATGCCCTGCCTTTTGTTTGGGTACAACAGCTTGCCTGTTCTAGAGCAATATCTGGTTACTGATGGAGGCAAGTAATCATGCAGTTTGCTGCTTTCATGCAGAGAGAATCCGTTGTCTTGTGATCAAGAGGATGACAAACCTTCTCATGAACTCATTTGTTGCTTCCCTTTCTTATTTAAAACTAGTACTGGTATCATAAAATTATCTTTACTCGGTTTCCAACACAGGCTGAAGTGTACTACCATGTAGTTTTTATAGGCTGCTCTTGTTCTCCGCCTTCCAAATCGACATCATTAATGCAGAGCTACTGTAATGCTGCACTGTGTGTGATGTTTTTGTCTTGGATTCAAGATATTTTGGGTTTTAATGTGGGAAGGATGCACTGTTATGTGTGGCTAACACAGGTAGTGTATTTCTGGGTTGAAAATAGAAGCACCAGGGATCACTGCTGCCTTTCCTGGCTTCAAATGGCCAGAACAGGCACCAAAAGTAATGCAGTGGAGGTGGATAGTTGTATTGAATTCACTAATATGGGTTTCCTGAGAAAACTTTCCAATTCAAATTTAAATAAGAAGGAAAATATGCCATGTATAAGCACTGTTGCTTTTCTGTGCTTCATAGATCCCATATTTAGCCATACAACATAATCGATTTTTAGTGCAACAACGCTGGCAACTAAAGATAAACAGACCAAATTTATATATGTGGGGCAAGAAATTTACCACAGGAAGAAGAGCAACGAAAGCTTTGGAAAATTGTCCACCCCACATTGCTCATAAAACAGGATGCAGAACAGCAGCAAAGACCAGAACAAGTGTGCAGAGCATGAAGTCGGTGACTTGTTATCTGCCAGATAGGATGAAAATGACAATAAAAGACTTTAAATAAAAGTATTTTTGTATGTGTAGACAAGTGGGGCTATTAAAGCTTAGGAAGCAGATAAAGCCATGCTTTCCTGTGGACCATAGCAATTTTGTCTTGTTAGACAACACTTCATATTGTCAATATTTTCTGTATTCAAAATGTTAAATGTCTTTTACAGGCTGGTACTGGAAAGAATTTTCTCTGCAAATGTTCATTTATTGAAATCTACAATGAGCAGATATATGACTTACTAGACTCTGCTTCAGCTGGACTATTACTCAGAGAACACATCACGAAAGGAGTATTTGTTGACGGTGCAGTGGAACAAGTGTTGTCTTCGGCCACTGAAGCATATCAAGTATGCCTTCCTTTGTTAGGGAGATGTAGACATCAGAGTGTTTCTGTCTTGTATTTAGTATGGCACTAGTTTAAAGTGGCAATGATGTCAGAAGAGCAGAGTGGGTGGAAGGAATCTTACTCAATTTGGGGCCTTCTTATTCTTCTGTTCCTTTTTGCCTTTTAAGTTCCTGCCATCCGGAAATGTCTGTTCTAACACAAGCACAGATTCTTTTGTGCATCTCAATGTTTTTTCTTACTCCAGATGTTTTCAGTAGCCAGGATCTGAAATGCTGTGCATGTTCTTTACCATGCACACCTGGGGGCTTTCCAGCTTTCCACTTGTCAGCTCTCCAGCATGGTGTAGTGGTTAAGAACGGTGGACTCTAATCTGGAGAACCGGGTTTGATTCCCCACTCCTCCACATGAATGACAGACTCTTATCTGGTGAACTGGATTTGTTGTTCTGCTCCTACACACAAAGGTGACCTTCGACTAGTCACAATTCTCTCAGAATTCTCTCAGCCCCACCTACTTCACAAGGTATCTGCTGTGGGGATAACGAAGGGAGAAGTTTAGAAGCTGCTTTGAGACTCCTTACAGGAGAGAAAGGTGGGGTATAAATCCAAACTGTTCTTCTTATAGTAATATCCTCTTGAATCTCTTTAAAAATACAACCCAGGAGTTGGGGACACTCCAGAATAATACGGTATATCATTAAGGAGCATATGAGGCTGGCAGCAACTAGGAGGGAAAGCTAGCAGATATGCATGGAAATACTCAACATTCTCATTCAGGTCTTTCTGGATCTTGGCTAACATCGATTTTTTTTTCCATTAAAATAATGAGCGGGGACACTAAACTTCACATTCTATCTTCAACTTTTTTGACAGTTAGCTGTAGAACCTCACTATGTATTAAAGAACTTTTAAAATAAAAACATTGTGAAGTGTTGGAAGGCTGTTTTAAGCTGCCTTTTAGACACAAACATGAGTCATGAAATATTTATCCATTGTCTACTAGTAAAAAAGTTACAATTTAAATAAAACAAGTTTGGCTTGCTTCTAGACCAGATTTAGGATGCTTAGTGAACACATTAAAATGTGTGTGATAGTACCAGTCCAGGCATCAAGATATAAGGTTGGTTCTGAAATGGATTGTACAATACAGCTTGTGTCTTCTATTGACTAGATGTTAACAGTGGGCTGGCGAAATCGTCGTGTAGCAGCTACCTCAATGAACAGGGAGTCGTCAAGATCACATGCTGTTTTTACTATAACCGTAGAATCAGTGGAGAAGAGCAACGAAGTTGTGAACATTCGATCCTCTCAGCTCAATTTGGTAGATCTGGCTGGGTCTGAGAGACAAAAAGATACCCACACTGAAGGAGTTCGGTTGAAGGTCAGTGGAGCAAACATACAGCTTCTGTTTCCTTACAAAGACCTCTTTGAATCACCACCTCCTTCTCTCTCCCGCCAGGAGGCAGGTAACATAAACCGATCATTAAGCTGCTTGGGCAAGGTCATCACTGCCCTTGTCGATGTAAGCAATGGGAAACAGAGACACGTATGCTACAGGGAGTCGAAGCTCACTTTTTTACTGCGGGTAATGTATACCATCATTTTGCACAGCTGGTTTGAAGAGAAGCTAGCGATAATGCTCTTTTAGAGTAAAATGCATCTGTGGGTGTTTTTTAAGTTCATTAATTGAGATTCTTCTTGGGAAGACAATTATTTGAGACAATCAAAACATTGACCGATTCTACATATAACAAAATAAAAGCCATGGCACAATACCAGAAGTCTAAATTTTCTCTGGTTTGCTTAGTGTTTGGGTTCCCTGCCTTAAAGAAATGTGAGTATGTTACAGAAAACTACCTGATTTGTGTATTCTTGATAAGAAAGTGAATTCAGTTGGGGATCTTCAAGCGTATATGTAAAATAAGTGTGTGATTTGGGGAAAGGGGGGACTGACGACATTTATTTTGTAACTGGTTCTCAGTGAGATGAGCATGGAATTAATCATGAGAAGCAATCATGCCTTTAACCTGGTCAGGCTTTCAAGAAGTATGACAGGTTTTATATTGTTGGAAGTTCAGTGACTTTGTAGGGAACTAGAAATCAGATTCTAGCCTTGGAATGAAGACAGGATTAGAATTCTGTAACGAATCAGAAGGTATTTATAATAATTTAAAATATTGATTCCTGATTTCCAGGACTCAGTGTAGCTAACATGATTGAAAGCGAAAGATATAGAAATACAGTACAGATAAAAAGGTAGAAAAAGCGAATCATTAAACATTGTCCATCACACTGGCTGACTTCCATTCAAAATAAGCTCTGATTTACAAAGCTTCTGGAATCTTTACAAGGTTGGGGGGCCTACCTGATACCCTCAAGGAGACTGTTCCATAAAACGGGACCTGCTGTCAAGATGGCCCAGGTGAGAATAGTTCTTGCTGCTCTGAGTGAAGGAACAGATGATGATACTGATCTGATCAGAGCTGCCATACAGGCACATAGAAATCATCTTTTACCACTACAACATATTGTAACCAACACTTGTTGATGATAAAACAGGCATTTGATCTTCCCCCGATCACCTTTCAGACAACTCTACATCATGGTACTTACTCTGCAGCTCTAAGACTGCCATATTTGCAATTGCCATCAACCAAAAGAGCCATGTTTACTTCCATCCCCAATATGCCTGCATGTCAGGGAGGCTTGCTTGCATGTTCTTGGGGCGATGTTATTAATGGGAAAGCAGCTCATTATAGCCAGGTGTTTTTTTTTCTAGTGATGCACAGTGCCCCAGCAATAGTGATGTCCCTCTTTGAAGCATCTGATCACTGAAGGCTGTCTGCCCTCTTTGCTGTGTTCTCAGAGCTCTGTCTGTGTAGGGGTGAGCCCGCGAACCCAGCAGAACCGTAGAAGGAGCGCCAGGCATGCCGGTGCCGGCTACGGCCTTCCGGGCGCACACGCTCCACCAACCCCCGCTCCCCCATGAGTCACGGGTCATGAACTGCCTGACTCGCGGTCACCAGGTGTCCCATACAAAGGGACAAAGAGGCTCCTGCCCTCAGGGGAAGATTAGGCCCAGACACGGATGCTTCCTCCCGCACGTAGCAGCCCGATGAGATCATGCATCACATGATGATCTCCCGCTCACCCGACCTCCCGTTCTCCCGCCTGCCCGACCCCTTTACACGCCCCCGTTGAAACCCCAATAAAAGGTGTGAGGGGCGAGCGCACGGCAGAGTTGCCAGGATCACGGGATCCCGCGCTTCCTGCCTCTGGCTCTCTCCACCAGATGAAATCTCCGCGTCTCGTCTCTTCATTGGGGCCTCGTGGGTACGACTACATGTCTGTTGTCTCCACAACAGAGTATTGGCTTTCTAAAGGGAACAAACTAATCTGAAATGTACTTCAGGCTTGTATTGGAAAGGGTAGTTGAAATCAATGTTCATGTCTTCAAACAGGATTCCCTTGGAGGTAATGCAAAAACTTGCATCATAGCAAATATTCATCCAGGATCCAGATATTTTGGTGAAACCTTGTCCACTCTTAATTTTGCTCAGAGAGCAAAACTAATTAAAAACAAGGTATGTTGGGCAATGTGTTGCAATTTGAGCTTGGTGTAATGTCTTGAATATTAGCTGTTGATTAGAAATAGATACAACTACAATTACTACAATAAAATTAAAATAGCCCCTCATTTGGGAGTGTCATATTGTTTAATCCTAACTATACATAGAACTTAACTGTCCTAATTTTTAATGTAGAATATAACAAAACATTAATAGACGCACTCATACAATGAATGCTCTTTGGGTGGTTGTTACAACCCATTTGTTAATAACATTTAAACATATAGGCAAATCACTCTATTGGGCTATGTTATAATTCAAACAAAAAACATTTTTAGTGGTTTCCCTATTTCTTCTTTTTTTCTCAGTGTTTCTGTCTGCAGTGATAACAATTGCAAATCTAAATCCATGTACATATTTTTTTTTCCAATAACCGGAAGGGAAGGTGTTCAGGACTAAGGGAAAATCTAGCAAAGATACTTCCTTAGCTTTTTGACCTTTCAAAAATCTGCTACATATGTCTTCAAATTTTGCTTACAACTTTGAGAGCTGGACATTTCCTTTGAACAACGAACGCCGAGATCCGAAGAGTGCCAAATTGTTCTGCAGGGAATGTACAACCTTGCTGGCAGGATATAATCGTGTTTCTCAAGATTATTTTTTTTGTATGTGTGATGCTTATAAATGAGTTATTACACTGGAAAGCCATGAATTCTAGACTGCCTCATGGACTTGATTTGTTAGTCAGCTATATGTTTCATTATTTTTAAATTTCTGCTTAAGGCTGTGGTAAATGAAGACACCCAAGGGAACGTAAAGCAGCTCCAGACTGAACTGAAGAAACTGAAAGAGCAGCTTGCTCTGCTAACTTCAGGGAGATCTTTGCACGATGTTTCCCTTCCCATAGGTAAATCATTTCTTTCTTGTCAAGATTTAGCATAAGCTATTACGACAATACTCCACTGGGAAGGGGGGTTGGGAGGAGGAAGTTGCTGTAATCCCTCCCCCAACTAAAAAATGAAAAGAATTTCTGGTGTGAAATGAAAAGAAGCCAGTGTCACAGAAATAGGATATGGTTTGGGAGGATTCCTAGATCTTTTTAATAGTTGCTACTTTATTTCACTTTGGCTGTTTACTCAAAATTTCAAGGATGGAAGTTGTATCAGTATTAATTGCTGATCTCAGACAGTGCTGCAGTTCTAAGCCCTATTTAGAAGTGAGTCTTATTCTATGGGACAACCTAGGTGTACATCGTCCTATGCAGAATGTGGCATGTCTAAATCCATTTATTTCAAAGGGTTTAGGTACATGCACCTAATTCTACATGCATTTGGATGCAAGTTGGGTATAATACAGTGATATGGTTAGGATTGTGCTTAGTTTCATGAGGTCTAAGAAACTGGCAGTCGTTTTTTAGCTGTGGATAGGTATGAAGCTCTTTGAAGGAGAGAACTCTGCAGTCTCCTTGTTCTGGTTAAAATGTCATCTGTTTTTTTATCAGTTTAACCCTATTGACTGTGTCTCAGGAACATTTCAGCTTCAGTTTATTTTCAAAAATCACAAAATAAAGTAAACGGAACATACAGTAAACCTAGGATCAAATGTAAGACAGTTAATTCTCTCCAACAGATCTCTGTATTTAATATCTATTTAACCTTCTCTTTAAGGTACCCTCACACATGAGGTGGGGAAAATGGATTATATGAACAGTTTCCTTGAAGCTATGCTGTTCTTGGAAAAATCTGAAAGTGAAAGAAAGGTAAGAATAGGAATGATACAGCACTATCTTAAGAAAAGCAGGCCAGACAACAAAACCCTGTGTGCCCTAGCACAAATGCATTCCTGCTTTGAGGAAAGAAGGCAGTTTCAAAGCTATATCCTTCTTTTAGGATGATTATATTTTATTACTAAAATAAGCTTTGATCACGAGGGTAGGGTGTGTGGAATGGAAAGATCCTTTTAAAACATACATTCTGATGATCAGTGCCTGCCATTGTTTTTGAGAATCTATGTACAACTTATGTGTTGCTGTTGCTTTTTGTTAAACCAGCTGTCTTTATTTTAAGGTACTGCTAGATAAAGTTGCCCAGCTAGAAGATCTGTGTGTCAAAAAGGAAAAGTTCATTCAGTCCAATAAAATGATAATTAAATTTAGAGAAGATTACATAACTCGCCTGGAAAAGCTACACAAAGAAGCTTATGGTAACTTTCTGCCCAAGGAGCAAGAAGAGATCTTCAGGGAGCTGAAGGAGGAACTGAAGACTCTCAGAGAACAGGTAGCCATTTTTTGTTAATGTATTAACTTTTCTGGCCTGGCTTTTGGCACAAACATGCTCCCAAGATGACTGGCACTATCTAATATTAATACAAAACTACAATTAAAAACAGTAAGACTCAAATGTTAGAACAACAGCTAAGAAGTAGAAATTAGCATTAGCAGAGCCAACCTTAGCAGAAAGTTAGCAGAAAGTTGAACAAATTACCTTTTTATAGCCTTCCTAAGAGCTGCCAGAGAAGGGTCCATTTAAGCATTCTAAGGGATGGCAAGGCCATACCTTTGAATAGGCTTTGTCTGGTATCCTCACTACTCAAAGTGGCACACAGCTGGTGTACAGTTCCTGCTTGAGAAGGTGGTCCTTCAGGAATCTTGGACCTGACGGTTTAGGGCTGTAAGGGTCACAATAAGCAATTTAATTTACTCTTGAAAACAAATCGGAAGCCAAAGTAACTGGATCAAGGTAGGTCCAGGCAGTTATCTCAGGGTACTAGCTATGCAGAGGCATTTTGGGGTAACTATGCAGACCGCAGCCACACAACCCAGAACACCCACAAAGGCCACTTCTGTTAACTTCCTTTAATTTATAAAGTAAATTAACTTTGTTTGCTGCAGAAGTGGGGCCTGTAGCATAAATGAGCATCTGAATGTTTAACACACATATATATAGGTGGAGCATCATCCCCGAGTCGTGAAATATGCCATGGAGAATCACAGCCTCCGAGAAGAGAACAAACGACTTCGTTCCTTACAGTCCGTAAAAAGAGTCCAAGAGATGGATGCTCAGGCCATGGTAGAATTGGAGAAAGCTTTCTTAGAAGCTTCAAGAAAAGAGTGTCAAAATGGAGGTATGAAAAGGAAATCAAATATTTTATAGATGAAATTTCATTTTTTTAGATAAGATGTACCCTATTAGACTGGCACTGTCTTACTCACAAGATCTTTCTAAAAGCAAAGTTCACAAAATTCATTGGCACTGTTTTGTTTTCTGTCACATGAGCCCTTCCTGCAGTCTAATGCGAAACGGAGCCAAGCTGGTTTCTTAGAACAAGGCTCGTTCTAAAGTCAGGTTCGTTTTCAGCATCGTCTAGATAGCATAATTAATCAGTATTGCCAACTCACAAACAGTATAGTTCAGAAAAGTGTTCAAAAAGACTCGGGTGCAAGTAGTTTTAATGTGTCTGGATTCAATCTCAGCTTGTTCCTGCCTCATCCTCTTGATCACAGGTTTTAGATCAGGGGTCTGCAACCTGCGGCTCTCCAGATGTTCATGGACTACAAATCGCATCAGCCCCTGCCAGCATGCCAAGATCTGGAGAGCCACAGGTTGCAGACCCCTGTTCTAGATGTTGCCTGAGAATGAAGAACTATTGTTGAGGGCTTAGCCAAGCATACCGATGACTCTTAAGCCCAGTGCCACAGCCAGTCTCATTTCTCACAATACCAGGCTTATTGGGGAGATAGATCTCTTCATAGAATTCAGAAATATCTGCTTGACAGAAGTGTGTGGTACAGAATCTGGCATTCAAGTAGGAGTGAATAGATTTTTTTCGAAGTTGGGGAAGAATCCTGCAGAATTCACACAACAAAAAAGGCAAATTGGGGGCCATTCTAGATTTAGATTTAATAAATCACATACTCCTTGAATAATTGTGTCCAGCCAGATTCTTTTCCAGCAGTGATGACAGAAAACAAGATGCACAGCCTTTGATTTTACCCCAGTTTTATATTTAAGTTGACTGATAATGTAATATAATGCACTGGCATATTGATTTGTTCGCCTTTAGTTTATCTAAAGACCACTCCGATCTCACAGTGTAATTTTCAATCCCCAACAGGTCAGCAGTTGTGTCCTACCGTCATGTCAACAGACAATTGTGCAGCATCTGTTGAAAAGCTAAAAGAGCGTCTGCTGCACATGCAGAGAGAATTGGCAAATTCTCAACAAGAATATGAAGAATTTAAGGCTCTGACAAAGTAAGCTGAACCAGTGTGCACTACGATTATAGTACAAAACAACTTGCCCACAAATATATATTCCACTTTGGATTTTAAGGATAAAATTCTGTATTCAAAAAAGTTTGAATAATAAAATTTTAGAAACGTAAAAAAGGCTTTTTTTAAAAAGAGAGAGAGAGAAAAGTGTTCATTCTGTAAAAAAATGTGTAGAGAAAATTCTGTCTCTGGGAGCCAACGTAGATGGACCGAGACTGGAGTAAGAAGGTCCCTACGATCCACACTAGCCAACATTCTGGCTGCAGCATTCTGTATCAATTGATGCTTCCAAGCACTGTCCAGGGGCAGCTCCACGTTAGAGCTCCAGGGTATTCATCATCGAGGCTAGATTTTCTCTGCCCAGGAAAGGCTGTCACTGGTTAACCAGTCAATGCTGGTAACAGGCACTCTTGAACACCTGCTTATTAGGCAGTAGGCCTGGGTCAGATTTTCTTTAGATGTCTGTTGGGTAATTCTCATGTTACACTCAATGTACATATGACTGGATTTGTGATTGAAACCGCACACTTATCCAGGTCCTTGTTTCATTTGTAAAGCGAACACAGTAGTGGTTCTTTCGTAAAAATAGACATGCGGGCATTCATTTTGCCATGTGCACAGGGCTACACTTCTGGACCATTTCCTGACGAGACACTGCAAAATGGACTCTTTTTTCTGTTGTTGAGAGATCCTATTGATTTTTGCATTACGGCAAAATCTGATCTGCTTGGGTTCGGAGTCCCAGCTATGTTACTTTCTCATTAGGCTGCCTAAAAGTATTGGACTGTCTGAGTGATCCTCCTCTTCAGAAGTAAGGAACACATCCTGGCCTGTCCAATTCTGCGGCTCGGGAGCAGGCTTGCCCTTTCTGAAGTCTTTTATCTCACCCAAGCAACAGAGGGGGGCGCTCCTTCCATCGAGAATGTGACGTGACGGCCTCTTCCCGCACAAACTGTCATGAGTATGGGAAGGCGCGGCCCCTCTACCATCAGTTCTCTTTTTGCCACCCTACAGTGAGGTGGGTTTTTGTCTAGCAGCATGTTCTTTCCTCGCTAAATCTCTATGAAGTGTGCTTTCCTTAAACCAATTCCTGACCTGCGGAGTTCTTTTGTGAGTGACATTTGAAGCTGACATTTGGGTTTCGTTTTTTCCTTGTTGGCTACATTGCTTTGTCCAGGCCGCTGGGTGCTTGCTCTGCTGTCGCTATGGCTTCCAAGGCTCCTTTTAAATACTGTGCCCAGTGTTCCACTCAGTGACCCTCACTCATGATCACAAGCTTCACCTTCTTTGTCGGGAAGAAGCCCATAATGTTCAGGCTTGTTCCATGCGTCAAAGATTCGTGCCCAAGGCTAGATCTGATAGGGTGCTCCACCTCAAGGCAGCCCTTTGGGAAAGGGCTTTGGCTGCAGCTTCAACTCCTAGTTCTGCAGGCAATCTTGGAGCCCAGCTGAACTGTCAGCCGCACAATTCCATGGGTTCCTTCAACATCTACTACTAAGCAAACAGAACTAACCAAGCCAGCTGGAATGGAACCATTCCATAAGAAGGCCAAATCAAAGACCAAACACAGAGAGAAGTCTCACAATGTGCCAGACCTTCTACCAGCTGCCAAAAAGAAGCAGATTTGATTCCGCCTCCCTTCTCTGCACTCTGTGTCCCCAGAACCGTTATTATCAGATTTGGACTACGTTACCCAACCAGACTGTCCCTTACTGGGAGATCCTACTCCTAACCACGCCTTCCCTCTTTGGCTCCAGAGCCCCCAAGCCTTCCCTGGGGCAGCAATGTTTCGCCAGTGAGCTGCAAGATGGGGCTTGCAACTATCTTCCCTGTCTATTGTCGAGACTACTAATGTGGCCCCTCACGAACCAGAACATTTAATCCCCCCCGCTTCATCTGTGGAATCTGACCCAGAGAAGGGGGAGGTTGTTGGACCTCTGGACTCAGACAGTCAGGCTGGTGCCTCCTCTGATGATTGCCTTGGAGAGTCTGATTTAGTCTCCCCCAGCAAGGACCTTCACCTGTACAGGGAGGGAGCAGATGCTGAAGATGGTCAAACCCCTCGATATTGATGTGACCACATCCAGTGCTCGGCCCGAGGACAAGTTCCTGGGTAGACTCTACTCTGACTCCCCAGGAGTTGTGGCCTTCCTCCTCTTGGAGGGCATTTCTGACCTGATCGCCCGTATCAGAAAGAAGCTGCATCCAGGAAGGTGAAAAATCTCTAGTGTATCAGGCCAGATTCTTGCGCCTTTCTGTTGTCACACCCCCTCCCTCTTTCATCATTGCTGAAGAGCTTCAGTCAGAACAGCAACCAGACCAGTAATCAACCTCTGCTGAAAGGGACAACAGGTTCATCAATGTGTTGGGTGAAAAAATCCTACTCTCCTACTGTGTTGAGCTTTCGTATCACCAATTAGCAAACTATTATGGGAGGTTACCAATTTAATCTTTGAGAACAGATTGCACCTCACATTGGCTTCTTGTCTGACGAGGCTTGTTTGGGGGTGTTAGCTGCAGCGGATCGATGCCATCAGATATACCACCAAGGTTGCAGCCTGTTCTTTGATTACAGCTGTGTGTTTTTGCAGGCACGCTTGGTTATGAAACACAGCCCTCTGTATTGAAACGGGGGCAAAAATAGAAGCTCTCCCATTTGATGGATCGATTTTATTTGCCGCTAACGCCAACAAGTTTCTTGCAAGTATCAGCCCTGGCCCCGGCCTGGTGGAACGCCCTCCCTCCAGCTGTCCGGGCCCTGCGGGACCTTGGGGAGTTCCGCGGGGCCTGCAAGACGGAGCTGTTCCGCCGGGCCTTTGGAGGATCCAGCCGCTAATAGTGCCCCGCCTTTGGCCCTTAACATCTGGGCCATACTTCCATCACTGAGACTCGCCATGCCTCCCTTCATCGTGGGGAGGGAGGGATTTTATACTGTTGGAATGCTGGACGCCACCCTACATCTTGAATTTTAATTTAAACTTAAACCTGGGTTTATACTGGTAAACGTATTGGGAGATTTTATCGCTGCTTTTAAATGTTATTTAATTATACTGTTTTTAAATACTGTACACCGCCCAGAGCCCTTCGGGGATGGGGCGGTATAAAAATCCAATAAAATAAATAAATCAAAGTGCTAAGTGGTTTGGGTTCCTCCCCCAAACCACTCGACCCAAACCTTGTTTTGCATCAACAAGAATTTGCGACTCATTCTATAGGCACAGCAGGCATTCCAGCACCACCCCCAGCATGATCCTACCTACAGGAAATTTCAACAGCAGCCCTTCCATAAGAGGAAGAACACTCAGAAGCAGAGGTGCAGTGATGGCCAGTCCTCCTCAAAGGATACCCAGAACCCATGCAAAAATTCTGACTAGTGCCCTCCTCTGTAGAAGGGCTCAAGTTCCTGGACAGATTTTGCAAGTTTGCCGATAAACGGGGAAAAATTTGTTCCAACACTGGGTTTTAAGTGTGGTTAAATTTGGTTACAAGTTTGAGTTTCAACAGTTGCCCCTTTGCTTTAGCTTCTCTAGAGCCCGGGATATGACTGAGTTGATTGCCAAGAGAACAGTTTGGGAGTTCTCCCACAGTTCACTGGAGGTCCATGCTGATCTGGCTCAAGCACAAGTTGCCTCCACTGCCTTCCATTGGTATATCTGCAAAGCTGCCAGGTGGTCATTTGAAAATACCGTAATACAGCACTACACTCTGGATCTATAATCCAGAAGAGAAGCAGAAGTTGGCAAGGCAGCTCTTTAGTCTTTATTTCAATAGAGAGGAACGCCCTACCTCCTTTGGGTAAGCTAACTAGAATCCCGATGTGTGACTGCACTGAAGATCGAAGATGAAAACAGGGTTTCACTTACCTGTAACTGTTGTTCATTGTAGTCTTCCGTGCAGATATACATATCCCCCTTCCTTCCCTGACGTGAGGTCTACTCTTCTATCAGTGGGTTTCTTGACCCAACTTTTTCTATTTGTGGAGCCTATGGTGGAAATAAGGAATTGAGGATCGAGGGGGTGCGCCCTCCTGTACTCATGATGGTTTGAGTGAGAAGAGGCCACATCACAGTCTAGATGGGAAGGGGCACCTTCCTCTGTTGCTAGGGCTAGGTAAAAATCTTCTGAAACGGCAGGCCTGCGCAAGCGCAGCCCAAGACCTCAATGAACAACAGTTACAGGTAAGTGAAACCCTGTTTTCTGCTGCAGACCAACATGGCTACCCTCTGAAACTATATTCATTTTTGTAAACAGGAAAAAAAGTAGGGAACTGGAGTTGGAAGTTCAGTCTCTTCAGACAGCAAACCAGCATCTTGAGAGAATTTTGGAAGCAACCAAGGCTTGCAAACGCCAGGAGGTTTCTCATCTTAACAAAATACACATGGAAACTATAAAGGTAGGTAATTATGTTGATGACAATGAGTGGCTGCTCGTTTAAGGGATATGAATGATTTGAGGCAAACCACTGGAATGAAGTTATATCTTCAGAAAATAATCTTTTAAAATTGCACAAGGAATTGCACGAGATACAAATTCATGTTTGGAATACTGACCCTGTTACTAAATTAGGGTATGCGGTGAGAACTTTTGACTAATTTTAGCTATATATATGCCATCCTATATACTTCAGTTATTCCTATAACTGTTTTATTTTTGTGTGAATAGCCATTGTATTATGCCTTTTACAGAACATCACAACTCCAACTAAAGCTATTCAGCTAAGATCTCGCTTGGTGGCAAGGCTAAGCCCTGAAACGTTGAGTCAGAATTCTATTGATACTCAGAGCTCAGGAGAGATGGATGGTATTTTAAATGAACCTGTACCTGCTGAGATGAACGAACAGGCGTATGAGGCTATTGCAGAGGAGCTGAGATTGGTGCAGGTAAAGTGCTGCAAAACAATGTAAAGTTCAGGCATTTAAAAGCTCAAAGAGTGGGTTTATTGAGAAGCTGTGGATTGAATCTCAGCAATTTTCTTACTGGCCAAAGTGTGACCCTTTTTGACGACAGAAAAAGTTATGCCAGCAGTCATAGGACCTGTTTGGCCAAAAGCCACAGAGGTCAGGGACTGTAGTGAGGAGGGAAGTTGGGTAAGATTACGTGGAAAAGCTGATAGGATCCAGCCCAGTATTTCTCAGTTGGTTTAGTGCTAAGTTACATATAAGTTTGGACAGGTGGGGCAGATCAACAGCTGTCAGGCTTTTCTGAAGTTCTTTTCTGGAAATGGTCACAAAGGAATGGATGACATGCAATTAATAGTTTGCAAGTTTCTCTCTTGCAAAGACGGGACACTGAAAAAAATCTAAATGATGACTGTATGTAAATTAAATTACTGCAAGTTACGTTTTGTTAAACCTTCTGCATTCTGTCCTATTCCAGCTAGATTCAAAATATTCCTTCTCTTGGGCAATGATGCTCAAAAATAGTTTGAGTATCACTGGAGAATACTTGAAAACATTCTTAAAGGCACCTGGTAGTGCTGATTTTGCACTCTGGGATTTGAGCATTCATCCAGTTGGCATATTGGATGGTGTGCTCTAAACTAAGAAGTGTCTCTCAGATGCTTACTCTCTTCGTTAGAATAAAATATGGCCTGTTCAAAAATAATACTGCAAAGGAGTGAGAAGTGCTTAGCACCTCTGATGGTGTTGGAGTATTTCCTCTGGGCTTCTGTGAGTTCTCTTGACTAGACTGTTAGAGTTGATAATACTGGGCCCTCTATAGCAGTGGTGACAAACCGTTGGCACTCCAGGTGTTATGGACTACAATTCCCATCAGCCCCTGCCGGCATGGCCTGATGGGAATTGTAGTCCATAACATCTGGAGTGCCAAAGGTTCGCCACCACTGCTCTATAGGGTGTTTAATTTGGATGAACAAAGTTGTGTTTAGAAACCAGTTAAAATTAATGATAATTCAATAACAGTATTTAACTTTTAACTTTTCCCCCTGTTGCAGGAACAGTTAAGCACTTGTCAGGTCAAGTTAGATGAGGAAGAAAGTAAAAATGTAAAACTTCAGCAGCATGTGTACAAGTTGGAGAGCCACTGTACACAGATACAAGAGGTAAGAGAACCATTGAATGGGAATGTTCGAAGGACTGGAGTGTTGTGGTTATTGAGTCACTGTTTTGACAGAAAGCTTCACTGATTGCATGAAGGTTTGGTCTAGTTTCCCTGGTTGCTTGTTTCCTTGAAATGCCAAGACTGACCAACAAGCTGTTTTTGACTGACAAATACTAGGCTATGTTCTCTGTCTCTATAGGCTGCCTATCTTACACATTCCTTCGCAGTAATGCCCATTATTGACTTCCCTTTTGATCTTACCTGAAGCTTTTCTCATCTGGAAGAAATGAATGGCAAACGGAAAAGCAAAATCTTCTGGAACAAATAAACGCCCTTGAAAAGCAACACCAGGACACCCAGTGCAAGGCTGACAGTAAGTCTGTATGATGATATGGATTGTAGGACAATACAGCCTCATAGTATGCTAATTTTGGGCAGCTGTCCAATGGCAGGCAACATTCAAACTCTTGAACTGCAGCTGTATGTAATTGGAACATTCACAGTTATTCTCGTTTTATACAGTTTTATTGCAGTATTTGCATTTATCCACTTACTGAAGAAGTGTGATACAAAACAGCACATCCAGATTCATATATCTGCTCTGCATGCAGGATTTTTTCTAATTTGAATTTCTGTATGTAGTCCCTGACTTGTAATATAGTACCGTGTAGTCTCTTTGGGTAAGTTTTGCCACATAAGTGGATGGTCACACTCTTCCATTCACAACATGTTCTTTGGCATTTTTTGTTTGTGTTACTTTTCACTGCAGTTCCCTTTTTACAGATTTTTAGTACTGATGTTACTGCTTTCATTTGGCCAAAATGTATTTCTGATGCCTGAAAGGGGTGTTTGAGATCAGAAGAGATTGGGTAGCACAGTCTAAAACAGCCAGGTTGCTACAAAAATCTGGCAACACGACAGCCTTTACCTTCAAAATGGGGGAGGAGGGATTTGAATACAGGATGTTAACAAAAAATCAAATACAGAAAAGGTTAGATGGAGTTCCATTGCCATTTTCTGTGGCTACAGAGAGAAGCCTTTATTAGCAGCAGAATGGATGTACACTTTCAGAAAAAGAGTTTTGTATCACAACCGAACTCTGTGCAATCATTATTAAGATCAGGAGACAAGGGACTCCTAATTACCCCTGGCCCATGAGAGGTCCATCTGGCCTTAACGCGGGCCAGGGCCTTTTCCGCCTTGGCCTGGTGGAACTTTTCCTGGTGGAACAGTCTCCCAGAGGAGATCAGGTTCCTGTGGGACTTTACGGAGTTCTGCAGGGCCTGCAAATCAGAACTGTTCCACCAGGCATTTTGTTGAGGCCGATTTTTGACTACCACTCTCCCCTGGTTCTATTTGTTTCTTTAGCCCATAAGTAGGTTTATTTCTACACTTGGTTTTACAACTTCTAGTGTACTCCAGTTTTTAAATTCTGATTTTATGGACTATGTGGATTATTTTATCTATTATTTGGGTACTGTTTCGTTTTAAATCATAGGTTCTTGTTGAAACAGTTTTTATGTATTGCACTTTGTACATCGCCCCAAGCCAGAGATGGGAGAGGCGATTAACAAATAAATAAATAAATCACTATTCTACCCAGGCAGTCTTTTGCATCTTCCATAAGCTTATTTGATTTCTGTTTCTGTGTATGAGACTAATCTTCGAAGCTGTGTGTAGATTAGTTTTTCAGGGTAGTGTTGCATCAAAGTATCATTAGTAGCTACTGTGCAACTCTTGCAGTATGTGTGTTTTAAAGGGTTTTGTGTGTTTAACAGTACTGAAGAGTGAAGTCCATGACTTGCGGATTGTTCTGCAGTCTGCAGATAAGGAGCTGTCTTCCATTAAAACAGAGTATGATGCTTTCAGAGAGAAGCAAGAGAAAGAACTTAGTGAACTTTCTTTGCGCCACATGAATGTACAACTTCAGCTTGATAGTGTGAGGTAGGTTGACATAACAAAAGCCTGACTTCTGATTTAGTTGGTGCATCTCACTTAAGCGTCTACTTGAGAACACTTCAAAGAATCCAACTGAATACTGGCCCAGTTTCATCTCCGTGTTGGCAATCTTATTTCACTCCTGATGCGCTCACCTTGCAAAGCAGGTCTGGAGACTGGCACGCTTTCCAGATGTTAAATCATGGTTTTGTGTAATGTCTGAACAAGGCCTGTGTGCATACTATCATATGTTTGCTAATATATTCATTAGTATATTGATTATTTGCAGCCCAATCCAGATTTTTTGTGGGGGGGAGATGAGCTGTGGAAACATCGCCGCATTTGTCCTCTACAGTGGTGCAAGGGGCACCTCTACCAGTGGAGAGAGCAAAGGCACTGGTGGCCGGATGCCCCACAGTTCACTGGCTAGTGTCCAAGTGGACACCCACACAAGGCCAGGGTTTTCCCAGGAATTAAGCCGAATATAGTCAGCTTCCACCAGCATTCCAGCATGGGAACACCACCATGGGAGCCCTCAGATTTATGCTGCACTTTTGATATTCACAAGAATCTCTTTATTGGCAAAAAACCTCTAAAATTTTAATAAAATAGTGTTACATTAGTGTTCTTAAAGGCACCATTTAAGCAAAATCAGGAAATCTATTTCTGTCTCATGTGACTAACTGCACTGGTTGTGTTTAAATGCTATAAAGAGTCTGGAACCATGGCTACTGTCCAGAAAAGTTTACCATCTATGTATGTGGCTTTCGACTTGTGCTCCAGGGAACCCAAGATCAATTTGGAATCTTAGGAACTCCTCGGGAAGAATGTCAACAATGGTTGAAAAGCATCAGTGAAAGACAGCCTGCCTGCTGTTACTGATATTTTACTGCAGTGTGAAACCACAGAAGACATTTGTCTGTATTCTGTGGTGTAGCAGCTTTGACGCCGAAGGTGCTATCTTACGCAATGCTACATCTTTCTAAGGCATTTCATTGCCACGGACTGCTTGTATGGCGCTATAAGATACTTGGTCCTGGTTTTGTTTTGATGTTTGCAATTAATTCACTCAAGCCACATAGTATTTTGGAATTCAAAGGGTGTCTTCAACAAACCAGTATGGAAAAAGGGGGGGGGGGGATTTAAATCTTCAATTTAAAATTGCAGATTGACTCCTTACACTGCATTAAATAGGAAGAGCATTATATTTTTAGACGAAGTGATGGTTGTCTACTCCATAACTGAATTCTGAAGTTCCATACAAGAGTTGTGTAGTCTCATGGTTAACAATATAAAATGTCTTCCACTGAAGGCTAGAATATGAAAAAGTACTTGAAGGAAAGACAAGCCTACAAGATGACTATGACAATCTCCAGGAAATACTGAAATTTGAGACTGACCAGTTGACCCAACAGCTCGTTGAAAGCAAGCAGGAAAGTGAAGTGCAGAAAAGTGCATTTCAGGTAAGTGAGGGATGCTATGAAGAATTATC
The DNA here is from genome assembly GCF_021028975.2 of Sphaerodactylus townsendi. Classification (NCBI taxonomy): domain Eukaryota; kingdom Metazoa; phylum Chordata; class Lepidosauria; order Squamata; family Sphaerodactylidae; genus Sphaerodactylus; species Sphaerodactylus townsendi. The sequence continues at coordinate 27,466,880 of NC_059435.1, forward strand.
TTTTAATTCTCTGATATATTTATTATATTAATATATTATATTAATATATTAATTCTCTGATATATTTACAAGAGGAATTTGTAATCTGAATGGTAGAATAAGGAGCTGGTGTGTTCTAGTCTCATTCATCCAGGAGGAGAGTAAACTAATGTGTGCCAAGACTTGGCTGTACATACCATTGGGGGAGGGATGGTCCAGAGCAAAGGAAACCAACCCTTTGTTGTTTACTACATATTGTGATACTCCCACTCCATTGCAGAGATACTGTTGCAGAGACTTTTCATATGCTAAACTTGAAGCAAGTTTTGTATAAAACAAGTTGCACAAAAGCCAACAAATTCCAGAAATGGCGTCCCAAAGCAATGTTTTTTTGCACAGCTGCCTGTTGCATTTTATAAGTATATGTTCTGCATGCGTTCATTCCTTAAAATTCCTAGGAAGCAGAGTTACTCAGATTACCCAAGAAGGTGGAGCATTCCCCAATGCACGCACCCACTCACAGTGCTACGCCATATATCCTATAATAGTTTGGACACAGTCTTCAGCAGAAGAAGAAACTGGCTCGGTTCATAGGAAACTGCCCCATCCCATAAGGGCTGATTTGAACTTACTGACTGAGCAAAATTCAGCACAGGGTTCAGTAGCTTTCTTTTCTTCTATTCTCTGCAACCACATTTATTTCTCAGGGACTATTGGGTCTTTTATTAATAAGAAAAATTTCTGACTGTGCCAGCAATTGCTCACAAAATGTGGGGAAAAACTCCAGAATGGAACATCTTTAAGGTCTCATATATTTGTGTTTCCAACACCTAATTTGTTTAAAATACTTCTTCCAACTTTCTATATCGAAGGTGATGTTCAATACTTAAATCAAATAGATGCTAAAATTCATATCTAACTTGCTAGGTATGACATGATCCAAGTGCTTATAAGCCTTAAAGAGACAGCTTAAAATGTGAAAGATATACACTATACTATTTAGCGATTTGTATTTTAGAATCTCTTACTCCTGTTGGAAAGTGAAAAGGAACATAATCAGAAACTGACAATGCAGTTACAGGAAGATAAAGAACACAGTTCTCAGTAAGTATTGCTTGTTTAATTTCATTTCCATTTGAGCTTAGTTACATTTTCTAACATTTAAATTAATATTTACATAACGATGTTTTGCATGCATAAACATGTGTTGAGAAAATCACTGAACTGTGACCTTCTGTGGGTGCCTGAAGCGGGCAAGATCAACAACTGCCATGTTTTCTCTGTTGTAGTCCCACTTCGTGGAACAGTGTGACTGAGGAGGTCTGGAGGGCTCCCTCACTTCTGTCTTCCCACAGACTATGGGGGAGCTCAGTTAAAAAGGTGCACTCACTGCTGCTCATGAATCCTACTGGATTCCAGAGTGCTCTGGAGGATTTGTGGATTCCAGACATGTGTTCTGTTGAAGCCACTACAGACATGTGGAGCATGAAGCTCTTTTAACCTGTTAACAAGTTTGGCCTTTTTTGACCTCTTTTGTCCTTGGGAGAAAATCCCCGCCCCCCGCCCCCCCTCCTTACCACCCTCCTGGAACTGGGTGATCTAAAAAGGGTTGAGAGATTGGTTGTTGCTGGTTGGTATCCAGATACAAGTGGCTGAGCTTTCAGGGGTGGCACTGTTTGCTGCTATGCATGTCTGAGTTGGGAGGGAGAAGCATGTGTCAGGCGAACCCCTCTCAGAATAAAAGTCCATGAATTAAGCATCCATCTTAGTTTACTCTGTCGATGATACCAACTCATGACTAGTAGGGCATTTAGAAATGCCCCCCTTCCTGCCTGGCTATGAGCTTGCATGACAACAAAGCTGCCTGAACTCTGCTAAGTTTAGTTGTAGGAACTTGTGAATAACAGAGTTTGGAGGACAGCATTTGGGGAAGGAGCTGGGCAAGTCGCCCGCAAAGAAAATAACCAAAGTGTGATTTTATCTAATAAACAGCAGTTGTAGATGTGAATGGGAGTTAAGGGTGGGGGAGACAATGTTTACAGAAAATATACAGTAAGTTGCAGGGAGCAGAAATTGGTGTGATTTTTTATTATTCAAGATTCACTCGAAATATTTATTTTCTATAAAACTGTCCTGGAGAACAGCTGTAACTAGAGACATCAGATTGCTGGATATAATTTATCAGCACAGGATGGATTGTATCCAAATGTTCCCTTCTGATAACTGTGCAACCTTTCTTCTGTGGAAGAAACTTGTTTCATTGGAGGAATGTTTCCTGCATCAGAGAAAGGTTCCACCCTTAGTATGAAATGAAACCTATAGATCAGAGGTCCCCGCTGAAACCTTTTCTGGCACCCGCCAAGTGTTTTTAGAAAGTGGATGAGCCAGGTAAGGTTTCTGCCCAGCGGTGCTTCTGATTGGAGGGTTGATTGGCAGTGCAGATTTTGTAAAATGTTGCTGTGGCAGCAGCTGCCACTACAGCACAAGAATCGGCACTGTTATTGAAACTAAGCTGTGGCAGCCATGTTATGGCAACCATTTTGTTGCTGGGCCCACCATTCCGTATCAGAATTCCAAGTGTGCCTGCAAGCTCAAAAGGGTGCTGGGGGCCTTGGTCTCAAGCCAGCTATGTAATAAAAATCGCTTAAAGACTTAAGGCTTTCAGTCAATGAGGTAATTTCCAATTGGTCAGTTACAAGGATGATCAATTTTAAATATGCATATTGCCAAGCCATCCCTATGTGTAATTTCTCAAGATACTGAAGAGTGCATAAGGGACCCTAAAGGGACCCTAATAAGCAAACTCCTGCTGATGCTAACTGTCTTGAAGTTCTTTTTCATTCTGTTATAGCAACACATCAGGACTAAAATAGCTTCAAAAATCTGCCCTTAAACTTCCAGTCCTACTGATTCAGCAATTCAGTCTTCAGTTGAGAGCTTTCTGATTCTATAGCAATATACATTTTTTTTAAATTATAAAATGGTTTTCCTTTGTAGAAGATATTTGGTTGCCTCAAGGATCAAGTGGTACATGCCTCTACAAACAGTAGAGGCATAGGAGGTTAAGAGCTCGTGTATCTAATCTGGAGGAACCGGGTTTGATTCCCAGCTCTGCCGCCTGAGCTGTGGAGGCTTATCTGGGGAATTCAGATTAGCCTGACACTCCCACACACGCCAGCTGGGTGACCTTGGGCTAGTCACAGCTTCTCGGAGCTCTCTCGGCCCCACCCACCTCACAGGGTGTTTGTTGTGAGGGGGGAAGGGCAAGGAGATTGTCAGCCCCTTTGAGTCTCCTGCAGGAGAGAAAGGGGGGATATAAATCCAAACTCTTCTTCTTCTTCTTCTACAGTGGCTTTGGCTGTAGAGCAATAAGTGTGCTGCTTCCTGTCAAATGAAAGCAGTAATATTTTAATAGCAGGCATAAGCACTATCATCCTGCAAAGTTTATTCTTTATTAAGAGTATTCATTTCTGTTTGTCATGAATAACCGTGCCTAAGAAAGTTAATTCCTTTCTCTTGTAGGGAGTTGCTGAAAGCTTCCAAAACTATAGATCCGGAGAAACCACCATGTGAAATGATGCCAAGATATGAGCAACAGGTACCATGGTGTATATTTACATTATGAATACTGAAAAGCTGAATTACCATTAATAAGCATGGTATGGCTGAAGTTGGAAACTGAAAGAGTTTTGTATCTTCTGCCATTTTAATTTTACTTAATGCCCAGTTCACCAGAACAAATGAAAGATGCAAATAATTTTTTTAGGAAATAAAGCTGCAGAAATTACAGCAAGACTTGACTGCTGCTGAAGAGCTTACTGCTTCTCTACGTATAACAAATGCTGCTGATAAGGTATGCATTACAATTTATGTATACTGACCCTTCTCCAGAGCTAGAGGTCACACTGTCTAGAATAAGTTTATTCAGGTCCCTCTGCAAATTAAAAGTTTTAAAACTTCATCAAAGACAATTTTCTTTTTTCTTTTTGCATGATAATAGCCCATTACACATGGAACGCATATCTTAAGACTCTTCTCCGTGCAGTGGGCTTGCAGAGGGCTCTCCTCACATTTCTCTATTTACACATGAGATGGCACTCCCTCTTCTCCCTGGAATTTTTCTGCAGAGAGCTGTCCAGGCCTGGTTCTCTCAACTCCGTTCATCAAGTGATTCTTAAAGGCGCAGATCTCATTACACCTGATGGTCAAGACTGCTGGCTAAGCCTTAACCTAGAATTATGTCGATGTTACTTTTTGAAAAGCTGGCTGTGGGTGGAGGGAAGGTCTCTGGGGCAAAGCTGTTCCCACTCCTCACGCTGGCAGCGAAGCAAATTAAAAGTTGTGCTAAAAGTGGTCTCACTTGCTGCGGAGAGGACGGAAAGTGAAAGCAGTCCTTGAGGAAAGAGATCTGAACCAAAAAATCTTGCTGCAACACAGATTTGCCCCCATCATGCAGCAATCAGTGTTCAGTTGTCCTATATCCTTTCATTTTCTGGATCTCAGATTGCCCTTTTGTTCTGGTTTGGAGAGTGGAGTGGGAAGAATCTGATCAAATCTTACCTGGCAGGTTAACCATTTGACAAATCATAAGCCAAAAAAGCTAACCTGCCAATTCCTCTCCATATAGCCGTTATACTGCCTTGACTAGGATGTATAGAAATGGAATAGAAAGACATCAGAGATGAGCTATCCAAATAGAAACTCTCATTATTGCCTCAGAGAGACTGATAGAATTAAATTTGGTGTAGCCGAGTTTTAAACTTCTAAAGTGAGTAGCATTTGTGGAGACAGAAATGTGATAAACACCTGAACACATGATAGGTGCATGCAAACATATTACTAACACAAACTTTTAAAAGGCAATTCCAATTTTTGGCATTGTTGACATACCATGTGTAATACTTAAGATTTATTTCATATTTCTAAAATCCTAGTGCTATTTCTTGCTTATCAGATGTCTTATTCTACAGATTGGACTAATTTACACTACATAGTCTGTTTTGAGTCTCAATCAGGAAGGCAGACTATCTATAAATCAAACATACTCTCCTCTTGCACCATTGTTACCATTTTAAAGCCACTCAAAGCAATGTGAACATTTTAGCCAATGGCCTATAATATTTTGTCTTGACGCTAATCCAAGGAGATGGGAATAGACATGAGTACTGATCGATAAATTTCAGGTTCAGGGGTATTTAACCTGGAAATTTGACTGAAAATATTCAGGCAAAAAAAACACCCAGAAATTCTTCAGTTTGCTCCCCCCACCCACAATTTTCCAAGCCCCCATGGGCATTGGAAAATGGGGCGGGGGGAAGAGAACTGCCACCACTTTCTCTTTCATGTGAGCAGGGTGAAGCTGTCTGTACCCTGCTGAGCATGGAGATCCCCCCCCCCCCCACCCGGGCACTGACTCCCAAGTCTAAGTGAGCTTAGATATGGAAGTGGGGGAGGGAGATTTAGAAATCCAGATTTTTTTTTCCAGCCCCAGGTATATTTGACTTTGAATACACCTGAGGGTTTTTTTTTATCAGTGAAAGAAAAAGCCAATATGTCTTTTTCGGGGTTTTCTGTGATTAACCAATCCTAGATGGAAACAAATATCTGGAATGACTCTGTTCTAGATATTCAGAAGTATGTATGCCTTAACAAAATTAAAATTAATACAATTTTTCTGTTTCTTAGGAAGTTGTCACAGACCTGATGAGCCAGATCCAAAAGATGAGGATGTCTATCAATCAGAAAACAGAATACATAGAAGGGCTGACAAGAGAACTGGAGGATTTAAATGTATGTTCTCTTCTTTCCCAAATGGCCTAGCAGCAGCAGAAACCTGAATGCTTTTATCAACAGTTGATACTGAATGCTTTCGATTCCTTGAGCATTCTGGGAGAGAGAACTGTGTTTTGGAACACCTTCATAGACTAGAATGCTGTCATACTGACTGAATAGTGCATTTCACTGTATACCAAATACTGCATTTTCAAAGCACATATGTATTCAGATGCTTTAAAAAGTAATGAAAATGTAGGTAAATTGTTTATTAATAAACACATCTATGGTTAGTGGCCTGCATCTTAGAACACAAGTTTGCTATCTATTTTTGCTGCATCGTAGCTGATAACATGATGTGTTATTTTGCTAAATCGTTATCCTTATTCCTTCTTGTCTTCTAATTGGGATAAACTTGGTTCGGCTTTGCAATGTGACATATTAAAATGGATACATTCAGCTGCTTATCAACCAGTCTGTAGTATTTCAGGTCAGGTTTATGATTTTTTTTCTAACATATTTTTATTTCTTTAGTATAAGTACAACTCTGCTTTAGCTATGAAAGAAGAAAACAAAGCGATTATAGAGACACAGGAAAGGCAGATTGAAGAGTTGAGAGAGGCCATAGAGAGAGTGCAGATTGCTGACAAAATTGAGGTAAGACTGGTGTCCTCACTGTATATATGCAGACCTTTAATGGCTAACATATTGAAAGAATTTGTACAAAATGTCTCACTGATGCAGAAATCATGAAGCTGGAACAGGAAGTATGCAACCTATTATTTTTGTATTCCTGCTGAAGTTTTTAAAAAATCAGATTTCAAATCCTTGTGATTTTAGCTACTGGCACTGATTAACGTTAATGAAAAGACCACCAGACTCCGTTCCTTTTAAAAATTTGTCGGTTTCTTAGCTCCTGTTAATTGTGTGCACAGAATGTGTAACCTGTCCTGTTTTAAAATCCTTTTCTCATTTTTTCTTTGAGAAAGCGATCCTTGTTCCAAGTTTCCAAAAAAGGTGATTCACCAGTAACTTGGGGAGTATTTCTAAGCATGTCTATTCAAAAGTATAGCTCATGTGATTCTACAGGGCTTACTCCCAAAAAAGTGTCCTTAGGATCACAGCCTTGCTCTACCCAGTGAAAGCACAGCTGAGCTGGATTTTGAAGCAAGTTGCACACTATGTTCAATCCCCCCCCCCCCTCTCTCTCTCTGCTGAACAAATTGGATTTTACCAGCCAGACAAAAAGTTTGGTGATTCAGGCTTACCAGTGGTGGGGGCTTGGCTGTCATAATAGCTGTGAGTTCTGCAAAGCACAACTCTAGACTATTGGACCCCCAACAGGTACCTCCTGAGCTATCAGTAGCTCATTGGCTACTTCAGAATAGTCCATGCATCTCCTAGAAGACTCAGGAAAAGATCTGTTCTAGGGTTTTTTTTAAGTTTTCATTTTTGTAGGCTTTTTCGTGGGATTTTTTTAGAAGTTTTGATTTTTATAGGATTTTTTTGTAGGATTTTCGCTGATAGGTCATTTCTGGTGCTCTTTGATGGGACATTTGTCATTACTGACTATCTCTCATTTAAGAAAAGGTTGCCAAGTTTTGTGGTAGATTAATTAGGTGAATTGTATGGGGACATTGCTTCCCGAGATTTCAGAAACTGATTTACTACCAGTCCAATTCTATCCAGGGCTCCTTAGCTGTGTTCTTACTTGCCTACTGCAAAATTCTTATTGAAGTAGCATCCGTACATTTATTCCAGTGACAGGAGTACTCTATTACCTTCCCACCTTTAAAAATAATTCCCACATAACACTCGCAGTAATGATGTCCTGACACAAGATGTGTTGGTGGCTTTCAACTCTGGCATTGGGGGTGTGGGGAGATGTTCCCTTGTGCTGGTCTTTAGTTTCCTGTACCTGTTCCTAGGGTTCTACTGTGCTATAGTGGTTAGGTCAACTGCCACCTTTTTGCACAGTCTAGGTAAAACAATGGTCCAGATTCAGAACTTCCATGAATTGTTACCTAATCCACATTGTACAGAGAGGCAGCTGAAGTATATGCATCAAACATTCTGAACTGAAATAGAACAGGCTTATTTTTGTTCTTTTAAAATCGTGCACTATTTTGTTTCCTTGTGAATTTGCAGCACTCTCCTAAGCTGGATTGTATTCTATGGATTTAAAGGTTGAAATTCTGCTTAGGATAGGATAGCAATTGATGCAAAATTCCCTTGTCTACGCTGACTGGAAAGCATAATTCTGTTGTCCACACAAGTTAGTAATCCATACTTTAGATTCACATCTTCCTATTGTGTACAACATGCAGTTAGTAATGTATAGCAAAATTAACCTTTGTTGCTTCTCCACTGGGTAAGTTGCACCACAATTTAACAAGAAAAATGGAGGGATGGTGAAGGCTATTGCCAATCACTGGGTTATTTCTTTGTTGCTGTTTGGGCCTTTGTTTACATACAGAAAGAGCTTCTTTGCGAAGATTTGAACCACACTTCTGAGCAGCTGAGCAAATTAACGGAAGCTTCCGAAAAGTACGCAGCACTTCTTCAGTGTGCACAAGAAGATATGATTAAAAAAGAAGCAATAATCCAAGAACTTAAGGCACAGGTAAGCTTGTGTGAGTTTTTTTTAAGGGGGTGGAAAATGCAAGGAGCACTTGTTGATTGCGGTGCATCACTTTCTAATTTATACTGGCTTTTACTACATGGGAAGTTCTAAGCAGAGTTCCTTCCTGCTATGGAATGAGGTGGATGGGCTTAGAAGGATGTATCTCTGCTTAGGATTGCACTGTCAAGCTGTCAGAAAGCATACATTGAAGGTAGCCGCTGAGACATGTTTGTGAATGCTTACATGAAGGATATGATGCTCTTCTGTGGCTCCTTGCAACATGTAGTTTGGGTTACTTCTGCCATGGCTGCAATCTGTACCTAGGCATCTGACTGCAGCAATCCTATTTCTGAGCAGCCTTACAACAGAGGGCAGGGTGACCATTTTTTGTCCATTCTGCCTTTGAGATCATCAACACTGTGGATTCCACCTATACATACTTATGTGTAATGATAGCTGTTGAAAAAATATTTAGAACAAGCCAGATTTAGGAGAAGAGTTGGTTTTATTTATTTATATCCTGCCCTATCCCCGCAGGGCTAATGAGACTCAAAGCAGCTTACAGTTACCTGCCCTTCCTCTCCCCACAACAGATATTTTGAGAGGTAGATGGGGCTGAGAGAGTTCTGAGGGAACTGTGACTAGCCAAAGATTGCCCAGCAGACCTCATGTAAAGGAGGGGGGAATCAAACTTGGTCCTCCAGATTAGAGTCCACTGCTCTTAACCACTACACCACTTCCATGAACTACTAACCAGCTCTGTTGTTGTTGTTGTTGTTTTTTAAGACAAACAGCTATTCATAAGAAGCTTCTTTCACTGTTATCAGAACTGGTTTGTGTTAGCTGAGTAAACTTCCTAAGGACATTAACTGTACATCAGAACAATAGGAATGAAAAATATCTGTTTGGTGTTAGAGAAAGTCATAAGCAGATTCAGTGCACTGCAACTAATTCAGAACTAAAATATCAGAGTCAGCGTGGTGCAGTGGTTAAGAGCAGCAGGCTCCAATCTGAAGAACCAGGTTTGTTTCCTCACTCCTATGCATGAAGCCTACTGGGTGACCTTGGGCCTGACACAGTTCTCTTTCTCAACCCCACCCACCACACAAGGTGTCTGTTGTGCGGAGGGGAAGGGAAGGCAATTATAAGCCATCTTGGGACTCCTTAAAGGCAGAGAAAAGCAAGGTATGAAAACCAACTGTTCTTCATCATATAGCAATAGAACTCAAATTTATCCTCTCCCATCCTAATAAAACCTACTGATGCCTAATAAAATGCTGCCAACCTTCATGCCCTGGCTGTGACTAGAAACCCATCATAATAACAGGCAGTAAAGTAACTAGTAAATGAGCTGGGACTGTAGCATTCTCTCAGGTTATGGAGGAAAATAAACTATTATTGGAGAAATAATGTTTTCCACAAGCAAGCTTTTGCACATTACACAAGAGTAAAAGTCTAATCCAGATTATGCTTTCTCAGAGACCCTTGGTGATTTTTGTTGGCATTTTAGCAAATAATAGAACGAGGAACTGATAGACCAGAACCATCAGGAGGATTTCAGGTTCTCAGAGAAATGTCCAAAACTATTCTTTGCCTATTTTCTTCACTGAAGAGTTGCAACAATTTGTGATCTTGTGAATAGTGGTTATTCAATCTGTTGAATTTTTTTGTAGCTATTAAAAAAGTCAGAAGAGCTAGCAAGCTGCAAGAGTGAATGTGAATTTAAAATACAACAAGCAGAATGTTTCAGAGATTCCGCTGTAGCAGTGTCACAGGTATGCTAAACATTTAGTGATTTACAGCCCAATCCAGATGTGAGAGGAACTCCACAGCTGCTGGAGATGGTGAAGGCAGCACTCGCTGCCTCCAAAGGGGTTTTTGGTGGCATGGAGAGGAGGCAAAACTGAGAAACCTCCTGTTGTTCAAATAGCCCCACTGGAAAAAAGGACATAACGCTACACTTTTCAGTGGCATAAGGGGAGGGACATTCCCAAGCCCCTGGTGGATTCCTGGGAACACCCTTGCCTTGCCCCTTCTGTGCCAGCATGTTCTTCTTCGCTAGCGTAACTTCAGGACGGTGAGCCCTTCTAGATTTGGGAGCTGCAGAGTTGTGTGGTGCCTGCTCGCTAGTGGGGTGGGCAAACATGCCGGTGTGGGCCCCTATCATTCCCACACACACACACACACACACCCCCGCTTAAATCTGGATTGGGCTGATAATGTTATTTCCATGAAGCTTTATATTTGTGCAAGAATGCCTGAAAAAAAGGTACTTGCTTATAATGAGAGAGAGAACTGGAGAGCTGCAGGTTACAGACCCCTGCACTGTGGGATAACAGCCTTGGTCACTCTACCTGAAACTATACTGGTCTGCTGATAAGGTGTTTCCCCATCTGAGAGCCAGTATGATATAGTGGTTAAGAGTGGCATACTTTAATCTGATAACTGGGTTTCACTCCTACACAAGAAGCCTGCTGAGTGACTGGGCTAGTCACAGTTCTCACAGAACTCTCTCAGCCTCACCTACCTCACAGGGTATCTGTTGTAAGAAGGGGAAGTAAAGGTGATTGTAAGCCACTTTGATCTCCTTAAGAGTATAAAATGAATTCTTCTGTCTTCATTTCTGTTGGGTAATAAAGTAGATGATGCTGGGAAATTTTTGCTTTGTCCCTTGCTGCTGCCTAGGCTTAAGAGCAAGGGTGTCCAACTCTGGTGCTTCAGATGTTCATGGACTACAATTCCCAACAGCCCTTGCTGGCATGGCCAATTTGGAATTTCATAGAAAAGAGATTATTGGATTTTTAAAAAAGGGAAAATCAAACATAGAATTACAAATGTAAAAATTATTAAGACAGAAGGTTTATAAATTACTGATGATTAAAAGAAGTAACAATTTTGGTAAGGAAAACTATAAAGTCAGTGTCACAAAAAGTCAGAAGTCATAGACTGAACAAGATGTAATTGGGGATAAGCTAAGCTAATTATTATCGTTTTAGAAATGAGAAAAGGAATATGGTGGTGTTGTATTATTTTTCTGCAAAAAATTGAATAAAGTTTGTTATTTATTTTTTTTTAAGATTTTCTTCAAGGCTAAAGGGATCTTTGACTCTTGAAAGCTTATACCCTGAAAGACTTGTTGTTCTCCAAGGTAGTTCTGGACTAAAATCTAGATGTATTAATTGCAACTATTCTTTTTTTTTCACTGTTGCTTTTTTTACTTACCTGCCTTGTGCTGGACCTTTCCATTGCTAATCAATTAAAATTATACCCTAAACCTCAAGACTAAGGAGGGCTTTCAAACCTTGTATCTGGGCTGTACTTCTTGCAGTGTATTCAGAAGGAGTATCTGTTTCAACAAGGGTGGTTCTTGTTTACTTGCTAGAGCCCCAAAACTCCACCAAACCTTGATGCATACCTGGCAAAACACTTGGAGACCCAAGAGCAGGAGATATTAGACCGAAGAGCCTCTGCGGTTACTCTGGAATGCCTGGTAGCTGAGTTAAACGAAGAAAGAGATGCTAAGAACTGTGAAATCCTTAGGCTGAAGGTATCTATACTTCAAACATTTGAATTTTTAAATTGGAGCATTTTGTGACCTGCTATAATATCACTATTTTAAATGCATGTTCTGGCCACTCCATTAATAGAATTGCCTTGCAAAGTCAAAGTTTATTTTTTAAAAGTAATAAAATTGCACGACAAATCCCTAACGTTGAGTTGATTCTCTCCTTAAGCTCCACAGTCTTGAAGGTATGTTAATATTTCTTTTGGTACAAAGTATGCCTTTTTGATATTTGACTTCCAGAGTACTTAGAGAACAATCTGAAAATACTCATTTCATATCTAGCAGATGGTTTTTTCTTCTGTGGTTTAGACTCAGTTGTGTGAATTGGAAAACACCCGTCTGGAAATGCAGACATTAATGGAAAATAACAGAAACCTACAGAGTCAACTTGAAGAATCAAGAAGAGGAAAGAGGATTGGGTAAATATGAGTGGAGGATTTAAAAGATGCTCTTGTGAAACCCCATTTCTAATAATTTACTTTAAAAAATTCATGCTATCTAAAAATGTGAGCAGAATGATGAAATATTGTAGATTCTTACTGAGATCCCAAATGCTGCTTGGACAAGGCAGATGGACTATCACAATGGCCACAGTGACAGGAAGCTGGTGGCTAGCTGCAGGCTATGTGTAGGGGTGCATAGCTAAATATGTCAGACGGTGACTGAGCTTTCTGTCATCTTAAAATGTCATATCAGCTGCAGTCCTTTCTAAAGAAGTCTGACCTGGCCATAGCTGCATATTTTCCGATAACGTCCGGATTAGGCTACTGGTAATGCATTCTCCATGGGACATGCTCTTTGAAAAGTAATACAGGCCTACCTTACAGAACTGATAAAGGTTACTGAGACTAGCTAATGCTTTGAACATACAAGACATTATTTATATAGTGAACTGGAGTTCTCCCACCATCCAAGATAAGTTTTAATTTTCTTCACTCTTTTAGCCTTTATCTTTTAGCATTTTCTTAATCTTGGAGTGTTTTTGCTACTCAAGGACAGAGTCCTTTGATGTTTGTGTATGAGGAGTGGAGCTGAGTGTCCCCCAGCCGCCTCTTTTACTGTTTAATTTAGAATGACGGTGGAAAATGAGGCTCTAATTGAAACGACATTGCCCCCTGAAGTCTGATTTATGTTCCTCTTCTTTTAAAGTTGCTTTAAATGTTGTTTTGAATGTTCTAAATGCTGTTTAATCATCCATTTCAAAGGGATTTTAACAGGTTTAAATAGGACTCTATCAGGTATTTTAAAAGGATTTTAATAAATCTTAAATCTTAAATCCCATAATTTTGCTAACTTCATTTTAACTGCTTAGTCAGTCCTGAAGAGCAGTGGCGTATTTGCCTAGGGACAAGGGTACCTCTTGTCCCAGGGTGCCACTCTTCTGGTCACATGGGGGTGCAAAATTGGCCCCCCACATGACTAGGAAGATGGCAGTGGGGGGGTGAAGCCAGGCACCCTCGACCCTGCCCATGTCGATGACACATGGGTGGGTTTGAGGGTGCTCAAAGATGACAAGGCAGCAGGACTTCCGGCTACCTCATTGTCTCTGAGCGCCCTCGACCCTGCCCATGTCGTTGACATGGGCAGGATCAAGGGTGCCAGCTCTGCCCCCCGCTCCGCCCCTTCTGCCAGCTGGCTCCCAGACCAAAGTCTCTTCTGCCCTCCCCTCTGGGTGGGCCAGAATTGATTGCCATCCCCGGCCTCAGAGAGCTGCTTTTATAAGCACTGAGGTCGGGGGTGGGGCTTGTGGAGGCATGGCCATGCCCCCTGGGCCTCAGTGCTTATAAAAGCAGTTCTCTGAGGCAGGGGACCGCAGTCTCTTCTGGCGTACCTGGGAAGGAAGGGAAGGAACTTGGCGGGGTTAAGCCCTTCTTCTCGAATCCCGCCTCGATATCAAAGTCACGACTCTGCCAAACTTTGAGAGCATGGCCCAAGCCTTTCTACTAACCTGAAGATCCAATACACTTGTAATAATAAATGCTCATCTGCCTCCAAGCCCTGATCGAACTGTTCAGAACACAAGATGGAAGCAATTGTTAGATTATATTGTTAAAACTAAACAAAAGACTCTTACCAACAATGTCATGTTGGCAGGTGATTTTAATGCCAGAGTGGGGGCAGACGAGCAGGCATTGAGGAAATGGGGCTTGATTCTGAAAATTTCTTGACCTACATATAATCCAGAGATCTGAGGTTTACTTTGCCTAATTCCTTTCTCCCCCTTGTTTTAGCTTTCAATTTATATACTGATATTTGTTCATAATTTTATTTTCATTACCGGTTTGGTGATTGAATTCTCTGTTGATAGAATTGTATTATTATGCCAGTTATTATGTATTGCATTATTATGCCAATAAAGGTTGTTGAAGTTGAAGTACTTATTTATAGCTTTTGATTTTTTTGCCATGAAAGGTATTGTTGTTTTTGTTGTGGAGAATATGGTGAACTTATTTCTCGTTCCTGGGTATCTTCTCGTTTTTGCATATTTTACAGTAGTCCCAGGCATCAAGATGTTCAAAACCCAGAGGAGAAAGAGAAGGAAATGAACAGAGAAAGAATAGCAAAGGTATTGTGTGTGTGCATTGATAACCATAGTAATCTAATGTCTTGTATGTCGTTATTGACTATGTATTTAAGTTTCATGATGACTGTGATTTTTTTTCCATTTTTGGGATGCGTGCAATTTCATTATAGTGAAGAGGTTCTTTGTCATTTATGACGATCAAAGAGAAATAAAATGACTTACCTCGTGGTTCATTGGCTTGAACCTCAATCTTTACTGGCACGAGCAGAAACACTTCAGCTTGAATTTCCAGCAATCCCTTTGCCCTCACCCACAGCTTTCCACACCACCCAAAAAACCACAGCACGCATTGTTCTAGGACAGTGGTGGCGAACCTATGGCACTCCAGAAGTTCATGGACTACAATTCCCATCAGCCCCTGCCAGCATGCTGGCAGGGGCTGATGGGAATTGTAGCCCATGAACTTCTGGAGTACCATAGGTTCACCACCACTGTTCTAGGACGTAAATGTTGCAGTGCAGCATGTTTATATCAGCACTGAAAGCAGTGTATCCTTGTGCCCACACACCAAGTCTCACTTCTTGTCACTTCTATTATGTTCTATTAAGTCACTTCTATTATGTTCTATGAATTATTAGTATTCTTAGTGGTACTGTTATTGTTATTAAGTTCCTGTTGTTATTATTATGGTATTAGTATGTTATTATCTTTTAGGAAATCCGCTAGGGTTGTTAGGTGTTCAGAGGTCTGATAATTTGTTGTTAGTCTTGTTCTTATTCTGATTGTAATGATGAAGCCCCTCAAAAGGGTCTTTGTGCATCACAGCAGGAAAAGAAAAAACTTCCCTGCCACCCAAACAGCCCAAGCAGGCTTACACTGCCCAAAACTGTGGCATAAGTCTGGAGACTCCCAAGGGTGGCATTCCTGGGATGGAATCTTTGCCCCATCCCTGGGAACAATCTGTCCCCTCAATCATGCCAGTGTCTGAGCTAGATACAGCACAGTTCTGTGGCAGCCTGGGCTTTGCTGTGGAAGTGAGAGACAGCCAGCCGCAAGGGTTTTTCCTCCCTGTGCCCGTGTAATAGTCTGTTACTCCAGTCAATAATTGAGACTCAAGGAAGGTTCAAGAGCTTTATTGAACTGTGTCAAGAATCCTTGCTGCAAAATAGCCAGAGCTGACGCCCAGGCCTTTGCAGCGAGTATATACACACATTGCCCCTTTGATTGCTCCTCCCTGTTCTCAGGGTTAGTTGCATGAGAAAAGAACAATGTTAAAAACAGCATGTTTTTTAAATGAGTTTAAATCCTAGCTATACTTGCTAGTCTATCCACATTACATCATTGGCTGATACTGAAAACATAACATGACTACATTGTGTGGCATACTCTGAATATTACTATACATTTCCAAACAATACTGAATGTTTTACAGCTGCATGGGTTTTTTTAAGTTTCAGACATGAAACTATAGAATCATGGCTTTACCTTCCTTATGTGCAAAGGTAAAGCCATGATTCTATAGCAGCTGACTGTAGATAATATAAACCTTACAGTGATGACATTGTTGTTTCAAAAGATATCCTTGCTGTTAGTGATCTTTTGCCGCAGTGCTTCTAAAGATCCCAGTTATGGTTGCATGACTTAGCTTACATATGATTTACCTTTTTCCAGACTAAAGCCATGGAAGAAATGCTGGCAGTCAGATCAGAGTGAGTTAAATATTTCTGAAAATAAGTAAAAAATAATAATACTGGTATGCAAGTGTGAACAATTCAGTTACAACTAAACAAAGCCTGTGCAATAGAGAATGCCTTTGAAAAAGCAAATATGACTCATAATAATTTTGCTTTCTGAAATATTTGCTTTTAGCCAGCAGAGTGCAGCAATTTTTTTATATTTGCTGGAGGATTGCATTGTGTAATATATTTGAAATATATTTTACAACTGGTCATTTTGAAATTGATTTGCAACTGAAGAACTCATTGAAATAGTTAAGAAGTTCTAGTTTAATTGTACTGACTGCAGTGGGACAGATCTCAAATAGGTGTTGAAGGATGCTTTTAACTGCATCACTTATAAGCCACATTAATGGATTACTCAGTGTTTTTTAAAATTGTCCTATCTTGCTTTCCGTATGCAGACAACTTAATAAAATTATGTACGCCAGGTAAAAGGTGGTAGTGGTGGCGGCATCACTTGTGAGAAAGGGCAGCTACTGTTTTTAGTCTACTAGAATAACAGCAATTATTACACTGCTAAATTGGAGCAAACCCTCCCCCCTTACATCTTTGCTGTTGTGTCAAGTAAGAAATGTCTCAGTGATAGATGAGTTCTCAGTTAATGCTTTTAATTACAAACTTTCCACAGGTTAGAAAAAAACAGGCGTGAACTTAAAAGCAAGAACACTGCCTTTCAGGAAATTACTTTGGAGGTGGAACGGACAAGAGCATTGGAGCTGAAAGCTTTCCAGGAGAAAGAAGAAATGAGATCAAAACTGGAAGAAATGTATGAAGAGAGAGTAAAAATGGAAAAGGTTCGTATGAGTGGGATTGGGTAGTAAATTGTTCTAATTCATTATTGGGTTAAGGTCAAGCGGTAATGAAATGCAGAGGACTAGCCCTCAGCTAAGATGTTGGAGAAAGATTTTTATGCTAAATGAGATGACTCAAGTGCGACTGGAGAGTATTTAAAAATGGGCCTAGTTGCACACAGTGTCAGATAAGCTACTGCAGAAGTGATGTCTTTGACAACCACGTTATCGTTTCTTTGCGCCAATCTTTGAAACACAGGAGATGTCCCTGCTAAGGAAACAAGTTGAGTCTCTTGCTGAAGAGAACGGGAAACTGGTGGGTCACCAAAACTTAAATCAGAAGATACAATATCTCGTCAAGCTAAAGAAGGAACATGCTAGACTGATAGAGGTAGGATTAGAAAAGACTCAAATATTACCATTTTTGCTTTGATACGTCAAAGGTTCTGCCGCTCCACTGAATATTCTTTCATGCATACTTTGAGACTGGGGCTGCTTCTCCTGGAACTCCTGGAAAAGCTAGCATACTTTTGTCCAGTCCTGAGTTTTAAACATTGAAGTGGTTTTGTTCATAACTTGGATTCTGTGTGAACATTGTCGTCTCTCTCTTGTTCTGTCTTTTCAGGAAGCTGATGCACTTCGTGCTGAAAATGCTTTTTTGAAAGAAAAAGGTGAATGTGGCAAGACTCATCCAGACTAACTGTGTCAGGAAATGAAAGCACTTACAATTGA
The DNA here is from genome assembly GCF_021028975.2 of Sphaerodactylus townsendi. Lineage (NCBI taxonomy): Eukaryota > Metazoa > Chordata > Lepidosauria > Squamata > Sphaerodactylidae > Sphaerodactylus > Sphaerodactylus townsendi. The sequence continues at coordinate 27,484,605 of NC_059435.1, forward strand.
TAATAAGAAAAGCAAGTCACTTGGCGCGGCCTTCACACTAGCCAAAAGGCGCCTTTGCTCAGGATGGAATTGTTGCAAACAGTATAACATATCAGCAGGTAGTTCTGAGTTAAAGCATTCTTGCTTCAGAGGATCTTGTCATTTTTCCGCAGAATTGCCATTCTTACTGAGCCATTTTAAACAATTCTTGGAGAAGCTGGGAAATGTTACCTTTAGTTGTTAGTAAACTTTTAGGCTTCCTAAAACACTTACGTTGAATTTGTTGTGTACCTGAAAAGATAACTGTAATACTTATATCAAAATGTTGTATATTAATTATTATCATGGAGATACTAGGGGCAAATATAAACTTGGTGTCATATGTACTTCCTTTCTCTTAACCTGTCCTTTTCACCAGAATTCTCTTTTCCAACCGCACACTGCCTCCCTGTAAATGTAAAATACTATAAGTCCATCATCGAGCACAAATGTCAACATTGTCTTCCAACCAGGAAATATATATCTCAGCTGTTAAATTAAGGTCCTATTCATTTTAAAAAACTACATTAAGGGTTCCTTAGTTTTAGCAGAGGTTCATTACAAATGGCAGACATCTTTAGAGTCTGTAATTAAGACACAGGCAGTAGAGGGAATAAAACTGATGAACTGCTAGTCTTGTGAAATAAAATTGAATTAGCTCTCTAGTATTGACCTAATTTGGTCATGCAGTTTTACTTTTAGAAACACATGTTTAAATATGGATTATGGGGTATCAATAGTAGGGAATTTCCTGTTGTTATGGATGATACATTGCTGAAAAATAATGGACTTGTGGCTCAGTTCAGATGATCTTCCAAATGATATTTTTGATAGCAGGGATGTGCCATAGGCTTGCTCATTCCCACCTTTCCCTTGCACCCAGATTTCCTCTAACCACCTTCCCACAACAGAGTGCCCCTCCCCACAATAAACATAATTCACCAACCTGGGGTGCCTGACAGGAGACACAAGTAGGAGGGTAGACGCCACAAACAGGTTGAGGTTCGAGACAACCTAACTTCCCCCTTTGATGTCTTGGGAATGTTTCTGGCAAAAGGCCATTTAGCCATTGATTTATTTAACTGTAAGTGCATTGGTCCAAAGGTGGTGCCTCGCCACTTCAAGAACCCAGTGTAGCTTCCCCCTTTGGTGTATTGGGAATGTGATGGGCAAAGGGTTTCCTTAGTGTTTCCTTGGGCCATTTGCCAGGCAGAATTTCTGCCCATGCAAGTACAGGACGTGAATTTGTAATTCTAGCCTGATACGTTTGTAGCGGTGTATTCATGTAATTTTTAAGCTGTTTGTTTGTTATATTTATATGTCCCCCCTTCTTCTTCCAGTCTCACGGCAGCTTATATCATGTAAAAACATAAATGGGTCGTTGCTGTTTTAGCTGTTTAGCCCGTTTTTGTGGTTTTATATACTGTTGTTGCCGCCCTGAGCCCCTTGGGACGGCGGAGTATAAATACATAAATAAACAAATAAAACTGCCCCAAATACTATACCTAGGAGTGTTGACATAATTACCACTGTAACACAGGTGCCGATGGTAAAAATATGGGAGCGAAATAAGAGAGATCAGGCAAGGCAAGCAGGGTGGGGCTGTGTGACTCAATGATAGAGAAGCAGCCATTCATGAGTGCTCAGAATGCTTAGTATTATTGCGGAATATTTCAGTCTGGTCACAACTGAGGGGATGGTGAGCCGTGCCTGAGTAACGCTCCTTCCAGCCTCATCCAGAAAGAGGTGCAGCATTTAGAGGCTTCCCACCAACAAGAGAGATGGAGAAATGAAATGGGAATGGCACAAGGGCAACATGGCGTAGGAAACATCAGTGCCACCCCACATGGACGCGAAAGACTTGGGAAATACTTATTAATGCTGGGGGGAAAAGGACTCGCACCCCACAAAGGTGTGAACACAGCTTATGGTACTATAGGACCAGGCAGTTGCAGATGGAACATGTGGACTGTTTTCTCCTGGAGCAGAGATAGACATAATTCACGCTCTGGGCGACAGTGGCCCAATTACATGCCAACAAGCAGAGGTTCACAGCCAGCCTCCCTTCGTGTACAAAGGAAGAATCACTCACCCTATATGCACCCTTGGGTATGGGAAGCCTGACTTTCCATATGTGCTGCCTGCTAAGGGGAATAAATGGCTGCCGAAATCTGCACTCAGAGAAGCACATCTGCCCCCTTGATGTCAATTCCTTACAGTACACATACCCTCTGGTTGCTTGTCGTATGGAGGCATAGATAGCAGCACTGCATTCAGAGAAGTGCAGCCACCCTCTGGCGTCAATAACTTACAGTCCACATGCTCTGCCAGTTCTCGTGTGGCAAATATTAATATTACCTAATATGTTGGGGATTCCCCTCCCTCCCTCAAGCCAAGAACAGAACAAAAGAGCACACAAATGGCCACAGAAGGATTGTGCGTTTGCTCGTTGTATGGATGTAATGGTAGTCCAGAGAAAGGAAAGAAAATCAAAATTGAACCTCCTGTGATTCTACGAAGGTCAAGGCTACAAAGAAGATGAGATGATCTTAGAAAAAGAAGTGTTGGAGGTAGTGGCATGGAAGACAGAAGCCAGCATCCAGACCTCAAACATTATGGAAAAGTCCCCAAAAGAATTGTGGCACGGGAAAGCATAATCCCAGTGTGACCTTGCAACCTGCACTCCAATTGCATCTCTGGTTGGAGTTTGCCCATATTGGGAAAATCCATCCTTTCGTTCATCAGAAGCACAGTGGCATTGGGACAGTTCCGTAAATTAAAATCAAACTCTGGTAATGTTGTTAATCTGTTGCATAATTGAAAATCTGCCCTGAAGGGAAGATGGGTTTGATAAGAGTGGAAGCCCTGTGTGCAAATGGCCTATGGTTTGAAGATTAGCACCAACTATAGTTTGTCATATTTGGACATCAAAGTAAGCTAAGGTTAGATGAAATGCATGACATGGTAAGCCAGAGGGGGACATGCAAAGCATGTTCCTGATCTTCCATGGTTTGGAAGACTAGCATGTCTGAAGCCTACATCTCATTCAACAATTTAAAACGTTTACTTCACTGCCCTGGGAATCCAGAGGCTTGCTTTGCAATGTTTCTTCTCCTTTCTTTAAGGGTGGGGGTGAAGGGTGATGCTAAGTGAGAAGGTTTTGGTCAAGTATCCTCTTGAATGTGGGGTACTGCAGGGATTGATCCTCTTTCTAATGTTATTTAATGTTTATATGTATTCCCTTGCCCAACATTAGGATATTTGGGTTGGGCTGTCACCAGTATGCAGATGATACCCAGCTAATTGTATGGTGACTACGACAAAGTGGCTGAGGCAGAGTTAATTGAAATTAAATCCATTTTAAGGTGAAGGTCCTGTGGCTTGGCCATTCTGGAATAGGATAGGGGCAATTAGTACCATATTTGTCCATCAATTCTGAGTGTTATCCCAGATGTTGCCCTCACTATGAAGAGGTGGGTATCCAGTGGGGTTAGGGCAGCATTTTATCATCTGTGCCAGGTTCAGTAATTGGCTCCTTATTTGTCCCACTCTGACTTAGCTACAGTGATCCATGCAACAGTTACGTCCAGACTAGATTACCGTAGCTTTACACAGGGCTGTCCTGAAGCTGCTTCGGAGGCATTAGCTGGTTTAGAATGCAGCTTTGCGTGTCCTCACAGAGACACATTGGAGAGTGCAAATCCAGGCCGTAATCTAACAGCTGCATTGGCTCCAGATTGGCCTCCAGATCAAATTCAAGGTGCTTCAAAGCCCTGAAATTTCTGTGTTTCAGCACACAAAATCTCCTGGCGGCCCTGGGCCAAAGCCAGTTCAGCCATTCTTGACCAGGACAAGGGCACTCGCGGCCATGGCACTGCCTGGTGGGATGCTCTGCCTGAAGAGACTGCAGCCCTGTGGGGCTTTAGTCAGTTCAGCAGATCATAGTGTCCCACAAGGCCTATGGCTGAGGACAGAGCTGACTGGTTTTCATCTGGGATTTCCTGTTCTCACCCACCCACTTGCCCCAGCTTTTATCACCCTTGGATCCTATTGCCAAATACTCCCCTGTTTTATCTTCCAACACAGAGAGGACTGACCTTTTAAAATTGGTGACATCAGTGTTCATTGGCAGACTTGCAGTTTATTAGAGGGTTATAGGGAGAGGGCTTTATTTTTTGTCATGTTTCTTTAAAATATTTATAAGCCTGCCTTTCTTCAAAGCATCTTTGGAAGCAAGGAATTAAACTCTTACAGCAAACGATGTGTATATATGCCATCTGAAAGAGACTGGCCTTTAGTCTCTTTCCTCTGGTTCGTGTCAACACAGAACTCCACACAGCCTTTCAAATCAAGGCTTTATTGAGAAGATTCAATAAAATGCAATTCACATTGACTTATATTTTGTCTACTGCTCCCAGAACTGAGTGGTTCAGATGCCTAGGTCTGCATCTTGTCTTCTAGCTCATGATTTCCTTCCTTGTTCTGCTTTACTATTGTTTATTGTGAAAAAAGAGGATGCTTTCACTTCAGTGCACTCTCCGATCTGTACTTGCCAAACAAAGCATCATAAAAATTTTCCTGTGCTCTAGAGCTAGCAAAACACAAGCTAAATGCTGCATATGTGACTACATTTCCCACAATGCCTTACATCTTTCAATACCCCTATATCAAAACAGGATAGCTCCCTATTTGTATTTTTGACTGATCCTATGCAGAGAAGAGCCCTCACACTTGCTCGCTTCAATGTTTTCCCCTCCGCTTTATTGCGTGGTAGATTTAACAACTTGGAAATGAGCGAAAGGGTATGCTCTTGTGGTGAACAACAAATTGAAACATTGGCACATCAACTGCTTTGCTGCCCTAAATCTGCAAATATCAGATCAAAATATTCCAATATTCTTTCTAGGATACCTAGTGAAATGGGAGAATCAGGTAGACTTCCTTTCCTTCTGGACAATTCTGACAATGAAACTTGTGAATTGGTAGCACAATTTTTACTGGAGGTGAGGCACAATCAATAATTTATATTCTATCTTAAACCTTTGTATTTGTGTACCTTTTATCTCAGGTTTTTTATTGTGTTATGATTATTGTTATGCCAAATAAAGGCTTATTATTATTTCCCACAATGCTACATCTCAAAGGGACATCTCCCCTTGTTTATATCTATTGCTAATTCATATATACTGGCTCCCTTGAACTAACTAAACTCGTCTTGCGGCAGCACCGTATAAATCTTTAAATGTGATAAGTACTGAGAATGTGGAGAATACTTAAACAAGGACCCCCGTCTTCCCCATATAAACACACAACTTTCTTGCTCACTCTCCCTACATTTCCTCCATCAGAGCACCAAACCCATAATTTGAAGAGATGAAATGTCATTCTTTGGTTTTAAGAAGCTTGATGTGCTCTTAGCAATTGGGTGTCAGGCTAAGGAATCCCCTTCCACCAATAGCTCTGAACATATTCTCAGTTGGCTCAGTTACCAGCCACTAGTAAACGGATCTGACACTTTGAGGACATGGGTGGAATTCAGGGAGGAAAAAAATCAACAAGTTATATTTATGTCAAAGTTGGCCCAATGATTACTTAAATGGGTGTGTGTGTGATTTTTAGCTGTCCTATACTCCATCTTCAGCACTTGCTTCTCCACAAATGACATATTATTCGCATTGGATTTTAATTGCTACAGGCTACTAGCACACTTATGTTTAGAAGAAGAAAAAGGGTTGGATTTATATCCCCCCTTTTCTCTCCTGTATGGAGACTCAAAGGGGCTTACAAACTCCTTTTCCTCCCCCTCCCCCCTCAACACCTGGAGGATGAGGAGGGGGGCTGAGAGAGCTCCAAAGAACTGAAAGGAGCCCAAGGTCACCCGTGTGTTGGAGTGCACAAACTAATCTAGCTCCCCAGATAAGCCTCCACAGTTAAAGTGGCAGAGTAGGGAATCAAACCGAGTTCTCTGGATTAGGGTGCACCTGCTCTTAACCACTACACCAATCTTGGCTCTCCTGGTTTACTATTTGATATCACAGCTGCCAGTTCTGTAGCTGGTTGTTGGCCTTTCATTACAATATGTCCTCACCCAGAGACCTAGGAAGCTGTAATGTATCGATGTAGTATTCGTATGATCACAGCGGTGCTGCCTTTTGAATCGGACATGTTAATTTTGTCGATTTGAAGATGTTTCAAGTGCTGCCCTAGTGTTTTCAGAATGGTGCCCAGGGTGCAAATTATTACTGGGACTACCTTAGCTGGTTTGTGCCGTAGATGCTGAAGCTCAATTTTCAAATCATGGTATTTAGTGACCTTTTCATGTTCTTTTTCAATGATCCAGCTGTCACCAGGTACTGCTATGTCAATGATGGTCACTTTCTTTTCCTCAATCACTATCATGTCCAGTGTAGTGTGTGCCAACATTTTGTCCATTTGGATTCGAAAGTCCCACAGGATCTTGACCTTCTCATTTTCCATTACTTTCTCTGGACAATGTTCCTACCAGTTTTTAGCTATTCTTATGTTGTAATTCTTGCATGAATTCCAGTGGATCATCTTGCCCTCTGAGTTGTGCCTCTGTCAGGGTAGATCTTTCTCGCAGCAGCTGAAGACATGATCTACAGTTATTATATATATTATATTATTATACTATACTATATAAACTGTTATACTAATATTACACTATTACTTTTGCTACTACCTATAAAACGGAGCAAGGGGAAACAGTCCAGCCTTTTCTTCACCGCTCCTGCCAATAGGCAAGCCCTCAGAAACCGGTCACATGATCTGGCCATACCCGGAAGAACGTTCTCTTGCAACCACGTGGTGCTTCCCCACTCACCCACCCCAGAGGCGATGGCGGGCGGGTGGGGGTCGGCGTATGCTGCAATAGCCGGCCTGTTGGGGGCGCTGGCGGCCTGTTCAGCCAAGCTCGCCCTGGGCGCCGATTACCTGCAGGGAATCTGCGTGGCTGCCGCCGGGTCCTCAGCCGGTCATTGCGACTGGGTAAGAGGCGGGTCCTGCGTGCTTTCGTGAAGGTGGGACGGAGAGGGTTCGTGCACCGGGGAAGGGGCTTGTGAGCAGGCATGCTCGCCCGGCACAGCTGCTGCTTGGGAGGTTCGTTTTTAGAAACGTATCGAGGGATTCCTCCTTATTCTTGATTTCTCCTTCATTTTCTGGACCAAGTTACGTGCAGTGAACTTCCACCACAGGCAGTATTGCATCCTATCGTCCTCTTGACATCTCACCTTTCCTATGCACACCGAATTAGAGAAGGCAAAGGAAGTCGGATGGATAGTATGTAACTTGTGGGTTAGATCCAGTTTTCCCCTTGCTCTTTTTGAAAAAGACTTCCTAGGAAACTATCTGGCATACCGCGAATATTAGCGATTGGAATGTTACATTATAGCTGCCTACGCTTAAAGATGGTCAGTAGTGGTAATAACAGATTGTAGGCAGTCCGTGTTGAGGCATAACAGTACTGTTATTTCGGTGTATTAAGATCAATCCAAATATCACAGGATCAGTTCATTCTTTTGAGTTACTCAGAATTCTTTATCAAGCTGGACAAATAGAACAAAAGGGGGCAGAGAAAACGGCAGTAAGCCGTTTTTATGTATAACTGCTAGTTTGTATATGATGAAAAGGCAAGAATGAAGCCCCCGCCACCACGGCATGCACACCTCTTGTTCCAGTAGACTTTGGTGCAAGGAGCTCAGAGCATCCATTTTGTCTTCACAACACCCCTGCGAGGTGAAAGATGCTGAGAGAAACTGGCTGTAGGTCACCCAGCAAACTTGATGGCAGACCTGGGTCTCCTCTCTTAACACTGGTGGGCTACATTGGATTGGATCTCAGTCATGAAACCCATTTCACACACCACTTAATCCAATTGCATGCTGTGTTCTATTTTAAGATTACAAGCACAGGTTAGAATTTGGTCTCCATCATGCTCTGCAACATCTCCCACCCTCCCTGTTTTTATCTGAACATCCTGTATGGTAAAATGTTCTGGAGGAACTTGAGAACTGTGGCACAGTTTTGCAACATTTTGATTGGTCCTTATACCAAGAGCATGACTTTAAAAAAAAAGTAGTTGGAAAAATATCAGGATCGCATTTATTTTCCCTCCAACGAGAATGGTGGAAATTGAGAGAAGCTAGGTCAGAGACTTGCAAGACGTCCGCTGCATTCAGGTGATCCTGCATTCCAGAAAACTCTCATCATGTTTGTTTGCTTGCATTGTTTGCTGGGTCTGTTATCCTAGGCCTACTGTATTGTTTATTGGATGTGTGATTCTGTTTATTGGGTGTGTGATTCTGTTTTTTATGTTTCGCAATCTGCCTTGAGTCTCTGCAAAAAAAAATTGGGCTGTAAATGAATAAATATAGCCTAGTTGGGTTTGTCAGACATTGGACAGAAAATTGGGGAGTGGCATGACCAGGAATGGGCACAAAAATGTTTAGAGACCTATCAGTTGATAAAAATTAACTGATTGGAAGAGAGGTAAAGATGCTAAGCAGACTGAGTTGATTTAGAAACCCGTGTTACAGAAGCTTTTTCAGTATATTTCGTAAGGTTTGAATTTTTTTAATGTTTTGATTATGTTGCTACTGTTTTCTTGATACTAGCCTCTGTAAATAAATACATTTAAATTTTAAAATATTTCTTTTTAAAAGGTGTGCAGGTAATGCATGGAGGGAAGCAATTTTTCAAGGTCACTTTGTGCCTTAAAAAAACCCTCCTTCTGACTAGAGGATAAAATAAGCACCACATTGACCCCCAGTGATTGTGCTAGTGTGGTGATTTTGTCTGATAGCAAATAAATAGTCAGAAACAAACTCTTCAGAGAAACAGAATAAGGACAGCGGAGACAGAAAACCAGTTGGGACAAAAATATACTGGTTTGAGAATAAGCCGTTTAGCCAAATGTCACAATGAAAACTTGGTATAGATTCTCCCAGAGTCTGTCTGTCTGGCAGATTCCGCATGAGCAGTGTGAAAACGGTGTAAAATGGTTTAAAATGGTATAAAAGGGTTTACACCATTTTCACACTGTTTTCTCACTGCTGTTTTTGGCTCATGCAGAATCTGCCTCTGTCTTTTAATGCAAGGCAAATAGTTTTGAACTAAATGAGTACTCTGGATAGCTGCATCAGTATCAATCTGTTTTCCCAGCTGGGTAAATAGTGGCTCTGTGAAGGCATTTCAGTTTGAGAAAATGGTTCAGTGGTCTCATCGTGAATGGGGCCCAAGTGCCTGCTACTTGTAAGACTGGGAAGTAGCAGGAACTCCATTCATGCAGCTACTTAAGTTTGACGCAAAGGGGGGATTTCCCAAGTCCTTCAGTGAACACTTCTGATTCCCATCTACCACCCAGGAATGTGAGGAACCCCAAACCACGCAGGAGGAACGCCATGCTGCAGTTTCTGGTCACACACTTCTGTAGTTTCCCATTTTCCTGAAGGAGGAAGCTGCAGCAGAGAGCTGGGAGTGTCTCTTGTAAACCCAGGAATGGAGAAAGTAGTTGTGCTGTTGCATTGCTTATGCTGCTGAGGCAACTCAGGAACTCAGTCAAAGGGCTACTTAGCAGGTTCGATGGAAGATTAGTGAGTAACTCACCCTGCACTTCAGTCTTCCATAAAAATGGGGATTCCAGTTCATTCCAAAGGGCAGCACTGGGCTCTATCCCTATGATTTTTTCCCCAGTCAAAATGCCCCCTCAGGCTGTTGTTTGCCTTGGTTTCTCTCCCCCCTCCACATGGCAAATACCAGCTGGGCAAGGGGAAGGGGGCCATCATCTGGCCAAGGCCCACCTACCCTGGAGCGAAGGGAGAGGGAGGGAGGAGTCAGTTATCCAGTCGTGGCCCACCTACCCTGGGGAGGAGGGCAGGGGACACGTCATGTGGTCGTGGCCAGTGGTGGGATCCAAAAATTTTAATAACAGGTTCCGATGGTGGTGGGATTCAAACAGTGGGGCCGCCGCACACACGCACCTCCAGTCCCTATTGGGCAGGGAGGTTGCTTTAGTAACCCCTTCTCAGCACTCAGGAATAATTAGTAACCACTTCTAGAGAATTGGTGAGAACTGGTTGGATCCCACCTCTGGTCGTGGCCCATCGAACCTGGGGAGATAGGGGGAGGGGAAATTTTGATCAAAATACATTTACTTAATGCCTTTTTATTCCAGTCTTGCCCCAAGGAACTCAGAGCAGTGTTTATGGTTCTCCATTTTATCATCCTCCTGTGAGGTAGATTAAGCTGAGAGAGAATGACAGGCCCATGGTCACTGAGTATATTTCATGGTAAGCGAGGATTCTCACCAGTTCTAGTCCATCAGCGTTGCAGGAACATTCAGAACTGCTTCTCTCGTCAGAGAGATAGCTTCCCCCTATACATGCTAAATGCCATTTTAAAAAAAATAAACCTCTCAGTAGCCAGTCTTTTGCAAGATGTATACACAACCTCTCTCCTCCCTTCCTTGATTTGGAATTGATCTGAACTTCAGGCACAAAAGTGTAATGGCTGGCTCCCTTCGAACTAAAGGCATCTGAAGGTGTGTCCGAGGCAGTTTAATCCCTGTAGAGAAGCAACACCTTTCTATTATATTTATTTAAAGGGCCTTTTATTTGTGGCCTTTTCATGATTGATTCTTCCACTCCCTTTCTTTCTCTTCTGGTACTTTCCACCTTATGTAAGCTTTCAATTTAGACATACCTGTGAATGTCACATTTACATTAAAAGAAATAGGACCTAAAGATTCACAGGAATTTTCAAGGTCATTGGTGTGTGCAGTTTCATTTCTTATAATACTCTGGGAACAGGGTGGCTTTAGGGGAGATAATTATAGAGGGGAGTTAATAATTGGAACAGTTCTCCCCAAATCAAATTTCACTTGCCTAGAGCAGTAGGAGAACTTCCATGCTATGGATTCATACTCTTCATTAGCCCTGCCAGCATTGGCCACTAAATACAGTAGGGGCTGATGGGAATTGTAGTCCATAACATCTGGAGTGCCAAAGGTTCGCCACCACGGCCCTAGAGACTTGAGCTCACCAGTTTTCTTACCCTTTTTCATTTTTGTGTCCCCTGAAACTGATTCTCAACTGCTCTCAGTATTTTGTTTTTCCTAAAGCATGCTCAGCCCCATAAGGATTGCAGGACTGCATGCCTGAATATGCAAAAAACCCTGTGGGCAGCCCCATTTCACTATTCGGCTAGTATCTTTTCTGTTGAAAGGAGTGGCAATAGCTGTGAATTCTAACACTTTGCCAAGACTTTACCTGAGGGCCAAGTTAAATCTTATGCAGTAGATACGTGTGAGAATCACTCCAAAATTTCTTGTTCTTTTAAAGAAAACTGATTGTGGGAGGTAGCAAATGCCTGAAAGGAGCTGAGGGGTGTGTGTTGCAGAGAGACAGGATGCTTCATCCTTTTGCATAGAACAGTTTTCTGGTTAAAATTGTCCTCCCGAAGTTGCTGTTTCACCAGTGAGTGGAAAGAAGGTTGCTCCCCTATCAAGCAGTAGCTGTTATATCTATTAAGAGCTTACATCAAACCCAGGAAACAGCATCAAACCCAGGAAAAATAACCTATCTGGAAATGGGCTGTTAGGAATAATCCAGGCAGAATTTTGTTGTGGCTTGCCTGCTTAATGAGAATTTGACATTTCATAAAAAGGGAACCTGACTGGTTCTGACTGAGAAAGCCTAGCCTTCAGGACATACAAGTGTACCCTCTTTTTCAACAGGCCCAACTGTAAGTGCTCTGACTGTAATGGCACTGAGGGAGAAGTAAGAGGAGTAACTCTCTTGTAAGGTTTTAGCTTTCTTTTTGATCCTTTCAGAATGAAATACATAAATGGAGAATAACTTTGCTGTGGCTGAATTGGCTATGCAGATCCAGACCCAATCTGTCCTTTTCACAAGACTCTGCATTGTCACAGTGCCTTTCTCTCAAATGTATTTTAAGCACAGTTGTAACCTGCCCTTTCTCCAGAGAGTTAATAGCAGACCACAGCAATCTCCATTCCACCATTTCACATTGACAATAAGAATGGAGAGCAAACATCAATGCAATCAAAATGCTACTTTTCTTTCTTGTTCTTCAGTTATCCGTCATGCTTCGAGCAGGATGTGGTGGTCTGGTGCTTGCCTGCAATGCCATAATGTGGACTTTCTTTGCCAAAGCCTTAAAATCCTCCTCCTCTTCAGCGACAGCAACTGTGACGTCAACCGCTTCCAATTTCATCTCTTCTGTAAGTTAAACTGACATCATAGGGCAGTGATGGTGAACCTTTTTGAGATCGAGTGCCCAAACTGCAACCCAAAACCCACTTATTTATCGCAAAGTGCCAACAAGGCAACTTAACCTGAATACTGAGGTTTTAGTTTAGAAAAATCAGTTGGCTCCCAGGCATGCGTTACTTGGGAGTAAGCTTGGTGGTAGTCGGTGGCTTTGCTTTGAAGCAACTGTGCAACTCTTCCAATAGGTGAATTACGACCCTAGGAGGGTTTACTCAGAAGCAAGCCCCATTGCCAGCAACCGAGCTTACTCCCAGGTAAAGGATCATGCTTTAGTTCTTCACATGAAAATCAGTGGAGTTTAACAGCGCTTAACAGGGTTACCTACACTGCTTCCCCAAAACTAGGTCTTAGGTTTAATGCTAATAATCGAGCCCAGCAACCCAGGCCAGCCTAGATGTGGTGGTGGGGGGGACTCTGTTTGCGGGTCCCACAGAAAGGGCTCTGAGTGCCACCTCTGGCACCCGTTCCATAGGTTCGCCACCACTGTCATAGGGCCTGCCCACAAGATCAGCCAGAGCATGCATCAGCCACAAGCATGTGGATCCAGGCTACATTTCCCAGTGGCAGAATGGAACTTTCCTTCCCCACCCCAGTTAAGCCCACTGATCTCCACAAAATACTGTTACTGCGGAACAGGGAACCCTAAGGACACAAGGGGAGGGGGATCTACAGTGGTAAAGGAGGACTAGTATTAGTCAGGATCCAACATAAAGCTTCCCTTTTAAAAATCCCCAAATTTTAAAATCCATCTTTTAAAAAAGTTTACTTAATAGTACTACTAGTTTAATACTTGGTGATTTAGAAGGAAATAACTGCTAGTGTGAACATGATTTGTTGGTTTCCATAGTTGTATAGTACTGTACTATTTTAAATAATTTGCTTGTACTTCAAGGGCGTAAGAAGTATTTCAGATTTCTAGATTCAAATTGTTAGATAGAAGCATTAAATGTTTAACGCCAACTTGCAAGGGATGTGAAAATCTCAGAGTTCCAGAATCCAGAGACCTTTCCCCAGCTTTATTTCCTTCATAATAAGCCAATCTTTTAGCTGTCAGAAAGCATCCAGGTATGAGAAAAATATGCCATCTGGGCCTGAAGGGGATTACTTCATTTGTTTTGGTTTACAACAAATGTCATGTATGGTTGGAAATTCCAGATTAATGGAGTTTAAGTGAGCCTAGTGCTAATCAGAATTTATTAGCTCAGTTAATTCATGCTGGAAATAAGAGTCCAGAGCCACGACCAGTTTTTCTTTTGTTTTCAGGCCGTTCTTGGCAATTTGCTGTTTGGAGAGACCCATGCCCTATTATGGTGGATAGGGATATCCATTACACTCTTCGGACTTCTGCTGCTCCACACTGCCCCACCTCCACCAGAAGAACAGAAACACCCGAAGGAAAAGAAAACATAGAACCGGTTACGATGTCCCCTGTACCAGAGCAGTGGTCCATCTTATCCAGCACAGAAGACCCAACTAGTTGCCCTGGAGGGTGAATGAGCAGACTGTAGAAGCAAGACCTTCCTCTGATGCTTCCTCCTAAGGAGGTTTACTGTCTCTGAATGCATATGCTCTCTGTGACCTTCTTGGCTTGTAGCCATTGATGGAAATCTGGCTAATTCCCTTTCAAATCCATCTGTGCTACGGTAACAACCATCACTACATGTACTGGCAAGGAATTCCACTTTTCTTACTTGTTGAGTAAAGAAGCTCTTCCTCAAAGGAAAAGCCTCAAAGGACTTTCTGTTCATGTCATGAACAGGAAATTACACCAGAACAAAGACTTTTGGTTTTCTCTAGCAATGGTTTCTCTGGTTTTGTTTGCATATAGATGGATTTACTACTGATACTATGTAATGGAGTTCTGCAAAGACTGTGATTATAGTCATGGTTGTGGCAAACTCCAGTGCATCGAACCATGAAGGAAGAGGGCCGTTGAGACGGGTTGTTGTCAGCTCTATGGTCTCTAAGGAATGCTGCAGAGGTTTTAGTAAATAATAGGATTTAATACAGAACTGAAGGGTGGAGCTTTGCAAGACTCGCTGGACCAAATGTTCTTTCTCAGTTTAATACACTACTATATCCTTCAGAATCTTTCAGCTGGGCTTCTGATTTCAAATTTTTAACAACTAATTCTACACTAATGTGTTCTTCATGATTGACAGGACCTGCGTGTATTTTGTATTCAGATATGTTTGCTTCGTGCATGACCTGGTATTGCTTCTTCTGTTCCAGTGTACTGCATTAAAGATTAAAAGAAAGGAGCCCTACCTGATGCAATATGGACTGACAGTTCTGGAAACATTGCTTGGTGTAGTCATGTGCTAACCTTTGTATCCAACTGAGTTCCTGACCTCGTGTGATCTGAGTACTAAGGCCTTGTGGTCTGTCCGAGTAAAGTGTTTGACTCAGTCACTGTTAAGCCTGGGTTCAAACCCCCATAACTGTAGAGTCATTTTTTGTTAGGCTTACAGCCCCATCAAGAGCTGTAGGGTGGTTGGGGTCTATGCAGCTTTTATGCCACTCACCTGCTTCAATGGGCTTTCCTGTGATGCAGGAAGTTTGAGCAGTAACCCCCCCTCCCGAAAAAAAATCCTCACCTCACCCCCTCCGCCCACACATTTGCCCCTTGCACCAATGGAATGGGCATTTCTGCTGGTGCAGGGGCATGTCACCTCCAGAAGGGAATTCACCCCCACTCCCAAATGGGGCTGTTGGTTTGCCAACTAAAATAAAAACAGAAAAGCCTTCTTCTCAAAACTCAGTGACATGTTCAACTTCTCCCATCTCTGCATGTCTTCATTTATACTCGTCCAGACCTTTTGGGTAATTCTCCTTATAAAGTCTCATTATACTTATTCCCAAATATTTGATTGTCTTTTTAGTATTGGTCCTTTCAGATGCCCTCCAGGCAGTTCAAACATCACTCTGCAGTTATTAAAAAATGCAAGGAGGAATTGAAAATGGGAGAAAGTCATTTTCATAAAAAATGGCTGAGCCCCAGGATGTCAACGGAATGTTAGCAGCTTTGTCTGAAAAGGTAAAAAGATCCATTAGCAGCCAGGAGTCAAAATGACTGTGTCTGAATTGACACACACAAAACTCCATTAGCAACCAGCTGCTCAAATGGATTACAGGGGCTCTATGAATGGGGCTTTAATATTTTGATTCTCCCTTTACTTGTGTGTATGTGCATTAAGTGCCTTCAGGCGGCATCCCACTTATAGCAACACCTGGTGAGGTTTTCAAGGCAAGTGATTAAGCAGAGGTGGTTTGCCACTAGCTTCCTCTTCACAGTCTTTTGACAAAGTTCCTCACCAGAGACTGTTGAGAAAACTCAGCAATGAAGGAATAAGAGGGGAAGTCCTCCTATGGATAAAAACTGGTTGAGGAACAGGAAACAAAGGGTGGGTATAAATGGGAAGTTCTCACAATGGAGAGATGTAGGGAGTGGTGTCCCCCAAGGATCCGTTTTGGGACCAATGCTCTTTAACTTATTCATAAATGATCTGGAAGTAAAGGTGGGTAGTGTGGTGGCCAAGTTTGCAGATGATACCAAATTATGTAGGGTGGTAAGAACCACAAAGGATTGCGAAGAGCTCCAAGCGGACCTTGATAAATTAGGTGAGTGGGCTAAGAAATGGCAAATGCAGTTCAATGTAGCAAAATGTAAAGTGATGCACATAGGGGCAAAAAATCCAAACTTCACATACACTCTACAGGAGTCAGTGCTATCAGTCACAGACCAGGAAAGGGATTTGGGCGTCTTAGTTGATAGTTCCATGGGAATGTCAACTCAATGCATGGCAGCTGTGAAAAAGGCAAACTCTATGCTGGGGATAATTAGGAAAGGAGTTGATAATAAAACTGCAAGGATTGTCATGCCCTTATATAAAGCAGTGGTGCGACCGCACTTGGAGTACTGTGTTCAGTTCTGGTCGCCACATCTCAAAAAGGATATCGAAGAGATAGAAAAAGTGCAGAGAAGGGCAACGAGGATGATTGAAGGATTGGAGCCCCTTCCTTATGAGGAGAGGCTGCAGCGTTTGGGACTCTTTAGTTTGGAGAGGAGACGTCTGAGGGGGGGGGATATGATTGAAGTCTATAAAATTATGCATGGGGTAGAAAATGTTGACAGAGAGAAATTTTTCTCTTTCACAATACTAGAACCAGGGGGCATTCATTGAAAATGCTGGGGGGAAGAATTAGGACTAATAAAAGGAAACACTTCTTCACGCAACGTGTGATTGGTGTTTGGAATATGCTGCCACAGAAGGTGGTGATGGCCACTAACCTGGATAGCTTTAAAAAGGGCTTGGACAGATTTATGGAGGAGAAGTCAATCTATGGCTACCAATCTTGATCCCCCTTGATCTCAGATTGCAAATGCCTTAGCAGACCAGGTGCTCAGGAGCAGCAGCAGCAGCAGCAGCAGAAGGCCATTGCTTTCACATCCTGAATGTGAGCTCCCAAAGGCACCTGGTGGGCCACTGCGAGTAGCAGAATGCTGGACTAGATGGACTCTGGTCTGATCCAGCAGGCTAGTTCTTATGTTCTTATGTTCCTTGGAGATCTTCCTTCCAAGTACTGGTCCAGCTTTGCTTCCGATATTTGACAAGATTGGGCTATACTATACCATTCCACATCCGTCTATCCTTTCTTAATAAATACTAAATGTTTGCATTGATTTAGGTGGGGTAGCTGGTTTGATCTGTCGTAGAAGAGTTACATTTGAGTTGGGCAACAAGATACCCTGGTAATCTTGTTGGTCTTTAGATCCTACTGACCTTTAATCTAAACCTATGCACTCTTCTGATGGCCCAATAAATCTGATACAATTTTTCTGGCAGAAAAATGAAGTAGAACTTTGAAAGTGGCTCATAAAGTATTATGGTGATAAGACTGTGGTTTAGATTAATAGACCAAACAAAAAGTGTTCTTCAGTGAATAAGTGCAATATTAAGTAAAAGGATACGTGGATATAACATTTTAAGGCATTATATTTTATCCATCTTCCTCCATTCCAGAAAGAGAACAAAGACGCTGTCAAGTCACAGTCTATGCTGCTGGTGGTAGGATGGTCACATCAATAGCACTAACATATTGTGCAAAAAAGGCAGCAGCTCTGGTTGTACTTTTAACTTGCAAACTCTTGTAAGATGCCAACACCTCTCTTGACAGTTGACCTCTGCTGGCAGCCTGGTATGGTATTGTGATCAAGGTGTTAAAAATGACAAGGGCATTTGTGTTGACAGCACTTTAATCCCGAGGCTACCACAGGCACCTGCACCATCTTTTGTCTTCTACTCAAGGAGCTGGCAAAACGGGAGCCATCTTTTTTCTCCAGTGATAATAACCCAAATTCCCTCTCTCCTTTTCTTTTGTGGCCATGCAATGGAGCATGAAACATAAACCAGAAAGTCCAGTATGTGCTGCATCCTTCTAGACAAAGTGGTAGTGAAAGACAAATTAAACATTCCAAGATGCCTCTCAAGGAACTCAGTTTGTGGATGCGTTCCAAGTGACATCACAGCCTGCAGAAGTGCAACTATGAAGTTTCCATTGTTCGTTTCTTGGGGGAAAGGTTAACTATTTAATCTTTTTGTAAATTCCTAAAGGACATTTGGAAGATCTCAGTCAAGGAACAGAAGTCTGAATTTTTGCTGTATCTCCTGATCTCTGGGGACTCTTCAAGGTCTCCTAGGATTTCAAAATCTTCAACAAGTGCAGTCAATACCTTTTTCAAGGTATTAACTGAGAGAACTAGAAACACTTTTAAAAGAACAAATTACTGCTTGGGAGATAGGGCTCAGAGTCCCAGCTCAGTTTCTTCACAGAAAGGTGAGTGTCTTGGTCACACTGAAGGTGTCCCACAGTTCACACAAAAAATCTGTCATGCAATGTAAATAGTAGAAAAAGAAGGATTTTATGCTTGATGGGAAGTCTCATGAAGATAGAATCAGTGGAGAATCACAGCAAAAGTAAACGCAACCTTGCTGCATCTATGCCTGCACTGATTATTAATGGGCTTTAATTACATCTGTACATGGAAATGAGAACTTGGAAATTTCTAGGTTGAGTTGATGATGATGAGCCAGGGAGCAGCAGATCGAAGCTGGCAATAATTCAGGCTGCTTCTTTAGAACTTCTTTTAGGACATACCAAGGTTTATGCCTGCATACCTGGAAATAAGTAAGTAAATATGTATAAGTAAATATGAAAGGGATGTCCCCTTTCAAAGACAATATTACAATGTCAAGAGTTTAAATACCACAGTCAGTGCAGAAATAGGTCAGTCAGATGGATTTGTTCCAGAGGCGTAGCTCCAAGGGGACAGGGGGGTGCGCAACGCACCTGTGTGGCTATGGCAGGGGTGTTTCGGGGTGGGGCAGGGGTGGAAGGATGCACCAATGCACTGGACGCTTTCCCCCCTTGCTACGCCTCTGATTTGTCCCACCCAAGGCACAAGAAGATTCTCTTGTTATCCCCATGTAACAATTGTGGGATCTGTTCCCTGGATCCATCTCCATCAATGCTAGGAGGGATTCTCAGCTGTAGCAGAGAGGGTACAATTTTTCACATAGCTGTTCAAGTGCTTGTAGGACCAGCTCTGTACCAACATATTTGAAATGTTTTCTAAGCCCAGTGTTTGGACGCTCGTTAACTTTATCATTATGTATACTAGTGTTTATCTTCCTGATTTACTGCAATATTGCTTTTAGACTTTTGCAATATCTTGCTTTGTTAGATGCCTGGAGTTCAAGGAAATAAGGTGGGAGAAAAATACTTTAAATAAATCAATAAAACCACTGATGTTTGAAAGTTGCAAAAAAATAGTATGTTTCTTCCACCGGTTGGCTTTCATAGAGAGGTTTTTTTTTAGTTGCAGGCATCTGTCCTTTACTGGTGGTTCCTGGCCCCGCCATGATGTGGCTGGCTTCCACCCAGGCCAGGGCCTTTATGGCCCTGGCCCCTGCCTGGTGGAATGCTCTTCCACCAGCTGTCCGGGCCCTGCGGGACCTTAATGAGTTCCGCAGGGCCTGTAAGACCGAGCTATTCCGCCGGGCTTTTGGGGAGGCCAGCCACTGATGCCCCCCTCCCTTTAAAAACTAATCTGAAGTATGTGAACTGGCATAGGAAGCTACTGGTGCTGATCGGTAGCACACCAAAACATAGTTTACATCCCATGCCTGTATACCGGTGAACACCTTTCTGCTTGTGAAGCACTGGCTCTCAAAATGCTATTCCTGAGAATCCACAGGCATTTTCTGTAATCATATGCCAAAGGTGTGGAGGTATTTGATCAATAACGGCCCTTGCTCCCCTGCCAAATTCTACAATAAACTCTTTGTTCCCAAGCACTATTTGCCCTAGTCATTAGCTATATGGTTATCAACATTTTTCAATATTATTATTTGCATATTATTATTTGCACTAGGAGTTGTCTGTTTCTAAAGAATATTGTCACAGCAATATCGATGGTCTAAAGAGAACTATAAATAAACCTATCGGAAAATCAGTGACCCAAAGAAAACCACAAAAGAAGCACCTGCTACCATTTCCTCTTGTGAAGCTGTTGGTGCTAACTTCAAGGCAGAGCCCTAGTTCTGCTAAAGTGTCTGTGTGAAGTGACTCTGCGATTGGCAGGGCCTTCCCAAGCAGAGTTAGTTCATTACATTGATTGTTGGAAGGGTATAACTGCATAGGAAAGCACTTTGACAGTAGAGGAGTAGACAGGATTGGTGCAACGCTATTGGCAGTGCAGTTTAACCATTCCCCCCTAAACCATATTCCTGATCTAAACTGCCTGCTGTTTGCCTCTCTGGGAAAAAGAGCATGCAAGTGAGAATAGTATATCTGAACGTTAACTAGTCAAAAACCAAACTGGAGAGGGAGAGAAACAACGGTCTTTGTTGATGTGATTGTTGTAACTAATCCAAAGTGAAAAATTAACAGTAGTCAGTCAATTCAGGTGCGGTCATTATTTTAGCATTAGACTGTTTGGCTTAGAATTCACAGAAATCAAAGAGGAAAAGAATGAGGCAGTGGATATGTAACTGATAGGGGTGTTTCTCAGTTTGGCAAAATGATGCAGCTATTGCCACTGAAGAGGATAGTTCTTTCTGAAGTTTCATGGCGTACCTTGAGCCGTGGGTGTTAAGATTCTGTGACTTCTATCATTAAAGCCCTTCAGAATGTATGTGTTCCACTTTGCTTGTAATCTATTTGTTTGTAAGTGAAAACAAATATTTGTGGTTTTCAGTGGTTTTTGGGATAAGTCGCCTGTCAGAGCTGCACTTGATTCATGTCTTGCGGCTACTTAGGGTTTTTTTAATGTCCATTGTAAAACTTAAGCCATTTCTATGAGCCACCTCCCTCTTTCCAAACACCACCCACCCCTTTGGCATGATATAGTCTGACACCTCCAAGAATCTGATAAAAGGGGCAGGTTCCTTCAGCAAAACTTTCTCCAAGCCACCTCTACCTTTGCTATTTGTACAAGAAGAAAGCCCAGCAAGGACCGTGAGTCAGATGGCGGGTAAGTACAAAAAAGAACTCCAGTGATTTGAATTTTTGTAATAGAACACCTTGATGGGCAACAAAACCAGGAAACACACTTTGGGAAACCTGTTTGGAGGTAGAACAAATCTGTCACTAAATTGGATGGGCACTCAAATTTGTGTGATTGTACTAGACTCAGGACCCATAACTGCTTCAATAAAACTTGGGATGTCGTTTCTTCAGGTTTGCATAAGAGTTTGCTTTATCCGTTGTTTCAAGATTGTTATAGAAGCGGAAAGAGCAACTGAAAGAACTGTGGAGTTTGATCTGGAGTAGAATGCTGTAAGCTTCCCTGTTGCCTATCAGCATGACTAGCACTTCCGAACAGTTTTATGTGTTTGTAATTAAATTGTTGTGCGACACCACTGAAAGACAGAAGGTGCAATCTGTGTTTTTAGTCACACTGATTTCAGTAGTTAAGGCTGAGAATGTGATCTTGTGCACATTTTACCTGCAACTAAGCCCAAGTGAACATAATAGGGCACTTCTGAGTAGATGTTATGGCTCAGCCTGATCTGGCTGGGGACCATGGGAGGAAGACTCAGATAGAGAACAGTTTTGGTTCCAGATCCCCCGACAGTGCCTGTAAATGCAGAGCCTGAGCAGTCAGTAGTTCCTGCAGGACCAGGTCCAGAGGCTCAGGCAGAGCATTCAGGCTGGGATCCACATCCAGGCCCAAGCCCTGAGATTCCCCAGCTGGGGTCTAACTCCGAGACACTTCAGCCTCTTGATACTAAGCCAGAGGGGACACTGCTAAGCTCCAGCACCACGACCATCCTGTCTCCAGAGCCCCAAGAGCAACGCAGGAAGAGACTGTGTGCTAGTTTACAGCAAAGGAGACTCAGCAGCAGGTTAGCAGCTCTGGGGAGAGCTGAATTGGTGCCAGGATGCCATTGCTGGGAGGGGAGAATAGCTGGGAGAGCTTTAGCGTCTGCAAGTGCTGCTTATCTGTTTCTCTGACCTTGGAGTTTTGAGCTGGGACGAGACTCCATGTCGGACTGTTTCTACTGATCCACGTATGGGAATGGGGATTGCTACATTATATTATCAACTGGTTTGGCGCCAATTCGCCAGAACAGTCGTCTGCTGTCTTTCTCATGTCTTCAATAAAATCCTTGAACCCATCAAGCCAGTTATTGTCTGAACAGGGAAACTGACATTTAGATGCAAAGTCTTTTCAGGAGCCAGACTAAAGTAACCCAGCTGCAAGAGACTATTGCTTACTCTTAATCATTTAATGTGTCATGTTAACAGTTTCTAGTCATTTACAGCCTTCTGCCAGAGAGATCATTATCCTAACAATATTAGTGCTCCTGTATCCATATTAATATCTGTAGGTCAGGCAATTCCAATAGGAAAGACCCCCACAGGCCCTTCATTTGCCTCAGAGATTTTCACGAAACAAGATGCAAATCCGTGACTGAACTGCGGGGTGGTGTTGGACAAGGCACGGAACAACGGGGTTCAGTTCTCTCACTCAGCCTTGGAAGTCTGCTCGGCGACTGTGGGTTTGTCACAATCAGTCAGTCTAACCTACTTTTACAAGGCTGCTGCTTTGAGGATTAAGGGGAGTAGAATGTGAAAAGCCACTTCGAGTGCC
This sequence comes from Sphaerodactylus townsendi, assembly GCF_021028975.2. Taxonomy (NCBI): domain Eukaryota; kingdom Metazoa; phylum Chordata; class Lepidosauria; order Squamata; family Sphaerodactylidae; genus Sphaerodactylus; species Sphaerodactylus townsendi. The sequence continues at coordinate 27,507,087 of NC_059435.1, forward strand.
CAATCAGAGAGAAATTGCCTTTCTGGGAACCTATTAACTCCACAAGGAGGAAAAGGTGGGATGCCCTAACATGAATCCGTAATGTGACAGGCTGAGTGATTTGCTAAACTTTTACTATTACAGTTATCGTGCAAATGGCAGCTTGTGGATAAGGAACAGAAAATTTTACCTAGTATTACAGCTTAATATATAAAAAAGATAATAATAATGTGACTAATAAAACAGGTATGTGACATTAACTGTACACACACATCCATTGTCTTGTATCAATAACAGGAACAAACACAGTGGCAAGTGGCAACAAACTCATAAGCGATGTCATATGTAAGTCATGAAAATAAACCCAACATCATATTAGTAATGAGACTGAACACCATACCTATTATTAAGAGAAGTGCTACTTCGTAAGAATAACCTGGACATCACAGAAAGCCGGCCAACATTTTTCTCTCTCTTTTCCTCAGAGATGAGAAATATAATATGATAATGATGTATTAAAGATTCCCGGGATCAACGATCATGTGTACAATCTGCTTTTAACATTATGCCACAATGTTCAGATTGAAATAATTCTTTGTCCCAACTCCATAGACAAGATTGTGCTATTTTTTTAACCTTCAACCTGAGGAGGGTTGCTACATCACTCTCCAGTTCTGGGAAGTCAGATCACAAATGAAAATAAAGTCATCAACTGATTGTGGGCAACACCATGATGCATCAACTCTTCCCTTTTCGTCTCACTTCGTTTCATTTTACCCTTTGGTTGTCCAGGAACTAATCAAAGAATAATTCTAAGTTTTTAAACCTTTGCATCTGTGCACCTCTAAATGTGTCAGTGATTTTGATTCAGGGAGATTTGACCTGGTCTTTATAAAATGAAACTTCTTTTCAAACAAAGGAACACGCTTAGGCTATGTAGGTTTATTCAGGGCTTAGTGGTAAGTAATCTAAATAAGTTTATGCAGGAAACAAGTGATAAGACCCATTGAGTGATATAGGTCTCATAAAATCCAGTGGATATCCTGACCTTGTAATTTGTTTAAACTGTCGAAACCTAATTTTGTTTGCAAAGAAAATATTTGAATGGACTATGTCTTTATGGTGGCGGTATGCAGTGTCTTCAGCTACAATTGCTCTGAACTCTTCCCTGCCAAAATTGTTAAACTTCGATACAATATAAGAACATTGGTTTAAAATAAGTCATAAAGGCTAGTGTAGGGATTATTTTCAGTCTCTTCAGGCTTTTTTTTTGTCAAATGCAAACTGGATGTGAAGAATGTCTGATATAGTCAGACATTATGCAATACACAGGTTGGGGCTGGGAGTGGTGGCAGGCTGGTTCCTGGACCCCTGGGCTGGCCTGCCACTGCGGCGCCCACCTGGGCTGCCCGCTGCCAAGCCCCGGGGGACTGCAGAAGTCGGCCTGCAGGGAGGCCAGAGGGTGAGGCTCAGTGGTGGGCGACCCTGGCGGGTGCCACAACAGTAGGTCAGCTCTTGCCCTCCCCGGCCTCCCAGGGGGGGGGAGCCAGCCTGCTCCTGCTACCCCCCTTAGTAAGATTCCTCCTTGACCTGTGTAGGGGAAGGGCTGTCGCTTAATGACAGAGCATGTGCCTTTCATGGAGAAAGCCGCCAGATTAATGGAGCATTATGCCCATGGTGTTGAATGCTGCATAATGGCAAAAAATTAGGATGCAGGGGATGCTTTGCATGGTCCAACCTGGCCTCCATATTAATCTGCTTCCACTCCATGACATTCCATTTCTGTAGTCAGCTGCAAATAGGATTGACGTAGGGAGTTTTCACCAGGTTCTTCAAACACATTTGCTCTGCCTAGAATATGGGGGAAAGAGGCTACCAGGGAGCATGTGCAGAATGCTTTTGCCTCACTGCTTGTTACTGATTTTTTTCCCTCTTCAGCACTGCAGGTTCTGAGACAAAATATAAATAATGAATTATATCTGTAGTCGACCCACGCGGTCAGCGTAAGAACGAGACGAGACGCGGAGATAACATCTGGTGGAGATCGCCAGCAGCGGGAGACCGGAGGTCCGTGTTCCTAGCGAGTCTCCCGTCTGCCGGTTCCTGGCACCTTTTATTGTTATTCTATCGGGGGCGTGTAGGAGGGAGGACCGGGGGGGAGTTCCGGGAGAGCGGGAGGTCGGGAGATCATCATGTGATGCATGATCTCATCTGGCTACGCGGCGGAGAGGAGCGTGAAGCTGCCTGAGCCTAATCCTCACCTGGGGGCAAGACCATTGTCCCTGCGCTCGTGATTGAGCCAGACAGTTCATGACCCGTGACTCATGGGGGGGATGAGGAGTGAGGGTGCGGTGCGACCGGCAAGGCCGTAGGTCCGTTGGCGTCCCAACGTTCTACCACGGCGCTGCTGGGTCGGCAGTGCATTACTACATCTCCTCCTTTTTTACATTTTAGAAAAAGGGGGACCGAAATGCTAAGGGGCGATTTAAAGGGACGCTCGTCTCCTCCGCCGTTTGGTCAAGCTGACCGAGCTGCTTGTGTAACATTAGAACTTGGTCGCGGGGTAAGGGAAATTCGAGGGGCTTCTTACACACGTTACAGGCAATATTAGACACGCATTGAACGAAACAAGATCCGATAACGACGCACACAATTAAACCAATGCAGAGCTGTACAATAGCACTCTCAACCATCCTCCCGGCAGCCAGCTCCAGAGGGCTGACCACCAATGGGGCAAAACATCATACTTCAGATTAGATACAACTTCTTGCAGCTCACGCATTTTCATATGAATCAATTGGGAATTATCAGAAAGATTAAAGCAACACATATTATGTACATTCTCACAACCTTGGTGATGTAATAACAATAAGTAATCAATAGCTGCACGCATTGTCTAGGGTCGCTTGATCGAAGTTCCTGCTGCTCGGAGGCCAGAGCCGCCCAGAGCAATGGAGGTAGAATTGATGGGCTTAGCGAAGGGCACAGGCCAGCCGGCCAATAGTCTTGGTGTTACAGGAAACAAGTCCGGGCTCCCACAAGGGAAGTGGCGAGGGAGACAGGCTCCGCCTTGGAGAGGGCGACTGCATCGTTTCGACAGGAGGGATCGGTAAAGGCAGAGCGGAGCGGCGGCGGCGGCGTCCGGCTCCTGGGGTGGAGCCTGGGGTAGCAGAGAGTCCCGGCAGACAGACAGGCGGAAATGCAGCAATAACAAATAACATAACTTCAAAAACTAGGGCATGCAATAAATTTAAACAATAAAACATGGCTAAACGATACATAGGCTGGATGATGTGCGGAAGGAAGGCAACCCGCGGTTGCATAATTGTCCAATGCATGGCTCTTGCTGTTTGACTACCAAAGCTACAGAGCGATGGCGTTAGAGTCCATGGATTTCTCAAGAGCGTAGGGAGAGCTACTGATAGTCTTTAGCATTGCAGGTTCAGTGATTCTCACGAGCAAGGTTGTGAGAGAAGGCGGTTCCAACAATATTCAAGCGGCTGAGAACAGCGGAGAGTTCCAAGGGTTAATCTATCAGGAATGTCCCTGGCTGCAACTCCAAGCTTCAGCCAGGGGGCGGCAGAGAGGGAGAGAGAATAGCGATTGTAGATGAGGAGCAGCAAGACGCTGCATCAACCTCTTAGCCACAGCGTGCCCAGGCTGCCGTTAGGGGGGTGACAGCGGGGGCTGTGATCCTTGTGGAAGAATGGGTGTGCTGGCTCCAGAGATCCCTCCCATCTCGCCCAGGCTGGGGCAATCGGACCCTCTCGACAGGGCGGGCGGGGTCGGATCCTCCAGGGAGGCCCCGCTCCATCTCCCGGGATGGGGCTGGTCTGGCATGGCGAGCTGGACTCCTGTATGGAAGAAAAAAGACAAGCAACACTTTTCCCCTAGGGGTTTTGCGTGCTGGCTGAGTTAGTCCTTATAGATGACAATGGAAAGCTCGAGCCCTGAGTGGGGGGGCGGGCAATTTTTTTGATAGAGAATAGAGAAGAGTACTTTGGATATGGTCTGCTGGATGAGACCTTGATTGGGTCAATAGGGGAACTACTCCCCTTTCTTTCGTTTGTTTTGGCCAAGCTTTCGTTAGGCGAGAAGTTGGCCCATTCCGACAACGCATCACTTGCAACATTCAAGGCGTTAAGAGATACAAGGCAGGGAATTGCCCGAAGGCTTAGGAGAAGGGAGAGGTCATATCCAGGTCGGATGTTTGTTAACAATCCCAATCACCGTCTAAGGTGTGGGTTTTTTGCAAAGCAACTTGAACAATTCACAATTATAGTCATATCGTAATATAGCATCTATAGGAAAGATATAGAGAAGATGCAAAGAAACAGTTCCTGGGCTTGGAGGTTTGATCACAGGAGCAAATTGAGAGGGGTTTGCAAAAAACCCTTTATCAGATCCTAGATCTAGAGGTGGGGTGCGTCAGCCCATTAGAAAGAGGGAGGGTGTGCAAAAAGGAAGGCAGGGGGAAGGGTTTGGAAGTCAGCTCTACCTTCCTCCCGTAAGGGGACTTTGGCCGGTTTGAGCTCGCTTCCTACCTTCACAGCGGAGGCTGTGTAAGATAGGTGTGGCTGAGAGACCCCTTGGCACTGTGACTAGCCAGGGAGCGCTCAGCAGAGAATGTGGGAGCATGAAAATGATTTTGGCTTCATATGTAAACTTGCGCCACGCCAATGTGGCAGTGTAGGCTCAGATGGATCTAAGGAAAAGGTTCTCAAGGAGAGGTTTGAAGAAAAGTTTTGAAGGTTTAAACTAAGATGGAGGCGGCTTGAAGCAGGGTCCCATCGGCATCCTGGGGAGCACGCACGAGCTGTGTCCCGTTTAAGGCGGATGCTGTAATGGGCGAAGCCTTTCAAGGCATTGGCACACATAATCAGAAGGAGAAAAACTTTAATTGAAGCACAAGAGCATAGCTTAGAAGCAATGGAAAAATCCCCCCCCATGAGGGGAAAACTTTAGGGGTCTCTTGAAAGGGGGCAAGACATACAGAACATACATAGGCATACAGAGCACATAGAAAGTAACGAGGAGGATTGCAACTCTGATTTGAGATTTTGCTCTCTCTGAGGTGCTGACGATTTTGCTGCCACTGGGAGCTTTGAGCTTAGGGCTTTGCACAGGCTCAGAGGCTATGAGATCTGGTTTGAACCTTACAGCTGGAGAGGGCCAAGGGGGCTTCTTCTTCACGAAGGACTTTGGCTTAAGGCCATTGTGCGAGCATCTTCCCCTTTCCATGCCTCATTGTCCTGTAGATTGGCTATGGGGCATTCTGAGGAGGGCTCAAACGGCAGTCCTCTTCCGTCAGCATTCCTTTCTGCTGCAATTCAGTGACTGTGGACTCTGCAGAGATTTTGAAATGCGTGCCATTCTGGGGCACTGGCGGAGGCATGGTGACTTTGGAAGTAGAAGGGGTTATCAGAGCAGGAAGTATAGACGTAGGGGGGGAGCAAGCTGGCAAGACCAGCCCAATGGTCTCCCGTGGGGATGGGATCACTATACTGAGCTGGGGCAGCGAAGATCTCATGGGGGAGCTCCGGGGGAAGGGTTTGAGGTGCGGATCTCGGTTCTGGGCTGGGGAGATGCCCGGGGCGCGGGGCCTTCCCAGCGGGCATTGGGAGCGCCCGGTCTTAGACTTTCCTGGGGGGTCTTCGCCCTCTGGGGAGAGACCCTCCTCCGTCAGGGTTGTAGGCCCCCCCGCCGGGCAGCCTACAATTCCTCCGGAAATGTCCTGGCTTGCCGCAATTGAGACACTCGTCTCCGGGCTGTCTCATGGCAGCGGAGAGGGCGGCGGCTAGAAGGCTGGCTTGATGGGTGAAAGACCCGATATCCTGGCAAGCTTTGAGCATGTCGGCCAGCTCGGGGTTCCTTCCTAGGCCTGTGATCGCTGTGCGGCACTCAGCGGAGGCCTTCTCCTTGGCAAGGCGCTTAAGGAGTTCGCCCTGGGCCTCCTCGTTGTCAACCTGCCTCTTGAGGGCCTCCTGGAGCCTGTTCACAAACTCAGCATAGGGCTCTTGAGGCTTCTGCCGGGTGCTAGAAAAAACTTTGGGTTGGCTGTCCGGCACTGGGATCTCTTCAAAACGCCTTGTAGGCGCATTCAGAGGCGACCGTAAGGGTGGGCCACCACCGGCAGGACAATCTGATTGTTGGGGTTACTGAAGGCATCGGCCGTAGTTGTGCGGCGGTGTAGGCGCTTCGCCGAGGCGGCTGCCCTGCTAAAGCATTGCTGGCGGAACTCGCTCTCCCAGATCACAAATTGTGCAGGGCTCAGGAGCATGCGGAAGGTGGTCTTCCAGTCGTCCGGAACCATTAAGTGATTCCTCGCGACCGCCTCTAGCATGCCTCTCACATAGGGGCTGGTGACTCCTACGTCCCGCATCGCTTTGGAGCTCAGTGAGGATGTTATAGCTTAAGGGGCGGTACTCGACAACCCGCCGAACAATGCCATCCTCCCCCTCGGTATCTGTGAAATGGACGGGGCACAATACGCGAGAATATCGGCATCGCCTTCCTCAGGGTTTCTTTCCTTTGCAGATCGTGGCTAATACGCTCTATGAGAGTTTTGAAACCCGCGCCATTACGCTGGCGCTTTGACGGAGGTGCAGTGGCTTCGAAAATGAAGGCGGAGCAGGGGAGGGCTGAGCCGCTGAGAGTTTGAGATGGGTGAAGGAGCAAGGGGGGCAGAAGGAGGACAGGCGTCCAATTTAGTGGATAGAGAAAATTCCGGGGTTGAAATTGAAGGTGAAAGATCGAAAGGAGGGCGGCCTACAGCAAGGGAGCCATAGGTCTGCAGGCTGATGGCGACAAAACATTGTCTCCACGTCAGTAGCAGCCACATCGGCGCGCGAGGCTCTGTGCTAAGAGTGCGCCCGATGTTTTCCCAGTCCTTAAGATTCAATGTCCCCCCCTCTGGGTACCATGGACACTGAGCTTCAATCTCAACCAATTTGCGCAGCTCCCTTCTCTTTACGGGACCCTGCCGCATTTCGCTAACGCTTTCAGTTCGTCAACGTGCTTGTCATAAGCTCTGCTTTTGCAAGCTCCCATACTCACCGGTGTTCCGTCGGACGAGAGAGTGTCCTAGGACGCTGTTCTGGATGCGCCGATCCAGAGGACAGGCGATACCGAAACGGTGGTCCCTGGATGCGCCGATCCAGCGGACTTCGGTATCGCGCCCCTTTCCCAGGCGACGGTGAGCAGGGTGGAGGTTCGAGATTCCCGGGTTTCGCACCAGCTTGTAGTCGCACCCACGCCGGTCAGCTGTGAAGAACGGATTTGCGACGGAGATAACATCTGGTGGAGATCGCCAGGCAGCTGGAGACCGGAGGTCCGTGTTCCTAGCCGAAGTCTCCCGCTACCTGCCGGTTCCTGGCACCTTTTATTGTTATTCTATCGGGCGCAGTAGGAGGGACGGACCGGGGGGAGTTCCGGGAGAGCTGGAGGTCGGGGAGATCATCATGTGATGCATTAACGATCTCTAAATCTGGCCTACGTCGCGGAGAGGGAGCCGTAAGCTCTATGAGCCTAATCCTCACCTGGGGCAAAGACCATTGTCCCTGCGCTCGTGATGGTGAGCCTTTGTGACAGTTCATGACCCGTGGACTCATGGGGGGGGATGAGGAGTGGGGGATGCGCGTGCGACCGGCAAGGCCACGTCAGGGTTGGTCTCGGATTGGCCCCAACGCGTTCGTACCACGGCCAGCGCCAAGCTGCTTGCTGGGTCGGCAGTGCATTACTACATATATCATAGCCAGGCTCCACACACAGACAAGGCTAGTAAGCACAAACAGGTGGGAAGCCTCCAAGCAGCCAGGGTTTAACAGTTGGAAAGCTAATGCAAGGACCTTAAAAAGGGTTCCCAAGCTGGCTATCACAGGAGGAAACATTCTCTCTGACATCGCGCTCATATAAGCAACATGGACAGGGATGTGATGAGATTGTCAAATGGAATTATCATCCCTGCAAAAGGTGTGTGCAGTCGAAATGAACTGCGGTTCTCCTCATGCCACCGTGTTTCTGTCTCTTCTTGAGCCTCAGGCTGAATCATAGGTCTGTCAGGATGAATTTGCCCAAAGAGTGCCTGTGATTAAACCTTCATGAAGGAGATGCCTTGAATATTGTGCTGCCCAGTCCCAGGTGCCTCTGGGTTTGCTTTAATGTCTCAGTTATGGGGAAAGCTCAGGGTGTTGTTTTTTTTACTTGTTCTGGAGCAAACTAGCCACGGTGTTGGGGGTCCCATATGGGATGGGGGAATCTGTATTTTTCTGTATTGGGACTTAAAATAGCCAGAGGCTCTCAACTTTTGATCAGTGTAGCCATGTTAGGACAAAGAATGACCTCCCTTCCACAGCTTCACTGCCACAACCCATACTCTGATCCTGCAACATGTTTGGGTGCTAATTGACTTATCTTGGGATCAAAGCATGGATCCCCAACATCACATGTAGTTTAGCACTCTCTTCTTTGTCCACCCAAATGTCAGATATTGCATTATATAGAGCAGTGGTCTTCAACCTTTCCAGACCTGTGTTTCATTAAGCCACGAATGCATTACATCAGTCATGTGACAGGAAGAGGACAGCAGAGTTGTGACCTCTTAGGTGTCATCATGGCCAAGGTTCTAGGCAGCAAATCAAGGAAGCGGAGGAAAGGAAATAGAAGCCTAGAGCCAGGCTCTGAACTATAATGAGGAACCTGAACCAAGTAAGGTTCAGAACCATGGAGAAATCCTCTTCATCTCTTCGGCCCCTTCTGCACATGCAGAATAATGCACTTTCAATCCACTTTCAGTGCACTTTGCAGCTGTGCTGAACAGCAAAATCAACTTGCAAACTATGGTGAAAGTGGATCAAAAGTCCATTATTCTGCATGTGCGGAAGAGGCCTATGTGATCTTGCCTGACCATGTTGCTGTTCCTTTCAGCATGTGAGCATAAAAGGCATAGCATTCTTGCTTACTACACATGCAGTACTACTACATAGCAGTACATCCTTCTGAAAGGTGGCAAAAATTACTCTAGAGGACTCACGAACCATTTGATGGCCCCAAATACAGGAAGCTATTGATTCTGGGACTTGAAAATCAACCTCTTAGCTCACTATGTTATGAGGTACCGTTTGGCCACCACACACCAGGAATACTATTTAAAGCACATAATTCCACACTAGCATAGATTTCTGTATTGATTTTGTCTTTCCAGGACTTCGCTGAACTGGGCCCTATTTTGTGAGCCCATTTTGTGAATCCCATCTTCCTCTAGTTGTGAGGGCAGGGGATTCAGAGGGGTCTCACATGTGGAATAGCCTAGGAGCTCTCTTCATCTAAATCCAGCACTGTCTTCCCTTCCCATCCCCACAAAAAACTCCTTGTGAAGTAGGTGGGGCTGAGAGAGTTCTGAGAGAGGTCACCCAGCAGGTTTCATCTGGAGGAGTGGGGAATTGAAATTGGTTCTTCAGACTAGAGTCTCATGTGAAGGAGTGGGAAATCCAACCTGGTTATCTAAGTTAGAGTCCACCGCTCTTAACCGCTACACCGCACTGGCTCTGAAGTTCAGCTGGTTCTTTGTGGGTGGCATTATCTTGGGCCTCATGATGTGTCTTAAGGACAACGTCACTTTAGGAAAAATCCAGCTGTCTCTGAGGCTACTAGAGGAGGAAGAAGAGGGCGTGGCTAGCCATTGCTGGCAAAAGAGACAGAATGGAGGGGGCAGCTGGCTTAAGGTCACCTGGGGAAGTAGAAAGACCATGATTGATCCTGGGCTGACTTCCACAACAGATTCCAGAACTCAACAAGAATGAGTTTCAGACTCTCGACAATAGAAACAAAAGCCATTCATACATTTTTAACCTTTCCCCGGCCTAGTCAGAGCACAGCCTGGCTATGGCTCTATTGCTTGGCAATTGACGTGTTCAAATTTACTGTATTTACAAAAGCTTCCCGGAGTCTTTAATTAATGATTTGTTTAATCATGGTCTTCTATTGTGATGGGGAGAATTTTTTTTGGTTAACATTTGTAGACATTGTAATTGCAACCCATTAAGTCATAATGCTGTCCTTTGTGAGTCCTAACATTAAATTGCTTGTACTTGCGGTGGGCTCAGGCAGTCTTCTTGCTACAGTTAAACTTCACTCTGTGAGACTCCTATCTGACACACATTAATAGCGTTTATAGCTCAGCCTTCTGTCCTGGAATGGATCTCCACAGCAAATCATAATAAATTTAAGAGCAACATAAAAAAACAAAGCCTGTGTTTAAAAAGACAGCCAAAGCATTCTTTAATAACGCATGGTAATAAATGAAGGTACTGCAACTTTTAAAGGACATCTGAAGTTAACCATCACAGCTTAACTAGAATTCAAGAGTGTGCACAAGCTAAAGTCCTCTTGGGCCCCTTCCACACATGCAGAATAATGCACTTTCAATCCACTTTCACAATTGTTTGCAAGTGGATTTTGCTATTCTGCACAGTAAAATCCAGCTTCAAAGTGGATTGAAATTGGATTGAAAGTGCATTATTCTGCATGTGCAGAAGGAGCCTTAAAGAGGACTGTTTTCAACATACACTGAAATCCCTGCAGAGACTATGTGAGGCAGGCTTCCCTCAAGAGGGCTTTCCAGAGTCATGATACTGCAATTAAGGTGGCCATCTCTCATACCTATCATACATTTGATGAGGACATGCATAGACATGTGTATAAAGGAGTTCTTTGAGATAATGTGACCACAGACCACTTAGGCTTTCAAAGGTCACAACCAGGAGTGTTTGACACCCACCAGTTGGATTCATGGCCTGTTGGCCAGTAGTTTACTGAGAGTCAGTTCTCCAACTGTTTATGGGTTTGTGACAGTTTGGCAAGGTTCTCCATTGAGTTCCTTCCTTTCTGCAGTACAGTGCCGTGCGATCAGCTGTTTGTGCAGGTGCGTTCTCTCACAATCTGATTGAGTTGTACTTCCCCCTCTATGCCGGTTCATTGCTCCACAAGGCAACTGTGTAAAAAGACAGAACAGTTCTCTGCAGTGGGTTTTTAAAAAAAACCTCCTGCTGTTCAGTGTTCATCTAAGTAGTACTTATGTTTGGCAATCAGTTTGGATCACCAGTAATTTCATGCATGCACAGTTTAAAAAGCCGCAAACATGTTTGTCAGGCAGTTGAGGTGCTCAGTGCTGAACTGAACAGCCCCTGTAATTGATTCACATCTCCGACTGTCAATGTTGAATGAGGTAAGTTTCACTTGTGGACACACTTGACTCAAAATTCACAACATCTCTAATCACAACTAACACTTGTAAGCAGAACCCTTCACCAAGCGGGCAATCTACACAGCTGTAACAAAATAGAAGCAATATGTTCTGGGATAGTTGAAGTTTCTCAGCCTTCTTCTTGCCTGGAGCACATTGTGGTAATCTAGTCTAGATATCACCCAGGCCAGATGCCATGGCCAGAGCCCTTCTGACTAGTACAGGACACAACTAGTAACCTAAATGTGACTACCCTGTTTCCCCGAAAATAAGACCCACCCCCAAAATAAGCCCTAGCATGATTTTTCAGGATTTTTGGAGGATGCTTGAAATATAAGCCGTACTCCAAAAATAACCCCTAGTTACAGATTCCCCGGCGCAGCTGATCTTGTCACATGGGGGGCACAAAATCATGGGGGAAAAATAAGACATCCCCTGAAAATAAGCCCTAACACATTTTTTGGAACAAAAATTAATATAAGACCCTGTCTTATTTTTGGGGAAACGCGGTAGTTGAAACACTCCATGGCTGTTGCCAACAACAACAACAACCTTTATTAGGCATTTAAAATAGGCTCTAGAGCGTTACCAGACATTTATGCAGTACAAATCAGGAGCACATTCCAAACGCAGACAGAAAGACTGTATATAGCAGTATATATTACTTAGAAAGTTCTGTCACTTGCAAAAGAAATTTTGTGACTTTTTCCAAGAGCATGACATCTGTATTGTTTAACAGAAGCTCCACAACAGAACTGTCAGAGTCTCTTTCAGATTTGTCTAGGGCCAGCCTGGGAGAGAAATTCCTAATGTCCACATATCTCGGACAGTCAAGAATAATGTGAGCAAGAGTCTCCACTTGGTTTTTACAGTGTGGACAAACCCGATCCTGGAGAGGGATGGATAAGTAACAACCCTTTGTAATGGCCGATGGGAAAGTATTAGATCTGGCCCTTGTGATAATCCATCTCTGTTGGGGTTCAGTTAATAATTCAAGATATTTGGCTATGTGCCCCTGTTCTGGTATTATTCCGACAGAGAGGGATGAGCATGATTTATTTGCTTGTCCCAACAGGATATAGTATTCCTGTTCAAGAAGTCAGCTTTTTAAGGTTTGGAAAATCTCTCTGGGTGACAGCATACAGAGATCTTCAAGTAATAAACCTATTGAGTAAATTTTTGATTTGAGAAGTTGAGACCATTCAGAGGCAAATAGGTCTGGGCGCGCTGTGTATATTAAACTGCGCACATAAACAGTAATGAAACAAAGCCATACAGAAAATCTATAATGAAACAGTCGCTTTTGGAATTATTAATAAAAACCAAATGAATTAAACAAAATAGAGAGAGGAGAATAATGCTGTAAGCTGTTTTAGGTCCCCTTTTGGGAAAAAGGCGGGGGATATATCTAAATAAATAGTAAACGTCTATCTTTCTGTCTCTCCCTCCCTGTCTTCTTTGTCTTCATTTTCAGGTCCTCTGAAGGCCATTGGAGTTGATTTCCTCAGAGAACATAACTCCCATCTGCATCACACCAATGATTACAATAACTTGAGTCTGATTGTGAGGCGTGGGGAGGGGTTTCAGTTGAAACTGACCTTTAGTAGAGAGCTCAAAGACCAGGATAAAATCACAATACAGCTCAGAATTGGTAAGAAGATAATGTTTTTTTGTTGGTTTATTATAACATATCAAGGTGGAAATGCAAATGCCTGCTCTTAATAGGTTCCGTATTCTATAACAAGGATCAGACTGTACAACTTCAATCAAATTTGCAAAGATGTTTTTATCCCAATTGTTCTTAAAGTAAATCTGCTTGGAATTACATATTGAAAATAGGTTTATTGAAATTTGGCTATTTCTCATAGGGCTCAGGTGGTATGGAAGGAAAGAAAAATTATAGGCCAAGATCAGAAAAGAGAGCTACAGCCAGAGATATATATATTATAGCTGTTTATTGTTCATATCCCATTATCTACACCTACATGATGGGGCTTCCAAATAATTTACCATCCAGGCACAGGCTAGGGCAGTGGTGGCGAACCTTTGGCACTCCAGATGTTATGGACTACAATTCCCATCAGCCCCTGCCAGCATGGCCAATTGGCCATGCTGGCAAGGACTGATGGGAATTGTAGTCCATAACATCTGGAGTGCCAAAGGTTCGCCACCACGGGACTAGGGTCTATTCCCTCACTATAAAGAGGAAAACTCAGCAAGAACCCCACTGATACCTTAGCAGATCCTGCTGCTGCTGCTTCTATTACTACTACTAAAACTACTACTAGTAGTAGTACTGATGCAAAATCACACAACTCTCGGTAAAACAATGTGAAAAACACTAGCCTTCTAGCCCTTCTGGTGGTACAAAAAAAATTGCCATAGAACTACATCGTTTTCTGTATCAACATAAGTGCTAGAAGGCTTTACTGTTGCTTTACTGTTGCTTCACTCCTGCTTCTTGGCAGGAGTGGGAGGCTGGAAATTGACAAAGAAGCATAAATTATTTGTACTGAAGATGTGATTAGTTGGAATATAATGGGGGCTGTCTTGGATGGGTTAACTGGATGAGGTAAATCAGTCTGTTGCTTTACTGATAGTTGTGTGATTTTGCATCAGTGCTAGTTTCTCTGCCAAATGGGCAACTGAATATATTGAACTGGAACTTATATAAGGACTAAAGCAGCCATTTTTGTACCTCCTCAGTATCTGACTGTAGGCAATACAGAAGAATGTAATTGTACAGATAGCTTGGAAACCTCTTGCTGACTCCCTCCACACTCCCACTTCACAGGGACATGCTTTTTCCATCTAATGGGAAGTGGTTGCTGATAATATACGTGTTAGGGTAGCTCTCAAAAATAGATCTGTGGATGATCCCTGCTCCCCTGCCCGTATGTAACATTACACTTTGTGAACTTGAATTCTTCCAGGTGAAAATCCAAAGCAATCGACAGGGACGCTTTTATCCTTAAATGCAAGAGCGGGTCAGGAGATTAACCGCTGGCGTGCCACCATCAGTCAAACAAATGGGAAGCAGGTATGTCATCTGGAATATCATCTGGTGATGGGGCGGTGTAGTGGTTAGAGTCTTAGACTAGGATCTGGAAAGACCAGGTTCAGATATCCACTCTGCCCTGCAAGTTCTCTGGGTTGCCAGCCTTCACGTGGTAACTGGAGATCTACTGCTATTACAACTGCTGTTCGGGCAGTGGCAAAGCTACAACGGGGAGGGGGGGTGCCATGCCCCTGACGCGCGCCATTGGTGTCACATGGGGGCAGAAAATTGCCCCCAAGACCCCCCTCCCAGGGACAAGGCATGGGCAGGGCATGGGTGGATCAGGGCAGGGTGGGAGGCATGCGTGGGCAGGTCATGCCCTGTCCCTCCATCCCTGTATTCAAGTGATATGATATATATCAGTTCATGTGGTGAAAATAGCTGCTTTGGCACAGGTGGGCTCAGCTTTCTACCTTGCTGAAGTCCCTTCCCTCCCCAAACCCCGCCCTCTTCAGGCTCCAATCCGAAATCTCCAAGTATTTCCCAATCCAGAACTGGCTGCCCTTCCTTAGGCCAGTCACTTTCTCTCTCAGTCACACCTACATGACTGGGTTTTTAGGATAATAAATAGGTGGAAGGGAGAATGATGGGTTTTGCCCTGAGATCCTTGGAGGGAGGGAAGGGCAGATTTGGAAGTAACTGGATCAAATCTGTAAATTCAACCAGTAGAATTCAGTGCACGTGCGAGCCAGTGCAGCACAGCGGTTAAAGTGTTCAGCTCAGACTGGAGGGAGTAAGGTTCAGACTTCCATACAACCTTGATGCTCCTTCAGTGAACTTAGGCCAGACACCTCCTCAGCCTACCTCACAGGCTGGTTGTGAGGATGCAACATGGGACGGAAGAATTATGTGTGTCCCTCTGAACTGCACAGACTAAAAACATGACAGATAATCTAGTGCACACATTCAAGAAAACACCCAAAGGTGGGCACGGCAATTTTACTTCCATTCACTTGATTATATCATAAGTCATTATGTGTGATTCACTCCTGCTTCTGGGCAGGAGTGGGAGGCTGGAAATTGACAAAGAAGCATAAATTATTTGTACTGAAGATGTGATTAGTTGGAATATAATGGGGGCTGTCTTGGATGGGTTAACTGGATGAGGTAAATCAGTCTTTGCAAATCCAGTCTGATTCAGTTTAGCTTAGACCGACTCACTGGCAAACTCCAGCACAGACTTCTGTCTCTCTCTCAAGTTTTATACACAATCTCTGTCCTAGGCCAGACTGATTTTCTCTCAATTCAGCACTCTCTCCAGTGTCAACCAACTACCTTGCTCTCTCATCCCCCTTTCTACTACAACTTACCTCTCATTTTAAAGAAACATGCATACAACATTTTAAAATGTTACATGCTCTATCAAAGCCCAACTGAGATTTACTATCGAGAGTCAGGTAACAAATTGCAGGTCCTACTTTACTACTCCTGGTCATTGGTTATCATGTGGCAAGCACAAGAATTTTATTTTAGTTTGTTCTCTTACTTCATTTATACCCCACTTTCATCTCCACTGGGGACCTAAAGTAGCTTATAACATTCTCTCCCCTTCTCCATTTTAGCCTCAGTATAACGAGAGCTCTTTCCCCACTTTCCTTAAGCCCCGCGCTACTCACCTCAAGTAGCGCGGGGTCCAGCTCCCTTCCCCACTTCAGGGGCGGCGAGAACGCAGCCGCCCCGACGCTGCCTCTCTCCCGCCCCCTCAACGCGCGGAATTCCTGGCGCCTTTTGAAATGGCGCCTTTTGACGCCATTTGACATAGCGCGGGGTCTTGGGGAAGCCAGGGTGCGCGCCAGGAATTGCGCGCCCCGGGAATTGCCCGCAGCAAACCTCGGGCAAAGGTGAGTGGGGAAAGGGCCTAAGAGATAAGCGGAGAGTGTGCGACAGTCCCAAAGTCACACAGCACGCTTCCATGGCAGAGGGGGGATTCAAACCTAGGTCTCTCAGATCCTAATCCAACCCTCTATCCAGTAGTGGGATCCAAAAATTTTAGTAACAGGTTCCCATGGTGGTGGGATTCAAACAGTGGCATAGCGCCAATGGGGCTGGGCAGGGCACGATGGGGGCGTGGTCAGGCATTCCATGGGTGGGGCATTAATAATTTCTCTGTTACTGTAAAAAACTCTTACTGTAAAAAAAAAGCTCCTAATTTCCAGCTGGTATCTTTTTGTCCATAATTTAAACTCATTATAGCAAGTCCTATCGTCTACTGCCAACAGAAACAACTACTTCTCCTCTAATTGACTGCCTGTCAAATACTTAATACTTTCAAATACTTAATTTTGTTTCTAGAAATCAAAAGAAGGATACTTTCCATAAACAAGGAACTTTACCATATTTCTAAAACATGTTTTTAAAACAGCCCAACAGGGAGAATTATCCCGTTTTCTACCTTTGCTAACCAGCCACATAGGAAACAACAGGACTTTATGATTTTTGGACCTAATAGAATTTCTAATGGAAAAGCAGACCCAATTAGTAACCCCCTCTCGGCACACACAAATAATTAGTAACCCACTCTCGGGAACTGGTGAGAACCTGCTGGATCCCACCTCTGCCTCTATCCAATATACCACTGGCCACAAGTTGGGTGGAACAATTTTTCTTAATCTATACTTACATCACATTTCCTTATGGAATGATTAAGTGGCATTCATGAAGCTGTCCCTGCCAAAGAAGGTGGCATTCACATATGGCAAAACAAAAACCATGTAAATTGCCACTTCTTGCATCTCAGTCACAGCCCCCGTTCATGCAGAGGAATTGGATGTCCATTAGGTTGTATGGTATTATAGTGTTATGATAATGATCTTGTTTTTCCTCTAGTGCCTGATTGTTGTGACCAGCCCAGCAGATGCCATTGTTGGAAAATACCAGTTGAGTGTGAAAACAGGGCCTAATATCTATCAGCCTGAGAAGAGTTTTTTCTATGTTTTGTTCAACCCATGGTGTAAAGGTAACCAACACTGCCTAAATAAGTTTAATTTCTGTCATGACTCTATAACAG
Source organism: Sphaerodactylus townsendi (assembly GCF_021028975.2). Taxonomy (NCBI): domain Eukaryota; kingdom Metazoa; phylum Chordata; class Lepidosauria; order Squamata; family Sphaerodactylidae; genus Sphaerodactylus; species Sphaerodactylus townsendi. The sequence continues at coordinate 27,524,373 of NC_059435.1, forward strand.
TCTAAAACAACATGAGAGGACCCCTCAAGAAATAGAACAGCATTTAATATTGGGCTGAAACTCCCTTTGTTTTTGTTGCAGCGAACAATATAACCATTACCTCACTATTTAAGCGAAAGGAAAAATACATTTCAAGAAAAAATTACACATGGTAAACAGGTTCCTGACTTGAGGTCCGACTCAAATTAAAATTATTTGGCCCTCCCTTTGTACCAGGGAAGAAATCTGAATTATTTTATTTTTATTTTATTTAAACTTTAAAAAAGAAATGGTGTATATTTATGATATTAAAAGATAAAATATGTTGATATTATACACTACTATGTAATTTTTAAAAAATGTTTGAATGCTGCCCTGAGCCTGGCCTTGGTTGGGAAGGGTGGGATCTAAATTTAATAAAATTAAAATAATATAAATACTACAGATATATTGTATGCATTTAGTTTCTAAACTGTTTCTGTGCCGTCTGCTGGCCTTCGTGTGTCGTCTGCAGCTTCCGCAAAACTCCCCCCTCCCGCCCCCCGCAAAATCCCATTGGATTTCTTATGCCAACCTGCAATATATCGAAACAGCAATGGGAAAAGTTGCAATGTGGAAGAGATAACTGTAGAGTTGCCAACTAGGGTTGCCAGCCTCCAGGTGTGACCCAAAGATCTCCTGGAATTACAGCTGATTTCCAGACAACAGAGATCAGTTTGAGAAAACGGCCCCTTTGGAGGGTGATCTCTGTGGTATTATGCCCTGCTGAGATCCCTCCCTTTCATAGCTGCCATTCCCAAATCTTCAAAAATCCCCCAACCAGGAGTTGACAATCCAGAGGAACGTGTAGAGTTCTCCTGGAATTTCAGCTCATCTCCAGACTGGAGAAAAGGGCAGTTTTGGAGAGTAGACTCTGTGGCATCACATCTCTGACGAATTTCCTCCCTTCCCTAAATTCCACGCTCCCCAGGCGTGTGAAAAGAGCACTAGTAATGGCTGCATGTAATTGGGAGCTGCTGCACTCATGATCCTGCATTATTGTAGATCACATTTGTCTGAAAAATTTGGATTTGTGTCTGTGTGGGGTGGGGGTTACATGTTACTGTTCCTTCAAGAGTTGTCTCAGTTTCTATTTTGGGTTTGGCCCATTGTAGAAATGGAAGCTGAGACATTTTTAGATTCACCACTTCAAAATGTATCTGTGCAGAGGATAGAAAAAAGAAAAGAAAAAAAGGGGGCAGGGTTATTCTTCTGAGTCACAGGGCCTTTCCCCACTCAAAGCGATCCCCCCTATGCCGCACGCTGCTCTCAGCGCGTGGCATCCCTGGTGCGCGCCCGGGCGTCCCCACGACCCCGCGCTCTGCGCAGGGTCATCAACAGGCGCCGTTTTCTCCAGCGCCAGGGATGCCGCGCGCTGAGGGGGCACGACCGCAGCAGCATCAGGGCAGCTTCACTGTGGCCACCCCTGTCGTGGGGAGTGCCCAAGGACCCCGTGCTACTTGAAGAGAGTAGCGTGGGGCTTAAGGTAAGTGGGGAAAGGCCCACAGATCGCATCCTACCACCATCAGGAGTACATTTTCAGCAGCAGCATGAAGAATAAATGCAATGGAGGAGACAAGAGGACCACCCCTCCTCCATGATGGAATGAAGGGATCTGTGCAAAATAATTTCGTAGAAAACATGTCCAAGACACTATGTTTGACTACTGGGAGAATATGGAGCAAGATGTGTACGTGGGAAAAGCTAAAGAAATTTAACACTAGAATAACATTAGAAAATAAATATAAGTCACTAAGATATGGTTATGGTAGCCACTGTCTTCATATCTACATCTATAACAGGAAAGCAGGGATATAAACTGATAGTTTACAAGGGTATATTTGGGGTTTAGTCCATTCGTCTTACTTTAGCCTCTGGTTCTCAGACAGCTGTGTGTTGTCTGCCCAGCTATGAGAATGTCTCTTCCCAGCCAGACTGTCAATTGGACAATTCTAATGATCTTCTCATGCCTTTGCTTTTAGCTGACTCTGTTTTCATGCCCGGTGATGCTGAGAGAGCGGAGTACGTGCTCAATGATACTGGCTGTATCTATGTTGGATCAACAAAAAATGTACAAGGAAGACCTTGGAATTTTGGGCAGGTAAAAAAATCATCTATCTATTAATCATGAGGAAGTGTTTTTGCTCTGTTTTGTGAAATGTGACATCTTAGCTGGATAAATAAATAAGATGATGGATTTTGCTTTATTAACTGGTAAAAACAGAATTGAACCTTTCGGCCCACTCTTGCAGAGTCCAGTGTTGCTTCTGCACAGGATCAGTTCCTCATTTCTATCTCTCATCACTACTACAAATACAGTGGCATTTGCAGTGGTAACACAACTTTTACACAGGGTTCCCCCCCACATGCTTTCCCGTTCCCCCACCCATTTCTCTCCCTCTCCACCACCAGTAGACTTGCTGCCTTAAAAATTTTTGTTGCACATACATTGCTACAGTATTTTAACACTATAGTGATACCTCATACCAATTTTGTGCAACTGGCAGAAATCCCACTGGAGTTGGGGCCAGGGTGACAGGCAGCATGGGAAAGGGTGCCAATTGTGGTCGGGGAGTGAAGGAGCCCCTCATCTTTCCATCCACACTGGCCCCAAATAGACTTATGGTATATTTCCTGAAAGATTGTATCAAAATCAGTGTTGGGAAAGTGTGGATGGGCAGGTTAAGATTTCCTAAAAGGTGTGGAAGATATGTATTTCCATGACTATTGTACCAAAGCAGGTTTGAGGAACCCCCTCAGCAGAGCCAAGAAAAACACAGGAGGCTGGCAGAAGCACACAGATGTCACGTGCAAGCCAAAATACAACTTCCTGTGGTTTGAAGGAGCACGCGCACACAGTGCAAAATACTCCTGCTGTAAATCAGCATTAAAATAGCTTGGGAGAAGTTAAAGGCTGGGCCTTTCCCCACTCCCTTCCATCCCCCCTATGCCTCGCGCTGCTCTCAGCGTGCAGCATCCCAGGCACGCGCCCAGGCGTCCCCCTAACTCCACTCCCTGCCAGCTTTGTGCAGTGGATTCGTCAGCTGCATGCCGTTCGGAATAGCTCCGGGGATGCCGCGCGCTAAGGGAGAGCCCTTTGACAGCTGGGCTAGCGTCGGGCTGCGTGACATTGCGTGCCGCAGCCCTGCCGTGGGGAGGGAGAGGAGGAACCCTGCGCTACTCTCCTCAAGTAGCGCGGGGCTTACGGTAAGTGGGGAAAGGCCCGCAATCATCAATCTGAAGAAAGTGATTATTCATAATACATTGTTCCTCGAGTAACAGTGATGTTACACTGGCAGCACAGTAAACTGTGCAGTCACAAATGTCTTGTGAGTAATTCATTAGCTCTGGTCTCCAACACTGGCTGGGGTCTGTAAGATCTGTGGCAATGGGTGAAAAGAGAAAAACACACTTCAGCACCCTACCTCTAGGTGGCAGTAGCTCACTGGCAAATAGTGGTCCATTCTCAGGCTGATTTTGCACAGGATTGCAGCTGCCACAGGCCTCTTTGCCCTGCTGTTGACTTTGCACTGCTCCCCGGCTCTCCTCCACTTGCACCGTGAGGTCTTCAGCATATGTCTTCTATGAATCTCCCCCCATCCCCACTCCACACTTTCACCAATTTAGTTGACTTTGCACAAAACAGGTGTTGGGAATCAGTGCCTTCATCCCCCCCCCTCTAAAATCCCTGCATGTGCGAGGGAATCGCAGTACTCCCCCCCCCCAAACTCCTTGCATGTGCAAGGGCATCACCACCCTCCCGTTCGCAGCGCCTTCACACACCGCTTCTCCGCAAGGTTTCTCCCTCCATGTTTTTAATTCCACTGCAAGTGGGGGAAAGGCACCCGTTCATTGGAGGGGCGGGCCAGAGGGGCGAGGAAGGAAAAATGGCCGCGTTCTGCTGCTGAGGGGGTTTCTCAGCAGCGGAAGCCACCTGAGCAAAAGATGGGCATTCCAAAAGTTCCCCAACCTTTGCACTTCTGGAAAGTCCTGTAGCAAAGCCACTGCTACGGGGTGGCGCCAGGGCAACAGCATGCCAAACATGCTGCAGCACTGGGTGCTGTGAGGAACTCCCTATTGCACTGGGGCATTCCCTGTGCCAACAACAGGGCACTTTTAACGTGCAAAATCAGCCTCAGAGGACAGCCTTTGCATGGAACTTTGCCTAAATATTACTATTATGTTTCATGTATAAAGAGTGAGCCCTGGTCACATCCAAAGAGAATGTTATTTATACAAAATACTTCCTGCAGCTAACTGCATTGCCTTAGAGGTATTGGTGTGCTCCAATTAAAAACTGTTCACTGTTTTAAAGCACCAGAACACTTCCTAATAAGAGTTTAATAGAAGGTGTTTCTTAATAGGAAGAATATAAACCTCCACAGCCTCTTACTAATGTTATCTAAAGAAATTTTAAAAAACTTGTCTTTAAGAACAATCTGACTTTGCTTCCTACTAATTCTCCTTCCCTATATGCAACCCACACAGTTTGAAGAAGATGTCTTGGACTGCTGCATGTACCTTCTCGACAAAAGCCAGATCAAGCAGAACGTGAGAAAGGACCCTGTTGTGATTGCCAGAAGCATGTCCGCTTTGGTATGTCCTTCAGCCAATGGTGTGATTCAAATTGGTCCCTGTTAGTTCATGGAGACTTAAACAGTTCCTTGCCAAGCTGCTCACATCTCCTGGGTTACGGCTGCATAGAAAATCTCATCACTGCAGACATTACATGCACAGGAAGTCGTGTTTAAATGCACCACTATATACTCCTGGATGCTGGCCAGTGGATCGCAGTGCGCGTGTGTGAGTGTAGACTGCCAATTCTGGCAACCCCGGCAAGGGGCTTTCAAGGCATGTGACTGGGCAGAGGTAGTTTGCCATTGCCTTCTTCTGCAGAGCCTTCCTTGGTGGGCTCCCTTCCAAGTACTGACCCTCCTTTGCTTTGGAGATCTGGTAAGGCTGGGCTATACCATGCTGCCATTCTTCCTTAGATCGCAGTGCCCTTTCTGATAGGAGCATCCTGGCAGGCAGATCAGGCAGAAATGTGACAATATTAGAGCCAAGGAATGCACTGCCCACCTAGATCACTATTTCTCTTCCCCTATGGTTAAAAACAAAACAAAACAGGTCTTTCATTTATGCCAAAGCAGCTTTCATCTAAAGAACAGCATTTGAAAGAATGAGTTGTCTTCGGAGCACGAAATGTTCTAGCAAAACAAAATTCCCTCTTATATTTTGTAGATGACTTAAAAGGAAAAAGGGTGACTCACTTATTCAGCCAGAGTTCCAATCATGACAGGTCTACCACCACTCCCCAATCAGCTTGGCTGGCGAGAGTCCAGCCTCATCTGGAAATGCTACAGCCCCACCTAGTGGGGAACTCTAGCAAGTGCTCTGAGTCTGATCACAAGTCCCAGTCCATCCAGATATTTGCTAGGGATGTAAAAACTTCCCTCATTACAAGAATTGGTCTGGCTTTGCTTTCTGATACTGACCTGGGATTGAAGCTCAAGAAGTGGTTGTGAAGTGGTTGAAAGGGACTCTGGTACAGGAATTCCCTCTGGGCATTAGGGCAGGTAGTTCAGGTGAACACAGAAACTACTTTAATATGAATCAGTGTCTTGGTCATTCAGGTCAGTATTGCCTATTGAGAATGGAAGCAGCCCTCCCAAGTCTCAGAGCAGAGGTTTTTCGCATCTCCTGCCATGAAGGCTTCCTAACAGAGATGCTGAGGATTGAATCTGGGAGTTTCTGTGTGCCAGTCAAATGCTCTCCCGCTGAGCCACAGTTCCTTGAGGCGGGAGAACAGGGGTAGTAGGTTCAGTGAAATTATCTTTCTTGATCATAAGACAGCAGTATTTCTCACCATGCGGGAAGGACATGTGGAAATAGTGCTGGATTTTTTAATTCTCTTATTGCTGATCAGGTAATGATAATGCCAGTCCTTGCTGAGGTGCGATTGGCACTATCAGCCACTGGCATGCAGCCTGCTGAGTGTGCAGCCCCTAACATTAAGGCCATAGCTTGGTCATTTTCATTTCATTTCCATTTCTTTTTTGTCATCAAGTCACAGTTGACTTTTAAGGCAACTCTGGAGGAGGCAGGAGACATTTGGGGGAGGTTTTCCATTGCCTGCCTGTGTCATGAACCCGGTATTCCCAGGAAGTCTCCTATCCAAATACTAGCCAACTCAGGGCTGAAAGTGTCTGCCTGGCCCAAGGGCACTCAGCAAGCCTCCATGGTGCCAGTGGGGATTTGAACCTGGGTTTCCCAGGTCCTAGTCCAACACCTTAACCACTATACCACACTGGCTACATCTCACCAATTGCCTCTCCCTGTCCTGGGCACTGTTAAATACAGAGGAAAGGATTAAGAATGGAAGGGTAACTGCTTGCAGATAGACATGATTGAGAGTGTAGTGGTTAAACTTAAAGTGATGGATTCTAGTTTGAAAGCTGGGTTTAATTCCCCACTTTTCCACATGAAGCCTGCTAGGTGACCTTGGGCCAGTCACAGAACTCTCTCAGCCCACATGGAGACAGGAAATGCCAAACCACCTCTGAATGTCTCTTACCTTGAAAACCCTGTGGCATTGACTTGATGGCACACACAGGCTGCTTCTACAATCGGTTACGATAGCTGGGTCGGCGTACATGACGCCGAATTAACCCCCGTGACCGCTCGCAGACAAACGGTCCTGGTTGCAATAGGAGGAGGATGGCGGCAAGACATCTGCACAGGCTGTAATGCCAGCGCATTCCCCCAGGCAGCCTTAGGCTGCATCCTTCCGCATACGCCTCCATTAGGTTGGGGACGTCTCTGCCCCGCGCAATGTCGCAGGGGACGCGTCCCCCCTGGCTCCAGTGACGCCATTGGAGGCCGGAGGACGGTAAGTGCGGGGCGAGTGTCCTGACGCAGTATCCGCTGGGCTGCAGATTCTGACTGGCATCTGCGCCTGGGAAAGAGGAAGAGAATGGCGCTTCCAGTCGCTGCTGCTACTTGGCGATGGTAAGCGGCTGGAAGCCACTGTTTCCCAAAAACCTCGCTTCCCCAGCGAGGTCGGGAAACAGCGGCTTTGAGCCACTGGGGAGGCGCGAGGGCAGTGTGTGGCTCGCTTTATGCAGCTGCATGCTTCTCAATACAAACAGCTCCCCTGGGGATGGCGTTTCATTGCGCGTCCCAGAAGTGGCTGATTCGTTAAAGGCCCGTGCGGAAAGGGCCACAGAGAGAGTCATGGTTAGATATACTTCCTCTGCAGTTGCTGGGCAATTTGTATTTAGAATGGCAACCAAATTATTAGGCTTGGGATGTGTGTCATAGATGGATTCTGTGAAACTGTAGCACTGATCCATGGCTATGGAGTGCCTTAAATCATTACACCAATCACTCTCATCGTACAAAAATGCTTGCTGCTCTTGACCTTTAAGACTCAAAATTATAACTCCACAAATTGCAATTCATATCCCAGCTTATTTAAATAATAGGACTTTTTTTTGCTTTGGAAATTGAAAGCCCAGTGTGATGTCTGCCAGGGAGGCAGAGAAGTACCCTTCAGCTAATGCTTCAGCAATGGTGGGGTTGTTCTAAAAGACTGCCCAAATAGTAAAGGCAAGGGAAGATGTCAGGCTATCCAGCTTTCTCTTTTGATGTGTCTGTTTTTAGGTTAATGCCAATGATGATGCAGGAGTTCTTTTTGGGAACTGGTCAGGACGCTACGCTGGTGGGACTTCCCCACTGGCCTGGACTGGAAGTGCCCCAATTCTGCAGCAGTATTACAAAAACAAACGAACTGTCAACTTTGGTCAGTGTTGGGTTTTCTCTGGAGTGCTTACTACAGGTAGGACATGTATTGTGGAGATAGTATCCTGCTGAATATCAGGTATTAGAGATATCTAATAGGGTAAGGCTGTTGCCTTCCTGCCTGACTCATAGGAGAACCGTGTTTGATTCCCTACTCCTCCACATGAGCAGTGGACTCCTATCTGATGAACTGGATTTGTTTCTCCACTCCTACACATAAAGCCTGCTGGGTGATCTTGGGCTGGTCACGGTTCTCTCAGAACTCTCTCAGCACCACCTACCTCACAAGGTGTCTGTTGCAGGAAGAGGAAGGGAACAAGTTTGTAAGCCGCTTTGAGATATGTTACAGGAGAGAAATGTGGGATATAAATCCAAACTCCTCTTCTTCAGTGACACCTAGTTGGATGTTGAGACAAACAGGATGCTGGAGTAGATGGACCTATCAGGATTCTTCTACAATTCCGATAGTTTGTGACATTCTAGCTGCTCTGTTGTGGGTGTTCCAGCTGTTGGAACTTCATGGATGGGTCTATCAATTGTTATTAGACATGATTCCATGATCAGAGGAACTAACCCTCTGAATTCCATTGCTGGTGTAGTCCTAGTTCTCAGTAGTGGGAAAGGGTACTAGACTAGATGTACCACTGGTCTAACCCACCATGGCTGCTCTTATGTTCTTACATTTGTGGAACCAGGACATGGAACTCCATCCCTTGCCTCATCCCTTATGCTGCCTCATGATGGAATTATAAACTGTAACAAACAACGGATATAACTAAAGGGATTTGGACAAGTAAATGATTGAGAGTTGATATCTTCTATCTGTATTTCAGTCATGCGATGTCTTGGGATCCCATCCAGAAGCGTGAGCAACTTTGCTTCCGCTCATGATACAGAGGAAAACTTGAAGGTTGATATCTATTTGAATGAAAAGAGCGAAAAAATAGAGGAATTAACAACAGACTCTATCTGGTAATCACTATATGTAACTGAGTTTTAGCTTTTCCTCTAATTCTTATCCATGGGAAAATATAATAGCTTGGATCCCACTGAACAATTTCCACAGATACAAGATGGGGATTGTTGCCAACTCCCCCTTCCACAGCAGCCCCACATGCAACCCAAACCCTGCTTGTGGGGCATGAAGGACCCTCAGGAATGGAGTGGGGGATCACTCAGAGGTCTCTTATGTGAAACGGGAATTTGGGAAAATCAATCCGCCCACTTCAGGGCTCACCCTGCCCATGAACTCCATGTGGAGACTGAGAGCAGCACGGGTCTGTTTGATGTTGTCTTCAACTCAGCCTGGTCCAGCCTTAACCTGCAGGCTTTGAGCGAGGATCAAACTGAGCAGCTGGGCTGACTGGCTCTAGCTTTATACTGTTGGCTCCACCCCCAAGCTCTGGCTTTGGTTAGTTGCGAGGGGGTGGCCCTGCAAAACGTCCCCCATCTGACCCCAGGAAGTCGCATCTGGAGCGCTAGTCACCCCGTGCCCCCCTCACTATGCCACTGGTGTTTAGTGAAGGAGAGGGGAAACTTAGCTCAATGGCAAAGCTGGTGTTTTGTTTTCCAAAGTTCCCAGGGTAAATCCTGGGCATCTCCAGGAAGAGCCCTCTCCAGATGATTTGTATTGAGATATCAAATTCAGAGACCAATTACTCTTTGCAGTTTCCTGCATGGTCTGATCCATGTTAGACTGATGTGAAATTGCAACAGGGAATAACTTCTTTGTTATCAATTCTGACACCTACCCTTGCACAGGAACTTCCATGTCTGGAATGAGGCCTGGATGAAAAGGCCAGACTTGCCCAAAGGCTTTGATGGTTGGCAGGCAATCGATGCCACACCTCAAGAACAGAGCCAAGGTAAGACTGAAACAGGAGATACAAAAAGATGTCTGTTTGTATTTATAGATTTTAACATTTATTTACTCATTGTTCATACTCACACTTCATCTTCCTCCATAATGGGGGCCTAGCGGCATTTCTTTGGTCTTCCACGTGGGTGGTGGCCATCAGGGTCAAAGTTTAGGGCCATTTTTGCAACAGATGTCTCCTCCAGGCACATAATGTGGCCATACCACTGGAGCGGCGTTTCCCTCATTTTCTTTGTAATTGGTATAATTCCATGTCTTTGCCGTATGACTTCATTTGTAACATGATCAAAAAGAGTCAGGCCAAGCATCCACCAGAGCATCTTCATTTCCATCACATGAAGAGTCTGTCATGTTTCTGAGTTGTTGGCCAACATTCTGTTCCATATGGGGCCACAGGGCAGATAACTGTGGTGTACACTTTTGCCTTTAGACATTCAGGTATTCTTCTGTCACACAGGACTCCTGTGGTTTGCCGTCACTTCATCCATGCTGCACTAACTCTCGATTGAGCATCTGGAAGGGTATCCCCATCTGAACCTCTCTCACTGAATCTATGTGCTCACAGTAAAATATGGGTGAGGAAGAGGGAACACTGTTTGTTATCCTTGGCCCTTTCCCCACTTACCTTAAGCCCCGCGCTACTCTCCTTAAGTAGCGCGGGGTCCCCGGGCACTCCCCACTACAGGGGCGGCGACAACGCAACCGCCCTGATGCTGCCGCTCTCGCGCCCCCTCAGTGCACGGCATCCCTGGCGCTCCTCCAAACGGCGCCTTTTGATGACCCCCGCACAGAGCGCGGGGTCGTGGGGACGCCTGGGCGCGCCCAGAGATGCCGTGCGCTGAGAGTAGCGCGCAGCAAAGGGCAGCAAAGGTAAGTGGGGAAACGCCCCTTGGCTCACTTCATAGCTGAGGTAAAGTGAAGCCCAATCATGTCCTCTTCCAGCAGCCTCTAGTGACCCATGACAAAATTGCCAGCACTGTCCACATATACTGAAGAGTTGTAAGAAAACAGCCCTTCTTGTATGGCCATGACAGGCATAAGTGACTGTGGGAATATGCCTTTGGGCTTTTGGCAACTGCACATTTTTTGAGAGTTTCTTTTAAGACCACATGTGCTGTAAACAAAGATAAGTAGAACTACACCTGATGGAGAAGAATGACAGTTGTTCTGCAGCTCAATATCCGGCATTGAAATGTTCAGCTGTGGGAGGGGAAAGGGGTTCCTTCCACATGATACTTTTTTGTGCTAGAGAGAAAGAACCCTGCAGTAGCTGATCAGCAGAACTCTGAAGCTTGGGTCCTGATGCTGCAAACTGTGAAGGCTAAATGGGCCATGAAGTCACATTTCTGTTGCCTGTAAAATCCAACTTACAGGTGAACCATCACCATTATGGGGTCCTGATTTTTCCAGTCTACCAAGCCGTACACCCTGCATGCCAGTGTTGCACCAAGTGCTTGAGATTTGTGCTGTTTTCCTGCTGCTTCTGTTTGCCCAAATGCACTGTCAGTTTCTATAAAGATGGACACAAGATTCCTGCTAGCTTGTACTAGGCTGGGAATTGCAACCATGGCTACCAGGAGCAAATGTGCAACAGAAATGTGGGATTCTTTTGACAGACTGAGAGGAGGCAGAAAGAGACTTTTATTTTTGTATGTGTTTTTTAAGCTTTGGTTTTAATTGTTTTAATGATGTGTTTTTATTTGGTCTTAACATTTTAAGACGTGTTTTTATTATGTATGTTATAAGTAAAATTGTAACTTCATCCACTATTTCCTCCTCCCCCCATGTGCTCCCCACCCCCCACTCATTGTTTAATCTGGACTAGGCCAACAGCTAATCAATAGATCAGATCATAAACAGTGACTCCAGAAACCCGTTTACATACAAAAAGTTAACCTTTTTATAACTGAGTTGTGACTGACACTTTCAAAATCCCAACAATTATACCCCATTAAAGTCCCTCCCTTCCCCAAGCTCTGCCCTTCTCAGGCTCCACCTCTATAATATCCAGGTATTTCCCAATCTGGAGCTGGCAACCCTAGATGTAAGAGTTCAGAACTGCAGCCAAACCACAAAGACCAAAACAAAAGGAGAAAATTTGGGGGGGGGGGGTATCTTCTAAGACAATAATGCCAAATTCTAATGATGAAATTACTTCAAAAGCTATGATATGTTCAGCAATAACATTACATATGGACATTGTACAACCATGTTCAAAAGCATTACAATGTGCGATTGGTAATACAAGTTGGCCATAATAATGTCCATTCACCATTAATCAGTGTGATTGTTATAAGCCAGGGGTCTGCAACCTGCGGCTCTCCAGATGTTCATGGACTACAATCCCCATCAGCCCCTGCCAATGGGCCATGCTGGCAGGGGCTGATGGGATTTGTAGTCTATTAACATCTGGAGAGCCGTAGGTTGCAGACCCCTGTTATAAGCCATCAGTATGACCGTTACAGGCAACATCTTGTCCACATTGTAATCCAGTTAGGATTTTAATTTTTCATGTTAGAAAACCCATAAAAGTTGTACATCTCAGGTATTTCCATAAACTGACAGTATTACAGGTCACAGAAACTTTCATATGAAGATAAATAGGTCAATGCACTATGGATACATTTAGAAAAATATTAATTTTTAATCTTCTCTGCAGGAATTTACCAGTGTGGGCCCTGTCCAGTAACTGCAATCAAAAAGGGAGAAGTCTATCTTCCTCATGACTCCAAGTTTGTGTTTGCTGAAGTGAATGCAGACAGGGTCTTTTGGCTTGTAAAGAATGTGGATGGAGAAATGAAGTATGACAAGTTGCGTGAAGATACCAAAGTCATTGGGAAGAGCATCAGCACCAAAGCAGTTGGGCAGGACACCCGTGAAGACATCACTCTTCAATACAAATTCCCAGAAGGTGACCAATGCATTTTATTTTTCCCTCAATGAGTAGACAACAAAAGCAAGGCTTCAGATCATGGGACTCTTCCAAAATTGATGGAGGAGTCACCTGATTGATGAATTGTTCTCCAAGAAGGCTTTTTGTTGTCTGTAAGCGTAAACATTTTACCTCCGAAATCCCCTTCAGTCTCAAAGTCAGCTAGCCAATATCAGTGGTAACTAAAATATATTAAGCACACACATTACATTGTGTGTGTGTGTCTGTGGGTGGGTGGGGAGGATTGTGTGTGTATACATCTAAGATTGATTAAAGTCTATGCACTTCAAATAATATTTGTCAATGAGACAATCACTCAAGTATGCTCTCAGAGCCAGGTTGGCTGCAGTCTCTGTTGAGTGTACAGAGCGGCAACTTCAGGGAATATGGAATGGATCTTAGTGTGATATTTTATTTACTGATCATATCCTTTGAATGGTATACAATATTTCACATACCTTGCTGGAGATCCAGTCGGCATTTTGTGTCTGAAGATCCGATGACTGGTCACGCTAACTACGTTCAATAGACACTGGTTGAGGATCCAATCATGAAGCTGAAAATTGACCTCAACATTTTCTGATTTTTTCCCCAGATTCTCCAGAGGAAAGGAAAGCGGTACAAACTGCTTGCTCTTACCTAAACTCTACCAATCTGGGTGTCTGTGAAATAAAACCTCCCTCTGAGCCTCTTAAGGCTAACCTCCAGCTTGGGATGGAAGGCGAGACAACCTTGTGGCCAGGGAATCCCATTGATCTGAATATTGTCGTAAAGAATGAATCTGCAGGCGCCTGGACTGTCGACCTCACTGCCTGTTGTCAAATGGAATCCTACATTGGAAAAGTCGAGGCCAGCCTTGCAAACATCAAGCAGACAGTCCAAACAGAAGGCAAGACAGGTATGCGAAGTGAAACACCATCAGTATCCCTGTGGTCTTTATTATGATGCTGCTGCCCACCCTTTGGAGGAAGTACTCCTCATAAGTTGTCACATAAGAAAACAACTCTTTGAGCCATAGATTGCAGACATAGGTGTGCTTGCAGATGTGTTCCCCTCTTTTGCATCCCCGCCTCCCAGTAGATTCCACTTGGAAATGGAATCCATCAGGGAGGAGAAGAGATCTGGTCTCCTTCCTAAGGGGAGATTTCTGGTCCAAGAATGAGCTGTACAGGTCCATGCTCTTTAGTTTGCAGCCGGCTCCCCAGTTCTCCTGACATCTTCTTCCAGCAAGGAAGGGGCACCTTCATGTGTCAGCTACCATGTTTTGCTCTTGTCTCGGGCGATAGATATGTTTCACTTGCTACCTGACTCTGCTTTGTGTTTGACACAGTTATTCAGATCCCTCTGAGAATAGCACCTGAGACTTACATAAAAACTATGATGGCGGTAGAGGATGAACTTTTGGTCAAAATCAATATTATTGCGGAGATTCGAGAAACCAACGAGAAGCTCACTGAAGAGCTGACTTTAACCTTCCAATACCCACCTCTCAGAGTGGAGGTAAGGCATTAAGTAACAGCAAATACTGCTGAGCAAATATATTTGGAAAAACCTGAAGGTAGAAGCAATGGAAATCTGAACAGTCTAAAGAGAAGCTTTGGAGAAGAGACCTACAACACACTCCCTTTGCCATCAGGTCAAAGGCTCACATATGTGCCCTGCTTTTTGCCAAGGATATTCCCAGACCAGCAAGAGAGAAGCACACTTGGGCAGGGGCGTAACGAGGCAGCCCTGGGCAAACTGTAGCCCTGGGCAAAACCTGAGTTGGATGCCCCCCCCCCATGGGCGGCCACTCCACCATGACCAATTTTTTTTTTGCACCAGGACATTGGTGCCTGCAGGGGGTGCATTTTTAGACATATCAGCACCAAAATTTCACATTCTTTGCTAAGGAGATGGGGGCTACCCTTTTGAGGGTCCATAACTTTGGACCCCCTAAACCAAACTGCACCAAACCTTGGGGTTGCCATCATGACAGTCTCCAGATGATACCCTGAAATTTTGGTGCTGATACGTCCAAGAATGCTCTCCCTGCAAGAACATCCCAAAATTTGCCCAAGAATCTTTGTTCTGCATTGAGTTTTCTGCATTGCTGTCAATGGGGGTTGCAGGCTGGGGGGGCACATTTCTGAAGGCACAGTCTCAAAACTTTCAGGGTCTCATAAGGAGACTGCCCTAATGATACCCCCCAGGTTTGGTGCAGTTTGGTTCAGGGGGGCCAAAGTTATGGACCCTAAAAACTGTAGCCCCATCTCCTATTAGCTCCCATTGGAAACAATGGGGGATAGGGGCACCCCCTTTGGGAGTCCATAACTTTGGACTCCCTGAACCATAAGGGTAGCATAAGGACAGTCTCCTGATGATACGCTGAAATTTTGGTGCCGCTAGCCTAAAAACTGTGCCCCCTGCAGGCCAAAAATTGAAAACCACTAAAATACCCAAAACCGAACCCAGCATTTTGATGCCCCCCACAAGGTGATGCCCTGGGCAGCTGCCCACCTTGCCCAATGGGCATTACGCCAGTGCACTTGGGCAATCCTCATCTAAACCCCAAAACGGGGTGGGGGGTGGGGAGAGATTATTCTGTCATTCATCTGAAAAAGGAAGGAAGAGATTATTTCCTATCCTGCTCAGTCAGTTATGTTTTACTCCTTCAGTGTCCATTCGTGGATGCTGAAGAACATGACTCAGTCTCATTTGTACTATTTACAGGCTACACATTTTCTGTATTGTCTGTAATCTGGTCTCCTTTTCTGTTAATTCCTTTTTGTTTTGCAGATGCCAGAAACTGCAAAGATTAATGAAGATTTTAAGTGTGCGTTTGTTTTCAAGAACACACTGTCCATTCCCCTGGAAAACTGCAAACTGCACGTAGAAGGCTTGGGCTTCTTCAGAATGGAAACATTTGATCAAGGGTATGTGCTTAAAAGATGCTGCTGTAGACAGAATCAGACCTGGAGTTCCAAGGGATGAGAGTTATTTAGGGATTGATCAAGTTGCTATTGGTTTCATAGCTAATGGCTCTGTATACTGAATTTTCACCCTCTTCTGTAGAACTCGGGTCATCCAGTGAAGTTGGCAGGCAGTAAATAAAATTATTACAAGTGGGCACCTGCAAGAACTTGCAGGGGCATCTTATTCTCCCCTCCCCTGCTATTAATTTTTTCTCTTCCTTGATAGCCCCTATAGCCTCATATCTCTTTACTTCTTTCCTTCCTATCCACCAGCCAACCTACTTTTATATGTTCTCTGTTTTCAATTTCACCTCCTTCCCTTCCTCTGGCAGCCTCTTGGAACCTAGGAAAACTGTGGTCCAGTTGTGTGATGCCAGCCACTGAGTTAAGCAGAATTGCACAGTGGGGAACCTGGAAAGACTTGAGATGGGTACCTTATTTCCCCCATATCCCATCATCCACACTCTTTCTTATTTTCCTCCTCCTGGCAATGGTCTTCCTCCCTCCCTCCCTCCCACCAGCCAGCCTACCTACCTACTTTTATATGTCCCTGTCTTCAGCTATCCTTTGTTTCTTCCCCTCTACCCAGGAAAACTATAGCCAAGTTCTGTGGTAGAAGTCATCGGGTTGGACTGGGACATGCTCAGTTATGCAGTGGGGAACCCACAGGGATTTGCAAAGGGGACTTCACTTTTCCTCGAATCTCTCTCCTTCCAATATTTCCTCTTTCCTCTGCTGGATGCCCCTATAACCTCAGTTTTCCTTGGTTCCTTCTCTCCTCCCCCCCCCCCACCCCGATTTTATCTGCCTTCCCAGCCTAAGCTAAATGTATTAATTACATTAGTTATATCCTTCCTTTCTCCACAATACGAACACAAAGCAGGTTACATCATTTTCTTTTCCTTCGTTTTATACTCACCACAACCCTGTAAGGTAGGTTAGACTGAAAGCATGAAAGCCAGGACTAGATGAGTCATGCAAATTGGTGGCAAGTTGCCTGGTGATTGCTGCCAAGTCTGACCCTGATGAATCCTCCCTCAAAGGCCAAGATAATCAGGAAAGGGTCCTGCCCCTCCCACTGCCTTTTCCTGGCTGGAAACCAAGGCTTGAAGGCTATTAAATCTGCTGTGATTGCCTAGCAACATGCACTAAGGACATCAGTTTCTACAAAACTGCAGGCACTGCTTCTATTATTCTGGAGGATATTAGCACCTCATTTTTTAAACTATTTTTTTTCCTGAAAACCTGGCACTTTTCTCAAATGTGTTGAAATCTCTGCCCAAGCCTCTGGATTTAAGAATCTATAGATGATGCCACACTGAGAATTATATTGATGTGGAACACTTGATTTATGGAATTCACTGCTCCAGATTATTGTGCTGGACTTTTCATTAGATGCCTTTTAAAAACCAGATGCATGGAAAAGAGACCTATAATGACTGCTAGCAATCTGCCTCTGAGCACCAATTGATGAGGGCCAAGCAGACGGCAAGGCTGTTGCCTTCATGCCTTATCCTGAATGCTTCTGAGTGGCATCTAGTTAGTTACTGTGATGTTGTTACAGATAGGCCTTTGGTCTGATTGGAAATGAGATAGAATTATGCATTCCTTCCACCACTATCTGCCACCCATGGAAGAAAGAGCTACCTTTAGTGTGCACATGATTTAGATCAGGGGGAAAGTCCTTCACCCCCTCTCCTCCCTCCTGCAATTGCATTTCATTACAAAAAAGACCCGACAGATTAAATCAATAGAATAAACGGGGGAACCTACCGTATATACTCACCTATAAGTCGACCCGAATATAAGTCGAGGCACCTAATTTTACCACAAAAAACTGGGAAAACTTATTGACTTGTGTATAAGTCTAGGGTGGGAAATGCAGCAGCTACTGGTAAATTTCAAAAATAAAAATAGATACCAATAAAAATGTTTTTGAATATTTATTTCAAAGAAAAACAGTGTGGTATCAACAATAACTTTAAAAGTTCTGAAGTGGAATATAGAACTCTCACAGACGGTATCTCTTCAGAGTTTCATAGGGAAGACGCTCAATAAGATCCCCCTTTTAAAAAGTCCCTACAGGTTCTCCTTCAACACAGATAGCCTATCATTACACAGTGAAGATGCTTGCGTGGTGAGGCAGCCGCTGCCCCAACGCAAGTCTTTTTTGCAGGTCTGCAAGCTCAGCCGTCCACTCGCGTATAAGTCAAGGGGGGCTTTTTTCAGCACAAAAAATATGCTGGAAAAGTAGACTTATACGGAAGTATATAAGGTACTCCACCCAGTCTGAGGGTACAAAAAATAAACCAGCGTACTATATATAGGCAAATAAGTGCTCTATTTAATAGTGTCTCATAACTCTTAAATATTAATAAAGTACATAACATACAAAATACATAAACTATGAAACATACAAGAAGACAATGTCATACATAAATGCAAGGCAGCCAGCCAGTACAAAAAGGTCCTATAGAAAATTGAGAATGCAGTAGCTTGGTACAGTAGTCTTCATGCAGGACAAGTTGGTTGTTCTCTCAGAAAAAGTCCACAGAAAGTTAAGAGCACAAAAATCAATGCAGGACGCACTGGGCATTCACGCATGCAGAGCAGAAGCAGGTAAGTCACAGGTAAAGGATAATGTGCAGGACGCACTGGGCATGAGAAGTCCTCAGCTTCAGTGTCTGTCAATGCACATGTATGCATTGCACACAGATCTAGATTGGGCCTGTTGTCCCTGCAGTTGCAACAGCCCAATCCACCAGGGGCCAGTTTTGCAGTGGCCAGGAATGGTGCCATAGCCATGCCACCTCCAAAGGAGCATCAGGAGGAGTAGGAAGCCAGAAAAACAGCAAAGATCCAGACTCACTGAAAAACCCCTGCATAGTTCAGTGGGATGCATCTGCCTTTCTGCCAGCAAAAGGGGGTATTCGTAGGATGAAAGACTACAGGAAGCCGACTAAGGTTAGCTCCATCCCTGAGAATGCCCCCAGAACACCCCCACCAGTGCCAGAGCAGGAGGAGCACCAGCACTGAAGCTCTCTGGACATCACACTTTAGCACAACTCCCCTGTGCTGAAGGATGTACCCCTGTGTCGGCATCCATGCCTGTTTTGTTGGTGCATGTAGCCCTGACGCTAGCGCAGGGGTCACGCTTCTGCCAATGTGGCTTTGCCCCGCCCTCCCGCCTTCAGATTGCACTGTCAGAGTTATCACGTGTAATAATATGTCTATGTTTGTGGTTTTGCTTCTCTTTCCCTTTGTAGGGACGTGGCTCCTGGCGACATCTTTAAATCCAAAATCATATGTACTCCAAGGAAAACAGGGATCAAAAAGATAGTGGCCAAACTCAACTCGACCCAAGTGAAAGGGATAACCGTGGAAAAACTTATTACCATCACGGGATAGAGGCAATCCCCAAATCCAACATGTGGTGGCAGTCAGAGGCTGCCACAGAGCCTTATTGACACTGCTAGAAGCTTTGATGGCAAGAGAGAAACGCTAAGAGAATTTAAGTAGCTTAAGGGTGTAGCTGTTTTGATTCTAGCAAATGGGGATTTAATAGAGATTATTCAAATCTGCTCTTACACGTGTATAGATTTGGCAGTTTAAGATGAGTAAGAATTTGGAGTGGACATAATATCTGCGGCTTCGGTGTGAGGGACCAGCATTGTTTTCCTTCAGCAAACAATTTAAGGCTTTGTGTGAGGCTAATGACATTTGCTCCTTCACGTGCTTTTGGTTGATGTAATGGTGGCTTTGCCAGCAGCTAATTCTGCTGTTAGCATTTGGTTCCCCAGCATAATGTGTAGCTGTGTGTAGCCTACTTTACTTTATTTGGTGCATTATGTTCTTAAGTTGGCTAGGAGACATTTATATTCTGTGATAACAAGTACAGCTTTAGAAATTAAATGCCAAATTTAAGAAGAAATGGTGTGACCCTGTTTCTTGTGCATGCTGTTTCCCTTCTGGACCTCAACCAGGCAAGCAGACAACCAACTCATAAGTTTATTCCTTAACTGCTATACATGTATTGCCCCCAGGTGACAGTTTCAAGAGGAGAGGTGATGGCCCAGACTTCTATCTTGCTTAGAAAACCCAGGCTATGCCTGCTCTCCCTCTCCCTCTCTCTCTCACACCAGCCAAATGTGAGTTGAGCTAAATTTCCAGTGGCTTTATTATTTACCCTTTCCATTGATTAGCAGAAGCAGAGGAAACCATGTATATTTGCATATTGCACAGGATACATAATTCTGCCTATCTTGGTATAGAATTGGTATCCAGTACACACTGGATCTGGGAGGTTTTCACCAGTAAGAAGAAGAGTTTGGATTTCTATCCCGCTTTTTTCAACTGTATGGAGTCTCAGAGCAGTTCACAAAGGCCTTCTCTTCCTCTTCCCCCAACAGACACCTTGTGAGGCAAGTAAGACTGAGAGAGTTCTGAGAGAATTGTGATTAGCCCAAGGTCACCCGGCAGTCTTCATTTGTAGGAGTAGAGAATCAAACCCGGTTCTCCAGATTAGAGTCCCCCTGCTCTTAATCACTATACTACTTCAAGCAAATCTTCAAAGTCCTTTGGAAACCTAGAGCTGGAAGGGTCCTCAAGGGTCATCCAGTCCAACCCCCTGCATAATGCAGGAAATGCAAAAGTAACTCCCCCTCACCCTGCAACCAATGACCCCTGCTCTATATCCAAAATAAGACAAAAAGCTCCAAGATCCCTAGCCAATCTGGCCTGGAGAAAAATTCCTTCCTGATCCCAAAATCAGCATTATTCAGAACCTCCAAGAATAGCCTGGGGCAGAATGAGAGGTCCTTTGGGGGGGGGGGGGGGGGGAATCAGTGACTCTCTCTCTCTCTCTCTCTCTCTCTCTCTTTCATACACACACACATGCCCCCAATAGATCCAAGACAATGGATGCTGCTTATCCTCAGTTTTACATTGTGGTTTTAGAAGCTTGGCAATGAATTTCTCCTGGCATCAGATTGACTTAGGACATGGCATTTGCCCAAGTCATCACTACCTACAGAGTCTTCCTGTGTTGCCTTGTCATGCTTGGATTGTAAGAGAAGACCTGCAGCATGCCAAGAGGTGGATGGCCCACTTTACCCGGACAACAGCCTGAACAGCCTTTAAAATCTTCTGTGAAGCCCCTGTGACATATATGCGGAGTGTATACAAGCTTGGCAAAGATACGACATGGACAGAAATTGATCCCAAATGTTCCCAAATGTTCCGTAAAAAGAATCACAGCAACCATAGAGAAACATAGAGAAAATAAGACTGAGATGAAAATATTTGATTCTTTTAATAAGTAGTTACTCAATTGAAATCAGAAAATAAGATACAAAGAGCAAAAATAGAACACCGAGATCTGTAAATACATACACTCTTTAATTGCATAGGAGAGCTTCAATAAATTGCTCATGAAAACACCAGAAGGCCTGTCTTTGTATACACTAGGGCCTAGGCCCAGTGGTGGAATTCAAATAATTTAACAACCGGTTCCGGTGGTGGGATTCAAATAATTTAACAACTGGTTGCATACAAGCACCATATTGACAACCGGTTCTGCTGAAGTGGTGCGAACCTGCTGAATCCCACCACTGACTAGGCCCCAGCCCACTGTTTATTAAAGCTTTTGAGTTCAGGCACTCCTCAGCCTGCCAGGATCCAGAACAGCTGCATCTCATCTTCAAGATACACAGCTACATTAGAACACAGCACATTAATGCACGGGTTGGATGCGTAACAGTGCAAGCATACAGGAGAACATCTTCCCTTCCCCCAAGCAGTGAGCCTCAGCCAAGCACTTAGGCAAATACTTCTAAACTAAACCTGGAGCTTTTGAAGGAAGGCTTGTTCTGTTGGGTTCAATGAGGCTACTCACAGTAATTAGCAATACACCTAGTAATGTAAACACTGGATCCCAGAAACTGAGGCTATTTGGTTTGAAGTACCTTAAGCGGCAGCCTGAAAGGTTATCTGACAAACAGCAAAAAGCAGTACAACTCAGAAGCAGCACAGTCAGACATCAGGTTAATACCAGGTTCCTTTTTTTTTTTTTAAACAATTATTTGGTCTGATAGATAAAGCTTTAGAAAAAACCGTCTGGACCCAAATAAGGCACTTTCAATGAAAGAGGGAAAGAGAGGTCCTACAATCAGGTTCCACTTGACATTTACTCCTTGGCTTTTCCACATCCATTTCGCTGCTTTATTGTTCCCAACTGTGCACAGAAAACAGAGTAGCAATGAAGAAAGCCAACAAAAAGCCTCGAACTGTAACGTGAGAAGCATGGCAAGGCTCCCAGGCCAGCTCTATCAATCATAAACATATGCCACAAAACTACCAGGAGAAACAGTCTCTTGCTTTGCCACCACACCTTCCAATAGGCAACATCACAGCAGAAATCTGTTTGTTGTCAGATAATTCTCTCTTGGCTTAAATTTGCTCCTTGGCAATGCATCCTAACATTGTCAGATAATATTACTTACACACTTCCAAAACACTTTGATGACATCACACGCTTCGGTCTCCTTAGTTAACATATAACAACTGCTGTTATATTTTCAACTGGAAGCATATACCACAACAGGTCAATTTCAAAAGGCAATTTTGAGGTAACGAGTGTTCCCCACATGAACAGTAAAGTAAAAAAGAGGGTACCGTAATTAGAATGTATGTTGCCATTGCTGAACTCATTACAAGCAGCAATAAATCATATCACTCTTGAGTTGCTTGGCCTGCCCAACAGATTCAGCAATAAAATGCAAAGTCTAATCGGTATCAGTGGAAGACAGATTACTGAAATGAATGTGATTTTTCCACTCAGACAACTAGAACACATAAGCTAGGATTCACAGTCAGTAGCATATGTGTTCAACTTCCATATCATGTGAGAACCATCAAATGTTCACAGGCACTGATACATTATTTGTGAACATTCTTGACAAATAGCTTATTTTACACAAATGTTATTATAAAAATACCCAGTACAAAGGGTTAAAAAAAAACCCTTTGCCACACAACAGAGATATTGATAATAATACTTGGGTTCAATTTCTCAACTCTCTTTGGCTCACAAAGTATGTAACTAAATGGCTCAGTGACATTCATTGAACATTCATAATTTTCAGAGGCCTTTACTCTGGGCCCTCACCTTCCTCCTGGTAATCTGAATTAAGCACCAACTTCTATAATATTTGGAGAGTCATATTTTTCATTATACTTTTACTTATTTCCATTTATACTCCCTTTAAAATAAAATGAAAATGTTATTTTTTTTTTCATTTCTGAGCAGCACTTTTTAATCCCTTATTGCGTTATAATCTTGCTTTAGATCCAACAAAGTTTTTTTTACCTCAGGGATACTTGAGCCTTACACAGGTCAGGTTCAGGATCCTCATCCTGTGTGTCAGTCATATGTATTTGAGATTCCCCTCCCCATGCACACAATTCCCAGTTCAGATTGCAAATGTGGTGTGCCTGGAGAATGACTGCAAGGTTCCCCTTATACCATTTTCTGGACCTGAAACAGTCTGGAGAGGTACTCCATGGCCTGTTGGGGAAACCTACGAAAGTCATTTCCTTTGGAGGATCCCCACAGTAGAGTAGGATACAGGATAAGAGCATTTCTTCCTCCCCCCCAGCCTTTCGCTTCCGCCCACTTCTCCCAACCGGCAATGTTGAAAAAGAATCCTCAACATCAGTGGGGTGTTGGGACATGACAGGAAAAGAAAGGGCAGCTGCGGCTGCAGCTCCTTCCCACTCTATTGGGGAGTTTAAAAAAGGTAAGTGCACTGGATTGTTACCTAATTTGATATCAGGCTTGTGATATTTCTCCCTTCTAATGCGTGGAATGCTTACAAAAGTCTCTTAGTCCCTGAACGGAGAACTGTTGGTAGCTTTTTAATTTCTTCCATGAAAGATAGATGCAGCCTTCAGCTTTTCAAGAGGCTACAGTTCTATATTCTAAATAAACTAAACTTCAATAGAAGTTAATTTTTTTAGGTGATATAGAGGAACAATTTCAGTAGCACACATTGGAAGGTTTATGAGATCCTTCCCCTCCCCCCCCCCCACCCACTGCTACCTCTCTAATAGAAATATCCTTTTCCTTCCATGATCCAAACGTTTGATGCTCTCTTGAGTTAGTCAAGTAAGAAGGGGGAAAGAGAAAAAAGGCTTATGATTGGGAAAACCAAGCAGATGGCTTCCCAGTAGAGTCACACAGGTCTCTGATACTGGCTTGTCTTGCATGAGTGGCAGCTGTAAGTGCTAAATAGGGCCATTGATACTCACCCATCTGATATGCAGCATAAGGCACAAATACATCTCCTCTGACAGAGCAGAGAACTCCCAACGTTGAGGAAGAAGTTGAAAAATCCACTCAGCTAATCTGAAAACACTTGTTTCCAGATAGATATCCTTCTTTCCCCAAAGATTTCTTGGGAATGTGTGGTGTCCCTGACACTGAGATTAATTGGTCCCCTTCAGAGGTAACCAGAAGCTATGGTCATAGCTAGGCCATGTGAGTGCTCATCACCCGAGCCACAGTGATAAAACAGGTGAACCATTTTTCAAAAAGCTGCACTGCAACTTTCAAGCTTCTCCTAAGGCTACAGCCACTGATCGTAACAGCACCATCCAAATTCTCCAGTCTCCAACAAACAGGCTACAAACCTATAAGATGTGGACATAATTCAGCCATAATGTTTGTAAAACATTGATCTTATTGATCAAACTTTCAAAGATCAAAATCCCAAATCCGGCTTTTACCTACCACTGCGACCTTATCTATAATGAACAATCATCAATTTTCAAAATGCTGGTTTGGCTAAAAAGTGGCCATTGTCCTTCATCTTTGTAGTTCTTTTGATTAAAAAGCAATCCATTGTTGGTATGAAAACCAACTGTTTGCACTTTAATACTTCCCTGGGGGCCATTCAGATGAACAGAAACCTTTTGTATTAATGGAGCAACAATAAGATTTCTCCGGTCTCTCAAAATCACGTGGCTGAACTTGGAAGTTTTGCACTTGTCTTGAGTTTCTTGGACAATCTCCACATGCCATGAGATTCAAACAAAACCCCAAATGGACCTCAGAAATGCACTTGGCTCAATAGTTTTCCTGGGAAACAACATAGTTATTGCATACTTTTAGAAAGCAATTGTTAACTTTACAAACTGTTTGTATTTCATTAAATGGTTATCATAGCTCAGTTAAACTGTGGTCATCATCAGTAGAAGAATAGCATGGGAATTTGGTTGCATTGCTTTATTTTAGTATGGTCCTTGGCTACTGGGAACACCGTAGCCTCAGCGGCTTCACGCATCATAGTTCCTTAAAGCTAAGTCTCAAGTGCACAGATTTCAAAAGTATGCAGACATCGTTAAGGACACTTAGCATATTCCTTTAACACACTTGCACAATGAACTCTTGATCAGAAAGCTGCTCAAAAGCTTCCTGGGCCGCCCTCTCGGATGGCGCAACCGTTGCTGTCCCTGATGGTGGAGCGGCCTCACAACTCAGGTCTGAAAAAGGACTGCACCACCGCAGCGAAAATTCACCCCCGAAAGCCAGTTTCATCCCTTCCCAGCCGACGACTCTTTCCCAAGTGGGCTCCTGTTTTTTAAGTCGCTCAATGCCCTGTGGGAGACAGAACAGGTTGATTTGTTACACTGAACACCCGAGAATCTGCGACATCTATGTGCCATTTCATCATATTAGGAAAGTGAAGCTTCCCACAACCCCCCCCCCCCCCGCCCAAACAGCCTTGAGCCATAAATGAAGAGACCATTGACTTGGTCAGGAAAATACTGTTTAGGTAAAACTTCTCAAGGAAAAAGCCACAAATTGTGCACACGCAGGACTGCCTGATATCATCCGAGTTCAAGGCTTCTTAAACATGGCTATGGATGTTTTAGGTCTGTACCTAGATTTACACTGGTATGATCAGCTAGCGATCACCACAAAAAAAGGCAGCAAACTTGGGTCTGCATCACTTGATCTACCAGCTGTTGTGCCTTTTCAGCACTTTGCTTCCACGTTCTCTGACAGAAGAGTTTGTTCTAGGGCTGTCAGTCAACTGAAGAAATCTTAGGCAATTTGTCACATGACTTTTAATCAAGCTGCTTAAATTTGTGCACTGATAAAGAGTTCTGAACCAAAAAAGAACTCTCTTGGTGTTTAATGACACAAATGAATTACAACAGGCACCACCTCAGAAGAGTGGCTTCCTGCTCTGTGAAAGGAGAAGGCATGTCTTCAAGATGGTGCCCACAGATTTTGAAAGAATTTCCATTTTTAAACACTTAACGATTTGGGGAGAAAAAAAATCTGTGGCCCAGTTGATTGAGGCACCTTTTAAAATCAATTAATCTATTTAATCAACTAACCTTTGCAGCCCATACTTAATACAAGTGTGTTTTTTAAAAAAACTTCTCCATAAACTATCTTGAAAAAGGTGTATACAGTCTCCCTCCTTTCCTGCATTACTGAAGCTTAAAAACAAACACCGAATTTACTTGCTCCTGCAGAAGCATTTGGCCAACTTTGTATTTCACAATCCCAGAAGCCAAATCTCAGCTCTACCCAATCCCCTCAAACCAAGCACTTTTCACAGCATTTCACTTACAGGTAGATGGGGCAAATGTCAGGCTGCTAATTTTTTAAAGCTTGTTGCTGTTTAAGGAAAAGCACATGGGCACAGGAAACAAACATACACACACAAAATCACAACAGGGATAATCAAGACACAAATATGAAACAAGAAACAGCTAGGCCTCTAGTTTAGACACACCTTTTTATCTTCTTAATGATGATGATGCCTTCTGTAAAATGCCAACATTTGAATATCAGTACCAAGATTTGGAAAGAATGGGACAGGCCTTCATAGATTTATATACATTCTTTTAACAGAAGCTTTCTAGAAAATGTTAAGCTTCTAACCATTACCCTTAAAATTACTAAAGGCGGATGGGAGTTTTGTCGTAAGCATAAAATGAGAAGGGGACCATACTTGGTTTTCCATTTCTCATTTTAGGTTTACCAGGCAGTACAGCTCAACAAAAGCTACCCTATGTGCAACAGCAGAGATTTCAACCAGAGACTCTCACGGGTCAGAGTCATCAATGCTAGCAACTTCATCACACTATCTCAAATATTAATTAATATGAAATGGAAGCTATTACAAACGCATACGTTATTTAACAGCAATTTAACCTTTCCCTTCTTGTACCCCCCCCCTTCCCCCTCATGTTGTCCCTTCGTGTTTTCCCTTTTTCTGTGTCCTTCTGTCTCCATTCCCCTGAAGGAATAAAATTGATACTAATTGATACTATTGTCATTCTTGGTTCATGCCTGCCTTGTTGAAATGTTCTTCCCAAGGTAAAATATTTGATTAAGGTGTCATCTGTATATAGCAGGTATTAATTTAGTTTTCATGTTTCTAAATTAAATTTAAACTTGGTATTTATATATTTGTACATATATACATGCATGTGTACATATATAAAATAATAATAAATTGTGTCAACCACACTGAGCCTCAATTGCTGGGGATGGGGGGGGGGGGGCTATACATTTTTTAAAAAGATGTTTCACTTCTAAGGTTCCATTCCCTTAGCATGTAAAAGTGCATCTAGCAGATCAATTTAAAGACAGCACTTTGGGCAGCACTGGGTAAAGATGCCTCCAATTGATTAAAACACTGAACTTCTCACATTTGGAAAAACCAGATTCACTTATTTGCAAAATGCATGGAAGGAAAGCCCTCTTATAGGGGGGAGAGGATTGCCCTCCTGGACCTCAGCTAAGAGGATTTCCATGATGTGAACCTACTTTTGGTTTTTCCATTGAGATGGTTTCAGCAGCCGTGTGTATGTCGTGTCAAAGTCCCACCTAACTGATGGACATCCCACAGGGTTTTAAAGGCAAGAGATGCTAAGAGGTGGCTTGTCATTGCCTGCCTCTGCGTCATGGCCCTGATAACCCTTGGAGGTCTCCCGTCCAAATTCTAACCAGAGCAGGCCCTGCTTAGCTTCCAAGAACTGGTGAGATCAGGTTAGACTGGGGCCATCCAGGTCAAGATATAAGTTACTGTAGGCTTGCAATAGGAATATTGAGATTGTGAAACTGCAGGATAATTCCTCTTACATCTAATAGTGGAAGACCAATAAACATTTGTGCTAGAGATCCCACTGTAGAAAGGATCCACAAGACAGGCAGATGCAGCTATAAACACTGGTAGTATTACATTGATTCAATATAACTGAAGGAAAAGTGAGTGTTATCTGTTCAATCTCTTGCAATGCTAACTGTTTACAAACAGTAGTTGTTATAAAACCTAGTCTAAATAACTCTCAAAATGTGTCAAAACAAGCCACTATGAGATACAAGCATACTCCAGTTTCGCTGGAGTAATGTTGTACTGAAAGATATTCATCAGCCTTGCCCCACAAAGAATCAGACCACATATCTTTTTGCGACTAATTCACAGTAAGGTAGCATACTCCAAGGGTTTCTTGTTTTTACATATGACACTATGTGAAAATACTATTCTTTCAGGTTTATCCATCTCAAAAATCTGACCAAAACAAGGATACAAAATCATTTTTGAAACAAATTTTCAAAGAACTTCAAAGGAAAAATTAAAAGGAAGGGGGCAGGGGAAATCTATAATCCTTTAACTTCCTGAAATGCCAGAGGATTCCTTTTTAAATAATGCACAGAAACCAGGAAATGGGTGGAAACTAGAAACAGTACAGCACAGCTGTTGTAAGTCAGTACAGTATCAAAGATGATGGCGTCATGCTAAAGTTCAAGACCATGGTAAATACCTATAGAATGTCTGACAAGTTGATTTGTTCAATGGGGGTTTGTAACAAATGCCTAATAAAGGTTATGTGATGACGACTTGTTCCACTAGCAAAAGTAAAGGACTTGAAAGACCATTTCAAAACATTGATCAAGTCTTCCAAACAACAAAAATGCATTCTTACTTAAAAAAAATAAAACCGTTGGACAAGATTAGCAAAGCTGAAACCCTGCGCACAGTTACCTGGGAATAATTTTCAGTGAACTCAGCAAAAAGTTATTCCTACATCATCTGTAGGATGCCTGAAAGAGTAAATTCTTCTTTCCCAACTGCTAAGAAGTACATGATTTCTAAAATCATCTTTCCCCCCAAATAAATTTATAGTATTAGACAAGTACACAGTGAGGCCAGCTGATCCACCACATCCATTTCTATAGGACAGCTACTTTAACATACTATCATAGATGCAGGATAGATTCAAGGGCAGAAATAGTTACTCACTCACTAGACAGTCAACAACTAATTTAAAAGTGAGTGAAGCAGCCAATAGTACATTATTGATTATAAATGTTGGTTCCATTCTTTTAAACCCAAGTTCTAATTCTTCAGTCTTTGTCTTTCCAATATCTAGTCTGCAAAGTAAAAGAGGCTGAAAAAAAAAAGACAAGAAACAGTGTTCAGAAAAAGTTTATTGCATTTGTGGTTTTTTCCCCATATGGAAGCATTGACAGAATTGAAAAGATGCAGGATTCACATAACTTTCAAAACAAGACAGATCCATTAGCCTCCTCCACTGGCTTCCCTCCCATCCCATGGCTTTGATTCAGTGGAAAGAATAAATTCAGGGACACCGCTTATTTGCAGTTTTACATTTTGGGAGATTTTTCATCAAATCACTCTGATGGTTCCCAGTCAGCCAGTAATACTAATCCCCACCCCCTAAACATATGCTTGTGATCTAAAACACGTAGCAAAGCTCCTGCCTAGATACAGGAGCATTATAGACTTGCAACCCAATTTGGGGGGGGGGGGGAGCGAAGGCAATGGTGGAGACAGTGGGGCCCCACGCTGGCAGATTTGCCCT
This sequence comes from Sphaerodactylus townsendi, assembly GCF_021028975.2. Lineage (NCBI taxonomy): Eukaryota > Metazoa > Chordata > Lepidosauria > Squamata > Sphaerodactylidae > Sphaerodactylus > Sphaerodactylus townsendi. Next base: position 27,553,861 of record NC_059435.1, read on the forward strand.
CCCTGGGCACTTACCCTGGCAGAGAGGCAAATCAGCCTGCGGGTGGCCACCACAGCCTCTTGGGCTTCTCCAATATGGTGCAGAGCACCACCACAGTGCGCCTGCTGGTATAGCAGGGGCGTTCTGGAGACTGGGGTGGAGCCAATATTAGATGGCTTGATTCCTTGAACTGCCTCCTGGGATGCTGGTGTCCAGCGGCGGGGAGTCTTTTTTTGTTTTTGTGTTTTTGTCTCCCCACGCTGCCAGAATGCATTATGGAGGCGGCAGGGCAGTGCTGCAGTGGCATGGTCCCTGCCCCCCCACCCCCACCCCAGGGCTCCAGATTGGGTTGCCAGTCAGTTTGGGTGTTCTCAATTTTACCCGTTTTTGTTTTCAAAGGAATGCTCTCTCTACACTTCCAACCTTCCGGTTCATACTGTGCACAAAGTTTGCCATCCACACAGTCATGACAGAGAAGGCATGCATGAACCTTTAACACTTGACAATTCCCCCACTGCAAAATATATAATATGTATAAATATAAAGGAGAATAAACATTTACAGAGCTATAAAAGACTGGTAATGCTAGTGATGAGGGGGAGGGGCAAATACAATCCTGTCACATTTACCAAAATTGTCTGTGCTTGGGTTTTTATATCTAGGCCTGCAAGTCACTTCTATACATGCTCACCTTTCATTAGCCTCTCTCTCTTTTTTTTTTGTCCAAACTAATGGACATTATCTGATTATTCTATATGTTTAACTAGAGATTTCTTCTTCCATCCTCAAGTGTAAGGCATTAAAATCCATATACACAAAACTCTCCATCACTTAACCCAGGAAGACAACATTTCCTGCTAATCAGGAAAAAGCTATGGTACCCAACAATTGTAACCAAGAGTGTCCAAAATGAGATGAAAATAAGGTGAACAGCATCATCAGTATCAACCGGTCCCTGCGCAACATGACTCCTGTTTTCCATCTTTTAGTTCTTAGTACGTCACACTTAAATTCAAGTGGTGGAAATGCCATAAAGAAAGAGACCCACTGCAGGCATCACCTGAAAGCCAAGGAATCCATGTTTATGCAGGAAGGTAGGGCTGCTGATATAGACCGTCATTCAGATGTCAACCACGGTATAAGGCTACTCAGTCAATATAGGTGAGTTCAGAAAAGAAATTCCCCTTTACATTAGTTATGTCATACAAAAAGCAGACAGGAAAATAAAACCAAACAGGCCAGTGAAGTTAACCAGTTAAAAAATAAACATAAAAAAAGCTTCAGCCACCAGAGAGAGAGAGAAAGAGAGAAAGAATTACCGAAAATTTTCAGAATACAGGATGGTTTTTTTTCTTTTTGCTGCCGTGTCCAGCCATTTAATATACTTTTTAATATAAAAAAGTTTTGCCTTTTCATTTGAAACATTCATGTAAAATGACCGTAGTGCTGTAAATGTGGATTTTGTTTTAGTGGAAAGGCTGCTCAGGAATTCTTAGACCACATACTGATATGGGTCTGCTTTTCCTTGGTCTGGAGTAGCAAATGGGCTAAGCCAAACTATAGAGAACGGATGGCCAAATACTGCTTTCATGTTCATCCATTTTGTTTTTTTAGCCCATCTTCTCTCTTCTTTTTTCAACTGTTCTATTCCCTGAAAACAGAAATATGACATTTTCAGACAGGAACTTGTTTTTGGAGTTCTGGTTTCGGGGAAAGGGGCCCCTTTTAAGCTACCCTTCATCAACAGTTTGGAACAGGAAACAACAAGATTCATTTCCTGAACATCTCCCTCTTCTTTTAAATGCAAAAATAAGAAAAATTCCCCACACCTATGCAATTCATAAATAAAGCTGAGAGGAAAATGATACAAATGCTCATGAAACTTGGGGGGGAAAGTGACAATCCCTTCATCCCAAGAACAGCTTGATCAGGCAGTTTTACATTTGTATGAAAAGCCTTCATTATTCTTGCCCTCCTCCAATAGTTGCCGGTCTGCACCCGCAGTTGAAGGGGCAGCTTAGCTTTAGGCTTTTGAAGTTTCATACTGGGCAAATAGAGGCTGCCAGCAGGGAAAAGAATTGGAGGATAAAGTACAGGCATATCAATGGGTGAGAAAAGGATCACACTGTATTAGTGAAGGCTAAAACGGGTGCAAATACAGAGCCTTTGAGTAGCAGTTTGTTAGTTGATCCCTTCAGTGTTAGAATTCCCATTCAACAGACTCATTCGCACATGCATGGTTTTCATGGTTACAAATGGGGAACAGTGCAAGAAGTGTTGAGAACTATATTTGTCACACAGGCTAGCTTGGGAGAACCTCCATGCTTTCTTCTTCCCAACCACAGTAAAGTAAGAAATCATGACACAGTCAAAAAATAACACTCATTTGAGACATAAAATGTTGCTGAAACACCAAGGAACAGTGACCATGAGCATCCTGAATTAAACATATACACAAGTATAAAACTGCCTAGAATTTCCAAGAAGGTGGTATCTACTTTTTGGAAGAGGGATTTTTTGAAAAGGGAGGGGACAAGTCAAAAGGAAGCCCAATGAAAAAGTCAAGAAAATCAATACCCTCCTGGAACATTGGAAATTACTCAAAAACACTATACGAGGCTGAGATAAAACAAGTGACTCAAATTAGAATGGCTATGAATTAGATCAAAAGGAAGCCAGAATGAGTAAATAACAGCAGCATTCTTTGAATAGTGGAAATCTTGTCGAAATAAAGGAAATTAAGCGTACATGCACAAACACCAGCAAAGACGTATAAATTGATAAAAGCAATGAAAGAGTTTGAGAAGCAAACTGTGATAAACAAGGCAACAAATTTCTTAACACACAGCAGGAGAAAGAATTTTTTAAAGTGCAATCTTAAATAGATTTCTATCTTTCTAAATCCATTGCTCTATTTAGGATTGTACTGGAATTGTAAGAAAATTACAGAAGCAAGGCAGAGAGACGGCAG